>NW_026622682.1:1200000-2400000 GCF_028827165.1 Penicillium cosmopolitanum | reverse complement strand
ACTCCTTCCTACCACCTTGAGCTGGGCGATGAGAATCCAACTCCCGATGAGCTGACCGGCCCAGCTGCTTTGCGTCGTGTGTCAGCTCCCATCCCCTGGGCTGTCTACGCCGTTGCCTTTGTGGAGCTGTGCGAGCGATTCTCGTACTATGGAACACAGATTTTGTGTATGTGCATGCTTCAGATACCTTCAAAGTGACCCATTGGACTAATCTAACGTGTTATCCAGATTCCAACTTTGTGAATCACGCTCTTCCTCTTGCGCCTCCTCATGGGCCGGCTGGGTCAAACCACAAGACCGGTGCTGGCGGTGGTTCCTCCCAGGGCGTTTCTGGCGCTCTCGGCAAAGGCACCCAGGTTGCGAATGGCATCAACACTTTCAACACCTTTTGGTGCTACATAATTCCCCTCCTCAGTGCCTATATAGCTGATGAGTACTGGGGCCGCTACAAGACAATTTGCTGGGCCATTTTCTTTGCCATCATTGGGCATATCACCCTCGTCATGTCTGCCATTCCTCCAGTCATCACAAACACGACTATGTGCTTTGCTGTATTCATGCTGGGTGTGATTATCATGGGATTTGGAACCGGCGGTTTCAAACCCAACATCTCCGCATTGGTCGTCGAGCAGATCCCCGTTGTCAATCTGAAAGTACGCACCCTACCCACCGGCGAGCGTGTTATTATTGATCCGACCATCACGCAAAGCCGAATCTATCACTATTTCTACCTCTTCATCAACGTGGGTGCTCTGATCGGCCAGATCTCCATGGTCTATGCGGAGAAGTATGTGGGTTTCTGGCTTGGCTTCTTGCTCCCTACTGTAATGTTCATGTTCTGTCCCGTTGTTATGTGGTGGGGGCACAAGCGGTACATCCAAGCCAAGCCCCAGGGCTCTGTCACCTCCAAAGCGGTGCAAGTCTTGTTCTATGCCCTCCGCAGCCGCTGGTCATGGAACCCTGTCAAATTTTGGAAGCGTACCCATGACGGTACCCTCTGGGATAGTGCAAAGCCCTCCAACATTGCCCTCCAGGATCGTCCACACTGGATGACTTTCGACGATGCCTGGGTTGATGAAGTCCGCCGCGGCTTTTGTGCGTGTGCGGTCTTCTGTTACATGCCACTCTACTGGTTGTCATACAGCCAGCTAACCAATAACTTGACTGCTCAGGCAGGAACCATGGCCCTGCACGGCGTCCCCAATGATGTTCTCAACAATCTCGACCCCATCATTCTGGTCATATGCATCCCCATCTGCGACTACTTCTTGTATCCCGCCTTGCGTCGAACAGGAATACGATTCACTGCCATCAGGAAAATCTTCGTTGGCTTTGTACTTGGCGCAATGGGGATGGGCTGGGCGACCGGAGTCCAGCACTACATCTACAAGACCTCGCCCTGTGGTTACGATGCAAATACGTGCGCCAACCCTGATGGAAGTGTACTAAATTCCCCGCTGAGCGTCTGGATTCAATCTGGCTCCTACGTACTGATTGCTTTGTCCGAGATTTTCGCCTCCATCACGACCCTGGAGTACGCCTACTCCAAGGCTCCTCGCGGCATGCGTTCCTTCATCCAGGCAATTTCGCTTTTCTCCAATGCCGTCTCCGCCGCTATTGCAGAGGCTCTGAACCCGCTCTCCAAGGACCCCCTGCTCGTGTGGAACTACGGTGTGTTTGCCGTTATCTCGATTGTCAGTGGATTCCTTTTCATGTGGCAATTCTGGAGCTTGGATCAGGAGGAGGATGAGCTGAACAATCTTCCGGAGGGACAAGTTATCGCCGAAGCCAAGGCCGAGGGACTTTTTGTTTCAGCCGAGATCACTTCTGCTCGCGGATAGACGTAGACATCGCGCCTTCGATATCTCAGATATCCCATCTTGTTTCTTTCTCATGCGCTATTGCTGCGTCTTTCTATTATCAGTCTCGTTTAGCTATTACTCCAGTTACCCCAACCCTTATGGTATGGGCTTTCATAATATCACTTCAAGATATCTTTGATTTTACTCTTTGAAAGTAGAATTTTTAGTTCATCACGGACCACATTTATTAATAGCTCAGCCAGCTAACCCACTTTTGTAGTGCATCTCCCAACTATACGACAAACTCTATGAAGAACATCTCCCCAGATTCAAGCAGCATTGCCAGAATACCGTCTTTAACACGCAAATCCATGGGACGAGACTTCCGGGGCAGCCACAACTCTCTCACACCATTGATTGCGACCCAGTCCTCCTCGAGTAAGGTTATCTCAATGCTAGGCCGTTCTGAAGGGTTGATTGGCTTGATCTTCAGAGCTCCCAAGTTGGTACTCAATTGAGATCTATCATCGGTGAATTTCAAATAATCTGGTACTCCCGCTCGAAAAACCCATTCCTTGATGACCCTGCCAGCATCAGTGTCAAAGAGCCAGATTTCTCCTGATTTGGAAGAAGCAGCGAGTTGTCGGTTGTCGTGTGAGAATTCCAGGCAGTTTGCCCAGCTTACACCATTTGGACCTGACCCCCACTTAAAGAGTTTCGTGGTTAAATCCCAGACTTTGATTTCCCCACTCGTGGTTCCGAAAGCAATGAGCTTTCCATCCGGTGATAACGTGAGTGATGAGAATGACTTGGAGGGGTGTTCTGAGAAGAGAAGCCCCCTTTTGAGGCAACGGTCAAGCTCTGCGATATTTTGCACAGTACCTATCCAGGTATTGCACATTTCAGTACGCCAAGTTGGAAAATCCCCGGCTACGAACAGAATATTCGAGGAAATATTAGCAGACATGAGATAGTAATGATCTTTGCGAGGCTCGTCCAGGCCACTCCTCCCTCGTGTGTAGTATTGACAGAGTCCTTCAGCAGTATCCCATACACTGAACCCGTTCCAATGCCGACATGCTATGAAACGATCGTCAGGCGAGAAATCCAGGGACGAAGCCAATTCCATTTCGCAGCGCATACTATGCAGCACGGTAAAATTTTCCGTTTCCCATAACACGACTGAGCCATCAGCAGTTCATAGGTTCTCATACTTGCATTAATGCCCAGTGTTGAATTCTCGCAAACCCCAGCCCATATTTCATCGTCTTGTATTCTGAACCGCGTTCTAGAAATCTTCTACCAACTAAGAATCGGCCCTAGGGCCGTTCAAACTTGAAGAAACCCGAAAACTCAAGGTCCCCACCGCCGATCGCGGGTTGCCGATGAAAGTTCCTCACAACCTGAAACCTGATCCCCCAGATATTCCGATCGGCGGGCCCCTGAACATCACTCGCCCTGGCTCTAATTCTGGTCTTGTTTAATCTGAAGCATTTGTTTGAATGAAGATGTTCTTTGATCTCTACGCTCCCTCGAAAAAACTATTTGAACACGAATACGAGTGTCTATTATTATTGTTCTGCCTGCTCAGCTGAAACTCCACTCAGCCATCGACTAAGCCGCTAGCCCCGGCCGTTAGCTCCCGAATTTGCGGTGTACAACACAACTTGGGGCCGAAGTCTGCTCTGCTTACTTGCATTACTGTTGGCCGCAGGGCTGAATCTTGTCGGTGTTCAAGCACAAAATTCAGCTGCCTAGCAAGGTTGCACTGGCAGTTGGGCTAATTAATACTGCCTAAATATGGGGTTTATATGTACGGATACTCGGAAGACCGTTCGGAAGGGCCGGTAGTTGATGTTTTAGATTATTTCCAATGGTTCAAGCAGTGTGGAGCGTGGTGGTTTATTTGGCCCCATAATTAGGAGGACCCTAGGCTTCTAGCTCGGTGGCTAGAGGGGATTTTGGGGGCGAATGGGGGTGGCTTGTTAAGATTATCCAGGGATCCTGGGATACACTAGCGGGATGCCCTCTGTTTTGAGGTGGTTCTGCTATTCAGGCCAGGCAATTTTATGGGTCTATAGGCAGATGCATACCTATATGCAGTTATTCGTACTCGCAGAGTATGTACTACTGTTCGAAGTATATTATTTATTAAAATTTCATGAATTCATGTGAGATCAAATAGAATAGAATAGACTAGTTACTCCATAGTCTACTAGTATGTACATTGGGGGCTCTTGCAATGCCAGACTGGGTGATGACGTATCGGGAATTCCCCCGTGATATCTGACCTTCAACCTCACACGACTCCTCCAGCGGAAGTATACTCCGTATGATAGGCATACCGCTTCATTATGTGCCTTTTCACCATCCTAGCTCACCTCAGCCCTGCGCCACACTATTCGAGAATCCTCAGGTCAGGCCGCCTGAACTACTACTAGTTTGGAGTTATGCACCGCCTGGTGGAGCTCGGAAGGGCTCGTTTGTCCTGACATCACCATATCCACACAATGACCATCCACTCGCTGCACCACCATTCGTCGTCCCCGGGAACGCTAATGTACGATGGAGACGAAAGTGATGGTTTGAACCTGCCTCTGGGCAGTGAAGGAGTGAGCTCCCACATTGAATCTCGGCGCGGGCTTGGCCAAGCTTCCGGCGGCCCCGGCGCATAAATATTATGAGGCACCCCTGGCGATGATCAGCCCTCTCTTTCACCCCAGATCCAGATTCTTCCTTCTGGCTGCTCGCGTCGAAGGGACCTTGGATGAGTTGAGATCGCGACAACACATTCATCATGAAATCTGGTGCCTTTATCGCGTCTCTCGCCTTGGGCTTGCTGCCCGGTATGTCCATTCCCATCGGTCGGAGTGATCTGCACTTCACCTCACCTCGGTTCGACTCGACTTGACTCGAGGTCAAGTCAAAAAACGATTCCTCAATTCAGACCCCGCTAACAAGCATTGCTTTCTCCAGCCGCGATCGCAGCTCCCCCGGGCTTTGAACCCGCAAATGTCGTCCCTGTATTCGGCCGAGCTCTACCCGACGCACCCGATGGCTATGTCCCGACCAAAGTTAGCTGCCCTGGCACTCGTCCAACGGTGCGCAGCGCCGCGAAGCTCTCCTCCAATGAGACCGACTGGCTTAAGACCCGTCGTGACAAGTCCCTTTCTGCTATGACGGACTTCTTCGGCCATGTGAAGGTTGGCGACTATGATGTGACTTCTTGGCTGGACAAGCACAAGAGCAATTCCTCTGATATTCCCAATATCGGTATCGCCGTGTCTGGTGGTGGTTACCGTGCGCTGATGAACGGTGCCGGTGCCATCAAGGCATTTGATAGCCGAACTTACAATGCTACCACCGATGGCCATCTTGGTGGTCTGCTGCAATCTTCCACTTATGTCGCTGGTCTCAGTGGTGGTAGCTGGCTGTTGGGCTCTATCTACATTAACAACTTTACCACCATCGATAAGCTGCAGACTCATTCCAATGGTGCTGTTTGGCAGTTCGGAAACTCTATTCTCGAGGGTCCTGATACCGGCGGTATCCAGCTTCTGGATTCGGCCAGTTACTACAAGGACATCGCCGAGGCTGTTGAGGGCAAGAAGAAGGCCGGATTTGACACTTCGCTCACTGACATGTGGTAAGTGGTATCCCCGAGAAGTAATTTCGATAATACATGCTAATGATAATAAGGGGCCGTGCTCTCGCCTTTCAAATGTTCAATGCCAGCGAGGGAGGCGTCGATTACACTTGGTCCTCCATTGCGAAGACCTCAGACTTCCAGGATGGCAACTACCCCATGCCGCTTGTCGTGGCCGATGGCCGTAACCCCGGTGAGCTGGTCGTTGGCAGCAACTCAACTGTCTACGAGTTCAACCCCTGGGAGTTCGGTACTTTCGACCCGACCATCTTCGGCTTCGTTCCTCTTGAGAGTCTAGGCTCGCGTTTTGTCGGTGGTTCTCTCCCTAGCAATGAAAGCTGCATTGGTGGTTATGACAACGCTGGTTTCGTTATCGGAACTTCCTCCACTCTTTTCAACCAGTTCTTGCTCCAGCTCAACACTACCTCCCTTCCGTCGTTTGTGAAGAATGTTTTTAACGACATTCTCAACAAGCTGGACAAGTCTGATGATGATATCGCTTCCTACGATCCTAACCCATTCTATCACTACAACAACCACTCCTCCCCCTACGCCCAGCAAACTGCCCTGGACGTTGTTGATGGTGGTGAGGATCTGCAAAATATCCCCCTGCATCCGCTGATCCAGCCTGAGCGCCATGTCGATGTCATCTTCGCTGTCGACTCTTCCGCCGACACCACCTATAGCTGGCCCAACGGTACCGCCCTGGTTGCCACCTATGAGCGCAGCCTGAACAGCAGCGGTATCGGCAACGGTACTTCCTTCCCAGCCGTTCCGGATCAGAATACCTTCGTGAACCTGGGCCTGAACACCCGACCTACCTTCTTTGGCTGCAACAGCTCCAACACGACCGGGGCTACCCCACTGGTTGTCTACCTCCCCAACACCCCATACACCACTCTCTCCAACGAGTCAACCTTCACCTTGAGCCGTGACGACGCCGTCCGTGACGATATCATCAACAACGGATACGAAGTCGCAACTATGGCTAACGGCACTCGCGACGGCAACTGGACTACCTGTGTCGGCTGTGCCATCCTCAGCCGCTCTTTCGAGCGCACTGGTGATACCCTCCCTGATGTGTGCACCCAGTGCTTCAAGAACTACTGCTGGAATGGCACCATTGACTCCAAGGACCCTGGAGTCTTCGAGCCAAGTGTCCTGGTTAAGGATGCTGATAGCGCGGCCCTTGCTGCTATTGTTCCTACTGTGCTCTCCGCCACTGTCGCTGCTGGCGTAGCGCTCTTCAGTCTGGTTTAGATTTAAAGAATTCGTACATAATGAAGTTCGGTTACATTTGATAATGATGGCGTCATGTGGGCATATTTAATTGATTTGAACATTTCTTTTCTTGGTTGATACTAGTATTTCTAGGTTATTTAAACGTTCATTTTATTCAAAATTGAACAATTTGAAGTCTGGCAAGGCCGGCGTGTATATTCGATACTATGAGTCGGAATCGCAGCATACATCGTTTCTAAAGATGGGTCGGATTCTAAGACGCTGTATAGGCAATGTTAGAGATATGAACATACGACGCATTTGAAGAAGACAATTAAATATTCGACGGCTGATCACGCACAATATAAGATTGCACTTGACGAAAGTGTTGAGATGCTGGTGCCGTGCTCCCATCCCTAGCAGAGAAAGGAGCTCTGTCGCCTCCTCTCCCGTTTGTAGTATCTAGCAAGAAGTAATATGGTTGCGGCTGTTCCCTTGGGTATCAAAGACCTCCCGAGACGCGGTTAATTAAAAGAGCATCAAAAAAGAAAAGGATTCTCTTGAAGGTCATGGTGACTTGAAGATCATCTACTGCTAATACTAGTACCTAGGTACTAGTCGTTCTGAGATTTATCCTTATCAAGTTCAAGTTGGAAGTATATTTTTCGTGAGTCAAACCTCGGACCTCAGGAGCCCCGAAGTGCTACTGGCATTATAACTTGAAATATCTCAAGTTGGAAGCATTGAAGAAATAGAATACGTAGACAGGTATTTACAGACTAGTACTACTAGTACCTACCTGCCTTCGAGATAGACTGTTGCTCATAAATTATAAGAGTTGTCAAGTGTTTAGGCTGATCGCTGATCTTCGGGATGTTTTTGTAGTTCGTGCCGAGGATACGCCGAGACTCAGATCAACAACACGTGACTGTTACCGTGGAAACAGAGTGGGTTGTCGTCCCGTTTAGGAAGGTACGCCCAAACATAGCAAGCGCACTCCACACTGAGGGAGCTCCTTCGAATTCGCGTTGAATGCATCACATCACTTCTTCATCTCCACCTCCTCCGCCACATTCAACGACAACGACAACGACCGCAATCCACTCAGCCCCGCCATGAGCCCCCCCGCGTCATTCAAATCCATAAAGCGACAACCGACACAATCGAGACGCCATATCAACAACATAACCCACTGCCTTGCCCGCCACAATGGCTCGCGCAGCTGTCCTGCCCAAATCCCCCGCCAAGCGGGGGTCTGTACCGTACCCCGAGCTGCTATGAAGACCACTGCCGCCTCCGCTGCCAGGGCGAAGGCTTCTGCGGACGTCCGGAAGAAAACAACCGCCAAGGCGGCGCCCGCCGATTACGACTCTGATGATACCGACGATGAGCTTGACGTATTGACGAAGCAACCGGCAAAGCCAAAGGTCCGCGCAAAGCCGGCTGCGCATACGGCAACCAAGGCTACCTCGTCCTCGACAGCTCGTGGTAGAAAGGTTGCACCGGTGGAGGAAACCCAGGCTGAAACTGAAGACGCACCGACCGCGAAGACTGAACCAAAGAAGCGCGTTGGAAGGCCAAAGAAAACACCAGCCGCTGCTGAAGCCCCTACTACGACTGCGCCGAAGGCTCGGGGACGACCAAAGGGCTCAACCAACAAGACAGCTCAAACCACCACGACATCAAAAGCAACACGGAAGAATACACGTACAGTTCCAGAACCAGAGCCATCAAGCGACACCTCTGATCCGAAGCACATTGTGATTGCGACAAATTCGACCACCATGCGGTCTAACATCCTGCGTGGGCCGGCGAAAAAGAAGACAGTCACTTTCCGAGATGTGATGGAGTCAGGATCAGAAGAAGACGACGAGCTAGCAGTGACTGCTCCTACTACCAAGAAAGCTGCTACAAAAACAACCGGGAAGGCTGGTCTTGGAGGTACACCCGTTCGCAAGGGAGCCACCCGGGGACGGAAACCCTCTAAGAAGGATGTTGCGCAACCTCTTTCCCCTAAGAAGGCTAAGCAGATGGCAAAATCCTTGTCTGCATATGCAAGTTCTGACGGTGAAGAAGATGAGCTCGCCGCTACCAAGGATGATATCAACAGCCCCGTCAGGTTGGTTGTTCATTCAACTGTGAAGGATGCGGCCGAGAATCCCAGCCTTGCATCTCCAGTTCGCAAGATCAACTTCACCCCTAAGAAGGCTTCCAATATGGTCGATGAGAATGGTGAACCTAAGGCTTCAACTCCGAAAAATGGATCTACTGGGCTCGGATCTCCAGTCCGCAAAATCAATTTTACTCCTAAGCGCAGCCAAAACACGCACGGAGACGATCACCTGGCGCTTCCCCCCGGAAAGAATATCGACTTCACCGAATCTATGTTTATGTCAAGCCCCGCGAGACGACCTGAACTTTCCCCATTCAAGTTTAGCCATGCAGATACTCCCAACCGCCATCTCTCTCAGTCTATTTCCGCGCCGAATTTCACACCAGCCCGAGCATCCCCATTGAAGATGTCACCCCGGAAGGGCCAGCTGGGTGCTTCTTTCATGCAATCCCCGGCGAAGAACTCGTCGTCGACTGCCACATTCCCTGCGCGGTCCTCTTTGTTCCTAAGCCCTGCTAAGAAGGGAGCATCACCTTTCAAAAGCTCGTTATTCACGCCCAAGTCGTCGGTGACGAAACAGACTCCTCTGGAAGAAGAGATCAGCACAACACCCACTTCTCTCCCCCAACGATCTCCCATCGCGCCTGCGTCGGGGGAGAGCCAAGGAAACCAAGATATCGATATGGTGGAAGAAGTTGCTCGTGACATTTTTGGAATCGAGTTGCAGTCTTACCGACCCATGTCTGAGTCGCCCTTGATGAAGGAATCCTTTAACGTCGAATTCGACCCTGAGATGGAAGTCGAGGAAACCGATGATAACAATCCAGAGCCTGTTGAGATGGATGATGTGACACAACACTGTGAAGCAGAGCCTGTCTTGAGAGGTGACCTCGCCTCGGTTCCTGGACTCGAAATGACCGACGTGGGCGATACGACTGAAGATAACGTCACTGAAGATCTCTCCGCACAAAATTTTTCAGATACAGACGTCGACGACAAGCTCGAGGCGCTGCAGAAGGAAATTCAAAACGAGCCAGAGGACTTTGGCACGATTTGCTTCAATACTATGGAATCTCTAAAGGCACCCTTCCATGCCTTCGAGCAACCAGCCGTCGTTGAGGACGAACTGATTCTCGAAGATTCTGCTTCCATTCAAGACGATGCCTCGGAGGTGGATGAGCAGCATGAAGTCATTTTGCCTTTTAGCATAGCCGAGGATGCAGATGAGGACTTCGCAGCTTCAGTCTTGCAACCTCCTCCTACCCAACAGGAGACCCAGAACCCGAATCAAGAGGATCTTGGAATGCTGCACTCGGAGCGTTCGCTCAACTTTGATACTCTTGAACAACTCCAAGCAAGTATCGAATCAGACAGTGACCAGGAGAACGATTGCGACGATGAAATCGAAGACGCTGTCCACTCAGTTCAGCAGCCAGATGAAGATTATGAATCTGAGGAGATGGAAAATGACGAGCCAATAGTCATGCCCGCTGAGGCCACATTGGAGATTATGTTTAATGCAGGTTTGCCTGATCAACTGGACGAAGGCGAGCAGAGAACTCACCCCTTTGAGCGCATGCCCTCTATTCCCCCACCGACTTCTACTCCCCCAGTCAGTCATGCGACACCCGTCTCCATGCAAGATGGTGCCAAGTCCCAAGATCAACTCTACGATATCAACCTCGAGCCGCGCATGGATGATGTGGAGGAAAGTCTTCTCGAAACTACTCTGACCGAAATTCCTACTCCGAAAGCCCCCACAGCTGCCGATACACCCAGTATTGCGGCCCGCCGGAAGTCTAACTTTAATGTTAATCAGGGCTTCACCCCACTAGCGCAACAATTTGGGTACTGGGAAACAAACACTCCATCCCAGGATCGTCCTGGAAGGCCGCGCCGACGAGGTGTTTTCTCACTTGTCGGTCCTCTGGAGAAAATGGTTGAGTCTAGCACCCCAGAGGCAGGTGAAGTGTCGTACCCCGACCTTTCACGTACTCCTCTTGCAAACACTCCGTCTTTGTTTGCGGAGTTGCCACTTCAGGAGCGGACCGATGACGGTTCCATGTCACCGGTGTCCGTGGCAACCGAAAAGTCCCCCGCAGCGACTGAATACTCAAAGGTCATGGATTCACCATCTAGGAGTGAAATATTTGAAGACAAGGATCATACTGTTCTGGAGCAAGAACATGAAAAGATTCGTGCCCGCCAAGTTTCATCCACACCCGAGCCGATCGAACACCAAGAACAAGCCATGCCGTCTGATGAAGAAAAGGAGAACAACGAGACAACTATCATCCCCGCCACGCCTATCAGAGCTATCCCCGAGCAACGTACCGTCCACACTATCTCCAAGGTCCCCTTGAAGGGCGAGGGTGAAATTTCTCCATTGAAGATTCCTCGCAAACGCGGCCACTCGCTCTCCGGCGCGTCGCCTACTCGTTCATCGACCCGTGTCCGCAAGCCGGCCTTCAAGCCTTTCGTGGACAGTGCGCCGACACTTTCTCCCACCCGGAAGTCGCCACGGGTTGACAGAAGCCCAAGCCCGAAGCGTCGTTGCAGCACCCCCAGGCGCTCAATGGAAGCATCTAAATCTCAATCTGTTGCGCGCAGTCCTTCCAAGTCCCCCCGCAAGTCTAAGCCTACCAGCCAAGCGCTGCAAGGTGCTGTCGTACATGTTGATGTACACACCACCGAAGGCGAAGACGCATCTGGAATCTTTGTTGAGCTACTGCAGCAAATGGGGGCCCGATGTGTGATGTCCTGGTCCTGGAATGGACGGTCAAGTCTGTCTCCTGTCGACGGAGCCGATCCCAAAGATGCGCGCGTTGGCATCACCCATGTCGTATACAAGGATGGCGGCCTCCGCACCCTCGAGAAAGTCAAGCAGGCATCGGGCCTGGTGAAGTGTGTAGGCGTTGGCTGGGTTCTCGAGTAAGTTTCCCTCATCATCCAATTAAGTCCGAAT
This sequence comes from Penicillium cosmopolitanum, assembly GCF_028827165.1. Taxonomy (NCBI): domain Eukaryota; kingdom Fungi; phylum Ascomycota; class Eurotiomycetes; order Eurotiales; family Aspergillaceae; genus Penicillium; species Penicillium cosmopolitanum. Next base: position 2,388,253 of record NW_026622682.1, on the reverse strand, counting down.
CTCAACTAACACTGCCCCAGTTGTGAGAGAGAAAACAAGTGGCTCGACGAAGCTCCCTACTCAGTCGATAGCTCGATCATCCCACGCGGGGGTGCAAAGCGTCGTAAGAGCATGGAGCCGCGCGCTCTGAGCAATGTCAACGGAACCATTATTCAAGTCGCCGAACCTTCATCCCCTTCAGCAAGCGGCCGTCGCTGTGGAGCCGACCGCGGCGCAATCGATGGATTCCGCAAGATTACGCCTCCGTCACCCCACAAGGATGTGCCATCGACCCCTACCCAACAATCCTCCTCGGACCAGTACAGTTTCCCACAAACACCTGGCTACAACTTTGCCAACCTCGATGCGATCGGCATGTCTCCCGCCACACCATACTTCCTCTCCAATAGAAACCAGCTGGTCCAGCAGTCTTGCCCACCCAAGCAGAGCAACAAGGGCTTGTTCCCTGTTTCGGTGCCTTCATTTAGCTTGGAGCAGGAGTCTGAAGAGGACGCGAGGCAGCAACAGCGCGCTCGGATGGAGGCTGCTCGGAGGAAGAGCACGTTCTACCGTCCTGCCATTGGCAGCCCTCTAAAGCGGTGATTCTTTTCAGTTTATTTGTTTTCTTTTTCGTCTTACTTTGACCCTTTTGCCTGAATTTAATACATTCTGTCGTCCATTGTAAATATGGGGACTTCTGGAGTTTTCTTCGATGGATTGGAGTATGGAGGATAGCTCATGGGATTCTGGATGGGATCGGCGTGCCATAAGGCCTTGTTTTATTTTGCTTTGCATTATTTCAATATGAGTCAATTACATATATCTCTTTATTTCCACAGAGTGGCTAGACTTTTGTCTCTCATTGCTTGGAGTTTTTTGCATTCGAGTAATATCATAGCATGGACTGGGGGTTGGCCGGCTGTAATTGGAACGTCGGGTGTATACGAAACCACCGATCATGGGTACGTTGCCCTTGAATTAGTGACCTAGCACCCCCTAAAAGTACCTTAACTAGAAGCAAAGCAAATAAAATAACGAGCTTAAGCAAGAATCACATCATGCTCGAAACGACGGAGTAACAAATGCCCTCATGGCACGAGTTACATCACCTTCCTGAGCACGAAGCAATTCCGTCGCCTTGTTTTTATGTACATCTAGCTGTTCAGCCTATATGATGAAAACGGCAGTTTAGCAAGTTATAAATCTGACATAGTTGCGCTCCCGTCCAAGCAAGGGCCCTCTCTTTGGACTATACACATACCAAAAATGAAACATCCGCCGCAACAATCTTAACCGTCTTCTTCACCTCAGTCTCCTTCGACGGCTGAGGTGATTTCTTCGGTGGCCCTCCCTGCCCCGCAGCGATCTCGAGCCTATTCATCGCTCTATTGAGAGCCTCTTGTTCAGCATTTGAGCGGCCCTTTGCGGGACTTCCATCGGAGGAGGCTAGTTCTGTTGTGTTGAGGGAGGAGAGCGCTGCGGCGGCTTTGCGGTCTTCGGCGTTTGCGGGGAGGGGAGGTTGGTCTGCTGCTTCGGTTGCGGATGGGATTGGGTCGGACATATTGCTTGAGGGGGTGATTTCTTATTATGGGCTACTTTGATGTTTGGGTCGTTGTTGGTTGAGATTTCTTTTATGTTTTTGTCTCGTTTCGTTCATGGTTGGAGCCCAACTCGGGGCAACCCCTCACGTCATCGATAAGAACCCCAGAATCTTGCTGCGATAAGGGATTATGTAAGTATTTTGCCTTGGTGCCTGATGCAGTACCATGGTTGAGGTTAGGGAGATCTATAGGGATCTGTGGGGATCTAGATGATATCTTTCTGGCTGGAGTACATATATTGGAAATTCGAAGAAAAACAGGAGATGGGGAAGACATGCTGAATCTGGAAATATACGTGAGAATTTCAGGGGGATCAAGCACTCTGCAGTTCGTTGGTTTCAAGTTAGGTTGCTAGCATGTACAACCTAATTGTTTCCATATCCTATCCACAACTGCAATACTCTTGGTGTAAATTTTCATAAATGAACCTGAAGAAGGCTTTGTTGATTCATCCCGTCTTTTCAAAGGATTGCCGGTGTCGGACCAGACTAGACTTGATCAAGTATGATCGTAGCTGAAGTGCGGAGAGAACTCCGCATTCTCAACGCTTGGCAAACAATCACCAGCCTTTTCAACTTTCGATCTGCGGAAATGTCAGAAATTTTAAAGTTAAGAGAGCCGAGGCCGCAGTGATTCGGAAACTGACCGATCGTTTGCGATCCAGTTGTTCGCCTCGATTGCCCCTCGATTTCTTCTCACCTTTCTTCCTGCCAAGTGAAAGTTCACCGCTACCAAGACAATGGAAACCAAGGCTCACGACAAGGATAGCCTCGCCGCGCATCTTGAATTGAAGGATGAGAAATCAGCTAAAAAAGTAATCGAAGAGTCAAATGTCGACGTATCCGATAGGGAGTACAATAGGATTTTGCGAAAGGTTGACTACCGTGTCATTCCTATCCTCGCTTCTCTTTACCTGCTCAGCTTTTTGGATAGAGGTTAGGAAAGGCATCTCAGACTCCGTTACTCTTGCCTGTTTGCTTATGATGGTTTTCCTGTGACAATAGGAAGCATTGGAAACGCGAATATCCAAGGAATGTCTGAGTCTCTAGGATTGGTTGGCCAGCAATACAATTGGTCGGTACTCCCCGAAACCTGTCTACCAGCAATTACACTCTAACGAATTCAAGAATAGGTGTCTGACAATATTTTCTTTCCCATACTCATTTACTGAACCATTGTGCAACTTGCTCTTGGTCCGATTAAAGCCCAGCATTTGGCTGCCGTCGATTATGGTAGCCTGGGGTATGCCGTTTTTATCGGATACCTTGTTCACAAAAGAATGCAGCTAATAGTTTTACAGGTATTGTGATGACGCTGACTGGAATTGTTCAAAACTACTCGGGATTATTGGCTGCGAGATTCTTTCTCGGTAGGTGATTTGATATCTCGTTCGAAGCTCGGAACCTAACGAAAGTTTACGCCAATACAGGGCTTACTGAAGCTGGGCTATGTAAGAGATTTACCATAAACATTGTGCTTGAGGATTATCCACTAACGCCATATCTCCTTTAGTCCCAGGACTTGCTTTCTACATCTCCATCTGGTATGATAATTCTCGTTCTGGCGAATTTAAAAATTGCCCACTCTAAGCCAAATAGGTACCCCCGTGCAAATGCGCAATTCAGACTCTCTCTTATATTCGCCTCTGCGTCAATGGCAGGCGCTTTCTCTGGTCTGTTGGCATATCTGATCAGCATGATGGATGGAATTGGTGGACTTGAGGGGTGGCGGTGGATGTACGACCATCCATTTACCCATGCATAACTAATTACTTACCGACGATGCGCAGTTTCATACTAGAAGGAATCCTTACGGTTGTGGCTGCTTCATTCTCTTACCTATTAGTTTGGGACGAGCCGGCGACTGCGACCTTCCTTACGGAAGAGGAAAAGAATATCATTCTCAATGCATTGAACCCCATTCAGACAGAGGTTTCTATGAGCCCGCAACTGGGAAGTGAACAGTCGGCCAAATGGGTGCATATCAAAGCCGCGTTATCTGATTGGCAGGTATGTTATAACATTCATTTTCGAGTAAAGGAGAAATGCTGATCGTCATCTCAAAGACACTGTTTCACTGTCTGAATTACTGGGGAGTTGTAAGGAAAATCTACCCGGTTGACATATACTCCGCTAAATCCTAATAGGCGTGCGCTGTTTACGCACTTTCGCTCTTTCTTCCCGCTATCATCAAAGGTCTTGGATACTCGGCGGCCATTGCTCAGCTCCTCACCATCCCAGTTTATGCGGCGGCTACAGTCTCATGTATCTTAATTGGATACCTTGCGGACAAAACGGGCCAGCGCAGTCTATTTACTGTTTTATGCTACGGCGCAATCGTCGTTGGATACATTATTGCTGTAGCTCCCCCGACCTTCATGCCCGGTCTTACATACGCCGGGTGCTTTATCGCCGCTTGTGGAATTTACCCCGGTAAATTAAAACTCCTCATCTCGCTCCAATGACTAGGCTAACAGATCTCAAAGCTATACCCGGTCTTCTTGCGTTATCCTCAAATAATTGGGCACCCAATGCTAAGAGAGCTGTTGGAATGGCTATTCAGATGGGCTTTGGAACTATGGGTGGGGCCGCTGCGTCTAATTTCTATCGCGCTGAGGATGCCCCGAGATATCGCCTAGGCCACATCTTAGTGCTTGCATTTGCTGCGATTGGGTTGGCTACAATGATCTTGTATTATACAATTTGTCGGAGGCTGAATTCCAAGAGGGAGGCAGAGGCGGATAGTGTCTACCAGTACACTGCTGAGCAATTGGCAGAGCTGGGTGACAAGGCACCCAGCTTTAGATACAGACTTTAGGGAGTGCGGAGATGAAGGGGAGACCTCTTGTTCACCGCTCACCCTGGCTCCTATGAAGAACCTGGATTGGGGGCCTGACATTCGTGTTTCCTCACCTCACTAGACATCAAGTTCAATCAAATGCCATCGATTAAGTTCTCTCAGCCGCACCTCAATGAATCGATACGAGAAGTAGATAAAAGCTCCTGGCTAATCTCGAACACACTTCTTCTTACTCGGTCGTCAGAACCAATACCGCACAAGATTCCAACTGATCAAGCATACTGGAGCGACAGCAATGGGGGCCATTTCATTCTATCCACTGCACCTGAGATTCTTCCATATTCCAAGCCCCTCGCAGAAGATTCATTGTCTATCTCGAGAGTACATGCAGTCGACAATCAAGCGGCCGTTTGGAAAGCAGGTGAAGCCTTCATTAAAGCACACCACATGGACTATCCCCATTTGACCAGAGAGCATGCTACATTACAGTTTCTCAAAGACCAAAAGCCCCAGGGTTTTGAATTCCCACGCGTGTACCGGTATTTTGAGACTGGCTCGCGATATTTCCTCGTTGTCTCGAGGGTTCCCGGCCAGCTGCTTGAGGAAGCTTGGCCCAACATGGACGAGACTCTTCGCCAGCATTACATCGGCAAGGTAGCAGATATTTGCAATCGCTTCGCGAAATGGAAGGGAGATATTATTGGTGGTGTGGACGGACAACAGCTACTCGAGCGGTATCTCGTCAAAGGTAACAGCAAGATGGCGGATGCCCTTTCTCCACAGCAACTTCTGAAGAACTGTACCGAGATGTCTATGGACGTCTCTACATTCGTCTTCTATCATTGTGACCTTGGCCCTACGAATATCCTGGTCGATACCTCGACAGGCTCACTGGGCATCATTGATTGGGAGCTAGCTGGCTACGTTCCTATCGAATGGGTTAGAACAAAATTTCGACTCTCAGCAGGAATGGATTTCAACCATGGGGATGATGACTCCAAAAAGGACTGGCGCCGCAGAGTTGCTCAGCATCTGGAAAAGATGGGCTACCGCGATGCTGTGGATGCATGGTGGAAGTTTCAGGACAACTAGTAGCCAATGGTCTTACGTTAAGACTCTTTTTCTCTTAACATTACATTATGCTGAATCATTTGTATTCCCCTTGCTTTCGTCCACGTCTCTGTGTTCCCTTCTTGTCCCTAACCAAGAGGTAAATATCCGGCAAAGGAAAGGAGAAAAGGCTATGGCGAGATGATCTGGCAGGTGAAGCACTTCCTTTTCACATTAGCAGTAAGGAGTAAATAGCATGCAGCTGAATCAGATTTATCGAGTCATAAACAAGACGCAAAATTGCTTGCTGTCCACACATTATTTTTCGGCATCTAGCTAGGCATCTCGATCATCAAGCATCCTTTATGTGGATAACACTTCACTTTTCTTCTCCCCTTTCCATCTAGCGGATTAAGAAGTGCAGTCCTTTTCCCACCCGGATTGAGGAGGAGTGGCATACGAGTAGTAACTATTACTAGGTGGAGACCGGCTTGTGGGATTGGGCTCGTCGTGGAGAAGGATAGATAGGGAGGGACTACAAACGGATCGCACGGGGTAAGAGCTTCGACGTAACCTGGGGAAGGTACATATTGTGAATACCATTCCCATAGTTCAAGCTTTCTGGGCTGAGACTTGTAGTAAACGTGACATAGGCTATCACTCATATACAGACGATCGAAGCTCTGGAAATATTTTAGCTTTGAATTTTGCGTTAGCTTTCGTGAGCACTGACTTTTTCGCATCGCAGTGGAACAACCTTTTTTTTTCAAAAAAAAAAAAAAAAAAAAAAAAAAAAACTGTCTCTGTCAAGTTCGCTCTTTAACTCGAATGGTAGGATGAGCCCGCTGCAAAAAGACAAATTGTTCTGGTGAGAATCAACTCAGATCAACTGCCACGCCATCCGACCAACATCATATCGCCCAGAAGGTGGGACTCATTCGAAAACTAGTTTCAATGTCAAATTGGGGTAGTCTCATGGGCCACATGCCACGATAGCCAAGCAGCACAGGAGGTGTCGGGGGTCTTGATACTGACGGCACAGAAGCCCGGGAAGCAGGAGCATGCAGGGCACCGAGTAGAGTGATGGAGAGGAGGTAAATGTGAAGATGCGATGATATTCAGACATGAAACTACTTGGGTATAGAGGTTTATGACAACAGATCATAAAGAAGAGAGACTTCAGCATTCTGCGGCATATCGATACCTGAAGGCATAATATTTCTCGTCTGGCTAACTAGGGCCATTCGAAAAGCTATGACGCGTTTGCGTTTCAAATTCATATTCAAGTCTAACATTGTATCATGTGCTGCAGTACGAGTATGTAAAACGTGAAATCACGAGTAGATTTAAGAATCCTCTTCTTCATCCACTCGCTTTTTAGCTGGCTGAATTCCTTGACCCTCATGGACTGACCAGAGAACGAACCATCCAATCAGAGATTCAACAGCCAAAGCCCACCACACTGCTCCTACCATGTTATGTGCAAGACCCAGCCCAAGACCCCAGCCACCAAGCAGCGGGCCCAGTGTGCGAGCCCCGCTAGAGATACTCTGCGCAATACCGTGAACCGTTCCTAATATTGAAGGGTCCGTAACACAATTATTGACTAGGATGATGGCTGCTGGCAGGGCGAACGTGCGAGAGATAACTTGCAGCGACACGACCAAGGTAAATGAAGGCCACACAATCCATGGGATGCGGGGAAGAATAACGAGGAAAGGCATGAGAAGGTATGAAATGGGCGAAAAAGGAAGGAACATGCGAAATGAGGTAAGAGTTCCCAGCTTTGCCTGAACACGAGGGTATACAATGATTTGCAGCGGAAGACCAATGAATCCAATTATGGCTGTTGCAAGACCAACGCGTGCAGAGGGTAAACCAAGGCCTCCGCCAAAGTGGAACCAGCCTTGCCGGGAAGATTCAGGGGCACGAGGTGTAGGTAGGAAAGTAAATGTCATGGCATTGAAGGCGCTGGTATGGAAGGCGAGTAGGAAGTGGGCCAGAAGTGTAATCACAATATTTCGTGAAAATATTTGTTTTAGTCCAGGCCGCTTGTGCGGGCGAGGGAGTGGAGGTGCGCGGGAGCGAATGGGACTTGATGGCGCTGACCAAGTTCCCACGTTGCCTTCTAGGTACAAGGAATCGTCGTCATTGGCACGGGTTAATGGCCGATAATGTTTAGGAGTTCTGGTGAAGGCATGAGCGATTCTCTTCCCTAACTTTCGGCCCCAGTCACTTCGATAGCGAGCTGTCTCGTGAGTCTGAAAACAAAATATCATCAGTATGCTCTTCGCGTCATAATTGATATAGAAACTTAGGTGGGGATAACTCACCTCGTCAAGGCCGAGAAAGACAGCAATCACCGACATGAAGATGAAAATTGCACTCAGCACATTTGGAAGTGCATAGGGCCATCTTTGCATCCACCATACTCCGTCCTTTCCTCCAAAGGTGGATCCAGGGCCGAACAGGGATGGGAAGCTGTTCACTGGATCTGCGAGAGATCCTCCCAGTATTGGGCCAATAATGACACCAATGTTGAAGCACATTGGGAGTAATAGAAACGCTCGCGATTGAAACCTAGTTGTATTAGCAGCATGACGATTATCTGGGGTGCCGTTGAACTTACTTCTTCTCTGCAATAATTTCAGCAATCAACGTCCTCATAACTCCCACATTGCTATTCAACACACCGCCGAGTGTCCTAAAAACTGCGGCAGCCATGAACGACCGAGAGAAGCCGAAACCGACACAGGAGATGCTTGTTCCCAACAAGCCGATGAGAAGTACCCTTTTCCGACCCATCCAGGGAGCATCTGCCAGTCGGCCCCAAAAGACGGCAGTAAGGAACTGCGCTGCTGTAAAGCTTCCCTGGAGGACACCTGCCTGTGCAGAGATGGCAGAATCAGGCAGAGAGGGATCAAATGATTTAAGTTGATAAAACATATAGGCTTGCAGAGAGGTCTGAGTGAGGGGCTCGGACAATCGCGCAAAGGTAAGAATCGCCAGCTGCCCTTTCTTTGGCAAAGAGGCCCATGTCACCGGCTTCTCGACTTCTGTTTCGACATGACCATTCTCACTCTCGTTATCGCTGGCGCGAATATCATCGTCTGCTGAGGGAAACCGGCGGTGACCTGCCATGAGCGGAGCAGCGACTCGGGTTCCTGGCGTACCACCATCATTTATCGCTGTGTCGATACTGTCTATTTCATCATCATCATCATCACTAGAGATGTCAATCTGCGGGGAGTCGATTCCATGGCTTGGCAGACGAATGTTGGTCTCGGCCCCATCCCAAGATTGGCGCGTGTGGGGAGAATTTGCCCCCATTCGGTAAAAGGTGGGCACGCGACCGTTCTGAGGGCGGACAAACGCGCGTGAAGATATACAAAGAGTACGGGTAGGCAATCTTTCCTTGGCGCATGTATTCTCCGAGTGTGATAGCAGCGTAGGACGGAGGTTGTAACGGTTGAAAAATCAAAAGACGTGATGGGAAATGACTGGAAAAATATCCGCTCTGACACCATCGTTGGCCACTGGCCACCCCCACACTCACTTCGAGTTCAACGCGGTGTCGGTCGTCGGTGAAGCTGCCGAATTAACCGCCTATCTCCGAATCTCCGATCTCGCCAGTTAACTATGCAAGAGCCTCAAATAGAACATGCATATGGTAGGTGTATTGTGGAAATATAGAAGTATCATGAGGCAAATCACAAGAACAAGGTCCACTGACTTTGCGGAGGTTTTCGCGGTATCTTGCAGCTCGTATACGCAAATTTAAACCTCCGGGGCGTGGCCTAGGCTAGAATTATTGAATACCTCCGAGTCTTTGTAAATAGAAAGCCGATAATTAAATCCCCAGCGCCAAACACTGAATCGTTTACATACAAGGAGACTTGGATGAGCAAATGCCCCTGTCTATTAGGTATATGATCAAAATTTCGAGACTTAGACATCCAGTCTCATTCGGCCTGGACTGGGGTTTTTCGGGTTTGCGTTTTCAAATATCGCAATTGAATCTTGAGTAGGGGGCCTGGGATTCTCAATATCTCCACGGCTTTCTTTTCTGTCCCATGTATCGAGTGGATAAGAGTCCGTCCGATTAGTTTCGTCCATGAAGTTGCTTGAAACTTGAGTGATAGCTTCTTGACTCGATCGGTGCGTGTCTCCGCTCTTTGGCAGAGGAGGGTGATTTCCAGTTTTTCGGAAATTTGGTCGGATGAAATTCATTTTGCATGGAAGCGAGAAAGATGGCCGCGATCGTGAGCCTTGGGAGTACCCACTATCTTTGTTCTGGTCAGCGCCTTGTCCGGGTCTGCCTCGGTTTTTGCTGTTGTAGGAAAATGCTTTCAGTCCAAGTAGTTTGCGAAGGAGGGGCCACCAGCACATGAGATTGGCGACATAGATAGCGGTGCTGGCTTCACGGATGTACCAGATTTGGTATGTTGTTGTGAGAGGAGAGGCGAAATTGAAGTATTTGTTAAGGATCGCAGCAATGATCGTGAATAGACCCAGGCTCATGACTCCTATCAGTAGGAACTTGCGTGTACGCTTCAGTTGAGCTTTGATGAGAAGCGGGATTGGGATCGCAAACAGCACTGCATCTGAGGAGATGTTGAAGACTGCCTGCGTAATGGAGTAATGCTGGTAGGTGGCGCATTGCATATTATCCACTGGCATCGCCCAGTACTGTTGAAATGGTCGACAGTAGACACCGTAGTAGGTGACCATGATAACAACAAATCCCAGAATCACATAGCCAGTGAGAATCTTGATGTAAAGGTTGGAACGCAGATTCATTGTAATCCTCCAATACAGTATCAACATGCATGTCTTCACTCCCCAAGTCAAGAAAAGCATGCACTGTTCGAGACCAATAACGATTTTGCTTCCATAAATTCTGTCGCTGACTTGCTTCGGGTCGGCGAGGACTGTGTCGTAGTCTTTCGGGTCCATAAGGTTCGTTGCATAACGCGAGGATATTTGAATCAACACCAACATGGCCGTGTATATGCACTAGTCGAAAGAAGGAATATCAGTAAGACCGCAGGAAATAGCCTTCAGAAAGGGACCGATCTCACAAAAGTCGCGGACATAACATAATCGTCCCCTGAAGAGCAAGATCTGATGTTAGGTATTGGTCATGAGGTTGATGCGGGGTTTTGGTCTTACAAAACAGCCGCTTAATTCCTCCATTCGCAATCATGCGAGAGATCCTATCTCATGGTTAGCGAAGCACCAGATCTCAAGGACAATCTATAGACAAACATTCGACCACCATAAATGACAAGACCAATACTCCAAAAAATAAGAGCCTCCACAAGAAGGGCATGGGGAGTGGGTGAGGTATTCCCCATCCTGCGGGATAGAGCGTTGATCGCTCTCTGTAGTGGTTGCGGCCTCAGCTGCTGGGCGAAACCAAAGGAGAGTATGCCATGGGTGCTAAAGGAAAAGAGTGAGAGAAGTTGGAAAGGTTAAATTAGGAGATTTGTTTTAACCATCTGCTCATTCATAAGGCCTGACAACCAGCAGGTCAGTGTATCCGACAGCTCAGTGGGGTCCCTGTTAAACAAAAGGATTCATCTCATGGCCACAGTCGGTGAAGAGCGATAAGCTCAAAGACACTAGAGGAGTCAGCGCACTGTGGCCAGAGGACAGGGCTGCATCATCATGCATCTTGGGAGTGAAATGTCAGTGCTGGGCTGGAGGATCCAGTGACAAGCAAGGAGGAATGAGGGAGCCAATGCAAGGGATCACGCCTCGAGCCGCCGAACCAGATCTATGGCAGTTGCCTTTGGAATGTAGATCGTAATGGAAAACCAAATCGCCATCACCCAGTGCCTGGCAATCCCTACGTTTGCTTGCGCAGTTGCTTCTTTCATCCAGCTCAAGCCTCATTTGATTTTGTGCTGTGGAAAGTGAGAAATCGATGGTTGCATCGGAAGGGCGCAAATCTATTCAGTTTGAGCGTGTTTCCCAGGCTGCTTCTGCATGCTGTGGCACAACTGTCCTGCAGCATATCCAGAATGGATCGGTTAAGCGAGTGGGGAGGCTCAGTGTAACAGGCCTCCCGGAACATATTGGGTTTCTCTACTCCATTAAGGGTTTCCCATCCTGCAGAATGATCAACTTGAGCCACTTGTATGCACGATGTCGATAGTTCGGGCGATCAGCGGTGGTACCAGCTCCAGCAAAAGCAAATGGGATGAGAGGTCAGATTCCAGAGTGGGCGCGTAAACTTTGCGACATGACCTTTGATTGGCTTTGCTGTTGGATCTGCAACGCGACCCTGGCCAAAACTCAAGAGCTCCCGGGAACGATCGCCGCTGATTTTCACAATGAGATTCGCAGACTCGAAATTTAGCGCGATATCCGATGCTGATGGAAGGGCTTAGAGATGACAGATCTTCCGGTTCATGTCTTTCCCAAAAATAAATAGAGAATGAGAAGAAAAAATTTAGGCTTCATACCTGTCTGCTATTACATCTCATCAGCTCTCTATCGACTGGCGATTTTAATCTCGCATCCGCATCTGGTCTGGAATCCAACTATTGATTATTCTAATTATATGCGTCAGTGCCAGTGGTGAAAGCGAATAGTAGTTGGTTATTCAGTGGGGCATCAATCACACGTTCGATCGGGGCATTTCGCGGACAAGGCTACAGCTGGGCATACTACATAGCAAAATATAATCAGTACGCACTAGTATTTAGGTTCGAAATACGATGAATTTGGCCTTATCCGAGTCCTGGAACCCCCAATGGTCGGATTACAGGCAGGTTATTTAATTGGTAACTCACACACTGGAGTACGAATAGTTCAGCATAGCATCACCTGTCCGAAGACCTTCGCCCAATTTCGGCATCAACCATGGGAAGTTCCAAGTTAAAATTAGCACACACCATGACTGAATAACAGAAATCATCAAATAGGTTTGTCCGAACAAGTTGAGCGACCCTCCTAAAGGGATAGGAAAACTGTACAAGAGCCTAGACTTGATCAAATTAACAGTGCCGCCAAACACCTACTAGACTAGCATTATCAAAATAACATCAAGTAGTATCTCCATAAATCCAATGAATGTATTCCATTGATGTCACTAAAGGGTTTAGCGCGTGTTCTCCGAGTCGAACACGGGGATACAATACTCCCGAGGTCGCTGCGTTTTCTACATGAGCCTTTCCCGGTCGGCGTTCTTCGTTTTTATAGTTTCGGATGGTTTGGTATGTATATACTGAGTAGAGCATATTGCCATGAGAAAAACACCATGGAACCTTGGAATCAGATTCGACCCAGTGGTACACATGAAGGGCTAAGGATTCGCCAGCATCTCGGTCATGTCAGGTTGATCTCTTTCCAGGGCGAATGGTATATTTCTCACCAAGGCACTGGGCAGAAGAGCCGGTAATTTTGTTTTTCGTACTGGTACTGGGTACTATTCACTCCAGGTGCATCCAACGTTTTTTTAAAAAAGTTTCCGAGCATCAATACTATATAACGTTGGGTGAGATGGGTTTTACCTGGATCCATGGATGTATATGGCACACAAATCAGGATTGCAAAGGGTTGAAAAGCTTTCGAAGCTACTGTAGAATAGAGCCTTGGAACTTTCACCAGTAGAAGAGCAATTGACATGTAAAGATCCATGGATGGAGGGGGAAATGAAAGCACTAAATAGCCGAGGCAAGGTGGAAGCATATAATATGCCAGCAATGACCGTCATTTGGATGTTATTTATTCTGCACCGCCAATGACATACATATGGAATCGATCTCGCATTGGATCGAACGTAGAAAATAGTGCCATGTGGTCTACGAACGGACGCCATCGAGAAAGCTTTGACCATATGAATTAAGACGGATAAAGCCTGGGGAATGTTGCTGATGCAGGAAGGGGGTGGCACAGGGACACCAGACAGCGCGTGAAGGTTACGCGAAATTCTACTTAGAACTGAGTCAAAGAGACGCGTCAATTTTCTCACTCACTCTACGTAGAATTCAAGATTTTCCCTGGGAGTGGCCCTGCTCCGAAATTATGATATTGCCTCCGACCCTATGGAAACCCTATTAGACCAGTCACCTCAAGTCCCCCTTGCGGCGGAATTACGACGAGTCCAACACTCACAACCCATCTTGGGCAGCTCCCTTGAGCCACCGGGCCTTGATTTGCTCTCGGTACATATGCAAATGCAAAACACCAATCTGCTCAGGCCTCGAAATATTTCTTTCTCTACTTTTTGCTTTTCGCGACGCGGCTACCAGCAGAGGGCCGCAGGAATGAACGCCCCAACCAACCCACCTATTGCCAATAGTGACAACCCTAGTTTCCCACCTGGTTTGCGCCCCAGGAAAAGGAAGTACACAACATAAATCAAATTGTGGACATTACTACCCTAGAGTACCCCTCCCGGAACTTATCACAGACAGGTCATATCGTCGATCTCGTAGTATTTTCCTCTTTTGCAACCCACACGTGGCTGCCATATGGAAGAGCCCTCGCATCAAGCATTCCTGGGGTGTCGACTTGCATTGTCCCCATAGGCACGGCCACAAATAGGATGGGTCATTTCGCCTCCGCGGGGTGTCTCCTTTTTTGATATTATTCGACCGGCTCTGTCGTCTCCGATACTCCGGTTCAATCAGTCTCTTCTACTCTTCCATGCCCGTATTCCTTCCTTTCGCGAACTCAGTCGCACACCATGGAGCTGGCTGAGCCACAAAGACCCCGGAGCGGGATGAACTCGCTAAACACCAAGGGTGAGATCGATGAGGTTCGTTTAGAGTCTGCCCTCGGTCACAGGCAAGAATTAAACAGGCATTTCGGACTTTGGAGCCTCACTAGTCTCGGGATCGTGATTGCAAAGTAAGATGACTGAACTTTACCCAGAAACCCATGAATCGTGTCTGACATTGTCTAGTTCCTGGGCATCATCGGGTGGCACGATTGTCGCAGCTCTCCAAAATGGAGGCCCGATGGCCGTCCTCTACGGCCTCATTCTCGTTAGCATTTTCTACACTGCCATCTCTGCGTCCTTAGCCGAATTAGCCTCATCCATGCCTTCCGCCGGAGGCGTATACTACTGGTCGTCAGTTCTCAGTCGAAACTGCGGCCGCAAAGCAGGATACTTCACTGGCTATCTCAACGCTTGCGCCTGGCTATTATCCGCGTCATCTATGAGCTCTATGCTTGGAAACGAGGGCGTGGCGATGTATCTGCTAAAAAACACCACCGTCAAATGGCACTCATGGCAAGTCTTCGTTGCATTTCAGCTTGTGAATTGGACGTCTTGCGCTATCGTTTGCTTCGGGAATCGATTCATTCCAATGATAAATCGCATTGCTTTGACCGTTTCAATGTGTGGTCTTGTCGTGACGGTCATCGTGCTAGCCGTGATGCCGAAAAGCCATGCAAGCAATGCGCAGGTTTGGACTGAATTCCACAACAAAACAGGAGGATGGTCAGATGGAGTATGCTTCATGACGGGATTGCTGAATGGGGCTTTTGCTGTCGGCGTACCGGATTGCATTAGCCATCTCTCTGAAGAAGGTACGCAATCGCAAAGAATCGTACTGGATTTACGTTCTGACAATTGTCTCTAGTGCCGAAGCCAGAAGTGAAAGTTCCCCAGGGAATTATGCTGCAAATGCTTACTGCATTTACGACAGCATTCGTTTACCTCATCGCCCTCTTCTACTCTATTCAAGACCTTGACGCCGTCTACACAAGCGATATCCAGTACTTCCCAACAGCAGAAATCTACAGACAGGCAACTGGCTCGAATAACGGCGCAATCGGACTAATCGCCGTTCTATTTATCGCGACGTTCCCCACTCTTATTGGCACCTTCATTACAGGTGGTCGAATGTGGTGGAGTCTAGCAAGAGATAACGCTACACCATTCGCAAGTTACTTCGCTCAAATCCATCCGACTCTAAACTGTCCCGTCCGGGCAACGGTTGCAATGAGCGGGCTCGTTACATGCCTAGGATGCATTTATGTGGGCAGTACTACTGCTTTCCAAGCTCTGATTTCATCTTTCATCGTCCTCAGCTCGCTATCCTACTTCGGTGCGATTTTCCCACACGTCCTATCAAGTCGCCGGAATATGGTGCCCGGGCCATTCTACATGGGCCAGAAACTTGGCACGGTGGTGAATATCGTTGCCTTGATGTATATCATGGTGACTGTGGTTTTCTTCTGTTTCCCGCTCGTCATGCCTGCTACGGTGAAGAACATGAATTACACCAGTGTTATTACGGTGGGATTGATGGCGCTGGTGGGTCTGTGGTGGATCTTTAGGGGTCGTCGGGTATACAGGGGACCACAGTATAGCTTCGAGACTGCGGAGAGATTGAGTGCTTTGCAAGCGGGCAAGGAAGGCAGGCGATCATTCATTGATATTATGGGAGGATCACCAGTGCAATGTGTTGATGAGGGTTGCCATGTGAGATGAGATTGAAGAGTTCGTAAGATACGATGATATGGATATGTGTATGACTGTGTGTTCTTTTGAGATGTGATTTCTTCATGTTTATTTAATTTATCTTATGTTTAATACTATTCTGTACATTAATGATCTCAAAGTGAAGCTGATGAGATCAGTGTCAATTTCTACCGTCGAAACCAATCCATCTTTCTTGTGATATCAACGCTCTGGATCCTGAATGGGCATCAGTCGATGTTCTGGGCACCTTGTTTCTGGGGGGTTGCCTCTGGAGCAAGGCCGATTGATCGTCCATCGTATCGGAAACTGGAATCTTATTGCTTTCGATCTAGTGGAGGCCTTGTGGCAGCTGCGTC
Source organism: Penicillium cosmopolitanum (assembly GCF_028827165.1). Taxonomy (NCBI): domain Eukaryota; kingdom Fungi; phylum Ascomycota; class Eurotiomycetes; order Eurotiales; family Aspergillaceae; genus Penicillium; species Penicillium cosmopolitanum. The sequence continues at coordinate 2,372,024 of NW_026622682.1, read as the reverse complement.
TACAGTGGCATCATTCAGAAACTTAGTGCAAAACTGCTGGGTATGATATTGAGCGAACTCTATCAATTCTTCCTCATTTTAAAAGTGATAAAAAGTTAAAAATAAAGCATCTTGAATCATCAGACATCATGTAAAACCAGATTCATCCTCACAGACGGGACTTAATAATTTGACCGCCCTCCCAAGCCTCTCCGGCCTCAAGAGTCTGCCAGCCAGAGACCGCGCCAGCTTCTACGCAAAGCATATTCTGGTAGGCCTCATCCGGGCCGAAGTCCGCCATACCCTTGGCCTTCTCGATCCAGGGATTCCAGACAACAACGTCAGTGAGGGCCTTGCGGGTGAGTGAGAAGATTGGCTTGTCGTCGTCGGCAGATGAGATGATAACGGGTACTGCGGGGTCCAGCTCTTTGTAGACACGGTCGGTTTCTTCCGTAATTGCCAGCGCGGCGGATGTCTCGGTGTGCGAGGTTGCGTTGCGAGTCTTGTCGACGTAGGTCTTGGAGTCGAGGCCCTTGACGCGGACGTTCGAGATGTTCTGTTCATGTCCGGTCAGATCATATGGTACTATTAAGCAAGGGACGTGTGTAGCATAGCAATTGGTTTGAACATACATCGATGTTGAAGTAGGTGTGCATGAGGACCTGGAACTCGAAGTTCTGGGTTCCCTCGTTGCGAACCTGCAGCGATGTCTCTAGCGTATCCTTGGTGAGGGTAACACTGTATACAAGACCAAACTCGAGGGGCCAGGCCTTGCGGAACTCTTCAGTCAACATGGTATGCGACAATCCGAAATCCAGCTTCACGGCTAGATCGGCCTTCTCCTGACCAGCGGTTTCGGCTGATTCGGAGGAAGACTTTCCGAGAAACTCCCAGTTGGAGTTACGAGCAAATCCGTGTTGCGGGAGGGGGGGAGGTGACGTGGTTCTGGGGAGGAGGGCCGAAGACCTGGAGATCGAATCACAATGTTTGTGTCAGCATGTAGCTTCCAAGGGAACGAAGACGCGTAGACGCACCGGGAAAACGAGCGGAATACCTCCGCGAATAGGCTTAGAGCCGTCCAGATGGGCCTTTTGGCTCACGAAGAGCTGTTCCTGACCATTGGCCTTCCATGAGGTGACTGTAGCGCCGTAGAGATGGATGGTGACGGACTCGCCGGAGGGCAGGCTGGCCGAGATAGTGTTATCCTTAATAGCGATGCTAGGCTGCGGGAGAGACGCGCCCACACCGATGGCAGCGGGCTTCTTAGAACGATCCATGGTGAGTGAGTGAGTTGATGGTCGGTTGTAGAAGGGAAGATGGCCGGGGCTGGGCTGAAGTGAAGTCAACTGGGATCGTCCGCGGATGGCGGGGAATCGCAGCTGCCCCACCACACTCCCTTCTCTCCTTCTCTTCTCTTATACTCGTACTACTAGTACTCTCTACTCTCTACTCTCTACACACCACAACACAGGAGACCCCTCTGAAACAAACTTGGATCATTCAATTCTCATCTATTCTAACCGTGTTGCAGCATCGAAGAGGTCTGACCCTCCAGACTCACCTCCTCAATCTGCTTAATCTCCTCTTCTGTCAACCGCCAGCCCAGTGCCTGCATATCTTGATCCGCCTGTTCTGGATTACGAATACCCACGAGAGGCACGACTCCCTTATTAATGGAGTAGTTCAACGCCACAGCTGGAACAGGCACATGGCGTTTTTCCGCAATAGCCTTGAGCACAGTGATAGTTGGCTCCAGCATGTGCATCGGATAGCTACTGAATCGCAGCGTTCGCCGGGGCTGGTTGAAACGCGAATATTTCCCCGACAATCGACCCTCAGCTAATGACGCGAAGCCCTGGAAACAAATACTCCGTCTTTTGCATTCACGGATCATCCCGCTTGTCTCGGGAAGACGACGGATGACGGAGTACTCGCATTGCGAGACGCCGAGCGGAACCCCATGTTTGTCTAACTCGTCTGACATCTTGATCATTTCTTGCGTGCTGTAGTTGGCCACTCCAACGGCACGAGTGAGGCCGGACTCCATACAGTCGGCTAACCCCTTGGCAATTGTCGAAATGTTGCCCGGGTGGATGGGCCCGTGAACGAGATAAATATCCACGTACTCCAGGCGCAGACGATCAAGTGAGCCCTGGAGCATCTTCTTCGGACTTCTGGATTGCATAATTGTATTTTTGATGGTCGATGTGGAATGCCATTTGGTCTGTACGACGAATGAGTCCCGGGGCATACCCTCAAAAAGCGACCCGCAGATTCTCTCGCTCTCGCCGTCGCCATAAGCTTGTGCGGTGTCCACGAAGGTTAGTCCGACTGCCTTGAGTTTCTGCCAGGCTGCGTAGATCTTTAGTAGATCCCGAGTTAGGTTATATCCGAACGTAGCTTTGTCGCCCCAGGACCAGGCCCCGATGCTTAGGTAGGGGATTAGAACATTCTGTCCACCCCGACCATGCAAAGCCATCCGGGTCTGTGAATTAGGCACGAGGTCGGATGGAAGTACGTGGGCTGGGTCGCTGAGATTGGGATCCACTGGTCGAAGGTGCGGCGAGTGCATACCCTCTGTTGCGGACATGCCTGTTGCAAGACCGGTTTGCATCATATACTGCGTTCCTGGGGTGGCCATGTTTGAAGACCTTGGTATATCTAAACCTCTGGATTTGACGTGGGGAAGGGGATTGATCCTTCAATAATTTAGACCTGTAAATGTATAAATCGAAGCTCAATGTAAAACTAGTTCTTATACAAATGTTGGGGTTGGAGTGGCGATGTGCGCCACAAGACATCATTGTGATATCCAGAGCCACCACCTACCCACAATCGAACAAGTTTAGTAGTACTAGAACTTTATGCTCTAAATTAAATGGAGACCCCTTACTGTTCAAGAGTCTCCTTCCAGTTGATTTGTCGCCGCGATAAATCAAGGTGGCAATTAGATGGCGAAATGGAAGGTATGAATTGGAGCGAGACCTAACTTGGAGCCTCGATGGACTCATCAAACCGGTCGTCGAGGTTGATTCACAATGCGACGAATGCTATATGAACCGCTATGAAGCGGAATTCTGTACATTTTTGTGGATACGTTGCATGTTAGATTATGGGGGTAAATCATAGAAGAACGTATGCCGTGGCCACCAAGTCTCCGCATGAGATGAAAAGAACTTGAAATTATTATAACCCCCATGCCTAGGACCCCAGAGAGACTGTGAACTCGTGTTTAATCACTGTCTGCATCATCTGGGAGTTCCTCAAATCTTCCTTCCTCGACAGCCGTTCTGACCGGGTTCTCAACGCCCAGAAGGCCATTCGCCCTCGCCCTATCGCGATGTTAGAATAAAGATTGCGCATAATGAATTCAAGTTGCCATACCTTTCAAAGAGCACAAAAAGCCTTTCTGCCTCTCGCTCTTTCTCCTCCATAGTCATAGGAGGACCCGTATCGGCGGGCTCTGCGTTCCAGCGCTGTCCGGTGATTGGGTTGACGTCCGAGTCTTGCCCGTCCGTGTTTGTCGCATACGCCTCGCCAGCAGTTTGGGGAATCTCCATGCCGCGAGCTGCCAGGAAGCCAGCGGCAAAACCATAACCGATTCGGCGAGTTAGGTTCTCTGCATCCTTTCCAGAAAGGACGAACATTAGCTCGGATATACCAGTCTTCAAGTTGGGGTAGGGGCTGGTTGATAAATGGAGAAGTCGTGAAGAGAGAGTGTCGGATTTTCCGATTGGTTGGGTGCGGTCATTGTCTTCTGGTAGGAGCAGCCATTGCATATACTTGCGAGGCCCATCCGGTGCTACCTCATGAACGACAATAAGAGAGTGCAGCAGTGGGACGGCTTTTTCCTCTAGCTCCTCAGGACTGTATAGTGAGACAGCTTGATCCAAAATGTTGATTAGTTTATCCACGTTGCAGTTCTTGTCGAATGTCGGGAACAGAGGACTGCTATCGAACGTTTTGCCCTTCTTTTCTTCGAGGTCGAGGACAGACAGACAGTTGATGAGGTAGCTTAGGAGACCTTCCAGGGGCTTTGCTGGAATCTCTATGCGACTGATGATCTTCAGGATGTGGGGGATAGAAGGTGAGAAGGAAGCAGCGAGGTCGGGGTAGATCTTAGAGACATTAAAGATCACTTTGAGAGTATCGATGAGACCCAATTCATCCATCTGCGAGAGAGACGCACGTCCAGACTTGGGAAATTGTTTCGCGTGCCGGGCGAGTTGCTGAATTTGTTAGTACAGAACTCAGAGCTGTGGGACTTTGAAAACGAACGCACATAGTTGACGTTATCTCCCAAGGAGTGCTTGTTGATCAAGATCTCAAAATCCAATGTGGTATCATAGGTCATCAAGAAAAGAATGCGGCTCGTTATCATCTCGTCGTCGGAGCTGTCAGTCTTGAGACGTTCGGCTAGCTTTCCTGCGTACCCAGTGTCCACCAAAACCTGGCGCATTTTTGGTTCCAGCAAAAGGGCATTGGCAACGCCACGCAGGGCCGCTCGGCGAACATCGACCGTCTCGCCGTCAACTCCGTAGCGCATGAGCGTGTTGATTCCCTGCATCATCCGTCAGATCCCCTTTTTTATGATGTGGGTTGCAAGAGCACTATCGTACATTGCTGCAATATATCGGGCCGGCGTCGGCTGGGTTCGTACCATGTTGGCGCACTTCGAGCAAGATCTGGACACGTTCTAGAGAAAAGTGGCATCCATTAGCATGAGGTCACATGGGGAGGGGGTTTTTTGGAGCTTGGATCTGAGACTCACGCGCCGATGTGAGATGCTTGTCTTTCAGGTCTTTCTGGAGGGTATCGAGCAGCTGGGTCACTTTTTGGAGTTTCTCTATTGGAGATCATTAGCTCAGCCCAGGGTATACGATTAAATCGCATCCAAGATGGCGATCTGTTCCAGCTCACCTGCCCCATGCAGCTGGCCGAATGCCATCATATTGTCGAGACGCCTGGTTGGACTACCTAGGGTGGCCGGGTATCTTCAGGGCGAGAATCTGGAGGTCACTACACCCGATGCTGGAAATGTATATAAGTCGGTGCTTCTAGTCAGGGCATGGAGAGGCGCAAAGCACAAAGTCAAACAGAAGGAGAAGGAGAAGAAACGCGCGCGGGGGAACATCCGAGGAAAGACCCCACCCGAGCTACTCCAGGGCCACAGAGTTAAAGAGGTACGGAGTATAATATACTGCCCAGCTACATCTTTACTGATGTATTGACTGGGTGGGAATAATATGGAAGAAATAGTTGGGGTCTTTTCTCTGGTTACTATTATTCTACATTAAAATTTACCGCATCAGCTGTACTGCTGACTATGCACAGTCCAACGTAATTCCCACCAAAGCCATATATTTCTTTTTCGCAGTAAATTAAATATCCATTGATTACATCTATAAATACTAAGAATATCCACGACTTTACTCCTACTTTCCATGATATCCTGCAAGGAATACTGCAGGAATACTGCAAGTGCTAGCGCTTGTGCAGACGCGGATGCCTTAGCGCCTTAACGCCTCACGCGGGCACTTTACGCGATCCCGCGACGGCGCGTCCAACTTTACTTTTCGCCGGTTTTCATCTTAGCTCCAGTTCCAGCCCCATCGACCATCGCCATCGCCAGCTCCAGTTCTCCAGTCCTCAATGGAAGCTCCTCCTTGATCTTCCCTTCAATCCCTCCCCCAGAAATGGTTTTGATGCCCTCCAGTCTCTCTTTTACCCTCTTCTAAAACCATGGTGGAGACCCTCGGCCCTCTCCCTGCTCGTCCACCAACACCTCCGAGGCCAGGTCCACGAATTGAACAGAATCAACCCGTTGAAGACGCCCCAATCACCGCTCAAACCCCGGGAGATACGCCTCAACCGGCGCACTCTTCCAGGGTTCCTCCATCCAGCCGCGCCTCCAAACGTGTTACCTTCTCACCATGGCTGCAAACCGAAATACACTCGCCCTGGACTGCTAAATCGGCCGATTTCAAAGATAGTCCCATCCAGGGTAGCCCGTTGCCATCCGAAATCAGGCCCTTCAAATCCATCCTCAAAGAGACCGGCTCGCCCATCCCCGTTTGGTCGCCGAATGTCGACAAGTTCACCACCGAATCCCTCGACATGCTCCTCGAATCTGTCACCCAGCAGCTGGCTGGAGAATCCCTCACCTCTCGTCTTGACGCATATATGCAATTCTTTGGCGCTCTTAGGACATATGACGGACTACCGGCGGGAAGAGATGTTGCAGAGAAATTGGGGTTGATTACCGGGTTCATTCAACGCGATGTCACCCGCGACTTGGTCAACAGTGCGCCTTTGGATACTAATCTCGCCAACCAGGCTCTCAAGCTATCCGCCGCTTTCGTTTGGCACAGTGACATTTCTGCCCAATTATCGGAGGAATTCAAGGTCTTCATCGTCGAACAGGCGATCACTTCCCTCCAGGAGGCCAAGGTGCCAAAGTCCGTTCTGACCCACTACATGTCCATCCTCTCGACCCAAAACTTTGGTCTCAAAATCATGACCAACGCCCGAGTCACGCGTCTTCTTTCGGCATTACAAGATGTCACAAATCACGTTACCGGCAAAGCGATCGCTCTCCACCGACTCAGCATATATCATAAATTGTTCGCCCAGTCCAAGTCCTCTTTTGTCTCCCAGGCATCGCTTTGGATGGAACAGCTTATTTTTGGGCTCCTCCATCCTATGAAAGATACTCGACTGAAAGCTATTTCTCTCGGGTTCCAAATTACGATGACAATGGGCCCGAACATGACGCTGTCTAAGAGCATTCGCGAACTGTTCGACCGGTCACTCGAAAAAGACCGCAAACTTGTGACAGAGGTTCGGGACCGAATGTCGCGAATGATCAGCACGGTTGAAAGCGGTGTTCATATTCCTCAGATCTGGAGCACTATCATTCTCCTTCTAAGGAGCAAGTCACGCAGTCTCGATCAATGGGAACATTTCAAAGAGTGGGTCTTGGTTCTTCAGAAATGCTTTAACTGCAGCGAACCCGCCATAAAGGCTCAGGCAATTCTGGGCTGGAATCGCTTCGTTTTCGCCGTTGGCCCAACTGAATCGACTAGCCGGTCGCTACTCAAGATGCTGGGAAAGCCTGTTATCTCACAATTCGAACGTAAAAAGTCGGACAGGTCAGCAGTGGCACCTACTCAACTTGCTTTAGCCAGCTATCATAACCTTTTATATTACGCCTTCCGCCCTTCGCCTCCGCATCAGTACCTCGACCTTGTCTGGGAAGAGTATATTTCGATCCCTGCCACAGGCGTATTCGCCACGTCGCCCGCTCTCAGTGACAGAATGTCGCGTGTCATAGCAAACCTCTTGTCGGCTTCACAGGCCAAGGTCTGGGCTGAAACTCGTATCAATGACTCTTCCAAGATCGAAGCCGAAGAACTGCCTTCTGTTGACCCAAGATGGGTGCGATCTAGAGCCGCATCAATTGTTCGGGCCTTTGAGTCAATTCTCAAGTCCTCGGTGTGGCATGAAGAATCCGTTGAACGCTCAAATGTCGCTATTGCCTGGAGTAGTTTCTGCAACGCTCTGGCTCTGGCCTCAAACAAGGAAATTACGCCCTCGGGGGAATCTATGCATGCTGTCGCCAGTGTTCTTGGGCTCTTGAAGCGTGTCTGGTCTGCGGGACCTCCGTCCCTCAATGCCACTGGCGACAACTGCTCGGAGGTCTTTCTGGAACGATTCCGCTTCTTGTCTACCACCATTATTGGCTCGCTTGGTGGCATTAATTTCACTGAGAAACTTCTCATCAAAACTATGGAGGAGATCTTTGAAACAGATAGCACGCCATTTCAACGAGATACAGCACCAGGAACAGCCCCGGACAGCCCTATCCTCCATCTTCTGCGAGCAATCAGCTCTAATTCCCCTTCTACATCGCCAACATCCTCATATATCGAGCTCGTGCGCAGCGCTATCGAAGCTGCTTGCAAGACCAAAATCTCCCGTGGATCCCGGCTTGAGCTACTGCAGCAATGTGCAAACTTGACTGGACCCCATGTGAATCCAACATCTAGCTCCTCGACCCTCTCCGATGTCGTCTGGCGAATCAGTGCAAAAGCAGCCGCAGATGCTCTGCAGTCTTTCCCCATTGAGTCCTCTCGTGAGCGCGATGGTTCGGTTTCTCGTGACTACGAAAACGTCACCAAAATCCTGGCAGATGTTGCACATATTCCAACCGCTTACCCTGAGTGGGCATGTCTGTTAGAGTCATTTGTTCGTGTGGTTCGGACAGAGAAGGGTAATCATTCTCTGGCTACTCTGATTGTGGAGCCTATTGCCGAAAGCCTCGCTTCGCTTGCTATTCACAACACCTACCTTCCAGTGGCACTAGTGCTGAGTCACTCTATGTCCATTCCTTTCATGCAGGACGAAACCCTAGGAATTGACGGTATATCCCATCAGGTGCCCCTCTTCCCTCACAAATTCATCGAATTGGTCAAGAACACCTTGCAATTGGCATATGATTCCTTTGACCCCTCGCAAATCCACGCCCTCCCAATATTCCTGGAATCTCTAACCTCATTTCTTGGTTCTGGTAATTCATCGTTTCGTGGTCAGGTACTTGAATCGCTGCAGTCGCCTTTAGGCCCCTGGATTAAAGATGAACATTGCAAAGTTGATTTGACGCACGGTGCAGATAGCCGTACTTTGACAGCAGTGGGTATATTCCTCCTAGAATTCTTGAGCACAAGCTAACATTTTATGAAGTGCCGAGCACTCTCATCCTCTGTGATCAACATCTTGTATTCAGTACCCGACGAAGTATGGATTCATCGCAAGTTCGAGACCATAATTTGTGCCGGCCTTGAGTCGGCTCATCATTCACGATTCAAACAATTTGTTGAGTTCTGGGAATTCACTGCCAGTTCATTAGAACCAGCCATTTGGGGGACTCCTATAACCAAGTCTCTGGAAAGGGCCATGGCCAAATGGAATGTCAGTGCTGCACAGCAGATGGAAAACTTGCAGGTAATGTAACTGGTCTGCTTCGAGAAGGTCACGATCCTAATATTTCCAAACATAGAACTCCGATGCATGGCCCTCCCACAAGCAAGACAAGACCGACAACCAGCCCAAGAATAAGCGACGCGTATCCCAAAACACCCAGTCCCGAGCTGCAAACATTACTTCGTCCACTGTTGTTGGGTTTGAACATCAATCATCTGTCGAGACAACAGAATCAAATGAGCCTCAACTCCCGGCAAATACGCAACCAGAGGCCTCTGAAGAAAAGCCCCTGGAGGATGTGCCAACAATCCAACCCCAGGCTAATAGGCGTGAAATGTTCAGGATGATTGAATCCATCCGGTCTTCTTCTCCTGCAAACACACCCGGAAAATCGGGATATGACACACCTGTCCATCTGCGACGGTTTCAGGCTTCCAATACTGCCGCTGGAATTCCCCTTACTCCCACTCTAGCTCCGACAGAAAATGAAGAAGGCTTCATTGGATCATCCCCCACCCCTGCGACCAGAGATCCAACCCCCGCGGCGAACAAGGAAGCACCTATCTTAACGGTTCCTGATGTAGCAATGATGGATGCATCCGATCTTCCATCATCGCCTCCAGAAGTTACTTCCCGGAGTCCGAGTCCACAGAAGCGAAATCGGCAGTCTAGGAGTCAACGCCGCCGGTCTGCTAAGATCAGAAAGGCAATGCTACTGAACTCTTCCGGGGAACAAAGCGGACCCAACAGCCCTGCCAAACCTGACAATGATACCGCGATGGATTCGGCGTCTCTTTTACTTGACCAAAAGGATGATTCGAAGGAAAACGACGATGCTTCTCAGGTGGACGAAAGGCCGCCTAGCCGCCGAACTCGGGCTGCGCTCGGTCAAAGCATAGACAACAGCCAGAACCCCGTCCCAGAAGTGACCGTTGAAACCCCTGGAAAGTCCAAAGAGGTCCCTGCTACGCAAACCCCGAGATCCAAGTCTGCATCCAAGAAGAAGAGAAAGAAGAGCGCGTCTAGATCTCCCAAGAAAAATAGCCAGAACCAGCAGACTGCTGACGAAGCCTCTACCACTTTGGTACCACCTGAGCACAACTTGGATTCTTCTAGTGAGGAAATGGAAACTCAGATTGCGTCCCAGTTAGAACAAGACCTAGAGTCTGCTGTGGATCTGGGTGGACAAATCAACCTCGTCGAGGATATTCAAACCGGCGAGGAGCAATTAGCCCCACAAGCGTCTCGGAAGAGGAAGCGTGAAGAAGATTCTTCAGGGACTCAGTCGCATAATGCGAAAGAGCGACGTCGATCAACTAGGCTCACCGCAACGAAGGATGAGACTCACGTTGATCTTGAACAGCCGACGCTGACTGCCTCTTTGGATTACCTTCCCGACCCTGGTCTTCCAGAGGTATCTCAGGATACCATTGCCAAGCAAGAGACGGTCACTCCCCGCCGGTCCACTCGCAGCTCCCAGCGGAAGGAAGAGCCCATTATGGAAGAATTCATTCCCGCCACACAAGTTTCCGAAACGCAAGAGCCCATTCAGGAGCCTGTTCAGGAGCCTGTTCAAGAGCCCACCGAGGAAAACGTACCAGCACCTGCACCTGCACCTGCACCAGCATCGTCGAAGCGATCTCGCAAGTCTCTACGCTTGGATGATCAACCTTCAACACCCGTTCCCGAAGAAGGACCACCAACTAGGTCTAGGCCCCTTCGCTCTCGCAAGTCACGGTCAACCCGAAACGACTCCGCGTCTCAAGATCAGCATGTTCAGCCAGAATCTCAAGCTGGCGATTCACAGCCTTCGGGGACTCAACCGAACTCCCAGGCCATGGTTCCCGACAGTGTTGTTACCGAAGAAAACTCCGCAGTCCAAGATGTTCCTCTCGTTTCTACCGAAGAGGTGACTGATTCCCAAATGACGGACGCGGACGCCTCAGCCCAGCCTACAACCACCACGAACGATATTCAAACCATGGACATCGACGTGATTCCCGAAGAAGCACCGGCAATTTCGAGTCAACCAATCACGAGCGTTTTCACGGCTGAAGTCCAGACCAAACCATCCCCCATCCCGGACATGGGTAATGCTGAGACGAGCCTCACTTCATCCTTGCAGAAGGTTCTGGATGAGATGAAGACTGCCACTCTGGGCCCTGAAGCCCTCCGCCAGGTAGATGACCTTCTCTTCAACATCCGTGTCGCCGCCCATGATGCATCACGGCGAATTTAGTTAGCATAGCGATGGCGTTTTTATGTATTTCTTTCTTTCATGTTCTTTCTGTTTCTTTTGAGTGTTTTCCCACCCTAACCTCATCGTTGTGCCTATTCCCCACATGCATCTTACATTACCTACTACTAAAAATCAGCGATCATTAGCATCCATCATGCTTTGGCAATGGGATTCATTATTTTTCTTTCTTGGCTACACTTTGTATTTTATGATATTTCAAGTTCGCATTCGGGGGTTCGAGGATCCTGGTAGTACTTTTCAGAGAAATGAATTTCTTTGATTACTGTCTACTACTAGTACTACTGGCAGAACTTGAACACTTTCTGCATTTATACGGTGCTTTAATATGGTACTATTCCCTAGGTGCTAGTTAATAGGCATGTACACTACTAGTATTTGAAACCTTGGAAGTACTACACATAGGCTACTAATAGTACTAGTACTCGACAAACTTGAACTTTCCAGCTGGACGCCTCCAGGATTCCAAGGTTGTGAAATTCCCGAGGTCCAAGGACCTTGGAGCTTTTGAAACAGCCGCCTCAAAGAATCACCACCTGGGCAAACTTAGAATAACAGGGGTACTCCCTAGTACGGATGTGCACCACCCTGAAGCCTTGAACTATATAATTTTGTGAGTCGACCCCGAGGTGGCCACGGATAGTACAAAATGATGCGGATATTGGGCTCTCAACCACATCAGATTTACTTATTTGTGCAATATACATTATTGAACATCCTCCCGCCAGCTGTAAGAGTATTTTATACTGATTTAATCCATTCATTGCCATACTAATCTTTAGAGAAGATGCTAGAAAGCACTCCGCGATGCCAGCCGTCCCCGAGGTCACGGGCCAATGACGTCGTGCGAAAAGTGGCAGAATGACCCACCGCCCAGAAAAAATGTTCGCGGGGCTCTGGAGACTCCCCCCACTTCACTCGTTCGCATTCCTCAAGTACGCCTTGTTTCTTTCACTTTACAATTGTTGGAGAAGTATCGACAGAAAAATACCGCCAAGATGTCCAAGCCATTCAACCCCGAGGAGGCCGAGAACTTTGAGGATGTACGTTGCGCCCGACCGAGCCGCGGGTACACAAGACCCGGTTCAATCTTCAAATACTGACCTGAATGATTTCTACAGATGGAGAAGCAGTTCGCTGTTAAGGGTTCGTCACAAATTTGATCCGATCTATTTTCACACATCATAATCGACTCGACCACTAACCCTTTTCCCCCCTTACCAGCCGTCGAACACCTCATGACATACTGGGCTATTCTGGAGAAGGTCAAGGGCTCGCAGCTGCGCCTGACCAAGATGGATGACCTGATCTACGTTTCCTTCATGAAGGAATTCCCCGACTTCGACCCCTCCGCTGCACTTAACGAGGACGCGATGAAGAGCAAAGCTGGCAAGGAGAAGTGGCGCAACTGGGTCAACCAGTTTGAGAAGGAGATCGAGGACTTCAACTTTGGAACGATGATCCGCACCCGCGCCGATGCCGAGTATGACCAGGACACTACAATCTTCGGTCTGCGGATGCAATTCTACGCTATTGAGATTGCCCGGTGAGTACCTTTCGGGGGGAGGATTAAAGATTGGAAGCCCGGGCCCGGAGCCAGATGCTAACCTATTTATTTAGTAACCGCGCTGGTCTGAACGACTGGATCTACGAGAAAGCCAACGCCTGATTGAATCATTTCTTTTGTTCTTTCTTCGCCGTGCTAGAGCTGAAATAAGCACGGTTCCACATCCGGCCCCGACACCGACGGCATGAATCGACTTCTCTTTGGTGCCGTCGCACAAAGAATGCGTGCGGTCTCGTGGCGTTATTGACCCGGGATCTTGAATAGATGGGCTGGGGGATAGTTATGATGTATAGACAAAATCCCTTTTTTTGTACCTTTTCCATACGATCTGGCTAGGGTCGACTTGGCCGGACCTCCCATGGAGGCCCTTGAGACTTCATGGGCGATTGGCGATATACCCGCAAATAAACTGCACTTTACGAATACTTTCAATCTTTTTTCTTTTCAATATTTTCAGTCTTTTCGATCTATTCATTCACAGCCTTTTCAAAGGATGTGAATGTCAAGGAAGTATGGGACACGTGATGGCCTAGAACAGGCAGCCGCAGTCTCTCTTTGTTGCCGAGTTTCTTCAGGCTTTCTTCACTTACCATCAATACTTCCGCATCTAGGAAATTACATATTGTTCTCGATCAATAATGAAATGAATATAAAGACTGGGAGCGACATGTCGCCTCTTTGACGCGACGAGGCGCGACGATACGCTTGCACTGATGCTTTTCTATCATGTCAGGATATGATCTTCCCTTCTAAACTTTCTTCTTTTGCTGTCAATTCACAACACTGGCTGTGGCTTAAACTTAGAATCCATGGCTCGAAAATCACACTTCATCGAACATGACGACAATACCCCCGACCAAGAGACCGGAAACAGCGGCGACAAGTCAAAATCAAAGGCAACACCGGGCTGGAAGTCTCTCTTCCATTTTACGACTCGAAAACATCTACCTGGTGTCCTCGTCGGCTCAATATTCGCCCTGCTCGCAGGATGCGCGACAACGGCCCTGGCGATCTTCCTGGGAGACGTGTTTAACGCCTTTACGGCTTTCGGATCGGGAGATATAGACTACATTGGACTGCGTGGCAAGATACTGACTGGTTGTCTGGGGATGATCGGATTGGGGGCAGCAGGGTGGTTTCTCAACGGAGCATATTACGCAGCGTTCATTATATTTGGAGAACTGCAGGCATCGAACGTCCGGCGAGACGTTTTCGTCGAGTTGTTGAGTCGGGATGTGGAATGGTTTGAGGCGCAGGAGGAGGGATCCGGCGCTCTACTCTCTGGCATCCAAGCGTGAGCTGATTTTATTCGTCTAATTTCATGTCCGCGGTCCGCTTTCGCAATCACTAACATGGATGATCATATAGCCAGATCCAAGACTTGAAAATAGCGACGTCACAACCCCTCGGACTTCTGCTCCAATACTCATGCCGATCGCTAGCGTCACTCGGGCTCGGATTTTATACATCATGGAGTCTTTCACTCGTGACCCTCGCAGGATTTCCCGTCTTCTCGATTATAATCGCGTTTCTGTCCACAAGAATGAATGCCAGCGTCGTTGCACAGCAAGCAGAGCTTACACAAGCCTCGAAAATCGCGAACAATGCGATTGCCTCGATCGATACCGTGAAATGTTTGAATGGCCAGGGGTTCGAAGTTCAGAACTTTGCGAGCAGAATTCAGAAATCGGCGGTTCATTACCTCCGACAAGCGAGATTGAATTCACTACAGATTGCGTTCATTCGGTGGATGGTTTTCGGGATGTTTGTTCAAGGCTTTTGGTACGGGAGTTCTCTTGCCCGAGCGGGAAAGCTATCCCCGGGAGAGGTTCTCAGGACATTTTGGGCTTGTCTGACGGCAGCACAATCGATCGAGCAGGTTCTTCCGCAAATGATTGTTATAGAGAAGGGCAAAATCGCGGGCGAACTTCTCAAGTCGATAATACAAACTCGTGCGATGGATCGAAGGAAGAGTGAATTGAAAGGTTCTTTGTACCCACTTCATTGCGAAGGAGATGTCGAGGTCAACAATGCAAGTACCCTCTGAATAATAATCCCTATTTCTCAGCATTTTCTAACTTACATTTGCAGGTGGCGTTTGCATATCCAAGCCAACCCGAAGCCTGTGTCCTTCAGCCATCAACATTCTTTTTTTCCTGCGGGTGAAATGACCTTCCTCATTGGGAAAAGTGGATCGGGCAAAAGCACACTTGGCCAGCTCCTGATGCGCTTCTACCTTCCAACATCAGGAGAGATATTAATTGACGGAAAGCCACTCAATGAAATTAACGTCAGCTGGACCCGAAACAACATCACCCTTCTGGAACAAAAAAGCGTCTTATTCAATGACTCTGTACTCCGAAACATCGCATTCGGCAGCAAGAACCATCAGGAAATCACAGGATATGATGCCGAACCTGCGATTGACATGGCCATGCTTCAAAGTACCATCGAAAGCCTACCCCAGGAACTGGATACTTGTGTGGGACCGGGCGGAAGTTTTCTGAGTGGCGGCCAGCGTCAAAGGGTGGCCATAGCCAGGGCAAGGCTCCGTGATACGCCGATTCTGATACTGGATGAACCGACCAGTGCACTAGATCGGACCAATCGCCTAGCTATAATGAAAGCGATAAGGGAATGGAGGAGAGGAAAGACCACAATTATCATTACGCATGATGTGTCGCAGATTCTGGAAGATGACTTTGTTTATGTGCTGGAACAAGGATATATTGCTCATTCAGGCTATCGCCAGGAGATAGAGAAGCAGTCGGGAGCGGAAAATTACTTCCAAACAAAAGAGAAGAGTTACAGAAAGAATGAGAAGAAGCTCGAACGACATAGGAGTGAAGCCTCAAGCTTTTATCAAGAAGATTCGGACGATGGCTTGGGGGACTTGCCGGAGCCGCCGCGGGCTCGTCAAGAAAACAGACAGACGTGGGCGCAGCATCACTTACCGCCAGGTCTCCGGTCAAGTACAATAGATATGGCATCTAGAAAGCACGGCGCCTCTCTCAGTCAATCTGATGAGTCAACAAGGACCAGTCCCAACACTCGGAAAAAGCGACTCTCTCGTAATCCAAGGGAGTCTCAAGTGCCCGAAAGAACCCAGCTTCCATCCCAAGGCTGGTTGAAATCATTGCAGGCAACGCCCGAAGAAGTTGAGATGGGAGAAATACAAATTCATTTTCCCGACATCGACAGAGTGCATGAAATATCGAATGAAGATGGTCCACAGGTTCCAAACCAGCCTCAAGAAACAAAACGCCAGAGGATCTCCCGCAGGCTGGCTCTCAGAGAACGTAGGATACCACGGTCATCGAAGAAGGAGAAGCCAACTCCCTTGTCCAAAATCATGGGAACAGTATTCCCAAACTTGACAAGCAAGCAGCGAGTCGTTCTTATTCTGGGAATCCTCTCTTCACTGGCCCATGCTAGTGCGACACCGATCTTCTCATTTTGCCTTTCGAAGCTATTTACCACGTTCTACGCCGGGAGCGACAGCGCCAGACTATCCATGGTTTGGTCTTTAGCGGTCCTAGGGGTATCTTTTGGAGACGGCTTGGCTTCATTTTTCATGCACTATTTCCTGGAGTTTTCGGGGGAGGCCTGGATGGATACTATCCGCAACCGTGCATTTAAGCGGATCCTGGATCAACCACGAGCATGGTTTGAGAATGAAGGAAATAGCGCCTCGAGACTTACGGCATATTTAGATCAAAATGGCGAAGACATGCGCAATCTCCTCGGCCGTTTTGCTGGGTATGTCATTGTGGCGGCTTCAATCACCGTGATGGCGATCGTCTGGAGCCTGGTATTGTGCTGGAAGTTAACACTGGTGGCCCTTGCCTGTGGGCCTTTCATTTATTCAATTACTCGGGGATTTGAAGCTACGAATGGCGTGTGGGAGCGACGGACAAATGCGGCGAATAATGTTGTGTTTGACATTTTTACGGAGACTTTCTCGGAGATCCGAACCGTTAGGACGCTGACACTTGAGGGCTACTTTCATCACAAGCATGAACAAGCTATGTCGCGAGCTTTGAATGTTGGCTTGAAGCGTGCGGTCTATACTGGCATCCTTTTCGGTATGGTCGAGTCTACTGTGATATTTGCGAACGGTAAGGTCATCTCTAGGGTCCCCTCTGAGCTTATCCCTTTTCTTATCCACTCTTGTCTGGGCCTATAAATGACTCAAACCTTTCTAGGCTTGCTCTTTTATTATGGGGGAGTACTCGTAGGGTATGAGTATACTGTCAACCAGGTGATGATGGTTTTCTCAATGCTCCTTTTCGGCATCGGCTATGCTGCCCAAATTCTGTCCTGGAGTGAGTGAATACTGACCCTTTCTGGCTATACGATATATCATAACTAAATTTTCCCGTATAGTTCCTCAAATTAATACAGCCCGAGAAATTGCCTCCCAGCTACTCCGACTAGCCAAGTTACCTCGCGATGAATCTCACGAGCACCGTGGCCATTTGAAAGCCTCCGATCTAACGCCAATCAAGTTGACAGCAACGAATTTTCGGTACCCATCTCGTCCGAATACTCTAGTCCTCAAGGATGTCTCCATAAACATCGCCAGGAACTCCTGTACTGCCCTTGTAGGACGTTCTGGGTCCGGCAAATCTACCATCGCCTCCCTTCTGCTGGCCTTGTATGAAGCCCCCCTTGATCGATCAGGTCGACCTACGATAACACTTGGTGGCCATGATATTCTGCGACTTCATGTTCCAACTCTTCGGTCACAGATCGCGATTGTTTCTCAGCAACCGACTATCTTCCCAGGAACTATCCAGGACAACATTCGCTACGGAATCAGTGTGCACTCGATCTTTGCTTCCGAAGGCCATGTTCGCGAAGCCGCCAAAGCCGCCGGCATTGACGAGTTCATCTCCTCTCTCCCAATGGGATATTCCACCGTGGTAGGCGACGGTGGAGTTGGTCTTTCAGGTGGACAAAAGCAACGCATCGTAATCGCGCGTGCTCTACTCCGCCAACCCCAAATCCTCATTCTCGACGAAGCCACCTCCAGTCTCGATCCTGCTGGGGCACGGATCGTTCGGGAAACGATTGATCGACTCGTAGCCACGCGGAATAATTTGACAGTGATTTTTATCACTCATTCCAAGGAGATGATCGAGATTGCGGACCATATTATTGTGCTTGACGATGGCGTCGTGGTCGAAGAAGGGCCATATAGGCCTCTTTCCCAACGTGTTGGGGGCAAATTGTACGATCTGATCCATGAACCCGAGGGGCAATCTGATTGAAAGATCGGCCAAAATAAACCAATTATTTCTTTTCCTCTATTCATCGTTTCATTTCCATTTTTTCCATAACAGAGTATGGTATGTGCATGAATCATGATAGACTCTCCTCTCCACGGTTGAAATTGCCCCGCCGCTTTCCGCCCCGCCAAACCCCAACTGAACTCCCCGAGTGAACTCAGCCACTTGACAACCAGTGGGCTTTTTCTATTGGCTTGCCCTCAAACCCACAGCTACACATACATACAGCCCTCACTTCCCTTCTTAACATCATTCTATCCAATTATGTCCAAGCCGGCTCTCGTTTTTGCGCCCGGCGCGTGGTGTCCTCCGTCTATCTTTGATTCTCTGATCGAGAAACTCGACGACTACGATTGCCACACCGTGTCGTTCCCATCGGTACAAGACCCTAAATCCGTTCAAGATCTAGAGCCAGATATTGCCGCTGTACGTTCTCTCGTCGAGACAGCATCTGATGCCGGTCAAGATGTGTTCGTCGTTGCGCACAGCTGGGCCGGGGTACCAGTAAACAGTGCTCTGGATGGCGTGGCCAAGTATGAGCGCGAGTCCTCTGGCAAAAAGGGGGGTGTTGTCCGGATAATTTTCATTTCGGCAGTTATCCCTGCTCTTGGAGAGAGTCTTGTTGGATTATTTGGCGGTGCTCCGCCACCGTGGTTTCTGCGAGATGTAAGTATTACCAAACAGATCGACCTTGAATGTTCAAGAGGACGCGGTTTGAAAATGAATTGCAGACTAATATGTATACAGGAGCCGAATGGAACTGTCATGCCCAGTGATCCGCAGGCGCTCTTCTTCCACGATGTGCCCGATGGAGCAGAATGGGCCAAAACCTTCGGCCGCATGCCTGGGTGACAAATACCGCCCCCGCGACGAATGCGGCGTATCTCGAGCTTCCGGCCTCTTACCTGCTATGTGAAGATGATCAGGCGTTCCCTTTGCCCGTGCAGCAAGTAATGGTGGAACGTGCGAAACGAAAGGGGGGCCTGATCAAGACGGAGAAGATCAAAGCGTCACATTTCCCTTGGCTTTCACGGGCCGACGAAGTGGCTTCGTACATTCGAAGACAGACTGCTGAGACAGACTAAGCGGAGGTGAAGGATTTTATTTTGTTTTCTCATTCTGATATCCTTATATCTTTTCCATGCTGCATTTCTTAATCGGATGAGTTGAAATAGACATAATTGTTATTCTACTTGGTATCCTAGTACCCATTCATAATGTTACCTACTAATTACTACCCTCAATTGTTAGGATCAAGCGATTTGTATAGGTACTAGTGATATTAGAGTAGGTAGCTTCACTGAGGGGGTGGCGGAGCCTTCCAAAGTCATAGGACACACTGGATCGATTACAGCTATGGAGCACCGTGCTCCAACGATCAATTCACCTGGCTTATTCACTCAAATCTAGCATCAATCGCATCCACCCCGTAATACTCGAAATACTGATTCCACTCCGGGTCCGCTAGCAAGGCGTCCTTGAGGTGTCTTTCATACGCAATAGAGAATTCCGGCCCGAAATCAGATCCAGGTGAAGGATCACGAGGGGGGAGATAACATAGACACCCTCAGAGACATTATCCAAAAGATGCCTGTAAAGAGTCGGCTTCGCGAATCCGAAATCTGCGGTTGACATGCTCGCTTCCCGATGGTCTGTCAAAACAATGGACAATGGTGGTTTCGAATCGCTCCGGATATTCAGGGCTGTCTTGTCGCGGACGGGGACGATCATTTCGAGCGTTTGATCGAGAAATTCCTGAGTTGTACTTTTTGTTAAGGATCGTATGTATGCGGCTAGCCGTGAAAGAGGCCATTCTGATATCACTACTGCCGCGGTGGGTGCAGGGATGGGTGCCATTTCTGAGATAGCACCCATCATGACATTATGCTGAAGACGTGCGGGAACATTTGGGCTATGCATCCTTCGTCGCATATCGACTGCGTGGCCATAGAATGTTGGTCTTGACAGATCTGTCTTGAAAACGGGGGCACGCAGACGGGTCATCGTTCGCCAAATAAATGCAGCAAAGGCATCAAATGTCGAGATCCAAGACTCATGATTGTTTCCGGAAGCAAGGGTCTTAAGCTCTGCGGCCTTGCTCTTAGGTAAATGGAAGAGTAGGGACTCAGAGACAGTGTGGTCCGGATGCCGATCTGGTGCGGGTGGGCCATCAACTTTAGCTTCGTCTGGAAGGTCAGCTTTGATAAGGCGTGATACATCTAGACATGATGGGTCCCATGAAGGGAAAGGCGTATTATTGAAGACTGCGTAGCAGTTTTCCGAAAGCTGTCGAGCAAATCCAGCCCATCCCATGACATCGTTGGCGTAGTGATGGTGGTGCAGATTCAAAATAAGCCCTCCGCGAATAAAGTTCGCTTTATAGGCTGCTACCACGGGACTACTATCAGGTAGAGCCTCGGGCTTCTCACCATAGGTCATTGGTGCCACGCTCCAAAGATTAAGATCGCCGAGGAAAGCAGTGCGGAAATTCTCCTTCTCAATCTGATCGAAAGATGGGTAAGTTTCCCCTTCCAAATCCAATCTTTGAACAACAAATTTCACAGTGCTATCCTTCTTTTTCACGAAAGAATGACCACCCTTGGGATCCTTTTCAATTGTTCCGCAAAGATGTCGTGTTTGGCTCAATGTCCGTTCTAGTCCCAACTTGAGGACCTCAATAGCACGACATTTCACTGAATCCTTCATGCGAAAGAAAAGCGCATAATTGTTATAAGTGCAGGCCGTCAAATAGTCGAGAGTTGAAACTTTAAACCGCTCTTCTTCAGGATCCTGCTCCCATCCGAACGGATGTAGCTGATATGTTTGTTGGTCAGGCATTGTCGCAACTCCAGGGCTATACGGTCGGAGAAGAAAATATTTTTACAGAATGAGAAACGAGCATGATAAATGATTTCCTGATCCTCCCATACTGACAGCTGTCATATTACCTACTAACGCACAGCCTCGACTAATCCATGCTAGTATTGACGAATAGACGAATAGAATAGAACACTAGGATACCGCTTCACGGCATGACGCCGCATACTTCCCCTTCAGGAACAACGGACGGTTGCTAGCGTGTTCTAACGACGTACCTTTGACCGAAGGGCGGGATTAGAATGTTACTCATATGTGTATGGCCGGCTGTGTTAGATGAGGGGTACACGCTCAAAGAAGTTAAGAGTGCGAGAAAGCACAAACACAGCGTAAACCGGATTTTGGTAATGGGCCCTTCTGTCTGTATGATCAATGAATTGAATGTTAGCTGGTTGACAATGTTCAAGTGTTTCATATCAATGCAGGCCTTTATTTTCAATGGAATTATCATGTCTAGTGGTTGAATTGTGAGTTTCCAAATCTCTTGAAGGGCCCCAGGAGCAACTAAAAAAAATACGAAAAGAATATCATGTACTCCGTACCCACCGTGACAATTGTGGGACCGGTGGTGATCGCAATCTTGTGATTGATCATTGTTGCTAATGGATTCATCGTCCAAGCGAGGCCACGCCGTGCCCTCGCCTTTTTCCCAGATGCACTTCTATTCGGACAAGCAGCTCTCATTTGATTCTATGATATGCGTCATGAATCGCGGACGAGATGGGTATATAATTGGTTAGCCATCTTTCAGCCTTACGCCCGCCCGGGCGCACCTCGTGCTTATAGCAAGCCCTGAAGAATTAACTCATGCGCCCAGAGTTAGCAAATCAAGTGCCCAGGTCGTCCGTTCCCACACGAAGAGAATCTTGGCTACGTTTACTCACTCCACAGGGACCCCAGGATCGTTCAGAGTAAAGTAGCGTTTCGCCTACTACCTAGTCGCTGCTAGGTAGTTCTAAGTTTCATGGGTATTTCTGTTTATGTTATATCATAGAAGCGAGTAGATGGCATAAAGTGCAGCGTCCTAGTTATCAAAAAAGTGTTCCTTCCTTGGTTGATTGACAACCGATCTTCAAGTTTGTTTTTTCGGTGAAAAAGCTGAAGAAATATCGAATGTTCTGATTCAGATATAGCCTTTTGGATCTCTACATGGTAAACAATGTTCTAACCCACGAGGATTATGTAGTATTTCAGGCGAAGGGGACTTGGTACTCTGGAATCCGTTCTGTTTACATTGATCATCAAGTTATTTCTACTCCTTTTCGGGTCCAGAAGTTAGATGCGGGGTACGCCACGAGGATCGAATCCAATTGTGTTTGCTTCAGCCACGAATCATATCCCGATCTAGTAACTTAGGAGTAGTTCTGCAATATCCTCTGTTCTCAGCCGCAACGCTAGTCAAATACGAGAAAGATCCGCATCGTCATCTTGGCATTCGCGACCAAAGATGCGCATTAAACCAATGACCCTTGAAGTAAAATTGGGATTCTGTCAAGTTTTGGTAGTACGGTATATCGATCGCCCTGTTCCCCATTTTCGTACTCCGCAGTATGCGCAAGTTCAAAATAGCCGCATGCCTGAGAGGAGCCTTGTCTGCCCTGTCTTCCAAGTTCATCCTCGCCCCCTCCTTTCAACCTGCATTGCATTCCTCCCATTCGTATTGGGTCAGCGGATACCTGAACCCTCCGAGCCAAAGCTTGTTCGTCTTGTGACGACCTCCGATATCAACACCAACCAGTGTAACGTGGAGATATAATATCATGACTTCCAGAACCGGCTGGGCTGCCCGCCGTGCCAACAAATGCGATTCGGACGAAAATGGAGCACACAGTTGGGACAAATGGCAGAAATGCTGTCCAGCGGGAATGAAAATTACTGTCGACAGTGAAAACAATTCGGGATGCAGTTTTGGAGACCCTCCAGCAAATTTTCCAGAACAGTGCGCTGATCCAGATTTGGTTCTCTGGTATGATAATTGGGGGAAGTTCTGCTGTGATGCAGATCTGAAAGGATTCGCCACGAAGAAAGAACACTGGAAGGGCTGTGCGACTTCGGATGAGTTCAACGCTATGTACGCAGCTGGGAATATAACGAATATTTCTCAGAAGGCTATGTCGCCTGGTAAGTTCCCCTTCCAAATTGCCATCTGCCAATGTAAGGCATGAAGAAATCCACGGAACTGACAAGATACTACTATAAAGATACCACAACTTCCGCTAGCACTTTGACATCACAAACCTCGGCATCCACGACAACGTCAGAGTCTTCCTCGACATCAGCGGACTCGGAATCTCATGGCTCGTCAACAAATAAAGGCGCAATTGCGGGCGGCGTGGTTGGAGGAGTTTGTGGAGCACTCTTGATCCTTGGGCTTCTATGGTTTTTCCTTCGCCGTCGTCGTTCTTCATCAGTTACAAAACATGAAGTCTCAGAATACGCGGCTTCTCAACCGTCTGGGTATTCTAGTCCACCAGGATATCGTAGCTCCACCCAGGGTGAACTTTATGGTACTGCTACTTCGCACGAGGTACCAGGAACGTGCCGATGACCCAGGAACTTCCTGGCAACAAACACGAACCGAAATCGCTGTCACAATTATCTTGAATCATGATACCCAACTAGAAGTATATCCGGTCAATAAATAATATTATCTTTTCTTGTTTATTGTCGTCAATACCACTCCAACGCACAACCAGTCCGAGTCCGAGTCTGAGTCTTCAGTCCAGCTCGCTCTTTAGATCTCTCGCATCTGAGTCTATAGGGATTAGATGGACCAGTGTATGCGTTGAATTGCAAATGTCGTTTCAAAGAGGAGTTTGATAATGCACGGCGAGGGTGACTTAGTGAGAGTCATAACTGAACTTGTAGATTTGTGCTATCTAAATCCGACCCCTGAAGCCTTTCCCATACCATCCAACCCATCATACAAACAAACAGAAAGAATATCAAAAATCAATATCGGCAGTCCCGAACGCCTTGCTAGCCGACAAACAAATATTCCATCCCAGACAAGGCGCCATGCAAACGAATGACCAGTCTCCGCAAAAAAAAAACAAACAAGATGATGATGAGAAAAGGAAATAAAATGCTATTACAAATCGTAAATCATGCTCATTAGGTGTGTCCCTCCAAATATCGTCTAGACGAAGTAATGTTCAAGTGGACAAATATATCTCTCCGGTGAGGATTCATCGTGAAACAGGAGGGTGGCTGTCAGTGGATCCTGTATGCTCCTCTTGAGTATCCGAAACGTCGCTTGGTGCCGGAATACTCGTAGGGTCAGGCGGGGTCGGCGTGCGGTTTTCATCCTCTCGCGACGGCAGTCCTGACGGAAATACCGGCGAAATAGTAATAGGACTGGCGATGTTGACGTGGATCGATGGTAGACGTGTCAGGAGAGGCGGCGGGCGATTGGAGTCATCGGCTCGTTCTCGCGTGGGACTTTCGTAGGCGGGCGCATCACCCCATTCGAGATGATCGTACTCGGGTGGTGGGGGAACAATATTCAAATTTCCAATGTCCTCTTCGTCGGTTTGGGGAGTGGGTTTCCTGATCCGCGAGTTGACGTGGGCCGCAGCGCCCATTGATCGACTTCAGTCTCGGTAGTCATGATGGACGATGCCATGGATTCCCCTCGCGAGTGCATGGAAGGGTCAACCAGAGAAGGCGATGATATGTTGAGCGAGGCATTCTGTAGAAGCGGGTGGTGATCTGAATCGTGTGAATCGGCTCGAAGACGAGACCCGTCGTGCCTGACATGCCCTATATCCGCATAGCTGACGCTGGAAATACGTCGATCTCGCTCGCGGGCTTGATGCTCAGCAATGACAGCCGATGCACTGAGTGAGGTATTGCTCTCTCCGCGAGCACGATTGTTTCTAGCACGAGATTCTGCCGCAAGTTCTTGGAGTCGCACCGAGTCGCCACGGGCTCGTGCTGCTCGTCGTTCATTACGGCGGGTTTCGCGGTCGGCAGCTTGTTGGCGTCTCTGTACACGCAGCTGGTATAAAGCGTCCATTTGATCCTCTCGGCGTGTCTCTTGTTCATCTTGAGTTTCGGGGAACTCCACGACCATGTCCATTCCACCTCGCTCACCTTCCCGAGCGACGACTTGCTCAGTCGGCTTTGGGCTCACAGAATAGGGGGGGCAGGGTGATTATGGATCGGATGGATGTCTCTCGGCGAACATTGGGATTGGCAGCATCCGCGGTCGTCATCTCAGGGTTGATTCCACCTCCGCCGCGATATGAGGTACCATTGTCAGACGTTCCAGCGTTTGGATTGTAGACCTGGCCATAGGAGGCGCTACCAGGGCACCAGTGTTTCCATTTGCGTTTAAAGTATTGGCCGGGATATACTTTGGTTCGTAGTACCGTTGCCGAAGCCATCGAGCCCCGAAGTAGCAGATCGTGGCCGATGAGAGGATGAAGAGGATTATGGAGGCACACTATTCATGGATGGGATTTCAAGGTTAGGAAGGACGGCGTAGGCAAAGCAAAGCAAAGGGCAAACACATGCGATCGGAGGAAAAGTGAACGGATGCGACCGGAAGCCCCGAGAGTAAAACGTACGATGATGAAGATGCCATTCTTCCGGCTGAGATCCCGTTTCTGTGGAATGTACATGGCGGGCAGAGCATAGCAGAGCAAAAGCAAAGCAGATCAGATCAGATCAAACCAGAAGCGGGCGTTGGGCCCTAGAGATCATCGGACAGCATGGAATGTTTTCCCCAGGAGAGAGAGAGTGAGAGAGAGCGGCTGAAGGACAAAGGATTCAGCCACCAGGCATAATCGTAATCAAGTTCTAGGCGCGTGTACAAGTGGAGCAACCGCCGAAGCTCAGGGACGCCATGCCTATTATTATCAGGGCAAAGTGGAGTGCGATGTGAGACGACAGGCTGGCGTGGACCAGTGAGAATGAGGCCCGCAAAGTCGGTGACGATTGTGTCTGGGAAAGCCCCCCAGGCCGATCACTGGGGCTGCAGCTTGTATAGCTTGGGGAGATGAAGTGCACTTTATATGAAAGTGAAACTGTCTCGCTCGTGGGGAGTCGGATTGGAGCACGAGTATACGCCCTTCCTGGTAGTGCAGCTGCAGCTGTAGATGCTGGCCGCAAGGGCTGGTGACACAGACAGTCTGCACCCTTACTTGGGGTCTTCAAGATGGAGTTGAACAATGAGACAGTGGCAGGCAGTGGCAGCGGCTGACAAGTTTTATTGAAAGGGGATTGTGGTAGAAGAGTAGTAAGTAGTAGAAGTACCCTGAGGTAAGGTGGGAGGTTGAAGGTGAAGGTGGAAGGGATAAGCTTATCCGGCTTGTGCTAATTATAGATCTTGGATACTCGTAGTACTTCATGGGATTACACAAACCTTCATGTTAGTACTTAATATCTTCTAAATCCCAGATTAAAGTTCAACATTATTGGTTAACTCTGGAAGCAATTAAGTTCAGAACTCTTCATACTAATTCCCCATCTACCACCATCTCTTCGCTCCCTGCCTCTTAAGCGATTCTTGCACCATCGTATACGTATCAAATAGCCCCGATTCTTGGAAATACGTCTCATAATGTGCGATCATCTCCAATAGCTTATCCTTGTGACTTTCTGCCAGATCGTGGATCTCACCTTGATCAGTGGACAGATCGTATAATTCCCATTTACCAAGTCCGCGTGGTGGTGGGAGATACAATGCCTTCCATTTTCCCACCCGAACTGCGGCAATTCCAAACTGCTCCCAGCCCACAATATCAATTTCTGAATCGTATAAAGTAACATCTTGATCACGGGATGCTTCTAGCAGAGCTCGCCATGACTTCCCTCGTACCGGGGCAACTTCACGGCCTCGAAACTGGCTGCCCGGGTGTGAGATGCCGGCCAGATCAAGAACCGTTGGAAGCACATCCATCACGGTGGTGAATGTATGCGATACACTTCCCGGCTGCAGATTGGTGCCCGTTGGGTATCGAACAATACAAGGACAGCGAATTCCCCCCCTCGGTGGTATAGGATTTAGCTCCGCGATTTGGCGCTGTTGCCGCCGAGGCCCATTGTGGGCCATACCAAACGAACGAGTTGTGATTTCCCAGGTTCTCCAGGGAATTGTCATAGTATTTTATGAGAAGATCCTCGAGCGTCGCACCCGCGAGGATGGGAATGGCTTCGAGAAGCTGGCCCTCGGCCCCATTGTCTGACATGAAGACAACAAAGGTATTTTCCCATTCGCCCGTAGACTCGAGGTGTTCGCGAACTCGACCGACATTGACGTCGATGAGGTCGACCATCGCGGCAAAAATTTCCATCGCCCGACTGGATTTGCGCTGTTCGTCTTCTGATAGGTCGGTCCAGGGGGTTGTGTCGAGGGTGTGGAGGGGCGCGGGCTCAACATTGGCGGGGACAATTCCTTTGTTTATAAGGCCTTGTAGTCTGCGGTCTCGGAGGGCTAAGGGTCCATCGTCATATCTGCCGTGATATTTTCGTACAGTCTCTGGGGGAGCTTGCAACGGCCAGTGAGGTGCTGTAAAAGGTAAATAGGCGAAGAAAGGCTGCTCTTTTTCTTCTTCGTTCCGCTCATCCAGGTACTTCAGCATGTAGTCCGTGAAAGTATTGGATGAGTAAAAGTTTTCAGGGAGATCAGTTTTGCCATCAATAAAGTGGTCATGTTCCATCCAGAGTCCATTCTCTTTCAAGATCGCTCGAGGCTTCTCTTTCTCTCCATACAATTGCGGTTCGTGGTTGTAGTGATTCCCAGCACCAGGCAACGTACTGAGGACTTTGGTGAACCCTCGGGCTGAGGGACTCAGTTCTTTTTCCAATCCCAGGTGCCACTTGCCAGACATGACTGTAAAATAGTCATTGTCTTGTAAAATTTCTGGTAGGGCAGCTACTCGGAAATTCAAATAGCCTTCGTATCCTTCCCTTCCTTTGAAAATCTCTGGGAAGCGATTCATCCGCTCCGCCATGCCTCCAAGCCCAGCGATATGGGCATCTGTTCCAGAGAGAAGCATCGCTCGTGTTGGAGAACAGGAGGCTGCGGTGTGGAAGTCAGACATCCGGATTCCCTCCTGCGCCAACTTGTCCAGGTTTGGTGTGTCGATCTCAGACCCATACGCTGAGAGATCACTAAATCCCAGGTCATCGGCAACAATTACCAGAAAATTCGGTCTTTTACCAGTCGCCATTCTGAGTATATGGGCAAACTCAAGGAGCCGTTGCTTCAAAGGAGTCGATAACCAGGAATGTCGCAGTATAAATAGCCTTGTCTCTATTCCGTCGTCCAATCACTTGTGAAGAATGCCGACTGCCGGAGCCATGGTGTGACGACGCTAAACGCCTTAGCTCTGGATGTACTCCGTACCCAAACTCATTTATTCCTTCTCGTTCAAAAAGTAATAATTTCATGATCTAAGAAGTTTTAGCTGCAATATTGTGTAAGATACACGTTCTGGTCTCTGTTCCGGAGATCTACACGATAATCACGACATTTCTGGGGGTTTTGACAAATCCAAGCTTCGTTTCTATAAAGACACGACGTATTCCCATGAAAGCTTCTTCTTTAGTTCAGGCACAAAGTATTTATCTTGACCGTCTGGAGCTATACTCTATCATCATGGCAAACTGGAAAGATTTGCGGGCCTTTAAACAGGCCTCCCTGAACATGGTTCTAGCGATCTTTGTCATGAGCGTAAGTGTATTCAGCTATGGGTTCGACAACAGCGTATTTTCTACTATTCAAGCAATGGACGGTATGGTTTATGACATGACATGCTCCATTCACCTGTATCTGACCCCGCCCTCTAGCATACGAAAAGCGATTTGGTACCTATAATCCCGAGACGAAAACGTGGGGATTCACTACACAACATCTATCTTTCTTAAATTCCCTCGGTCTTCCAGCCAAATGCGTTGGCGCAGTAATGGGCCTTCTGGTAGCTGAGAAATTCGGCAGAAGAATCTCTTACCTAGTCATGCAATTCGTCGTTCTCGCCGGTATCGCTGTCAGTTACAGTGCAACAGCTTATGGCGGTGCTCTAGCGGGCCGTATTCTCGTTCAATGTTTTGTTGGATGGGATAACTTTCTCGTGCCCATGTTCCTGGCCGAGATCAGTCCGGCAGCCCTCCGAGGGGCGATCGTGGTAATATACGTTTTCGCACATATCTTCGGATCTCTCATCTGCTCGTTCATTACGCTCGTCACTGCCAAATACGAAGGTGATGCCTCTTGGCAAACTCCACTTGCTTCTATGTTTGCCTTCCCCGCATTTGTGTTGTTATTTTCCTGGTTTGTACCGGAAAGTCCCCGATGGCTTGTTCGCAAGGGTCAAAATGAAAAGGCCCTGAAGCACCTACGATGGCTGCGGGGTTCTCGTTTATCAGAGGAAGAAAGTCAAGCCGAGGTTCATGCATTGCAAGAAAGTATCGAGCAAGACCGTGATGTTAAAGGAAAATGGGGGGACTTTCTGAAAGGCCCAAACAAGGTACGTCGGCGCGGCACTTCTATTTCCAGAAAAAGCTCTAACATTTATTCGAATTCAGAGACGACTCCGGATCGCAATCGCTGTCGCTATCTTCAACCAAGTTACAGGACAGAGTTTTATGAGTCAATATGGGGCTATATTCATCAAAAGTCTCGGTACCTTGAGCCCCTTTACATTCCAATCCGTTTCATCGGGAATCACCTGTCTTGGACCTATCATCACCTTCACATTTGTCGACATGATCGGTCGGCGTCCTTTTTACCTTGTTTCCGGAACAGCCTGTACAACAGTGCTGCTCATTTGCGGCGGTCTCAGGGACCGGTGATGTTTCCGTATCCGACAAAACAGGAATCGTCGCCACCTGTACACTATTCGGCTTCTTCTATGTCATGTCGTTTGGTGGGATGTAAGTTTTAGTTTCGCGATCTGTTTTAATGATTTGTTCCGGCTGCTGATTACAACTTTTAGTGGTGCTGTGACTGCTGCAGAGGTCCCCCATCTACGACTACGAGACAAAAACGCCCTGGTGGTGTACTGCACTCAATTTGTCTTTGACTTCATCGTCACGCTGACTCTACCTTATCTCCTAAATGCCGACTATGCAAATCTTCAATCCAAGGTTGGATTTATTTATGGCAGTTGTGGTATCCTTGGTCTTACATGGGCATATTTTTGTCTTCCTGATATGGCAGGACGATCACTCGAGGAGTTGGAACAGATGTGGACTGAGCGTGTCCCTGCTCGCGCATTTCGCAGTATGTCTTTGAATCTTTCGTTTGGTATGCCCCTTCGACTAATGAAAGATAGAATGGATATCCACTGCGGAAACCAGTGCCGACGATGATATGGCCAAAATCGCAATCTCCTCGAAACTAGATTCTGACAGGTGTTAAACCCGTCTTCAAAGATACGATGTTGGTTTTAATAACTACGAAAAGGGAAGGAATG
Source organism: Penicillium cosmopolitanum (assembly GCF_028827165.1). Classification (NCBI taxonomy): domain Eukaryota; kingdom Fungi; phylum Ascomycota; class Eurotiomycetes; order Eurotiales; family Aspergillaceae; genus Penicillium; species Penicillium cosmopolitanum. The sequence continues at coordinate 2,341,649 of NW_026622682.1, read as the reverse complement.
GTCTGCTAGGTCAATTAGTATCTGCAACTCCAGCAATAGTAGCAAGTTTTCAGAGTTAAGACTGTCAGGTAAACATGAAGATTAAACCTCCTGGCTTGCCACAATATTAAATTCAGTACATTAAAATCCCATTTCAGAGCTGGCTGCCTGGTCAACAGATGGAAGTAGTAAATAGCGGGTCTGTTGCTCATCGGGACTGGCGATGGCGACTCGCACTACGGCTACCGGTCGCCGACAGCCGGATTGCAAGGCAGTGGTCCGAAAACACGTAACAATCCAAATCAAAAGAAAATAGTCTTTCTCTGGGCATTTCCAAACGGATGTTTCCAGAGAAACTCAACGGCAAGAATAGTCTTTTTTTTCGTGCTCATGTTCCGTTGCGATTGGCTTCTTCTAGTGGCTACTGAATACTATCCCCGCGTTCAGAATATCAAGGCTTGAAATGCGGGGGTGACTAGTAAAGTAGCTACCGGATGTCGGCCTAGGAATCTTCTGGTTGGTTGGCTCGAAGATCCTATATAAATCACGTACAATGGTTTCCACGCTGTCGGTTTGGCCTGGCTAAATTATTCGACAAGGAAAGAGCCTTTGGCTACTCACAGAAACTATCACCATACCAAACTGTTCCTCCCTATCTGTCTAGAATCCTAGGCCGCAATACAGCGACCGATAAAGAAACCTTTTTCGGTCTTTTTTAGGCATTTTTGGATTCCAAGACACAATGCAGAATTCCGGCAATCCTAAGCCTTCCCACAAAATTCCGCATCAACCAAGCGGATTACCCAGTGAACGGCCAAACATCGTTATATTCATGCCAGACCAGCTTCGCTACGATGCGTTGCACTGCACTGGAATGAATCCAATTGTGAAAACACCTAATATCGACAAATTCGCTACACGTGGAGTACGTTTCTCGGAGTGTTATGTTCAAGCGTCCGTGTGCTCGCAGTCCCGTTGCTCAATGTTTACGGGACTATACCCGCACGTATCCGGTCATCGATCGCTAGAAAATCTGATTAAGCCATGGGAGCCGAATTTGTTTCGTTCCTTGAAAGATGATGGGTATCATGTTGCCTGTATGGCGCCACGCGGTGACCTATTTGCTCCCACAGTCACCGAGCTCAGCCTAGATGAATATGGGTTTTTGGAGCCACCCGAAGTAACGAAGATCATAGGACAGCACGGTGAGGAGAGACCCGAGGAAGACATTAGCATTTGGGAGCGACTTTTCTATAAGGGTCGACGAGATATGAACAAAGCAGTCGACTATGATGAAGCGGCTGTTCGGAGCGCAGAGCAATGGCTCGATTGTCCTCCGGATGACAAGCCATGGGTGTTGTTCTTGCCTCTCTTCTTTCCTCATTGCCCTTTCACAGTTGAAGAGCCATACTTTTCTATGTATAAACGAGAGGATATGCCGCTTCCATCATCGCCTGATGAAAAGGTAGGACGATACTAGCTCCTGTACATTAGACAATATGGTTAACACACCTTCAGACAGGATACGAGCCGCGATATATGCAGTCAATTCGACAGCGACATGGTACTCATCGTGCAACTCCAGAGATATGGGCCGAAGTGGCCGCCACCTATCACGGCATGATATCGCGACTCGACGATCAATTTGGTCGAGTTGTGAATAAGCTCGATTCCACAGGATTGTGGGCCAAAACTATTACTATGTTTTTCACCGACCATGGAGAATATCTTGGCGATCATGGTCTGATTGAAAAGTGGCCCAGCGGGCTATCCGAGACTCTGGTTCGTGAGCCTCTCATTATGGCGGGTGGCGGCATCCCTCCGGGTCTTGTACGCGACAGCATGGCAGAAATGGTCGATTTAGCTCCTACCATCTTACATTTATGTGGAGTGGATGAGACCTTTCCTCATAATGGAAAATCACTGCTTCCGACAATTCTGGAGAACAAACCACACCGAGAATATGCTTTCTCCGAAGGGGGTTTCCTTATCTCCGAAGAGCCGTTGCTTGAGCAAGCCCCATTCCCCTACGACCTGAAGGCCAAGCTGCAGCATGAAGATACCAAATGCGTTGGCAAAGCTATCTCAATGCGAGATCAGAACTGGACGTACATTTACCGGTTGTACGAACCGGCGGAGCTGTATGACCGCAATGCCGACCCGCACGAACTACACAATCTAGCAGCAGACCCGCAATATGTTCCTCAAGCACGACTCATGGAGAGTCATATGTTCCGCTGGATGGTTGAGACGAGTGATGTTCTTCCCTACAGTAGGGACGGTCGGTTTCCTAAAGTAGACCTTCCTGATCCCAAGACGCTACTCGATGAGCGGAAGAAGAGACGTCAGAAGGAGGGTGACGATGGAATATCCAGGGGTAATTTCGAAAGCTAGTTATTCAAATCTCAATATTATACTCAATACGCATTGTTCAAACCAGAAGTGGTGTGGCTGCATGAAGGTCCCGAGACACATCTAGAATTATCTTCCTTGGAATGCAGATCGCAGGGATCTCATGGCTTTTGTAAATCAGCCACAGGTTTGTCCCCTGACCTTCCACGGAATTTAAGCATACATTACCGCCACTCAGCGACCCCGGATTTTACAGGGGCAATCCTGCTCTGGTGATACCTGCCCACTGGTGTTCATTCCCAAATGGAGAATAGCCCCAGTGGGGATTGACATGTGGTAGATCATCTGCCCGCAAAGCATGATCGCGTGGCGGCGAGCCTACAACCGGATATTCAGTCGGAAGCCTTTAGTTTTCGGGGAACAACCTTCTAGTAGCAAGGATGTTCGAATGTAAAATAACGTAAAATGAGCTAGTCTAGGTGAGGGTATCACTGATCTCGTCCGTCCTCCAACCAAATTGTGAGAGACGGCGCAAGGTCATCGCAACACTGTATCACCGGGCCTCGTCATCCTGCCCTACTCGATTTATTGTCGAGTCTTTTGAGGTGAATAGATAGAAGCTCCAAATGTATAAAATTATGGGTCGCCGAGCAGAGGTCGGTGGGCCCTCAGGATCATCTCTCTCCCTATCAGGTTGCTCTCCACTTCAGTTCACTTCCTCGCTCTGCCTTCTTCTTCTCACCTCTTACATACCTCTTCACCCTGTTTCATCTTGTTTTCTTCATAGTCTGGCTCTCTTTCGTCCCTCGATTTACTCGACCCTCATCAATTGACTTGCCCCAGCCACCAACCTTCTTGCCCTGGCAACTCACCTTGGTCTTCTCTGGATTTGACTGCATTCGTACCGTGCATGATGGCGACTTTGAACTTTGCCCTGGTGAACACAACTGGCTCGAACACAGTTTACGCGTACGTCACCGGCCGGGCTATTGATAATAACAATGCACTCTTCCTCTTAGGGGCCGACGGCAAAACGGCCTACTACCCCACATCCCCCTCGGCGACTCTGACCGGGCTGAGCCAGGACTGTGCGATCCCTCTTGGAGCATCTGGAAGTACCAAGACGGTCACCATCCCTCATATCGCAGGTGGGCGTATTTGGTTCGCTCGCGATGGCAAATTGACCTTCTATCTCAACCCCGGTCCCAACTTGGTGGAGCCCTCGGCCTCGAATCCCTCGGATGCCAACTACAACGTGTACTGGGACTTCTGCGAATTCACTTGGAATTCTTCGCAGCTTTATGTCAACATTAGTGATGTGGACTTCGTGTCGCTGCCTATCGCCATCGCCTTGACGAATACCTCCGGCACGACAAGTTCTGTGCAAGGTCTTCCTTCGAATGGACTGACTACTGTTTGCAATGCTCTCAAGGCGCAGAACGCAAAGGACGGTGCGGGCTGGGATCAGTTGGTGATCGCCAAGAACGGGACCAATATCCGCGCTGTCTCGCCGAATCTCGGAATTGTCCTCAACAACTCCCTCTTCAGTTCCTACTACACTGCCTACGTCAATCAAGTGTGGTCCAAATATGCGAGCACCACCTTAACAGTCAATACGCAAGCCGCTGCGGGCAACGTAACTGCCACTGTCTCGAATGGTACACTTAACTTCTCTGGAGGCATCTCCTACGCCAAGCCCTCCACCGGAGATATCTTCAGCAACAGCTCGGGGGCATTTGCTGTCTCGGGTAATGCCACCAAGGATGCGATTACGGCACGTCTGGCGGCGGCTTTTAATCGATCCACTCTGTTGATAAACACCAACCAGCCGAATGGCGAGGTGGTGTCCAACTATTATCAGAACGCCATCACCAATCACTACGCGCGTATCTGCCATGCAACTACGATCAATGGCCGTGGATATGCCTTCCCCTATGATGATGTCAGTCCAAACGGAGGTGTCGATCAATCAGGTAGTGTCTATGATGCGAACCCGAAGTTGTTGACTGTTACTGTGGGTGGCGGCTCTACGAGCACGGTCGCCGAGGATGTTGTTTCTCGGCCAAGTGCTGCACCTCCAGTCCCCAAGAGACCAAGTGCTGCACCCCCAGTTCCTAAGAAGCCAGGTCACTTGGGTGGACTCAAGAAGGTTTGGCACAAGTTCTCGCGTAGTGGATAGGCGAATTTGCCAAATCGTGAGGTCGTGAGAAGTCAATATGACTTCTCGACGGTTTCTTTGCAGGATGTACATACGTGCGTTTTCTGGTGATCAATCTTACATGGGATGGAATTTACGTGAATTTATGGAGCCGTTTGCAGATATCCAACATTGAATGCTATGAGATTTCTTTCTATTGCCGATTGCCTATTGCAGTATCAGTAAATATCGGTAGTAACTGGACGCTCATCCACTCAGGTCAAGTCGCGTCCGACACATTGGGCATTTATTATTCCCTTCGTTGTCGCTCATCATCCATTTCTTAATGCAGTCGCTGTGGAACCAGTGAGTACAGAATGGAGCAAGGGTTGTGATATATTCACCGGGTTTAACTTCCTCCACACAAATGGGGCAATCATCGCAGAACTCTGAGCCCACCTCGACCTTTACGCCGTTCAAAACGCGAGCAATCTGCCGTTCTCGGGTTTTAATCTGATCAGCAAGGAATTGGGCGAAGATCGTTTCAATACAAGACATGACATGCTCACTCACGGCAGCTTCTTCGCTTTGGAAAATAAGGATCCAGTTGTAGATAACCTGTGTGAGCTCAACGTATGTAGGATGACTAAAATGTCTGTTTAGTCTCATCTGATGAATGTATGCTGGGATAAGACAGGACACGCATCGACGCCCATTCAGATCTGGCTGAAGCATCATCTCAGCCAGGTCCCAAAGCTGTCGGTCGTAGTACTCTAGATAGCCGTTGTTGTTTCTGGCCTGGCTCAATACACCTCCGAGCACTTGAAGGCATAGAGCTCGCATCTCTAGGGGGAAGCTGCGAAGGGGGGCCTGGCCAATCAATACGTGCTCTTGGCAGCTGACAAGACTATCGACTCGTTTGTTTTGTGAGAAAAACAATTGATCTACATTCTCACCAATGAGCCTTGGGGTCATGATGCCTAATGCTCGCAAGGTTCGCATGTGGTTGGTCATGGTGATTGAAGGGATGATATAGCTGTGGCTCGGGGATAGGACAACACGCAGTTGAGCGCAAATATCGGTGGTGTGGAGCAATATGGCGAAAGTTGAGCTGTAATTTAGATGCTTCAATTATCGTACTTGGGATTGAAGCTCATTTATGTGATCGTCTCAGTCACTTTTGCTCGAAAACCAGCGGGTATACACACAAAGAAATGTTGGTTGATTCGAGAAACAAAGTCCCCTGTGGTGCTTTGTCTTCCAACGTTCGTTCAATCAGGCTTTGTTGACTATAAAGTTTTGACAATGGCTCTATGAATCTGAAAACTATTGTTCGGACTTGAAAGGCCGAGCCTTCTCTCTGCTGGAATCTCAATGGATACTTGACAGCCAATTCAATTTCAAAGGTCGTAAGGAACAAGATCCGATACTGGCATTTCCAATCGTGCTTCGGGTTTTGGTCCCCCAGAACTGAGTTGTTCTTTTATTGACTTGATAATATTTAAACAAGAAGGCCACAGCAGACATTTCTTGCTCAGCCTAGTAAGACCATTTGGGTGGACAACCGCGACTAACGCAAAGCTATATAAAGGCAAGTTAATGTTTCTAGTGTCATTCACCTGGCGAGATGATTACAATGCGGGCAGTTATGGTCCGCACCCTGGCCACTAACTGGTCACCATTAGAAACCTTGCTGTACTAGAATTTAGTAGGCGTCTTCAAGTCTACGATGTATGAAAGTTGCAGTATATTTTCTAAAGATTTTTGATATCATTCTTCTAGACTCTGGTAAATATCCCATGGATCAGCCGATCCATTTATAATACTCCATTCAGTCTCATCGATAATATGATCATCACTCTCCCAGTCATACCAACGGTCCCAAAATTCCATCGTTTCTTCTATGGACCTATCATCAAGATTCACTTCGGTTCTGCACATTGGACAGCTCGGACGTGTAGACTGGGTCTTTAGCCACATTATGAGACACTTAGTATCGAACCAGTGTGAGCAAAAAGGATGTAGATATGTGACGATCGTTCCGGGCTCAACTGCCTCATAGCAAATCGAGCATTGATACTCATCATCGAGTCTTGCCACCTCTTCAACTTTCCTGTGAATTAATCTGGTCTTGAAGTTTTTCATTCTACGCCTCAGACAATCCATCAATACCACCGCCCTGACAATTTCGGCATAGTCCTCTATGGTCATCTCCTCGGTGTTGTATAATCCTAAGTTTCTTTCGAAGATGAAATCCAGAAGAGCTTCGCTTGCTCGATGGACGTACGGCATCATGAAAGCCTGAACGCAGACGGGTATAACAAAAATTGCTACGATGACTATGATCTTGTTGGTCACCCAATGAACTTGATTTTGATGGTTATTCAGCTCAAGATCGAAAAGATGCTTCACCTCCGTGATAAACTCAATGGACATCTTGACATAAGTCAGGAGTTGCATGCAAACCCGTTCTCCGAAAGTGGGATCGTCACCAAAGAGCTTACCAAGAGTAACAGAGGCCCAAGTCCGAGTCATGGTGGCAGATTATCAGAAGTATTACTCGACCCGTGTTGCTTGGGATCCCAGCTCTTTATATACGGTGAATATGTCATATTCTCTAAGTAGGATTACCCATATCCCAGATCTAAGAATACTAGGTTTTGTTCAATATACTCATTGAGTATCGCTGAATCTCATTCATATCCCTCGTTCTCTCTTTCAGACTCCTTATAACAATGGTCTTTGTATCACTTCCAAGGAGAGATTGTCCGCTAATAATAGTTGGGTTTCTTTGTGCAGGATCAACGGGACCAACAAAATTATTCATTCTGATTTCCTTGTCTCATCCTAAACGCAAGTATTTTTGGAAATTGGGTAAAGTTTCTTGCGGCATGCGGTCTACTCGAGTCTTGAAAGGTCTCGTCAAAATTGGTCTCTTCTAGCGCATCAAGTACCAATCCATTTTTGAAGAACGGTGCAAATAGGTCATGCAAAGGGCGATGAAAGCTAAACTAGATGAAAGTCAATACATAGTACAGTGTTCAATGAATATTTGTTCTTCATACTGGAGGCGGTGACTCTGTATTCTCGGTAAAAGGCAGCTGTCTAGCCGGGGGGACATCGAGGTATTTTCTCATAACAATTGCTAGATCAAATTCTCGTTTGCCGGTCCGAGGATTCTCATGAACCGTCAATTGCCGGTCGGCACCTGATGTAAAGAAGATAGGATGTAGTAGCGTGGCCACGAAGCTGAAATAGTGAATGTTTGAGCGATCCAGAAGATGAGAAACTCGTTTCCAGGGGGTAGACTTACCACCCGTTCTTTCGTAGAATCTTTGGCAACCCTGCAGCAAGAGGTTCAAGATCCGGAATATCCATGAGAGCCATATTCATGGTTATCACGTCGAATCCTTGGTTCTGGCCTTTGAGTTAGTCAACTAATGACACGGGTGAAAGGATTCCGAGATAGAATCGATTTCAAATTACCATATCAGGGTGACTGAAAATCTTCTTCTTCCATGCCTCGTTATCTGTCACATCTAGGATATCAAAGGCGATCTTGCCTTCTGGAAGCTGCCCCCGCTCATACCAAATGGCGGTACGGGCGCGCGCTCGGTCTAGCATTGCCTCAGATCCATCTGTTGCAAGCACAGAGGCCCCTTCTTGAGCTAGCCACCGAGCGACGAGTCCATTTCCTGTCGCAAGATCCAAGGCCCGGGCTTCGGGGCAAATATTCACCAACCTCTTGAGAACTGGAAGTTCCAGGACGGAGAAGTATTGATTGCCTTCATCGCCCATCCCTTCATCCCAGGAAGCTGCCAAGGCCTCCCAGGGTAGTAGCGGAGAACTTCTGGGCGCTTTACTTGCCATGTTCTGGTCCTGGATGCTGGTGCTCTAGAGTTGATGTGAGGATACGAAAGCGGAGAGAAATAGATTCAACTTAAGAAAGCAGTCACTAACCGAATACGAACATGGCTTGGCAGAGGTATAGTACATATTGTGTGAACTCCGAAATGAGTCATCATACGAGCTAAAATTCGAGTGAAGTATGTGTTTTGGTTGAATATTCGAAAATTCCAGAGAGTATTTCTACGGTATCTACAGCGTTGGGGAATTAAATGAAGTGAGGTGAAAAATTCGAATAGGATTTCATTATACTACTACTCAAATAAGCAGAATAAATTCCATGAGTGAAAAAAAGGTACTGGTCAAACTTATATGAGCGATGAAAACAGACAATGACTTACTGCTCCTCAAGAACAATGTGAGCACGGCAAGCCGGGCAATGCTTTCCTCCCGCATTCATTCTCAACACGCAATGAATGCATCCGGTATGAAACCAATGAGAACAGAATGGCTCTAGAACAGTAACGTCCGTACCAGCTTGTACTTCTTGTCGGCAAATACCACACTCCCCTACCTCCCCAGGTTCGAGTAGGTTTTCAATGGGCCTACGAGTCAGGTTAGCAATTGAACGCTCGATTGCATTTTCCGGATTCTCGATTGGAGCCCACTCGAACGGAGGGTCCATGTATTCTAGATATGCTGGCATGGGTGGCAAGTTTTGGCAACGAAGCCAGCTTGCAAATGTATACATGAACCATTCAGAAAGTCCGAAATCCGGCGCATAGAACATAGCTCTCAGTCTATCAACGTATAGCCGAAACACTATTTGGGGCTCTGTGCTTCTTTCTTCGACTCTCATATCAACCAGTTTCTGAAAATGCTCCAAGGTGGATGCCGACACATTTCTGTAATCCGAGTCCTCAACGGCCCACTCAAGTAGGTTCCAGATACGATGTATCCACCATTCGGTTTTCCACTCATCGCCCAGGCACTCGTCAAGAGCAGTGTCCAGTGAGCTTTCAAATGCCTGAAGAAACTCAATTGGCACAATAGCCATAGTAGGATTCGCCGGTATTGCCCTCCACCTGATCTGGCTAATACGCACAACCAGTCTCTGAGTTCGCTCATCATATGATTCTGTGAACCAACTCTCCAACTCCTCCAACTTCTCCGATGGTACATACCAGGGGTCTACGCCCCCAAAGATCTGTGATATGGTCTGGCCCATGATGAAAACTCGAAATGAATAACTCTCGAGATTGTGAAACTGTATGCAAGTCGCCATGAAATAGAGCTGCGATATGCACTGAGTCCCTGCTTTAGCTGATGAGTGGCTTGATAGCATGAATCTTGAGAAACTTGTATGCCTTTATAGACCTCGAGATCTGTACTTCCTACTAGTATTTGGTTGAAACAATAGCCTTTGTTTATTTGGAAGTTCTTACTCGGCAAATAAAAGGAATTTAGGTACAAAGAGTTTACAAAATGAACAATAAGAAAGCAGTCCGTTTCAATAAAAAGGGTTCAAAACAAAGGGTTTTATTTCAACACTCAACTTCTGTTTTTGTATTCACAATGTTAGTTTACCATTTTTGTGAGGGCTTCTAAGTGCTCCCAGGCTCGAATCAGCATGGGTACGACTTTAGTCACGACAATGAAGATGTTTTGCAGCAGTGGATTGTATTGCTGCTCCGTTCCAATTATACTACACTGGACCAACATCTTCTTGTAAATCTTGGTTAAAAAAAACTCTACGAAGTATTCCATTTACGCAACCGGTAAATCAAATCTTCAGAAATAGTCGATGGCACTAAGAAAGCTGATAGTTTCCCACCAAAGTCACGCCGAAGAATCCTTTGCTGATGAATCGATTGATCCAAAATTTCTTGCCATAGTATGGAACGGTAAAAATATTGTCTATTTGAAAAATTGAAAACAAGCAATGGTCTATTCTAGTATAAACCCATCTGACTACTCGGCAGCTTGAGCTTGTCTTCTCATTTGCTCAGCGGTCCGGTCAGCGACCCGGCGCATGCAATAAAGAAAAACATCCTCGCTCTCGGGCACTTCAAAGCCAAGTCCCCCCCGGTGGTATGTCTTCCCGCAAACTGACATTATAGTTGAAATCATAGCGGGAGTCTTCTTGGAAGTCTTCGTGGTGGTATACGGGGGAGTCTGCGGGGGAATCGTCGTCGGAGTCTTCGTGGGAGTCTTCTCGGGAGTTTTCGTGCGAGTCCTCGGGGAAATCTTTGTGGGAATATTGAGCAGGCCTAGTCTGCATACGGGTTCTTTCCAGACTAATTCCACACCACATCAGCCCGGGGATCGATGCTATGAGAAGTAGCTCTGCGATTGCTATACGTTAGCTTCTATTGTTCAAGTGAAATCCCACTGTCTTATTTTATAATCAGCAGACACTTACCGCGAATCACTGAAGGTACTGCAGTTATTTAATGTTAGCTTCTATGAAATAAGTATAAACTTTCACTGTCTGGTTATAATAATTAGGAGACGCGTACCTTCGGGTTCGAATATCAAGAAAAGCAGAGCTAAAAGAGACATAATCATTGTGAAATGCACCATGTTGTTCGATTCGGTCCGTATCTATAAATGTTAGATGTATAAATGCGGCATTCGCTAGAGGACGACGCAATCAAGGCAATACAGGACGATTCTTGTACCATTGACCACATAATGATTTCGTATCCAGCCGAGACGTTCACGAATGGTCACAAAGGCATGCATGAACCGAACAACGGCAATGTCTCGGTCTTGGTCTGTTAAACAAAGCATACTGGGTCCACAATTTCATTGTGTCTGAAAGCGGAATTAAATTCATTATTTCTATTTTCAACCTAGGCACCTAGCACTATATGTGGATCTCAAGTATCATCTAGTCTTACTTCCAAGCCTAGGTGTCGAGTGGTGTATCATTTGCCGAAATGCCGTCAAAGTCGCTGTTTTTCAAATTTTGTCAATTCATGGATACTTTGACGTCCATATGATACCACGGGTACTAGTATCCCTTTCTATACGTTCAATCTCTTCTCACCTTCAAGTTGTGTTCTGATAGTACTCACTGAGTTAAACGAGATGATGGGGAAAATATAGACGGGATGTAACTACCACCTGGGCAAGTACTGCTAGTTGAAATATATATCAGAGATTGCTGCAGTTCCAAGATGTAAAACACTACTCATTTCATAGATCTCCCGTCCCAGCAATGGAAATACTTCTGAAAATACTATTATCCATCTGAATTATATTATTCTCAGCCCCGTATCAGTATCACTACTCTACTTTGTATACTCTGGATGCTGTTGTATGGAAGTGGGGCTGAGGGTGAGTTGTGATTGGCCCGCGCGCTCCCAAACATTCCCGCGCCAAAACAAACCTCCCAGCCACTTCAAGCCTGGAGTGTTGTTGTTTCTCCATCCGATCCTCCCCTCTCCCCCATTCACCCTCACCCTCACTTCCAAGTTCAAGTTCTCGATCATGCGGGACTTGAGTCTTACTATGTCGGATTTTGACCCCGAGCACGAAGCTCTGGCATCGACACGCGAATTCCACTTAGACGACGAGCCCGACTTCGCCATCAACACCTCCACCATCGACCGCGCCTTCCCCGATTTCTCTCAATTATCGCCCTCGGACGAAGACGAAGTTCAAGCAGAGGACGAATTCTCCGAGCACAGCTTGTCCATGGAACTTGGCCGCGCCACTGGCAAGCCTCGTCGCGTGGATGACTCGCGCGACTCCATTATGAGCTTCGAAAACAGCGTCCGATCTTCCTCACCCGCCGTGCGTGTTGAGTACCCAACTCCTCAGAAACAGCCTGTCCGCAGTAGTACGCGACGTGCTGTCAGCGAAAATCTACGCAAAGACGCCCAATTGCGCCGGGCAACACAAGCTCAAAACCAGAAGGAAGCGATGAGTCCTCAAGTTTCCAAATCCCAACAACGCGACCAGCGCCGTTCCCTCTCAGATATGCACGCCAAAGTGCGAGAATCATACGATGGATCCTTCCTGGGCGATGAGCGACCCGTCCAAGCGCCGACCAATTCGCGATCGACGCGTTTTGCCAACCCTAATCACTCCCACGAGATTGCTGAAGCCGTGGAGCGTGCGTCGCGCGAAGCTTACGCGAAGGAAATGCGCAAATCGAGCGGCCACAGTAACGCAGGAACTCCCCGCAAGACCAGCTCGGCACAAACTCAGCAGAATCAGAATAACACCATGGGCGACACCATGACTCGGAACTCTTTCCTCCTTCCCGACCTTCCCAACATCTCCGAACTTGTATCTGGCGTCTATGAAGACGGAACACCTGTCTTCCCCCGTCAATCAAAACTCCGCTCTACCCGATTTGTGTCTCCTCCCCACGACCAGACTGACGTCTCGTTCACGCGCCAGCACTTGCCCCTTGACGCTGTCCCATCCCGGACGACGAGAAGGCATTGTTCGTGAACCTGCGACTGTTGCAGGATAAGGTTGCTGAACTATCAATGTTCAAGTCTGATGCCGAGAAGCGACTGGAGAACTACCGTGTCGAAAATGCCGCCCTCAAGGCGGGCCGATCTCGACACTCGGACAGATACGAGACCGAAGAAGGCGATTATAAGAAGAGCTCGAAGCGATCTGCCAATGAGAACCAGAGTACGTTCACCAAAGAAATTTATTACAATTTTTACCATTTAACTAACCGTGTTTCAGAGCTCGAAGCAGCCAATGTGGCGTTACAAAATCAGCTCGACATCGCCGATCGAAAGGCACAAGTGCAGGAGGCCGCGGTCAAGCGTATGAACCAAGAGCGTGAATCGGCTATCTCACAGCTCGGCGTTGCCTACCTCGAGACTCGCGAACTCAAAGTGGAAAACGAAGGCCTGCGACAAGAGAACATGGAGCTCAAGTCTCAACTATCTCGATTTGCCTCCGGCAAGACCCGGGAGCAGGATACCGGGGACTCGGAAGCCCTCTCGAGCACATCTGAGGTTGAAGATAGCCAAGTGTACACAGAGCGCAGTGGTGATATGAGTCGCAGCACTCGCGATTTGACGTCCCGCAGTGCACGATCTAACCCCAAGAGCAGGCGTCAGGATGACTCTCGTGCGAAGATCTCGACCCAAGTCGACAAGGAGATTCACCGTCTAGAGAGGGAACGGGCTGAGGAGGAGCTCTTTTCCATAAACGTGCCAACCCCCAAGCGCACATCCGGATCTAAGAAGTATCGATCAGAGGCTCCGCGCGTGCCCGAGTCCAAAAGCTCCAGGAAACAGCCCAACAGCAGCAAGCAACGTGTCAAGCGGGTGGTTCTGGAAGACGTGAGCGAACCGGTTGAGGCAACCGAACAGAGCAGGGCGCCATCCGACGTTGATGAGCTGACCTTGCTGAGTGTCATTGACGTGAGTTGAAGTCCATTCAATCGATATAATATCCGCTAACATTTACTTTACAGGAGAATGAGATCTCTCGACTCCGGAGAACACTTGAGGAAGAGAGATTGCAGCGCAAGCAGCGTCGTTCAAGTATCCCGAAGGACTTGACAGGAAATGAAACAGCCAACTCGACTCGCCAGAGTATCCTTAAGACATCTCTTCCCCGCAAATCTTCCCTTCGCGAGCCCAAGCCCTCCATCCCTCGACCTGCGTCAGCAACTGGCGATATCACTTCCCGATCAGTAGCAACAACTGAAGGTGATGATAGCCTGGTCGTTCCTACCGCCGAACGCCATCGCCGCCACTCCGACCATTCTGTTGCGTCCGTCGCGTCGCGCAAGAAGCGTGCGCCGAAGGAGGACATGACCTCTGCCTTTATTCTTCCCGACATCACAATGAGCCATGCAGACTTTGCTGCCAACAACCCATCCCGCCTCCCTGAGTCGGCCCAACGAGCCCTTGACGACATCGCCCAGCACAACGGCAAGAACTGCACAGTTTGCAAAAATGTTCTGCCCAACGATGGCCAGTGCGATCATGAACCCATCAATGTTCCCCAGCCCGTTCCCGTGTCTGAGCGCATGCCCGAGCCATCTGTGCATAATCCCGAACCTACTATTCGGCCATCCCAGCCACCAGCCGTTGCCCTCGCCAATGTACTAAAGGCTCTGGAAGACGAGCTCTCCCATCTCAAGATGCAACTGGCCGGATACCAAAGTGCATACAACAAGTTAGACGCATCTATGGCCAAGCGCCAGCGCAAGTCACTAATGGAGAAGGTCGAGACCTTGATGAGAGAAATTGATCAGAAATCTGACCAGATATACGCCCTCTACGACGTCTTGGAAGACCACAAGACTGGCAACCATATTACAGAGCAAGAGATGGAGCAGACTCTTGAGTCGATTGGTATTGATGTGACCAAGTCGGTGGATTTGGACGTGGAAGGAGAATCTGAGCTTCCTTGGGAAGGTATTGAGAGTACTGCCGAGCTGACTGGTCGCGCATAGTGCGAAACTAAATTTATTTTTCGATAACCCCTGTAACTCGTGTTTTTGGCGTGGATATTCAATGCATTCTGCTTTTTCAACCTCTAGTCTTGTCTGGCGTTCGGCTCATTGAAGCGTGGTCTATAGTGTGTAATAAAATTGATTCCAGGGAATGCAAACAAGCTGTTTCATTTCAGTTCATTGAGTAGTTATAGTTAACTAGTAGTAAATAAATAATATTGCTCCAGATGAAAAGGACGCCGCTGCTATGCTATATATGGAGGATGGGATCTGAGCAATTATTATTCACTGGCGGCAGCAATCGCAGCGCCTTCAGTGGCCGTTGGCTTAGAGCTCTTCTCGGCTTCACGTTTCGATACTTCCTCTTCAACAAAAACACCCAACCCCGCAAAAGCCTCAAGCATAGTGCGCGAGTAATACTCACGCAGATCGTACCCACCAGCCGAGCCCTGCACATTCTGGCGCTGCCGCTCCAAGAACGTAGAAGGATACGACTCCTGCAAAGTGAAATAATCCCTCGTCTCGGGAACCAGCCCCATAAACGGATCGTACGGTTTCTCCAGCTCAGGCGTCTTAATCTTCTTCAAACCCTTGATCAAGCCCGAGTCCGCAGCGCCTGCAATCTCAGAATTAGACAGCGGCGTACCGCGCTTCGTCTCACTTCCCCGCAGCGCAGCTTGTTTAAGACGAATGCGCTCCTCCTCACTGCGCCGCGCAGACGATTTCTTAAGATGCACTTTACTACTTTCCCTCGCGATGGCGTTTGCGTCTGCGGTAGTTCCGGACGCGAGTCGGGACAACATGTCTTCTCGTCCGGCTTGGAGCTCACGGCGCTCGTTCTCGTATTCCTGACGCGCGATTTGGCGGCGGCGCTGGGCTTCTTCTTGTTCTAGGGTCATGCGGGCTTGGAAGGAGGTTGCTTCTTGTTCTTCGAGGGCTAGGTTGGCGCGGATGGACTGTTCATTTTCTGTGGCGTATTTTGCTAGTTGGGCGTTTGTTTTTGCTTCGTTGGTGCGGGAGACGAGGTTTGCTATTATTTCTTCGCGCTGTTCGAGGAAATCGTCGTAGTTGCGTTTTGTGTCGAATTCTTCTTCGCGGCGGTTAAGACTGTACAGTGGAGAAGAGCTTGTTAGATGGGACTGCAGTATTATAATGCCATAAAATCAAATGAAATGAAGGGGGGGGGTGTTGGCGTACATTTGCATCACCCGTCGTCGAATGTCTACCTCTCTCTCCACCCCGATATCTTCAAAGGTCTGCGCGCGGAAACGGTTTTTGCGCAGGGTCTTACGGCAGCCGGCGACGGGGCAGTTTGATGGCCCGGAAGAGAAGATGCGGTCGACACAAGATTCGCACATTTTGTGGTAGCATTCTGGGTTGATGAGGAAGCGCATGTTCGGGTTGAGATACCGTGAGGACTTGCAGACGGGGCAGACCTCTATTCTTGTTAGCTTGGGGAATTAAAGAAGAAAAGGGCTCTGGAGTAGACATACCGTCTTCATCCCGGCGGTCGATCCCCTTGGATGCCATAATGAGGGTGGTGGTGTGGTGTGAAGTGGTGTGGTGATGGGGAAGAGCGGAGGGAAGTGGTCAAGCTATGGAAGTTGATGGAGGCGATAAGATAAGACTCATCTCGGCCCCGCTTTTTTTCCGGCGCCTCCCACTCTTTTTTCTCGTCCTTCTGCACTATTCTGCTCTCTTCTCTCTTTTGCATCTCCCTCCTCACCTCTACACCCTATAGGAGAATCCTGTATATTTATATCATACTGATACACGAGCGCCTCCTCTTTCCATCCCCATCATGGGCATTCCCAACCCCGACCTCGGCGCGCTCGAGCAGCGCCGCCTCACTCTCGAAGAGAACATCCTGCAGCTCCAACAGTCACTATACCACTGGAGAACCTGGGAAGCCGAATACGATGGCATTCGCGAGGAGATCGGAGCTCTCGACAACGGCGCTTCGACCGAAGACTTCTTGGAGGTGGGACGCGAGTTTGGAGGAACACTAGTGGACCAGGAGGAAATGCAGAAGATTCTTGGATCCCAGGGCGTCTCTAGGTCGCGCGGTCAGGTCGTGGATCTCCTTGGTCGGCGAATCGACTACGTGAAGCAGAATGTTTCTACAATGGAGAAAAGACTACAGACCGCCGAAAATGAGTTGCACGCGCTGGATGAACAGGACCAAATACCCATCGAAGGTGGCAACGACTTTCCCATGCGGGAGATCATGGAAGAGCTGGATGAAGATGGAGAGGTTATCTCGAGCACCATCAACACACCCGGTGATCAGGCGCCCCAGCTGCTTGACGTGCTGAAGCAGGTTGGCGTCCAGAACATTCCGGAGACTGAGAAACCTACCGAGAACTCGGACCCCACAACTGCAAGCGCCACAGCAGGTGATAAGGCAGAAGAAACTCCAACAGAGGCCTCTGCGACCCAAGAAAACCACACCCACTCGCTGGATTGCCCTGTACATGCCCCAGAGGCGAAGGACCTTGTACTAGAGGACGATCCCGATCTGGAAAGACCTGTCTCCCTCGTGACACCCGAAGACCGTCAACAACCCCCCGTCATCGATGTCGACGAGTCCCCCGAAGAAGCGAGGCTACGCCGAGAAATGCTTCAATATGGGATCGACGAGGTAGGCGCCATTGTCGCGGAGCTGGAACTGGACGAAGAGGGAAGCGAGTTTTCGCTTGACGACGAAGAAGATTATGACTTCGACTCAGGTGAAGAGGAAAATGAAGACGAATACGGTCGCTCGCACACTGTGCTGTCTGAGGAATATCACCAACAGATGCGGGAGTTGGAAGCCAAACTCAATGCTCGTGGAATGTACAACGTTGGCAAAAACACAGACTCTCTGCCGGAGGAAATGCGTCAGGATATCGAGAACCCTCCTTCTGTCCAAGACCTTCCGCCCAATGGCGTGGAGTCCTCCGACAAGGGCAAGAAACCCAAGAAGCGGGTCGCTTTCGCAGAAGATCTTGACATTGCACCGGCTGCTGATCCCACGCCCGTCGTCGCCGAGCAGAGAACACTCCCCACAAAGCAGCCTGATGTCACTGTGTTGTCGGATGCCATAGTGGAACGAACAAACCGCACCCCGGACGTTCAACCATCTACGAACAATGCCCCCAAGAAGGTCTCGCGATTCAAGACGGCACGGGCAGCTGCGCCAGCATCCAATGGACTGGAATCCAATTCAGCTGAATCATCTCTGAAACCTTCTCAGCCATCCGAACCTGGGTTCGCTCGCAAACAAACCAACGCAGTTCCGGCAAGCACCCCTCCAGCTTTGTTCCCCGCCACACCAAAGGAACCCAAGCCCTTTTCAGCCCCAATTACGGACATCACCGAAACCCCGTCCGGTCCCCAGCCTCCTGAAGGCAAAACCCTGGCCGACAAATTGGTCGAACGCGATGTCATTTCTGGTACTGCCGCTGCTCCTGAACTAGATGAGCTGGACGAGGAAATGCACCGCGGTCAAATCGCCACCGAGTTCTTCAAGGCCCGCAACCGCAAGATCCAGCAACAAGGCGGATTTATGGACGAAGAACAAGACACGGAATACGAGATCCGTGAGGGTGAAATTGAACCCAGGCGTATCAGTAAGTTCAGGGCTGCTCGCATGAAGTAGTAACCCGTTGGATTTGATCTTCGCCCTGGCCCTGATTTCTTGACCTCGGCCCATGTGCATTCAAAAATTTATACCCAATATAAACCCATACATTATCCGACATTCTTTGTTTGTTTCTCCGTTTGCGCGTAGATTTGACAAACTTCCCCTCCCCCTTCCATCTCTATTATATAACCTTCTCCCATTTTCTCCTCCTTCCTATTCCCCTTTCCTCTTGTGCCCGCTAACAGGAATCTCGTCCGTCATGGCCTGTGTCACGACGAGTGGTCTTACCTCTCTCAATGGTACTATCACATCACGAATTCCAAGATCAAAATCTGGAACAATTCTCTGTCCGGGTATCCTTCAGAGCCCTTGCTATCTAACGCCCTGTCGAACTGCAGAATTTGTGTGTATTGTGTCCGCATGGATACCTACGGACATTTTTTGTAGGGACGCGGGGCCGGCGGGGATTCTGAGTCTGTTGATACGCGGTTATTTTAACGTCCCGACATCCTTCTAGAATTTATGTTTGTAGATGACTACTAGTACTTCGTACTAAGTCGCAAAACTAATTCCAATTCCGAAAGAATAATATTTAATTGATAATATGCCTTGCTACCTATTACGCCAGGATCCAAACTCATATTGCGCGATCGTTACTGCGTTTCATGGACGGTCATCCAAAACATGCATATAAACATGAATGGAGGGAGTACTACTACTAGTACTGCTCATTACACCATCAGAGGGAAGACCAATGCGAGGCATCACCGTGACCATTCGAATCCGCCCGCCACGCGCAAAGAACGCCAAACCTCATCCCAATACCGACGACAAGAATATGCGCGACCAATGTGGATATTTGTAGCCGGACGTCATGTATACCAAGAGTAGCGGCTGCCAAAAGGACGAGCGGGTATAG
Source organism: Penicillium cosmopolitanum (assembly GCF_028827165.1). Taxonomy (NCBI): domain Eukaryota; kingdom Fungi; phylum Ascomycota; class Eurotiomycetes; order Eurotiales; family Aspergillaceae; genus Penicillium; species Penicillium cosmopolitanum. Next base: position 2,322,346 of record NW_026622682.1, on the reverse strand, counting down.
AACCCATGCATTTACCGCTAGCGGTGAGCAAGGGTGGAAAGCCGAGACGACTTTCAGCAGGAAGAGGGAGAGTTGTAGACCGGGTGAGGAGATAGAGGTTAGGATGTCGAAGTGTGGGAATCGGCTCGGGGGCGGGGGAGGAGATGTTGTGGGCGGACAGGGGAGTGAGATCGGGATGGGGATGGAGTGTCTTCGTCGTGTGAGGGTCTCGATGGTGAGACTGGTGGTGAGGTGGAGTATCGCTGTTGGCGAACAATCATGTTTCTATCTGGGCTCATTGATGATGGTGGATTCTCGAGACCTGCGTTTTGGTCTGGTGTCCTGCTGCTTCCGGATCCGGAGCCTCGACGATATGCTAGTTGGCTGCTGTGGGCGGGGAGCTTTTTCGTTGGCGATAGAGCTCGTTCCATTGATGGCTGTGGGCTATCGGCTGGGTGGATTCGAGGTCCACCTGGCAGATCGGGACTCACTGAGCTGCTTCTCTTAAAGCGGAAGCTTTCAGTGGCACCGGCTTGGATTCCGTTAAGGACCTCGTCTGCAGTTGGTCGTCGGTTGGGATCTACGGCTAGTAGACGTTCCAGGAATGTATAAAGTTTCTCGGGAAGATCGGGTCGGCGTCGACGTGCGTTGTCGAATCCGGTCCAGCCAGTAATTTCCGCCCGAAGCTGATCGAGATCCTCATTTTCCTCGTGCACTATATCGGCGCTGGCGTAGGGGAGCTCGGCAAAGCAAAGGAAGTAGAGGATCATTCCGAGGGAGAAGATGTCTGATTTGAAAGTAAAGTTGCCGAAGGGTCCATCGGGGAAATCCTGCCGAAGCACCTCAGGCGCGCAATATGACACAGTTCCAGTTGCGCCCGTTGATTTCCGAATCGAGTTCTGTTGCTGAACTTCGCCAAAGTCACTCACAAGCACTCTGATTCCATCACTCGTGTCGTGGAGAAGACAATTGTTAGGTTTCAAGTCGCGGTGAATGTACCCATTCATATGGAGATGTCGTAGGCCCGAGGTTATATCTCTGAAGAAAGAATATATCTCATCCAGTTGGAGCATCCGTGGGCCACCCAATCCAGCTCGTGGCTCAGGTTCCCCTCTCGATTTGCGCCGAAGTCGATCTTTCAGTTGCTGTGCAGTGGATGACGTTTGTACGGAGCCGTATATGTAATTATGCAGATCGCCCGCGTTGCAGTACTGTTGTAAAATGAAAGCGCATGCCACCGGCGGGCCGAATGTGCTTATCTTGGCATTTTCCAGCCAGACATGCCGGTATGAGACTAGGTTCTGGTGCGAGAGGTGTTGTAATAGTTGTACTTCGCCAAGTACCTTTTCCAACCATTCATGATCGTCGCCGACGGGTACACGTTTGCAAGCATAGTGACCGAGCGAGACCCCATCTAGCATGTGCTTAACAAGAAGCACAACACCTTTCCCGCCCTTGCCAAGCTCCTTTTCCTCGACAAAGAATCGTTTGAAGTAATCCTGACTGAAGGCTGCGGAGGAGATACCCTGAGGCGGCTGTGCCGGTGCCGCTTGTGAGGGAGCACTAGTGATACCGCGTGGGAGGGAAGGGTGAACGAGGCGGCGGCGAGGCGATGGAGGTCGTGAGGAACTCGCTGAGCTTGGCAGGCTATTATTTAGCATACGGAAGTAGTTCGGGTTCACGAATTCCGCCTCTGGATCCTCAGTTCCACGATGTCTGCTTCTACTCCTATCTCGCATGGGCCGGTGGCACCAGGGACAGTCTGCAAATTCCAGATTACCCTCATGAGCATCTGCGGCATTTCGCAGAGCTAACTGCTGGGAATCACGGTCCAAAACCACGACCGAGTCATTGTGTCGGCTGGTTCGCGGTCAGCCATGAAAGAGAATATGATGATATGGTGACCTACAGCACAACATCAAGGTTTCCACCATTATAAGGGATCATAGACATGTCGTTTGGCATAACTGCATGAACATTGCGGTGAGCAGTAAAGCCAAGACGTAATCCAGGAGCGCTGTGCAGCTCGGATTAGAGAGATGACGAGGTGCTAAGGAGACCCCACTGAAAGGCGGGCGGTGTGCCCGGACGATCCGTCAACCGTGGAACGGGCTGCTTTAAGGTGAGCTGTGGTGAACTATGATACTCGAGAGATGGAGTAGTTGTTTCTGGTGGAACTTACTGGTTCAAGATTGTCTCCTGGTAGATATCTAAGCATATTTATTGAAGTGATGCTAGTGACAGCAAAAGTACTACTAGTGCAGTACCTACTGGTACTCACTTCACCTCGCTGGCGTAGCTGGTCAACTGCCAATGGTACTAGGGTAGATCTCTACTAGTACTACTACTACATCATATTCATACACAAGGTCACAGCATAATTAGAGGTAATATTTTCATTGGATTCCTTAGAGGATCGGGTATCTCATGTGGGGCCAGCTCGTCGCGATCTGGTCATTTGATGCCAGACTCGGGCCGGACTCGGCTGGGGTTGTACCAGGGTAGGTCTGGCCATTTATGATCTTAGGATCATTTCGGATTGGGTTGGCAATCCAGGAACGTGGCCGTCGACAAATTGCTGCTGATCGGGCGTTTCCACCCGCTATCATACAGATGTCAGACACCTGGGCCCTTCCACAATGGAGACGAGCCCAGCTGGCAGTTGGGGGGTGATGGGCATTCATGCATGCTCTGTATTTCAAGAGTCGCAGGCCATGTTGCGGTGACAAAAGTCCAAAGACTGGAAAATTGGGATTGCACCCGCGGTGTCACAAGGCTTTCAATCCTCCTCACCACTCTCGACATCGCTGATCTCCAGGTTGGCAATGGAGTCGTTGTCACTATCGTTGCCACCTTCGTTGAAGCCTTCAAACTCGGGTCCGGAAGAGTCAGAGGCCTCAGCGTCCTCGGCGTCGTCGGCGGGCTCGTCGGTCTTCTCATTGATCTTGCGCTTGCGTCCCATCTCACCCAGACGACCTTCACGGCCATCCTTTACCGGCGCTTCCTTCTCTTCCTCGCCCTCGGTCGCAGCGGCCTTGGGAGGGGGAGTGAACCACGGGATCTTTCCACGAAGGAAGTCATTGATGACCATCTTGGCGACACCATCCAGATCAGGCTCACCACCCTTCAGCAGACGACCACCCTTCCGAGCCAGGCGGCTGAGGAAGTCAATGGCATCGGAAGGTGCCTTGATACCATAGGTGCGCTCCAGATGTTGAGGCTGGACACGACGGAGAACAGCGGGAATGTACTGTTCCGGGTTGTGGACGTTCTCCACACGGCAGACACCACGAAGCAAAATGTCCTCCTCGGTGTCATTCTGATTGGGAGGGACCACACCAGGACAGTCGATGAGATAAATTCTCTTCATGAGGGTAACGTACTGCCACACCTTGGTCTCACCGGGGATAGGAGCCACGGTGCAGACCTTCTTGGCACGAAGGGTGTTGATGATGGAAGACTTTCCCGTGTTGGGGTAACCAATCAGACCAACAGAAATCTGCTTACGATCGGAGTGCAGAGATGAGAACTGACGAAGCAGTGTGATCAAAGAACCCTTGCCGAAAGAGTTGTTGATTGAGGCGTGCATTGCGAGAGTTGGGTAGTCCTTAGACAGGTAACGAACCCATTGAGCCTGGTGTCGGATACAAGTTAGTATATTGTAATCAAAACACAAGATGAGTGAGAAGGCAAGAATGTGTGGGATGTTACTAAGAGTTCTGCCACCAAGCCACCAGAAAAGGCAGAGGCAGAACTCTACTCAAAAACAAAACACGGCTGTCCCTTGCGACAGGCCTTCAAGACGAAGACCAGTCAACCTAGCTTCAGAAAGAAATTCGGTGCGGGAAAGTGTCAATCTACCAAAGCTGTAACAGACAGACCTCCATTGAGCAGAGCAACGACATGAGTCGTAGGAAGAAGCCTTGACTTAGCGATGGAACGGCGTGAATGCCGGACAAAGAAAAGCAAAAAAACAAAAACAAAAAAAAATGAAGAGGCCGGGAATAGGAAGTGAGGGGAATTTGGTAGAGTCGAAACTTACAGCAATCTTGGTTGGGACAAGGTCACACTTGTTCAAGACAAAGATGAGATGCTTGTGAGGAGCCTCCTCGCGAACGTACTTCTCAACGCTGCGGCAGCGAGTACCGTCCGGATCACGGGCATCCAGAACGTGAATGATCACATCGGAGGAATCGATGACCTTGTAAAGCTCGTTCCAAATACGCTTGCTCTGACCCTTGGAGAAGACAGACTCTCGGGCGGTAGTGAGAGAGACCTCTACAGTTGAGCCAACATCACTTGCAACGATGGGAGTTCCATCCTCATTTGTGCCGTTGTCATTCTTCTCATTGTATGATTTTTGCAGGTCGGCAGTTGAGCCAGCGAGGTCCTCCAGAGAAGCGACACCAAGCTTGACACGCTTGCGCTGAGCCTTGGGTCCGAAGGTATCAGCGAATGGGTTGTTCTCAACCTCCATCTTGGCCTGATGTTGCTTGAGTCCGTTCACGTTGTCATTGTCCCGAATCAAGCTCATGGGCAGCTTGTTGGTCTTGAGGAGAACCTGGTAAGGATCCGCGGCACGCTCGGCGACAGCCTCACGGAATGAAGTGAGTGCCTCTTGTGAGATCACTCGGGTGTTGCCGAACCATTTCCGGTTGGGCTCGATGCGAGCGACGGGGGCATCACGAGATTGGAAAGAGGCAGCGACAGTGATGTCTCCAGCAGCGTTGCGCCTAGCTTTACCATCCTTGAACATGCTCAGGTGCTTCGCCTGTTTCGCAGTGCTGCATTTTGTTAGGAAAAGGTGACCCAATGACCTGTCGCCATAGCTAGACATACCGATAAAAGTTTTCACCTTTCGTCTTGACATTGCCCATGCCATCGTCAGTCTTTCCTTGCCGCACTTTACGTGCGGCCTCCTTCTTTCCAGTACCCATGATGAGGTTCAAAAGGAGAATGACCTTGTGAAAGAAAAATTCAAAGGCAAGACCAAACACGAGGAGTGGTAGAGCGCGGAAGAAGAGGAGGAAGATTTCGGCGGACTATTTTTTTTTTTCGGCTGGGGCGCTAAGGCTGGGTCCGATGGCTGACCGCCCTGGATCGAATCACCGCTTAGTCTTTTCTGCCTCTCAACCTGAGACACGTGACCAAATGCCAAGCCCGGTCCCTTTCTGCCTGAAAATGGTTTGTTTCTGCCTGAAAACTCACAGACCGCTTGGATTTTCTTCCGGTGCTTGTCCGCGCATCCTCCTTTCTGGTGCAAGAGCATTCCATTCCACCTTGTCCCATTGATTTCCCGGGCACTGCCAAGCACGACTGGGTCAATTCAACAAATATCTTGGATTTGGCCAAAAGAGCTGTCGCAAAATGTCAGCTCTCCGCGTCACCCGGGCTGCCAATGTGCAGGCCCGCGGTTTTTCGACCTCAACCAACCTTCGAGTCGGCCCCGAATCCCCCCATTACCTCGACATTCCTCGCATTATTCAACCGAGCAACCCCGTTAAGCCCAAGGTTAAGGGTACCCTGCCCGTGCCTCGCGAGATCTTCCCCGCCCGTCGCGCCGACAAGCCGTCACCGCAATATGTCGAAGCCGTGTCACCCGCCCGAACAAAGAAGCCAAGCCGCGCATCGGACGAGCTGGAACGCGAACAGCAACTTTTCAAATTGAAAATGGCCGACCGCCGACGAAGCCATCTCCGCGAGAGTCTGAGCGTCCTCCACGAGCGCAAAGTGGCAGCGGAGAAAACAATGGTCACCCGCAGCCGTATGACTCAGGAACGCCGTCAGCGCATTTTCAACCAGCCAGAACCCGAAGATGAGCGTCTGACACGGCCATCCGTCGTGGCGGCCATGCTCGCCCCCAACGACACTTTCCTTCGAGACGCCGGCCGCGAACAACGATTGGCCTTTTCCAAGGCTCGACTCGAGGCGAAGCAAGCTCAGAAGAAGGCTCAGCATGAAGATGATCTCCACTCGCTGTACATGCATGCGCGCACTTTCATCACATCGGAGGAGCAGCTGTCTGCGGAGATTGATCGGGTGTTCCCCGATGGCGAAAACGTGGCCTGGCGTAATGACCACCAGCCTGGTGAGAATGTGTGGAACCTGGGCGCTCCCCCGACTGTCCAGTCTGCTGTTAATGAGACACGGAAGAGTGAGACCGCTCGCTGGGATGTCACCCAGGACCGAGTCAAGAAGCTGGGTGAGCAGATCACTGGTGGTAAGATCTAGTGAGGACCTCATATCATTGTACAATATTCAACCTATCTATCGCATTTTGTTTCTCCGCATCTGTATTGAGCCTTGAGAGGTTGTGTGAAATATATTATTGGAAGAGGTTTACTTTTGAAAAGGTTGATATCTCAGGCTTCAAGTTACTAGTAGGCTTTTCCCTTCACTATTTTCCCGTTTGTATGCCAGTGCCCAGGTGGTAGTATGTCGGGCATCCATTACAATTGAACCGTGACCGAAATCAGCTCGGGAGTGTTCAAAAATGTAGCACACCAAATGCCATAGATTTTTAATACATTAGTACTAGTAATCGTAGTAGTAGCAGTACATAACCTTGGAACAACTTGAACTTGAATGCAGGTTCATTTTTCGAAAAGTATATAGTTCTACTAATACTAGTAGTATTTTGATTTTCAAGTACTATGGCATTGATCAGCTAAGATCCTCCAAGTCAGTCAGCGAAGTTGGAAAATGAAAGTAAATTCGATTATCAGCAATCTTCAATGACCCATGAACCTCCCGAACAGACTTTTCATCCTCAGCCCCCGCGATTGTGAAATCACGCAGTCGATGACTGTCAATCGGAGCAGGAGGGGGACTTTCAACCATCTTCCGTACTTGAAGGCTGAGGTCCTCAGGAATTTGTATCCCATGCTCCTTCTCAATAACCAGTTTACCTGCCATGTATATTGCTTTTGAATCCCATAGGATTTCCCTGTCGCAGCATTTCTCTTTCATCAACGAAAGAGCCTTGAGTCGAAGTGGAAGGTAGCGACACTTCATGACGGTGAAGTAAAGTTGCGGCGCAAAGCCCATCTCGAACATGAATTTGGGCGACCTTGACCAGAAGGGATCTTCAGTTGGTGGTGGTTGTTCAGCGATCTCAACTATTCGTTCAAATTCATCAATGTAAGCATCGTAGGCGGTTTCGTCATCCTCCATGAAAGAGTTTGTCCATATTTTTGATGCCAGCCATCGCATCTCCAGTATCCGGGCGATGGACTTGTATCGGGGATCCGTCTCTGACTGCTCCTTCAAAGGGGTAAATGAGACAAACCATGTCTCCATGTAAATGTTCAGTCGGTGGATCTCCTTTGAGAAAAAGTGGGAATATTTCGACGTAGTTGAGGATGAGGCTGAGGTTCGATATTGGTCTCTTAACCGAGCTAACTTTACCGCGTGATAGCCTAACCAGTCTATCATCTCTTGTGCTTGTGCGAAGGTCTGGAAGGGGGTTGGGGCGGATGGGTAACCACCGTTTGTTAAGAAAGGAAGCTCTGCGAGACACTCGTTGGAGAAGAGGGTCACGAAACTCAGATGGCGAAAGATAGAAGCTAGCTCTGCGTTGGGGCGGGATGAGTTCATGAGCAGAATCCCATGCCTACAGTGACTAACTGCTGCCTGCTTATTTCCTCGCATACACTCGATGCAAGAGAAGAGAATGGAGACGATGATAGCTGTATCGACCTGTTCGGGATAATGTGCTTTGAGAGATATGATGTCCTTAATGGCGCTATTATAATGCCGCATTGCGTATCCATCGTCATACGGAGATCGAAGCTGCTTTAGCCCTTTGCCGAATTGTTCGTAAAGAGAGCTTATGGTGATCACAGCATGTCTTGCGGCAGGTTCCTGATGGGCTAGTTGAGCGACTAGATGGGTCCAGAATGATCGGCCCAGTGGCCCGGAGAGAACGGGGGCCACCACATGCTGGAAGAATTCCAAACTGCGGAGAGAACTATCGTCCGCATCGGGTATTCTAGAGGGGATAATATGGGATAATTCGGTTCGGGAGACGAGATAGTATCCGTCGCATTTTCGACCGGTAGATTGACAGCGTTTGCAGACGGGGTGCGTTTCATCGCACTTAACCCTTCGAATTCTAATGCGATGGTATAGATTTAGCTTCCATGTTGACCCAGGACATGAAGATCAGACGATCACAGATTAGACATACTTGCACGTCACACAACCAGTACGGACTCTTTGCAAGCCTTGCCGTCGTGTACTAAAACGAACCACTTGGCTTTCGCTCATCTCGAATCCTTGAGGTATCATGGGAATGCGAGAGCGGGGACAACCCTGAGCGGTGGAAAAGAAGCTGAGGGTTGCGTGAGACTAATTAAACAGGGTGGAGGGAATGGGGCTGTGCAAGTCCGATTCAGAGGGTTTAATTGCATACAGGGGTCCTTCAAAGCCGCCGATACAGATGCAGATGCACTTGCCAGCTAGCGTATGCAGCCTTGTGGCCCAGTGCTGCGTGCATAAAGCATCGGGGTAAGAAGGCCAATCATTTGGCGACATTATAGATAGCCCATCGCAAGTTGAGTCCCACATTGGGCGCCTCAACATCTCAAGAGCTGAAGTACGGAGTAAATTAAAGTTCTCTGCAACGATACACTGCGAAATTCCAAATGTTGGCCATCTGCAGTCATTATTACTCTCAATTTGAGAAAGGGCTGACTGCACCAGTCAGGTCTTGGCAATATAAGCTTGCTGGCATTTCACTTCCTCCCGGGGTTTGGTTTTTGAACAAAACCCGGATTCATTGACTTGAAGAGGATAAGCCGCCAAATATTTGCCAGCGATGCGACGGATCGATCTTTTCTTGGGTCAGAGGCAGCTGAGACGTGAGATGGAAGTGTAAAAAGTTGGCGGTTCAAGGTTAGAGTTTCTCCACGCCAAGTCTATGCACAGGCAATCTGACGTCGCTGAGAGATTTCGCGACGGCTGAAAATGATTTATTCTCGCTCTAAATGCCGACATCGAATCCATTCAATCCGAGGCTTTGTACAATTGAATCCTGAATTGATTCCTTGTTTTACTTTCCTGCTGATGATTCCCACGTGCTGCCTTGAGGCTTGGCTCGACCAAGAGGCGCAGTCAGATACCCCAGACACCCAATGGGTCTGAGCCGGAGTTCCCTCTATTTTTCTGTAACTTCTTGACGCGCTTGACAAGAGTTCCAACACATATTGGACCGACAAGTGTGCAGATAGAGATAGCCCATATAATCACCAGATAAATCTCGGATACTTCGTCGGAAGAGCCGGTTGAAAACATGCCTTGACTCTGTGCTAGCGAAGCAATCAGATATCCGACTTCTCCTCGAGCAACCATAGCCAAGGCAAGAATAGATGGCGGATATAATGATTTGGGCTTTTCTGGGAACGTAACAGAGGAGCGTTGATTCGACTGTGGGCTTTCATCTTCCCGGGGCCCGGGCTGATGAGTAGTCTCTCTCGGTTAGAAGGAGACCTGTGGACGGCAGCGTTGGGAGGTGTATCTGCGTTTTCGCCTGACCGATCGTGCGAAGTTACCGCGGCGGAACTTGAAGGAGTCTCATGTCTCCTCTTTTGCTCTTTATTGGGTTTCTTCGGAGTACAAAACAGGCGAGAGCGACGAACGAAGTCCTTGATATAGTTGACGAGTTTTGACATGGGATTAAAGGAAAATCGAACCAGCCATAGACCCGTGACCATCTTTCCAAACATCATGAGCAAAGAATAGATCAGGCCGCGCCATACGACACTTCCCCGAAACATTTCGGTGATAGGAATCGCAAATCCAATTGATGCCTGGATGGTATATTAGTATGGTAAAGAAAGTGATAATGCAACTTGAGACTCACGAAGAACAGTGGAGTCAAGATTCGCGTTACTGGTTGCTTGTAATATCTCTCGTAAACTATTTCGCCCGTTGGCATCTCATCGCATCGAGCGCTGGAAACTTCAGTGGAAGATCCGCCATGCTGTTCGTGGGCGCTCAGCGAACTAGTACCTGCTGCATGGCTTGCAGATTCAGGTGAAATTTGAGCATTATCTTGGCCAGCAGAATTTGCCCCCTTGAAATCCGTAATCGTGCTATCAAACCAGGTGACTACAACACCGGCAAGATATGCGGCAAAGAGACTGGATGTTCCCGCATAAGTGGCAGCCGCTACGATCCCGACCAAAACAAGTGTTTGGTAGAGAAATGCAAACTGCATCGTCCTCATAAGGGAAGGCAGTCTCAGCTTAACGCGAAGCGCCTTTTTGAGACACGGCCCGACGAAAAAGGCACAGAGTAGGAAGAGCCCCACTGCGAATCCGATAGAGACGAATACGGGTCGGATGACAGTAATAGCGTCGAAAGATGAGCCGTTCCCTCCCAGATTTGAAATTATTTGGACCATCACTAACCCAACGACGTCATCGAGCATCGCAGCACTCGTTGTCACAGTACCCAAGCGCGTGGCGATCAGATTCGTTGTTGATAGGATCGTAAAGGTTGTTCCGAGGCTTGTGGCGCTTAGAGCTGCGCCAGCAGCAAATGCTTGTAAAGAGCTCGCGCCGACCAGCTCTCTGAGAATGAATGATAGACCCATAGGCACACCGATCCCGGTGACGGCGACACAGAGAGAAACCAAGAGGTTGGATTTCACTGCTTTGATAGATGTTGACAAACCACCTGTTTTAATATCAGCGATAAGTTTCTATGATCAAGTGCGGAGCTCATACTTACCTTCATAGACAAGCATTATCAGCCCGAGGTATCCGAGTTGCTGGATGACTGTTTCTGTCTCGCGATCGAGCCATTTTGCGCCGGGTGTGCCCCAAAGGATGCCGACGAAAAGTTGCCCAATCAGCCCACAATATAGGAGTTTGTCAAGGCAGACATTTACGACGTTCAACACGATGAGAAATCCTGTCTGGTTGAGGATGGTTGTTATTGGCGGTTCGTGATAGGCAAACGCCGCCTCCGCGCTAGCCCCGGCCATACGTGCGTGGTTCGGGCGAGGTGCTATGTAAATCCCCAACGAAAAGTATTCTCGCCCGTCTTCCAACGTTCCTTATTGTTACTTTTCTTCGTTTTCTTGTAATCGTAATAATGGGCCGGAGACCAAATCGACCTAGCCAAACTGGAGTGCAGATGGTTGAAGAGAGCGAAGTGGCGACGGGCGGGAATGTCAGGGCGATCTGGGTCGGTCTTGGCGTCAGTGACTACTAAGAATTTCGCTCTATTTTCTACTGACCCAAGGTGTTGGTTTTTCTTTCAAATAGGTATAGAACAGGGAACTTAGAGCTTCTTAAAAAAATATGTCCCAACCTAGTACCCTCTACCTAGGTATTTAACATGAAGAGTGGTGATATTCAGCCCTGGAGAAAGGAGATTGTTCTATCGAGATGAAAAAATATACTTATTATACAATACCGAGCAGCGACAACTCCGAGCACTTCTCAAGATCATTTAAAAGCCAGGACCACCACCGAAGTGTAGGTCGACGCGACGTAAGAATGAATCTGTTCAATTTTCAGACCCGCACCGTCTGCAAGTGATTCCCACCGTCTCTTCGTTCTCTCCACACCACCACAACTGTTCATCAAAGCCAGGTCAGCCATAGTGACCTGCCACGCAGCCCCAGTATCGGGTAGAACGGCATCATCAATGAGAATGCGAGAGTGGGATGTCATTGCCACTGCAATGTTTTGGAGAATCTTAGTGGCGTCTTGATCTGGCCAGTCGTGCATGATGCGACGGAGATAGTAGAATTTAGCACCTAGCAAAGCGTTGTTAGTTTTTTTTTTCTTCCGAATATAGGATTCAAAACCGAGAAGAAATGAAAGAAACACCTACCCACGATATGTTGTTTTTCGAAAAAGCTGTATGCTTCGATTTTAACCCCCTCAATTGGAGACAAAGGCCCAACGACAGCGGGAAGGTCCTGCAAAACCAGACGTCCGAGAAGGTTGGGGTATTTGCGCCCCAGCTGAATGCTCTGATGACCATTACCACCTCCGACGTCCACGAAGAAGATTTTATCTGATTGCTCAGCGGGAGTGGAAGGAATCTGCTTTGCCTCGGAGTCGAAAAGTTCGAATCCCTCAGTCCACTCGGAACCCTCTCAGGGAAGTCATCATCTTTTGAAACGGGACGAAATGCTCGGGATGCTGGACAAGCCAATCGAAGGAATTGAGATTTGTATTAAATGCCTTGTGGAATGGAGTATATTTGGTGCTCGTAATATCCTGGTAGTTGGTCTCCTTGAAGTATTCCGGCATTACTTGGATGTGAAGAGCATGGAAGTCAAAGCTAATTTTGAAATATTAGCAAGGGTTCCAAAGATAGGCAGAAGGGAAATCACTGACCTATGGGATATCATTGCTTCTCCATTTTCGCTAGCGAAAATGAGTGTAAGGTTGCTTGCTGCATATTCATTTGGCCCTACTTCTTTCACCACGTTGTTCGAGGCCAGATAGCGGACAAGCCTCTCTGTTGGGTGCCACGGAGTCAGCATCCTGAAGATACAATTTAGCGAGGAAACCCATTTTTACCAAGTAGACCGGCGGATGCTCCAGTGATATCAGCGAGTTGAACGACCGTCAATGGCTTTTGTGCCGTGGCAATCGTACGGAATAACTTCAGGTCTATACCGATGCGAATGACGGGGCCGAGGAGGGTCTTCCTCGGGTAAAGTTGTCAACTCAAAGTCGAATTATTCGTATAAAAGAGAACCATACTGAATTTGCAAGGTGCATAAGAACTTCCTTTGGGTCCTGGAGGTCCAGTTGGACTTGGCGCAAAGCTTTCTGAATGTCCAATCGAGTGGCTTCGTCAGCCGACTGGGCCAGAACACAAATCTGGGTAACGATGGCGTCCATTCTGAGTGTTGTAGATTTACCAATGAATAAACTATTGAGCTGTGATGATATAATATCCATGCCTGCTTGATTCTAACCTTTTATAGTTGTAGAGTCAAAGCCGGATTTGGTGTATACTTCCTGCCTGCCAAGTCCGCGGAACTTCCGCGGGGTCTTCGATCGCTGATTGGCTGACTGCGGGAGATTGAGCAGCCTGAATGACAACACAACCTTTTGCTTAAATATGCAATAAAAAGTACAGTCTTGGAGGCTGATTTGTTTGAAACTGACTTGCCAACCACGCTTGTATTTTTCAAACATTGAGCCTTTGTAGTCACCTCACGTTAGTGCAAGACAGACATCATTATACTAGTTTTACGCCGAAATGCTTAGGTTTTATATGGTAGTATCATAATATCCCCGTCCAAGCTCTCTGTGCCCTTAATACGTCCACCCCCACCGAGATACCTGCTAAAATAAACTGCCTTAATTTTTATTCTTATAAATAAAACAGATTCTCCAGTTTTCTGAGCGGTGAAATAGTAAATAAATACAATCATTTCAACCGTTCAGCGCAAATACTTCCTAGCCCGGCAAAATGATGTTGTCCGCCTCCACCGACCACCACCACCTGCCCTTCCTAACGACAACCCCTTCAGATTCAACTACGCATCGTCATCCCACAGTTGGACACTTACGTCCATTGCAAGTAAGCAAGATTTTCATCTCTTGAAACCACCGTTCGGGCATCAAGAACGACACTGTTCATTTCAGACAAACAGAAAAATACCGTCAGCCTGTCACCAACCCCGGGCCTTAGACACCTTTTCTAGGCTCCAGGTGTTCCCAGGTCATCTCATGATCAAAGTTCTAATAAGCTCTGAAGAATTCACCGACTTCGACTCTGATAATCTTCCAACAAATATCTCCCTACCAAACGCGAGCACCTCCGGGTCTCGTTGAGATAGGCTAACTTTTCTAACCAACCGAGCCATAACCACGCTGGCTATGGGTCGAGTTGTAAAAAATCAGGGAGATGGCTCACGGTCACGCCCGGTTTCTTGCGTATTCTGCCGGTCGCGTAAGCTCCGATGTAGTCGGAGCTTCCCCTGTACCAATTGCGTTAGTCGCGGCCTTGACTGCCCACAACATCCTTCCTTGCCTTCAGCACAAACAGACCGTTCGGCCGAAATGCCGATTCAAGCGTCCGCTAGCGTCGACGACGACGTCTTGGCGCGTCTACGCAGGCTAGAGGAGATCGTCATTGGCCAAGGTATAACACCTCCAATGGCCTCCACTGGGTCCTCAATGCATGCTGGGACTCCGCCTTCCCATGCTTCACCCGGTTCATTTGCGCGGAAATTTGATCGGTACAAACTTTCAGCGAGCTCCCCATCAAGCGATGTTGACTGGCTGGAAGGCGAGATAACCCACCCTGCTTCAACGGTATATATCCCCGATACAAGAACTGTATGATTATCGATTGCTTCTGACGCGGCGAATGGTGACAGAGCTGCCTGGTTTCGTACGAGGTTGAATTCAGAACATGCTCTATCAATATTACGACGTCTCCTAGCTCCTTTCTTAATCGGGGAAAACGCCAATCAGATATATTTGGCTCCCACTGCATGAAGAATCAATGCACATCATCGACAAGTATCTCGTTGATATTACACATCTCCATCATGTGGTTCATGCGCCGTCGGTACGTACATTGGTTCGTGATATCTATTATCGTTTGAATCAGAAGAGCAACCCCCTACTCGGAGATGTTTGTCTTCTCGCGGCGATGATTACTAGCACTCTTTTCTTCTGGACGGAACGAATTACACCGGAACCCCTGTTCGCCTCCGCGGAGGCAGCCCACGAAAAGACCTTGGTTTGGCTGGAGTTAACCCTTGATCTACTTGATATGTCTCGTCGAATCGGATCTAGCACCATCGAAGAGATTCAAGCCACAATCATTGTAGGTTTTGTCATTTGCAACATGGTTGGCGTCTCATCTCAGGCATATTTCTGGTTTTCCTCCGCCATATCCATCGCATGGCAACTGTCTCTTCACCGCATTGACCACCCACAAAATGGAGACTTGAATGTACCTCGCCCAGACTCCATAAAAGCGGAGGTCGCGCGAAGGGTCTGGTGGAACTTGGTCGGGACTGACTGGTAAGCATGTAAACTTTGACGTGAGCGCTAAGTTTCTGACACTATGACCAGGCAATTCTCTCAGTATGCAGGTGCCCAGAGGGGCATGTATATGATAAATCCTAGACACATGGCGACAAAAAAGCCCATGAATGCGAATGATGAGGATCTCGTTGATGGAATGGAAGGAGTTGGCCAGCCCATCGACCAAGCTACCTCCATGTCCTATTGCCTGCAAAGATATCGTCTCGCTGAGCTTTGTCGCGAACTTACTGACAGCGAGCCATTTCCACACACTGGATGTGGACCAACAAACTACCAAAGAATACTGGATATTGACGCAAAAATGATTGAATTCCTTGATAATCTACCGCCGTTCTTTTCCCTCAACTTTGAGGCCGACCATCTGCCTGACTCGGATCCACGCAGATCGACCTCGATCACTGTTCAGCGATACATCCTCAACTGCCTCGCCAATGCCCAAAGGTGTCGCATACACCTACCATACTTGACCAAGATCGCCAAAGACCCAAAGTACCTGTACTCGAGAAATGCGTGTCTCGAGGCGGCCAGAATGGTAATTCGCACCGAGCGAAAGCTAAGGACCGAGAACCTACCATTCATGCTGATGCCACTGAAATCCTCTGGTATCCTGCACTGCGTATGCATGGGAATCATTGTGCTATTGATGGACATCTGCCTCAACAGGACTTTTCAGACAGGTGACGACCGAGAAATCCGCATGGAGATCTTCGGCGCATTCTCCGTTCTAGAGGAGGCAAAGGGTCAATCACCATTTGCAGAGAGAATTCTGGGATCGTTCTACAGAGTCATACAGCGATACAATATCCAATATGTTCCGTCTGAAACAAATCCACTACCACGACCCAAGGGAAATACCGAAATCGACCAGTCATCGGTACCTGCAGCTCAAGATGTTCCGACGACGTTGCCAGAACAAGAGGCTATCTTCGAGGTGGACGACCCCACACTTCCTTCTTTCAATGATTTTTTCGAAGAATTCAGCGCCAATGTTGATCCAGGCACCCTTGACTGGGACGCATTGTTTCCCGGACTTGAATCGACATTCCTATCGATGTGATCTCGGAGCGGGAGTTCTACTTCGAACAACGAGTCAATGATTTATGTTCCTTCACGACCCAGCAACGACAAAATACCCACTAGCTCATATGGAATGTAACGAGCAAGCAAGCTAGCAAGAATTAAATGATGCTCTCCACTCCAGGACTCTATGCACTGAGTTCATCGGTACTAAGTCCGCAGCGTTTCGCGGAGTGAAAATTCTACGAGTTTTCTCACGAACCTAGCCCGCAAACGTATGACGCACCTCCTGGTCTATTCAGGCCCCGAGGCCTTTATTTCGCACAGCCCCAGCCCCTCCCCGCCAACGTCCTTACTGAGTTCGCAATACCGCAATCGGCAGTTCGTCGAAATTCGCGTTAGAGATGAAGCTGCGCCCTACTTCAACGGCAGCGAGTTGACGGCAAGTTAGCAGAAAGTGTGACAGACGGGGCTTATTCGATTGGCTATTTGTCCTGCCAACGGGTTATCTGCTCCATGCGGGTGTAACTTAGGCGGATCTGCAGAGAGCCATCAAGTCACAACTGGTTTGACAAGCATGACACGAAGCGAAATTGGAAAATTTGAATCCTGCACGTCTTGATATCATTGGATGAGAAATGTACGCTCGTTTACGTGAATCTCCGGCTCAAACATTCTCCTTGATACATAGCATCATGGATCAAAGCACATATTCGGTTGGTCCAACCGGGCTACGTTGAGCGAGTGGTGATCATTCCTAGTTTTAGTATGCAGAAGGGATATTCTGGAGGTACGTCGGGGATAATCGATCGATCTTAAGAGCCCCGGTAGCCAGTATGACATGGGGATATATGGGTCTATCTTCGTACACGCGTCCTTGATCGCGTACTAGTACTCTTACTAAGATCGCACGATTATCGCTAGAATACATGGATCTGAATAGTTGCATGATGCGATGCAGCTTGCTCGAAATGCATCTACATTCGAAGATCATCGTGCACAGTACTGGGTACCACGTACTGTTTCTGTTTTCTACACATTATCACGCACTGCTATTAAAAAGTCAATTAACATCCACCCTCACTCGTACCTGGGCCCTTCCCGGTTCAATGGGAACAACAAAAATAGTCCACAACGATCGTTGGTGGAGCCAAGTTTAAACGGTCTCCACATGACGACAGGGTCCAGCAGCCAGATTCTTACATCGCGATGAATAGGTTCTGGGTCATTAACCAATACTAGGCATACCTCAACGGTCCTTAGCGTAGGGGGCATCCCATTATATTTCCCCGGCAGAAATATCTTTTTTTATCACTGGCAGTCCCCTATTTGTCCGAAGGGATATAGGCTAGTCGCCTCCCCCTCGGGTACCTGTTTCTGTGCCTTGTGCCTTGCAAACCGGTCAGCGTCAAACGGCGGGAATTAATGAGAACAAAAATGTGGCATCACAACCCCATCAAAGCTGGCGCATCATCCGCCCCATCCGGAGATTAATCAGGCCGAATATCGGCCGTTGGGAAGGACGCACCCACGCCGTGTTCCGTGGTCATAGTCGTCTCGCCACTGAGACTAAGCTGCCCTGCGACAACAGTACGAGTATGCACTTAGGCACAGGCACCGTCCCCCTGGAAAATACTTGCATGCAATTGACCCAATCGATCCACAAGACTGCTAACGGTTACAGGCTACCCCGTCGCAGTGGAGCATCTGAAATGGATCCTTCTCCACGTCTACAGTACAGCATCGGGGCTCTGCTCAAGAATGACGTTTATCCTTTTCTTTGCGGATGACCTCTCCGACTGGGACTCGGGGTCTGTAATCATCTTTCTTTCTAGCTGAAAGGAGTGATAATTGGGTCAACACGCAATCCACAGCGAATATCAATGGAGATTTCTCGACGCTGAGAGGCCGAGCCTTGTTTCTATTCGTCTTTCGCTGTCGACTTCTCGCTCATTATTTGCCTTTGTCCTCGGAGGTATAGCCCGGATCCCTCATCCAGTTTGTTTGAGCGGATGCGCTGGTATTCGTAACGCGTCTCGTTTCTGCTCGCTGTTTGTAGCATATAAGTGCTGTTCCCGGCATCTCCCCGTTTCTCCTCGTTCATTCTCGTCTATCTATTCTATCTGTCTTCCCTCCATCGAACGGAGTACCTAACCCTAACCATCCTTCATCTATCCCAAACTATATAATCATTCATTCGTTATATCCATCTGCCTTACTCGGCCAACCCTCCACAATGAAAAGCTTCGTTGCCATGGCGGCTTTCGCCGCCGGCACAAACGCTCTCGTCGGCCGCACTGACAACTGCTGCTTCCATCTGACCTCAACCGGAGATCTTTCCGGAGACCTCGGGCAGATTGGAGATGGCCAGGTTCGCATTGGCGATAACACACTGCCACAATCATCCTTCTGCATTGATTCCAATGGTGGAATCAGCGACTCATCTGGTCGTGGATGCATCATCACCCGTAAGTACTAGTATAGTTCAAGTTAGTTACCGATTGCACTTGAACTTAACCCTTTCCCGCGATTGATCTGCTATCAATTTCACGTTTTCATGCTTTGAAAGTCTAACTGAGGTCGTACCCCCCTTCTAGCGCCAACTACTCAGTTCCAGTGTGATGAGGGCGCTACGCCCACCCCTGGCTTCTCGGTCTTGTCTTCGGGCCAGCTGGAGTTCAATAATACTGCGGCCTTTATTGCTTGCCAGACTGGTCAGAATGGTGGTCGTAATGTTTATACGACCAACAGTACTTCGGTTACTGGGTGCTCTGGTATCCAGTTGAATGCTGACTCGTGTTCTGGATCTGGTCCTGGCTCTGGTGGCACTCCGCCTGGTGGTGCTGCACCCTCTGGCGGCGCTTCCCCTGGCGGAAGTGGAGGTAGTCCCCCGGGTGGCACCTCGCCTGGCGGTTCTGCTCCTTCTGGTGGTGCTTCCCCTGGTGGAGAATCCCCTGGAGGTGTTGGCCCCAGTGGCACTTCGCCTGGTGGAAGCTCACCATCTGGCGGTACTTCACCTGGAGGCACTTCACCTGGCGGTACTTCACCTGGCGGCACTGCACCCTCTGGCGGTGCTTCCCCCGGCGGAGAATCTCCTGGAGGTGGAAGCTCACCTGGCGGAAGTTCACCTGGCGGCGGCTCTGGATCTTCCGGAATGACTCCCGGTGGTGGCAGTGGTTCACCTGGTGGTGGATCTCCTGGAACTTCTCCTGGTGGTGGTAGTGGTTCTCCCAGCGGTACTTCCCCTGGAGGAGGCTCACCTGGCGGTGGCTCTGGATCCCCTGGAACTTCCCCTGGAGGTGGAAGTGGTTTCCCTGGAGGTGGCTCGCCCAGTGGTAGCTCCCCTGGCGGTAGTTCTCCTGGTGGTACTTCCCCTGGTGGAGGATCTTCTGGAGGAGAGTGCACGACTCAAATTTGCAGCTGTCCTGCGCCTGGCGGTAGTTCCCCTGGTGGTAGTTCCCCTGGCGGTAGTTCTCCAGGTGGCAGCTCTCCTGGCGGTGGTAGTGGTTCACCTGGCGGAGGCTCACCTGGTGGTGGCTCTGGCGGTGGCTCTCCGGGTGGAGGTTCGCCTGGAGGAGGTTCTTCTGGTGGTAGCTCTCCTGGTGGTGGTTCTCCTGGCAGTGGTTCACCCGGTGGAGGCTCTACAGGCGGTGGCTCTCCAAGTGGAGGTTCGCCTGGTGGCAGTTCTGGTGGTGGCTCTCCTGGAGGCAGCTCTCCAGGTGGTGGTTCTGGCGGTACCCTACCTGCCCGGAAGCCCACCTTCTGGCGGAGGTGGAGGCTCTCCCGGTGGTGGTATCAGTTCTCCCGGCGGCGGCTCACCAACCTCAATCCCTGGTGGTGGCATTCAACCATCAAGCTCCGGTGGTTCACAGCCAACTGGCACTGCCAGTGTGCCTCCTACCTCCTCCACCCCCAGCACTCCATCATCCACCGGCTCTTCAAGCGGCAGCTGCCCTACTGACCTCTCGGGCAACTATGAAAAGCCTCACTTGATTGTTGCCATTGACTCATCCTCCCCGACACCACCGCCGGAACAGGGTCCAATGGTACCGTGACGTCGACAGTCTCGAGTGTTTTCAACTTCGACATCCCGGCCTCCGACACTGGAAAGACGTGCAGTCTGGTCTTCCTCTTCCCCAAGCAGCAGGATCTTGAGACCTCGTCATTCACCTTCAGTGGTGATGGGAAGATCGACTTTGCCAAGTTGTCTCGTGCTGTGAGCACTTCGACCACATTGAGCAACCTTCCTCCTGTTAGTCAGGATCTGGGGACGATCACTGTTTCCCCGGGCAATTCGTATGTCGTTTCGACATTCCCTTGCCCTAGTGATCAGAGTGTTGCCTTTGAGATGAAGAATGCTGGAAGTACTGAGTTGAAATTCTTTGAGGATTTCAATCCATCTCCGTAAGTGGTTCAAGTTGTCTTTTGTGTGAGGATGGAGGCTAACATATTGATTCTTTTTCCAGGCTGGGTCTGTTCATCACCGTGTGCTAAGTGTAGATGTTGGTGGTAATGCGGTGTATTATTGTGATTGTTGTTCCTGTAGTTCTAGTACCTGTTTAGTTTTGAGTGTTTTTGAGTGTTAGTGTGTCTGTGTGTCCGATATAGTGCACATTTGGCATCTTTTTGTCCAATTTGAGGTGGCTCGTGCCCAGTTTCCCTTCCAGCAGTATTTTTTAGTTCCGTCCCGTAACTCTCGTATGTACCTTAACGTTAATTATGCTGCCTGGGCCAGAGTGGATCGAGGGTATCAAATGTATCAAATGACAGTTGGAGGTCCACCCACGTTGTGTGCAAATTTAACAGCCTACGAGTATGCAAGGCTTGTCTAATACTGGAGAATTCCATTCTATTCATTCCACACATCTCATCCATCTCATTCTCTCGTTCTGGGCGGGGCCAATAATGACGATCAGCGGGCATCAGTCTAGACTCTGCCAGTTCCAGTTTCAGTTTCCAGTGCGAGAACTCAGCCACTTTACTCCGTGACCATGTAAATTCTGGCCATTCGTCCATTCATTTATTCATTTATTCATTTATTCGTTTCTTCAGTCATCACCTATACTATAACTACTACAACTACCGAATATAATACCCCATTGACTCCAGCCCATCGATCGCCAAGAACCACGCCCAACCTTGTTGGCGCTCAGGCACGCGACCGCTCTTTGTCTGCCTAATTTGAGATCCATTCGAGTTTCTCCTTATCTCTTCCCAGTTCTATTTGATCGCTGTTCTCTTCTGCTCTGTTCCGATCTGGGATTGATACAATTGTGTTGTTTCCTCCCACGATGGAGCTTCCGGCCAAATTGCCCTTCTCGAAGCGGCGCCTCCGACCGCGCGTGATCATCTCGTTAGTTCAAGTTTCCCTCTTCCTTCCACTCTTCTCTTCTCCATTGATAATCGGCACACACTGACCAACTCTCCAGTTATATCTTCGACTATGTCATTCTCATGTACATCACCACCTCCACAACCTCAACCTCCACCTCCACCCATTGACCCGCTAACCCACCCAGTGCCTGCGTGATCGGCTTCGCCATCCTCGACTCCCTCGAACCCTACCACCAACACTTTGCCCTCCAAAACTACACCCTGCAATACCCCTACGCCGTCCACGAGCGCATCCCAATCGCCTACGCCCTCTGCATCTCCGGCGCCTTCCCCCTCGTCCTGATCATTGTCTACACCCTCTTCATCGATGGCATCTTCTCCCACAACAAGCAAGATCCCGTCTCCGGCAAGCGCAAGCTGCGCGGGCCCTGGCGTTGGAAGGATCGTCTGTGGGAGATGAATTGTGGTATCCTGGGCCTGTTGCTGTCCCAGGGAGTCACCTTTGTCATTACCCAGGCGCTCAAGACAGCGTGCGGCAAACCGAGGCCGGATCTGATTGATCGCTGCCAGCCTCTAGCTGGGAGTGTTGATCCTCCGATGTATGGATTGTCGAACTCCAGTATTTGCACGGGGGATCCGAAGATTATCAAGGATGGATTTCGATCTTGGCCGTCAGGTGTGTTTCTCCCCATTTTCTACTGTCCAATTTCACGCGAAAGAAGAAGCTAACATCAGTCAACACAGGTCACAGTAGCTGTACGTGAAACCACCCCCTCCACCTCCACACCCACCCTCCCAATGCCACTCCCACTGCCATCACCATCACCATATCACATACTAACAATACCAGCCTCCTTCGCCGGCCTCTTCTACATCGCCCTCTGGCTCGGCGGCAAACTCCACATAATGGACAACCGCGGCGAAGCCTGGAAAACCCTCCTCTGCATGACCCCCATCCTCGCCGCAACCCTAGTCGCCGTATCCCGAATCATGGACGCACGTCACCACCCCTTCGACGTTATCACCGGCTCAATGCTCGGCACACTTGTCGCCTTCGTCGCATACAGACAATACTTCCCACCGATCACGGAGTCCTGGCGCAAAGGACGCGCATACCCGATTCGAACCTGGGGAACCGGACCCGTCCACCCGAACGATCCTCTCGGCATGAAATTACTCTCGTCGCAAGAGGCTCTGCATAATCCGGAGACGGAGCGGCTTAGTCCCGCGAATGAGAATTTGAATGCTGGTTCACCGCTGAATCCGAATCAAAATCCGAATACGAATTTGATGGCTGCGGCTGCGGCTCCGGCCCCGTCGCCGTATGGTAATAATGGAAATCCGTTTGTTGCGGGTCCTTATCAGCGTCGGAGGAGACATGATCATGATCCGGATGGGAATTGGTCGTCTAGTGAGGAGGATGTCGTGGATGGGTATGAGATGCAGCATGGTTATAACATGTCACAGCAGAATGTGAATCGATTTTATCCACCGCAGTATGAGAGTGGTGCGGGTGGTACGGCGTATCAGTCGCAGACTCAGGGTGTTCCTGTGGGTGCTGGTGCTGGCATGGGAATGGCTACGTCTACACCGGCTGGTGTGCATCATGATCACGGTCGACCGCTGACTGATACCCCGATTCGCGATGTTTAGGGATGGGATATAGTATAGACCTACAACCCCTGCCCTTGATTTTATGACTGCATTGCATTGCAGCTGTGATGGATATTGTATGATTATAGAATAGCGTTTTCGTTTATCACTTTGAACACGACTTTCTTCTACCTTCACACCAAACAATATTTATATCTCGGTTACTGTTACTGTTACTGTTACTGTTACTATTTCCATTTCCGCTCAGCACGATTCTTCCCATTCTGCCTTGTGATGACGGTCATGATATCCTATCTCATTATGAAAAGTAGCATACTCCTACTTGTCCATTAACTTATCCTATCCAAAACCATCCCATCAATCTCTCCTCTCCTCAGTCCCCTCTCCATCAACCCCCTCAATAACCCCAACCCCATCAAACAAAGTACTAGTAATACTCCCCGCCGGACTCCTTGCAAAAGAATAAGGCGGCGGACTCAACCCACCCACCATAAACCCCATCCCAACTTCCACCGAAGGAACCATAACCATCGGAGCGGCAATCTCAACAGTCGCAGCACCCTGCACCTTCAAGCGTAAGACGAGCGTGTATGTTCGTGAGATGCGGCAGGAGTGGAAGGTTGGTATTATGAATTGGTGGGCTAGTTTGACTGGGACTAGAAGTGTTGATGTGAAAGATTGGGAGGGTATCTGGACTGGCGACGCGGATTCAATTTCAGGCATGGATTGGCTTGGACTTGCACTTAGGCTTGGACTTGAGCCATTGTTGATATTGGTATTGGTATGATTCTCACCACCACCACCACCACCACCACCCGCAACAGCCCACTGCAATGAAGTAATCGAATGCGTGAATTCCGTGAGGACTTTCTCCGCATAATTCAATTTCGTACCGAGTCTGTCTCGCTTTTTGCGCGGGAGGTTGGTGTTGGGCTTTTTTGTGAAGAAGGTATTTGCTACTACGCTTCCGCGGAGGGATTGGATTTGTGGGAGGGTGGTTGGTAAGGTTGAGTCTGTGCTAGCGGCACTAGGACTCGTATTTTGATCATCTTGGTTGGGATTTGGATTTGATTCTCGCTCAAAGTGGAGATTTAGTCTTATTGCCTGGCGGACGGAGGCGTCTGTTTCGCGGACGGGAATGTCAAAGTATGGCGGGGCGATGATTGTTGTTGTTAGTTGGCCTATTTTGGTCTTTGATTTTGATTTTGATTTGGAGAGTGGATTTGAGCTGGGAATTCGTTGGTAGATGTCGATTGTTTGTTGAGGGTGGGGATTCGGTTCTCCAATTTCGCTATCCGCCGATGCTGATGCTGATCCTGATGCTGTCAGAGGTGATAACAATGCCGATAGCGATGGCGATGGTGAAATCGACGGTGAAAGTGACGGCTGATCCAAGGCCAATGAGGTCGAAGGCTTGAGTCTTATTTTGAGACTTTTCTGTAAGATAGTCTGACTTCTTTCGGTAGCTGAGACTTCGACGGGTGAGTCTGGCTTGAATTGTATATACAATTCTGCAATTTGAAGGCGCGTAGTCGTTTCGTAGTTTGCCGCCGAAACCGGCGACGTCCGGGTCGCCGAAGCTTGGAGGGGCTTGCAGGTGGAATTGGCGGGTGAGGTCGTTTTCCACAGTGTGGGTGCAGGATGTTGGGGAGAGAGTGTCGGGGACTTGGAATGTGAAGCGGAAGAAGTACTTTTGGTTCTTTTGTATGATGTTTGACGGTGGGAGTGCGGTGGTTGGGACTGGATATTGCTCGTGGTGGAATTGGCGGGGATTTCGATCGTGTCGCACGGTGGATTCTTCGCCTGGTTGATGGATTAATTCCTGTTTACTGGATATGGAGGATCGCATAGGTTAGGGCGGGTTCTACCTATGAGGAAGATATCTAAAGACTCGAAATGGAGGTCGCTGTCCGATCTGATAGAGATGGAGCCTTGAATGGCATCACCGGCGTGATAAGAATAGTGATAGGACGAGACGGAGTCGGGGGGATCTCCAAGAAGAATGTTCAAGGAGATGGAGTGGCTGACATCGATGGTGGTCATTTTGGTATTAATAGAGTATAAATAATACTAGTTGATGCTTCATTGTCGAGGATGCAAAGACTTGGTTGCCAGGATGAATGTTTTCTCTCTGGTTGAATGAGGTCGCAAAGCTCGTGTTCAGATGACTCACGGGCGAGCTATACTAAACTGTACCATGATATGCCATGCTATAGTCTTGGCTTGGCAGACCGAAGGCCAATTAGATCCCGAATCACTGCAATGATTGCTTTGCAGACCGTGCATTGTACTTGTAGAATGGATGAGGGTGTTTGATATAAGCCGTGGAGGAAGACTTCCTTATACCCTATCCAGCATAAGTACTATACAAAATCATATTCCACGAATAGAGTTCACATCTATCGGAGTCCATTGTAAAAATACCAGGGTCTGGGTCTTTGATCCGGGATTTACAGACGAAGTGGGGAGAAAAGTGGAGAGAATCAGGGTCTGCAGTGATGGCCTTGCTGCCTGAGAAAACTGGCTCTCTTCAACTGTCTTTGTTGATGTTTCCGAGTGCAAAAGAGTATAAAGTGGACCTACCGTGGTAGAGAGTAGAGGGTAGAGAGTAGAGAGTAGGTACTGCCCGAGATCCACAGCTCAAACAGAGTATTGAAACAATAGGATGCTTAGTGAAACAGTGAAATAGCTGTGTACTTCCCATGATGTGCAGTGATGTGCATTGCCATTGAGTTCGACTCCACTGGTTGCCACTGCAACGCATCAGCAGGAGTACAAAGTGGTGTGCACTGATGTATCGAGGAATAAGGATGGCCTATCACATCAGGGATTACTCCATAAGTCCATGCAAGACATTAATTAAATTAATGGAGGGGCTGACTGACACTGGAAGGAGTCGGGCAAATTAAGGCGATTCAATGGGGGTTGCCCAGGTTTCCCAGCCACCGAGTCCCTCCTCCACCATACAGCGAAGCCATTCCCAGCCTCCTCTTACGCACCCCCCCCGCCCAATATGACGCTCTTTTCTCGCCCTTCCCCTCCTCTTCTTTTTCCTCTTCTCCATCCTTCCTGCATCTCGTGCATCGCATCGCATCGCATCCAGTCCAGTCCAGTCCAGTCCAGTCCTCTGTACACTGTGATCCCAACTCTTTCCATCTCCACGTGATGCTGGTGTAGCTTGAGATCAACAACTTCTTTGTACACCCAATTCCTGGCTGGGAATCTGATACCACTGGATCCCACTGGACTGCCACCCTTAGACTTTTTCACATTCCTCGGTTCGGTCCGTCTATCGAGATCCTCGGACTCGAAGATCTATCGCAAACATGTTCGGCAGCCTCTTCTTTATCTTTAACCGCCTGGTGGAAATCGTCTTCCTGATTCCCATCATCGGCATTCTGGTATGTCATCAGATGCGCCCTGCCTGCGTTTGCGCGGGCGCGCGCTCTTGCAAATTCCCTCCGCTAACTCCCACCCCCTCCAGGCCTATTTCGTCCATGGCTATCTCCAAGCAAACATCCTCGCCCCGCCCTACATTCTGGTCATGTTCATCGTCAGCGTCCTAGCCGTCTTCTGGTGTCTAGACACTCTGATCCGGTACAGTTCGACCAAGCGCTCAGCAATCTTCGTCTCCTTCGTGGACCTGCTCTTCTTCGGCGCCTTCATCGCAGCCGTTTACCAACTCCGCTTCATCGCCAATTCCGACTGCGGACACTGGGAAGGCGGCACCAACTCAGTCTGGGTTTCGCTGGGCCCATTCGGCGAGTATGGCGCTCGCATCGATAGTCCCGAATACAAGCTTAACAAGACATGCGCCATGCTGAAGACTTGTTTCGCTATGGGTATTATGGAAGTGATCTTTTTCAGTTGGACTGCTTTCTGGGCACTTTTCATTCATACTCGTTCGCGCGAAGTCGTTGTTAAGGAGACTCATGTTCGTCGTCGGAGTCACTCCAGTCGTCGGGGACACTCTTCTGGTGGATCGCATCACCGTCATCGCTCTTCGAGCCGGCGACCCGCTTATGTGGTTTGAGCGGGTGATGATGTGATTGTGTATAGGATTCGGTGTTGGGTTTTATTTGTTGTTTCCGGCCCCGAAATGGGCGGGCTTTGTGTTTCTTTTACTTGGTTTCCTTTTCGTTTCTTTTCAAGTTGTTCTCTCCTCTGGAACAACTACTTACGACTACGACTTACGATGAATGGATTAATGAGGATATGTTGCTGGGAACATCTCCGGGATTATGAGCAGATGTCAAGAGAGAGAAAAAAGAGTATCTACCTGGAACGTGGGGGGTCGTCCATAGTTTCTATCCTAGCTAGTTTTGTCTTCGTCAACAATATGAATCAATGATGCCAACCGATCTCTTCTAGCATTTGCACTGGCATATCCAGACTCAACTCAACCCATCCCACCCCCCACCTCCAACTCCACCTCCGAGTCATTCCTGTACCCACATTTCCCCAACCAGTTAGTAAACCGACTCCGAGATGCCAGTAGCTCAATTCAATCGTCCGAGGGTATCCGAGTCCGGTGAGC
Source organism: Penicillium cosmopolitanum (assembly GCF_028827165.1). Lineage (NCBI taxonomy): Eukaryota > Fungi > Ascomycota > Eurotiomycetes > Eurotiales > Aspergillaceae > Penicillium > Penicillium cosmopolitanum. The sequence continues at coordinate 2,294,824 of NW_026622682.1, read as the reverse complement.
GACCGGGTAGGCTATTATAATCTTCGACTAACGCTGCTCAAAAAATCCCCCCTCTTCACATATTTCACATTCAATCTTATCAAAATGGACCCTTCTAACTACGCCCTACCACCAGGATCCCGAATCCTCGTCACTGGAGCAAATGGCTACATCGGCACACACGTCGTCGACCAACTATTAGGCCTGGGCTACGCAGTGCGGGGCACACTCCGGACAGAAAAGCCGTGGCTAAACGAATTCTTCGCGAAGAAGTATGGAGCGGGTTCTTTCGAGACGGTACTCATAAGATCTTTTGAGAATCACGATGAGATTGAGAGTGCACTCGAGGGAATTGATGGACTTATTCATTTGGTAAGAAACTCCGCCCGATGGAGGCAGATTGCGTTCGATAGGGTTGTATCATCGTGTATTAATTCCAATTCGATACAGGCCTCGGATGTCTCGTTCAATAACGACCCCAAAGCCGTAATCCCATGGGTCGTCAAGGCCACACAGGATCTGTTGAAATCCGCTGCCTGTCATCCTTCTGTTAAGAGGGTTGTTTTGGCATCTTCGTCTACGGCGACGTATCTAAGTTGGCCTGATGCTAGTGGAAGAACGATTGATACTGGTAAGCGACTGACACATGGTTGCTTTAAAGTGACTCGCAAATAGCCCGAGAAGCGTGAGCTGTATACCTAACGACTTATCCAGATACTTGGAACGACGCCGCAGTTGCAGCAGCATGGGACGAAAATACCGATCCACAGAAGAAGCCGATGATGGTATATTCTGCCTCTAAGACAGAAGGTGAACGGCAGGCTTGGAGGTGGATTGAAGAGAATCGTCCTTCTTTTGTCTTCAATGCTGTTCTACCTTGCTTCAATGTAAGTCTCCATCACCAGGCCTCACATTTATGGCTAGCTCCGAGGATACCCTTATTGGAGCATTGATCTAATTCATTTCGAATAGGTTGGTAGATATCTTCATCCAGAAAACACGGGGTCGACAATGGGTTTTGTTCGTCAATTGTTGAAGGGTGATTCCGCTGCATTCATGATACCAGAACGTATGTATTGCATCCAATAACTATACTCGCAATGCCAGTGAGATAAACACACGAACGAATCGAATACTAACCAAAAACTGGCACAGAATGGCGCGTCGATGTCGAAGACGTCGCTCGACTATTCGTCGTCGGCCTCTTAGATCCGGGCGTACAGTCCGAGCGAATCTTCGCATTTGGCGAATTGGCTCATTGGGCTGATATTGTTTCTCAGCCTTCGCGCGCTTCGTCCGGAGAACAAGAGTATCCCTGATGTTCCGGGGATATTCCTGAGAGATGCAACGGTTGTTCAGCCGCGGGATCGGGCGGCGGGGTTGTTGAGGAGCTTTTATGGGCAGGATGGATTTACTACTATCCTGGAGAGTATTGAGAGGGGGATTGAGGGGTTGGAATAGAAAGGAATTCCGGTTCTATTGCAATGATTTAACACACCATCGCAATGAAATAGAATAGAATATACTCCGTATTCGTTTTCCGGTTCAGTTATAGTCCGACTTGGCAAATCTATTGTTGGTGCCAATACGAGCGACCTTATGTTATTGTGGTAGTGATCAGCCTCGAGATTCGTATTGAGCCGTCTGAGGCTAGCAAGGAGTCTCGCGAGCAGTTTGTATAAAGTCGGACAATGCTCACGAGGAGGCCAATTTCCATTGAGACTCCTTGAAGTTTAATTTCGAAAATGATCTCTCTGAACTGGAAAACCCTTGGTCTTGCCGTATTCGGCGTTTTCGCCAGCATCCACTCCACTTCAGCTGAAGTCGCTTCTACAAAGGCATTCGATCTTTCGAAACCATCCTATGATCTGTTCCGAAGCAAGAAGCTTCATGACGCGACAGTTCAACAAGGTTTCGCGTTCGATAATGACAATCGACGCTTATTCGTTGCGCAGCGACGAGATACCTCGTCTGAAACATCTGGCGATCTATGCATCACCCAGCTTGACTTCGATGGCAATTATGTCGGATACATGTACCTGACCGGTTTCGGCCATGGTGTTTCCTTCGGCACCCAGGGTGTTGGATCGTCGACATATCTGTGGACAGAGGTTGAGGCCAATGGAAATGGATACGGGAAGAAGCTAGCACGATTCAAGTTCGTTAGCGGAACTACTCTCACCTCGTCTTCCTCTTCAATTAAGAAACTCAAGCCCGTTTCAGACGCCACCGAACACACCTGCTCCATTGATCCGGTCCCCAACCACCTCATCGTGCGATATAACCTCAGCGGTGGGAAGCATATCGCCGTCTACGACCTTGACGACGCGACCGATGGAAATTTCACCAATCCATTGGCGGATTTTAAGCACCCCTCGGTGTCAACAAAATCGAGTACTTTCCAAGGATACGCCGCGTTTGGGGAGTATATCTATTTGTTGACGGGGAATTCGTACCCGGATAGTAGTGAGGGCAAAATCAATTCTGAGATCACTGCCGTAAATATGAACACGGGTGCTGTTACTCAAGGTCCGACACTGACAAAGGCTGGCTCGACTCTTTCCTTCCGTGAACCGGAGGGATTGGCTATCTATCGGACTGTGGCTGGTGAAGTGAGGCTTTTCTTGGGATTTGCGTCGGGTGAGGCGGGTGATCGGAGATCAAATCTATTCTATAAAAATGCTTTCCTCTAAGCATTCGGTGTATATTAGTTCGATATAACTTGAAGGGAATTTCCTTTCGTATTTTGAGATCAATGTTGCTCTATTTCAACTCTTTAACCTTAACTTCTTTTCTCCACAATTCTCACCCTTCCAAGGCTGTCGGTAAATATCCGGCATATCCACTTGTCGCTCGGGAATTCCAAACACCCCGCATCGACTTCAACTTGCTCAACATCAAATCACCACTCAAGTAACTGCAATCACAATGAGGGTCACCATTCACCCACGCAACCCACCTCCCCTCGAGGATCTAGCAGCCGTCATTGAAAAGTCCCTCCAGTCTGAATTTCAGGAGCGCCACCGCAAGCGTGGAACAATGTCCCGACCTACGCCAGCCGCCCTTCAAATTGGCCGCCCCGGGAATATCAGGGAACTCGTGTGTAGCCGATATTGGCGGTCAACCTAACCTATTTCCAAGCCCGAATTTCGACGCCAAATACTCCCTTCTGGAGCTAGCCAAGGAAATGCAGATGTCACCGTCTGGTGGATTTCTTCTCGGCGCTGGCGCGGCTCCATTTCAAGATTTGGGCCACAATGCAGAGCTTGCTCCGAATATCTCTTGGAAATCGGAGCATGCCTCCCCGGACTTCAATGATGCTTCCACTCTTGAGATTCGAAATGATACTCGCGTAATCGAGGTCAATGAGGTCAAGTCGCCTTCTTGTGAAAGGATCCAAAGTACAAATTGTGCTTTAATGATGAACTTGTATGGATCCAGTGGCCATCCAGGCCCAGTTCTCAAGGTTACAGCCAGAGGTCGTCTTGGAAATTTGAACTTGACTAATTGCATTCGTCTGGGATTAAATGATGCGTTTGGTGACCAAATGCCGATCAGTCTGGGTGGCGTGTTCTTATTGAAGAAGGGCAAAGCAAAATTCCATGTGATGCCTGATTTTCCGAACAAGGAAGACCTACCGTTTCGCGATCGTGGACAAATTGAAAAGGAGTGGTTGACTTATCATGAATTTGAGGCTCCTATTGTTTGTTTGACTGTTTTTCATAGCTCCGATCCAGAAGGTTTGGGTCTTAGGATGGAGCATACGCATTGCTTTGACGCCGAGGGAAATACAAAGGGAGGCCACTATCATTACGATATCCAAGATGATGAGCAGGAAGTGGAATATGAGGCGTACCTGCTCCCTGGGTATACTTTGTATCGAATCGATCAGCCAAGTTCGTGAGTGAAATTGAATACTAGATAATATTGAAGCGTAAACTCCCTAGAGTTTGTTCGAGCATCTGCCATCCAGATTACTTCAACCCTGAATTCCGCGTGCTCGGATATCGTTTTCAAACCCTACCCTTAAGAAATAGCCTTTGTAAGCTTACCCACCCAAAGAAAGATGGGAAAGTGGAACTTTCCGAAGTCAGTCCCTGGTGTTCATCCGAAGCTTTTTTCTCAACTTCGTAGAATTTCCAAGAACGTAGAAACCATGCCCCAACCGAGCCAACAAGGAACAAACACCCAACATAAACCTGTGTATGAATATACCTGGATCCACCGCTCACAAGACTCAATGCGATGGGCTCAGCAACTGTAGTTGGGCCAACCAAAGCCAGACAGATAACGCTAAAGACCGACGCCATGCGACTCATGCCAACGACTTCTGCCAGAACCGGTGTAATCGTTCCCCAGAACGTCCCACAAACCATCCCAGCCATCAAGGCGAATAGAAGCAGCACTGCGTATGACTTTGCCGGGATCCAGATGGCAAAACATAGCAATCCACAGAGCCCCGTTAGCACCATTGGGACTGTGATCCGACCGTGCCGATCGCTTAAATATCCTGTTAATGGCCTGCCCAAGGTGAGGCCCAAGTTCAGAATGGCACCAGTCACCGAGCCCTGTTGTGGAGAAAGACCAATTGAAGAAGCATAATTCGGGAGTGAGTAAATCAGAGCAATATAGCCAAGGTCGGTAGTTATTCCCCACAGAATGACAAGTAGGACCTCCGGCTTTCCAAGATCGCGATAATCGACATTGCGCTTTCGTTCTTGTCTTTGTGGAGTATCTCTTGACTTGAGTAGCAAAGAAGATAGCAGGTTCGCGGCCAGCGAGCAATATGCCAATATCCTATAAGCCTCCCGGACACCCTGCTTTTCAATAGCGTAGCCAGTTGCGAGACTGTACACGATTCCGCCAATCCCAGATCCAGCACCGGCAATGCCAGCCGCGAAGCTCCGGCGCGTCGAAAACCAGGTCGGAAGGATATTCATCGCAGTGAGATAGAGAAACCCCATACCGATACCAAAGCAAATACCCTGAGATAAAAATAAATGCCAGATCTTTGTTGAATACGAAGCCGCCATCAAGGAACCGAAAACAAAAATCGTTCCAATGAGCAAAGTAATAGTCGTGCCCAATTTCCGTCTAGACTCTGACGCTATCGGTCCCATCAATAGTGCCTGGGCTATTGCAAGACCGCCAATCAATGCATATTCGATGCGGCTTGCTCCGGGGAATGTCGAGTGCGAGAGAAAATAGGCGAGTATCACACCCCAGGCTGCGTTGATGCCCCAGGTATGAACGGTGATCATGAAGGTGCATAGCGTGCAAAGCCAGCCGTATCCGCCATTGGGTGGTATGTCATCGAATGCTGTGGCGTCTGCTGTTGAAGCACCACTCTGCTCCAGGTCGCTCGGTCCTTGACTGGCTGAGGGTGGGTGGAAGTGATGTGCTGTTGGGGCGAGTTCAATCGTAGTCATGTCGACCAAATCTGGTGTGGCAGCCCGGAATTCTAGATATTTCAAGTTCCTGGCGGATAATAGTAGACTAGATGACCTCGGGACCTCGGGATACTGCAGCTGATTTGAATTCACGACAATTTTCACGACCCGGGGAAGTCGTAATACCTCCAGGGTCGGGGGGCTTCTCAATATATATATCCAATCTGAGGAATAAAGGTTTGATGGAATAATCTGAGAAACTTGAACTTGACTGCATGATTCTGGATCTAGAACAAATTCTATCGGCAGCTATGTCCAATCATAATAGCACGAGATCTGCGTGACTCAACACTTTGTCATTGAATTGATCAATTAGAGTGACAGATTAGGGAAAGAATTCCACCGCCCCACACCTGAGACCACTCGGAACCTTGGGCCGGGCCACGGACACCTAGGCAAGCGAGGATATGCAAGCCCTGGATAATGCATGAACTAGATAAGCGGGGCTCGAGTCTGTAGTTTTGGTAACTTGGGCTCATCAAATCTGGAAAATCAAAGAAGGAAGTTCAAAAGCTTTCGAATCCGAGTGCCGGGCACCGAAGCGGGAAAAGATGGAGAAAGGGTTTTGGATTTCCGAGTATATCAAGCTTTAGAAATTACTAGTTCGCTACCATAGTGGCGGCAGATATCTTGCCCTGGTCGATTGTAGTGAAAGGTGCTGCAAAACCATAGGTTTTATAGCCCTGCGAATAATCCTTTCCTTCCACGCGCTCTAAATGTGTGTTGATATTTAGTTAAATATTCCGGTATCTTTGAAGTTGAAGGGACTGAAGCTTACCATGTTCAGGGGGAAACATTTCCATGCGATGCTTGTAATAGCGTTCTCTCAAATCAAGTCCATCCTTAGTAGAATGGAACGTAGCATAAAGACTGGATCGCGGCTTATCGGTCTTATTCTCTGCCGATCGATGTGCGAGATGTGAGCCAAAGATGATCATGTCTCCCGGCTGCAGCGGAATCGAGACCCATTCGTGGGCAGATTCCCATTCGGTCGTAATCTGTCCACCTTGAGAGAACTCTGCAACCATTTTATGTGATCCGGGGACAACTTCGAGGCAGCCGTTTTCAATTGTCGCAGGGTCAATAGCTATATTTGCAGTGACGTGTTCAATCCGGCCGATATGGTCATATGCTGGGGCATCCAAGTGAGCTTTGAATCCATTGCCATTGGATTGCTTGTAATTGATTTTGTCCTTGAAAAGGAGCATGTCCTGTGATTCGGTTTATTAGCCAAATTTGTGCGGGTTGAATCGCGTTCTCGGAGGGAACAAACATCACCAGACACGGCTTTTAGAATTTGACCCAATTTCTCGCCGCAGATGAGACTCTTATACTGAGGGTGAAAATCGACGAAGCGCTCCGTTCGCATAAGTTGACGCTCACCGTTGACGTTAATCTCGTCGTATGGCATCCATTTACCCTTCACGCGAGGCCAAGCCTGAATTTCTCTGGTCCACTCTTCGAGACTAGCTGGGTCCACAAGCTGGTGCTCGGCGACACGTAAAAGGAGGTAGCCATTCTGGTGGTAAAAGGCCACTTGGTCGGGTGTAAGGCAGCTCATAGTATGTGAGGGGCTTGGCTCTCTGAAAATGCGGCAGAAATTGAAGCAATAATGTTTGGTGAAGTACGGCTGCGGGTGAGTTTAAATAGCTTAAGCCGCCGGGACCAACGGGAGCAGTACAACCAACCCCGAGAACCGCAATCCCCGGTTCTGGTATAGTCAATTGTCTGAATCGCGCTATAATTCTAATGATCACCCGTTTTACTGCTCCACTCCGGTCATTTTACCTTGGGAGCGTTCTTCCCGACTGCACGGACCGCCGGCCTTCGCACCGACGCCTTCTTGCCATCAGCGGTAGCGCCACGGATCGCGGGAACTAGAATACAAAAAGTGAGGAATCAGACACTTGCTTTCTGCACGTGTTATCTGGACTCCAATACCTGCCGGACTTCTTGCCTCTAGCATCTCTCCGTCTTCTATAGAACGTGTTGGGCATCGCCTCAAGCCACGCATTATACATCACACTTGAATAAACAGCAAACATGAATCTCAAAATAGCGGTTTCTCAGTCAACCCAAATTTTGCCTTCAGTTGAAAAACATACGAGGAATACGATAAAGACACTTTTCCAATTTCTCCACGCTCAAGGCCAGGGCGATTATCTCGGCGAAAGAGTCACCCAATTGGCTCATTCTCTTCAATGCGCGAATCATGCAGCTCAATCTGCACAATGCGGACAGGATCCTGAAGTCATTCTTGCCGCATTGCTTCATGATGTTGGCCGCTTCATTCCTGCCGCGGAAAAGATGGGAAAGATGATCACGCCGGATGGTCATTATATTGGACGACAAAGTCATGAAATTCTTGGCGAGTCTTATCTACGTCAGATCGGGTTCAGTGAAAGGATCTGTCAGCTTGTCGGGGCTCATGTTATGGCGAAGCGATATCTCGTTGCTACAGACAAGACCTATCATGATGGGCTTAGTGAGACAAGCAAGAAAACTCTCCGGTTCCAGGTACATCAGCTCTTACCAGTTCAACTGGAGATAATTGAAGCTAATGATCGTTCAGGGTGGAGGTTTCACCGATGAGGAGGTTCTCGAAGCTCAAAAGGATCCTTGGCTTGGAGAGAAAATAGCCGTCCGTAGGTGGGATGACCTATCAAAGGATCCGGATATTCTTGTGCCTGCACTTGAGGCCTACGAAGAGATCGCATATGAATGCCTACTAGGTTCAAAATACTTCCCGTCATGAAAAGCGACAGCTAATGAAATTTAGAATCCCGAGGAAAATTCAAGCTTCACTCCAGGGAGTACCGCATTCCGAGTAAGCCCACCGTTGTCATATGCATCGATGGGTTCGACCCGCAGTATCTCGAGTCCGCTTTTGAGAGAGGCCTGTTACCGACATTCAAGAAGTTCGTTGATTATGGATTCCATTCCACAGCGAAAAGTTGCATGCCCTCTTTTACCAATCCGAACAATGTATCCATCATCACTGGTGCACCCCCAGCCGTCCACGGAATTGCTGGGAACTTTTTCCTTGATCGGAAGACGGGGAGGAGAAGATGATAACCGATGACTCGCTTCTGAGAGGATCTACTCTACTCGAGCAGATGCATCAACGCGGTGTGCGTATCGCTGCTATCACTGCCAAGGATAAGCTGTGGAGAATCCTGGGACATGGTCTTAACAAGGGTGCCATTTGCTTTTCGGCCGAGCATGCGGCTGATTGTACGCTTGAAGATAACGGCATTGATAATGTGGAGGAATGGCTAGGTCAACCTGCTCCAAGCCAATATTCAGGAGAGCTGTCCCTCTTTGTCCTCGACGCGGGAATAAAATTACTCCAGGAAGGACGATCGGACTTTCTTTATCTTACGCTGTCTGACTACATTCAGCACAAGTATCCACCTGGAAGCAAAGAGGCGGATGCATTCATGGGCTCAATTGACGAGCGACTTCATACACTTGCTGGTCTTTCTCCTATCATCGGGGTCACCGGAGACCATGGAATGAGCCAAAAGTCGAATAGTGATGGCGAACCCAATGTCCTCTTTCTGGAAGAAGTCATCAACAATGAATTTGGATCAGAGTTCTCCAGGGTCATCTGCCCGATAACGGATCCATTCGTTCGGCACCATGGCGCGCTTGGCTCATTTGTCCGAGTCTATTTGAAAGATATCACGAACTTGCAGTCCGTACTCTCCTTCTGCCGCGCTATCCCCGAGGTTGAGGAGGCTTTGAGCGGACCCGATGCAGCGAACAAGTACGAGATGCCGCTTGATCGCGAAGCTGATATTGTCGTCATATCGAAGGACTTTGCAGTCATTGGAAGTAAGAAGTCTGATCATGATATTTCTAAGGTCAAGGATCACCCCCTGCGTTCTCATGGCGGTCTGAGTGAACAGAATATTCCACTTCTCATGTCGAAGGCCATTAAAAGCACAGATGAAAAGGCTAATGGTTGGAGAAACTATGATGTTTTCGATCTTGTTTTGAATTTTTGTTGATATATTCAAGTTATGAACCCAATGGCATACCCCGTGCACTAGATCCTACCGCTGCATTATAATGAAGCCACCATTCGTCTAGATCGGGAAAATTGGTCTGAAAGTCAAAGCTCGCCATATTTTCCATCCAGGCTGTATCAAACTGGGCGTGCGGGTCCATTGCTGGGGACGGCTGATACATTATTCCTTCGTTCGTTGATTGCATCGGAGGCCGGCATTTGTAGAGAAGCTTCTCTAGACCTTCCGAGACTGTAACTAGCAAATGCTGGCGATGCATTGCCTGGGTTATTTCTCGAAGGGCAGCTACCGTCTGAGAAACAAGAGATATGATCTTTTCGGTGTCAATCCGTATCACAGCTGCATACTTAGTAGCCACCTTCAAAAGAAAGACCACTGCAAACGCGAGCATCGTGTCGAAGTATAAGGGAAGACCATTCATAAATGACCGAAATTCCGGGTCCGAGACCATGACTCGGAGAATTGACATGGCAGAAAGTACACCGGAATTGGCGATCTCTTCCAGCTCGGGAGAAAAATATTGCGTCGCGTTCTCGAGGGCTGGGACTCCGCGGAATGCATGTGAACAGAGATAGAGCTTCGCGAAGTGGAAATGAAACCCAACTCCCTTGGCCGGGTAATTTCCCACCCGACGATTTTCTTGAAAGCTTTCAATCCAATCAGCATACCAGGTATCCAATGCAATTGAGTACCGTCGGAGCTGTGGAATTATCTGGGGATCGATAGCTGTGTCGACATCCACACCGAATGTGTCAAATACCTGACCCAAGATGGCCCACTCTTTCACCTGACTGACCAGTCTGGCATCATCTTCGGTCGCATTCTCAGTTTCGAGCAATCTACTGGCAGAATCGATGATGAAACCCTCGCGCGACATTGGAGGCCTGCCATATGCGATCGAGAAGTGATGGTCGCAGACATAGACTAGATAGTACAGGCGAGCTTGGATGTAACCTTCTCGGTCGCCCTTGAGAGCCTTGTAAATTCCGCTATGCAAATTAAGATCGGATGCAATCCGGACGGCTTTGAAATTAGCATCTGCATGAAGGAGATGGAATGGTTAGGTTAAACTCACCATTTCCAATTAACGCCCAAGATAATTCATGCAACCAAAATGCACCAATACATAACCCTCGAATGTCGTCCTCATTTGCGTGTCTCGAAAATATTTGACTTGATACCAAGCCTTTGAATTCCGCGTAGCAGGTTTCAAAGAGCAGGCCTTGAGATGGGGAATGTAAGGCCCCGACAGTGCAAACTGCCGCTGTCAACAAAGGTGACGCGTTGCGAACCGAGTCCAAACTAATGTGGTCACCAAGGATCCTGTATAAGAAGTGATCCAGACGGAGGTGGTAGGTATCGAATAGTGCAAGCCCTTGGCGCATTGTAATTAAGCCGGTGGATATCAGATCCGGCCGACGAGTCGTTGATAAACCACTTGGCATCGTGGCTCTAACATTATCGGAGAGACAGGACGCTGGGATGGATCCCGGGCCACCTCGAGGGTCCATAATTACCCTCCAGGTGTTTTTTGACGGCTGTTCATCCTGGACTGGGGACTCTGGAGTTGGGCTGGCTAGATCCGCGTTGGTCATTTCCACTGGGGGTGGACTGATGGAGTCTAAATGCTCCTCATTTTGTGTCTTCGTTCCCAGCTCAGGGATATCAACCTTGGTGGCTATTTTGGCAATAGCATCTTCAAGCCGTTTGATCTTCTGGACAACCGCTCCTTTCCATCTGCGAAGAAATATAGTTAGCTCAGTCCAGGTAATGCCAGTTTAACAATAGAATGGAGTGAATATACCACTCACGTCACATCCTGTTCGAGTAGAGTCTGTAAGCTTCGATTGACCGCACATGGCAAGCCCCTCTTTTTGCACCGTGAGCATGGTACCTGGCCATCACGCATATGACATTTGACCTGTTGAGTTTCTTTTAGCTTGACTGTACCACCCGAGAATACCTCATGTCGTACCTTCTGCTTTCGGCAAGCAACGCAAGCAGTGATCTTTCGAGTGATATCTGGTGGCTTTCGATCACCAAATGAGTCTCTCAATGCATTCACCTCCAGCGTGGAGGGTAATGGTGCATCCTCCATTGTGTATCGGGATCTTTCCGAGAGTCAACTGGCGAGTCAATCTCACCATGCAAAGCGACCAACCAAGACTGCAGCAATGGTCATGGCAGATCCGTGCACGGATAGTTTCTAGACTTTCCTTGCAATAATGGATTCAGTTCTGTCAAGAACGTAAAAGAACACCGCAGGACTTCGCACCGAAATTATACCCGGTGGGATGGAGAGAAGCGGAGCTGGCGGGACAGGCGGGGCAAGGGGAGGTGCACGTGGGGACGGAGACAGCCGCTGACTGGGGAAGCCCTTTGGCGCGCCTAACGAAGTGGGGGCCCTCGTGCCAACACCCGCGTTGCTCATTGCTCGTTACTTTTGGCTTTAGTCGCTTGGGATCAAAGTCTTGGATATCTACCACGGGCTTGATGCCGGGCCTGGCCGATACTGGTACTTCTATCTCTTGAATATACTGTTTGCCTAGTATATAATTACTTCAATTCAAACCTCGATCATCCCGACATCTAGTTAGTATGTTTACCTGCAAATGCTACCCACGGAAAATATCTCTTCTCAAAATTACAAGCTTTTAGCTTGGTGTTCTTTTTGAACAAAGCAAATTGGCAATATTTCTTGCATCTTCTATCACAAATGGCCTCACTAGGATCCAAGGTTCGGTTCCTTATTACGGCGGGAGTTGGGTTCTTTGCTGATGGTTATCTCAATTTAACAATCGGTCTTGGTATGAAATATTTCAAAGACAATTTCTATTCAGCTAAATGCTAACACGGCATCTATAGTCGTTCCCATTCTTGGATACCTGTATTATCAAGATGGCAAAGTTCCCACGGTTGACAGTGATGTGATGAAGGGTGGCTTGAGCCTCGGAATGGTTGTTGGTCAGCTGCTTTTTGGAGTTCTCAGTGATGTTTGGGGCCGTCACACCATATACGGCAAAGAGCTTCTCTTGACAATTTTTGGTACTTTGCTGGTCGTTCTACTGCCTTGGAAAGGCATGGATCCACAATCTATCACGGCGTGGGTGGCCATCTTTCGGGTTTTGACTGGAGTAGGCATTGGAGCTGGTATGCATGATCCCAAGCTTTTCTGCAGATTTTAAATCACCAGATAACTAATTTTATAGACTATCCTCTCTCATCCTCTCTTGCCGCGGAGAAATCACCCTTCGGTACCCGTGCAATCCAAGTCTTGACCGTCTTCTCGAATATCGGTCTCGGAAACATGGCGGCTAGCATTGTGTTTCTCGTCCTTCTGAAGGCATTCCAAGGATCTATCGCAGCAAACGTGGCCTATTTGGAATGGGTTTGGCGTCTCCTTTTGGGCATCGGTATCATTCCCGCTATGTTCACTCTCTACGCTCGCTTGACCATTACGGAGACTTTGCCCTACAAGCAATGTGAGTATTTTATGCGTCTACAAACTTGTATGATCTAATATTTTTAAGATGTTTGTGATGAGGGTACCGGGCAGAAGCGTGATCTCAAGCAACAATGGTGCGACTTTCGAGATTATTTCGGCGATTGGAAGCATGCCCGCGTTCTCTTCGCAACATCTGCGGCCTGGTTCCTTTAGTAAGTCGCGTTATCACTCACCTGCTGAATTCCAAACTAACTTCGTGTAGCGACATTGCCTACTATGGAGTAAACCTCAATCAGAGTGTCGTGCTCACTAGAATCGGTTTTGCGAAGGGAGCAACCCCGTGGGAGACCTTATACAACACAGCTATCGGAAACATTATTGTACAGGCAGCCGTAAGAGTTCCTTTCAAAGTCGATGCTAACATTATATTCAAAAGGCTAACACTAGATAGGGATACTTGCCTGGCTTCTACGTCGGTATTTTCCTGCCCGATCGTATTGGCCGCGTGCGGCAACAATTCATCACATGTGTTGGAGTCTGCATAATGTACGCTATCTGGGCTGGGATCAGCTCACCTACCGCACACACTTCAACGACGGGATTGATGATTGTCTTTGCAATCTCTCAATTTCTTCTGACGGTGGGGCCCAATGTTACTACATTTCTGCTTCCCGCGGAGGTTTTCCCAACCCGCGTTCGGGGTACTGCTCACGGAATTTCTGCGGCTGCAGGAAAGTGTGGCGCTATTCTCACTTCCTTCGCCTTTGGAACGGTTGAGGATAGTATTGGTTTAGATGGGGTTCTTGGACTTTTCTCTGGGATAATGCTGCTCACTGCGCTTGTGACCTTGTGGATCCCGGAGACAAAGAACCATACCCTTGAGGGAATCGAGGGGGGTGAATTATATCAAGAGGAACGTACTGATATTATTGAGGTAAATACTAAGCAATGAGTGTGTATCTACTAGACTGCGCTATTATGGGATCTCACTTGCAATCGGGACTCAGGATGTTATCTGCTTCCTTGTTGTCCTCGGGTACTACGACCTGCTTTATTCAGATGTTTATTCCACTTCTCATGATTGCCTATTTAATTGCCTGATATACGTAAATTAATGTCTTTTTATTCGGATTTGTGCAACTTCGGTGCTAATTTCTAAAGTTTCGGCCCTGGGGAAAAAGAATTTCATACTATCAAATCCGCTAGTAGACTGCTGGGACCGAAGTCAGGATTCTACGCCTTTTTGAAAATCTACTTCAAGTTTTCCTCACCACGAAGCATAGTATTGAAGCGAGATATTAAAGTAAATTTCAAGTTCATCCAAAAGTATCTCGACTTGATACCAAATGCCAGGTGGTAACATATTTCGACATTCACTGGGGTGGCACAGGCTTCGGGGGTAACTATACTAGGGCAGACCTCATTTCCTTTTTCATTGTCGGGATTGGAACTGCTGTGGATTTCACTTTGGATATAGTAGTTAATACTAGTAGGCTGCATAGATCAATGCCAGCTGATCAATCTCGTCTCCATCTTGACCCATAAATCCGACGACAGCAAATCCATCATCGGCCGTAAAGGTCGAGCAACTATCCGTCGAAGTACCAGCTTCCAACGTATTACCTGCACTGGTCGTAGCCTTGATGTAGAAATTCCGAGTTTCGTTATTGTACTTTCCGGTACAAAGTTCAGTCTTAACCCAGTACTCGCCCGAGCCGAGGGTGAGAGAAACTGCGGTTCCACCCGTACCTCCGTGGCTGAACGTGGTACCATCGCTCAGCTTCAAAGCCACACTATCAAGTCGATTGGCGCCCGCGAAAGTTATAACGGATGCAGTCGGAGAGGATGGAAGATTAGGAAGATCATTGAACCAATCCCCATGCGGGCCACCTGAAAATTGACTTTGTCGACGAGAGCTTGCGCTCGACCAGGTGAAATTTACCAGAATCGGGTTATGATCGGAAAGTACAGCGCCCAGATAGGCGGAGTCTGTGTTAAGGAAGTTATCGCCGTCATAGCGGAAGCCTTCAGCCGATAGCGTGACAAGGTCTGATCCGCGATATAAGGCCTTGTCAACAGTTTCGCACGTCTCATTCGTAGAGGGGTTGTCGCATAAAAGCGCATCCGCACCAGCTGTCGGATACACGTTGTTCATCTCTAGCTCAACCCAGACATCCTTCATATTATTTTGCGATTTGAAGAGACGAATTCCGGTATCAGCAGATCGGGTGTATCGGCTGTTTGTATCGCCCATGACGACAACTGCGTTCCCGGTTGACCAGGTATCAATGTAATCAGCGACCTGTTGGAGATTGCTGTTGCGAGCGGTTTCGTCGCCATCCTCAGTTCTATTCCCAATTAGTAAGTATGTCTAGGAAGAGTGTGAATTGGGTCTTCTCTTACCCAGCATCTGCGTGGAGGTTGTAAAAGTCAATGAAGACTCCATCAGCTGGGTTCCACCTCATAAAT
The DNA here is from genome assembly GCF_028827165.1 of Penicillium cosmopolitanum. Lineage (NCBI taxonomy): Eukaryota > Fungi > Ascomycota > Eurotiomycetes > Eurotiales > Aspergillaceae > Penicillium > Penicillium cosmopolitanum. The sequence continues at coordinate 2,279,450 of NW_026622682.1, read as the reverse complement.
GTAACACCCTTGGGAGTCAGACAGTCTGAACCAGATGCATCGGAACATGTATTCCACTTGATGCGCGTGAAATCAACCCAGTCATAATTGGAGATGGTATTCAGGCCACTTCCAATTGCAGCGCCACCAGACGTGGCTGTTCGATAAGCGTGATCGTCAGCTGCATAGATGTAGGCATGGTAATTGAAGTCCTGATAAGTATAGTTAGCCGTGTTCTGAGTATTCGGTGATTAATCCATCAAAATGGAATCAAAAGTACCTCCTGCATGTTGATTATATCGTATCCATACTCGGAGAAGTATTTACCAAGTTGTCCGGCATTATCGGTCTTGTCACCTTCAACATCATTAGATTGCAGAATAGACGGCAAACCGGCAACATTGAAGCTAAGGGCGGTAAATTCTCCGCTCGTAGCAGCCTGGACGCTGGCCGCGAGAAGTATGCTTGAAGCAATAAAACTCTTCATTTTTCCTAGAGCGAGGCTAATATGGTGCTGGTGCTGGTTCTTTCTGATATTTGTGAAGAATCTCTCCCCTTTTATGCTGTATGCAGGTACATTAATCAAGGAAGTGGGGAAGAACATTCGGTATGGTGACGGCTTCGGTTAAGCTTAGTTCTGCACCTTTTTACGCTACTGCAAGCCACACTTCTAACTAGAATAATGAAAGCTCCTAAACGTGGGCAGCTGACCAAAGGATGATTGGAACTTCGGAAATGACAGGCCGCTGCCCTATTTAATGTACATTTAGGGGTTTATTAACTCTACTAGAAGTTACCAGTAGGCGAGATGTCTTACCTACAGCTTTGAAACGGTTCCACTACGCGTACCCACGTGTTCGGCGGCAGGCACCTTAATGGTTTCTGGAACATATTAAAAGTCTTGGCTAGAAAAAGCGAAATGGTGTTGAATCTTGATGTTGGTAGACTTTACCATTCATTAATTGTCATCTGATCGAGCTGGGCAGGCGTTTCGGGATTGATGCCAATGTCATTGGTCAAAAAGCGAAGGGATCGGCAGGTTGAACCAGCATAAACGAGATATTAATTGGTGGAAATATAAACTGTGCTGATCTTCAACCTTCAAAGCTTGCCAAGACCGCAGGAAAGTCTTGGACAATATGAAGTCAGACTATTAACTACTAGTGACCAGATCAACTTCGGAGCATGGCGGATATTGAAGGAATTACTCGGTAGCCTAGCCCCAGGGGTAGTTTATCCGGACTCCGATGCATCCAACTAAGTAATATCAGCAGACTTGCTAGCACTATACTTAGAGCGGCACTCAAATGGCCTTATAAGTAGAACCTCGGAGCTGGGGCCACTACTGGTGTTATTCTATGATTCGGTGCATCATTTACAGTCATTCTCGAAATTGGCTTGACCGATACACACTTAATCACTCTTTTCTGGCCCCACTGCCAAGACCTTAGCCCAGATCATAAATTGGGCGGGTCGCAGTAAGTTGACGGCCACTGTAAACTGATGTTTTTATAGTATTATAAGGTACTAGTAATTTTACAGTACGCGATGTACAAGAGAAGTGGGTAGAACCCTTTGGAAGTTGACACTAGGGGTCTCTGCAAAACATTCTGTCGGTGACTTCAGTTTTCCAAACCTTCTTCTTAGCTTGTCTATATTTTGGATGAACGGGATAACGCGGACGAGATGTGTACAGGGGGAAAGAGCCCAGTTAAGCTTCAAAAACCCGATGTGATGCAAATCCGTTCTCAGTGCCGGCCTCCTTGGAGTAGCGCAAATCCTAGGCAATTACCTCAAGAAGCGAAGGCCAAATTTTACTTGAGCGGTTCACCCTAGAGGTTAGTGCATGTTCACAAGCTCCACAACAGCTTCTGGCCTGTATATATCTTAATCCTTGTAAGCCATCTTCTCGAATGTGGTGGATCTTTCAGTTCTTCGCATTTAAGAGCGGAGACAGTGGTTGACTCTATATTGATGCCGTTGCTAGCGTACAAGAAGGGTTCAGGGGTAATCGACGGACGTCAAGGATTTACTATCGCGAATACAACCTGCGTACAGCTTCAAGACTGACGATAATAGTGACCAGAATAGTGATTTACCAGCAATTTGGACTCATAACAGACGAGTAACCTATGTAGCAAAGTGAACAAAGTGGACTCACGGTGCACGAATAGGAATCACAAGTGGCCTGAATTCAGAGGAAACCCCATATAGAAATTTGGGTGGGCAACAATGTACGTAAATAACTAATGATGATACTATACAGAATAACAATCTTCCCTCTGGTCTCCATATAGCGCTGCGCTCCAACAAATTTGCCGAAATAAGAAAAGTAGGAGGACCTCAGAACTTCTGTAACAACGCAGTTAATACTAACTACTCAGTTTCTCCACCAGATATATTTGCTCCGCTTCTTTAGCTATTTATGAGGGCACTGCTGGTGGACCTTGTCGGGATCTACGCAGTGAAACTGCGTATTAGGGCAGCAGATCTTACCGACAGGGCAATTAAAAGAATCGCCACACTTCGGACCAGAGGCCGAAGAACCACCGCCCACTCGATTAGAAGGCGGGCATTGGTTCCCGGAAAGGCAGCCTAATGTTGGGACTGAGTCGCGGGTTACTACACAGCATTCGGGCTTGTCTCGAGGACAAATCATATCGCCGCACTTATTTGGGTTCGCGACGATGCTGAGAGCAACGCTGAGAGCAAAGGCCACGAAATTCGAGATGAACATTATATTGTTGAATAGTATTTGTAGTTTCTGTTGTCAAGTATTTTGGTATGGGCCTGGTTCGACGGTAGAATAGAAGAAAGAGGTTGATAGGTGATTTATTGTTTAGATAGTAGGGTTTGAGTCTTCACTTTGTTGTGCTATTAAGAGACTGCTGAATGGAACTTATTTTGACGCTGAAACCAACTTATTTATCTTACAGCTTGCTTACTCATGGAAATACTCTGGAGCTAGTCCCCGATAATTTCGTAACCGCTACTAACGGGACTGTAGCTGTCCAGACTGGTTACGGGTGGCAAGTGTATTAACCAGCTTAAAGCAGATCAGACGACTAGAAGGTAGTCGATATCCTACTATAATCTTAATATTTCTGAAAAACCATTCCAGATCGACTCATCTAGATTCAATACCCAAAGCTACTATCATACAATAGGTTAGATAGCGGTTCCGAGGAAGACCTAACTCTTAATAGGTACCATGGTTGGTAAGTATCGACTATATCTATTTTCTATTCATCTATTTGTACGGTGGCAAACTTGCACACAATCTCAAATCGCCTCGCCATAATCAATATACAAAGAGACAATATTTCCTAACCCTACCGCCAAAACAATAGCGCAGATCCTTTTATTTTTTGCTCCGCTTTGAATTAGGATTACAGTAAAATAGACTTTGTACGTTACAGTATAAACCTGGCTTCGTAAAATAAAAACGTACGTATGAAAAATTTGTAAAATTCTATAGAATCTCACAGCGAGTTATGTCATTTACGAACATATGACAGTTAAATCAAGCCTAGCTTAAGCCTCGAATAATATGTAATAATAGGCGGAGCCGAAAACATGATCTCATTTGTGGGGCGGCCTGTTCCCAGCCTATTCGCCGTTTCTTAACGGCACGCTCTAGATCTATCTGCAGACGTCAGCTCTGACGATTAGCGGCCGGTCCCGATTCAAAAGTAAGTTACCTTTTATTTAATGGCACTCCCTCTCAGAAAATTTCTCTCTTCGTATATTAACTTGATACATTACTTTGTACAACTAACGTGTGATTCGCGTATTCCGCCCAATCTACCTTTTAATGCAATTAAGCCAAGCCTGAAACAGTATCTTCATTGCATCATTTGCTGGAGAATAGAGGAAAGTATGCCGAAATCCCGGGTTTTTTACACCTTCGGTAAAAAGTACGTCAAGTTACTTAGGCGCAAGATGGCCTTCCCCACATGATTCGCAGGGATCCATCATAGAATTCTATCGAATTCCATAGGCTTTCTTTCATACGCGTAATATAATCTTATATCGCTTATTACTATAAGATACACGGCACACTTTATGAACCGCTTCGTTTAATGCGGCTCGCTCAATAAATAATCTGCGTTAAGGTCTTGGCGGTGGGGCCACGAAAGAGTTTCTCAGTGTATGTTGGTCAAGGCGATTTCGAGAATCACTTTATAGCCCGAATACTTCAATAAAAAGCAATTCAAAGGCGTTGAAAGGGCTTCTCTTTTGATATTATCGCCTCTGCGGCCGTTGGACACGGTGCATTCTCTGGTCAGTATGAAACAGCGAAACATCCGAGGGGCTGCGGGCTATTGTTGTGCGCATTTTGGGACCCCTTTTGTCACCCTTCTCCATAATACAAAAGCTATGCTACGAATTTGAAGTGAGAGATTTTCAGAAAATGGTCACTATCAGAGTAAGGCTAATTTAAATAATACGAGATGCAACGGACTCCTCGAAAATGTAGATCTTGCTGACACGTCCAAGCGCCAACCCCACCTCAAACGATGAATACCCCCACTTCTAGTCCCTTGACAGGTCACACAACTCGACTCTTAATCAAGGGTCGCGTGGTAGGACATTTTTATCATGTCTGGCCTTGAGGTCATCGGTGTAGCCGCCAGTATCATCCAAGTTGCGGATCTAGGCGCCAAATTATCCGTTAAATTATTCTCCTTCTACCAGCGGGTCAAGAATGCCAGTGACTCTGTTCAGCTCCTGTCGAACGAGATCGCGCTTGTCAGCGCCATTTTACGTGAGCTAGGGGATAACCTTAAAGAGGAGGAGGCATCAAAGCTCTGCTCGAAGGAAGCTTTTCGCACGCTTAACGTTGTTCTCGATCAGTCTCGGGATGTACTTGGACAAATTCAAAGAGTCATTGATGATAATGACCAACGGGGTAAAAGGTCGATTTCAACAGGTCGCGGGCAAACTTCGGATAGCATATCATGAGTCCAGTCTCGATCAACTAAAGAAGAGCTTGGAGAGGTTAAAGGCTACGATGCTACTTCTACTTAATGTGATCACGTATGCGGGGCAGATTCGAAGGTACCTTGACAATGACTTTTGCATCTTTGACGACTAATTCGTAACTTTTAACAGCAATAAAGTCCCGATTCTAGCCCAGGCGCAGCGTGATTTGATCCAAAGTCTCTTACAAGGGCAAAATATTGACAACGAAAAGCCGCAAGAGTCAGATGCGACGGGAGAATCTGAGCGAGATTTCCCGCCAAAGCCATCCCAGACGAATATCGGTCATACTAGTACCGATTATGTCCCCGGTCAGAAGGGCATCCCGCATGATCATCGGCCAACACGAAGGAATCGAAATCGCCCTCCCAGTGTGATGGCGATGCCGCCATTAAAACCTCCGAACGAAGCAAGTCACGGGACTCAAAAAGCGACAGAATCCACCGAGCTCAAGGAGTACAATCTACTTATAAGATCCATGCTTGTCGAGATTGAATCCTGCAAGCAGAAGCTCAAGAGTAGCAGATACTCACGAATCAAAGATGGAATCTTGAATATCCATTCCGGGGAAATCATACGCTTCCAAATCGAACACCGGCATCCAATTGACATCGATCAATCACTTTTCGCGTAAGTCCATGGCGCAACATCAATCGGTTTCCTCTTCATACTGACTCGCCGCAATAGGCTTGATATGCGCAGTGAGCCTTTGTCGCCGACAATCGTACACGAAAAGCCACCATACGGCCACGATCGCTCCAGAAGCTCCGGAGTATTCGTTCACCCTCATCGTCGGACAGAAGATGACTCTCATCGTTGGAGCCAAAATGAGGAATTACCTGTGATGCCAGTGCATGAATCTCCAACATCACTTTCACCAGGCCGACATTCCAATGCTCCGGTAATTCTGGGTGCGACTTCCCCTGCAGCAAGCCAGAACAGTAGCAGCAGGCGAAGGAATAGATCACATCGAGAAGATCAGCACGTATCATCCAAAAGTGAGTCGGAAGAGAAGACATGGAGTGATTCATCACGACTGGGTCAATCCCAGCGAATGTTGGAGAGAAATGACCAGGCACGAACATCAGAGTTTCGGAAGCAACAACAAGAGATTGAGCGTTTGGATCGTGAGCTAGCGAAATACCACAAGAGACCAGGAGTATCTCCCAATGAACATAAATCACAACCATATCGTCATGAAGAGGTATGGAATTCAGATGAGGGCGAAATACCTAAAGAAAGAAAACCAACAAGGCGTCGTGAGCGCATGTCTCGCCAGGAAGAGGGAAAGTGGCGCCGATCAGAGTCTGAGAGGCGACTACAGAGGTACGAGGAGATGGAAAAAGAAGCGGAGGAAAGGCAACGATTGAAGAGGCGCTTCGCAAAGGATCGGGAGGACGAGCGATATGGGAATGGGACCGATGATCGACGTTTTCAACCGGAGCGGCAAGAGTACAGAGTCCGATCTGAAGAGGACCAGAAAGATGAGGAGCGAAGAAAGGAGGAGCAGCAAATGGAACGAGGGAAGCAAGACTCAAGGTGGCGATTGAAGGCTTTCGATAAAGATGAAGAGAAGGAGGACGCCGTTCGTCAGGAGATCAAGACAGAAATGGAGAGGCGACGTGCTAGGGTCGAGTATCAGTATGGTCCATCTAGCACGTCCGATAGCTCTAGCGAGCATCAAGATTTTTTAATTAACATGCCTTCATCGGAGAGTGCAACGACAGAGCGGGTTGGCGACGGAGTTTCGGAGAAGGAATTTGCTGCAAACCTTTCGCTTCCAGGGAATTTGGGGGATTTGTTAGCACAGTGGACCACCCTTGATCGGGAGGAGATACATCGTGAGCAGTTCTCGATGTTCTAGTCGCGTAGAGTTGCAAAGATAATTATGGGAACTTGATATCAAATAAATTATTGTTCAAAGCTTTTGCACTTTATCCAGGTACATTGTGATAGTTCAGGGTATCAGAATTGAGATGAAAAGAAAAGAAATTGAATTGAGACACTTGAAGGTGAATCCCGAAATGAACACATGTAGAGTAACAGAAGACTACACATTAAACACAACCCATGAACATATCGAGAACACCTAAAAAAGGGCACCGTGAGCCCATGCAACCACTCCGTGACATACAAACATGAACATGACCATAAACCTATTAACTCCATCTGCTTCCAGAACGGGGGTATCACAAATCTACATGAAAGATGGCGTAACAACATCACCCACCATGACCGTACGGCAATCCAGTGGTTCAAACTCAAGTCTGTCGACCTCCGCTGGGGAGAGAGCAGCATAGCGACCAAATTGGATCTTTCCATCGATGTTTCTGGTCTTTGCCAGGGTAGAGAACGGCTCGGAGCGACGCAGTCCAGTAAACTGATCGATGCAAACCATCTGACAACGCTGGCATCCCTCGAGAACATCGATACGAAGTTCATCAGGCCCGATGCGTAGGCCAGACCAGTGGTCTTCGGCATAAGGCTGTTCTGCGTCACCGATACGAGTAAGTCGCTCGGCGACTACTATGTTGCCGCGGAACACATCGGCCGCTACGGCTCTGCCGGCGCCAGATCCTTGTTTCGAGTTCGCTTTGATCGTCTCGTTAAGACGATTCACAGATGAACGGGAGACGACAAGGATTGGCATTTCGTTGGATAGAGTCAGGGGTTTGCCTTGCTGGCGAGTCTGTTCAACGACAGGTGGTGGGAGGTCAGGGGGGAAAGATCCAGGCATGAGCAACTTCCGGAACTTGCTCTTCCATGCACCAGAGAGGCGGGGTGGGCGTGAGAATCTGGTGGCAGATTGTGAAGGGAAGCGTGCAAGCGTGCAGGGAACTCCCAGGAAATCGGAGAAAAAGGCCGAAACAACCGGTGATGCGTATGCATGTAGCGAAATTTGGTCGCCACACACCATGGTCGCCTTTTTGCGACCGGAATTTTGACATAGCGAGGTTGATATGAGACTGGTTTCTTCCCAGCCAAGTGAAATTTCGAGGGACATTTGATCAGTGGATTCGCCGCAGGTAAGTCGCAAAACGCCACGGTCGAGATCAATGGAGGGGCGGATGAGAGCCATGCGGGGATACTTTTTCTGGCTGAGCGCAGCACCTGTTCCTTGGTGGATGAGACACCACTCGCGGTCCCATGCTAGGCCTTCTTTCTTGACTTCCCAACGTTTGCCCTCGGGGATTTTGAAAGCACCGCAACTCTTGATTGGGAATACCGAGAGGCTTTCGATGTACCAGTGACGGTCGAAGACATCGCCTTCTTCCATGGGTGGGGTGAGTGCAACGATAGGGGGAGCATTCTCCACGTAGAATTCTTCGACGAAGTCAACGATGGAGTTGATATCCCTCATGTTTGTCATTGCACCAAAACTAACTCGGCAGACACCAGTAGGTCGACCACCCATAACGTCGTGAGCATCACCACATCGCACACCATTCGAGTAGGCATGGCGCATCTCTGCCGATGTCCATCCGAGAGAGCATGCGGCGCCTCCGGGGTTGCACACCGTTCCGGTTCGCATCTGGATATTTTGGACAGTAGCCAATTTTTCCACCTCGGATTTTGGAACCCATTCACCCTGACTATTGCGAAGGTTGAAGGCCAGAATGGGACCTTGACTCTTTTCGTCGCCATAAACCGAGTTTACGTGGTAGATCTCGCAGACTTTCGTCTTGTTCCAGTGCTTCAAAGTGGATAGTCTATCGTAGAGTTGTTTTGCCAGGAATGCAGTGTGGGACGAGATGTTGGCCATGGAGCCAAAGAGTCTTTCGTGTGTGTTTATGGCGGCATCAAGAGCAATGATGCTGTGGAATGGCAAGGTACCATCCTCGAGTCGCGCGTGAAGAGAAGACTCCTTCTTTGCATGCCACTGGCTACCATGTGCCAAGACCATTTCCACAGTACCTCCACCGAAGTATCGGCGTCGGTCAAACAAATGGCTAACACTTTTCTTCACAATCAGGGCACCCAAGTCAGGAAATCCGAAGATCTTGTAGAAGCTCAGTGCGGTGAAGTCTGGGGCAACAGCGCCTATGTCCAGTGGGGAGGTCGAGACCATTGAGGCCGCGTCGAGCAAAGTAAACACATTACCGCCATTAGAAGCGGCACGAATTTCCTTGCACCAGCGTAGAGGGAGACGTCGGCCGTTCAGGTTGGATTGGCCCGGAAAAGCGAATAGTCTGGGAGCCTTTGTTGGGTTCGAGGCAATCTCTGGGATCCATTTGTCGACGTCGGCATCACCCATAAAGCATTGATGATTCAACTCTGCAAGTTCACGAACTCCGATGAGACTGGTGTGAGCGTCAATGTGGTAGCCATACCAAAAGCCCCGGTGATCAGCGTCACGGAGACTGTCAGCAACGAGCTTGATGGCGGCCGTTGCATTAGCCACAAAAACCAGATCAAATTCATCAGGGTCGGCGTTGAAAAAGCGTAGCACCCGCAGCCGAATATCATCAGTTCGGGTGGTAGAAAGTTGGGAGGAGAGAGACATGGAGTGTGGGTTTCCAAAGAGACCGGACATCATATCTTTGGAGAAATCTTCGATCGTGGACTTCGCATAGGGCGTCGTGCCAGCATGATCGGCGTAAGTTGTTTCTGGGACGATTGATATGTATTAGTAAGTTCACTTCATGTCAAAGGGACAGTGATTTGCATACTGTCAAGGTGGGGATATTCCTGCTCGCGAATCTTGTCCACATCGTCTGAATAGCCATAGCTATATCCGATGGGACGACTAACTGCAGTAGGAGCAGCCATGATGGGAAATGGAAATCAGATATGCACAGCCTGGGCAAGGACAGATTCCTTGGAGTTTGTTAGAGTTTCTGTCTCGCTGCACGTCAATGATTGTCGACAGCCACGTGGGAGATCGTCGAGTGCTCACGCACCTTGGTCAAAGATGACTTGGGTACTAAACAAAACAGAGGTGTCAGTTGGTTCAAACGGTGTCAATCACTCTCTCTGTGTCTGTCAGAGCCAAAGCAGTGTGTACATCGTTCACGTATGTAAATACGAGGCTTGACAACGGGTTTCCAGAGAGGGGGACAAGGGCAGTTGATAAGGCGGATATGCAAGTATAAAGGGATCGGAGCTTACCGAGAGGTGGAAGTGAAATGGGGCCAGAAGTGGATCTTGTCCGCGCCAAGTGAACAATCGAAATTCCAAAGAGTACATCCCTGGGGGGTACTTGCTTTTGTAATTTAGAGAGTCCGAGAGTCCGAGAATCAATTCCGAATGAAAGAGGCAAAAGTGAAAGTGATCAAAGTAAAGTGGAAAAGTAACTCTGCTGTTGCTGTTTGGCCTGTGGCGGGTCACATGACACCCTCTTGCGGGGATGCGGGCGAGTGCGGATTTCTCGGAGTCTTTGACACTGACATTCACTGCTTTCAAATGTGCGGAGAAGAAGTCTTTTCAAATGTCCGAGAGCAAGAAACCTTCAAGTTTCAAGGTTACCACCGTCATTGACATCAATATACATAACCGAGCTCGCCTCATACCTAGGTACTACTATATATACTACCCCCACCTATCAAAGCCCGCCCCCACTCTCACCCGCAGGTACTGCCGCATATCCATTCCAATATCACCCTATATCACAATATTCTACTTAATACTAGTAGAAGTATTACATACTACCTAGGTAGTAGCTGATGAATCTTCAAGGTACCAACTTGGCGCTTCGGCGGATCCCCAACATCTGCACCGCATGCAGGAGGGCTAGCCGACCCAAGGGCCTAAGAGTCCGTCAGGGCTTACCGCGTCAGCTTACCCTGTAAGCTTCAAGGCTGCTCGTATTTCGGGTGCATAAACTTAGGTACTAGTAGTACAGACCGTTAGAAATTACCTAAAAATATGTAGAGCGGGCAGTGTTTATCTATTTAGAACTGGTTAAGTATATAAGCTGTTGTATTTATAGCTACCCAAAAATGAATCTTAGGTCCGAACAGCCCCGTAAACCTTGGAACCTTGGAAGTTTCGAAGAAATATTTTTACATGAATAAAAGCAAAAAAGTCATTATAGAAACAGGTGGAATGCGTCATGCACATCGACTGGAAGATGTCCAGGTTACACTGTCCAGGCTTGGCATCAATAATTCCTGCTGTCCTAGAACAGTACTAGAAACCTTCGAATGATCATTGGTCATTGGTATACACCTGGGCCTTTGGACTGGAAGATGGCAGGTCATCCTAATAAGCTAGCTACCAGGAAACAGCAAAGTGTGATTTTCTGCAAATTGCCGTAGGAACAAAAGGATTGTTCAGTAGTGCCGCGCTAAATACTGGCCAGACCTTTCCACTTGCATACAGCCCCGTTGGCTACCTAGCCAGAAATATTCTGGTACAGTGGTGTTGCAAAAGCTTGAAACCCCTTCTTGACCGTCCTGATCTCTGGCTTCCAGTAGCTACTTTTAGTAAGATGAAGGCATGCACATGGCTGCCAACCCTGCCAATGCCATGAAGGCAATATGGTCTACGGAGGAGCCGGAATTTGGTGTGTCGACGAGGGTGCCTTCGAAGGTAACACCCACTCAGCCGCACAAATTCAATAGTCTCTGTGATATCGGATTTTGATTCAGATTACTGCGGTAATATGCACACAGAAATCATCCGCGAGAGAAAGGCCTCTGCGGGGAAGGGGAAACATGATGGACCACATGCCCATTCGCTTTATATAGTACAGGTGATATGATCGAACAAAAAGAAAGAAAAGAAAAGACAAGAAGAGAGAACTCCATCCCAAACCCCTGCAAATGATTTCATACAGATGCGTATGCCGAGGATTGCCAAAACGAGATGGGCAGCGTGGGTGAATGTCGACAAGCGAGAGTGAAGAACAAACATGAACACAACATGTTCATCTGGTTTACCGCTTGGGCCATTGTCTCCAGCCACGACCGTGACCGCGCTATAGATCGAATTAGTACATGTTCCTGCTTTCGTACAAGGGTTCTCAGCTCAGCTGAACTGGGGTAAAAACGTACCTGCTTCCACAAACGGATCATCTCCGGCATCTCGGTCATCGCCTTGCGACGATCCTCGAGACGTGCCTCCATCGTACGCTCCCACTTGTGACCCTTGACCTTCTGGCCAATACCAGTACCCTTGATACGCAGACCTCGCTCAGCCAGGCGGGCCTGCTTGTACTCGGTTGACTTGGTGCTGGGAGGAAGAAGAGGCTCCACATTGTATTTGATTGCCAGTTTCACGAGGTCGGCCTGTTGTCGCAGTCCGTAGCGCGGTCCGATCCACTTTCCAGTGGTGAAGATCTTCCGGGGTAGGAAGGGGTTCTGGTTGCTGGGGTCATTGTGCAGAAGAGCACGAGAGAAAGAAAAGGCCTCACGGTCTTCCTTGTGAGCTCCCTTGGCCTCACGATCGGGAGTGTATGGAGATGGCAGGTTCTGTTCGGCGGATGCTTCGCCCTCCGGGGCTGTCGGGCGCGGTGCGACCAGGGCGGAGTAGACCTGGGGAGGATAGCGGGCGAAGAAATTGCGTAGACGCAGGGGTAGCTTGCCCACTGACTCTGTGAGAGACGCCATGGCGAGCGTGCGTGATTGTGAATGGCGGGGGGATAGCTAAACTGCGGACATTCGGAGTCTTTCACTCTTTCACGATGTTGACGGAACAAAAGTTGCGGCCCACGCTAATCCCAATTGAGGGTTCATTCTGCCCGAGGCGGTGACGGAGTGAAAAGCGGAAAAGAACGAAAGAAGCGGCTGGTTTCAGCCTCCTCCCTTTCACCATCCATTGTTACCAAAACTGCCAACACTTAGCGACATATCTCTTAACTAGTTGGAACACACTATTTCATTTCTGTGCATATCAGTGTCTCACTGTGCCCGTCATGGCGGACTACAACTACGGTGGTTCGGAGGAGGAGAATGCGGAACTGAGGAAGCTAGAGGCTGAGTTGGTATGTCAGAACTGATGCTCTCATGCGCGCGCCCGGCTTGGATCGCAACATCCTCGCTTTGTTACTGTCTCGGTCGCTAACCTTTGATTATGATAGCTGGATGATCCCGACAACTTTGAGACTTGGGAGAAGGTTGTCCGCGGCGCCGAGGCCCTTGAGGGTGGCATCAACCGCAATTCAAACCCCCAAGCCATCACCACTGTTCGCACCAACTACGACCGCTTTCTCGCGAAGTTTCCCCTCCTCTTTGGCTACTGGAAGAAGTATGCCGATCTGGAGTTCTCCATCACCGGCACTGAAGCCGCAGAGATGGTACGAAACCCCCCAGCCCCCCGCAGATACAATACAATATCCCCTATCAAGTTGTTTCGGTATCACTTTCACTTGGGCCTTCAAATCTGACAAACATCTACTATTTTAGGTCTACGAACGCGGAATCGCCAGCATCTCCCCCTCTGTAGATCTCTGGACCAACTACTGCGGTTTCAAGGCCGAAACCTCCCATGACGCCGACATTATCCGAGAGTAAGTCGATACGTGGTTTCCTTCCCTTACCTTTCCCTGTAACCGTGACCGTGACCGAACGCAGCTCGCGAAAGCCCCTGTTGTTCCGATGTTGTTTGAGGCTTGGATATGCGGTGGTTCAGATATTCCATTGATGATGGGTGAGAAAAACATCGCCTTCCCACCCTGAATCAAGCGGAGTTTACTTCTCACCGGCTCATCCAGGCTGCTTTCCTTCTCCACCTCACAGGCATGATTTGCATCTTGCCCGGACAGCCCATGGAACAGTCTCGCTCGAAAGGCTCTTCCCTCTTAATCCTGCGCACGAAAACCCTGGCTACCTTCCCCCTACAGCTTGCTCACCCCGTTGATTGATGTTCTGGGTCTGTCTCAGTGACAGCATGAGCCATGTTTGACACATAACCTTCTCCTACCGCCCCCTTTCCATTCCTCCCATCCCATCCCATCCCACCCCACCCCAAGCATCAAATTGTGCTGTGTGCTAACCAAGCTGAAATAGCCTATTTGAGCGTGGTGCCAACTGTGTTGGTCTTGATTTCCTTGCCCATCCGTTCTGGGATAAGTACATTGAATACGAAGAACGCGTTGAGGCACAAGACAAGATCTTCGCCATTTTGGGTCGTATCATTCATGTCCCCATGCATCAGTATGCGCGATACTTTGAGCGGTATCGCCAGCTAGCACAAACCCGTCCCTTGGCGGAGCTTGCCCCTGCAGACATCATGTCTCAGTTCCGAACAGAAATCGAGGCCGCTTCGTCTCAAGTTCCTCCGGGTGCGAAGGCCGAGGCCGAGATCGAGCGTGATCTGCGCTTACGAATTGATAACTATCATCTGGAAGTTTTTGCCAAGACTCAAGCTGAAACAACCAAGCGCTGGACTTACGAGTCGGAAATCAAGCGCCCTTACTTCCACGTTACTGAACTGGACGAAGGCCAATTGGCTAATTGGTCGAAGTATCTTGACTTTGAAGAGAGCGAAGGCTCTTACTCCCGCATCCAGTTCTTGTACGAGCGCTGCCTGGTCACTTGTGCTCACTACGATGAGTTTTGGCTCCGTTACGCCCGCTGGATGGCTGCTCAGTCTGGCAAGGAAGAGGAGGCGCGCATTGTGTACCAACGTGCTAGCTGTCTCTATGTCCCCATTGCGAATCCAACCATCCGACTTCACTATGCCTACTTCGAGGAGATGTCTGGTCGCACTGATGTCGCCAAGGATATTCACTATGCAATCTTGATGAACCTGCCTAGTCACGTCGAGACCCTCATCTCACTCGCAAATCTCTGCCGTCGCCACGGTGGTCTAGATTCCGCGATCGAGGTCTACAAGACCCAACTGGATTCCCCCGAGGTTGACATGTCGACCAAGGCCGCTCTTGTCGCGGAATGGGCTCGGCTCTTGTGGAAGATCAAGGGTGCTCCCGATGAGGCCCGGAAGGTCTTCCAAGAGAACCAGCAGTACTACCTCGACAGCCGTCCGTTCTGGACCTCTTACCTCATGTTCGAGATTGAGCAGCCGACTAGCGCCGAAGCCGAGTCCGTTCAGTACGACCGTATCAAGCAAGTCGTTTCCGACTCTCGATCCAAGAGTACACTACCTGCCGAAATCGTCAAGCAACTCGTGCAAATTTACATGGCTTACCTGCTTGAGCGTGGTATCAAGGACTCCGTCAAGGAGTACATGACTCTTGACCGTGAGATCAATGGCCCACCTTCCATCGCTTCGGTCAGGACCGGCGGAACTGCCATTGCTGTGCTACCAACTCCCGCAGAAGTACTACCGGCAGTGCCTGCTCCCGCTCCCGCACCCGTGATGCCCGATACTCAAGACCCTGCAGCCGCGGCGCAGGCATATGCCTATTATCAGCAACAGGGAAGCCCTGTGAATGGTGTCCCGGTCGCCTAAGTACCTGGTCAGGCAGCGTAATACTTGTCATGTCTCCTTATGAACATTTTGTTTGCGGTGGTATCGGTCGCTCTGAGCCGCCATCCCCTTTCTTTGAGGTGTTTTCATTCTTACGATTTCTCATCTACAAGGGCGGGTGAGTTTCTTTTTCTGTAGCATCATGTTTTTTTTTGTGCCGTCCCCTCACCATGGCACCGTTCTTGCTTTCCCCTCCTTTCTACAGGTTTGTTTAGCGAATTTGATATGCCAAATAGGCTTTGCCAACTCGGCACTCATTCTGGTTTGCTTTTATGGTTAGGACCATTCGGATTTCCCCAATCGTTCCGTTGTACTCTAGTTTCCCTCTTGTTTGAATGATGCTAAACCCAACCAACATATGCAAAGTGCCTTGCTCTCTCCATTTGTCGAGTAGTTGGCTTAACCCTGCCATGTAGGGCAGCCATGTACTACTACTAGTAGTATTACCTGTAGAAATGAAGCCCGATATAATCTAGCAGTAATTAGTACAATCCCATCTTGTTGACACTCCATACTGGTCCACCGTTAATCCACAGTAGCACGTGACCGCGTGACTGGTCCATCGCGCTCCGCCGTAGAAATTCGATGCGACATCTCGCCGCATCGTCCAACCCGGTTGCCATCAGATTGCTCTCAGTCCAGGTTGCGATGGATGCTGTTATGACTAACGGCTCGGATGCCCCCCATGGGCCTCCTCCAGACCCCATAGAGCGTCCACCGACACCTCCTCCCCCTCCCCCCCGAAGACTCGGGAGCTCCGCCGCCGCCGCCAGATGCTGCCGCGCCTCCACCTCCTCCAGATGACATTCCCCCTCCCCCGCCTGTGGAGACAAAGAAGAAAAAGCAAGGATGGGGTGCGAAAAAGCCCTCCGCGATACCGTTGAGTGTGGAGGACCTGATCCAGAAGAAGAAAGAGGCGGATGCGGCTTCTGCGAAGGTATGCGCTCTGCCATCCGAACCCATTCATTCTTACCACGAGGGAAACACAGTTACTAATTTCTACTATTTTCTATTCACTTATAGCCCAAATTCTTATCCAAAGCTCAACGAGAAAAGCTTGCGCTGGAGAAGCGCGCCAAGGAAGTAGAGGCCGAGCGACAAGCGAAGAAGGCACCTGCGACTGGCGTTGATCGCAATGGATTCTCGACCGAGCCGGCTTCATCGAGAACCGAGCAGAAGTACCCAGATACAAGAGATCCAAATGGACAAGTACCAACTGGACCTCGTGCCATGCGCGGCGAGCGTTCGTCCGGACCTGGGCCCTCACGAAACGGACAACAATCACGAGGACAAGATAAGGAATCGGCGAAGTCAAGGAACGCGAAGGCCGACAAGCGTCTTGCGGAAGAGGATGAGGCTGAGGCACAAGCGTCTCTCGTCAAGAAACAATATATGGGAGCTGACCAAACCTCCACATTCTCCGCCAAGAAGAAACGCAAGCGCACCACCGATCGCAAGTTCAATTTCGAGTGGAATATCGAGGAAGATACAAGCGGCGATTACAATCCTCTATACCAGCACCGACATGAAGCCAACTTCTTTGGTAGAGGCCGACTGGCAGGATTCGGAGATGATGTCGCAGATGATGTGGCGCGCAAGTATGCTGACGCCTTGGTAACTCGAGACCAGGAGTCGGGTAGCATGCGCGCGAAGGAGATTCTCAGAGATGGAACGTCGTCGTCGTGAGGAAGGTTCGCGTAACCAGATCGATAAGCACTGGAGCGAGAAGAAGTTGGAGCTCATGCGCGAGCGCGACTGGCGTATTTTCAAAGAAGATTTCAATATCGCTACCAAGGGTGGAAGCGTGCCCAACCCGATGCGTTCTTGGGAAGAGAGTCTCTTGCCAAAGCGCTTGCTGGAGCTTGTCGATCGCGTTGGCTACAAGGAACCCACTGCGATTCAACGTGCCGCTATTCCCATCGCAATGCAGTCGCGAGATCTCATCGGTGTGGCCGTTACTGGTTCCGGTAAAACAGCTGCATTCCTGCTGCCACTTTTGGTATACATCTCAGAGCTACCACGGCTAGACGAGTTCGAGTGGCGCAAAAACGACGGCCCCTACGCAATTGTTCTTGCTCCCACTCGTGAATTGGCGCAACAAATTGAAATTGAAGCCAAAAAGTTCACCCAACCTCTTGGTTTCAACGTCGTCAGTATTGTCGGTGGTCACTCAATCGAAGAACAAGCGTTCAGTCTCCGCGATGGCGCGGAAATCATCATCGCCACCCCAGGTCGTCTAGTCGACTGCATCGAGCGTCGCATGCTCGTCCTCAGCCAGTGCTGCTACGTCATCATGGATGAAGCAGATCGCATGATCGATCTCGGTTTCGAAGAACCCGTCAACAAAATCCTAGACGCCCTCCCAGTGACGAATGAAAAGCCCGATACCGAAGAAGCAGAAAACTCACGCGCCATGAGCCAACACATCAGCGGACGAGACCGTTACCGCCAAACCATGATGTACACAGCCACCATGCCCGCAGCCGTCGAGCGGATCGCGCGCAAATATCTCCGTCGACCAGCAATCATCACCATCGGTGCTATCGGTGAAGCCGTCGACACAGTCGAGCAACGCGTCGAAATGATACCCGGCGAAGATAAGCGCAAGAAGAGACTTGCGGAAATTCTTTCTGCGGGAGACTTCCGTCCTCCAATCATTGTTTTCGTCAACATCAAGCGAAACTGTGATGCTATCGCTCGTGAAATCAAACATATGGGCTTCTCATCTGTTACTCTGCACGGTTCTAAGACCCAGGATCAGCGTGAGGCTGCTCTTGCCTCTGTCCGTAACGGTTCGACGGATGTTCTTGTCGCTACTGATCTGGCTGGTCGTGGTATCGATGTTCCCGACGTCTCGCTTGTCGTTAACTTTAACATGGCTACCTCGATCGAGAGCTACACTCACCGTATCGGTCGTACTGGTCGTGCCGGTAAAAGTGGTGTGGCTATTACGTTCTTGGGTGGCGAGGATTCGGATGTTATGTATGTTTTCCCCTTTTGCCCTGTTGCAGTGCCCTTCTGGGTTATTCTCTTGTTCGGTATGCTAATCAAAATTACAGGTACGATCTCAAGCAAATGCTCACGAAGTCGCCTATCTCGCGTGTTCCTGAGGAATTGCGCAAACATGAGGCTGCGCAGTCCAAGCCGAATCGTGGACAGGCAAAGAAAATCGAGGATAGTTCTGGGTTCGGTGGGAAGGGTGGTTGGGCGTAATGAATTTAAGGCCTGTTTGATATACTATTGTGGAAGAATACCATTTTTATGCCATGATCATTCTATTCGCACAATTATCACTATGGAGATGTAGCTTTCTCGTTCTAGCTTTTACGAACTTGAAGCTGTTTAATTTGTAGAGAGGTTTGGGTATGTACCATGCTGATATCATTTCACCTCGGGTTTTGCTTGTGCATGTATTGTATCTAAGCACACTAATCACGTTACATTATTCTGAAGCCTTGAGTTGGCGACGATTCTGCATCAATTTATTCTGCAACAGAGGTGTAGTCACTGTGGGTCGTCCTTTTGTGGCGTTCTCAACCTTGGAAATCTTCGGGACGGCTCGAGTACAAGTATCTCAGCTATAAATCGCGGATCGTGCCGTGAACCTTCAAGATGGGGTTTGTCGCATATCGAGACTCGGAGCATAAGCGATTCACTGCGGGTGACCGACCTTGGAATTTGCTTCCTGTCGTTCACAATGTCTGGCGGCTAAAAAGGCCTATCACCTTGCTTGCAAGTTCCAGCATTCCAATTTTGTTAGAAGGGGTAAACACCATGGATTCTTGAGTTTGAATTAGACGATTGATAGTGAGAAATCCGAGACCCAAAGCTGAGCAGGGTTGAAACAGAAGCCAATTACACGACCTTCTTGACGCGAGTGCACCAAGCCCCTTAGAGAAACTACATCGAATACGAAGAAATTTGACAAATAAAGAAACGCCAAGCTCACAACTGAAAGTGCTGATATGACCAGTGCCAGTCTACGGGGTAGCGATCATCGTGGGGGCCAGAAGGCCAGACGCAGCAGCAAATCAGAACCCCTTGCAAGTTTCACAGATAGCGTGTCCAGGCATAAATTGCTAGACCTATCTGGGAAAAAGAGATGCAGCGCCAATCAACCCGTTCAATTCTGCGGCAGCTGTTGCAGATCATCGCAAGTACGGCGTGCCGTGGCCATTTTGATAGGCATCTGGACCGCAATTACGCTGCCAGCGTGCCAAGAAGCCTTGTTCACGCCAAGACTTTTGGGCCCCCAGTTCTTGGGGGCTGAAAGCCAAGTCGATTTCTAAATCGGCCCGGGGCGGGCTGTTGTTAAAAGGCTGAGCGAAGCCCGCCGCGGCTTCTGACGCGGGCTTTTCTCTTCGCCTATCTACATCGGTCTGCGGATCATAATACACTACGATGGATTTTTGGAAAAGGGAAGAAGCCGGTGGTGAATGTGAGCTGGTTGGGGAGGAAATGGCTACATTGGTGGGCAATGGGGTTTGTATACACCTACCAAGAATCCATGCCGATGGAATGACCTGACTGATTACGAATAGATTTTGGTAGGATTTGCTGGTCAAGCCCTCTTATCCTTGTGCCTGTCGGCTTGGGTATTCTTCCTCACAAAACATGGAAATATGGACATTACGCACCCAGAAGGGTCGATCGGGCGTGTGGTTGAACGCAAGCGCATGGAATTTGTTATGAATATTTTGATGGTTGGATCGGACTTTCAATCAACCCTGGGCATAGCCTATATGATCACTACCTTCGCGCAGGTACGCATCCTCGATCACCCCTTCAAAGTTCCCTGTCGGATTTGTGAGGTTTTCTGACATGTCTTTTACTTTCGCGCAGGCACAAATTATGGATACATACCACCTCCACCTCGTTTTCGATATCGCTAGCTTCGTCGGAGTATCCAACACGGCCGCGCTTGTTTGTTGGAGATATTGTCGTGCTAAGATCAGCGAACCTGACGCTAAACGTCGTGGTCTCCGCGAGCGTGTAACATGGTTCGACAATCGCTACCGAGCCGCTTATATCTTCGTTGCCTTATACCTCGCCCTGACGATACTGCTCGAGCTTCGCCTCAATGAATGGGCTCCGAACAAGGAGCCTGGTCGTTGCTACCATTCGTACTTGGTGACGAGCCCATCAGACTCCCACCCAGGCTCGGATAAGCTCTATGTGGCTTTCACCAGTGCTTGGCTCATGATTGTCGTTCTCTCTAGCATTTTCGCTGGAGTCGGCAAGAGGCGTGCGATTCTGATTTTATCCGCGCTCCATTTCCCCTTGCACCTTTACATGGCGATTGCTCTTCGGCAGGCAAATCAAGGAAAGTTCGAGGGCGAGACAAACCACGAGAATGAATGGGACTTTGGCCAAACGACCGCAGTTCTTCTTTTGGGAATTGCTCTTGTGGAGCTGGTCGCCAAGGGGAAAGAATACTATGACTTCGAGACTCATGTGGCTAAGCATGGATTGCCCCCGCCTACAGATGAACACTCGATCCATAAGGATGAGGAAACCAGTAATGGAAGCTATCTTCTCGATCCTGTTCGACAAGATGAACGCAGTCCTGGGGAGAGTCAGCAAATTACGGAAGAACACTCCGCGACTGCAAAAAACGGATACCAGCGGGTCGAAGGCTGAATGATTCTCGACATGATAAAATTGACGCATAATGACATTCCGCTGCAAATTATGAATGACAGCTAGACTCAAGTCTAGCAGTTAGATGAAATCTTGCAAGATAATTCTATCTAGCCAAGGCGATAGACTGAGACGGCACCTGCATGACATTGTTATCCACCGACAGGGACGAGAGCATGAAGGCTTGACATAATAGATCATTAAATTACCATATCTACTAAATATTAAAGCCATGACTACCTAGGCGTATTAATAATAGGGTAGGTAGTGAAGCAATTCATTCAGAGTTTCGTCAAATTGCCAGTAATTATATAATCGCTGTGTCGGCGTTGAGTAGTAGGCTCAAGTTGTTACTAGGTGAGTTGGTACTAAGCCCTACCTACTAGGTACTAGAGTTCAGTCGTGGGCGACAACGATGATAACTAAAATAAATACTACTACTACTACTACTACTACTATTAGGTACTATGTTACTAACCAAAAGTCAAATTCCAATTCGAACAACCTTGAAAGGCAGTTCAGTATATTTGTTGCTTCGGAGCCATTAATCAAGAAGACTCTGTGCTATTGATCAGTAAATACTAGTAGTAGTATTGATAATACTATACTCTTTGGATTTCTTCTAATCGGGTGTCCTGGTGAATCTTGGAAGCATACTGAGACGAATTCTTCAGGTCCGTGTCTCTCGAAACATATGCTAGCAGTTGGCCGGAATGCCCGGCCATCTAAGGACTTTATATTCCAAGGTTTCCGAGGTCCTCTCTTCTCCAATAATTATGCACCATCTGACTCTGACCGCGAGCGGCAAGCGATGCGTCGGCTATGCGCCACAACTTCATGCGCTTGACACCACCTTCTCCCCAACAAAAGGGCCGCACCAGCCACCCCATAGGCAAAAGAACGCCATGCCAGGTGGTAGATTATAATGATATGGCGGTAAGGCTTATGCACCAACCCAAATCTGACTAATGAGAAATCTATAGCACTACGATTCTCATGAACCTCCATGTCACCCGGGTTTGCCTTGGGGGCCGATAATCCAAGATTCTATTGGCCGATTCGCAGGCGGGAAGGCCCTAGTTCCTGGGCTCTGGGGGGCCCGATGGAATCGCCACATTGAGATGGGCGCAGGGACCAAAAAAATAGTGAAACGAACGGATACAGTCGGAGTCGAAAACAGATTCCCCCTGTAGGCACTCATACTTTGTTTCTCGGCCCGTACCCGAAACTACACTAAGCCGTATTAGGTTACACCAGGAACAACTCTTGTCAACCGTACTGCGTTTCAGAACGTATTCGATTCCAGCATCGTTGTAAAATACTGTAAACCTCGACAGAATGTTCTAGCTGGGTTCTCAAAGAAAGGGAGGGGGGAGGGGAGATCTGGCGACCTGGCTTGATCCAGCTGGTCTGCTTCCCAGCTGGTCTGCTTCTATCTGCAGCCGCTTCCAGTCATTCCGGCGCCCACCACAGGCGCCTACCACAGGCGCCCACCACACCCGGTCCCGCCCGGGTAAGCTGACGCAGATCTCTAGGGCTTCAATCTTGTAACTATGAGCAATAGCCCGTATTACGCTAACTACCCCTCTCAGCCACAAGAGCTCGACCTATGGGAACAGGACTCACAATATGTCCCAACTCTGGGATATACCCACAGCCCTTATGCTACGCGATCCGACTGCAGCCGCTCGCTATCTACTCCCCTCGATGATGAGCCTAGTCCCGCAAGCGGACTTCGACCGGATTTCCTACCGCTACTCCAGGAGCCTGAGCGGGAGAAGGACAAGATCTACGATGAGGATCACCCCAGCTGTATTCACTATTTCATAGAATGGCGGGTCACCGTCAATAAGAAGGTCATAGTGAAGGACACGGAAGAAGACCTGGTCTTGGCCCCAAGTGCCTACTGGGAGTTGATCTTGGAGAAGAAGCTACAGACGGTGCTTCGAGAGAAAGTCTCCCGCAACAAGAGGGTCAGGGTTGATGACAGCGATTGCTGTGACGGTCAACGATCGTTCCCAGCGCGACTTGACTAGGCGCTTCAACAAGACCGACATCAATTGGATTCCCATCGAGAAACAGCTCCAGATGTGGTCGAGTCACTTCTGTCGAGGGAAGAGACTGGCTTTGAGGATCTGTTTCAACTACGTAGAGGATTGCACTTCTCCATCCGCTGGACAGAAAGGGGAGAAGAGAGGTAAATCTTATGTCACTAAGAGGATGCTTGATGATCGACATGCCCAGCTAAAAGCTGAAAAAAATGCATGTGATCATGAACCAATTTTGCGACACGTTTATGCTATGGTGAAATGTGATTTACCATGTCATTTCGGCCCTATTGTTGGCAGGATCCAGCGGGAAAAAAGCATTATCGGCTTCGAACGCAAACTCTTAGGCGGCTAATTACCTATGCCGAGAAAGGTAGTGTCCAAGAGACACACAGAGACATTCCTGATGAAATCCAAGAAGAGCTATATATGGAAGAGCAGCAGAGGCTGGAGAAAGAAAAGCGCAAAAGCGGAACCGTTGTTGAGACAGGAACACCATACGCACCTATCAACATCAATGTTCTCCCATCCCACCTCTCTGGATCGGAAGTAATAGCTCCCAAGACGGCAGCGAATACGGCCGAGCGGAAGGACATGGGCCCATTGAAGATTCCTGGTCTCAAAGACGCAGCCGTTAAGGAATACGGTGAGTGGCTTGCATCACGTGTCTGAGATGATATCCTCAAAGCTGCATTTCGACAGGCGTGAGCCGTCACTCTAACTGACGGCTTTGACCTTGAGCACATCTACAAGGATCAAGATACAGAACTTTTTGTTGGCAAAAGGATTAAGCCCGGAATTGCCAGAAGTTTTGTAGAGAACATTGGTGACTGGGTTGACAACGTGAAGAATGCAGGTGTCCATTCTTGACATATCGAAGCAAGGCGTGCTGGCGTTGGGTTGGCTTTCAGCGTTCTTAGGCTCGGATAAAATAAAGAACACAGTAGGATGTCTGCTCCATGATAATTCCAGTCCCTTGTTCTGAATTAATTTCTGAATTAACCTGCGTTCCAGGTAAAGTTCAACGGCATAGGCACATTAGGATAAGTCTTCTCTGGCACAGGCGTGCGGTAATTACCCAGTAAGCAGGAAGGATGGAAGCACAGTTCCTACCGACCATATAAAGTACACCATTAAATTGAGTGGTAGCAACTATCGAAAAGGAATCAATGCTTATGCCTTTGGCGGATCTCTGGACTTCTTTTGTATATCCAGAGCCATTGACTTTGCTCTTTGAATTCCAGTGATTTCTTCAATCTTTTTCAGCTGTACTACAACCCATTCGCGCGAGGTGCTCATGGTAGTATGTGCTGTTCCTGCAATGTAAAGAGGCCATAATAGAGACAAAATACAAGCAGCTCTCATATCACCTGATCTGCCTGGTTTATCACAGTAGTGGAAAATGTATGGGACACTGTAGCATATATCGCTTGAGTTCTGCTGTATGATAATATCTGAAGTTTGGAGAAGTTCTCGGTAAGATAAGGAGAACAATGTCGACTGAAAAGACGGTAAGCCGATGTGTAGCGACAGTGTCTCAATAAGTGCTTGGCGAAGAGTAATGCGCGCACATCGCTGCAAATTCCAGGTGTGGGCGATCTCGATTCCGGAATATGAGTAGTGTCGTTCCAAAAACGCGTTTGCGTAGTTTTCTGGAATTGTTGTTGTCTTATACCCATATTCAGCCGTGAGGCTTTTGGCCCAGCGTTCTAGAGCTTTATCAATAGACAGGAGTGCGGAAATACAGCCAGACATGGTCGATTTGTCCACGACCCTCTCCTTTACTGATGCAAGAACAGCGCATGTGCTGACAATTATTCCTGCCAAGCGACCAGCAGGAACCTCCTTTGCGGACTCAAAAATTCGAGCCTCATTCATCCACTTTGTCAGTGTTACTGGTACATCCAGCCATCGTTGAAGGCAACTAACAAGCTGTTGGCATGTCAGAAAGTGAAACAACATTTGAACACTCTAAGTGCGACTTACGACTTCAGTGCGCAGATTGAGGAAAATGCTTCGACCGATCCTATTACGTAGCTGGCCAATTCCTCGGAGTTCTACCAATGCCAAAGCACCATCCACATGTCTGTCCCACGAACTGAGGTTATCATCTGAATTGAAATTCACCGTCTAGTACTTATTATTATCAATCTGTTTGCTCTCATCGTTGTAAAAAGGCTTACTTCATAGAGCACTAGGAGCGTCACAGCAACTAGCATCTGATCGGATAATGCTTCTGCAGGGTCTGCAAGTGCCACGCACATATGGCGGAGTGCTGCAGAATACAGCTGACCCCCCTACAAGAGTCAATGAAGGTGCATTCCTCACGTGCGCCATGCTCATCATCCCCACAGCATTGATAAGATCAGCCAAGTATCCGCACTCTGTCGCTCGCGTGTACATGATGGACACACAGTCAGGATGACTAATGGCCCGCCCAGATCCGCTCATGAGATAATGATAGGAGAAAAAACTCAAAGCCAGATGTTGTGGTGAAATTCCCGTCCATAGATCGATATCAGGCCCCTCCTTAGACCGATAAGCTGTGGCTTGTTGGCATCGTGCATTCTCTTTGAATACTGCCTGGTTTCCATGAGATGAGACGACGGGCGAGCTATTGTGTAAGATAAGATGAGATTTATTCATAGACTCCGCGGTTTGATCTCGAAAGGTAAAAGAACTCTGATCCCGGTATCCATCACACCTGGAACCGGCCCTGACACATTGACGACATGCAGGTTTTGACAAATCGCACTTAGCTCATTAATTAGTCAGCTATAGTGTCAAGCGACATATGTAGAATACCTTTCTTCTCTTAACTCGGCATTCCAGGCACGCCCTGCTGGGCTTACCGCAAAAGACCATGTCGGGTCAGATGAGTTCGGTTGCGAAACGGGATAAATTGATGGGGTCGCGTTGGAAAGAGACTGTTTCCAACTGGGTGGCGTCTTGCTCTAGTTAACTCCATTGCTTCCGTAATCAGCCCCACCAAAACATTATTTGTCGAGCTGCATACTGATTCTGGAATAGCTAAATTTGCGCCCAGCTTATGAGAACCACCTATACAGCTTCCCATGATTTGACCTTCGAAAAGTCCGGTAGCCATATGTCACGAATTCTACAAGTGGGTACTATGGGGCCTTGCTTTTTCTTGGTCACCCTCATCAACCCTCGAAAGATCCCTATCCTCGAGCTGCCTACCCTTTTAGGAAAGATTATCGTGGTAAAAATGAGTCGGCTAGACGTCACCATGGCCTAGTACATGCTACTTAAATTGTCCCATTCCTCGTTAAGTCCTGCCCGTCTCCCCAAATTATCAAGAGTTTGACAGATCTGGGTAGATCACTTCATAAACTTTGCTTATTTTGCCGCCTCATACAATCTCCTTCACACCGAAATCATGTCCCAAGGTGTTGCATTTGTGACTGGAGCAACGGGTCACCAAGGCGGCGCTACTGCACGTGAACTTCGAAAGTCCGGAATAGAAGTTCATGCGCTTGTCCGAAATCCATTTTCTGAATCCGCCGTTGAGCTCCAACGGCTGGGAGTCCAACTATTCCCTGGCGATTTCGACAACATATCCTCACTCAAAGCCGCAATGCAAGGTGTGACTGCGATATTCCTTAACGTATCGCCCACGCGTTCCGACCCTGCACGCGAGGTGATACATGCCAAGAATATCATAGAGACTGCCTCTTCATCCGGCACTGTCACTACGATTGTTTATTCCAGTGTTGCGATGACGGGAAAACACGAAACTTTCCCGAACTGGGGCCCTGACTATCCAATGGCATGGTATTGGCAAAGCAAAGCTCAGATTGAGTCCCTTGTACGGGAATCTAACGCTGAATACTGGACTATTCTCCGACCCGCATTCCTTATGAACAACTACCACATGCCGACAGCTTCCTTTATGTTTCCTGACTTGGTTCAGAAAAGGGTCTTTTTGACAGCATACAAGCCTGGCACTGCTATGACCTTAGTTGACCCTGGCGATGTTGGGAAATTTGCTGCTGCAGCGATTGTTAACCCTTCGGCCTTTAACAAACATGAAATAGACTTGGGTGTCGAATCTCTTACGCCAGCCGAGATCGTGAAGGAGCTGACTTGCGTGAGTGGAAAAGACGTTGCTCTTCAATTTTATAGCGAGAAAGAAGCAGCAGACCTCGCAGCGAAAAACCCGGTACTCCGTGCCCAGCTGTGGGCAAACGATGTTGGATACCAAGTTGATTTTGAGGGGCTATTGAAGTACCCGATTCGCTTGACCACATTTTCTGAATATCTAGAAACCCACCGGGATGAGGTTATGCACACATTTATCTGAGTTTACTTTTCAAACATCATTGTTGATATGTTGGGAATCGTGATTTAAGTCATGAGAAAGGGAGGGACTTCGTGTGATTTTGCAACACCTAGGATGGAAATGTGGACAATTTAGATATTCCTTCTGTTCATTTGCAGCCCCATCCTGAGTACTGTACAGTATAGAGAAAAAAGAATTGCAGACGATTCTGATGCTTTTCAAACCATTGATTCTTCGATTCATTTCTCAAACTCTTCGACCGTTACGCCGGAATGTCGAAAGTGGGCTTTGGCGTTGGCATTTTGCACTGACCGATAAGAAAGATGCGCTCTAACAAGGCTACCGAAAGAATTCCAACGAGCTGAGTCGGCTAACTGATTCCTATGCACAATGCATAAGGCAGAAAGATCCGGGGTAACTTACAGTAAACGGGACTCTTCTCCTACATTTTAATCTGACGTCAGGCGAGGCAATCGCTACGTTCGATCTCCACCGTCAATCCTGCGTGTCGGAAATGGCCTCGAGCGCTCGCCTTTCTAGCACCAACCGTATCAATACACCATTCAAGAAAGTGATCAAATCCTTGGTCCGGGTGTTCTTCGAAATAGCTCCAGTTGCGTCTTATGAATCCTTTAAGCTCAGCGAAGAATTCTTCGATTGGGTTAAAGTCTGGAGAGTAAGGAGGCAGATAAACCAACTTGACTCCAGCATCCGCACACATTTGCGTGATACGCTCAGAGTGGTGAAATGATGCATTGTCCATGACTAGGACTGATTTCGGCTCCGGCCATCTTCCGCAATGCCGAAGAAGTTGATCGATAAAGTCTTCGAAAACAGAGGCAGAATCTATCTTCTTTCTGTTCCTCAATTTAGAGCATAATATTCCTCGGGCTTCCTTCCGAGTACTCGCGTAGAGAAAATCGTGGTCTGAGTCTCCGACCAACAGTAGTAGAAGTACCGTCCTCCAATGGTAATCGTGTCTTTGTTCAGCTAGTCTACTCGGATACTTTAGACGGAGACAAATATCCCGATCTTGTATTACCCATCCGTCCGTCGTTTGCCTATAATAAGCTCCAATGTAATTATGGGCTAAGAAATGTGCTGCAATCAGAATTGAATTAATTAATTGCCAAGGGACATCAATAAAACGTATCTTACAACAATTCGGAGTTCGTGTGGATGGCCCTAGCTGTTTCAACTCCGATGTCCAATCAGCGTTGCCTGCAGGATAGCGCCAATTCCCCAAAGCTCGCGCCATAAGCTTTAAAATGCAGGCCTGCGGGCACCGTACCTTTTCCCATCTCCCTCAAAAAATTCAGCGATGGAAAAGCAAACCCCCACTTTTCCAGCTCAGCCTGGGAAGCGGTTCAGAAAGAGTTTGATATGGCTTGTAGCGGGCGTGGGGACGATCGGCCTGATGGGGCTGGGTGGATTTCCTCCCCGCGCACATCACTGGGGCTTCCCAGGCTCCAACGTCCAGGAGAATATCGAAGTTCCAGTGCAGACCTCACCCTATGGAACATTCCCCCAAAAGGGCGACCCATTCCAGTTTATACCCTGCACTGATGCCAGTCGTCCGCCACCTCTGGATGACCCAACCCCTCAGCAATCATGGGCTGCCCTCTTCGATTCCGACCCCAAACACTGGAGCTGGGGTAGCACAGGCAAAGGCATCTTTCTTTGTGGCTACTTGGACCTTCCACTCGACTATCATAATTCTTCTGACCTTCGCATCGTCCGTATTTCGGTGACCAAATTCCAGGTCGCTGGTCTACCCCTGAAAAACGACACCGAACTTTCACCCTGCGGTCGCAGTAAGTACAAGAGCGAACGTACTCTAATCATCGAGCCAGGTGGCCCAGGAGGAAGTGGAAGCACATTCCTTTGGGAGACCGCAGAAGAAACGACCGAGCGCTTCAGCGATGGGCAGTTTGATGTCCTGGGCTGGGATCCACGCGGTGTCAATCTCTCCCTACCCTCCGGAGCATGTTATCCTCAAGATGCGCACCGCGACCGATGGTCTCTCTTATCACTCAACTATCGCGAGGAAGCTCCAGATTCACAATTGGAGCTCCTTGATGCCATGAACAACGCAACCTTCTTCGCATGCCGGCAACGGCTTGGAGATTTTGGCCGCTTCGTGAGTACGGCATCGGTGGCCCGCGACCTTGATGAGATTCGAAAAGCGCTTGGCGAAGAGGATGTCTCGGGTTACTTTGTCAGCTATGGAACCGGTATCGGACAGACATATGTTAACATGTTCCCCGACCGGGCGGGTCGCTTGATCCTTGATGGTACGGAATATGTTCGGGACCACCGTCTCTTGGGCGGATTTGGGTGGACTGCTCTCGACAATACGACAGATGCTTGGAACGATGGGTTCTTGGGCGAGTGTATCAAGGCTGGTCCAGAGAGATGTGCATTGGCGAAGCCAACTCCAGGCCAGGACGGACCAGTTGTCCTCAAACAACTCCAGGATCGCATGGGGGGGACTTCTCGAGTCTCTTCGGGCACGCCCACAATCGGCATATACAGAGTTAGGCGGTCCATCTCTGATCACGTACTCGGCGCTTGTGGACAGAGTGCTGTATCCGGTGATGTATAGACCAATGGAATGGCCAAGAATCGCCCAGATGCTCTACGAGCTCGAAGCAGGAAACTCAACACTAGCAGCGAAGCAGCTAGATACATCATGGAGCGACAATTCCGACAAGCCTTCATATCCCAACATCCCAGCTTCCAGTGAGCTCGAACTGCTTGTGATTTGCTCCGATGCATACGACGCGCCCCTTCCAGATGGACTGGAATGGTGGGACGAACTGTGGGGAAACATGACCACCCAGAGCTGGATCGCTGGTAACTCGCGGTTCTTCGCAGTCATTCCTTGCCGACATTTCAATACATACTGGGATCCGCCGTCAGAGGTTTACCGCGGCGATCTCAACCATACCCTCAAGACTCCCGTCCTTCTCATCGCCTCCACGTATGACCCTGCGACCCCATTACGCAATGGCAGACGTCTTTTGAAGGAAATGGGACACAACGCTCGGTTGATTGTTCATAATGCGTACGGGCATAGCTCGAGGAGAGATCCATCGGATTGTACAGACCGTCTGGCAAAGGACTATATTTTGAACGGGATTCTTCCCCATGAGCAGGAGGTTCAGTGCTATGCTAATACCAAGCCCTATTCTCAAGCTCCAGGTAATAAATAGCACCACCCAGGCCTTGCCATAAACAGACCCTTTCGTCATTCGAAGGGGGACTTCCTATACTTCTTTAGGCTTGAGCATAAAAACAATAAATATCAGAATTTGATTGCAACAGTATACTCCAGCCAAAATCACAATTATTTAAGCAGCTAAAGATCGGTAAAAAATAAAAACTCCATGCAACTGATATTTCGATTGATCTTCCTTGAAAGCATCTCGTGGTTATCCTGAAAATCCCTTAACCGGATCGCCTGTTTTCCCAGTCTCTAGCCCGATACAATTTATCCTCTTCACTCCTTAGCCAAATGAACCATGTGAACATGAGTTCTATATCTATCCTTCCTATTGAACACCTTCGCACAATGAGTGCATTGAAACTTGTTAGGCGATACGTGAATAGATGAGATATGCCGCATCAAGGTCGCCTCGCTCCGAAATTGACCCGAGTAAGTGCAGCCTTGCCATTCACAGCTGTATTTGATTTTGGATGACTGACTTTGAAGCGGTAAGTGAAAATCATTCGGATATTTATATTGAGTGCTTTAAAATAAGGCTTACAATGCATTCATTTCACGATTATTCTCGCAATTCTCCGCCCCCATAACCTTGAGAGTGTTCTTCGCCGACTCTTCCAACTGGTGACTTGAGTGAACGTTGGATGATTGTTCATGAAAATCCAGATAGTTGGACATAGCTTCATGGCCCTGTGGCCATTCAGGAAAGAGAAGGTTATCAAACGCTTTCGATTGTCGGACCTTGGAACTGGGTGATTGGAACATCGTCGTGCTGGATCCCAGTGTTTTATGAGGTGTTTGTACCTTGGGATACGAGATTGGCGTCGGCGAAATTGGATTTCCACTGAGGCCATAACAGTTCAGCTGTTGAAATTGTGATAGGGCAACATTTTGATATGGGGTTTCGGGTCCTAGCCCGAATGAATTTTGCCAAGATCTGTTGTGGGGTTCACGGTATTCGTATAGTGCATCCGAATAGCAGTTGTCTGGCATGTTGATGAATATAAGGTTGAGCAAAATAATGCCAAACTAATGAGCAGGAGCACAGCTTGGCTCAGCTATTGAGATTGAAGTTTTAGCTGAGGTCTTCCTGGGCCAAGTTTTGTGAGCTGAAGAATGCTTATGGAAAGACATCAGTATGTGTATTTATAATTTAGCAGTGGCTACTGAGCCCCAACGCTTGGCATGGTCTAGTGTGCTACAGCATCAACGGTACGAGTCCGCATGCATCTGCTAGACCTGATCAGGTTTAGCGGTGGCGAATCCGAGCTATAGCCGATCTGCCGCTTTGTCTAATGTAGTTAGGCCCTGCTTACACTAGTTGTCGTGGTCTTCCCCCCCCCTTCTCTGTTATGCTATACAATCATGCCGGGCCGTACCGTGCTGTGCTGTGCCGTGCTGTACCGTGCTGTACCGTGCTGTGCTGTGCTGTGCTGTGCTGTGCTGTGCTGTGTCGTACCGTGCTGTGCTTTTTATTTTCTGCTTCTTCTTCTTCATTCGACCAATTACAGGGGAGGAAGGCGGGGGATTATGCAGTTTCAAGGTTTTGGCGTACTGCATAACCTATTCCCCATTGAAAGATTTCAAGCTCTACAGTATTAACGTCAAATTCGGACCTATGATCAGTGTTTTCTAGGATCTGATACCCAGTGATTCAATTACCGGAATTTGACTCTGGACTACACCCGACCACGCAGTTAATGCATACCACAGCGCCAATATTCCTCGAGTTTCCCGTTCCTACCACTCCCATCAATTTCCCGCCATGGACCAAAGGGTAAATTATCATGTAAAGCACATGTGAGTAATATAAAATCTTGTTACAATTAAATGTGTAATCAATTCATTATACTTGGAAGAATACCCCGATTGCGGCTGTTCCTGAGACGCTGCGCTAAGCTACTTGTTTGTTCAAACCCAGTGAGAGTTGCAAGCATATCCAACATTTGCAAGATCCAAGTATATCTCTCCGAAGATTTATCCGTGCAAATAGCCGCAACAAATAACGGCAATTGCAATCGGAGCACACCTCCAACCCCTGGCGCCCCACAGATAAAGTAATAGTCAATGCTGGCACAAATGTCATCCGCTAACTCGTCTATGGCGGCAATAGAATGCCACATTATCTGTTCACATTCATATGTCCAATGGAAACTGAGAATATAATGGGCAATTGATCTGATCATCTCATTGACGATGATCCGCATTTGGCGGTAGAAGTTCCACATCCCTGCTATGGCGAGGCTGCCGTACGTATGATATGTCTTTCTGCCAGTTGCAGAGCAAAAGGGCTCGTTGGTAGAAAGAGATGTTCTCTCCACAACTGTATAACTCCAAGTCTCATCCAAGGAAATGGCCCATGTTTCAAGATCAGCCTCGAACCCGATAGCTTCGCTCAGTAAGAATCCGAGATTTTTAACAGACTTTTCCGCCTTGTCAACTTTAATCGATAAATCATTCAACCGAACGATTATTCGAAAGAACCTTTCGCGAGGTCCGGCGTCTTTATCGTCTTTTGTTTCGGCAAGCTCTGATAGCTCCCAGATCTTCTGCGAATTGTGTTTCGAGTAGCGGAATATCACACCGCTTATAGCCTGAGTATAAGTGTGTCAACATAGGCCAAGTCTCTTTCGGGTCAATTCAAACCGACATTCAACAGTGTCACGGTTTCAAAAAGAGACCGCCCCAAGTCAGAATTGATTTGCGCTTCACCTCGTAACTCAATCATTCTGGTGGCTCCTAGAATGTGGTTCATCCATCCATGCATCTCAGGTCTTCCCATTTTGCCCATGACCATCTTCCAGAGATATTAAAGCCTGCTTTTCAGTTCTAATAAATAGAGGGAATCTTACCTCATAAGTACTCAGCATCATGACGGCTACCAGGGTGGAGTCCGTTGTCGCCAACGAAGGATCTCGTAACGCATCGTTAGTAGCACAGAGTGCCATACCATATGATTCTGCTGCCGACCGTTTTAAGGTAAATGACCTCTGCATTCCTGACATGCTGGCCAGTCCGAGCGCCTTGGAAGCAGTCTGAAGTGCAGCAGAGGACTCTTTGCTAAGCAACTCTAGCAGGTACCAAAATATGCCCTGGTTTTGGGTAAATCCAACCCAAAAGGTGAAAAGGTGGGACATAACATGATCATCGATTGAAAGGGGCGGAGGGGTTAATTTTGCTGGGGTAAATGATATCTCCCCTGGTGAAGTCGGCGTGGTTTTGCGCGAGGCACTCCGTCGGGCTTCGGCCTTTTGCGAGACTTCTTCAGTCTGGTCAAAGATTCTCAACATCTTAGGATCACGATACCCTGTGCATTTCTGGCGGATTCTTATGCACTGCGAGCATGATGGCCGTTGCCGATCGCACTAATTTGTTGGTTTGAATTGTAGATCACCCGTGGTGTTCACGGCTTCTGGTTCTTACCGTGAGGCGTCGCTTTCGGCACAAGTCGCACCCCAGTCCCGGCTTTCCTCTGT
The DNA here is from genome assembly GCF_028827165.1 of Penicillium cosmopolitanum. Taxonomy (NCBI): domain Eukaryota; kingdom Fungi; phylum Ascomycota; class Eurotiomycetes; order Eurotiales; family Aspergillaceae; genus Penicillium; species Penicillium cosmopolitanum. The sequence continues at coordinate 2,245,424 of NW_026622682.1, read as the reverse complement.
AAACCATGTCTCTTAGAATGAGGGGGGAATATGATGGAAAATGATGGAGAAGGAAATATGCCTTTTAGAGAGAAATAAAAGTTGGGGCCTCTTCAGGAGAAAAGTAATTTGACCTAAGCTTTGTGGGGGCCGAAAGGCGTGCAGATAATGCGAGAGCTCAGCTTGGTTCAGCTTGGCTCAGCCCTGTCACTGAAGTGGGGGAACTCCAATCTTTGCCCCAGGGGTGTTTCGAGTCGGTACCCAATAGAATTGTCCGACTGGGAGACAATACTCGAGACGACTTAACACGGCAGAGGACCCGCTTGGCTGTTCCTCACACAAGGGCGTGGCTGGCTCAGCGAAGATGCTTTATTTTCATACCTTACAAATTTTGTTGTGAGCTTGTGATGGCCCAGCGGTCTTTGTGAGAGAGAAATGTATTCCAGTATTCGAATTGGTAACTATCTGCAGCTTAACTAAATTTGCATTGCTTGTACTACCAGACTAGGTCCGATTATCCAAGTCGCAATATCTCCGCAGTTATCTTCTCCGATAACAAGTATAGACCCAGTAATCTAATAAATGGCCATAGTGACATCTTTCTAAAGCCCCCAAGTCCGCCTTATCAAAATCAATAGACAACATTGGTAAGATTTCTCGGCAGAGAAACATGATCCCAAGTATCACCTAACCAATCAAGTGTAACCTGAGCCAGCTGAAACTCCGCCCCAAGCTGACAATGCTCACCAGCACCAAGATCATTCTTGAAAAGATTATAAGTTGCCTTCTTTCCAATCGCCTTTGCCATAAACTCCGGCTGTCCCGGCGCAGAGCTATCATTCTCCCCCTCGCCAATAAAAACAGGACAAGAGATGCTCTTCAGCATGGTCGAATTGAGCGTGAAATCAGGTAAACGGCCCCACCATTCAGACGGACTGGTCGTGTTGAAACTGAACAATGACTGAGCAATAGCCCAACGCGAGTAGGTGGCCCCAGAAGCCTCAACGCTGAAAAATCCCTCATCGAATTTCTCATATTGACCCTTATCATAAAGATCGGTGAGACTTTCCGGCATCTCAGCTTTGAAGTGTCCGTATAGATCGTTCATACCGTCAATCGCTAAGACGGCTTTCAGTCGATGCTCCCTTGTAGCAGCGAGTGGTGCCAGTTGACCGCCAAAGGAAATACCCACGAGTGCAACACGGTCGAGATCGACGTCGCCGCGGGTCTCAAGGTAATCCACAATCGGAGAAATTACGTTCCACCAGTCTGGTATAAAGCCGATTTTCTGCTCGCGGAGGACTGTAGGCTGACCGGGTCCCTCATAGGTAATCACATTCCAGCCACGCGCAAGGACTTCGATGCCTATCTCATGGTATATATCCTCCTGTGAGCCGTCGTAGCCAGTTCCTATGATGACAGTGGGTACTTTTGTTTTGCCGTGCTGTGCTTTGAAGAATCGAGCTGGGACGGAGAATTTCCCACCGGGTACATTGGGACTTGAGGCTGGGAGGTTCAAGTTGATGGGAGGAAGCGACAGGAGTGCGGCTGCTTTCTTGAAGTCGGATACAGAGCGTGCTCCGACTCTGTTAATTCGTGAGTCGCTTTGGTTTCCGTGTAGGAAGAATGGTGCGACTCGATAGTAGGATGAGGATCGGAAGTAGGCCTCGCGGGCCGAGACGGGGAAGCGTGAGGCGTTGATGGAAGATGCTTTGGCGTGGATTCCATCGCCAAGGTACATGAACTCTTTATACCAGCTCTCGAAATCTCCGGGGACAATTTGGCTGGCAGCTCGTAGTACCTCGCCTGTTGAGGCACCGCCGCCGTTGCTGAGTGCCAGAACGGTCTCCAAGACGAACGCGAACTCTGTGTCGTTGCTTAGTTGGTATATGGCATTTTTGTTGTTGTCATCTTGGGCGAACTAATAGTTACGCAACACATTAGCACTTTCAAGAATTCCGAGGTCAGGGGGCCTCGTGTGGGAAATTACCGTTGGCAGAACGAGCTGACAGCCCAAGAGGGCGAACGCAAGGAAGCGCATGACGTCGAAGTCGATGAATGAGTACGGAGGTTCTTCTTGAGAATTACCGTTGTTCCCGGTGTTATAACAAAGCGAATACTTTGTGTTTTCTAAACCTCGTATAAAATAACATCCAACTAAAGATATCGATTGGTTTTATACCCTTTCGCTGGGTCGAAGTTATGAGAGGCATTTCGACTCAGCCCTGCTCATAGATTAAAACAGAGGTCACCAGTCGCACTGTAGACCTGTTTCGGTATGCACTAAGCATTCTAGGGCTGAAGTCAATATGCCTATAGTGAATCAGTTCAAAATAGCACCACGAGAGCAGTTCTGATGAACAACTTGGAGGATAGTGGATCCCGGCCCCCAAATAAGCCCGATCAGTTTACTTTATTAGGCTTAGTGGGAGTACGAGATTAGGTGTGCAGTACGTTCCTCACAGCCCCAATCAATCCACCTAGCAAGGTGTTTTCAATGTTCATTTACAGTAATTAAGCTCTCCGGATAATATCACTCACTAGTTCTACTAGTACCAATTGCTCGAGCAATGGCCATTTACTAGTATTGGGGGATTCGGTATTTTTTTTCTGGGAAGCAAGTTGTCCGAGTGTAGAGAGGTAAAATTGAATTCGAAAACAAGTGTATCTAGATTAAACCCTAAAACCCCAAGGAGAAGAGGAACAATCGTGTGTCCCAGACATCTTATGGAAGACCATTCATGAGAGCAGCAAAACTGTCTGTCATGGACCCCTCAAACTAGCTGGTTATTTGTCTTGCAAGAGGAGCGGTTGAAAAACCACTCCCCAGTCGGGTGCCGTAGAGTCTAGGCATCGCTGGGAGCGACTTGCGTGAGGTGAAGAAGAAGAAGAAAAAGGAAGCCGAAAAAGGGAAAATAAGAGGTTCTTTTCTGCCGCACCAAGAAGGGAAGGCGGTACCCAGGCCAGACCCAGTGACCGACTGGCGGTGAGTGAATATTGGCGGTGAGCACTTTCTGCCAGCATCAATTCTCTGCCAGCGATTGTTCTCTCCGCCAATTCTCCATTGCTGTTTTTGATTCACTCCATTATCCTTGTAATTATATTTCTAATTGGGTTGCATTGCCATTGCCCCGCTTTTTTTCCTTCTTTGAGCTTCTTTTTGGTTTCGCTACCCCTCCGAATTGGGGTTGTTGCACCGCCGATGCGCCGATTCTCCACGCGTGCATTGCTTCAAGCAAGACCGCCGCTTCTCTCCGCCAGATCTGCTTCTCCCCTCCCCCTCTTTCTATCCGCCCCTCGTTCTGCTTCTGCTTCTACGCCTGCTCCGAGACCACTTCGTCGTCCTCGCTCTCCTCTCTCTCAAACTTCCAAGCGCTATTGTTCCTACCGCAGAATGTGCAGCTCTCGACGCGGCGAGGTCTCCGGCTCGACCAATGTCCAGGGCCGTGAGGTCCTGCCCACCAACGTCAAGCCGGTGCACTATGACCTAACCCTCGAGCCGAACTTTGAGAAGTTCACCTACGAGGGATCTGTCGTCATTGAGTATGCTTGTTCCTCCAACTCCCCAATTCAACCCATTTCCCATGCTCCGCGTGATCCAGTTTACTGACCCATGGCCTTGCCCGCTTTAGTCTCCATGTGAATGAGGATACCGACTTCGTCTCTCTCAATTCCAACCAGATTGATATTCACAGCGCCGTTATCTCCTCGCAAGGCTCCATTGTTGAATCCAAGCCCGAAATCTCCCTCAACGACGATGCTCAGACCGCCACAATTAAGTTTAGCCAGGCTCTCGCCGCGGGGTCCGATGCCCAGTTGAAGCTCACCTTCACTGGTATCCTGAATGACAACATGGCCGGTTTCTATCGCTCGTCATACAAGGAGAATGGAGAGACCAAGTATATTGCTTCCACCCAGATGGAGCCTACCGATGCCCGCCGGGCCTTCCCTTGCTTCGATGAGCCTGCGCTGAAGGCCAAATTCACGGTGACCCTGGTCGCGGACAAGAGCATGACTTGTCTGAGTAACATGGATGTCGCCAGCGAGACCGACGTCCAAGGTAGCTCCAAGAAAGCTGTTAAATTCAACACTACCCCCGATATGTCCACTTACCTGGTTGCTTTCATTGTTGGACACCTTAACTATGTCGAGACCAAGAACTTCCGCGTCCCCGTTCGTGTGTATGCTACCCCCGACCAGGACATCGAACACGGTCGTTTCTCTCTGGAGCTCGCTGCCAAGACTCTGGCCTTTTACGAGAAGGCTTTTGACAGCGACTTCCCCCTGCCGAAGATGGACATGGTGGCAGTGCCCGACTTCAGCGCGGGAGCCATGGAGAACTGGGGTCTTATCACCTACCGAATCGTCGATGTCCTGCTGGATGAGAAGACCAGCGGTGCTTCGCGCAAGGAGCGCATTGCCGAGACCGTCCAACACGAATTGGCTCACCAGTGGTTCGGTAACCTGGTGACCATGGACTTCTGGGATGGCCTTTGGCTCAACGAGGGTTTCGCAACCTGGATGTCTTGGTATTCTTGCAACGTTTTCTACCCCGAGTGGAAGGTCTGGCAGACCTACGTTATCGACAACCTGCAGGGTGCCCTCTCTCTGGACTCTCTTCGTTCCAGTCACCCCATCGAGGTGCCAGTCAAGCGCGCCGATGAAATCAACCAGATTTTCGATGCCATCTCCTACTCCAAGGGTTCTTCCGTGCTGCGCATGATCTCCAAGTACCTCGGTGAGGATGTCTTCCTGCAGGGTGTTCGCAACTACATCAAGAAGCACGCCTACGGTAACACTGAGACTGGTGATCTGTGGTCTGCCCTTGCCGACGCAAGCGGTAAGCCCGTGCAGTCTGTCATGGATATTTGGACCAAGAACGTTGGATTCCCCGTCATCGGTGTCACTGAGAACCCCAGCTCTTCCTCCATCACCCTGAAGCAGAACCGCTTCCTGCGCACCGGCGATGTCAAGCCGGAGGAGGACAAGGTCCTTTTCCCCTGCATGCTGGGCCTGCGCACCAAGGATGGCGTCAACGAGAGCACCATGCTGACCGAGCGCGAGGCTGAGTTCAAGGTTCCCGACCTGGACTTTTTCAAAATCAATGCCGATCACTCCGGTATCTACCGCACTTCCTACACCCCTGAGCGCCTCACCAAGCTCGGCAAGGCTGCGCGTGACGGCCTGCTGTCCGTCGAGGATCGCGCTGGTATGATCGCTGACTCCGGTGCCCTGGCTGCCTCTGGCTACCAGAAGACCTCTGGTATGCTGTCGTTGCTTCAGGGGCTTGACACTGAGTCCGAGTTCGTTGTCTGGAATGAGATTCTGACCCGTATCGGCACCCTCCGTGCCGCCTGGATGTTTGAGGATAGCAAGACCAAGGATGCCCTGAAGGCTTTCCAGCGCTCTCTCGTCTCTTCCAAGGCCCACGAGCTTGGCTGGGACTTCTCCGAGAAGGATGACCACATCCTGCAGCAGTTCAAGGCCCTCATGTTCGGCTCTGCTGGTATGGCCGAGGATCCCATTGTGGTCAAGGCCGCCCAGGACATGTTTGGCCGCTTTGCTGCCGGTGACATCTCCGCAATCCACCCCAACATCCGCGGTAGCGTCTTCACTATTGTGCTGAAGCACGGAGGTGTCAAGGAGTACGAGGTTGTTCTGGACCGCTTCCACAACGCCGCGACCTCAGACGAGAAGACCACCGCCCTGCGCTGCTTGGGCTCCGCTTCCGACCCTGCCCTCATCAAGCGCACCCTCGGCCTGGCCACGGGTGACGAGGTCAAGAACCAGGATATCTATATGCCTCTCGGCGGTCTCCGTAACCACCAGGCCGGTATCGAGGCTCGCTGGGCCTGGCTGAAGGAGAACTGGGACAGCATCTACCAGCGTCTCCCTCCCTCCCTCGGCATGTTGGGAACTGTTGTCCAACTCACCACTTCCAGCTTCAGCACCGAGGCCCAGCTGAACGATGTCAAGGCATTCTTCGATGCCAAGGACACCAAGGTTAGTTTCTTACCACAAAAATCTCACCTTACCAAAGATTGTTTTTCGCTAACATATTCTCTTTCTCAGGGCTACGACCGTGCCGTGGAGCAAAGCCTCGACGCTATCCGCGCCAAGGTCAACTGGATCGGCCGTGACCGTGATGACGTCGAAGCCTGGTTGAGCAAGAACCAAAGCAAGCTGTAGACGAATATTCACTACAACGCTCTACAAATAATCAAGTATTAAAGATATAGTTTCCCTGAGAAGACGGGTTTTCCTTTGGGGGCTGTTTTCTTTGAACCCAAGATATGGTTGTCGCAGTCGCACACGGGTTGTGTCTCTGTTGAATAACATCAAAATCACACTCAACTCATCGTCATAGACCTAGTTCCTTGAAAATGAAATTCAATGCCGGCTAGAAGTAATAACAGACTCGAAATGTAGACGTAGCTTGTTAATACACTATCGCCGCTGAAGTTTCCACCCCTACTGCCCACCATTGTTTACCTTCTACTAGTTGGAACCTTTGCGGCGCCACTGTAGTAAACTCTCGACCCAAAATGCGGTATGTTCCAGGTCTGTCTCGGATATGATTGAGTAATGGGCCTAGGCAACATGCTGAAGGTCTACTGAGAGCCGTAGAGAACAACCTTTCCTTGTGCACCGCCAAGAGTGAATTATTATTATACTCAATAAGTATACGGTAATTACAACGGAGGGCCGTCATTAAAGACTTCCAAGGTTCTGTTTGGTCGGTATAGATCCAGGGATGTACTGTAATTTCAAGATTTGGGGGCCTTTCTAATTCTGGCCTCGGGGGCCAAACGTAAGGCATTTTCTTGGGGCCAAATGGGCTGGGTTCAAGCTCTCATTTCCTAGATCACTGATGCCTAGAGTCTCGGTATTCGACCTTGATAACCTGCGTCAAATACGCCAAGACTTCTCACGACTATTTCGCGTTCAATCAATCAACTTCAAGATATTCCCTATCCAATGGACCGGGCGTCAGACTCTGAAATTCCGCTCAAGTCGAACGACCGTAGCGATAAACTCCCGTCGAACGACGATGTGATCAATAATTCATGCTCCAGCTCACTTAAAACTTCGCTTCCTGGGAACAACCAAAACAAGAAGAAACCACGCGCTCTCTTTTACGTCGATAGCACGATTGCCGGAGAACCACAGGCGCTATATGATCTCATTTGCGAGCAAGCTCGCCTCCCACCACGAGCGTTTATTGGCATCACGGGGCAGAAGGGAATTCCAACAGATTTTAGGTTCTTCGTTGACTTAACGTCCACGGTGCTCCGGCTTGACCCGAATAATAGCGAGTGGAACAATCCTATCAAGGTTGTTCAAGATGGGGACGGGATAGAGGCTTTTCGCGGCGGTCGATACACATCTCTGGAATGGGAACACGCTTCCCGCCTTGGGGGGGCTTCGCACAAGAAGACATTTGGAGAATGGAGATAGGGAGCTAGAAGATCAAAGCCTCCTAGGGGTGAATGATAACTGCTCGGACGAAGAGGGCTCTTCTCTTATGGCCTGGTGTGAGCGGTTCTGTCATGATCCTGCTAGAATCAAGACATTCACAGTTGAACGAGATTTGGTCGGATTCGATCAAGAAGCTGTACGATCCGAGATTGCCTGGTATCTGAAGTCAATTGACTATGACGGGAACATATCTGTGAAAGTCCACATCCTTAACAAATCATTCAAGGTCTATTCGCCACACTGCCAGTGGTATAGACATATACGGGAGTTCAGGTTCGCTATACCGTTGCTGAATTGGATACTGCTACTATGGATCTTTCATTCGCGTCTGTTCGCCTACTTGGAAGTGCGCTATGGGGTTGTACGCTCATGGTGGTCGTCATCACAGAAAGTCAAAGATACCGAAGCCCCGTACGGGGCTCGCAGAATCTATGCACATGGCCGAAGCGAAACACAGATAGCGGACTTATGGTCCGCTGCTATCGCTCAGGCAGTGAAAGATCGAGAGAACTCCGGTAGGATTCTCGGAGTGGAATACCTGAAAAATCTCCAGGAGCGCGAGCAGGCGCGTATGGCACATGTTGGGCCATTTTTACCGGAACAAAATGCTGCAGGTAGCTCGATAGCTGGAGAAGCACAGGGTGGTTCTTTTATTGCCCCTAGGGAAGGGGAAGAAAATGCGAACACTGGAGGCTCCTAGTGAATGCATGTCTATACTGCCCGCATTGGTACACTTTTTGGCTGTATTTAAATACGTCAGTGACATTCTCTTTGGGATGATTCTGACTGGGGAGATGTTGTCAGCATGTCCTCTAGCTTCTTCTCCTCTTCTCCAGAATCATACATCTCTCAATTATGCCATTTTTTCTATGCGTAGTATGCCACGTGTAAGGTCCCCCATTATCTCTTTATCCACTTTATAGACGTTAAAGCTATGCCTAGCATGTCGTAGAGGACCCTAACGACTCGTCCCGGCGACAGGTACAAAGACAGGCAAGCGTTCTAAACCGCCCCATTCCATACCTAGGTAGCCGCTTCAAATATCGTTCCCACATATGCATACCTATTGCTTATTACCTACTAATTATCTAGGAGCAGGCCTGACAGCGCCGATGACGTAGATTAATTAGCTATTTACGAGGATTACAACTGTTAGTTGGAATCGTCTCGTCTATGAGTATAATTTGGGCCCATATATATGATTTTCGCGAGCAGATCAAACCTGAAATCAAGTACGGAGTAGGATCACTGGAATTGATTAAATAGTGATATTTTTCTTCTTTGGATTTTTTTTTCCTGGTGTAGCCTATCGGGTCCATGCCTTTTATAACCAATAAATGCCATTAGGGCCCGGGGCTAGTACTGGGCATTCAGAATAATGACTATAAAAAGGCCCATATCTGATTCAACGGCATTTATCACCAACCTTTTAAATGTTTAGAATTTGCAAGTTATGTTGTCCCGTGTCTCCAAATTTGTAACTGGAAGATTTGCGTGTCTTGAATTTACTGGGATGTAAGTTCTCTAATTACATTTATGTATAGCTCTATGGGGTTTCGGCTTAGCTTTAGCCTACTTTAAGTATCGGGCTCGACTCACATACTATCTATACTCTGTACGATAGTCAATACAGCAAGTATAAAGGTACTAGTATAGAATCTTGAATTTTGACGTTCTAGGATTAGTCGAAGATACACTTTCGAGTACCAAGGGGCATGATGGCGTGCTTGACTTCCCTTCTTGGCAACCGGAAATTCTCTTTCTGGGCGGCTCTCGGCGGCTCTTGGAACCTCGTAGAGGTTGCCTGAGTCTAGGGTATCCATGTTAACTACAATATGGCGTAATATGTCGATATCTTATGTGGCGACCTATTAAAAAAGGGTAAGTAGTATGGTACGGAGTACGCCGAACCTTGAAATGAACAAGTGAAAGGGGCCAGAGAACTTTTTTTTGATTTGCTCAAGCTGGAACCATCTTTGCCAAGAAATTCTGGACCCTGAATGTCTATTTGATCGCACTTTTCCCGATTCTCTTCGGCCGCACCAGCTTTGGATAGCGGCTTCCCCGGTTTGACAGGAGTTACCGAGCTTTCAAATTTCTGTTTACATTCAGAGCCCGACGCGGTCATGTTTTTCTTATAAAATAAAAGAACTTTCATTATCTCATTTTATTCGGGGGGGTTTTTTTTTCTTCTACCACTCTCACTTTGACATTTATCGGCATACCGCTCCGCAAATCACTAGCTTCAACTCCAGCTAAAAAGCTACCCGTTCGCGCTATAAACAACGACCTTCCAATTTAGTCCATCGCCCAGCACATCGTATTCTAGAAGGATTTCTCGGCTGGTCAGGATATGTGCGGCAACATTCGACTTTTTTGTCTGGTGGCACGAGGTAGCATCCAAGTCAGCCCCGTCCCTATTGCATCACGTTTAGTGCCAGCACGCCATTTATATACCGTTGCTAACCGTGCCCAGATTCAAGTCATCATATATATACAGAAAGAACTTTGAGTTTCAAAAAGCTCTCGTAATATTGTGTCGCATAGATCGCAGAGCTCGCTGATCACGATGGCTGATCCAGCTGGCCCCTCTCTCGAGACAGGCGTCGTGAATAAATCACCTTTCACAGACACTAAAACTAGCGAAGAAGGTGCTCAACCAGCAGATGGAGTCACGGGTCTATGTATGCCTCACTCTTTCTTGTTTAGACTTGTCTATTATTGTTTCCGAGGCTGACCATGCGGATCTAGATGAGGGAAATGTGTTCGAAACATCCCCGGACAGTCGACGACAGATCGGCGTGTTTAGCGCGATCGCGCTGATCTTTAACCGGGTAGTCGGGACTGGTATTTTCGCAACCCCCAGTACGATCTTGAGTCTATCTGGCAGCGTCGGTCTTGCATTATTCATGTGGGTTATTGGTACTATCATTGCCCTGGCTGGAACAGCAGTGTACTTGGAATGGGGAACCGCGATTCCGAGGTAAGATCTGCATCCTCCCTGTATCTAATTCCTCAAGAGAAGAGAAGCTCCAAAGCTAACTAAATCCTCTCATCCAGAAACGGAGGCGAGAAAAACTACCTCGAATATATCTACAAAAAACCCAAATTCCTTGCCACGGCGATGTTCGCCGCCTACGCCTTTCTGTTGGGATGGGCCGCCAGCAATAGTGTTGTCTTTGGCGAGTATATCCTCAATGCCGCAGAAGTCGAGGTCGGCCGCTGGAATCAGCGTGGGATTGGACTGGCCTGCTTAACAACGGCTTTTCTCATCCACGCCTTTGCTTTGAAATGGGGTATTCGTCTGACGAACTTTCTCGGAGCGATCAAGTTGATTGTCATGTTGTTCATTGTTGTCAGCGGGTGGGTCGCTTTGGCCGGTCATACTAAGATTGAACCGCCGCATAATTTCAGAAACGCCTTTGAAGGGACAAAGGGGAGTGGCTACAGCATTGTTATGGCGCTATACAATGTCATCTGGTCATTCATTGGTTACTCCAACGCCAATTATGTGAGTGGTTAAAAAATAACCCGCCAGTCCAGATACTAGTACAACGCTAATCTGTTTTAGGTCCTGAGTGAGACGAAGAACCCAGTTCGCACATTGAAGATAGCCGCCCCAGTGGCTATTATCTCAGTCGGTATCCTGTACATGTTCGTCAACATCGCCTACTTTGCTGCAGTTCCAAAAGAGGAGATGCTCGATTCAGGAACTTTAGTTGCCGCGGCATTTTTCAAAAACATGTTTGGGAAGCAGGCCGAAAAGGCGATGTCAGTACTTGTGGCTCTATCTGCTTTCGGAAACGTACTGTCTGTTATCTTCTCCCAGGGCCGCAGTAAGTCTTCTATCCGCCTTATGCCATATATTTCAAAGCTAACGATATACTTCTAGTTGTCCAAGAGCTTGGTCGAGAAGGCGCACTGCCATTCTCGAAGATCTGGGCTAGTAACTGGCCATTAAATTCCCCTGCTGCTGGCCTGTTTGAGCACTGGGTTGTTTCCGCAATCATCATGCTTGCGCCTCCCCCCGGAGACGCATATAATTTCTTGCTCAAGTAAGCTCGGATTGAACTCGTGACTAGAAATCAGCGCTAACAAAATTATAGCCTTATTTCATATCCCCTCTCGATCATCAACGTCTTCGTCGGTGCCGGTTTAATTTACATTTACCTGACCCGGGAAAAGAACTTTCCGAACTGGTCACCAGCCATCCGAGCAACGCTCCCCGTGGCAATATTCTTCACGCTCTCCAACGTTTACTTGGTTATTGCGCCATATATTCCCCCGAGCGATGGCCAAAGTGTCTATGAAGATTTGCCATATTTCTTGCACTGTGTGGTCGCATTGGGTGTTTTTGCTTCAGGTGCTATCTATTATCTCTTTTGGGCAGTCTTACTACCCCGCTGGGGTGGATATGTCCTAGTCAAAGAAACAGTAGTAGATGCTGATGGATGGTCGCGCAGCGTGTTTACGCGGATCGATAGAAAAGGAGGTCGTTGAGGGTGACCTTTGGGATTAATTTGCTGAAGGGCCCAGGGTTTTCGAAGGCGTAAATTGGATTCGTTGCAATGGCGCGTATTATATATGGCTTAAGTCTAGATACATAATGTTCTTAGCGATATGGTTTAAAAGAGGAAGCGAGTGGGTACTCTATGGCTTGCTAGAGTTACTTTCCTTCGAGCTCTCATCTTGCGTAGCACTTTATAGTCTATCTATATCTATTATCTATTCTCTGTAGACTCCCGCATGACCCGAACTAACTCAACCCGAGCTTATCCGGACGGAGTTGGGGTTTGGGGTCAGAGTCCTTAACCCAGAACTACCCGCAAGAAACCACGGTTCTGCCGCAGTCTGGTAAGTTGTGGCCTGTGGTCCCCTCTCCGTATGCCGCATATACACGAGACATCGGAATGGAAGGTCGTGGTTTTAGAACACTATGGCTGAGGTAGATTTACTATCCTACGTCGACACAACTAGAGGCGCAATATCGGGGCCGGGTGTTGGCGTCAAAGATTGGGGTCTGGGGTTTGATGCACAGCTAACTCTATTAATACCATTGACGATATTAAATTTTGAGTGCCAAATAAGGCCGACGGGAGTAAGTCGGAAACCCAGTCCCAAGTCTCCGAGGTGTCATTTATGGTGATTTATCTCGGACCTGTTGCTAAGGGTTACAACTCCCATGCGCTGATATACTAAAGCGTGATATTCCCCGTTACTGACTGGTTTAATCAACGCCGCATGTTGAAGCCAAGAGTCATGTTCAGTTGACACAATATATGTTTTCCCCAAATAGTTACGCCATGCAGTAGGAATCTTCAAGTTTGTCCTTCGGTTCTTTCACAGTGATTAGCGAAAGTTCTAACAAGAAGAGGGGACATGAGAAGAAAGAATGTAGAGAAAACAGTAGACACAAGTTAAAATAGTGAAGAGAAAGAAAGCCAGGAGACTGGAATGGCAGCCATCAACCTCTTCTAGGTGCGCCAAAAAATGTACATAAAAAGAAATACATAAAGCCGACTTTTGCACTTATTAGTTAAAACAGCAGATGTGTCTGGTTGCCCGACTGTGTTATCCGATCTTATGAATCTGCAAATAAATCAATCGACCACTGGCTTAGGTAGAGAATGCTCGAGGCTTGCACCCTCCCCTTTGGCAATACCTCCCTGGTCACTAGGCTTAGGCACATCATCATCATACTTTGCATCATCTCCACTGGCAATTCCGGTACCTACAACCGGAGGCACAGAATCCTGAAGTGCTGCCTGCTCGCCATTAGCAATTCCATTTTGGACAGCGGGATTTGGCACATCTTCATCGAAATTTGCGCCATTCCCATCAGCAATCCCGTTCCCAGTCGCAGGAGGCACATTCTCCTGAAACGTTGCACTATTTCCTTTGGCTATTTCCCCAGGATCTGGGTTTTGATCATTTCCACTATCTGTTCCTGAACTCGGTTTCCCACACCCTGACGTGCAAGGAAGCCCGGCAAGGCCTTGCTTTCCATCGGCACCAGGAGAACCCTTAGGACCCTGGTCGCCTTGCTTCCCTTGCGGTCCCGATGGGCCTTGTGGTCCTGCCGGTCCTGTCGGTCCTGCCGGCCCCTGTGACCCTGCTGGCCCTGCTGGCCCTGCTGCTCCCTGTGCCCCTGGTAATCCCTGCAGCCCTTGTGGACCAACAGGCCCCTGAGGACAAACAGTACAAGACTGTTGTTGTCCAGGTTGTTGAACCTGCATGGGTGGCTGAACAGGCTGAGGCTGAGTGGCTGGCTGTACGGGTTGGGGTTGAGTGACTGGCTGTACAGGCTGAGGTTGAGTGACTGGTTGTACAGGTTGAGGTTGAGTGACTGGTTGTACAGGCTGAGGCTGGATAGGTTGAGGCTGAGTGATTGGCTGGATAGGTTGAGGCTGAGTGACTGGCTGTATCGGCTGAGGCTGGATTACTGGCTGTACAGGTTGAAACTGAATAAATTGCCCACCGGTCATAACCTGCGGATACGGTATCTGCGGCTGTGGCCCAACTCCATATAGCGGGCCTTGGCCACCCATATTCACGGCGCCGGGTATACCCATGTATGAAAGTTGCTGGTGTGGGAAGAAATTAGGCTGCTGGGGGAGGAGGTTTGGCAGGATAGGACCCCCAAGGGACCCCATGCATGGTCCACCTTGGCCAATTCCAGATTGAGGAAACCAATTTTGCATGCCCCCTATTGCTTGTTGCATTTGGTTGAAGCATGGTTGTTGGACTGGCTGAGATAGCGAGATGGGTGTGCATTGTGTGTTTGAGATGCAGATGTAAGGGGTTTGGGCGAAGGAAAAAACAATGAATATGAAGAATGCAATTGATCGCGTTGAAGCATATATGATCTTCATTTCCCTGTTAACATGGAGGGTTGGATAACGGATGGCAATATCCTGGATGTGGACTTGGTAAACTTGCAGTGACGAGAATGAGAAGCCTCAAAGTCGCAATTAAGTAGTGAGTATCTGTCTGCACTATGTAACAGATAAGTAGACACCCATAATAATTTCAACGAATGGTTAGAAGCCGAAAGCGGGCGTACAAAGTTTACAAGGGCAGTAGGATCGATATGACAAGACGGTAATTTCCGTGTCCGGGAACGCCACATACCACGTAGCATGCACGTTGCACAGAGAATCGGAGTGTGGGGGTATTACAACGCTAGTGTCTGATGAAGAACTGAATTGGTGACAAAATGAAAGAGCCAAAATGTTTCTATTGGCATTTTTAAATGTAATGGACTGCTTAATAAAGGTCAATGTGGGATACGGGGCGATGGAAAGACAGATATCAGAGATGAAAACGATCAATTCTCTGATGAAGAGACGATGATGGAATAAAAGAAAGCTAGCTGGGAAGAAACTATCTACTTCCCATCTGGCAGGGGAGAGTCTGCACTCAGCCCGACTTCCTCAACAGAAGCTCAATGGGAGCATTTTCGCTTGGTTTCTGATAAGAACTTTCTCTAAAAAGCGATCTTAACCATTGCTGTGTAGGACATAGCCATATTTGTCCTGCACAGGAATGACAGGAAGCTGCATACTCTTCTCATCAACTGGATTGAAAAACAATTTGTTCGCATAATCCTTGTATCTCTTCACTCGCTCCAACCCGTCTGGTCCAACACCATGAGGGAAAATGAAGATCTGTGGATGAGGACCTGTTGAGCGTCAGATATAACCATGGCATAGTATCAAGAGTCGATTTCACATACGCGGATCCTTGGAGTTTTCTCTGCTCTTTTTGTAATACTCCTGATAGTCTTGCATCACCTGGCCAAAATATGCATGAGCAGTGAATGCATTTTCGAAGACCAGAACCCATTTGGGACGAACATTCTGCCCGACACTCTGCATGCCATATGCATAGAACGAATTGAGGCGACCTGCTACCAGGTCCTCCTCCGCCTTTTGCTTCGTATTCTTCTCATTCTTTTGGTTCTCCTTGATTTTTTGTTTCTCCTCTTCGGCTGTACTGTTGTTCTCTTTGGCACGCTTTGCGGCCAGAACATCGATCTTTGCTTCACCTTGCTGACCTCCTACACCAACAATTTTCTGTTCGTGGTCATTTTATGAGCTTTTCTTTCTCGAGACTTTCATGTGATATGGTCATTTATCTCTAGATATAGCGTACCTTTTGATTGTCCAGGTCAAGATTGAGGATTTGATCAATACCAAGACCCTGAACAGTCTCTCCCAAACCTCCTGCCAAAATATTAATACAACTTTTATATATCTAGTACCAGTGTCGCGATGGGAGAGCTCACCTGCTCCACCAACTCCAGGTAAGGGTTTATCAAGCCCTCCACCACCTGCTGCCGGAAGATCTAAGCATCTCACTACTCCAGATAGAGGTGATATCAGTAGACCAAAGAAGGCGAGTTGGAAGTTGAAAAGAACACGCATTTTGCCTTAAAAGAATCCTTTGTTTGCACTCTAAACGGCAAGATCCGAGGAAGAAGCTCTGTATACCTTTAGTTCAGTATCCTTAGGATAACGTGTGGCTTATACCAGAAAAAACGGCACCAACGTGAAAAGGGCCAAAATCTGGCACAAGCCTACTACCAATTCACAGACGCTCCCTGTAGATTGTCATGAATCATAGAATATAAACAGATAGGTCACATCACACAACTTTGTGGACCCTGGAATCTAAATAAACGGTAAATTTGCTAAATGCACATTACCTTTTCATATGGATTACGTCTTTCTGAAGGTGAGTGAGCCTGCATGTGTCATTATAGGTTGTAAATAGGACGTAGCTGAGGGGATTTAGAGTGCTAAAACGTCATTTTCACTTTCACGCCACCTTGTATACATCTTGCTACGTCTGTTTTCAGTAGGATCGGCCGTGTCTAGACTCGACAGTGTCATAGACTTGTGTGAATAAATGTTGAAATAGACCCTTGGACCGAGCTGAAAGTCATACTACTCAATCCTGGGTCCGTGCGTAGCCCTTGATAGTAGGGCCCGGGTTTGGAATACGAAGGTATAACGTTGGGAGCGAATGCGGTTGCCCAGGTGTGACATATCATGACATCTCATCCGGAACTTCAACTGATAAGTTAAATTCTGGAAACGGATATGGCGGATACTTAGTACATGGGCCCTAGAGATGGAAGTATATCTCAGCGCATTCATTTCAATAGACCCATTTTCTCTCCTCAGCCACAAGGGTGTTCCTATCGCTTCATTTGCCCACCATTTCCCGAGCAAAAATGCAGGCCAATTTCAAGTCCCTTTTACTATGGACTTTTATTTCTGGTTTGCATAGTGCCACCGCGCAATTCTATGCTGGATGCATTGCCCCCCCTTGTTACCCACCAGGGTACGCGTCTTATTGCAGTGTTGTTCCCAATACGCCGTTATGCCTTAGTTCTGGGAATCTGGGAGGGCTGCCTCCTGGATGGAATGGCAATGGAATGGGCTACCCAGAGCATCACCACCATCAAATGCGGCCTCCGCCACCACATCCGCCGCTTGGATACCAGCCTCCTTATCCTGTGCAACACCCCTATCCACCACCTTTATACCCACCGCCTCCACCTACACCACCACCACCACCACCAGGATACCCTTATCCTTATCCTCCTCAATACCCTTATCCTTATCCTATTCACCCTCAGCCGCCGCGAGAACCAGATCACCCGCCAACTACCAGACCAATTTATGAACCAACTACCAAACCTTGTGAATGCCCTGTGAGCTCTGAGTGCAAGATGGGAGACAAAGGCGAGAAAGGAGAAAAGGGAGAAAAGGGAGAAAAGGGAGATACAGGTGAAAAAGGAGAATGTGACTGTAAAATAAACAAATGAGGGATTGTGGAAAGTAAATCTTCCACAATGCTTTTATCAGACTATCCTATATGCTGGCCCTTTGGCTGCGGGAATGCTAAAGTGCTTCTATCAGGCTACTTGAAAGAAAAAGCCGAAGAATAATCTTGATAATACTTAGTTAATGTAATAGGGAGAATAGCCTGCGAGGTATGAAATAGCGGTGTGACTAGGGGCCTATATGATATAAGACTACACTGCTTGCAGAAGCAAACAATCAGACTTCTTCTCCTCGTCTATCCCTAGTCTCCTCTCTACACTCCTACTATCCCCAAGTGGCTGGACCTGGTTCTCAGGAAGCCCCCCCGCTACAGTAGCTAATTGTCCTCGGTATGATGAGTCGATGATTTCATGGAAGCACCTTTGGTAGCGGTGGAGTCAGGCTGAACATATATGCAACCGGACGTGTATGGTAACTGGAACGAGTACTTACTGGGAAACACAATGTGACTTCTTGACCATATCGGATGTGACTTTATTCCCTCACTATATTATCATTACCTCATACTTCTTCCCACGAAGAGACCTGCTAAAGGGACATTACATGTAGAGTAGGACATGGTGCTTCTCAAGCTAGTGCTTCTATAGTGTCGGAAAACATTTTGTATAGAGCTGGCTTTCTATGCTACATTGTACATACGGTACAAATGCAATAGTGGTCACTGTTACCAATATCACTCAGCTTGCCTGGTTAATCATACATAGTGCCAATCATGATCCATGTACCATGGAACAGTGCCTTGGTGGATTGCTTTTACCTACCTGATTACGTGGGATACTCTCGCTAGTCTCACTGGCCTTAATTAAGACTGAGAAAAAAAGGACATTCCTATACATGAGCTACTTGCCACGGTAGTTTTGTTTCATGAGCTGAAACTTTCAAGTATCCTCGGACTTGACTGCTAGCTTATACCTGGCCTCATCATACAGTTCAACTATAGGTCTCTTCATTATGAAAGGGCCATTTGTTCTGTTGCTATCCATCAGCTGCATGGTCCAAGTACAGTTATGTGCATGTCGCTATCATGTACCTGTGATGCCTGGATTTTTATCAGGGCAAGATTGGTCGCACAGCCCAGGCTACAATTGTCACAATTCCGGGAATCAATTCCAGCAATTTTCTTCATACCCATACTCGTCAGCACCATTCCACCATGACCTTGAATATCAACATAATGCTTGCTGTCCTGGAAATGCGGGCACTTCGGCTTGGTCCGAGCATAGATTTGGAATGCCTTTGTGGCCTGCAAATCCCACCGGAAAGTCTCCATGGACATGGCAATGCGATCGTGATCTTTTTGGGCAATACCCGGACTATGGTTTCTCTTCCAGGCCTGGACACAGCACAGTATGGAACGATTACGGAGCCTGTAATGACAAAGTCCACAAAGCAGTAGCCATTTGCAGAGCTGAAGAGACGGAAAGCTGTAAGAAACAGATGGCAAATCTGGAACAGAAGCTTCGTGAGCACTGTACAAAAGCTATCGAGAATACATGCAAGAATAACTTCAGTCGACCTCAGTCTGGGGATGACTGCAAGGAAAATTGCAAAAAGGAAAAGGCTTCTTTGGAAGATCGACTTCAAGCACAGTGTGCAACTGCACAATTGAACGCAGCAACAAAATGCAAGAGCGACCAAGATACGATGACTGAAGGGTACCGAAAATCAAACAAGCTGCTCGAGGAGGAGAATGAGAGGTTAAGAAAGCAGAACGACGAACTTGCGCAAAAGGCAAAGGACGATCAGAAGACCAAGGAGGCGTTTCAGCAAGAGAATGATCGACTGAAGAATCAAGAGGACGAGAACGCTCAGAAGTTAAAGGACAACCAGAAGGCCAAGGAGAAGCTCGAACAGGCCAACGAAGCACTTGAGCAGGAGAACAAGAGATTGAAGAAGCAGAACAATGAATATGTGCAAAAGGCAAAGGACGATCAGAAGGCAAAGGAAAATTCCGAGCGAGACAACGAAGAGCTCGAACAAGAGAACAAAAAGTTGAAGAAGCAAAACGATGAACATGCACAAAAGGCAAAAGACGATCAGAGGACCAAGGATGAGCTTGAGCAGGAGAACAAAAATTTAAAAAAGCAGAATAACGAACAAACGCAAAAGGCAAAAGACGAACAAAAGGCCAAAGAAGATCTCGAGAAAGAAAACGACAGATTGAAGAAGCAAGAGTGGAAGGACTCCCAGAAAGCAAAAGATGACCAGAAGGCTATGGAAGACCTCAGGGAAGAGAATGACAGATTAAAGAAGCAAGAGGAGAAAAATTCTCAGAAGACAAAAGACGACCAGAAAGCTATAGAAGAGCTCAAGAAGGAAAACGACAGATTGCAGAAGCAAGAGGACAAGGACCCGCAGAAAACAAAAGACGACCAGAAAGCCATGGAAGACCTCAGGGGAGAAAATGACAGATTAAAGAAGCAAGAGGAGAAGAATTCCCAGAAAGCAAAAGACGATCAGAAAGCTATGGAAGAACTCAAGAAAGAAAATGACAAATTGAAGGCAGAATCGGGACCAGGGCAACAACTCAACAAAACCGCTTCTCAGCCCAACTCCTCAAACTCCGAGCTTGCAGCTTTCTCTGGAAAACGTTGTCCATCACTGCACGGTGAAAAAGCAACAGTATTTGGTGTAACATACGAAGCCTTCTGCGGCGCTAGACCCCGTGGTCGATACACCGATAACTACATCAAGCCGAAGAACCTTGGGGACTGCATGGCGGCCTGCGCAGTTGACCGAAGTTGCCAAGGAATTTACTATGAGACTTCCCTCGCCCGGTGTCGGATAACAATGGATTGGGATAATCCTCCACGCATGTGGGCGGATAGTTCAGAATTTAGTCTCGTTCCTGTTGCTCCCAGGGAGGGAGGCATCGGTACCACGACACCAGACATCCCTAGTATTTTAATCAAAGATGAATACAGGAATTTTGCCGGTTGCCCAGATACTGATGGCATGGTTGTTTCCGTTGGGTCACTTCAGTTCCGGGTCCACTGCAGAAAATACCAGCCCAAGAAGCATATTGAAGAACTGGGTTCGTCGCTTGAACTTAGCGGGATGCTGGCTATCTGTGCTCTTAACCCAGGTTGTCAAGGTATTGCAAATTATGCCAGCACCAGATATATGATTGCAGAGCATGAAAAATTGCCGGAAAGGACGGGGAATTCGGATCTTGTGAAGGAGTATGATTGGGTTGTCATGTTGACAGAGCCGCGAGTAGCAACATGATTGGTATAGGTGATATTTTGGAAGCTTTAAATTCTAATTAATATGTTTCTTTCATTATGAAAAGTAGATCAGTCAAACAAGAAGTCCAATTCTTGTTTCACCGACATATTACTCAAAATTATGGGACTCTCAAGTTTTAATTCTATCCGGTATCTACTAGTACTGGTACAAAACCCAGGATGTTGAGTATCACGGCCCCCAACTAACACGCAGTAAGCGTTTCAGCAACCCGAGCACTAGTAATAGTACTACACTAAGACTCAGAGACCAGAAACTTCCTACCAGCTTACTCTCAAATCATCATACTACTGCTAGTATGTTGTCGGGATCGCCAACTGGCCTTCCTTATACATTTTGTACGGCGGAAATCACTCATAGGTCGGTG
Source organism: Penicillium cosmopolitanum (assembly GCF_028827165.1). Taxonomy (NCBI): domain Eukaryota; kingdom Fungi; phylum Ascomycota; class Eurotiomycetes; order Eurotiales; family Aspergillaceae; genus Penicillium; species Penicillium cosmopolitanum. The sequence goes on along the minus strand of NW_026622682.1, from coordinate 2,224,499 downwards.
ACGCTTTTGCCAACTGGACAATGGGGCCACGCATTTTTGCTTGACTTGCTTTCTGATAAGCGCTTTAACTGTATTTACTTGAAGGTAGCATCAGTTTAGCACGTCCGCATGCCCCCGGGGAGGCCTCGGACAGGGGTTAGTGCCCCCCCCCCCCCCCGGCCGGACGTTAAATAATACCACCACCACCACTGCTAGTATGTATTCCATGTTATATCTACATGTGTACCCATGGATGTACACCGTAAGCAAGATGCCTTGGTACTTTTATGAATCAAGAGGGATATAAAAGACGCAAGAACATCCATCCACTCCATGAAGAACATACCACTAAGAACAGCATAACTTGAAAACGCAACAATCACAGTTCCCCAACGGTCACAACTCCCCAAAGTCGAAAACATCCATTTTATCTCCCACTTCAACATGAAATTTCTCGCTCTCGCATTCCTGGCAATCGCCTCTTTGGCCATCACCTTACCGACTACCGGCACCGCTACTGCTATTGGAGAATCGGGTCTCGAAAAAGATGTGACTGCGTTAGTCTCCCTCCTTTCTCCCTTCCAAGAAAATCCCTCATATTGGTGCATGCTAATGATACCTAATAAACACCTCCAGCACGCTGAACTAGCCTGCAAAAAAGGATGTCATATTTTCGAGGAGACTCCAGGCGCTCCCGTTTCTGAGACTTTCTGTAAGGCCGGTTGCTCTGATGTATGGGGGTGTGGTGTGAATGAGTGCTAGGTCGTTACTTGCTGAAGTTGAGGATGGTGTGGGCGTGAACCTAGGACTTGGATTTGCCTGTTCAACACAGCTAAACCAAGTCTGTTTGACCTGACCTGTCCGTAGCCAGTTTTTAATCTTCAGACTTGGTACTGCACTACTAGTAGTAACTACTAGTTAGTAGCCGGTTGCACGAAGATGATAGGATTTGAGAGAAATATAGGTTTATTATAGATGCACAGAACTGCAAGCTTCTAGAATAAATCAATCTCATCTACTAGGTATATGCATAAGAACCACCAGTATCAGCTCGGGGTCCAATCCAATCCAACTTCCAAGGTTTCTAATCTAGTACATTTAACTCGAGCGCGTCTGCGGTAGACAGGCTGGACAGAAAAACAACTTGAAGTCCCCTCAGCCTCGGCAATGCGGAGGAAATTGAATTTGAACCCGGCCAACTGTCCCGGAGGAAACATGAGCCTGTCAGATCGACATCTAATAACTTGAATCAATAGTAGTTATTCATGTAGACCATCTGGCTAAGACGCCGGTGGTAGTGTGGGTATCATTGGAAGGACCTTAAGGGTACTAACCAGAAGCACGCTTCTAGCCGACATTCAAGGAATTAATTCCACATCGAGAAGAGAACAAAATGTTTAAAAAGAGTAATCAAAAAAGGAACAAAACAAAGTGCCAGTCTGTATAACCTCCCAAGAACAACGCCAGTTAATAATAAGAAAAGAATCAGGCGCAAAAAATTCCAAAAATCAAGAATCCAAGAAAGAAAGAGAGAAAAAAATAAAAACTCCTTGTCCCCTCGTGCAGTGGGATATATGGCGGACGAACAAGATGTGACCGGATAGCATCATGAACATGAAGATTAGTATCTCTACCAAATGAGAGATGAGAAAGTGTGTCAAAATTGGACCAAAAAGCAGGACCAAGGGATCAAAAAGGCTTATATGGCATGAATCAAAATGTTGCGTTGCGCTGCGAAGCGCAAGGTAGAAAGGTTAGGATATCAGTGAGACAGAAGGCGGAAATGGCTTCCTAATTCACCAGGAATTTCTCGTTGATAGTACCTAAGTAAGAAGAAATTTACAGCGGGTTTAACGGGGTGGTGTGGCTTGTGATACGGGGACCAAGTTGGATGTGGGCATTCGACCGGTACTGGCCATTGTGGGAGTTGGCGCCGATGCACGCTTTGACAAGATAGCCAGCTTCTTGCGGAGAGCACCCAGGCGAGTGCGCATGCTCGACACCACTGGTCTTGTGTTAGTAATTGGTTGCACGTTAGAAAGAGAGGGATGGGAAACTCACTCTTCACCACGACCTGTCGATCCTCCCCTTGTAATGCATCTAGTGATGACTTTTCGCTGCCTTGGAATGAGCTTCCGCTGGAGAATCGGAGTCCATCGTCCTCGAGTACAGCCTCCAACATTCGAATAGCAGTGACGTAGGCAATCTCGCAGCCTGCAAGGTCTTCACTCGTCAACTCGTTGATAGCAGCGGCTCGGCTCATCTCCAATGCACGGTCGTACATGAGCTTCTCTGCCGTGACGCCAGGGCTGACTACCACGTCGGCTGAGCCACTTGAGGTAGCAGTGGACCCAATCGAATGGTTGTTGGGGTGGCCAGGGTGGTCGAGAGGCAACCTCTTCTGACCCTCGATGAGCCTTAAGCGCACAAACTCGGCCTTTTCCAAGACCTCGTTGAATCGGCTGCGTACCCACTGGACCACGTTGTTAATGCGAGTGCCAGCAAGTGCACTGGTTCCGTCACCGCGAGTACCGGAATCCCCGTAGGTTTCCTCTCGGTTTTTGCGTGACCACCAAGAACCCGCGATGTCCATCGATTTGGCGAGTAGCGACAGAGCCTTGACGTAGAGAACCAAGGCCTCTTCAGAGAGAGTCACGATAGCATCAACCGTCAGTCCATCATCACCAGTATCGCCCGGGTCGGCATTTGCGGATGGGTCGCCATGTGCTGAGGGAGCCAATGGAATAAGCTGCTTGTACTTCACTTCGGCAAATCCGTAGACAACATCACTGCGAGTGGCACACTCCTCGATCACCTGTACTGTCTTGTAGTCCTCATCGAGAGCCGCGTTTGGCTTGGCCCCTTCGCCCATAATCATCAAGTTAGGTTGTCCAGCCGGATAGGCCGGGAAAGGATTATAGGCCAAAGGTGGTGATCTTCCTCCCTTGGTAACAGCCAATGGAGGAGAGAAGCCCATTCCAAACAAGCGGCCGCTGGCCATGTTAAGGGCTTTGGAGATGGCTGATGTCGCAGAGGATGGGCTCTGCCCATACCGTCGCTCATAGGAGTGTTGGCGCTGGTGGGTTGAATCTGCCCGGGCTCTTCCAGAAACAATCTGCATAGCTTTGGAGTTGGCATTATGGGGAGATGTCGATGCAAGAGTTGGCAATCCTTGAGTTGTTGCACGCCGAGATACATTTCCACTTTGCCCCCGAGTGAACGCTCCTTGGATTCGGGGACTATGAGCCAGCTCATCTGCAAATGCATTGACCTCTACCGCACGCTTTTCTACCACAACGTAGTCCCGTTCAAATGCCACCTCTTGGGCCGCCCGATCACGTTCCTCAGCCGTCTGGGCATCTTCAATCGTCTTGGTTGGGCCGGAATATGTGTTTCGAGATCTTTGTCGCTCCATAGCGGCCGCAGCGTTGCGATCCACAAGCTCTTGTCGGCCTGGAGCGGTGACATGAGAAACAGGATTCGGTCGATGCGGTGGTGTTCCTCGGGTTTGATCTTTAGGAGAACCTGAGACAGGTCGATCTGCGCTTCCCACGCGGCGCATAGGTGAAGCACTGGGTGGAGTATCTGATTTTTGCCGTGAAGAGGTCTGTCTATGTGACGTCGGATAGGCGAATGTTTCCTCTGGCTCATTGGGGTAAGGAGAATCTGTTGGTTTTGTTTCGATAGGAGCGGGTATGTCTGATCGCGAATTGGTTCGTGAGGGCCCTGGGACATGGGCGGGGGTCGCAGATGGTCGTCGAGGCAAGTCATCAGGCAAAAGGCCTGGGATTGGCTCTGTGATCACTCTGTTGAGGAAGAATTCGGGGAAGTTCAATCTTTCAACCGGGTTGCGTTTCAGTAGACCGCGAATCAAGCTCTTGATATCATCGGTAGCTGTGCTATCTTCTGGGAACCGAATTCGGTCCTCTCCCTTTTCAATCTTGCGTAGCAATTCGACGTGGTTCGTCGCTCGGAACGGGGGTCGTCCTACTACCATCTCATATAGCACAGTACCGACGGACCAGAGATCAGCCTTGGCGTCATACTTCTCATATCGTAGAATCTCTGGTGCCATATAGAGTGGCGACCCGCACAGAGTCTCTGCCAGGGAAGTCGCGGGTAGTGATCGAGCAAAGCCGAAATCCGCAATCTTCAGCATAGGTAATGTCTCCAGCCCCGTCGTCGGATCGTAAGAGTTATCACTGCCCTTGTATGGAACGATGTGTGCTGACCCCTCCCGATAAGAAACAGGAGCCGGGCAAAGAAGAAGATTCTGTGGTTTAATATCTCGATGAATGAGGTTTCGATCACGTAAGAACTTGAGGGCACTGGCGAGTTGTTTGAGGAAATGTCGAACCACGACTTCGTTCAAGGCGCCGCTCGGTGCATTTGGATATTTTTTGATCATTTCCCGGGTATATGAATGATCAAAGAGGCTTTCTCGTTTCTTGATGAACTGCGATAGATCTCCCAGCGCGCAGTATTCCATGATCAGGTGAATGTGTTGTGTGGATTCATGGCAGTCGATCAGGGCGACGATGTGTGGGTGCTGGAGACCCTTGAGAATATCGATTTCGGAGGAAAGGTTGTCCTTCAACTTCTTGTTGAGCTTCGCGAGGTTGACGGACTTTATGGCGACGAAGGTCTTGGTTCTCTGGTAAATGGGGGGGAACTCGTTAGCTCAAACATCCCGTTCAAAGAAACCAGCACAAAGGCAACCCGAGAAAGCTCAAGGAGAAACATGCATGACTCACATTATGCATACCCTGATAGACCGTTGCGAAACTCCCACGGCCGATCTCCTCGAGGCGAGTATAGCGACCGATGGTCATCCTGGGGTGAGAGGCATCTCGTGACCTCCGAGAATGTTGAGTGGCCATGGCTTTCACCGCAGTTCACACTGCTTGCACTTCCCGCGGAGGGGAATAGATCAAAGTCGAACCAAGCCCCGATAACCACAACTACCGCAGCAGAAATAGAGACAGTCGACGCAAGATGAGGCCCATCAGGGGAGCCGTTAAGGCAGAGAGAGTGGTTGATTGCAGCTGCGGGCAAACTTGGGAAGGGAAGAACAAGGAACCGCCGGGGAGAAGGTGTGGAAAGATGGCAAGAGAGCGAGGGAAGTGCCGTGGAATGAAACCGGTGACTTCCGCAACAGCCCAAAGTCGATGAAAGTGGATGATGTAGGATCGATAAGGTAGATCAGCCAAAGATGGGGCTTGTCAAAACACCGGCGATGAATCAGAAAGCGGTGAGGGAACGATGATGTATAAGAGAAGACGAAGAAGATGGGGAAGACGGGAGAAGATGCAACAAGCCAACAGGGGAGGAGCAAGTAGTATAGAAGCGGAACCAAAGTTTGGAGTGTCTGGAGGCAAACTGGGGGAAAGTGAAGAATACCTAATGGGGGAGGACGATGATGTGATGCTTCGACTGGACCAAGGGACGACCTGAGGGGGGGGCGTGACCTGATAACGAGTGACAGGCGGTCAGGAGGGCGGGGAGATGACGAGTCGGAAGTACCTTGGGATCAGGGAAGGGGGATAGAATGGAGAAAAGGGATAATTTAGAGTGATGATGGAAGAGGTGGAGAAGGAGAAGAAGATGAAGAAGGAAAGAAGTAGAGAAGAAGAATAGAAGGGAAAGGGAAAAGGAGAACCCCGTGAGCTGTCGGGGCAGGGACGAGGCAAAATGGAACCCAATTGGGAAAGAACCGGGGAGAGTGATTAGATAAGGACCGATTAGATAAGGCGATCAGCGGTCCCAGGGGTACCCCTAAGGTAAGGTAGGACTGCCCCAGGGTGCGGAGGCTATACTTTGTTTACTAGTATAGTATAGTATAGTATGGTATATACTTAGGGTCCTGGCGATATAATATATCTCATTTGTATCATGATGGATATCAATTCTAGTATATACATACTACAGTACTATACTGCATAGCAGAAGCCATATCATACATCTCTCATACATCTACTACACCCCCAGCCCCCGCACCAACAGCCACAGCACCACCGGCACCACCACGTTATCATTACAGCCAGTGAGAATCGCCTCCGTGGCACTAGTTCCGCAGGCCGCTAACACTGCCTTGCAGCCTATCCACACCCACTCCGCGCAAGACCAGCCCGTGGACGCCGACTCCGAGGCTGATTCGGCCCCCGCCATCGGCCAGCCGCCCACCATCAGCCAGGCACGAACCCCCAGCAATCCCACCGATACCGCTACTGCAAAGGCCACACTCCCCTCCAGCGACTTGCCACCTCCCCAGAACCATTTCAGCCGCCCGTACCGACGCCCCACCAGCGACGCCGCCGCGTCGCCCATTCCCACGCAGATCACCCCGCTGACCATGCTGACGTCTCGCGTCGGCACCTCCCACCCGACCCAGGCACCTTCTCCTGCCCTCGTGAGATCAGCCAGCGACAGCCAGAGCGGGATTGAGCATCCGATGAGAAGAAAAACATGCGAGACAATGACCGGACCACGGTGATCCCGACCGTCCACATACGGGGCGAGGAAATAAGTCAATGGCCGGGAGATCGGAGGCAGTTGGGACGCTCGGAATAAATCCAGCAAAAGGAAGATCGATAGGACGAGCACAAGTGCCAGGGAGCAAAAGGCTGGGTCCACAAACACCGTAGGCAAAAACATCAGCACCATCATCCCGTGGAAGACCTTCCGTCGCGTGTCGACTTCGGCCACGGCGCTGAGCTGGAAAACCACCGCCAGTCCGAGCACTATCACACATAAACAGTATGCCATGAGGAGAAGGCGAGTATTGGCCGGGCCAAATGTCGTCTGTCGGAGATGCTCAACCCATCCGAGCCAGCAGGAGGCCGTCTCCATCACGGATTCGGGCCGAGGTGGCAGCTGGATCCAGTATTCCAAGTTCAACATGAGTACCCAGAAACGAACGCTGGATATATTCCCCAGCAGATAACCAATTGCCCATCCGAATGGATCTTGTCCCTGTAGAGCTCGCTCGGCCACATATTTTCGGATGGGTCCCATGATGATGGCCACGGATATAACGTAGACATAACTAGCGTAAACCCACTTGCGGACCTGCGCCTGGGCTGCAGTCAATGATAAGAATGAGGTAAGACCGGGGCCCATGAGCTTCTTGCGTCGGCCGCCCGGGGTAGTGCGGACCCGCTCTTCTTGAATCACATCTTCAAAAGTCGAGATCGTATGGCGACGTGCGCGTCCCGTGCGACCGTGCCGCTCGAAGGCCTCTTCCGCACTGATGTTATCGATCGCTGAGCTGGGTGCTGGTAGTGGTGGAATCGGTTCACGAACATCTCGTGTCGTCTTCACTTTCCGTAGCCTGCGTACACTGCCAGGCCCGTCGCTGTCCGATGAGGGTTCGTCAGAGAACGCGGTCCCGCTGAGTCTCTGGCAAAGTCGGTGGTCCATTAAATTGAGCAATTTCCGTGGTGATTGCGAGTCCTTGAGCGAGCGGCGGAATTTCCAGCTGGGAATACGAGCCAAAATAATCTCCCAGCGCAGGATGTGTCGGCATGACACAAATATACACATTCCACCGAGCCATAATAGGGCCTTCAGGATCTCCGCTTGGGGGGATGCCGCGAACAAATATAAATTGATAAGAGCTGTCGTCAAAAGCTGTAACTCGGCGGGAAGAAGGCTTGTCGTCAACAAAAAGTCTAATGTGGGTATCAACGCTTGATGCAAAGGAAATAGAAGAAGCAACGATTCCGCTTCATGTCCACGGAGGATGAGCGGCTTGGGAATGGTGTTGTCGAGAGAGAAGTGTTCGGATATGAGGACTGGGACCACAGCAACTATCCAGTGAGGTATGCTGAGACCATTGATCCAGCCGTGCAAAGGGATCACCGGCGCTGGAAGAGAGGCCAGACCGAGGATGATATTCGGCATAATCAGCGCCGGACGGTGGTTTGTGAGGGACAGTGCGACAAATATCGGGACGAGAGGTGGGTATAGAAGTGGCGCGGGGTCAAAACTCGTTGGTATAGAGAAAAAGGCGCGTTTCGAGGACCATGCGTGCCATCGTCTGCGGTTCGAGATGCGGAGGAGGAAAGGGTAAGAGCCGTAAAGGCCGATTATTATAAGAGTATATGTGAATAGTTCTAAAGAGAATAGTTAGCAAGCCGTACACATCTACTCTGCGACTCATAGTGAGCTTCTTCAAGTACCTTTCTTCCACACCCAGGCTAGTGAACGTGTCTCTTTTGGCAGCAAGACGACCACGCCCACCGATAAGAGCAGTGCGGTCTCCATCAATCGCCGCAATACCTCGACCCGTCGTTGCTGTTTCAACCGTTGTGCCTCGAGTGCATCCTCTTCGGCGTCCTCCTCGGAACTCCTCCGCGAACCGCGCGACACTTGCCGTACAATTGACGGCCATGGTTGGAGATGAGGCAGCCACGCATCACCATCGAGGGCGCCATTCACGCCAGAGCGTAGACCCTTTCTAGGTCGGATCGGTGGCGCTGGTAATCCTCTTAATATACCTGTACTCTCATCGTCTGCCTCCGTGCCGCTGTCGCTCGGTGTCCGTGATGGTTTCGAGTAAGATGGGGGCCGGAGAAGGTCACCCTGTTCGGAGGGAGTTCGCGATATAGGGTTTCTGCTGCGGTGATAGGGATGTGGAGAGCGAGTGAATTGTCGCAAATTATCGGTATTTGGATCGGAAGATGCAGGTGTATTGCTGCGAACGATCACCTCTTCCTCGTGGCCCCGCGAAGAACTCATAGCGCCATTCCTAGGACGAGGGGTGTAGCATGCCGGGGAGAGGTGAGGGAGGAAGTAGTTGAAATCAGGGAATCAAATAGGATATCAATCGTAGTGCACACGGTCTGCGCACACGACTTTCTCTGTGCTTGGTGCGAGTCAAATGTCCAGGACGGAGGTTGCAGTTGGATGCGGCCGGATGTGTTGTTTCTCCACGCGGCCGGGCGCTGCGTATCACATGCTTGGACCCACCGCATGACATCGCTGCCTCTTTTTGGCCCGCCAAATTTATCGAACCACTCTGTCCCGGTCGATTGGGAACAACCACGTCGTGCGATTATACCCAGGGGTTTCTCAGTGGCCTGTTAATCCCTCCGAAATGCTACATCTTCGAAAATGACCTGCTGTCAGCCAATTGTGACTCCCGCCCTGGAGAACAGCTGCCTCAAGATATCTCGATTGGCCACGGGATGGAATATCATTTCGATCCTGTGATATTTCTGGCGCATTATTGGCCATGAGATACATATTGGTCCATGCACCCTTAGCTACCTTGGCTTACACTAGTAGTATACTATCTCTAGATGGGTAGGCATGAATGGATCAAGCCAAATCATGCCACATTAAAGCAATTTGTAAGACCTCCAACATTCACAGTATACCTATCAGGGATCATCTGGAGGGTTACCCGCGGGTGAGTGCCAGGTCTAGTTCCAGTTCTAGGGCCTTGGTAATCGCTTCGTGGCAATGCTCTCTCGCCAAAGATAGTGGTGATTCGCCCTCGCTGTTCGTAGTGTTTGGGTTGACTCTACCGGTGGCCAGCAGTATCCTAACGATCGACTCATGTCCATACCGTGCTGCTCCTAAAAGCGGTGATAGCCTGGTATGTCCTTTACTGTCTAGATCGGCACCTGCTGCGATCAGAAGTTTGACAATCGACTCATGGCCTGACTCTGTTGCTAAGTATATAGCTGTTTGCCCATCGGGAGAAGCGTAATCCAAATTGATACCATCGGTATCAAGAAGCAGATTTACAACTGCTTCATGACCGTTCCATGCTGCAGAGCAAAGCGGGGTGTACCCCCAGCAAATAAAGTTGACGTCGACTCTACCGGTTGAAAGTAGTTCCTTGACTACTAGGCCGTGTCCCCATTTTGCCGCACAAACCAGTGGTGTTTCTCCATCTGAGTTCTCCTCGTCTGGGTCAACACTCTTATCATAAGCGAGAAGCAGCTTGAGGACTTTATCGTAACCTCCTTCCGCCGCTGAGCACAACAGCGTTTTACCCCAATAAAAGCAGCACCCAAGATCCAACCCTGCTTCTAGTGATTTTCGAGCTGTATTATCATTTCCTCCCTCAGCCGCCCACAATATTGCCTGTGGTGGATCAGATGCGGTATCCCGAAGGTAGAGGAGGGGGTCAAGCAATTTGCAAAAGTGGGTGTTAGTTTGAATCAAACTATTGAGATCCCCATTTGACTTCAAGTTCTCGGCAATCAACAGTATCAGTTCATTTGGTAGATGATAGAGTGGCATGTTGAATTAACTTGATGGATGTTGAGTGGGTAAGACAGAAAGTGGCTCAAGGGATAAGAAGGGACAGAAGACCGGAAGAGATGGGGTTAGGGGATAGCTGAGTGGGCTTCCGGCTTGGCTTCACATGCCATTATACTTAATTAACAAGCTTGAAATAGATACTAGTAGAAAGAACATAGCACTATCCTAGGGTACCCTACTAACCATACCAGTACTAGTAGTATTGCCTCTTTTCTTTCTCAGCGTCAAGTGCAACTCCACACATCGCTCCTGCCTTCCATCGTACTCGCACATAATAGGAAAATCACCTGGGCAACAACGTCTCCATGCTACTAGCTTCCATCTTCGCCTCCTACACCTCTCTCTCTCTCTCTCTCTCTCACACGCACAATACAATACATCTCTTACATCACATATTACCCTCCATACAGGGGCCATCAACCAACACAAAGTTTACAACTTAAACCGCTTTGACACGCAAGACGCACCATACTGATACGATATTCCGCACGTACAGGAAAAATCCCTCGAAAAGGACCACGCGACGAAGTTGGATATCTAGGCTAGACAAGTTATCAAAGGGCGCAACCGCCATAACCTAGAGGACAGAATCAAGGAACGGATGGGCAAGGATCAGGGCAGCAACAATGCATTCCCTGCCACGTTGACCGCTCCAGTCAAGCCTTGGTAATACTATTGCCCAATCCGATGGCTGTTGGAGACCAGAAATGAGCGAAGACTGTACAGTTGTCATGGAAGTCGGACATTCTGAAACAGAAACACAACTCACAAATGATTCCCGGTATTGGCTTGAACATCCCGATTCATCCGTACGGATTAGCTTCATTGTTAAGCTCCGTGATAATCCTGACGAGACTATCAAATGATTTCTCTTTGGTAAAAGCAACATGATTCTCATTTTGGCCGGATATTACGCAGTGGACATACCCGAGCAATCATCGCCGATTCGGCCAAGATTACTCGAGGAGGCAACAACTATCATGTTGTCCAGATTGAAAACCACACATCACCAAATCTTCTTGCGACAGATATCCGACTTCCCATCCGAGCCTTTACCGGGGGCCATCCTCCCTCCCCTAATGTTAATATTAAATCTCAGAGATTGGCTAGCACTAGCGCTCACAGACGCTGTGGACACTTGCGACACAGAAGACCACGCCGCCGTCAAAGCAATGCTGCGACGCGTCACCAACGCCAACCCTGAAGCCCTCGCCAAACCTGCACCAGCAACAGCCGGAACGGCAACTCGTGCCAGCCTGGTGCCCTACGGGGACGAGAGTGAAACCGAGATTTAGAGTGAAAATTGGGCGGAACGCGAATGACGAAGGGAGGATACGGGTGGTCGCTACACGTAGTTTTACTTACTTCTCATGGGGGCATGAGATTTTTCTTGTGAGGCCAGGCTGTAACGATAGATAGCTGGTAGTCACGTGCACACGTTGGCCCTGGGTACGTAGGGACAGGCTCGCACTGCACATAAGAACATCATCATCTTCCTCATTCTGACACCACTTGCCTAGGTATCGTAGCAGATTGCATTATCTTTATTATTATTGAGGTCTTACTTAATACATCGCTGAATGCTATTGATTTTCACGATACACGATGAGTTTAGAATATGGAAGTCATAGATATAAGCCCCAACTTGAACCAGTCTACAACCACGCAAAGGTGGAGCGGCTCGCTTACATCTAAATTGTCGATGCGTGTATGATGCTAATACGAGATTTAAGATCTCATTCACCTCTTCGCTTCACAAGTTTGGCGGAGATACGATCATGGTGATGTAAACACGAAGACATAAGGATGATGTCATTGGTCTCGAAGACGCTCGCATATATCCGCTCCATGCGCTACAATGGCGATCAGCCGAAAACTTTCTTGGAGGTTGAACTACTTTATCGAAACGAACTCGAAGATAAACCATTGCAGTCGGAAATCAACTCAACTAGACATTTTCAGTAGAAATAATGTCTGCCTCGATCACTACAAATGTCAGTAACTATGGGGCTCGGGGATATGGTGATGAAAGCCATACGATGAAAGCCTTGACCTGGCAAGGGAAGAATTCGGTTAAAGTTGGTCAGTTATTCTGCTCATCACGACCTTCACTTCACTTCACTTGACTTCACTTAGGCCATCTCAAAAGAATTCGAGTTTCCTGCTAATGCAGTTTGTTGTAGTGGAGACGGCTCGCCCGAAGATCATCGATGAAGGCGATGTCATACTTAAGGTGACGGGCAGCACCATTTGCGGGAGTGACTTGCACCTGTTCCACGGTATGTCATGACTTTGTAACCGTTAATGAAGTGTCATGTCGACCTGCTGATGCGAAATCTGTTACCGATTTGTAGAGGCCATCCCAGATCTCCAGAAAGGTGATATCCTTGGCCACGAGTTCTGCGGTATTATCGCAAGCGTGGGGCCAGCAGTCAAGAAGGTTAAAGTGGGTGATCGCGTTGTGGCGTCTTTCCAAATTGCCTGTGGGGAGTGTTATTATTGCAAGAAGAAGTTGTCCTCAGTGTGTGAACGGACAAATTCGAGCGAGGATGCCAGTAAGCTATATGGGCGTCGCACAGCCGGTATGTTTCCTCTTCAAACAGCTATGTTGATGTCAATGGAGCTATTATCCTAAGTTCCGCTCTACTCTAGGTATGTTTGGATACTCCCACTTTACGGGAGGGTTTGCCGGTGGGCAAGCGGAATATGTTCGCGTCCCATATGGTGACGTAAACCTCCTTCAACTGCCCGACGACGTTCCCGATGAAAAGGGTCTTTACCTTTCTGATGTGCTGGCAACATCTTGGAATGCTGTTGTTGACACTAGGGTTGAAAAGGGCGACACTGTGGCAATCTGGGGAGGTGGCCCAGTTGGACAAATGGCAGCTGAATTCAGCTTCTTCAATGGTGCTAAAAGAGTTATCCTTATTGACGGCGGCCATGGAAAATGGCGACTAGACTTTGTCAAGAAGATTCTACCCAAGCTTGAGACAATTGAGTATACGAATCTCCCAAACGGCGAGTCTGTTGCCTCAACTCTGAAGAAAATGTGCGACGGTCGCGGACCTGATGTGGCAATTGAGTGCGCCGCAGGCGAGTATACAAAAGGTTGGGCTCACTACTTTGAAAGATTACTGGGTATGGAAACGGATACATCTGAACTCATCAACGAGATGATAATCTCTGTCCGTGCGTTCGGGCGTTGTGGTATTACGGGCGTCTATGCTGGTTATGTATGTGGTGCCTTTCCTAAGTAAAACAACTCTACTGACGTGGCAATGCAGTGCAATCACTTCAATATCGGTTCCCTAATGGAGACCGGGATCCATCTTGCTGGCAATGGGCAAGCTCCCGTGCATAAATACTGGAATGATCTCTTGAAGTATATTCAGAAGGATCAAATCCATCCCCTGCATATGGTCACCCACCGGCTCAGACTTGAGGACATGGAGAAGGTTTATAGTTTGTTCAATCAGCGTGAGCCGGGTATGCAGAAGGTTTTCGTCCAGACAAAGTTTTCGGCGCCTCCTTCTCCAGGAGCTCCTGCCTTAACAGAACTCTGAAATTCACCGACAGCTAAAAGTTTCCTAACAAGTTTGAATTTTTACATTGGGTTCTTATCTGAAATGTCGTTCTAAAGTCAGCACTCAAACAAGAAAATTGTGATCAGAATACACCTGCCGAAGTTAATGGTACTAGTGAAAAATGGAGGAGATCTCTCTGAAATACCTGGAATCGAAGAATCGGATCACCTAAATTTCGCTCTAATTTTTTTTTTCTGAAATGAAATCTCAAGGCAAGGACTCCCTAGAGAGTCCAAGTAAAATGAAGCTTCCTATAATATACCTAGGTACTACTTAGGTAGTGCTAAGAAAAAGAAATTGCGTTACTTGCCGTATTGGATTTGATGCGTTGATAGAGATGCACTCGTATATAATTTTAGGACTTTTCAAAATATGGGACAGAATATTTGACAAGAATATTTAACTTTTGTTTAACGGTTCAAGCGAAACGCCCCCTGCCACCTATTTTTTCTTTTCTTTTATTTCTAAGTCTCACGTAGAGACAAATTCAGGTCCTGATCGACAACCTTTCCACCTTCCAATCGCACCTGTTCGATAGGTTGAAATACAAAAAAGACACGTAAAATACCAGAGTTATCATGCTTTTCAGTCGTATTCCGCCAAGAATGAGCTGTGCCTCGTTGAACAAATACATTACCCTTAACCAATAATTTCTTTTCACCGGAATCAAGGACTAATTCCGTAGTGCCATCAATGATGACACCATAGTCGAGGGTCGCTGTTCGGTGCATCGGGACGTCTGAACCCGGAGGTACCTCGATGATTGTGCAGGAGGTGCCGTTTGGCGGATTCAAAGGCGATGGACTCACGAGCTGGGAGTGATAGTGCTTAATGTCGAGATTTGCTTTTGATTCCGGGGTTGTAGAAGTTGGAGGGGAAAGCCCTTGCACAGGAAATGTGGTTGTGTTGTAGGCCAGAGCATAGTCTGACTTTGTGGGCTTGCCGGGGGGTACCGGGAACCCGGTAAACGATACCTGCTCCATAACGGCGTCGCTGAAGATAGCTCGGCCGCTTTTGGAATCATGTGTTGTTATGATTCGACGCAGCGGCTCGGGCTGTCTTTGTCCAACTGACATATTGAGACCAAAATCGAGAAACAGGGCGAAGACCTAGAGTATCATTCGGCACCAGAATCTTTACGAATAAGAGATATTGCAAGTTTGATCCCCGCAAACTCTCAGCTCTTATATTATCTCTGAGGCATATATGACTCAAATGTTAGATCATCTTAAAGTCATAAAGTCAATAATAGATAAAATTCTCGTCATCAGATAAAGATATCATTATGATTTCTAATTTGCAAGTCATCGCCTTCACCGAGCCACAGACGGCCGAATTTTCCGCGGAAGCTGGTTCCAGTAAAGACAATTTGAACATGTCCATCCAAATGCTGTGGAATGCTCACATAATCTGCGATGCGTCTATGAATGCATAGTTTGAATAACGCCACGATGATCTTAAGATGACGAGACAGCTGTTGTAGATTGCTTGGCTCCCCAGACAGTGGCCAATTGGGAAGTGTTACCGGCGATACCTGGCCGTACGTATGAGTCGGAATTGATGTGGATATGTCATATACTTCTGTTTCTCAAAGTCTACATCCCGGGTCGTGCGGACTTGGAAGAAATCATCGGGCGCGAACAGTGGACACAAGGAAATGGGACTCATGATATTGTTAGCGTACTCTACTCTTCTCTTCCTCCTTGTCTAGCTTATTGTAACGCTTAATGCTGATTACTTTCAAGATCCATTCCTAGGTTGTGCATCTTAATCTACAATCCAATCTACCATTGCATCCGTGGGTATAACTGCCTGAGTGTATACTTGTAGGATGGAAATATCACTTAACTCCAACTGTAGAACGGCTGGTCCAAGCTCGATGGGACCAATTGGATATGCACATTGGCACCACAAATTGGTTAATTGGGAATTGATCTAGAATCTATTGATTATACATTCGATAGTTCGATGATTATGCAGATGAATCCAGACCAGATTGTTAGTCAGCGGGCGGAGGCGGCCGTGCAACCGCGGTGGAGCCAAGTTGGTCGTCCGGCCAAACAGCGCGTACTAGTTACAAATTACAGACCCGCTCGACAGGTGGAGTTGGAATGTGTACAGACTCATTGACAACATCGAATTCATCATGAAGGTGACTGCAAAAGGCCCGGGGAGAGGCAATGGCTTGAGTCAACCCGTTATCCAAATGCCGAGAAGAGCCGGGTCTTCAAGGACGCATCTCCGGTATCAAACACGCCATGTGCACCAAGCACCACGCCACTGAAAGCCGCCCTTCCATTGGAACGTTCGAACCCCTTCGAACCCACGGACAGAATGCGGAGTGCTGAGTCAAAAAGACCGAGGTAATGCGCGGCTCCCAGCGATTGGCACAGTCTGGTACACAGAGAGCCCAGGTACACAGGGGGGTACCTAGTACTATCGCATTTCCTTTTCCGACTTCTTCCTTTCGCTTCTCTTCTCTCCTTCTTCTTCTTCCTCTCCTCCTCACGCTCCTTTCCTTTCCGTATCCCCTCTTTATCA
Organism: Penicillium cosmopolitanum; assembly: GCF_028827165.1. Taxonomy (NCBI): domain Eukaryota; kingdom Fungi; phylum Ascomycota; class Eurotiomycetes; order Eurotiales; family Aspergillaceae; genus Penicillium; species Penicillium cosmopolitanum. The sequence goes on along the minus strand of NW_026622682.1, from coordinate 2,208,120 downwards.
CCCTCACACAATGGCTTCCGCTGCTCGATCCGCTTCTCGCGCTTTCCTGCGCTCTTCCCCGGCCTCCTCGTTCCGGCCGGCGGCGCGCTCTGCCCGCTTTGTCCCCGCGCAGGGCTTCCGCACCACTGCTCGCCGTGGATACTCCTCTGAGACTGGCGGCAAGTCCTCCTCCTCCTCCGCTGGCATCTGGGCTCTGGCCCTCGGTGTCGCCGGTGGTGCTGGTGCCTACTTCTACCTGAACGGCGAGAAGAAGCCCTTCGTCCCTGGTCAGGCCGACTACCAGAAGGTGTATGACGAGATTGCCCGCAAGCTGGCCGATGAGACCGACTATGATGACGGCAGCTATGGTCCCGTAAGTACAACATGAACAATTGACAGTGTTTCGCTTCGCAAGGCTCAGCTACTAACATAACATCTTCCCCAGGTCCTCGTCCGTCTCGCATGGCACGCCAGTGGCACCTATGACAAGGAGACCAACACCGGTGGCAGCAACGGCGCCACCATGCGTTTCGCCCCGGAGTCCGGCCACGGTGCCAACGCCGGCCTGAAGACCGCCCGTGACTTCCTCGAGCCTATCAAGGCCCAATTCCCCTGGATCACCTACTCTGACCTGTGGACTCTGGCCGGCTCTGCCGCCATCCAGGAACTGGGTGGACCCGTCGTCCCCTGGAGACCCGGTCGTGAGGACAAGGAGATTGTCGCCTGCACTCCTGATGGCCGTCTTCCCGACGCGAGCCAGGGCCACCGCCACATCCGCGACGTTTTCGGCCGTATGGGATTTGATGACCGTGAGATGGTTGCCCTGTGTGGTGCTCACGCCCTGGGCCGTGCTCACACTGATCGCTCCGGTTTCGATGGTCCCTGGGACTTCAGCCCTACCGTCTTCAGCAATGAGTTCTTCCGTCTGCTTGTTGAGGAGAAGTGGAACCAGCGCAAGTGGAACGGTCCTGCTCAGTTCACTGACAAGACCACCTCCACTCTGATGATGTTGCCCACTGACATTGCTTTGATCAAGGATAAGGGATTCAAGTCGCACGTCGAGCGCTATGCTAAGGACAGCGATGCCTTCTTCAAGGAGTTCTCTGATGTTTATGTCAAGCTTCTGGAGTTGGGCGTTCCCTTCCAGAGCAAGCCTGAGGACCGCTTTGTCTTCAAGGCCTCTGAGTAAGTGGGTTTTTGTTGATGTTGATGTTGCTGGTTAGAGTGCACATGTGTTATTATAAAGGTAGATTCCTTGGTCTGTATAGACTGCTTGTTGTTTCGCGATTTGATATCCGAAATGTTTAGATAGATAGATCTAGATCATTTCATTTGGCATTTTCTTGATGAGTTGAGTTGAGTTGAGCTAAGCTGAGCAGTGAAGCGACGTAGGGTAGTCTGTGGCATAGCCCGGGTCAGTGTGTAAAAGCGAGGTCATCTTGATTCCATGAATTGTGCGGTTGTATATAGTTGAGAGGAGAGAAAGAGAAATTAAGAAAGTAGGAGGTTGAAAGCAAAGAGTATATCAAGGGGGAAAAGACCCGCCAACCGGCCCTCCGAAGTGGCGTGCCTCACTCAACCTTGGGAACTTCAACTCAGCTCGAACTCCGCGGGCCCACGCACTTTAAATCTTCCACCTTACACCCCGCTCCCAGCAACGTCACACCAGCACCAACACCAAGTCCTGTGCATGCGGTCAAGCCTCGCCGCTAAATCTCGCTCCGTCCAAAACCTGGGGTAAGCGCTCTGACCTGCCGCGCACCGCAGCGCAGCACACCGCAGCCAAGACCGAAAACGAAAGAGCAGAGCGCAGCGCACGCACGGAATCAACGAGGGGCAATACAAAAAGACCCACGGTCTTCAATCTATCTCTAATTCAAATAAGAGTGAAATAACTCCCCGCCGACGGAGACGCGCAAGCGAAAATGACCAAAACCACCACCTTCGTGGATTACTACCAAATCCTCAACCTCCCCTTCGGCCCATCAACCAGCCTGACAAAACAACAACTCAAACTCGCATACCATAAAGCCTTACTCCGACATCACCCCGATAAAGCCGGACCAATTACCCAAGACGCGACTCTCCGCGCCACTTCCGCCTCAACCTCCCCCTCATCGCAAGACAAATTCACAATCGACGAAATAACAGCCGCCTACAAAACCCTCACAGACCCAAGTCTACGCGCCGAATACGACCGCGTCCTCCGATTAGACCGAGTAAAAGGCGCTGAGCGGGAAAAAACCGGCGACGTCTTTCACACGGGGTTGGAGGTTGTTGATCTGGAAGATTTGGGCTGTGATGAGTCCGGTGAAGAGATTGTTTGGTTTCGCGGGTGTCGGTGTGGTGATGAGCGGGGGTTTTTGGTGTCGGAAGATGAGCTTGAGAAGGAGGTTGAGCATGGTGAGATTGTTGTTGGGTGTCGGGGGTGTAGTCTTTGGTTGAAGGTGCTTTTTGCTGTTGAGGATGATGGGTGATTTGTCTGTCTGCCTGCCTGCCTATCTGGTGGGGGTTTTTAAAAAGTTCTCGGTGGCCTTCTCGACGTAGGCCTGGACGTGCTCAAATTGGAGTCTACGGGGGAAACTTCCTCCTGCTCTCCTAGCAGATTATCTTCACAGAGCGATGAAGCTCCCTACGCTGCTTCGCTTTTGTTCTGTCTTTCGGAATTCCAGATTCGCATAGGCTACTGGTTGCGACAGGTTTTGATCCAGGTATCGCTGGGAGAAAGCTTTCTTCCAACTTGCTTCCCTGGTTCAGAAAGGAGGCTCAGAGCATTAGGATGGATTGGACAAGCAGTTTGGATTCTTTGCTTCACGGTCCGAAAGAGAGTCCGAGAGTCTTCACTGGCTCCTCTGAGCTTGGTGGTGAGAAACCATGATACTGCAAGATATCTCGGTGACGGGCGCCTGGGATGAGATCTTGTTGTGATTCCCAAAGCACATCAAGTCTTCTATGGGGGCTTGCAAGCTATGCTCGCGCCACGTACATATGAGGACTCATTTTGCGTCAAGGGAAACAAGCGAATTCCCCTGCTGCTTCAGTCTCGAATTCTTCTGACATCCCATACGTCTCTCGGACGGTGCGGTTCTTTTGGTGGACGACGCAGAGGTGTTTCTGCATGGATACCTGGCAAGAACTCGATTGAGTGTACATTATCGTTCCACATTGGTACAAAAGCGACGGTCATTGCAGAGACTATAAGTGGTGATAGCTAGGAATATAGAATAGTATTCAGTGAATATTTGAGTGATATATGCCTGGAAAGTGAGAGATCTAGTATATAGTAGTACTGAGTTGTATAGTACTACTAGTATGTAGTAACTTGAAATCTACTTGGCACACACTGGCAGGCTGCCCAGGTGGACAAGCAGCAGGCTCTTGAAAGGTTCCAAGGTTAGTTGTACCGTCAGCACTTTACTTCGGCATTTCTATTACAGCCGCTATGTCCATGTGGCTTGCAGAACCATCCCTCACAAAACACTAAAAAACCTACTAGTATCTAGTAAATAGTACCGCAGATCATCGGAGCCTATTTTCTCCCGTCAAGCTGCTCAGGCCGCCGGTATATACTGGTATTCCGCATGTTGGACGGAGGTCCCCGTTCTTGGTCATTGACTTTGCTACACGGGATGAATGAGCTAGATCGAATCTTATTTATCTGGCACTTGAACCTTGAAATTCCAGGTTAGTCTGGTCCACTGTGTTTGAGTTGATTTAGGTTATCACTGCCAGATGCGTCTTTTGCATCGCTTGGGTCAATCCTGAACGAACGAGTGTTTCACCTTTTCTAAAAGGGAATACTGGTAGTATAGTATAGATAGTATGGGTCTCGTAGTTAGTACAAGTGGGTAAATTTGAACCTTTAGGTCGGAATACGAGACATTAGCTCGAAACTAGCTGATAGACTCGCATCAAGGCGGATATTTGTAGTACCTTCATGCTGGGGTAGTAGTGTAGGTACCTGACTTTGGATTATATATTTTCGCGGTGTAGCTAACCCCCCCCCCCACACCCATAGGCAAAATGAGCAAAAGATTTTTAAACCTCCAAATAAATATTGTAGCATAAATTGAAAAAAAGAATTGCCCAACCCACGAACTCAATAGCCCTCTTCTGCTGTAGATGATGGACTGAGGAAGTTGAAGTGGCTGGAGAGGGGCGGATGAGCACCTGCAGGGACCAAAAGACCAAAACAGACTGCAGCTCCAACTCCAACTGAAACCTCGCCTCCTCACCACATCAACCCACCACCATGTCTGTCGTCACCATATCCTCCCCGAGCAATTCGGCTCCCTGCTGAATTCCTCCCGCATTGTCATTGCCGACTGTGAGTTTTCCAAAACACTCAAGCCCCAGACCAGCCCACTCGGGGCCTGGTGCTCCCCTCCCCTCCCCTCCCCTCCCCCCCACTTTGCAACGACAACAACAACAGCCAGTACCACCCTATCTAACTCAAACCTTCAACTTTAGTTTACGCCGACTGGTGCGGACCATGCAAAGCCATCGCCCCAGTCTACGACTCGCTGGCCCGCCAGCTCTCGCGCCCGAACCAGATCACATTCACCAAGATCAACGGTGATGAGCAGAAAGAACTGGCGCAGACATACAGCGTGCGGGCGTAGGTCTTCCCCTCTACCCAGCTAGCCAGCTACAGCTTTAGCTCTAGCTACAGCACCAGCATCAACCCCATCCCATCCCATCCCATCCCCACAACACTTGCATCAAGCAGAACCCAAGCTAACGACCCAAAACAACAGATACCCCACCTTCATCGTATTCGAAAACGGGCGCAAAACACAAACCGTCGCAGGCGCCAACCCGCAAAAACTAAACGAAGTCATCCAAAAGCTCGCAACAGAAGCCACCAAGTCCGACGGCGCCGGCGAAGGCAGCAGCGGTAGCGGTAGCGGGGGCATTTGGCTCGGCGCGACCGTTGCGAGGGGATACACCGATGTCACCGACCAAGTAGACGCAAAGGGACTGGAACTACTAAACCGAGACAACCAGTTCGGCGAGCCGCGAGTTCTCTTCGAGTCCAGCAAGCCGTCCGCGCTGAACAACGGCAAGAATGCCGGTGCCGGCGCGGCGGGCAAAGATTGGGTGGAGAGTGATACGGACGAACAGCTTATGCTTTATATCCCGTTCCAGTCTACGCTGAAGGTGCACTCGTTGCAGATTACTTCGTTCCCTTCTTCTACGGAGGAGGAGGATCGGGATGAGGATGAGGTGCCTATGCGTCCTAGGTCTATTTCTCTGTACACGAATCGCTCGCATGTGCTTGGTTTCGATGAGGCGGAGGATATTCCTGCCGTGCAGAAGGTTGAGATTAAGGCTGAGGATTGGGATGAGAAGACTGGTACGGCGAATGTGGCGTTGCGTTATGTGAAGTTTCAGAGTGTTACTTCGCTGGTGATTTTCTTTTCTGATGGGGATGGGGATTCGGAGAAGTTGCGCGTTGATCGGGTTCGCATTATTGGCGATGCGGGTGAGAAGAGGGCTATGGGCAAGTTGGAGAAGATTGGTGATGAGCCTGGCGAGTAAATGTAGAGTCAGAGAGAGCTACAGAATGCAAGGGAAGTACGGAGTACAGCTAGATGAGACGAGCCTTTCTTTCAGCTATGAAGAGTTGGACGCAACAGCGTCAACAGCGTTCACTATGTCACAGGTCAAGTCTGACTAGACTAGATGCCTTATGATAGACCAACGAGTGGCTTGCGCCGACAGGGTACACTACACTACACAGTTCTAGGCGAACATGAAAATTCTTTGCAATGATTTCAATTTTTTTTTTTCAATTTGTTTAATTTCTTCATTTGATATTCTGCTCTACAATGGCTAACTAGCTCAAAACCGTAAAGTAATGAGGATATGTCCGATCCCAAACCAAATAGTCTCATCCTTAGAAAATCAGTAAGACTAATAAAGTAGAATCAGGGTGCAATTCCGTTCGTCTGTGGCACAACTGACACCTGGGGTACATCACTGAAGGGTATTTGAGGCCCGTGGATGATCAGGCAACACGGGTTATCGAAGTTGCGCCGCCGCACGAAGAAGAAAAGAAAAGAAGAGGAAGTCCGCCCGGTGCGCGCGGAATTTAAAGGGGAGAAGCGGGCAAGCGAGCAAGCGAGCGGAAGATTTGTTTTTCCGGGCGTTTAGTTTGGGGGTGGTTGGTGCCTGAGTGCCTGGTGAGTTAGCACTGCTTACTCAGCTTTGCTGACTCACCACTGCCGACTGTCATTTTTTCTTCGCAGGTCGGCGGATTGCTCTTCTTCATATATTCGGCCGTTGATGAGGATAATGGAAATTTTATGATAGGAAGAGACTGACTCCCATTGGGAGCTTGATCTTAACTGAACCATCCCTGAGGCCATTCTATATTGTTTTTGTGTCTGATTGATTTGAGTGGTGGAGATTTTAGCTGTGTTTTTTCGCTGGATGAGTTTGGTGCTTGCGCTGTTGCTCAAGGCCTTTTACTTTTACCTTTATCAGATTAGATCGCCCTTTAGCTGTCTACTGTCACTCATCTATCGTACAGAATCCCTGCAGACGAGACTCCATTTACACCCATGGACTGCAGAAATTTTCGTCAATTGCCCACAAGGCTGAACGAATATCCCTAGACCTTCAGGCTAAATGCTTAATGCTTAATACCTCATTCGCACATCCCACGCAATGGTGGGTTACTAGGAGCCCTGCCGTCTTGAGCGGAGCCTCAGGGACTCCTCGGGAAATCCCAAGTTGAACTTGAAGCGAGGCCTAGCCGAGCTTTGTCTTGCCTTCTCGCCAAGCCCGGCAAGCGGTGCGGTGCGATGCGATGCGATGCAAAATGAAGCAGACGCCGCGCCAAGCAGAGCCGAACAAGATATGGCCGAAATGGCATATTATCAACCGTGGAGTCCCGCATCTCGCCTCTGATGCCATCGTATGATCCATAAAAAGCCACTCGAAAAGAGAGACAAAAAAGAGATGAAAGCCCTGGAGGCTTTACCTCAGGGCTGGCCGATGGATGTACGAGTATGGACCCTCGCATCTTTGATTGCGGGCCGACTATGGTCTCACCCGATGATCATGATCACCAATGTGCGGCGCGGTGCGGTAAGCCGATTAGGAAATGGAGTACAAGTAGCTGGAAACCATTTGATAGAAATGAAACAGCGCTCCGCTGGTCGTGCGATTGTCCGTATACAGTAAGAATAGATGGGGCGTGGCGTGATCGTGCCATTCCATATTACTATGTTCGTAAGTAGTACGATATACTACGATAATTATCCAGAATATTCAGATTTGTGAGACTCTAGACCGGACCAAATAACCAAATCCATACTCCGTAAATGGAGCTGCCGCACCCACTCGGCCACTGGCACTCCACTGTTCCTTTTGGGACATGGGGATGCATTTTGAAAATGATATCCACGGGCTCGGCTTGGGCGGTCAGATGCTTTGTTCGGATAATAGGTGCGATTGCGGGACCTATTTTATTGTCCGATCCAAGGGTTGGGTGATAATTGGACTCGGTGCCAGGTTTTTTTTTTCTTCTTTCGTTTTTCGCGTTGCATTTTATCAGTTTTTCCCACAGTGTGTAGGAGACCCGCTTAGCCCGCTCCGACACGAGGTGTTGGCCAGTGCTGGACACATGAATGAGCCAGTGTGGGAGCTGGAGCGGTGCACGCGGGACGGAGCCTCTGCATTCTCCGTAAGATATTGTCTGTAGTGTACCCACTGCCAGTGACACCGAAGCTGCTTTGATAGAGAAAATGAGAGAAAAGCAAGCACGTGGTGCTACGAACATACGTAGCCAGCACTATTTCAAGCAGACGACGAAGAAAAAACAACAAAAAAAAACAGAAAGAGAAAGTGGATGGTGACGTTAGAATTCTCATAGTCGACGCCCTAGTCGCAATGTGGCGTCTTCCAGAAGAAATTATGCCCACGAAACCCGAGAGTCGTTCATGCAAGCGCCATTTGCGAAAGGCTTTCTATTTTTTCGTTTTCTTTTTGCCGTCGCTCAGAGGCCAGAAGGTCCGAGGGCAACCGGCTAGTCTCGCTTTAGTCGCTTCTTGATACTTTAGTCGCTCCTTAATGAGACGTAGCTCTTTGTTGTGGATATTGGGCTTTTCTTCACGAGGCAATTGTGCAGCACAGCGCAGCGCCAGTGCATCTCGATCTATCTAGTTTCGACATGCCAGCTCAATTCAGCTCAGCTCAGCTAGCGCAGTGCAGCCCTGGAACGGAATTCAGCCTAAGGGCGATCCTATCAGATGCAATTACGTGAACTTGCGTGCTCGAGCTGCACGGGGTCGATCGCCATTTACGAGTGCGGCGAACACTCGTGCCAGCCCACAAGCCACAAAGTGACCCCAACCCAACTTTGTATGGTGGTATATACTCCGGATTGGGCGATAAACATCTTCGGAAGAGCCCACTTCCTTGGCATGAGCTGTGTGGCAAGAAAGTTTACTCGTTCATATCCGATAAGAGGAACCTTGGAATTGGGATCGCCTGGGGGTAAGGTACCACCTTACTCGGTCCCGTCGATCGCGATCGCGCAAAAAGGGAAGATGGGTACGGGCTCAGCTTTGCTTCGATGGTAACGCAGCGCGGACCGGCTTCGGAGGTTAATTCCCTGGGGGCCACGGGCCAGTGGACAGCTCGTGTTGCGGGCTGGTGGTGGAGAGCGCTGGATTGGGGGATGGGGGGCCGGTCGTGAGCCGGGAGATTTACAAATAATGGATTTTATAGTTGGATAGTTTGGCTTGGCTTTGCCGCTTTCGCTGGTCTTCTCTGGTTAGAGGGCGGCGATCGTAGAGGTCTGCCGAAAATGAGAAAAATGGTCTGGTCTGTTCTCTCCGTGTGGGTGGCCCACGCTCGGGGAGGAGAAGATTTGTTTTCTTGGCCTTGGCCCACGAAGGACTGACTTCCTGCTCCCCGAAAAGATACGATACGATAGGTAGTAGTACTCCGTAGATCTCGGACGGATCTGGGACATGTACTATGGGGGCAGAAAAAAGAGATGCGTGTTGATGTGGATTCGGATATCCTCCGGTGAGCTGTGTATGGCGCAGTTATACTTTTACCTTTATGCATCGTCGAAGCTGAAACACGCGATGACCTCTGAACCATTGGAACACGATCTCGATCGGGAAGATAGGGTTTCGGCTGTGGGAATCGCATCGCATCGCAATGGCATCTAATTGCATCGAATTGCATCACCGGGGAGATGGAGAGGGGATCCATAGTGGGCAGCGGACGGAGACGAAGCGGACTTCCGTAAAATAATCCAATGGCTGCTGAGGAAAGGTGTGGACGATTGCACATTTTCCTGTCTCAGCCGAGCTGTTCCACCGCGGTCCTCACTGGAGTCGTGGAGGAGAGCGATGTGATTGGATATGATTAGCTCTCGCCGGGTGTACCTGAGTCGAACCCACGGAATTGGTTCGCATGATTGTGCTGGGGGGTTCGTGACCCGGGAACTGGAAACTGGAAACTGGGGACTAAGGACTAATTTGGGACCGTGTCTGTCTGGGTTTGATTGCACCATTTTCATCCCCATTGCAGGCCCATTGCGGAGGGAAACCCGTGGTGGCGACCCAGCAACGGAATTTTGGGGACCAAACAGACAATCTCGTTGGATAATTGGTTGGCCCTAATGCAGAGTCGGGAAGAGACAGAGTTCCGTTCCTGATTAGAGGCATTAAAAGTGGTCACTTACGGAGTACATACTCGTACATACTGCTCTCCGCATTTTGGGATCTTGCGATCGCAAGACGGATTTGCGGCCGTAGCCGATCGTGGTGTGGACTTGTGGACTTTGTGGACTCCAGTGGGGAGCCGTATACTCTGTACACCGATACGATGGAGTAAAGAGAGAGGACCTTGCTACTAGTCCTCATTGGGCCCGCGAAGCTTTCGCAAAAAATTGTGTGCGACGTCCAGCGAACCTTGGGACCGCGGGTGCTTGTGAAGATCGGGCTCGAGAATCTTCCATTGGTTCATTTGGCTTCGACCGAGGGAGCTAAGGGTCGAGCTAGTATTGGTATAGGAAAAAGGCTCCGTTTCCTCCGTCTGTCGAGATAGATAGGGTGGATCTTGCCGGAACTCTCTGTGTTCCCCATTGCCAGTGTTGCAGGTATACTCCGTGTTCTGGTAGATTGATTCTGCAGCGGCATAGAGGAGGTCCAAGTGTAAGTTTGGGAGCACGTTGTCCATTAATTTTAGTTTATTTCCATCTCCATTTCATTTCCACGGCAGGAAGCGAGCGAACGGCAGAAGATGCAGGGCACTGGGACTGTATTCCCGATGGACACTAGTCTACTCCATAGTGTCGGGAAGAAGAGCCAACAAGAAGAGAGAATTGAAGGCGATCGACTTGCTCATCTCTGGGGGAGAGGTGGATGCCGAGGGACACGTGCAGATACAGGTACCATAGGACTGTACTCGTAGCAGTGCTCCATGATTATCATGATAATCATATGGTACGCCAGACTAGCTTAACTGCTCGTTGCCATGTTTTCATGTGGGAGTTGCCGGCTTCAGGCAAGGATAAATTCTCCCATCCCATGGAAACCCCCTCGCTAGCCGAGCCTCCCCGCATTTTGGTCGCTTGGGCCATTTGAATTCCAATGGCACTGCCGGTGAATCCTAAAGGAGTCCCATGGATATGAAACCGCGCCCGAGCACTGGGCGTCGGGAGGATGTGACCTCAGCGTGGCGGAGCGACCGACCGTTGCATGAGAATGAGATGGAAGTTGGATACTTCGGGTTCTCCGATTTGATTCAGAAATCACTCAATGCGTGTAATTTCGGAGATTGGTGCAAAAGTAGAAGTTTGCGAGAGAAAGAGAGAAAGGGAAAGAAAATTCTCGAATATTGCCGACTACTGTAGTTAGTATCATTCCTTGCTGGGCGCTGCTGCACACGACCGCAAGGATCAATTCCTGTTCCTAGCTCACGGCACATATCAAATTCTCCGAGTCAGTGCAAGTACCAGCAAGTGCACCACGAGCCTGGTACACCGCTACCTCTGAAAATGTCAAAAATCCCAAAATCCTTGCCCCTTCCCTCCTCCAAAGGCTGGACTTGCTATCGATGCCCGTGGGGCCCAGCCAAGACCGCGGCGTCCCGCGCTAGCACCCGTCGCAGCCTCGACGCGTGTTCGAAGCCAAGTCCCTCGAGTGGTTTCAGATTCCAACGTGCGTAAAGGGCCGAAATGAAACCATGATGGCTGGTGGTGGCACAGTCGCTCCATCGCTCCACTATTTGCGTCTTTGAGTCCATTCCATTCTTGTTATGGTTTAGGTCATTTGGTTTCCGTGGACTATCCCTATTCCCCAAACACTCTTTCATTCGACCCTGCATTCAGCCTGTATTCAGATAAAATCACTCAGCGATCTGCAACGCTGTCAAAAGTTTCCTTGGGACTGTTAGTCGGGCCTAGCTTCTCTTCTTGGTGTAGACCGACTGGTTCAAGGTTTTGGCTGGTAATAACCTAAAAGGCAAAAACCTTGAACATAAAGTAACCCGAGAACGAGAGGAGAGAGGAACGTTGTCTAGCAACGTGAGGGCAGGGTAGACCCGAGCCAACTCGGACAAGCGCATGGAACGAAGTTTAGTTGATTCGAGGTCTCAGTCCACCATCGAAGTTTCAAAGGCTCCAGTTCGGCCGCTGATAGCCACTGGACCCGCAACAGCTTCTCCATATGAATTTTTTTTGTGCTGCCACCGGGCACACTCGCAGTGCTGCTGCCATCTTCCAAGGTTGATAGCATGATCCGCCGCCAGCCGCGAGTGAACCCGCAGGGATCGAAGACCCCCACGCCCCCATTGGACTCGACTCCACGTCGGCTGTCATCAACCGGTGAGAAGTGAGAAAACCGGAGAGCGAGAGTACTCTGCACTGTATCTGAAGCCTCCGCGGCACCATGTGAATGAATGGGCTCGAACCCCTCGACTAATGGCCGTTAAGCCTAGTCGATTGAAGTTGCCGATGCAAGCTAGAAGAAATAAAGAAAGAGAACCCCGGAGTTGGGAAATATGAGTGGCAAGTATAGTGCGCCCGGAGGAGCTAGTAGAAGGCAACGGACCGGTCCACGTTCGGGGTTCCATTTTGAACGTTTCGTAAAGAGAATGGGCCAAGACGAAAGACATACGTGCGGAGTACGTAGTATGGAGCCTTCAAGTTGAATGGCTCCAATGTTGTTCGACTGTATACGAGTACTCGCACTCATAGTCTTGCAGTACTCCGTACTTCGTCCGAAAGTCCAGAATGGATCAGTCTTCAATCAACATATCACATCGCAAAAGCACTGAAATCATACGGGCCAATCGTAACGAACGCTTCGGTATCCGGCCGTCAAGGCGCGCAGGATGCAAGCTTTCTGCGACGCATGGGAGATTACCACAACGGCTCTCCCAAAAGGAAAAGACCCTTGCAGCTAGTCCATACATAGTTATCCGGTACTCCGAATTGTATGTATCCATCACCTCGATGTATCCAATTTTTGCTCTCTCCCCCACCGCATCTCAACGGAGTTCGTTCTTTGACAGTTGACACTAGTAGCACTTAATCAACTTTCCTAAAAACTCTATGCACGCCTCTCCATTTGGAATGGGTTATGCAGTAGATACGCCATCCTATCCGCCGCCTAGACGCCACGAACGCACGAACGATGGAACAGGTCGACTTCTCAATCCTCTCGGATACGAGCATGATCGACAACGGTTTCTCGCAGCTTATTCGACCTGGTGGGAGGAAAAGTTGTCGCAATCTCTGCCCCACCAGGAACGAAAAAGGATTATCGGATTGGCAAGACCCCAGTACTCGTACTTTCTTTTTACAAATATCCGTACCCAGCAAAGGTAAAGGATGGGGGATCTCCGTCTATAGCTCGAGTTCAAAGTCCTCTCATTCGTCGGGGAAAGAGCTCATCTGGATCCCGCCACCGAAATAATGGACCACATTACCCATTTCCAATTGCACGGGTCAGGGCAGGAAAGGGCCAGCTCCCGAACCCCGTTATTTGGGAATCGGGCTTAAGGGAAAAGTTTCTACGGCGTCTCCCCCCCCCGCCCACATTTCATATGATTGGGTGAATGAGGACGGCCAAGAAGAGCCGGACATGGGGAAAGCTCTTTCGTAGCTCCAGCTTCAACCCACACCAGCAGTGATGGACTTGGAATTTTACCATTCGCGTCGGTCTTCGACTCCATCGAGTCCACTGTCGGCTGCACATGAAGGACCTTCCGCGCGAGTCAGAAGCTAGCAGCCGCCCGTTCGACGGACGCTATCTCCTCCTCCGTACCCTCTCTCTCCAACATATTCTCCAGTCTGGAGTCCATCCCATGTCTCCACCCCGTGTATCCAGAGCTCGACACCACGCCTAAATAACTCACCATCTGGCTGGTCAGGAGCCTCTGCCGTGTTGGCTAATTTGTAAAGGCCCCAGTAATGATAGCCCGCAACTGGTCCGTGAAACCAGCATTCACATTCGAAGCTAGGTCGATAACCATTAATAATTCCCCTTTGCGGATCGGTGAGCGACAATTTCTTAATCTGAAGGCTTGACACAGACCAACAAAGCACGAGGAAAAAAGAGGATCACCAGAGCGCCGCGAATCCAATAGATCGAAGAAGGAATTATTGGAATAGGCAAAGAATTTGAGTCTGGAATTGGCTATCGCTGCTTAATCAAGCCGAACTGTCTGTGCGACAGCGTTGGTGGTGGCGGTCAAGGTTGCGTGTGAGAAGGACGAAAGAGTCCACTGGAGCACTCCTCCCGGCAATAGTAGCAAATTCAAATTTGGCCGCAAATTTGGGGCTCCGCGTGAAATGATCGATCGAGGGAAATTCGTGATCCAATTGATTTTATGCAATGTTAGAAGCTCTATCTCTGCAATCCGTAATGGACCGCGTCTATGAAAATTAGCCTGCAGCCGCGGCGAGATAGAAAAAAATAATAATCGACTGCAACAGATTGGGGCCGGACGCAAGGTTGTTCTCTAGTGTATTCACTAGAGGAGGAATGGTCAAGAGGAATGGGGTCGCGATTCTTTCTCGAAGAGTAAGTGACAGCCTTCCATGCATGGCCCTTACCATCCGCTAGACCTGTGTAAAGCCTAGGGCCACGTTCTAACACTCTAGTCTTTGCCCACCCATGAGTGACTAGGCTGGAGATAGCGAATCTAGTCCTAAGTCAGCAACACTCAGACCCGCGTGAGTGAGTGTGGATAACACAAAAGGTGGAGTACGAAAGCGACCTTGATGGCCTTGGACTTACTGAGTTGAGCAGTGTATTTACCCTAGCTCTGTACTACTCCTCATGGGGATCGGAGTGGGGAGGGAGAGGTCGGGAAGGCAGCGATCAGACAATTTCTCCCCCCAATTTCACAATTTCCCGGCCAAGTGGACTGTCTCGGGAGTCTGATTGGCGAGCGGAAGAATGTCGAGGATTCCCGTCACCTCTTTACTCCTTCTGGTTAGTGTCCAGGCAAAAGTGTTTAAAAGAGGAATTGGTGGGCCGGTGTGGAGGCCGCTATGTTTAGAAGCGGCCAATGGTGCACGGTTGATGCGCAGATGGGAAAAGATGGGCGATGATGGAATTTCGACTTTTCGGCCTCGAGTGGTTTGCTCATTGCTTTTGCGAGTGGCTGGTTCCTTTACCTTTTTTTGGGAGGGGAACTTTGAAGCTGTTGAATTGTGATAGTCTGTGATTGACGCAGCCTTGTTGGCCACTGGGGGGTCTGATAGGGTGGGTTCAGAGTCATGCCCCAAAAAAAATCACCAGTAATCTCACCAAAGGTCTCATGTTTGGGTCGGAATATGGTCTGAGAAGGTTGTGCCACTCTACTCATAGCAAGAAGTTACTCAAGATTGGACCGGCCTTGCTTGCGTGGCGTGCGGCGTGCCGGTGGCTGTGAGAGCGTGAGAGAGGACATCGATCAGTCTTGGGACGATGGGCACTTGGATGTATCGGATTCTGTGTCCTGCCTGATGGATCACAAGGAATTGGCGCTGCCCCGGATCTACGAGTGAGACGCGGTCCGCCAGCAAGAACCATCACATCGACATGCAATCGGAACACATCACTTTGCGACATGGCTTACGCTGCCCAGACCAATCAGATGTATCACAAGCGTCTCATTCATCAGCCAGGTATACACTTTTTAAGACCAGTGCGTCGGTCTGGACCGGTAGGTTTGAACTTGCGTCAAGAAAGTACATATAATCACTGTAGAGTGCCGAAACTAGGGACATGGCCCTTTGACGCTAATCAAGTCAGCAAGGCTGACGGGGAGGATTTCTCCGCATCCCTCGAGCTCTTGCGATTTGTCTCCAACGAAGGGGACTTGCATTGAAGCCTTGCCTTATCTCCAATGATGGTACGGAATATCCTCTGGGGGATCCTGGGTTCGGGGGTTCTTGCGGTGCTTTCGCAGCTGGTTCCTGCAGTAGACCGCACAACGCAGGTAAAAAAAAAGAAATCCCCCCAAAAGAGATGAGACTATCACAAGCTGAGCCTTGACGTGTCGCGGCCCTTACAGACTGCTTGTGTTCGCCGAGAAAATTCCCGCAAATCCATGTGGCAACTTCACGACAGCTCGCACGCAGGTCACAGCTCGTAGCTTCGAATAATTTGCCTCCACCAAAAAGCTAGACTATGTAGTATGGATCCAATATTTTGCAATCCATGATGGTGGATGGGGTAGGATACTCGTATGTAAAACAAAAGCACAGATCAGTGTGATGTCTGTTATCGCTGCCGCTGCGCTCCCGTTGCCGTTGCCTCGCTTGGTTGTACTTTTGGCCACTGCCGGCATCATATGAAACTGACCGGGGGTTGCGTGGGCGCACATACACATTCGCGTACTCCGGGGGCGGAGAGGGCGTTCGAATGGCAGATGACACACAACAAAAAGACACCCAATGCCGACCGTTTCACGATCGCTCACACAGAGGCGGTCGCACGGTAGGAAATAATCGCCACCGTTGATAGCCTTCTGATCGGCAAAGACCTGAGAGGGACTTGGGTTTGCGCATTCACACACACCTGCACTCGTTCTAGATGGGGCATGGATCGACCCGGACTACCTATGGGCATGGTTTCCACATGTTGATCGCGCCGGGGGAGGGCGAAGTACCGGGGGAAATGGGCCTCCGAGGTCAGCGCAGTCAGATCAGTGTCGATCGCCAGAGTGGTGGCTGCAGCGGGTCCACGCTTGGCCAGCATCGACGCACGCTGATGGTGTACTGCCCTGGCAGCGAAATGACGAGGACGGGACGGACATGGGGCATGCTTTGGGCAAAGTGGCCATTGGCCCCGGGGCCACACCCACCGGGGGACCAAGGATTGTGTGGTGCACACACACACAAAGAGAGAGAGACAGTGGGAGAAAATGTGTCTGGTTTCCCATCCCCCACACCCATTGACGAGAGCTGATTTGCCGCTGGGTAGAGCTGGTGCTGATAAGAGGTGCAAATGATTAGCGCTGTCACCATCGCCGGGACCAATAGCGATGATCCTCGTGGCCACAACGAGGGAGAGAGCCGTGGGTGTAGGTGTGATGAGATTAAGAGGGATGAAAAAAGAGAGATAAGTGGTGTATATTCATAGACACCGAGATATAGTGAGCGTTAAGCTGAGGTGATATGAGTCGACAGAGGTAGGCTTGAGGGTAGGCTTGACAGGTGACAGACCAGCCAGCCAGAGCCAGAGCAGCAGAGGCCTGGACAGTGTTCTGAGTCTCCTCCATATCTCGTCCTCAGTGTGTACCGTACTCCGTCGACCAGCCCGCAAGTGGAGGTGCTCCGTACTCCGTTAACCAGTGAGAAGATGGAAGAGTGAAAGTGGTCGAGAGACCCACCGCGGATGTGCAGTTCCCAACCCGCCCCGGACTAGCCTGCTTTTCCTTACACAACAGAATTGAGACACCCCAATTTTAGTATTTATTTTATTTTATTTTAGTATTTTAATTAGATTTCACTTTTGGACTAAATTATTCTATTTATTTTATTCCCTTTTCATCATTTAATCATTTATTCCATCAGTTCCTGGCCCACCCGCACTAGCGGCAAACGTAGGAATAGCAGCAGATCACTCTTTTTATCCACCTTCGCCCTCTCTCTCTCTCATTCTGTCTTTCTCTCTCGCTACTTGTACACTCTCTTTTTCCTCTTCATCTTTTTTTTATTTTATATTTTATACCTTATTTTGTATTTTTTTCCTTTTCTGCTTTTGGGTTGGGTTATCAAACTATTTGGATCTCCCATCTTCACCACACACTCTCTCACTCTCACTCTCTCTTATTCCACCTGATCTTTCCAAGATTCAGATTCACCTTCCTTTTGACCTAATCGCCTGGTCCATTCATTCATTATTACTCTAGATCACTGGAGTGTCTCGACCTAACTACTACACCATCAATTATACCTAATATTCACACCCGCATTGCGACTACCGACGGTATGTACTGGATGGCATGATATAGCATGGCTAGTATCATGTACTATCATGGCAATGCCAATGGCTACGCCATTGACATTGCTTTATAGTCATGGCCATACTATACTCCAGAACCCCGCTGACTCCCGCAGCAATGGACTCTTACACAGTTGCACCCCCCGTGCAAGGCCAATCATTCTACTACGATGCCACAACACAACAGCAAGGGCACTACACCAGCCAGCCCTCCGACTACTACGGTCAGATGCAGTACCAGCAAAGTCGGGCTTCAGAGCAGCAACCCATCTATCAACCGCAACCCATGATGAATATGCACCAGATGGCCACCACCAATGCCTTCCGCGGTGCCGCTATCAACATGACCCCCATTGCCTCACCTCAGCCCTCTCACATGAAGCCCTCCATCATTGTGCAACAGGGCTCTCCCGGTTTGATGCCTCTGGATACTCGCTTCATCGGTGCCGACCTGTACGCTTTCCCATCAACACCGCCTCTTTCCGCCTCGGGCAGCAGCATCAGCAGCCCTCCTTCCGCCCATGGCACCCTGCACACCCCGATCACCGACACTTTCTTCTCCTTTGAGAAGGTCGAGGGTGTTAAGGAAGGTTGTGAGACTGACGTCCACACCGAGATTCTCGCCAATCCGGATTGGTCGCGCTCTGACTCCCCTCCAATGACTCCAGGTAAGTTTTTAGTGTGAAACACAGATCGATCATATGCATGCACGCATGGCAAGCACGTCACCTTTTTTCCAAAAATAAAGAGTTTTGGCAAAAGATGGAAAACCTACGAACCAGGTGGCGTGAGGTCATATATGCAAGGGATAAACAGAAAAAGGGCCAATGCTAACTCGAGGTGCGAATCATCAGTGTTTATCCACCCGCCGTCATTGACCGCCAGCCAAACCTCCGACTTGCTCTCCGCCAATTCTTGCCCCTCGCTTTCTCCTTCTCCCTCTCCAGTTCCATCCGACATCCTCGCCCAATCCCAAGGTTTGACTGCTGAGTCGGCCGGTGCAGACTTCTGCGACCCGCGTCAGCTCACAGTCGAGGCTTCAGCTCACGTCCCGACTGCCCATGGTCTCCCTCCCTTGCCGACTCTCTCCTGCGACGAGGAGCAGCCCCGCGCCGTTGTGGGTAGTGCGTCTGTGACGCTGCCTGTCAACGAGAACCCCTCTCCCTCGTTCACTGCCTCGTCCACGACTGAGGACCCTCTGAGCTCCCTGCCTACCTTCGACAGCTTCTCTGACCTCGACTCGGACGATGAGCTGAACCGCCTCGTTGACTTCCACCCCGGTAGCAATGCTGTTTACCTTGGTGGCAAGCGCCAGCGTGTGGACCAGTACATTGCCGAGGACGATGGATTCCTGAGCGAGCACAGCCTTGAGGACTCGGATGACTCCGAGTTCATTCCGGCTGCCGTTCCTGCTTTCCACTGGAACGAGGTCGCCCACGCTCACGCCCACTCTCACGTCCATGCTCACGTTGAACATGAGCATGAGCACGAGCACGAGCACGAGCATGAGCTTGACCTTGAGAACGACAGCGAGTCCGACTCTGCTGAGGAGGAGATCAAGACCAAGAAGCGTAGCAACCGCAAATCATCCCGCAAGACCGCCCACATTGATGACGACTGCTGCTCCACCAAGTCTGACTCTGTTCCCCGCCTTCAACCGACGGAACTGTCACCGACTCCGAGCGCGCCCCCGTCTCCGTGAACCGTCGCGGTCGCAAGCAGTCTTTGACCGAAGACCCTTCCAAGACCTTCGTCTGCACACTCTGCTCGCGCCGCTTCCGTCGCCAGGAGCACCTCAAGCGTCACTACCGCTCCCTCCACACTCAGGACAAGCCCTTCGAGTGCCACGAGTGCGGCAAGAAGTTCTCTCGCAGTGACAACCTGGCTCAGCACGCTCGCACCCACGGCGGTGGTTCCATCGTCATGGGCATCCTGGACGGAACGGAGGGATCTATGCCCTTCGACGAGTCACAAGATGCCGGGGCGTTAGGGGCGGTCATGTACGAGTCCAACGAGGCTGGTGCCGACCGTCGTGCTGCCAAGAAGCGCAAGCGTGACTCTGGCTCCGTCTAAGTTCTGCCCTTTCCGCAGGCCTTTGGCGATCATGACAACTTATGAGACCAGGAGAACTTCCTACTGCATATATAATATACAACATTGCGCTCGGTCGGGCGGTTCTCCTGCGGGATTTTGAACTGGCTGTTTTTTATTTTCATTATTCATCACCTTTTTTTTTTTTACTCGACCTATTATACGGGTCCATTGGGTTTGGCGTCCGGGCATTTGCATCTGGTGTCGGCTATCGGGGTCATCGGTGCAAGGCATGGTTTCCTGTCTTTTCAGCGGAACATTCGGGGATACATTCATCATGGAGTTGACGGAGAGGTTTCAGTGAGGACACTGCAAACTTGACTCTCCTGGACTCATTTTTTCTCATTTTTCTTTTCCTTTTCCTTTTTCCCTTTGTTTGGGTTCTTCTCGGGAGATATGGCGTGCTTCACCAAAAAAGAAAAGAAGTTTCACGACCCCCTCATCCCGAAACCATTCGGAAAAACAAAAGAGAAGAAAATAGAGTGGGCAATGATGACATCCTGTCTTCGCGATGAAACAGGTGGCTTGGTTGTTGATTTCCTTTGTCATTGTGTTTCCTTGCAAATTTCCTTTGTTTTTCATTTTGTCTCTGTCTTGAAGTTTTTCTTCGTCTCGTCTCTCGTCTCTGTTATCCCCCGGATCAACACATCAGCGTTGTGGGCAAATCTTTCTCGGCTCCATCGTTTGCCGATTTGCCCTTGATTTTTTTATCCTTCCATTCTCTGTGACTTTTTTTTTCCCCCACCCTTTCGCTTCTCTTTACCGTTTCGTTCACATCTCGCTCTTGTCTTATCTCATGTAATAGCCTTTTTGTCTTCCCCTTTTTTTGAACACCCGTTTTGCTGTGCTGGTCACATTCGTGTATATCTTAATTTGACCACCCCCGATATCATCATATCCTCATACCCCCTTCTTGTATTGCATTGCCTGCTCGTTTGTGTTGGTCAAGGTCAATTTACTCAATTTATCCTGGGGATCCATCAATCAAGAATAATCTCAACCATACTTTATACATAGTTGTAGCGTACTACTTGTACTGTAAGGAAGGAAAAAAAAATAAAAATAAAAAAACTTCTAGCTCTTGAGCCAGGCCTCATAATCGAAGTACCGGCACGTTCAGACCTCTCATGGGGAGGGTTCCTCTCTTATAGGCCCGAAGGCGCCCTAACAAACGTAGGCTGGTTTGCAACGTCGGAGGGGGAAATCGCGCAAGATCGGCAACCCGGAAATCTGACGGAGGCTGGTTTCGAACCCGAGCGAGGACCTGTCTATTGACAGTACATGTGAGTACTACAGGATGTACCGCAGGTGTATGCGCGTCGTCTTTGCCTCTTACCAAGTGAGCCATCTTGGTGGGTTAACTCTGCACTGACTAAGTTTACTTCACGACCGAGCGCGATAAGACCAAAGTACCCTAGGATGCTCCACTGATAACAATAACAGTGGGGGACTGCAAATTATCCCACTACACTACACTACACTACACTACACTACACTACACTACACAACTGGGATGAACACAACTTCCCACAGCCCTAATAATGTCCAACACACAGCCTACAATACCGACAGGCCTCAATGTCATCGCCCTAGTCTCAGGCGGAAAGGATTCCCTCTTCTCCATCCTCCATTGCATCCGCAATGGACACAAAGTAATCGCCCTAGCAAACCTGCACCCCGAACTCAAAATCAAAACCAATACATCGACTACCGAAAAGGCCACTGAAAATGAAGACGACGAGGATGAAGAAGAAGATATCGACAGCTTCATGTACCAAACCATCGGTCACAGCGTTATTCCCCTCTACGAAGAAGCTCTCGGCATCCCACTCTACCGCGCCCCAATCACCGGCGGTGCCGTGGATACCTCTCGAATTTATAGACAAGATGCTGTCTCAGAGTCCTCTGAGGACGTCCCGGCTGGAAGTGGAAGTGACGCGGTCGGCGCTGGCGCAGACGAAACAGAATCCCTAGTCCCACTCCTAACCCGCATAATGAAAGCCCACCCAGAAGCCAACGCCGTCTCAGCCGGCGCAATCCTATCAACATACCAACGAACCCGAATCGAGAACGTCGCCGGGCGACTTGGCCTGACACCTCTCGCCTGGCTATGGAACTATCCCACACTGCCCGCCCCAGCAGAGCGTGACGCTGACCCGACCACCGTGCGGGAAGCGGGATTGCTAGAAGATATGGCCGCCGCCGGATGTGATGCGCGAATTATCAAAGTTGCCTCGGGCGGACTAGATGATGGGTTTCTCTGGGAGAATGTTTCCGGCAGTGCGGGTGGAGGCCGGGTGTTTCGGAGACGAATCGTTAAGGCTATGAGTCGGTTTGCGGAGGCGGAGGATATTCGGGGTGCTGTTCTTGGTGAGGGGGGTGAGTATGAGACTCTGGCTGTTGATGGGCCGGGGTTTTCTTTGGAAGAAGAAGATTCTTGTTGAGAGGGTTGTTGAGAGGGTTGGTGATGGGGGTGTTGCTTACACATGTTTGAAGGGGGTGAGGTGTGTTTCTAAATTTGATGGGCAGGAGCAGCAGCAGGAGCAGTCTGATACCGCGCCGGAGGATATTAGGAGGCCAGCTTTGTTTGATGAGAAATTCGCTACACTGCTGAATGAGCTTTCGACTGGACCTGGTGTCGTGAACGATTCAACTGCCGAAACAAGTACACCCCTATCATCGCCACCATCACCATCACCAACATGGACAATCGAACCAATAACCCGCCAAACAAAAACAACCTGGACAATCTCAAACCTCATCGCCCCAGAAGCCGGCCCCGACACAACCTCCCAAATGAGCGCTATATCAACCAAAATCCAAAAAGCCCTCTCCTCTTCACCCTGCTCAACAGAAGACATAATCTTCGCAACAGTCCTCCTCCGCACAATGAACGACTTCACCCCGATGAACAAAATCTACGTCTCCCTATTCCAAAAGCCAAACCCACCCGCACGAGCAACAGTCGCTTGCGGCGATACTTTGCCGGACGGCGTGAATGTGATGATTTCCTTCGTTGTGGATCGAGGTGCTAGAAATGCGAGGCAGGGATTACATGTTCAGTCGAGGAGTTATTGGGCTCCGGCGAATATTGGGCCTTATTCGCAGGCTTTGTCTGTTCCGTTGGAAGTGGGTGGGAGTGAGAATCCCCAGAATGATCAGACTAGACTGGTTTATGTTGCGGGTCAGATACCGCTTGAACCCGCTTCGATGGAAATGGCTGCAGCTACGGGGAATGGATCTGAATCTGCGTTTGGGCATTATTCTCATCGAGCTACGTTGGCGTTGCAGCATATGTGGAGGATTGGCGAGGCGATGCAGGTTAATTGGTGGGCGGGGGCTGTTGCGTTTCTGGTTCGTGGGGGAAATGATCAAACTCACATTCGGACTCAAGCGCGGATAGCGTGGAGATTGTGGAAGAATATCCATACAGCGGACACTCCTGGTGATGACGACGATGACGAGGACGAAGAAGGTCCGCAGTTCGATGCTTGGGATATCAAATACGGGCGACAGACCGAAGATGTGGTAGCTCAGACCTGGAAGTTGCCTGATTTTGATATCATCGACAAAAGCAACAGCAACTCCAGTGCTACGACATCTACTACGTCCTTATCGCCATTTTTAGCAGTGGAAGTTGACCAACTTCCCCGCGACAGTGATATCGAGTGGCAGGGTCTTGGATATCGGTGCGGCAACGTCTCGATTGAAGATCAGGTCGATCGGACGGCCAGTATAGCGGATGGAAAATATGCTTATACGTGCATTGAGATTTTCAGCGGGGAATCCGCCTCGAAGGAGATGCTTGCTGCTATTTTGGAAAGTCTGTCTTTGAACCGGAGACTTTCTCAGGCTGTCCTGTATACCACACAGCGAGTGACGGAAGATTTCTGGGTTGGCCAGGTCGTTCCGTGTCGAAGTATTTGGGGTAGGGAGGGCAAAGAATTATTTGCGGGAGTGGTGTTGCAAGAAGAGATTGAGGTTTAAATAACCTGAGAATAGCATAGGATTAAATAGCATAAACACCAGCGAAGAAACTTGAAAGCAACGACCGAAATGACAGCATTAAACAACTTCAACCCTCCCCCCCCCGGGGCCCATCACGAACTAAATAAAAACACATCACTCCCCAACCCCAATTTAATGGCAGCACCCAGACTACCAGTAGCAGCCTGCGCATACCGTCCTCTCGAATCAACCCCCCGTCTCTTCAAACCACTATTCGCCTTCCGACGAGACCGAGACCGTCTCACCTGCGAAAAACTTGAAATCCCCGAACAAGCCGACGCCGTATGAAAAACCCCATGGCAAACGGTACAAAAATCAACAACAGTCACCTCATTCACGCCCACATCTCTAATTTTCAAACCCCATTTAATATCTTCATCCCGCAGAGCAGCTCTATACAACCGACCCTCCTCCTCCAATGCATCGCGCACAAGATTCTCAAACGTAAACGTCGAACTCGAATAATCATCCCACGGAACTAAAACCGTTTCATTCTGGGTACGTCGAATCTTCCACTCCTTCCAATCAAACGGAAGGCCTGCAATGAACGCACAGGAGAGAATAGTGTCGGAAATAGCTGTTCCAAGTCGGTGATACTGCGTGCCAATATCTCGGGCTTCGGCACAATAGTCCGTGATACTGGCATGTTGTGACGAATGGAGGGTGGAAAGTCGAGTCCAGAGGGAGACGAGCATTTCCAGTGCTTCGCTGGGTGTGGGGTTTGTATATTTATCCACGGCGTTGAGGAGAGTTTCGAGAGTTTTATGGGGGTGCATTGCTTTTGCGATTGTGGGGGTTAGTTTGCTGATGACGATTGCGCAGGCGGTTTTTTGGGCGTGGTTCCAGGTGCGTAGTTGGGCTGGAGATGAGAGTGGTGGTTTGTTGGTGTCTTTTAGGAGTGAGGTGAAGTCGCGATTTTTGAGGGTTTGGTGGGTTTCTAGGTTCCATTTTGGCCAGTCTTTGTTGTTTTTTAGGAGGGGGATTGTGCCGGTGGTTGGGTGAGAGTTCGGGTTGGGGATGGAGTGGCACATCCTGGAAGGCATTGTGGAGGTACTAATAGCTTTTCAAAGTTCGAAAGTTCCAAAGGTTGAAATGAGAACCTGAAGAATAGTTCTTTCGTGAGAATGGTATTTTCTTTTATTTTTTTGTCATTGTGCTAGGGGTGTTTTGGAATGTATGACGCTGGCCAGTTTGGCGGGACGGATCATGATGCTCCACATTCTTGATAGATCTGAAATTTGAAAGTGATAGTGACTATCATAGAAGGATCTGATTGTCATACTCCATTTGGGTAATATGTGTGGGAAAAGCTGGTATGTCGAATTGAAGCATAACTTTGGAATGGGGATTGTATCGCTCGGTGGGTTTCACCAGTGTTTGTATGAAGTCGATGCTTTGAGCCATGGCATAGCTTCAAATTCGCAGGCTGCCATTGTGTTGGACAGCAGAAGTGAAGTCTAGATAAGTCATTTGTCCAATACTCTCGCTAGGAGGACCGACAGTGCATCGAGAGTATGCAATGGCCTTGTTTCGTAGGGTGAGGATGAGGACCCATGGAATGGGAACAAGAATTGAAGAAGCTGTGTTTACTTGCATGCCAGAAGGTACCCTCCAAGTCTCTACTCTACGAGTACTCGCGTTTCCCATCAATGTCATTTGAGAATAACTCCTGGGAGATACTAGATCGAGGGCCTAGGCAGTACTAGATGGCAGGTGGGTAGATGGTGGACAAAAACAAGCCGAGAAAAAATAAAGTCATATTGTTTGTAATAAATGAGATGTCCGTCGTAAAAAAGTCCTGGTGTCCGATATAGCGAACATCAGGGTGGAGTAGACGCGGCTCTGCTAAAAACCGTTTGGTTTTGTTCTCCCACGAACGAACGATTAAAAATCACCCAAGAGACGAGGAGCCACAGAAAGGCACCACGCGGGTTATGTGGGTAGACAGACGAAGTCTGTCACTACGAAATGTGTCCTGAATTCAATGACAAGGTATTCAATGTAGAGTCTTCACATCAGAAGATCCTCAAGTGAATTCCCAAGTGAATTGGAATTGGAGTGATGGATGAAGGAGAGGAAGAAGAAGGAGGTGCTGCAAAGCAAAAGATGAGTTTTACCCGGTGGCCTTCACCGCCTTGACAGCTGTGAGTAACGTGACTGCACATACTGGCAGGAAGCACGTGACCCGTCGTATATGGGCGAAAAATTTGCGGCAACACTTTTCCTTCCTCATACACTTTCCGAACGCATAATCAACCTCCAATTCCTCCATTTGACGATGGTCATAGGATGGTAGGTCATATTGGCGTACCAGATGAATTCTCAGAGCAACTTAAAGGCTTCTCAACGGCACTAAGGGCTTCGGCCTGGACGTGCAGTGGTGGAGGCGTCACCTGCTGCTCAGACATACACTTTCAATGATGGAAGAGGCATTTGTAGAAGCCCAATGGAGGAGCGGAATGTAATCCCTTGTAGATTAGCCATTGAGTTAAGAGCACAGAGTATTCCATACTCGTACTCAGTAGTGTTGGAAGCAACAGTGATGATGGTCCCATCAGCACTAGCTTAACACCAAGCACTCCGTATACGAGTACAGACTACCAACGGTGTCCCTATGGACCGCGACTCTGGAAGCTACTCCGTGACTATTCTAGCCACACTTCCCTAAGGGAACCCTACTATCTTCCAGAACGTCAGTTAGTGGAGCCAGGGGCAGAACCAGGCCAACTTTGGGCCAACCTTAGGCCAACCTTGGGCCTCGATTCCGGGGTTGCTGGTTTGCACCTTAAACTTTTGCCCCTCGCAGGCTTGTCTCCTATTCTTATCCTTCTACTCTTATTCTCCTCTCTTCTCCCACCACAATCCTAGTATTGTGTCCATTCCTTTCCTTTCACTCCTTCATCATGCCCAATGGCATCAGTAAGCGCCAGCAGCTGCGCAATGAGAAAACTCTCGCCGAGCTGATCCGCACAATTCCCGGCAATGACCGTTGTGCCGACTGCGACGCCTTGACCCCAGGTACGTTGCCAAGATGCGATACGATGCTCTTGACCATGACAATCCCATTATCCTCGTCCATTGAACTAATCCTTTCTCTCGCAATCAACAGGATGGGCAAGCTGGAACGTACGATCTGCCATCACCACTCCAATCCAATTCGATCCCCTATCTCCGATCCCGCCGACTAACCTCCTTCTCCGAATCTTTAGATGGGCATCTTCCTTTGCATGCGGTGCGCCGCAATCCACCGCAAGCTAGGTACACACATATCCAAGGTCAAGTCCTTGTCGATGGATACATGGTCGTCCGAGCAGGTTGATGTGAGTAGACCCCCGGTCTCCAGCAAAGGCAATGGGCGAAAGACTGACGCGCTGCCCTCCAACAGAACATGAAATCGCACGGAAACAACCTCATGAACAAGATTTATAACCCGAAAAATATCAAGCCGTCTACCCCGGTCGACGTCGACGAAGCCGACTCGTGCATGGAACGTTTTATTCGACAAAAATACCAGTATCGATCGTTGGAAGATGGGAAGCCGAAGCCTCCGAGCCGCGATGACGAGAGTTATACCAGGCCATCCCGGTCCAGACGCGACAGATCTCCCGCTAGATCTCCACCCAGATCCCCCGAGGGCTCACCTCCGCCTCTGCCGCCCAAGACCGGAAGCAAGTTCTTTGGCTTCGGTCTACGCGGATCCTCTTCAACCTCGAACCTCCGCCGATTCGGGACCAAGTCATCCAAGGCCTCGCCGAACCCAGATCTCGAGCGCTGGTCCCCGCCCTCTTCCTCGAAGGGCCCCGAGCGCCCCGAGCGTGGCCTCGGAGCACCGGTTGCCGATGTGACGACTAATTCGTTCGAAGCCAAGATGGCCGCGTTGAGGGAGATGGGATTCACCAATGACCGGCGGAACGAGATGGTACTCCGTGGTCTCAACGAGGACTTGAATCGTTGCGCGGAGACACTGTCAAGACTGGGAGAAGGAAACGGCACTCTTCCTGCACGAGCGAGAACTCCGGCTCCAACGAGCAACACTGCACCTGCACCTCTGCCAACTGCTCCGCGTGCCGTGACCCCGAACCCACAATCGCTAGGATCCAACAACCCCTTCGAGAGATCCGTCTCGAACCCGGTTCCTCAGCAACAGCCGCAGTCTGCGACGACCTCCTATAACCCGTTCGATCAGCCAAACCCGACACCAGCCTCAGCACAGCCATTGGAGTCCTCTTTCCAGAACTTGCAGGTGTCGCAGCCGTTGTTCCCTCACTCGACCGGCGGATATTCCAACCAAGCGCAACCTCAGACTACATATCAACCATCATTCGCTCCTTCAGCCACTCTCGGCCAGAACCAGGGAGGTTATGTCTCTTCGCCCCAGGCAATGGACAGCAACTACAATCCATTCTTCCAGACTACACCCCAGCCGCAGAGCGGCGTGGCAAGTCAGCCTTTTACCAACACCGCTGCCGCACAAAACAATCCATTCTTTAATGCCTCTCAAAACTTTGCGCAGCCCCAGCAGTCGGCAGCAGCCCCAACTCTCGCAGTACCACGCCCGCCTCAGCATGCAAACACCATGCCAGCCATGTCTTCTTCTTCGCCCTTTGGAACCTCTCCATTTGGACCGACACCTTCTTTCCAGACCCAGCAACAGCTGCAACAAAACCAAAATACTTCGCAAGGGTCTTATAACCCATTCCAACAGGCCATGCCAACTCCTCAGAGCGCAGGACCTTTCACGACCCAACCTCAATTCCCACCTCAGCAGGTCCAGCCGCAGCAACAACAGCAGCAGCTAGTCCCTCAGACCACTGGCCAGATGAGCAAAAACGGCATCCTTTCTCTATACAACCTCGCTCCTTCGCCAGCAGTTCCTCAGATCCCCAACCAATTCCAACAGCAGGCTCAGGCTCAGGCTCAATACCAGCCCCAAGCTCAACCGCAACCGCAATCCCAGCCTTTCAACGGCATGGCAACCAGTCCCGTCCCACCACTCACGAACTCTCTCACCACCACACCTCAAACCCAACCCGGCTCCGCAATTCCTACTCCCCAAACCACCACAGCCGGACCCATGGCATCCCGCAACCCCTTCGGCGCTGCAACAGTTGGCTCAGGCCTAGCTGCCCAAGCAGGCGTGACCCCCTCCCAACTGAACCAACCCTCCTCCGGCCTAGGCATCGGAATGGGCACCAACGGCGCCGCCAATGCCCCAGGAGCAACAGGCACGAAGCCACCCTCAAGTCCGTTCTCATCGTCAAGTCCCTTCTCTTCAGCCCCGTTTTCCTCAAGCCCCTTCTCCGGCCCCCACCAACAAGTATGAATATGAATTCCACATTCCCAAGAACGCACATGAGTCAGCCTAGCGTCGACGTCAACGGTCTGCAGAATGGTCGGCATAGCCCGGATGCATTTGCTAGTCTGAGCGCTCGCTATGGTTGATTTGATCTGCGATCCGCTTTGCTCTGCTCTCCTAGTGTCCAATGAATTTGACTTGACTCAACGATCAACCTGTCTCTGTTTCTGTTTGCGCTGCGCTGTTATGCAATGCTCTCCTCTGCATTAAATTGTGTTGTCTTGGGTTGTGCTGTTCCCCTCTTGCACTGCGATAATGTCTGATGAGAGAAAGATGACGGTTACCTTACGCTTTTCTCTTTCCTTATGATTGGATCTTGGATATAGAATCGTCGATGAGATGGTATGTGTGTGCATGGCCATGGTGCATATGGGTTTTTTTCGTTTTTCTTTTCTTTATTTGTCACTCTTTAATATTTTCTTTGGTTGAATTTGTCTGTCTCTCATTTCTTCAACTTTTCTTACTGTTTTAATTGTACTAGTATAAGAGTGATGTCTCCTTTAGCGGGTCAATGGTATATATTGGATTTTATTTTCTAGGGTTGTATCTGTATTCCGATTCCAAGGTTGTTTTGAGGTTGGGACTAGTTGACTACCAACCATGCTGCCCCCAGGGGCCCCAGGGGCCCTCCGAGTCAAAGGTTTGACACTCAGTTACTCCACTATCATGATAGGCTGTGCCGGATCTCCCAAAACAATACTACTAGTAGTATTCGTATACTGTGCTCAAAGTGGCTATGTAATTGCTCGATGCAGGTGAGTCTTACAGCATTTCCACTGGCCATCGGGGGAGAAAAAAAAGGAATAATCGCTCTCCCCTCCTCGGGACAAATCAGCCTATAAGACCATGACCCCTGGGACGTTCTGCCAGACAAAGAAAAATAGAACCTCCATATGAAGCGTCGTGGCTGTGAAACCTCCATGAAGAAGCAAAATAGCCGACTAGCACGAAAGGAGAATAAGGTCAAGGTTTTCTTTCGTATTCGCATTCGCACCCGCGCTCGCAAATTCACCGTGAGACTGCGGAATTGAAATGGAATTTTGGAAATTCGACGGTGATGCCCAATTTCTCTCTAATTTCTTACCAATCTTACCTGCCAAATAAGGTAAGTCTGACAGGGCGATCGCCGTGGGGAAATATATGCCGGTGAGGGGTCGGATTGGGGCTGAAGAACGCCACTTTTTTCGTATTGTATGCAATGATCAATTTTATGGCGGATTGGAAGTACGATAGTTTCAATCAGTACCATCACTTAATTTTATTCTGACCTTTTCAGATGTTTACAGGCGTGGTGTGCTCGGTATAGTGTATTGTTCGTGTATGCTATAGATCTGACTGGTCGATGTGAAGCTTATTGAAGAGCATCGCAGCAACGGGGTTAGATGGCTAATGAAAAAAACTAATACCAGAAGTCTACAGTAATTTCAGAGATGATACGATAGCATTTTACTTGAAAGGGTTGAATAGTTCCCAATATTATTTGCAGTCACACAAGCAGCGTACGCCTAAAACATGGTGCTATAGAGCCAGGTAGTCACTTTGGAACAGAAGAATGGCAAATATTGAAGCTTAGTAGCCTTCACATTTTCAATCATCTGTGACGATTGTCCTGCCTAGGACCGCCTGCAATTTGTGTCCTATGTACACTCCAAAGCCGAATTCCATCAAACCCAACACACCTCATTAATGTCACGAAACTGGACCTAGATCATAAACCCAGCCATCATTAAGGTAAGAAGGGACAAGACACTAAGATCAGTTGAAAGGTGTAAACTGTCCGCCGTATTCGTGGCTTTAGGACTGGAGCTACCGCTACTGGTAGTACCACTGGCAGTCGATGTGCTGCTGCTGGTAGTCATGCCGCTGGCAGTCGTGCCGCTCGCAGTCGTGCCACTGGCAGTTGCGGTTGTCTGTGCAGCACTGGCACTTGGTGTACCGAGAACACCACCTTGAGCAGTGGCTGGCACACTCTGGCCACTTGCACTTGAGGCTTTCGACTTGAATTCATCAAGTGTATCGGAGCCACTAATGCGAAGGAGAGAGTTACTAGAAGCGCCTAATAGGGTTTCTCCAGTGATTCACTTACGAGGGATTAATCACACCGACCATGCCAGCTTGACAATGTCCAATTTGGCCGCAGTAGAACCAGATCGGGTTTGTATCATTAACTGTCAACGACCAGACAGGCTAAAATTTCCGAGTCAGAAAATCATACAGCCTGGAAATATTATCATGAAATTACCTTTCCGTCATGAGCATCTGCCATAAATCCACTGAAGAAGCTCGTATCGCTCAGGGGGTGGCATGGATTGTCAAATGCGGCCTGGGCAACCGAGTGATCGCCTGGATAGAAACCGAACTCGACGACGCCCCCTTTAGGAACATTAATAGTTGCTGGATTAAAGGTGAAGCCATCTTCGCCGACATCAACCGAGACAGTGCTACTCGAAGAGGATGCACTGGTTGTTGAGCTCGCAGTAGGCGTATCCGTAGTCGTAGTAGTACTACTGGCATCCCCTCCTCCTCCATACTGGGCAGCAACGAGAGGGAGCCAAAAAAGGGCGAACGTGCACAAATTCATCTGGATCATAATTATCACCGAATTGGAAGAGAAGAAGTAAAGTTAGACGGTCAGAATGAAATTTGAAAGCCTGGAGTTGTATTCCGAGGACTCCGGACCTGGGTTTCTTTTATGTGGTCTCTCTTAGTGACGATATACGTATACTTCCATGATATCCCCCAATCTAATATTTGGAAGTTTTAAGCTTTAGCATAGCCACGGTGAAGCAAGCTAAGCTTCCTCTTCCAACCCCATAGTTCGGGCAGTTCATTTCCTAAAACAGAGAATGCGGTTCGTCGTCAGATTGGATTAGCCACAGGACGTTGGAACTTTGCCTAGACTGAACGCCACAAAATTAGACCTAGGTCGGTCGATTACCTCAATATCTTGTTCGAGATAGTTCACCATGTGACACGTCTTGTTATTTTGGATGCGGGGTGGCTGACTAACACAGCCATGGTAGGTATACGGACACCGGCCGAATTAGGAATACGCGGGTTTGGTACGAAGAACGTCTGGACCGGCAACGTTCATAAATGCTCAAAGCGATTGGTGAGGCGCAGTGTCTTATTCTGTGGTCTCCAATGGATACTTTACCCAAATTATACAAAAATAATTCTGGAAAAAATTAATTACTTACCCCCTCCTCGAACTGCTAAGCAAGTCATGACGCCAGCAGTCAAATGATCCGACAACCTCGCGGGACTTATGTCACAGACTACTTGCGGTATTGGATTGGGCAATACATACGTGATACCCGTCTAGGTATAACTATGAAATAAGTCTGAGGGATATAGTTAGTGTCATTATGATATGATATATATTTGCCGATAGTACTGCTACTAGTACGGGTAGTATATCACAACAAGCTTCCAAGGTTGGAAGCGACCTCGGAGCAGCCTGAGACTATTTCATCTGGGCAAGTTTTCTTAACAACTTGCAGAAATAACCGGCCCTGCTTCAAAATGGCACAGATATATCTTTATATTTATCTTTGGCTCCTTACAGCCACCTTCACTCTTTCCCAAATACAAACATTCGTGCCTCCCGGTCAAAATGGAGTGTCCTATAGTGTGAACATACCCGAAACCACCGCGTCCACCGGCACCGGCCCGATTTTTTTTCAACTGAAGTCTACCACACCGCTTCAGTGGTTTGCTTTTGGCCAGGGCTCTATAATGCAAGGAGCAAATATCTTTATTGTTTACGCATCAAGCGACGGGAATAATGTCACCGTCTCTCCAAGACTGGGAGTGGAGCACGTTATGCCACTGTATAACTCCAAGGCTCAATTATCGGTTTTGAACAACAGTGGGATAAGTAATGGGGTTATAACAGCAAATATTCGATGCGATAGCTGTATCACCTGGCCCGGCGGAAGTGAAGATGTGAGCAGCTCGTCGAGTCCATGGGTTTGGGCAGTGAAATATGGGACTCCACTCAACACGAACAGCTTGGCGGCATCTATCAACATACATGACCTTGAGGGAATTGCAGCTATTGACCTGCAGAAAGCAACCGGTGGCACGTCTGATAATCCGTTTACTGCCTCGAACTCTATGAGCTCGTCAAGTTCATCGCATCCGATTTCGACCGTTAACACTGGATCTGTCGAAAGTCGCAGGAAGGCCCATGCTATCATTATGATCCTGGTTTTCGTCATATTCCTCCCTTCATTCGCTCTGATGATTCGTATCATCCCAAGTTCGAAGATCGTCTATTTCCACGCTTCCTTCCAGCTTTTGACGCTTGCCTTGGCTATTGCCGGGTTCGGAATTGGGATTTCAATGGCAAGAAGCCTTGATTTCATAGGGATGTATCATCCAATTATCGGGATGGTGACTGTTCCTTCCCTTATACTCTTTCAACCCGCAATGGGCTTCATTCAGCACAGATATTTCCGCAAAACAGGGAGCAAGGGTGTATTTTCTTACCTACATCGGTGGTTCGGTCGGTGCTTTATAGTTCTTGGCATTATTAATGCTGGTCTAGGCTTTCGCCTAACAGGTATCGGTCTTCCGATTGCTCCTGTTGGAGCAGTTATTGCTTATGGCGTTGTTGCTGGAATCGTTGGAATTGTTTATGCTTTGACTATTCTGTTTCTCACTCTCAGAAAACGCAAAGTCTCATCTTCTTAGCAGGCTCTAAGCGCTATCTATGTGATGAATACAAGGAATATTACACTACATCAATGATAGGATATAGTTGTGAAGCGATTTCGATGTTTCTTTCAGTGACTATTTGGCTACATAGTCCTATATTGCCGCGATTGGAACCTTGGAACTTGATGCATTGAAAGACCTGGGAAATATGTGAAATGTGCTAAAACATGCTATGGCTTAGAATTTTCATCAATTGAATCAATGTATAACAACACATCGGTATTAGCTCCAGCGAAAAGCCCGGAAGATTCTTCCATGAAGATGAGGACTGTATCCGGTGGCAGCCATACATATATTGTTCGTTATTGAGCAATAATTTGACAATAAAATGTCTACTCCAACAGGCCCAGTAATGCCTGCCTAGTCAAGTAAGGGCCTAATTCATCCTCTGAGATGTTGAACATCAGTACTAAAATTTAGTTCCATATTTGCATACAAAGATTATAAAGCTTCAATTAGGCCCGTTTTGGGCCTGGCCTGTCCTTTTCAATCAAAGTATACCAGTGACTGGAAGGGGGAATGAAAGAAAGTACTAGTACAGTTTAAGAAAAGCCTCACTCATCCTTCCTCAACCGACCACCCCCCTCCACCTCCTCCTCATCCCGTCCCAACAACCAAGCACAATAAAACGAACCAGCGCAAAAAGTAACATTCCCCACAAAATCCAACCACAGCAAAGAAGTAAATACCCCTTTCCCAGGACCAACCCCAAACCAATAATTAAACCCCAGATAAGGAATCATAGCAAGGCCAAACGCCACGAAACTCTTCGGCGTCATGTTAGCCGTACCGAGCAGTACGCCACAAGTTGTCGCTTGAGCGCCGAAACAGCGCATTAGAAGTGTTGGTGTGTATTCTGTTGTGGCGTATTTTGGTACAAGGGAGAGCCCAATTACTGTTGATGGGAATAGGAGACACCTGGGTGAGTTAGCTATGGTTAATATTTGAATATTTTGGGCCTGTTTCGGGATAATGTACCATGAGCCCATGCCTGAGTAGCCTACTGCCATTAGGCGTTGGATACGTTGGGCAAGTTTAGCGTTCGGTGGGGGGTTTGCTGAAGTCATTGTTGTGGTTGGAATTGTGACTCAAAGGTACCTAGGTATGAGAGTACTTGTGTTGAGTGAAGGTTGTGAAGTTAGCCTTCTCGGACCATTTAATCTCCGGATGCGGGATGTCCCGTGGGGTGGAAGAGTTATCCTTCCCGACTAAAAGTTGTTTACTAAATTATCTACTCTTCTAAGAGCATGGCAATAATTCCCTGCCTCGGTCGTTACCTGTATGAAGGTGTTGTTAGATATCTACAATGAGCGATATGAGCATCTACATAAGAGTGAAAGGAATGTTTCAGACGAACTTCAAGAGCTTTACCACATGTCCAAAAAGTTCTATTGATATGGTATGATGTATGATGTATCCGGTAACCAACCCAGAAGACAAGGCTAACTTAAATCCCCTTGATTAAATCTCAAAATCAACTGATCTTTCAAAGAGTTGTGTGCTTCCTTCAAAGTCCTCTTAACAAACCACGTCATCAACATATTGCATTGCATATCAATATCTTCTATCAAACACAACCCCCCACTCGAGCCTGCTTGTCCAGGACCAGGCGTGATTGTTTCTGTTTGAGTCTCTGTACCTGCATCTGCATCTGCACGATCCGTACTCATGCTGCCCACACTCCAACTCTCTTTCATATCCAACCCCATCGGCGCATAAATATGCGTCCGCAGACCAGTTGGAAGATCGCAAAAGGACGCTTTGAAAGTGACTTCTCCGGAGAGGAGATTCCATGGGAGATAGGCAACTTTGTCCGTAATCTCGTACCAGATGAAGTCCGAGTTATGCTCATCCGAGTCTGCTGGGATGTTTGACGAAGGGTCGCACTGCTGAAAATTGGTGACCAGTGGATTCAATTTGATCATATCTGCGTGGGAATGGAGTAATTTGATCACTGCTTCCTGCGTGATGTACTCTGGGAGTGGTGTGATTATGGTGAATTTACTTCGCATGATGATTGGAGGGCCCTGAGGAAGGTGGTCGCTACAGGGATAGGGCTCGAGGGGGTGGAAGGGATCAGGATCGATCACAATCGGGCTGGGGTGAGATGACTCGGAGGCTGGAGGGGTAAAGTCAGCAGGAGCCTGAGGGAGGAACGCACGGTCACCGTAGCCGGCTCAGGCTGCGGCTAGCCGCCAGCGGGCGAGACAATTAGGCCCCGGGGGTAATTACTAGTAGTAGTAGTATGATTAATATCAGTACTACTCGTAGATAACTTGTGTCAAATTGACTAATTAACAAAGAACTTGAAGGTCTAGGTAAATTGAAATCCTTTTATTTAACTATGCATCAACGCAATAATATCACATCGTATATTACATAAATCAGGGTATAGAACTCGAAAGCAGATCTATAAACATCATCTTAGAGACAACCCAGTGACACAGCAACCGTGCATGCACATAAATGAAACAACATCTCCGCCAAATCAAGACCAAGATCAAGAATATAACTCCCGCTCCCTAGTAAGTTCCAACGACTCCCCAAAAACCCACCACCTCCAAGAAAAAAAGCACCAAGGATCCGGAATCCAGTCCCTAATATTCGGCGTCGACCTCCCCAACTTCCAAATCCTCGAGGGCCGGGGTCCAAAATATGCCGTCACCCCACGGCGCCATGCAGCGAATTTCTCGCGCAGGGTAGGCTGGTTTGAAGACCAGGGCGCGGAGAATGAGAATGTCGAGCGACCGGGGAGAAAACTGAGGCAGCTCCAACCGGGAGTATTTTGGGGCTGGGTTTCGGAATTCTTTAGCGCTTCCAGCATGCGGTCGAAATGGAATTCGCGTGTATTGGTGAGCGCATTTGTTGCGCTGGCCCAGCGTTGGTGGGACTGGTGATTTTGACGTTGTGTTTCGCGCCATTTGTCTTGTTCGGATGTGTCGAGGCACCAGGCGATGACATCGCCTGTGCGGCGCCAGTCGTCGTGCCAGGCTGTATTATGTGTGCGCCAGCATTCTCGGTAAAAGGACATGCGGAGGAGGGGTTGGAGGGTTGGCTCGAGTTGTTGGAAGAAGATTAGGTAGTCTGGCC
The DNA here is from genome assembly GCF_028827165.1 of Penicillium cosmopolitanum. NCBI lineage: Eukaryota > Fungi > Ascomycota > Eurotiomycetes > Eurotiales > Aspergillaceae > Penicillium > Penicillium cosmopolitanum. Next base: position 2,171,403 of record NW_026622682.1, on the reverse strand, counting down.
ATTCATGTTGGTTTTTGGAGCCGGAGAGGGAGGGGTCGGCGGGTGTTGTGGAGGTGTAGCTTGGTCTGGTGGGGAGATGGCGAAGGCCGCCGGCCATGTTGTCGCGGAGGAATTGAGCTGGGTCGTCGTAGAATTGATCTGCTTCGTCGCGGTAGACGGCTTTCTCGGACTCGCTGAAGTCGATTGGGGGTTCGCAGGATAGGGCCCAGGCGGAGATTGTTGGGTAGACGAGATGGGATCGCCAGGGGGTGCTATGGCATGGCATAAGGAAGCCTGCAGTTATTCCCTTGGGGATTGAGTCGGAGAAAAATGACGAGTCTGGTTCGAGTGCGTGGACTTCGTGCTGGTGGCGGAGGTAGGTCATGACGTTGAGGACCCCTGAGGCGTGCCATACACTCGTGTAAAATGCTATCACTGCATTGACTAGGATCAGGAAGATGAGGAGCAGTCTTTGTGGAGTGTATGCCGGCGAGGATCTGTAGTAGATGGCCGGGGCAAAGAACTGAACTAGCGGCTGCGCTGCGAGGATGTGGAGTGCTGGAAGTAGCGGGTAGATGAAGCGTACTTCCTTATGCGAGATCAAGGACAGGACGAAAGGCATCACCAAGCAGATCGTTGCCAGCTGAATTCGGGTCACTGTCTGCAGTCTGTCGGTGGTAGAGAAGCTTCGATTTCTCAATGTTTGGTAAAGGCCGAAAAGGGCGGGGACCAATGCCGTCGTCAGAAGAAGAGGCAGGCCCTGCGACAAATAGTAGTGCCAGTCATTTCGGCCGTAAAAGACAGCCAGCGATTGCGCGATGTTGAAGTATAGAAATCTCAGCGGCGGGAATGTCCATAATCCGTAGAAGAGACGGTCTGCGACGGCGGACACAGCGAGAACGGCCGATCTAGATAGAAAGAATTGACGTCAGTTGATTTCGCAGGTTATGACGGAGGACGCTGTCGCCGCAGGACGGGCATGATCCCATGAAATAGTAGAGGAATGACATGACATACCCGCAAATCAAGACCTCTCGAACGAGTATGGTGCGTATGTTCCAAGAATTTCGGAACCAAGCGATGCTGGCCAGAGTCGCCCAGATCAAAACATTGGTCGGCCGCAGAATACAAGCGAGGGCCGACAAAAGTAAGCATCGGCGGAGGCTGATAGGGCGCGTCAGTGGCTGATTCGATAACATGCAGTGTGAATTATATTCCCAGTCTTACCTTGACAGGAGCGCTCGATCCGCGGCCGTGCCCCTCTCATCCTTGCGGCTATCGCCGGATGAAGATCCTCCTGCGGACCACCGCCAGGGCCAAAGGTCCAACGCGACAATGGTGATTGTAGTTTCCAGGCAATTTGACAAGGTTCTCGTCGAGCAGAACCATTGCCAAGGGTTGAGAAGTGTGACGAGTAACTGCGACCATTAGCCAATCTTGTTCTCTTGTGGTTTCTTTTCCCCCGCAAAGATCGACCATGCAGCTAGCTGGCCATGGCGCAAGAACGACGTACCGTTGTCCACGACCCGCGTGAATCTCTCCCGTAGATGCGGGTCGCTAGTTTCCAAGTGTAGAAATCGCCGATGGCCGCGACGATGGCCTGCGCGACCTTGGGGCTGGCGACGAGGAGTTCCGCGCTGGTGGCGGGGGAGAGGTGAAGGGTGGCGGCCAGGAAATCGGAGGTCTTATAGATGGCGGCAAAGAGGAGCGGGTGTAACGAGGAGCGCAGTTGATAGCGCCATTCCTGTAGAAGGGAGCAAAATAAAGCAATTAGTGTTCTGATCTCTCGTGGTACAGGGTGCCGGTTGTCGTGATGCCGAAGAGGACGACACGCGGTCCACTTACCCACGTTATCCAGGCGCCCTGCTCCTTGCCAAAGGCAATCTGCCATGCGGGTTCCAGAGATTGGAAGAATTCATCTGGCTGGAAGAAGGTGCGAAGGGTAAAGGCATTGAGAATGCGAAAGGCGATCAGGAAGAGGAGGATGTTGGTGGTGGCCGAGGTTGAGAAGGCAGATGACGATGGCGCGACGCGACGCGCAGGGGTATTGGCGGGGGGCATCCTGTGCCACGAGGGATGAGCCAAGGGAAAAAAAGACCCGTGGATATACTCCGTAATAGAAATTCAGTGAGTGGGTAGTGGCTAGAGGGTCATGGCTGTGGTGGACTTGTTTGCGCGTGGAGACTATCACACTCTGGCAGAATCCGCTTTGCGCGCGATCAGCAACCAGCAAGCCAGGTCAAATAAAAATGACACAAGAGAAATTCCAAGAAAAGACCGGGCCGGTAAAACAAATGCGCCTATTGGAGGGCAACTGGGACGGGGGAGGGCCAAAGGGGAAAAAATGAGGGCGACTCGTGTAATCCTGCACTTAGGGAATTGTGGATGTTGGGAGGGTTGAAGTCTCGCGACGACCTGCACTTAGGAGAAGGCGGAGACAAGCACACTGGGGGGAACGCTGGGAGTGGTATAGTATAAGACAGGGCAACTTCTCTTCTTCAATTCACTCCTGGTTTTACTAAATTTACGAAACACGGAATTTGAGAATTCTAACTCTGCTTTTATTTGACTATACTTTTTACTTTACTACTCTACCTGCTATCCTCTACTTCTACTTCTACTCCACCCCCGCATCCTCCCATCTCCATCTTCTCCATCTCTTCTCGTCTCCACCTCAACCATGCCCGCCAACGGCAGCTCCAACGGCGCTTTCGCCTACCACTCCGCCTCCACCACCGAGGCCATCCAAGCCGAGAATGACTTTGCTGCTCACAACTACCACCCATTGCCCATTGTCTTCTCCCGCGCTCAAGGTACCTCTGTCTGGGACCCCGAGGGACGTCATTATCTGGACTTCCTCTCCGCCTACTCCGCTGTCAACCAAGGCCACTGCCACCCTGAGCTGGTCAAGGCTCTCGTGGATCAAGCTTCCCGCCTCACCCTGAGCTCCCGCGCTTTCTACAATGATGTATTCCCTCGTTTTGCCGAGTTCGTCACTCGCTACTTCGGCTTTGACATGGTTCTGCCCATGAACACTGGCGCCGAGGCGGTCGAGACCGGCATCAAGATCGCCCGTAAGTGGGGGTACAAAGTGAAGGGTATTCCCGAGAACAAGGCGATCGTTTTGAGTGCTGAGAACAACTTCCACGGCCGAACAGTAAGCTCTCCTCATATTCATAATAATATTCAAATAAATTAAAGGAAAGTCAAGTGAAAACTAACGAATCTCTCCACAGTTCGCCGCTATCTCTCTCTCCTCCGACCCCGAGTCGCGGGAGCACTACGGCCCCTATCTTCCCGGTATCGGCTGCACCATCCCCGGCACCGAGAAGCCCATCGCATACAACGACAAGACCGCTCTGCGCGAGGCCTTCGAGGCCGCCGGCCCCAACCTCGCCGCCTTCCTGGTCGAGCCTATCCAAGGCGAGGCCGGTATCGTCGTCCCCGATGCGAGCTATCTCCAGGAAGCCCGCGCCCTCTGCGACAAGCACAATGTCCTGTTGATCTGCGACGAGATCCAGACTGGTATCGCCCGCACCGGCAAGCTGCTCTGCCACGAGTGGAGCGGAATCAAGCCCGACCTCGTCCTGCTGGGCAAGGCTATCTCGGGTGGTATGTACCCTGTTTCATGTGTGCTTGGCCGCAAGGATGTGATGCTCACCATCGAGCCTGGCACCCACGGTTCAACCTATGGTGGTAACCCCCTGGGTTGTGCCGTTGCTATCCGTGCTCTCGAGGTGGTGCAGGAGGAGCAGATGGTTGAGCGGGCCGAGAAGCTTGGTCACGTTTTCCGACAGGGTCTGGAAGATCTGAAGAGTCCTCTCATCGAGACTGTGCGTGGAAAGGGTCTGCTCAATGCTATTGTCATTGATGAGTCGAAGACAAATGGTCACTCGGCTTGGGATCTGTGCATGTTGATGAAGACGAAGGGTTTGCTGGTAAGTTTTGACTGAATATCGGGGTTCGATATATATATAGGAGGACCGAGCTAATTTCTTTCTCTTCTCTACAGGCCAAGCCTACTCACCAGAACATCATCCGTCTCGCCCCTCCCCTCGTCATCACCGAGGAAGAGATTCAGCAGGCGTTGAAGATCATTCACGAGGCTGTGACCGAACTGCCCACCCTGAAGGGATCTGTCAAGCACTAAGGTTTTCCTACCGGTGAAAAATATCAAGATCGGCGCTGAACTGGACAGTCAGCGTGGTCACTTAGATGCGTGCGACGATTCATCATAGATAATTTCCTTTCTTTCTCTTTTTTTATTTTATTTTTGACGGATGAGAGCATCCCACGACCTGACGAAGGAACGGAGATACAATGTATCACAGTGTATCCAAACATCGATTACCCTTACTAGACTCGCGATTTGTTTTAGCTGCCAGCAGCTCCGTGCAGTGTCTTTCGCATTGATATGTACTAAATTGGATAAAAACAATTCAAGTTGATGTGTGATTGTGTTGTGTATATTGGAGAGTCCCATGTACTAGTAGTTCTGTCACCTGACCCCTACTAGTAGTAGTAAAACCTCACCTTCCACTGGACCAACCCCATCTCCTCTCTTCGTCCACTCGGCATCTCTCTACCCCAGCTTAGGGCATCGGAATCCCCTATTATTAATCAAGTCTACTGGCTATTCCCAGTTGACTCTAGTGCCGGCATCACGGGTCATTACAACCCCGATCCCCGATCGCATCGCAACGGCTGATTGGATCTCCGCTCTACACGAATGCGAATGCGAATAAGAGCAGGACCTGTCAAGTGCATTTCCTTCCAGATTACGGACCCTCCTCCACTATTCAAGCATTAAGTGGATTGCATAATGCCAGTCATCCTATCCGATGGGGGAGAGATCGGAGTTCATCCTGGAACCCAACTCCGTACGGACGTAGCGGAGAGATACACCTCATTCACACCTCACAGCCTATCACCAGAGCTTAATTCAGCGAATTCAGCTAACTCCGATGTGAGTCACTCGGGGTATTGCTGATTGCTGGTTATATCAAGAGTGTTGTTCCTATGGTACATTTGCGCCTCTCAAAGATCCCGCTTTCAGTCATCCCTCGGCTCCACCATTGAATGCGATTGGTAACGTCGGAGCTAAAACTTCCCAATCGTTCTTTATCCCCGAGATTCGCTGCGTTCTCACATTCTCAATCAATCTTCGTTCTTTTCTTTTTCGCCCGACCTTTCTGTCCGCTTCACCATTCTATATCCTGCCTTTCCACCCTCCTTGCACCTAAAGGTGTCATCTCCCCATGTCTGCCCCGCCCGAACCACTGCCGCAGGTAGTGGTGGCGGATATCGAAAAATTGCAGGCCGCCCCCAGCGACAGATCGGCATCTGGGGACGATGAAGCCAAGGCCCCCGATAACGCCCTGCAGCCATCCAGTCCCAGACCAAAATGGTATCGGAGGCTGAATCCCTTGCGATGGCAGACGCCACCACCTGTTCCTGACGAGCGGACCGCGTCCAGGGAGTACGGGGCTTCATTCTTCAGCATCGTTTCTTTCCAATGGATGTCCCCCTTGATGCGAGTGAGTATGGCGATTTTCCAACTATTTCCAACCCTCCCCCTTATTTTTTTTCTTATTTTCTTACTTTCTTTTTTTAAATAATTGCTAATTCATATCCAGGTCGGATATCTGCGCCCGCTCGAGCTGCAGGATGTTTGGACCGTCAATCCGGAGCGAACAGTCGACGTCCTCGCCGAGCGATTAGACGTCGCGCTGGAAAATCGCACAGCGAGCGGAAGTAAACGCGCCCTTGTTATGGCCTTATATGACACATTCCGCTTTGAATTCCTGCTCGGCGGGACTTGTCAGCTATTTAGCTCGCTGCTACTCGTGTTTGCGCCCTATTTAACGCGATACTTGATCGCTTTTGCGACGGATGCGTATATCGCTGAGCAGAAGGGTCTGCCTGCGCCGCATATCGGTCGCGGGATGGGGTTTGTCGTCGGCATTACACTGAATGCAGGCACTGCAGAGTCTGTGCACGAATCAGTTCCTGTATCGGGGTCAGATGGTTGGTGGGCAGATCCGGGCGGTGCTGATCTCGCAGATCTTTAATAAGGCGATGAAGTTGTCCGGTCGGGCGAAGGCTGGCGGGAAAGCGACGGAGGAGGAAGTGAGGGAATTGCAATCGACGAAGGAGGCGCTGATGAAGGGGGAGAAGAAGGGTGATGAGAAGGCCGAAGAGACGGGTCAGAAAGGACAGCCAAGTCAGAATCCCAGTTCAGCGGTGGCTGGTGATGGACGAGGGTGGAATAATGGTCGTATCGTCGCGCTGATGAGTATTGACGTCGACCGCATCAATCTGGCATGTGGTATGTTCCATATGATTTGGACAGCCCCGATCTCCATCATCGTCACGCTGGTTCTCTTGCTGGTGAATATCGGCTACAGTTGTCTGTCCGGTTACGCGTTGCTCGTCTTCGGCGTCCCCTTTCTCACATACGCCGTCCGCTTTCTTGTGAAACGTCGCCGAAACATCAACAAGATCACCGACCAGCGAGTTTCCCTCACGCAAGAAATCCTCCAGGCCGTGCGATTCGTCAAGTTCTTCGGTTGGGAAAGCAGCTTCCTCAATCGACTCAAGGATATTCGCAAAAAGGAGATTCGTTCCATTCAGACACTGCTTGCTGTGCGCAATGGAATTCTCTGCGTCTCCATGTCTATCCCCGTCTTCGCTTCCATGCTGGCTTTCATCACCTATGCCCTCACCAATCACGATCTGCAGGCCGCTGAGATTTTCTCCTCGCTTGCGCTGTTCAACTCCCTCCGGATGCCGCTGAACATGCTGCCTCTGGTCATCGGTCAGGTTACCGATGCCTGGACTGCGCTGAACCGGATTCAAGAGTTTCTTTGTGCGGAGGAACAGAGAGAGGACATTGAAAAGAATGAGGAGATGGATCGTGCTATTGAAATTAATCAAGCTTCGTTCACTTGGGAACGTCTGCCTTCCGAAGAAGGTGAAGATGCGGGCAAGTCTAAGAAGTCTCCCGATGCTAAAGCCGTGGCACTTCTCAAGGAAGAGGAGAAGGCGGAGAACTCCACACCCTCGGAACCTTTCAAGCTCAAGAATATGACCCTCGAGGTCGGACGAAACGAACTAATTGCCGTAATTGGAACCGTGGGCTGTGGCAAAAGCTCGCTGCTTTCTGCCTTGGCAGGTGACATGCGTGTCACAGAGGGCACAGTACGGATGAGCACAACACGATCATTCTGTCCTCAATACGCCTGGATCCAAAACACTTCTGTCCGAAACAATGTTCTCTTCGGAAAGGACTATGACGAAACTTGGTATAACCAGGTCATTGACGCATGCGCTTTGTCACCCGATCTTGAGATTCTTCCTAACGGCGACCAAACGGAAATCGGCGAACGAGGCATTACAGTCTCTGGAGGACAGAAGCAGCGTCTTAACATCGCACGTGCTATCTACTTCAATGCCGAGCTGGTTTTGATGGATGACCCTTTATCCGCAGTCGATGCTCATGTCGGTCGCCATATCATGGATAAAGCCATCTGTGGTCTCCTAAAAGATCGTTGCAGAATTCTCGCTACGCATCAGCTGCATGTTTTGAATCGCTGCGATCGTATCGTTGTCATGGACGACGGCCGTATCGATGCAGTTGATACCTTTGACAACCTGATGCGCGATAACGAGCTGTTTAAACGTCTCATGTCGACATCGCGCCAGGAAGACTCAAAGGAGGAAGAAGAAGACGGGGAAAAGGCGGTGGTTGAAGAGACCGAGAAGCCCAAGGAGACCGAAACAAGCCCAAAGAAGGCATCTGCCAAGCCCGCAGCTGCTCTGATGCAACAAGAAGAAAAGGCCACCGCTTCGGTCGGATGGAGCGTTTGGAAAGCCTACGTCCGTGCCTCTGGCAGCTATTTCAACGCCCTCGCTGTCTTCATTCTACTGGGTCTTGCAAACGTCGCCAACATTTGGACGAGCCTGTGGCTCTCTTACTGGACCTCGGATAAATACCCCAGTTTGTCGATGGGTCAGTATATCGGAATATACGCCGCACTCGGCGCCAGTGTGGTCATTTGCATGTTTGTATTCTCGACATACATGACGACCTGTGGAACAAATGCAAGCCGGACAATGTTGCAGCGAGCCATGACCCGCGTTCTGCGAGCCCCAATGTCCTTTTTCGACACCACCCCTCTCGGGCGAATCACCAATCGTTTCTCCAAGGACATTCAGGTCATGGACAATGAACTATCCGATGCGATGAGAATATACGCCCTCACAATGACAATGATCATCTCCGTCATGGTCCTTATCATCGTCTTCTTCTACTACTTCGTCATCGCCCTCGTCCCCCTCTTCATCCTATTCCTCCTCGCATCAAACTACTACCGAGCTTCAGCCCGCGAAATGAAGCGCCACGAAGCCGTCCTCCGATCAATGGTCTACGCCCGCTTCAGCGAAGCCATCACCGGAACAGCCTGTATCCGCGCCTACGGCGTCGAAAACCAATTCCGCACCAGCATCCGCAGCTCGATCGACGTGATGAACGGCGCTTATTTCCTAACCTTCTCGAACCAGCGTTGGCTGAGCGTCCGCTTGGACGCCGTGGCTACAGCTCTAGTGTTCGTCATTGGCGTTTTGGTCGTTACATCCAGATTCAACGTCTCCCCCAGCATCTCAGGTCTAGTGTTATCATACATTCTCGCCATCGCACAAATGCTCCAATTCACCGTTCGCCAGCTCGCGGAAGTCGAAAATAATATGAATGCCACCGAACGAGTGCACTACTACGGAACAGAGCTTGAAGAAGAAGCCCCCCCTCCACCTGGCAGAGGTATCATCCAGCTGGCCCGAAAAGGGCCGGATTGTCTTTGACGACGCGAAGATGCGCTATCGAGAAGGGTTGCCTCTTGTCCTGCAGGGTCTTTCTATGGATATCCGTGGTGGCGAGCGCATCGGTATTGTCGGACGAACAGGCGCTGGCAAATCGAGTATCATGTCTGCTTTATTCAGATTGACCGAGTTATCCGGCGGCACGATCCACATCGACGATATTAATATTGCCACGGTCGGACTTCATGATCTTCGCTCCCGCCTGGCTATCATCCCACAAGACCCGGCTCTATTCCGCGGCACGATCCGCACAAACCTAGACCCCTTCAACGAACACTCCGATCTAGAACTCTGGTCCGCCCTCCGAAAAGCCTACTTAATCACCGACGAAACCGAAGATTCAGATCCTACTCTTACCCACAGTGGCCCCGGAACAGGAACAACAACCCCAACAACAGGAACGGGAGATGTATCCAAACCCCGCCCAACCAATCGACTAACTCTCGAATCCCCCGTCGACGAAGAAGGCCTCAATTTCTCCCTGGGCCAACGCCAATTAATGGCCCTTGCCAGAGCTCTAGTCCGAAACGCGCGAATCATCGTCTGCGACGAAGCGACTTCCTCCGTTGACTTTGAAACGGATCAGAAGATTCAACGGACTATGGCGCAGGGATTCCATGGGAGGACGTTACTTTGTATTGCGCATCGGTTGAGGACGATTATTCATTATGATCGCATTTGCGTTATGGATCGCGGTCAGATTGCTGAGATGGATGCCCCGGCTGTTCTTTTCGAGAGGGAGGATGGGATTTTTAGGGCTATGTGTGAGAGGAGTGGGATTACGTTGGAGGATATTTTGGCTGATGAGTGAGTGAGTGAGGGGACGGAGGATGGAGGAAGGGGTTGCAAAAGTCTTTGTTTTGCCGAACTAAAAGAATCATTTGTCTATGGTGTTATGACTGTATATAATCTTATATAATATTTGTCCATGCAATAATTACGGGTTGAACACGAAGACCTGTGAAATAAAAGGTTGCATTGAAGTAGCTATTCCTGACAGTCGGGAGGTATCAATCAGAGCATAGTCGGACTTTAGCAAACCCCACAGAATATCATAAGTCATAGTATCTTCCAAGGTTCCTTGCAAGGACTGAGACTTCAAATACTAATTCCGAATTCCAAAGTGATCGGTAAATAAAGATGTGAGTTAGCTGTTGCACACCTGGGCACACTCCGAAGTAAAACGAATTCGCAGCAAAAAGGCCCTCGAACCTGTCCTTTTTCATGCCATGATCTATCTATCTATGAATTATTTATTCCCTCGTTCTTGTTACTATGCTCTATCATATCCGAGTGGGCAACTTCAGCGTGAAATAGACCCGGTGTTAGGAAATATCTTGAATTTTGTATGAAGAGTCAATGAGAAAGAGTAAACAAGCTCTGGGGGCGCCCCCGCTTCAGAGTAGCTTCAGGCCTAGTTCACAGCCTCATCTCTCCGCCCCCACACTTCATCATGTAAGGAGGGGCATTCGGCAGCAGTCTGAGCATCGCGCACCCCCCCCCCCCCCTTCTTTCCATCTATCCGCGCGACTGATTTTGAGCATTTTCGTTTCTCACGTTGCTAGTACCATAAGATCTCCTCACCTCCCCTTATCCAACTCGCAAACAATCTCCATAACAAGATTCCTCATCATCCCCTCAACACCCGCATCCTTCCACCCCTCCAAATCCCTCTCATCAAGCTCAACCCGCTCCTCTTCCTCCGAAAGCGAACCAATTGGTAACCCCGTAAACCTAACAACCAACCCAGGCGCCGTACCGACAACATCCATCCTCAACCCCGTCAAAATCCCACGCAAATGATCTGCCGCTTTCCCGCCACCGCGCGATCCATATGTCACAATTCCCGCGGGTTTACCTTTCCACTCGTGGAAAAGGTAGTCGAGTGCATTCTTTAGACTGGCTGGTATACTCCAGTTATATTGCGGAGTGACGAAGATGAATGCGTCAAATTGTTTCACGGTTGCAGACCAGTGGCGCGTATGTTCTTTGCTGTAGTGTGGTGTTGGATTGGCTGCGGGTAGACTTGCGGGAATCACGGATTCATTGTAGAGAGGGAGGGATTGCTTTGATAGGTCTAGGATGGTAAATGTGATATGCTTTGGGTCTGTGTCTATTGAGCCCTGTTCTGTTTGTGGTATCGCCGTTGCCGAGCTGGATGGATCGGTGCTTGAGCTTGGATTTGTTTCTGCGTTGAATGTGCTTGGCTGGTGATTTGTTGGAATTGACGGGTCGTGCATAAAGACGTCATAGATGTACTGTGTGATGGTGGGGTTGAGGCGTGGGCGGCGAGTACTGCTCGTGACTATTGCGATGTGTTTAGGTGGCATTTTGGAAATTATGCAGATGATTGAGAAGGATGGGTTAGAACGAGGAGAAGAGCAGGTCAGGCTTTTAAATCAGGTTTCGCGGAATTCCAAGGTTCTTCGGAGCTTCGATCTGCTGATCCGCGGATCCGCGGATCTGAAGAAGCGGTGGAACCACTACTACCACTACTAACTACCACTACTAACTACCACTACTAACTACCACTTAGTTAACTACTAACTAACTAACCACCACTACTACTACTAACTACCACTAGTTAACTACTAACTAACTAACCACCACTACTACTACTAACTACCACTACTAACTACCACTTAGTTAACTACTAACTAACTAACCACCACTACTACTACTAACTAACTAACCACCACTACTACTACTAACTACCACTACAGAAACAGGCATTCGAACACACCTATAACTGGGGGCGCGCATTGACTAGCTGACAGCCCTGAGCAAGTCAAAATTTCCAAGTTCCACCAACAACAACCTCCCGTGCATCCTTGTGCGTTCGAATCCAGTTGGAATCGTACCACTACTAGTACTAGGGCTACTCCAGGCAAAATCACGATGCTGGATACCTATACCTAGTATATTTGACGTTTAGGGAGAGGAGACTCAGGTAGATACCCAAGAATTTGGTGATTTACCCCCGAGGGTAGGGCTATTGTAGCTTTTCAATCAATTAAATATAACTACTAGTACTCATAAAATAATTAAATTATTATTGGCCACGGCGATCGTAGTAACAAATTGACCATAGCGATTACAACGAATTAACCATGGAGATTGCGACGAATCTTTTCGTATGCATTTAAGGCGTTTCAGCGTATGCCAATGGGATAGTCGAATAGCAACCATCGTAGGCGACACGATAATCTAATTTAGGTGGAATTTATGGCGGTGTCGTGCCTCGTAAAATTTGATTTGAGCGGATGGCCGCATAGTCTGCCGTAAGTGCCTCACATGCTTGGTCGAGTCGATGTTTCTTGGCGGCCTGTCGGTCTGTTCTGTTTGCCCAAACTGGCACTAACCCCAAGCAAGCCAATGTAACTTCGCAACGACTAGATAGAAACTAGCCCAGGACAAGCAGACTACCCATCGCTTAGGGCTGTTTCTCGTGGTCAGTGAGACAAGAACGACACTAAGTGCTTGGCATTCCCTCCGTGCTTTACGGAGTAGTCCTAACGGGACGGGGGCCAATGCGGGGAGCTACTAAGGATTAGGGGCAAATAATGAGAACGAACAATGCCTGGAACACGAAGAAATGGGAAATTAGATAGTTACGCCGAGAGAGCTTTCAGTACGGCCACTCTCAATTCCTCAGCAGTCATTAATAACAATAATAATAATATCCAACACAACTACTACCGCATCTCGGCCATTCCGATCAACTTGCGCATCTACTACAGTCACAATTTTCTAAAGAACGGCTCCCCGTGAGTTCAAACGATACTTATTGTATCTAAATCTAGACTTTATAAAGAAACGCACACACATCAAGCATCCACGCAGAAATCCCCCCACGACGCCACGTGTGAGCAGAAGGACTGAGCTGAGAGGAGGTCCTACAACAGGAGCCCTGGTGAAAATGACCCTCACGTCCCTGCTCTCCGTGATGGCGACGATGGCTACGACCGTGATTGCGACAGCGCTCACCACCCCTTTTGTCCAGCCAAGCGGGTGCACCTCGGCCGTCGAGCTCACCACCATCACGACCAGCGTGCTGGGCACGCCTACAACCATCACAGTCCTGGCATCCGATGCCGCAGCCCCAGGGTTTTCCTCCTGCCAACCCTCAGGATGGAATACAGGCGCCAAAGATGAAGATCTATTCACCTTCAGCCCCGCCGTCTGTCCGCAGAACTGGACGTATTACGAAATGTCGTCAACAAAGCACTACTCCGCGGCATACTGCTGTGCCAGGTATGGTGATTCCGTTCCACTTACATCTCTAACCCCCTCACCTATTTATCTACTCTCCCACGTTACTAACCATTGCAGCGGTTTCGCCTTTGAAGCTGGAGGGTACGCCCTGCCGACATCTGCTCTCAGCCCGGCTTGTGGGCGGACGATCAACTCCGGGGAAACGACGATCACCGCCCCACTGGCATCGCGCACAGATGCCACAGGCACATTCACACAGGGAATGATTGTTCATCGCGCATGGCACGTCACATGGGCTGAGTCGGACACGGCGACCATGTCCCCCTCGTTGCCGCCATTGACGTCGGGCAAGTACCTCGCCGTCTGGAAGCCCGGACAGGGGGTCCCTGACGGGGCGTTTGACCACCACAATGGCGATAATAGCGGTGTCAGGGGATGGAACTCATTGCTGTACTTCGCGATGATAGGGGTCCCAATTATTGGGGTGGCTATTCTGGCTTGTGGGGGGTGGCTTTGTATCCGGAGACGCAGGAAGCGTCGTGCTGGACAGGCCGCGGGAATATGAAGCTCCGGCCAAAATGATTTCCGTCTGGAAATGGTGGGCTGGCTCGCTTTGTTTGTGGAAGGACCTTTGGATCAGGTAGATCCTTGCGGATGGGTTGGTGAGGATGAAAATCATCGAGGGCGATTTTGATTTGTATAGGTCCATTTGATTTCTCTCTTTATCCTTCAGTAATACTAGTAATATCTGAAGAGGCGGTGGAGCCACTCCTACCACTAGTTACAGCATAGATCGAAATCAGATCCACCACCAACACACAGAGATTCTTTCTCAATCCCTCTTCTATTGCAGCGGAAAGGGATATCATGCCTGCGAATAGCACAAAAGGACTCGGTGGAAGCAGAGCCAATGCTTCGTGGTAGAAAATTCCGATAAGTTGTGTTGGTTTCTGGGGGCACAGGCAAACACAAGCGAGTTGAGGCAGAGCAATTTTGGGAAATTGAAAGCGCATACACCTAAGCAGCTGTTGGGCTCAGGTTCCTAGGTTGTCTCTATTTATTTTCGTCTTCGTGCTTTCAGTTAAGCCTACACTATCTGGCCAGTCAAGTAAATCCGCATTAGCGTGCCTTGGCGCTGTGCTTGCGATTCTGCAGGTCTCAAACAGCTGGTTGGTCATACAAACAGGGGTGGTAGGGGGGCTGTTGGTTGGGCATCTTGTATAGTGTGAAACTACCCCTGGAGAATTTTAATCTCGAGCGCAGGGACTCTGCGTCCGATATTTCATTGGCGATCTGGGCAGAATGTGTAACAGCGGCAAGAAGCCAAGAAAATCATGATCTTGCGACAGAATGTTCTAGTTGCTATTCCTTCTAATTTTTATGCCAAGCTTATCATACTCTGTCATCTCCTCGGTTCTTAACGAACTGGCGTTTGGAGGTATTCCGGTTGGTCAGGATCATATCCCACTAAACAGTTGACCGTTTCGTTCCCCTCGTTACTATCATTGATCTCACTGCCCACTGGACTACGCCACTGACCAGTAAGCTTGATATAGCCATCAAGGGCATCGTTCAGACGATGACCGATCTCTAGCCCCTCTGCCGCTCGAGAATGAGAGTAATATGTCAGTAGTGACCCTGCATCTTTTCTCTGCCCTGCTTTTATCAAGAGCTGGGCAGACTGCTCCACCCACTGCTCAACCTGGGAGCGAGATTCCGATTCAAATTTGGTCAGAATCTCAGCCACGATTCGAAGATAAATGTTTGGTGATGAGCACATATAATATAGCACCCGTTTGAAAACACGCCCGGCAAAAATCGAGGCTTCCTGGAGCTGATAGTCTGGGTTGAGAAAGCTGCTTGATGCTCCAGTCGTCAGGTATCGGTGTTCACCAAATTCAGCGGGAATTGAGTCGACTCCTAGCCACCATGGGATGAAAGGGGCGGATACAGAGCCAGTGGGTGCGATCCAGATTCGAAGCATATCTCGGTCCACATTGGGAAGCAGACTGACAACCTGGCCGTAACCTGCCTCGTCATCTGCAATCCGATGATCTCTGACACGCTCCATGAGATCCTTCTCTGTAACGGGGGCCATCTGACGGGTAGCATCTTCCAAGGCAGCTTGCGACATGAACTTATATCCACCGTCGCGTGCCTTATAGCGAGGATCCTGAGGCCCATAAACGTCGAAAATGTTGAATGGCTTTCCAGAAGTTGAATTCCACCATCCACGCTCGATCGCAAAAGTCACGATATTTTCGGATCCCATATAATCCGCGCTCTTTTGGAAATCGACTGGAAAATCTTCAATATACCCCGGATATAGAACCTTGACATCATTAGGTCCTAGGCGTTGTGCTGCCCAGAGACCCTTTCCTCCGGCCATCTCCCATACAATCCAACCCTCTTTGTGATCGGCAATGAGATGGGAGTTACCACCGTAGGTAGACTCTCCGTGCTTAGCAATGAGCTCGCCAATGAGCTCCACCCCTGGCGGGCCGTACTTGCTCTCTCCATGACGATACGTGCGAGGTCACTATACTGTAGCCCGTGCTGAGGATTTGGCGTCATCTCGAGGAGCTCCTCCCGATTATCCGCCCAAACGTCACGAACTGCAACGCCGTTTTCATTTAGACCCCCATTGGTCAAAGGGGCCGGGAATCCCTCATAATCTGAATACTCCATGCTCAAGTAACGGAATGTGTGATTGGCTTGGGGAATCTCGATGAGCTCGCCCGGGAAGCTAGCCTCCATGGTGACGCCCACGGTGATTGTTGAGTTGGGAGCATGGTCGCGAGCCGGGAATAGCTGTAGCCAATGGCTTGATACTTCTTCACCTGTGCCTCCAACCATTACGCTTCCGTCTGCAGTGAGGTTTTTGCCGACATAGAATGCATAACTAGCGTCGGCCACGCGGGTCAGGGCCAAGAAGGCCGTGACTTCCACTGCCAGGTTCCTGAGCATGGTAAATTGAATCATACAAAACAAGATATTCACAATCAGCAGATAGGAATTTTTCTCTCTCCTACATTTTCATCACTCGAATACCACGTGATACGACTAGTTAAATTGCTACGCAGAAGGTCGAATCGGCGGTGTTTATTCAAGTGCCGGTGTCTTGGCTTGCCCCGTTTACCCCTCACGACCCTGAATCATCGCATATACCTCCCAAACTCGGTCGCAACTGATCGGCAGTTGAGAAAAAAGGTTAGCACGAACTTCATATTTGCTTTGTGTTGTTTTTCGGGGTTGATTTGTAGTTGAGATGATAGATTTACCTGAATTAAGTGACCTATCGAGCCCATTTCCGCGATTTATGAATTTACCATCAGCTACTAGTAGATCAAAAACCTTTGATCGACACGGATATATCCCAAAGGGTTTTTAAGTCTTATAGATAAATTAAGAGGCAGTACAAATGGAGATCAAAGTTCAGAGAAAAGGCACTATTCTGATAAAAAAGCACAGCGATGTGCGAATATCGAGTGCAAGTTGTCAATTTGTCAAAATGGCAAACACCTCAATCATACGTTCAAGAAGTACATTCCATATTTGGCTATCCAGCCTGGGCAATCTTCTTCCATTTCTGTCAATTGTCTCAACTGCAAGACATAAAACAGTCTGTTTTCCCTTGCGTACCGATATGCTCCAATGAAGGATCTGGTCGTCGCAACCAGTTTGCCAAAAAGTTCGTACAATGGTCCACATGGTCTATATCGGCCAACATGCTATCGAGCCGATCCCCACGCATATGTACATCATGGCCTCGTCTCAAAAGATATAGACAGTGCACAAGGTGTTCGCGCACTGATGTCCAGTAGTATCCGTTCTCGTTATGCCCAACTTCGGTGTAGTCTTTCATTTGATGAGTGGCCGCCTCATCATAGTAGTATATGAAAGGCTTGCCATCGTTGAAAGTGGCGAATACATCGGAGTAATCTCGCGGGCATTTTTGGTGAAGCCAGCATGCGGACAAGGGATCATACGTGCAGCCCATTTCTTCCGCTTCCGCTGTCGAGTTTCCACACGAGAGGGTTGTACGCGGAGCTGTTGGTAGGCACTGTCGTTGACCTTTGAGATAATTCGAACCTGTTAATGATGTTCTGAGAATGAGAACTTGTCGAAATGGTTCTATCGTGATCGCTGCAATTACCGCCATCACTAGGAGTATCAAGACCAGAATGAGGCCAGTTATAGTGATTGCAGCCAGATTTCGCTTGAAGAAGCTAGACATTAGGCGACGTCGTGGGCGACCGGTCAAAGTCATATCGCTATCCGCATTGTCGCTGTTGGGTTCCATTTTTGGAACTGGTTGGTAGCTGCGAGTAAACATCATGTCTATCGCCCCAGGGGAAAGCGCTGGTGCAAAATAGAGATTCTCGTTGATAGGGAGGACAAAATTGTACATCCCTCAGAAAAAGGGGACATTTGTAAAATTCTCAGGGCAATTTCTTTTGAGGGACAGGCACTCCATTTAGAAGCTGAAGAAGGACAAAGAATTCAGATAGAGTGGCCTGGAGAGGATTGCCCCAAAATGTCAGTATGCCGGATGAGGGTCTCAATAGAAGTCATTAAGGTGGGTGCAAATCAAATCACCTTAGCTGGCCAATTTCACGTCCAAAATAGGGTCTCAATAGACTTTGGGCGGTCAAAGAGATGGACGGGTGTGGCGTTGACCTTTCTTGAACGGCAATGGGTGTGCCAACATTGGAATGTCCACCTGCGCTAGGCGCTTACCTTCATCCAATTCTCCGGGTTAGAGAATAATCAGAATCAATGTTCTCAAATTAAAATTTCGGAAAGAAACCTTGACAAAGAGAATAGAAAACAGTTAAATTGCATGCGATGTTCCCACTGGCGTTCTGTAAGGTCGCTCTAGACTCTGCCATAGCTGAGTCAGCCAAGTTCCAGGACCGCGTATTAGTTAGATCATGTTAGAAAGTTCGGGCCGAATCTCCAACAAAAGAATTTAATGTACCAGTTGTCAGGGTTGAAAAGTGTACCTAAACTGGCAACTGAAATCTAGTGATATTTCACCACAGGACTTGGACCCTCGGAAACTCGCCGTGGAGGTTTTCAGGGAAACCCCATAGAAACTGACTAGTCTGCCCGGAAAGTTTGAACCATTTTCCCGTTCATGTATCCTTCGGTTTATTAGAGTCCGTTGCACTGTTTGTTGTCCTAAAATAGCTGAATAACCCGACAGCCGATCACGCGATCGGATTTGCCGACCGAGATATCGATAGGATGTCGGCCCGGAAGCGATCCAGCCCTTTTAAGGAGTGCATGCATCGTCGCAAAATATTCGAGTACATTCATATGGAGGGTCATAGAAACTTGACTCTTAGATCTTCGAGATTCCAAATTATTCTAGCTATGAATTGGTTATACTGAACTGCAATTCTGCATATACGTTGTGGATTCTTTTTCCTCTAAGAACGAACATGGTTTGCCGAGGGAGTTTCAAAGTGTGGGAGATCGGAAATGCTACCGATGCTCTGCGGCAATTGACACAATCTGTCATTTTGCAATTTCTAACTGCGGGAGAAATACGCCAATTTCCCCGCTTCTTCCCCGCGTGACGGTATCAAATTTCCTCGGAAGCACACGGTTCTCGAGTTTCTCAATCCTACAATTGGATGCGCATTACGGGCCCTGGGGCCTTGGCGAGTTATTCGAATAGTAGACTATTAGTGAGAAGTTTTATCTTATTACATCACATTTCCGTGCACTTTTGTAGAATACTCCATACTTCACTAGCGTACTCACTTGGCTGCTTTACTACTGTATGCTGAATTCAATGACATGGCGAAGGAATTGATTACCCTTTCTGAATACATATCCCGCTGCATGCCAGCAGATCGAAGAATATACAACTAGTACTAGTAGCTGTTCCTTGTCATAAACCCAGTTTCATTTAAAGACTTATCTTGGGAGACAATTAGAAAAAAGTCCTTATGCATACCGGCTGTTCATTTCAAGCAACACATTTTGCTCAACAAATTCCGAAGGCAGATCCAATTTCTCCAGATGATGAAATATTGCATTGTATACTATTTCCCCGCTTAGGCCGCCGATTTGGCAGTAATCTCTACCTATCTCAATCAAACTTGTTATTTGACCTTTGCGGGTCCCACTTTACCCCAACTCACCGGTATTTGAGACTTGTAATGCGGGGGCCGTGTCTTGTAAGACGAATTTTATCCCAATCGATTGGCCCAAGATAGTTGTGCAGGATATAAAAGGAAATAGGAGGAACAGAAGTAAGGGCGAACTGTCTGTCCACATATTTTTGACATAAAGTTCTCCACGATGGAACTATCCGAAGAACCTCAATCTAAAGATGAAATTGACCTGAAAGAATCTCAGAATGACGCGAACCATGATTTTGTTTTCGGAGAGATCACAGAAGAAGGCCCTAACTATCGCAATGTGTGCACAACTAGTCAAACCACCCAAAAAAAAGCTCAATAAAACAAGAGTCTAACGTCTATTTAGGTGGGGGTGTTAGGGACTGTGATTCTCATGATGAAGACCCAAATTGGCCTAGGAGTTCTCGCAATACCGACTACATTTGATGCACTAGGAATTGTTCCCGGGGTAATTTGTCTATGTGCGATTGCTTCCATAATGACGTGGTCAAATTATGTTATTGGCACGTTCAAGCTCAATCATCGTGAGGTTTATAGCATTGACGATGCTGGTGCCTTGATTTTTGGTCCAATTGGCCGAGCTGTTCTCTCCGTGTCATTCTGTCTCTGTACGTCATCTGGGGCA
Source organism: Penicillium cosmopolitanum (assembly GCF_028827165.1). Classification (NCBI taxonomy): domain Eukaryota; kingdom Fungi; phylum Ascomycota; class Eurotiomycetes; order Eurotiales; family Aspergillaceae; genus Penicillium; species Penicillium cosmopolitanum. The sequence continues at coordinate 2,151,552 of NW_026622682.1, read as the reverse complement.
ATATGATATCTGCTATCTTTTCTAACATTCCATAGACTGGATATTCGTCAGTGGCTCGGGGATCCTTGGAATTTCGATCGGTCTGAATGCAGTATCCACACACGGTACATGCACGGCTGTATTCTCCGTTGTTGCCGCGATTTTCGGGTTCACTTTGAGTAGTGTGCGCACGCTCGGAAGAATCACTTGGCTCGCCTGGGTAGGACTTCCGTGCATTTTGATTGCGGGTATGCGAACCAAAAATTTATTCTTTGTCCGTTTTATGAAGCTAATCCCGTTCATCTCTTCTTGTTTCCAGTCCTGACAGTGACAATTGCGGTCAGCCTCCAAGACCGCCCTGCCTCTGCTCCACAAACCGATAGTCCTTGGGTTTCCGATTACAAGGTAGTCGGAAGTCCGTCTTTCACGACTGGAATTACGGCCATTTGCAATCTCGTTTTCGCTTTTTCGGGAACCCCAGGGTTCTTTGCAATCATTTCAGAAATGCGCGACCCGCGAAAATACACATTCGCATTGCTTCTCTGCCAAGCAGGAGTCACTGGTGTGTACATTATAGTCGGATGTATTGTTTACTATTACTGCGGATCATATGTCTCTTCCCCGGCTCTCGGCTCGGCTGGTGGAGATGTGAAGAAAATTGCCTATGGCTTTGCCTTACCAGGCTTAATTGTCACTACAACTATCTGCTCACATGTAAGCTTCCAAGCACGAATGAAAAAAGCCCTTTCTTGATTTAACCTTTCTTTATATGACATACAGATACCAGCGAAATTCATCTTTGTTCATATACTTCGCGGCTCCCGACATCTGAACAAAAACACACCTACTCACTGGATCACGTGGATCAGCTGTACTTTGGGGGTCGCCGTGATAGCCTATATCATTGCTAGTACAGTTCCCGTATTCAACTCATTGGTAGCACTGATTGGCGCTTTGCTTGGCCCACTCATGTGCTTTCAGCCCATGGGATGCATGTGGCTCTATGACAACTGGTCCAAAGAGAAACGACACGCAAGATTCTGGCTGGTCAAGGCTTCCTGGAGCATCTTCGTTGTTGTTCTTGGCTGCTTCCTCACAGTTTCAGGTACTTATGGATCTGTAGTTGGAATTATGGACGCCTATAAAGCTTCTGGAGGCTCAGCTGCCTTTTCATGCGCTGATAACTCCAACTCTACATAATTTTTGATTGCCTACGAACATCTCTGAATTAAAAGGGCTAACGGAAAAGTATATATGGATATTTAGAAATATGAGGAAGTTGTGGAAGCGAAACATGTTTTATATTTGTATTCAAATCCCGCTCTGCGTTTCCATGGTGCTTGGCGCAGTATTAGTTGTTACTAGAGAGGCAAGATAAAAGTGAATTTCAGTTTCAATTAGGCCAGTCTATTGCATGGCGCTCTGATGCTATATAATAAGCTCACGCAAATAAAGCTTCAAGTTAGGTAGCACATTTGATTAATATATAGATGCCATTGGAAAATGCCCCTAGTCTCAAGTTGCTGTTCACATTTAAACTTCACATAAAACCTATAGATTGATGATGATATACCAAGAGATAACCAGAGTCTGTGGGTCATGTAAGTAGTAGTTACTAACCTGCTACTGCCCCTATATTAGCAGGCTTGCGTAGGTTCATATCTACCATGATAGTTGTGCAGATCATGGCCACCCCAGATATAAAACCAACAATTCCATATGCAATTCTACCTCCTAAAGTATTCGCGGCAAGCTGCAGCCCAAGACCACCGTTAATTATTCCAAGTAGTATTAACAATCTTCCATACCAGACATGAGCCCGAGTCCACATGCCTCGCTTCTGTGTTTTACGGAAACGAAGATGATGTCCCAGTCCCAAGAAAGGCTGAAGTATGAGAAGAACCACAATTACTGTACCAAAAACAGTATGTGTATTGTTGTGTAACTTTTTGTCGCTATCAGCCAAAGGAGCCTTTGAACCGCTTGTAAATAAAAATTGATGGTAACGTACTCGATTTAAAATCTTTCCCACCCGAAGTCCAAAAACAAGACCCGCAATCATCATGATCCAGCTCAATAGCTGCCACCCAGCGTGAACATATACCGCGTGTTTGCTGTTCGGAATCCGAATAATAAATATACCCAAAGGCATCATGACTGTAAATGCGAGCCCCATTGCTATGCCGTGTGCTTTGGCATATGTTGGTACAAGATGCAGATCTTCGTAAATAATTTGGGCGGATGCTGGCATGGCCAGGAGGCCTTGTCGAATTTAGAGCTAATCTCGAAGTTTTATCTGGAGAGCATGATTACCTATGAATATCAAGGCTGCCTTTGAGACTCTTTGATCTGGCATTTTGAACTGTTGAAATCCTTGAAAGCCAGACTGAAAATGAAGTTTGAATGTGGAATTTCGATCTTCTTAAATTATCTTTCGTCCATATCGTTCTACTAGTAGGCCCTCCTATAACTTTCTATCATTACTCACATCGAGCCAATCAAACCAGTCAAGGGATTTTGCAGCCCGAGCCACCGAGAAAGCCGAAAACGAGCTGATCCTGCCAAGACTGCCTACATAGCCCCACTTCGTATCTGAAAAAGCGGCAAGTATGTCAGCAATGAATACGAGGGACCGAGAATCCCGACAATTAACCTTCACGTTGCACCTCACTTGCCTTTCAAGGTTGTATGAACTTCAAGCACCTTGCTTACTTCAGGATACGTCACCGCAAATGTTGAAGTCAAAGGCCTGTATCGGCTGTCGGACACGCAAGGTCAGGTGCAACCGCACGACCCCGTGCGCAAACTGCGAAAGATGGTCGGTCGAATGTACGTACCCGAGCCCAATTCGAAGATGCAAAAGGGAGCCTAAAAAGTCACACGACTACCAAAATGAACCGAAGTCTGCGACAAACGATATCAATTTACCTAGCGAGCAAGTCCCCTCATTCAATACAAACGCCACTTTCTTCACAATCAAGAGATCGAATCAACTGGATAGTCGAGACAATTATGTTGACGTCTGCCGTCGAAGTAGTCCTGGCATTTTGCAGAATCACTCGAGTGAGACTTGGCAAACTATATGGAGTACATTCGTGGAGAGGGTGGACCCCATCGTCAAAATACTACACTCGCCCAGCGTCGAAATGATAGTCACGAAATCCCCTTTCGATTCAAACTCCATAGGTGGGGGGGAAAGTGCTCTTTTATATGCAATATCCTTTGCAAGTCTGGCCGCAATGTCAGAGCAAGAAGCTCAATCCCTATTTGGCACAGAAAGAGAAGCAGCGCTAGCATTATATCGACGCTATACCGAGCAAGAGCTAACACAGGCGGCACTACTCAATGTGGATGATGACTTTCTGGCCCTTCAGGCGCTCATATTATTCTTGACTGTCAACCGTATGCTGGGCGAGGTGGATATTGCTTGGAAGCTTACGGGTCTAGCAAAGCGATCCTCAATTCTTCAGAGGACTGATCTTCCGCCCTTTCAGCTGGAGCTCCAAAAGCGAATGGCATGGCAGCTTTGGTATCTAGATCACCGTGCAGGTCAAGACCATGGCCAACATGATGGACCACCCAGGACGCCTAGTGTTGATCCACCGACCAATATAAATGATTCTGACTTTGGCCCGACGTCTTCTATTCTGCCAGTATCCTCCTTAGGATGGACAGAGCAAACATTCGCTCTTGCACGCTTCGATATTGGGATTACTCGAAATGAGTTGACCAAGGCCATGCCCCTTGACAAAAAAAGACAAACGATCGAAGAGTGTCAACAATGCATAACAAGAAAATACATCAAATATTGCACTGATGATCAGAATTCAGTCCAATGGTTAACCCGACATGTGTCGCATGTTCTGATCATGGAGATGTGGTTCGAATTGTACAGTGCCGATACCATTCCTATTAGTTTACAGCTAGTCGGAACTAGAGTATATCATGAGCAAACCTTTCAGGATCATCTATTCTTGCAGGCTATTGATATAGTCGATACATCAACACGTCTACACATGGAGCCTTTGTCTCGCAGATGGAAATGGCTTCTTAAAGGGTATCAACAGTTTCGTCCCTTATCATTCCTGATCAATGAGCTTCTTTATCGAAAAAAATGTGCGGCCGTTTCGCATGCATGGACGATCGTCAAAAAAGCCCTGGATCAGCAGCCAACTCAAGTACGAGACTCGGTCAACGGAAAAGCGCTTGACGCTCTTAAGGCGAAGGCTAGGGACATCCAAGACCGCATTGGGGATTAACTTGGTAGTAGGCTCCGACCGGAGTTTGTTTATACATGGAACTTTTTGGGCAATGAACTAAATCTCCAAATTGTGTCGTATTACACTGTCGCGGCTAAACCTGTAGATTCCATCCAGCAGCAAGGAAGGCATCTTTTATTCTTCGGAATTTTCTTCATTTCGAATCACGGAGGTCTCTTCCAAGGAGGTATTATGATACTCTATACAACTTTTATCGGTAAATTAGAGGAATAAGTAGGGTAAACATATCCCTTGGAACCTTGGAATATATATTTTAGGTCATCTTCCGAAATTCTTTTCCTTCGAGGACTTCAAGTCTCCAACACCACCTGGGCAGCAACGAGAAGAACAATCGACATAGCTTCGGGAGATAAAAGGTAAGACGGTCCAGAGTACGGATATTTCTGAGCAAATAATGAATATATCCCTTGTTGCAGATATGACTTGAAATGTGGCCATACTAGCCACCTCAGGGGCATCGAATTGACGCCTTAACCCTAAGGCTTACAAAGCCCCTGGGTTGACTTGCTTCTGTGGCCTGACGCATTAGGCATTGGCGTCCCAGCACAACTGTTGTCCGAAATCTTTGAAGCCATGGATGACATGCTTTTCTTCATGTGTTTTGTTCTTGATTAAATCATAGTGGACTATTCTCAGGCAGAAATTGACAATATGAGAGCTGTCGTCCATCGCTGGACAAGACGCGTTGTGGTCCCGAATTGCTCTATTATGGTGCTCGCTGCGCGGAAGCCCCGGATTATCGCACCTTATCTCATTAGATCACTCACTGCGAGAGAGTTCGCTAGAAACTTGAATCCCAGTGAATGAGAAGCTTCGATGTCTTTGAGTCTGTTATATCAGATGCCAAAGAATGGTTGTCGTTCGGTACTAGTTAGTTTCCGCATGCTTAACTGAGTCATGTACAATCAAACATCCTGTGGATACTAGTCATTCTTCTTCTAATTTTGGGAACTTATAAGATTTATTCGACAAAGTCTCAGCTATTTCCATCATTTCTTATTCCATTTCCCCTTTGAAGGTGTCGAGGACTGGCTGGGATTGTAGCCGCAAATTTCAAGTTCGAGACAACACCTACTAGCATGCGACAATGAAAAGAAAACCTGAAGGAAGGAAAGAAAAACTTTTAGGGATGGTTTTGCTCAATATCGCGGAGCCAGTCAAAGCAAAGGTTCAGACTCTAGCGGCCGACTCTCAGCTGTCGGGCGAAGCAACCATTCTAGTTGTGATATAACGAGTGAGCACGGGGCACTGGCACCGAACAAGTGCAATCTAGGCATACATCCTTCTATTAAAAGAGATCTTACGGAAGAATCACAAATAAAAATTGTGAGATACGATTACAGTGATCCTAAAACAGTAGCCACGCTGCTAGTCGAGCTCATGCGTCTCAGCCCCGTTGCTCCCGGCCTCAAGTGGTGCTGAACGGACAATACCATTTCAGTATGTGCATATTTCATTCACGGAGGCAGGGGGTTCTCAGCATGACACGGATGTTGGTAATTCATCACGTAGAGTATTTCGCCGAGCGCGATACCATCTCGGCTCGGTGACTGAGTGACCTTGGCGATTATTTGGATGCATTCTAGCCTTTTGGAATTGACCGACGCACGTGCTTTGGTCAATATATAGCAATGGTGGAGAAACGCCTCTTTTGAGGGAGGCTCTTGCGCAGGTCTGGAGGGCACTTAGTGGCCCAGCCACGAGATAAGTCCGAATACGTCGTGGTATATCGATCTCCACTGTGGAGGAAGGCGATATCCAGGTAGTATCAGGCGACCGGAGACCATCTGATCAAGTTAACACTCGTATGAAACGGCATTTTGGAAACCTTCTATATGTTACCCCTCAGGAATCTTCACATCAGCACGAGCCATATCCTGCAGACGGAGCTATGACCAACCCAGAAGATCGGCGAAAATTCCAGATGTGTTCGAGAATCCTCCGGTAGCTTTCCGACACGTAATTAGCTTTTAGGTCCCATTTAGATCCATGGGAACTATAACACTGGTTTAATTCGAAAGAAATTGTTGACCCCCGAAATGTGGCTTACACAACAAGGGGTGATGGCCGGATTTGTCCAGCAACCCGTAGACAAGATCCAGCCACGCAAGGCTAACTAGCACAATTCATCATATCATGAGCACAAGAATACGGCATATTGACCCGAGTCTAGGCGAGGGTGTCAGACCTCCCACGGGCTCCGGAACAGAGACAATGACAACGACGCAATCACCAAACCCAAAGCCACATGGGAGCAACATTCGATGTGGTGGATCCGCCCGCGATGATCTGCTAGCCAGCCATTCCAGCACGTTCCCGCACGTTGCTCCACTTTACATGACCCTCAGGTGTTAATTCCCCTCGATGGCGCTTATCACGGCCTTATATCCATTGCGTTCCAGTTCGCTTTCTTTATGAACCACAAAATGTCATCGTTCCTGCCGGCCGATCTCTGGAGGGATCCGCTGCGTTGAATCCATCCTACAAATGCGAAATTTATCCGCCCACCCAGTATAAACCACGAAACCCCCTCCCAGACGCGGCCATGAGCCAGTTCGTCTCATCAGATTATCACGAGTGGGCAAGCACTTCGTCACGCCGTCAGAGTACGGTGTCAACTTCCACAGTGTCGTCCGCTTCCACCAGCATCCTTTACCCGACCCCCGCGAGCTCACCTGGTTCCAGCTCGCGAAAACAGTCATGGCAGTACTTTGACGAGGTAATAAGGTTGGAGTTAAACCCCTCAATGACGATGTGAGTTCCTTATTGCTTCTCTCACGGCCTACCTTTTCAGTATACAAACTTACTAACCTGTGTACAGTAATTTCGTCAAAAGTGGGCAACTATTCAAATTACGCTATACGTGGATCGACGTGTGCAAAGATTCGACGGGGGCCCTTAAATGCCTTGAACTTGGGGGAGGTCTCGGCCAACAAACTCCCTTTGTACATGCTTGTGAGTGGAATAACGGCAATCTTGATTTAAATGCAAAACTTGAAGCTAATGAAATTAAACAACAGTCCATCACACCAAACTCCCCGTTCCACACCTCGAACATCCTAAAGAATCCTCCGACTACCCACTTCGCGTATCATTTCTCGAGCATCAGACCGTCCAGACAGCCCATGTGGTATTCATGACACAGCTATCTTATAAATTTGAGAATTGGGAGGGTAGGCGATCGCCGAACGGACCCCGCGGTGTCAAACAGTTGCTTACAGTCGACAGATTGTGTCCTCTTTCAAGAAATCCTTCTTGGATCCAAACTTGTGTTTATTGGTGGCATGGCCGAGGCCAAATCAAAGGGCCGCGGCGAGGAGTGCATTAGCCAAAACCTGCGCATTCTACGCGGACAGAACAACAAGCGCGTCATGCTCTATTTCGCCAACTCACAACGCGGGGGGCTAAAGAGATATGTGTCTCTTCCACGTGAGTGCCTTCTCCTTTTCAAGCCTGCTTATACGCGACCTACGGCTAAATCTATCCCAGTTAATTGCGTTGCCAGCATCAAGCCACCCAAAAAGGCCGGTCGGCCGGTGACGGTGGAATTAAGTCCGAACTTCGAAATCTTATCGCAGATGAGAAACTTTCAAATTCAGTTCCTTGATGATAATGGTCAGTGCACAACCACAACCCTTTCTCGATAGCTCGGGGAATTTTGAGACCCCGGCGATTCAAATCCGTGGCTGGGTTAGTATTCGAACTCGTCGCTTATTCTTTCTAGATTCTCAGGAATTTTGCCAGCTACTATCGATGGATCTCACGATTAGGTGATCTTATTGGGGGCTTTTTTATTTTATTTTCTTTCTTGTACTATCTCAGATCCTTTCGGACTTCCGGTTAATGACTAGCATGGTGGAGTTCTCGGCGTGATTTACCGTGTGATACCAATATACTATGATCTTTTTTCTTTTTCTTTTTCATTTATTTTTCATTTTATTTCTTCTTCTTTTCCTACTATTCGTCTTGTTTCGGATTAAAAGAGGAGTAAATGGCAGGCGGGGAATGGGTGTCTACTCTACCCCGTACAGGCAACCAACACTAAGGATAACGCGAGCAACGTTCAAAAAAGCATATTGAAATGACGTGGGGCGCCCGCCGAGCGTCTTAGCAGTCTCGAGGCCCGCACGTGGAGCGAAAGAAGGCTCGGTTTGGCTCACGAAGTTGTGGGGCAGCCCCCACTAACGCCGAGGCCATGTTTAGCCCGGCCCCATCACCGCTTACAGTTCGTATCAGAATGGCCGTGGGAAACTGGGATGTGGCTCTGGTTGATGGAAGTGCAGTAGTGTGACCCAGGGTTCGAGAGGGAGCTCAACGTGCCAGCCTCATTGGCCTCGTGCTTCGGAGAAAGTCATTGCAAAATGGTTGCTGGAAAACTGCTGATGATGGGCGCATCTGGTGGACCTGGGCGCAATGGCCTATCAGCTACGGACTACCCTAGGGCACAGAGGAGCACCTAATCAATCGAGCACTAAGTATATCTCGGCTCGCATCTGCTGGTGCGCCCGGTGCATCCTGCCGTGCATCCTTCAGCCCCATTTTACCAAGGGGTAACCAGCTTGATCATCGCGACGATGGGGAGGTTTCACCACCGACTATACAAAACTGACCGTGCACGCGATTTCGATCATGAACAAGTTCGTTAATTTCTGATCCTGCGGGGCTGGAGGGGCATCACTGACAAAATTGCTTCCTAGGATCGATATGTACGCATGCGACAGATCTACGAAGACAATCGACCGACAGTCCTACCAGTGGGTGGTCGTGTTGGTCGCTGGTCTTGGATTCTTCCTCGATGGATATACAGTGAGTATTGGCCGGGATAATTCAAACTAGAGAACAGAGGACCCATTGACTAACGGTATTCTTTTTTCCTAGCTATTTGCCAGCAACATGGCCCTCCCGATGATATCCTATGTGTACTGGAAAGACGAGGTCTCTTCGATGAAACTGACCTGCATCAACATCGCAACCCTCGCCGGGACTCTTCTTGGAATGGTACTCTTTGGGTTTCTGGCAGATAAAAATGGTCGCAAAAAGATGTATGGTGTCGAGCTGGTGTTGCTGATCACCGCCACTATCGGTGTGGTCATGTCATCTCAGGGTGAGAATGGAAGCATGGATGTTTACGGGTGGTTGATCTGGTGGAGAATTTGCGTTGGTATCGGTGTGGGCGCGGACTATCCTCTTAGTGCTGTCATCACCTCAGAGTAAGTATATCACAAGATGCCCTTTGGCTAAGGATCCGATCTAACTCCGCTGCCTAGGTTCGCACCCACAAAGCACCGTGCGCGCATGATGGCCAGCGTCTTCTTCATGCAGCCACTGGGTCAAATTGCCGGAAACCTGGTCTCTCTCATCGTTATCGCCATTGCTCGCAATAGTGGGGGTAGTGATGATGTTGTCCGCACGGTAGATTCTGCATGGAGATGGGTCTTGGGAATCGGAGTTGTACCGGGTGCTATCGCGACTCTGTTCCGTTTTGCGATTCCTGAAAGTCCACGATACCTGGTTGAAATCGAAGACGACGTCGTTACCGCTGAATTTGATGCGACGCATCTCTTCGACGATGCCCCCACGAGCCCTTCTTTTGATACATCGAGCTTTGCCGCTGGAGTGGGCAGTTCGATCCACATGCCGCCCATATCTTCTCTGTCTCTTGCTAGCGATTCCATCCACGAGGACGAGGAATATAGCCGTCTTCCACCTGCCACTCTCAACTCGCATTGGCGACTCGCCCGCACTGATATCATTCGATACTTCTGGACAGAAGGAAATTGGCGCTCTTTAGCCGGCACCTCACTCTCCTGGCTACTTCTCGATTTCGGGTTCTATGGTATTGGGCTCTCCAGTCCGCAGTTCCTAGCCAAAACCTGGGGCGAACTTCACATCACTCAAGCAGAGCCTAACTGGATGACGGATAGTCGACCCGGGGCTAGTGTCTACCAGATGTTTTTCGATACATCTGTTCGGGGTCTAATAGTTTTGAACATCGGGAGCTTCGTTGGGGGGCTTCTTCTAATCTTATTCGCCCACCGCATCGACCGTGTTGCTTTGCAAAAGTACATGTTCCTTGCACTGGCAGCACTTTTCATTGCCTTGGGTAGCATGTTCATCACCCTATACTCCGGACCGCCTGCTGTGGTCGCCTTGTATATTGTCGGCCAAATATTCTTCAATTTTGGTACGAGCATCTGATCCGCATTACTTGAGAGCAACAACTGACATTTCTAGGCCCCAACGCAACAACGTACATGATCCCTGCCGAAATATTTCCTACTCGTTATAGAGGTACCTGCCATGGTCTCAGCGCCGGCGCTGGCAAGCTTGGTTCGATTCTCGTTCAAATATTCTCCACCTACTATCATTTCGGTACCGGACCTGGGGACGTGTCAACCCAACATCACGGTATCATTCTTTTTGTATTCAGCGCTTGTATGGTCCTTGGCGCCGCCGTCACTCATTTCTGGATTCCAGCTCTTCAACAAAGAAAAGGCCGAAATCTCATTTGGGGTGGAAAACCATACACCCTCGAAACATTGGCTCTCGGGCGCATGGGTCGCAAAAGCCGCGAGGCAGATATTCGAAAGAGGGCTTCCAGGGCTCGAGCCATGTCATTCAGCGGATAGATTTGTTCGCACAGTCACATTTTCTAGAATCAAATGTATAAATTAATTCCAGGTTTTATAAATAAGTGTTGATCTAATAGTTCATTGCTAGCAGTGCAGTGCTAGTTAGTAGTAGTATACAGGAAATTTGACCGCTTGATCTATCAAGACAGCACCAGGTGCCCAGGTCTGCTCACAACATCGGAATAGCATTAGATAACACCCATTTAGAATATCAGTAACTTCCAAGGTTCAAGTTGTCTCCCATACCCAGACATCCTACTTGGCCATGTTCACGTGTATATATCCCCTGAAAGCTTGAATTGAGAGCCACAACTGTTCGTTATCAGTCGATGATGAATTCCCCGATAATGCCGGAATTCCCCGGAATTTAGCGATAACTCCGCTCCCAACCACAAGGCTAAAACGCCGCTTTTAAAACTTGAAAGCTCCAATTCTCTATCAGAGCCGCTTAAAGCGAAATGACCGATAATCAGAATCTCCAATCGAGCCCGCGCAAGCGCCGTAGGCCGGCATTGAGTTGCGAACAATGCCGTCGCCGAAAAGTCCGATGCGACCGTCAAATGCCGTGTGGCCCCTGCAAAAAGGTCTATGGGTCGATGGACTGCTCCTACGTCCATGAAGGAAAAGCAGCCTTGTCCACACGACGCGATGCGATGAGGACTAGTGAAAATGAGTCCCCACCTTATCTTGAATCGCAGCAAGGGGTTGCGGATATGCCGACGAGTGGCGCCGATGGAGGTCGCATCGCGCAGATGGAATGTACCATTCGGGCGCTGCAGGATCGCGTTCAAAGCTTAGAACAGTCAGCTCAGGGAAGCTCTGCACAATCACAACCGGTGGAAGAAAATGGTTCCTTGGGACTAACACGTGCCAACGGATCAAGTAGTCGTCTGGTTGACCGCGACGGGCAGCTCGCTGGCAGTAGACAGGATGGAACACGTCCTCCCCAGACACTGATCGCCCCATTACAGCCTCGTCTGAAAGGAACTGGGGAGAAAACGAGACTCTTTGGCACTACCCATTGGGCGATTGTATTTCAACAGGTAAACCGCTTCTGCTACCAGCTTTGACGCGACATGGAATGCTAATGAGTCGAATAGTTTCATCTCTTGCGTCAGGTACGAAACACGGCTAGTTATACCAATGAAAAACATAATGATATCAGCAAACTCCTCAAGGAGGTCCGGTCACTGAGGCGATTGATCAAAGGTCGACAGGCCCCGCGACTTATGGATCCAACTCCGGCTCTGCTTAACGATCTTCCTTCGCGCGAGATTTGTGATGAGCTCGTGCGGCATTATCTGCGAACTCTGGGACTCATATACCGGGTCATACACGTTCCAAAATTTTATGAAGAATATGAACGCTTCTGGGAAAATCGCGCGTCGGTTTCGACTGCTTTTATGTTCAAGCTCCTACTGATTCTTGCTATCGGTTCTATCTTCCATTGCAAGCCAGGGCCATCTAATGAAGTTGGTATCCCTGTCCGCCGTTGGATTTATGCGGCGCAGTGGTGGCTGGCGGGCCCATTCGAAAAAGAATCCAATAACTTGCAGGGGTTGCAAGTCCATTGCCTGCTGCTCCTCTGTCGACAAGCATATGCGATCGATAAAGAAGTTAATTGGACATCGGTGGGTACTTTGATGCGACAAGCTATTCATCAAGGCCTTCATCGCGACCCGAAGAATTTTCCAACACTCTCTGTATTCGACAGTGAAATGAGACGGCGTATTTGGGGCACAATAATTGAGATCAATGTCCAGCTGGCCATCGATGCCGCTATGCCTCCTTTGCTAGGGCCGAATGATTTTGACACATTACCACCATCGAATATGGAAGACGAGGACTTCGACCAAACAACAGCATCTATGCCATCTCCCCGGCCCCGTGGATTTTATACGAGTGCATCTCTACAAATACTTCTTCTGGAGTCGTATCCACTTCGTTTACAGGTCGCGCGGACGATCAATGAGTGTGCACAGGAACAGTCCTACGAAAATGCTTTGCAGCTTGGTAATGAACTAACTGCATCCTGCAAAGAGATGTCACATCGCTTCCATGCATTTATCTCTTGTACTGGAGATCGACTTATGCGACCGACACGATTTCATCATCGACTATTGGACACCTTACTGCGCCGCTTTATCCTGAATTTGTATCGCCCATTTACCATTGAAGCAACCCACGACCCACGATTCTATCTTTCCCGAAAACTCAGCCTAGAGTCCGCCCTCGTTACGGCTTCCTATGGCGACGCGCCTAGCGATTCTTTCGATAATGAAATACCCCATCGAGACTTCCAGCGACTCTCCTTTTCGGGCGCAGGTTTATTTAAAGGTTATCTCTCTCTAGATGTGATGGTCGTAATCGGCCTTGAGATCATCACCCAAATGGAGGATGAGGTTGCTAGTCAACCCGTGGGGTCAAGCTCGTTGCCTTTTGACTCGGTAGACCAGATGGCGGAAGCAGCTCGTGCACCTCTTGTACAAGCTCTTGAAAGATTGATGGATCATCTCTATCAAGGCTTGGCTGCTGGCATCCCCAGCATGAAGCGGTATTGCCTGCTTGGGGGTATCTTGGCTCAAGTTAGATTCGTCCCTCGCGGCGAGAAGGCAGAGCTGTCTCATATCCGAGAAGCCTTCATGGAAACTATGCTCACCTGTCGTACTTTGCTTCAACAACATATTACTGGTGAAAATCACGCCTCCGCTGAAGACGGGATGCCATCTCTTACACCCGGAGATGGGATCGCTGGCTGGACACCGGAGAGTGTGGTGGGATCAAGTTTGGACTCGGAATTCATGGTATGTTCTTTTCTGCTACGTGATTCACCTCCCCGTACTAACTCATAATTAGATTCCTAGTCTTGGGTTTGAGGACTTGAGCTTTTGGGATATCCCTGCTTTTGCTGACCCTGCTGTATTCGACCCACAGCAGCTAGGATAATTTTCAAGCAATAGAATAATAAAAATGAATTAGTTCATCGGCTCTCTCTGGAAGCTAGATTCTACTATGTTATGTATTACGATGAATAATTTACTGATGTTATTGACCATGTTTGCCTCAGGCCACATTCTCCAATCTTCCCCACACTGGAGCCCATGCGCCTCCAGGATTACCCCCGCACGCCCGAAAACCGCGATGCAGTGCCTGTGGTTGTCCAGTCCATCATCCTTTACCTCCCCGACGCGTGTGGTGTTTTCAACTTCTCAGCCTCCTGACTAGTTGTATCTTGGGCCACGGCCATATCAATCAGAACAGAGCCGAATGACAACACGTCAGCGGTACACATCGAACCCCTGCGAATGGTGCAAATGTGAGTGACCAAGAAGCTCTTAATGCACCGCGTGCTAACTCTGTAAACTTCTAGCTCGTCATCGAAAATGTGAGACTTTTCTTTGCGCTTGTATCCGCTCTTTCCAACAGTCAATTAACTAACAGCACCCCACAGGTGATGGCAAAAGACCCTGCTCGCACTGCATAAAATCAAAAATGCAGTGCGAGTCCTCGACGTCGAATTTCAAATTCAAGAATGGACGTCGTCGGCGCCAAAGCTTCGATTTCTCTCCAAATCAGAAGTGGGTGGACTACAATCAAGGCGGTGCGCAGTTAGCGGTTCTACATTCTCTCATGCAATTATTAATGCAGGTATCCAGGTCAACTCTCCTACGTGCATACAACCAAGGAACCGATTGAGACTAGACAGGAAGCTCCTAGCATAGCCGAAGAAACAGTTCTGACGAAAGATTTGGAAGAAATACCGCCTGTTGATTTTGCGGACATTTCAAGGCGATCTCAAAGCGATCTCGATCTCGAATCCCAAGCAGAGACGACTACACGCAGCCTTTCTGATCCTGGATCTATTTATCGATTTGAGAGAGCAAACTCATTACCACAGTTTTCTCCATTTTCACCAATATCGCACGCACACCAGGTTCAATCCCAATTATTTCTCGATTCTCCATTCCCACAATCGCGAGACAGGTATCCAATTGGGCCACTGAAGGGGCTCTCTGATGGCCCGGCGGATGGATCTTATGCGACTCTTGAAGAGGCATGTTTGTTGAGATATTTTACTCAGAACCTTTCCCATTGGGTAAGTTACAAACGTCCTATAAACCGGTATCTCGGAATCTCTCTTGGTCGTCACGCTTACTGATCTTTCACTGTCCACCAGTTTGACACATGTGACAGGGATCGACATTTCGAATTGATGGTTCCACAACGAGCGCTTTTTTGCCCTGTTCTTCGATATGCCATTCTCACTGCATCTGCTGGCCATCTAACGCGGATTATGGCCTGTCGTGGGACCTCGAATACTGGAGTTGCAGAAGTGTCAGGCGTCAAGCTTCCTGGTCTCAGCATGGACACCGCTGTCCGATATCATGATATTTGTATTTCGCACCTTTTGGAACTATCTAAAGACCCCAACGAGCAGTATAACGAGGATATCATCACTGCAGCAACTATTCTACGTTTCTACGAGCAAATTGACGGTGGGCAATATCTCTTGCATTTCATTACAATACCGATTCTGATTCTAGTATTTTAGCGCCATCAATTGGTATCGACTCCGAGGCTTACCTGAATACTGTTCAGTTCATTGTCCACAATCAGCATAACGACTCATTCTACTCCTACAATACCATCCAAGGTCCATCCAGAGACCTCCATCTGCATTCCATGCCTTCGGCCTCCCTGCGCCACTCTGCTTTCCTCATTGCGATGCGGCAAGAAATCTGGAGTGGTTTCCTCAACCAACGAACCTTCCGCCTCCCAGTCTGTACCTCAAATGATTATACGGTATTTGACTCCGCGAATGACTTTATCTGGACCAACAGGATCCTTGTATGGTGCGCCGACCTCCTCAAATTCTGTTTCGGTGAAGGAAAGTCATTATCACCGGCAATGAGGGCAAAACGATGGGCAGAATTAAAGGCCTTTGACATAATGTGGGAAGCCCATAAGCCGATTGATTTCAAGCCTCTGTATTTCAAAAAGGCAGATCCTTCCTCTGGAAAATTCTTTCCTGCTATCTGGCATCAAAACCCATGCCAGGTTGTTGGGGCGCAGCACATAGAGCTATCTCGCATTCTGCTTGCAGTATCGGATCCGAAGCTTTCCCGGCTTGGGTTGGCTGCTCGTTCTACAAATATGGCGTTGGAAGAGGAGCTTAGATCTATCGTCCGCCGACTTGTTGGTTTGGCGTTATCGAACCCGCAATGCCCAGTGGTGTTTGTTGATGCTGCTGTTGGAATTTCAGTTTGTGGTGAGTATTTGACGGACCCGGGAGAGCAGGGAGCTGTCCTTGATTTTCTGGCGGATTTGGAGTTCCATCATGCTTGGCCGACGTCTGCTACGTCTGCCGCTCTCAGAGAAGCATGGCAAACAAGACTCCAACCATGAAATGATTCATGATGATTATTTAAACCTTAAAAGAATTATCTGTAATCAGTATCACTTCACTTCCTTGCAATGCTCATCCTCGTAAACGTTACGCGCAGGCATATATCAAAATATTCTTGGTTGGCTGATCCCGATCGGGCCAAAATTTCCGCACGCATACCCCACATCTAATGGCGGGAACGCCCATAAGAACAGCCATTTGCCACAGCTGGGCTGATAGTTTCGGTGCGCGGAAGCTAAAAAGGAAATTTTCCTCATTTGGTGACACGGGAGCGGCATATGCTTCAATGGCACGAAATTCCGCTCACATATCGGACTACTCAGAGCCTTGGAACTATCTACACAAATGATATGACGAGGAGCAGATTACTTAAATCAACTTGTTCATTATAAGTACACAGAATGCGACTCCCCAGTTATTTGTTTTATTCTTTTTCATCTCTATTTGCTCACCTGCATCATGTTGTCGACTATCGTCTTCAATGCTGTGGGCTTTTACATCGTCTTTTTTTGGATGGTATGGCCCGTTTTACAATACTTCCGTGACCAAAAAGGATTTCGCAAGTACCCAAATTATACTTTGCTCGCTGGACTCACCGACATTCCATACTGCTATTTGAGTGCACTTGGCTTTCGGTCGCGCAATCTCACAAAACATCACGAGAAGTCTCCTATTCTGAGAATTGGCCCCAACAACCTTTCCTTCGGAGGTATCCAAGCCATAAGAGATATCTACGGTCACTCCACAACCTGCGTGAAAGATTTAAAATATGCCATCACTGCAGACGCCCATCCACATTTATTTGATGTCATTGATAAGCCCAGTCATGCTGCGAAAAGAAAAAGACTGTCAGCTGCATTTGCCATAAAGAATCTTGAGCGATGGGACTTCAAGGTTGCGCGAACTACAGAGCGTCTGTGCGCCGCTTTTGACAAACTCTGCACTAAACCTTTGTCTTCTGGTGCCAACCCAGAAACATCCGACCTGACGGTTGATTTCAATAAATGGGCCAACCTATTCACGATCGAAGCGATCAATAACATTGCCCTTTCGTCGACATTGGGTCTTCTAGAGCAAGGCAATGATCATGTTACGGCACAAAGGCGGGATGGCACTACATACGAAGCCCAGTACCGCAAGTCTCAAAATACGTCTGCCTACGCCACGTCTCACTTTGTGTGGGACTATAAAAATTTCAGACTTTTTGTTCGGCTTTCGAAGCTATTTCCTAGGTGGAGAAAGGCCTGGAAAGAGGCTGCGCCATTCAAGGACGTCATCTACCATCAAGCTGTAACCAGGCTCGACCGATACAACAATGGAGAAAAGCTGGATGACTTCTTTACTGCCCTCATGGATGACAAAAATGGTCAGCCTCAAAACTTAGAGTGGGGCGAAGTTGTGGGAGAGCTAGCTGCCATCCTCGACGCTGGCGCAGATACAACAGCAATCGCACTTACTCAAATACTGGAATTGCTCATTCGCCATCCCGACCACTTAGCAACACTTCGCGAGGAAGTTGATAGCGTGCTCCAGGCAGAAGACATTGTCGCACCTTACGACACAGTCAAGAACCTACCTTTCTTACGCGCGTGTCTGGATGAAGCAATGCGCATAATCCCACCTACATCTGCAGGTCTACCACGCAGAACTCCGCCAGAAGGCGCCAGGATTTTAGGTGAATGGATTCCCGGAAATACAAGTGTTTCAATGACTATCTACACGGCGCATCATGATCCCACCGTGTTTCCAAAGCCAGATGAATACCAACCGCACCGGTGGATGGATATTGAAGAACGAAAAAGAATGGAGCCATATTTCATTCCGTTCTCTACAGGCGCGAGAGGATGCATTGGACGGAATATTTCGTATTTGGAACAGACTGTCGTGCTGGCTTCACTGGTTCATCGCTATGAGTTTGCCCTGCCAAGTCCAGATTGGAAGCTCCAGCGATTTGAAGCTTTCAATCTTTTGATGGGTGAAATGCCCATGAAGATGTGGCGGAGAGAGATTCCCGTCGATGCCACGGGCATTTACTAGTTGTCTGCTTCGACCAAATGAGCTGTTTTTTTGTGAAAGTTCGGACTGTATCCCTGCTGTATCTTCTTTTTGCAGGCAACAAAAATATCATATCAATTGCAATCAATATCATAACTATACTTCAAATCACGCAACTTCCTATGATCTAAGAAGAACAGTGCTAGTATCAACTAATTGAAACCTTTCTCCTCCTCTAATATTTGCCCTCAAGCCCCAACATGCTGTTGAAACCTTCACGCAGAATATATTCTTTTCAGTAAATGCAAATTACTACCCTATATTATTCCGCCATTGCGCGGTCGGTGTTACCCAGACAAAATGGTGTTGGTTTCACTGTCGGCGGTGACGCAGAGGGGGCGTACATGGCGGGGGCGATCTGTCATCGTGGTGAATGAGGCCGAGGGAAACGCGGGGTAAAACAACTCTTCCAGTGTTCCGCTGGATGAGCTATCGTGAGAATTCATGTCTTATTTTTCTCTGCCAATCATCAGGCTCCCAGTTATAATCAGCAGCGGAAATTTGGCAGATCATTTTCTTCTTGCGCATGGTAGGGCTCCACTTCGACTAAACGGGCCAACATTTCCGCATCCCCACGGGGTAAATCTCAAGCCAAGCTATTTCCTCCCCGGGAAAATATCTCAAATAGTACTTGGAAGGGGTTCTAGGGATCATTCATGTATCATGTCCAGCTAGTATTTAATAGCCGTTGAATGTCCTGGTCTCTATTTGTGATCCACCCTTCTTGCTCTAGATTGATTCACCTTCCCTCGACGACATGGCCGAAACAAACGCTGAGTCGGCACCGAGTGCTCACAAACCTGATGTTGATAAGCTAGAATCATTTGCTCATGATGAGCATTCCAAGGATGAAACACCTGAATTTGCGGATATCGAGATCTCCTACGACAGCAGTGGCATCAAAGGAATCCTCAATTCGCCATATGTCTGCGGCACAGCCCTTCTTGCCTCCTTTGGAGGGTTCTCCTTCGGCTATGGTTAGATATCTCATAATTCAAGGTCCTCAAACACATGTCGCTAATACTAGTATGCACTCACAGACCAAGGTGTGATTTCTTTGATCTTGGTCATGCCACAATTCGTGGACCAATACCCCGAAGTTGATAAGAGTGCTCCAAACTATGGATTCAACACCGGCTTTTTGACAGGCATGTTGGAGCTTGGGGCTTTCATTGGATGTCTATTTTTCCCATATATTGCGGATAAGATCTCCCGAAAATGGGGAATCAGTGTTGCGACGGGATTCTTCTGCGTCGGAGCCATTATCCAAACCGCCTCGCAAAATTACGACACCCTTGTTGCTGGACGCTTCATTGGAGGCATCGGAGTTGGAACACTGGCCATGGGTGCGCCATTGTATATTTCCGAAATTGCACCACCAAATCTGCGCGGCTCATTGATGGTACTAGAAGCCATCAGTATTGTCATCGGGGCGATTGTCGCGTACTGGATTACTTACGGGACTAGGTGCGTTACCCCATCTTAAGTCTGGAATTTTACAATGCTAAGTGATTGATTATAGAGCAATGAGTGGCGACTGGGCATTCCGATTGCCGTTTCTCCTACAAATTCTTCCAGCCTTGATGGTGGGCAGTGGAATCCACTTCTTCCCCTTTTCGCCGCGGTGGCTCGCTCTCGCCGACCGAAATGAAGAGAGTCTAGAATGCCTCGCAAAGCTTCGACGCCTCCCTGCAACTGATGGGACTGTGCAGTTGGAGTGGAGAGGAATCCTTGCGGAAGATCGATTCCAGAAACAAATCCTAGCGAAGGAACATCCAAACACGGGCGTTGCGATGATGGAGGTAAAACAATGGCTTGACCTATTTCGTCCGAGATACATTAGGAGAACCTTCGTCGCCATGGCTATTCCTTTCTTTCAGCAAGTATGTTCTTCGCATTTTCAACAGCCTTTCAAAAATAGGGGAAACAAAATGAGAGAGCTTGATTCTAATGATGAGTTTAATAGTTCTCGGGTATCAATGCCTTCGTATATTACGCGCCAACATTCTTCAGCAGGTAAAGAGGCTTATATCTTTCTAATTATTCTCCATTCGCGAAGAATAATCTACTTTCCGAAATTTATCAAGCTAACCTGTGCAAATAGTCTAGGACAGGATTACGAAATGTCCCTAATCCTCTCTGGGATGATTAACATTGTTCAATTCGTCGGTGGCGTCCCAATAATTCTCTACATGGACCAACTCGGCAGGAGAAGACTTGCCATCTTTGGTGGAATTGCAATGGCTATTCCGCATATGATAATGGCTGGTATTATGAGAAAATTTAGTTCCAGCTGGGCCACCCACCTTGGTGTTGGCTGGTTTGGAGTGGCATTAGTCTGTATGTTTTTTCCTCCTCCCATTTTTCACTATTCACTCAAGTTCCTAGTCTCCTTGAACTAAAAATATCCCAGATATTTACGTATTCGCCTACGCTGCCTCCTACGGGCCCCTTGGATGGGTTCTGCCAGCCGAGATCTTTCCGAGTTCCCGACGAGCCAAAGGTGTCGGTCTCGCTACGGCGGTAAATTGGCTGGCTAATTTCATTATTGGGACGATTGTTCCGCAGATGCTTGTTTCTATTGGCTGGGGCACTTTTTTATTTTTTGGGCTTTTCTCTGCTGGGGCTGCTATATTCTCTTTCCTCTTTGTGCCGGAGACTTCTAATAGATCTTTGGAGCAGGTTGCTTCGGTATTTGGGGATAACCTTGCGACAGATGAGCAGGAGCTTCGTGCTCGTATTGATCGGGACATCTGGGAAGAGACAAGCGCTCGTGTTCACGCTCGTGTTCACGCCCGTGTGTGAAGTCTTGTTTAGAATTTACAAATTGCATTTCCAGCTCTAAGTTTTGATATGCGCCTTGATTATTGCTAAGCTTATAATCTGTATAAAGTATCATACAAATAGGTTCAAGATAAAAGGGGAGCGATAAATTCGAAGTATCAGTCTACCTCCACATGCTTCGGGATCTTGAGTGGATGCCCTCCTGAAGTAAACACATAATCGTTCATACTCAACAAATCCGGCGAGCTGAACATAAGATAAAAGTATTTTAACGTCCGAGACATCCAATAACTCTCCATCGAGTCGATATGGATATGAGCACCTTCTGCAGTCACATCAACAACGGCCGCATCACCCTTCTCAACGCCGGTGGCATTCTGAACACTCAGAAACATTTCCCACGCAACATCCAAAAGATCCTCACGAGCAGTAACGCGATGCAAAATTAGCATACTCTCGATCATCTCCGGTCGCAAATTATACCGCGTATCGGGGATAGAAATGGCCCCTTCAGGTAGACTATGATCCTTAATAAAGGCATCAACATTAACTGATTGATCAGGTTCGCGCTGATTATTCGCCTTCTTCCACACCTCCTGTCTCCAGAACCACTTATTCCAGGGACATTTCCATTGTGATGCGCAAGGTATGATGTCAAGACGTTCAGGCATGATGCCCATCGGCATGATCTCGTGGGCCCAGATACAGCCGTCAACTAGCTTATTTGCTATTTGTCGGTGGGCTGGGATGTTGAAGAGTTGTCCGCCCATTGCGAATAGTCCGCCGGCAAAACATCCGCGATAATTAACTTGACCTTCGAGTTTTGTTCGCTGTTTCTCGTTTTGGGTTGTCGTTACTCGCACCGAGCCAGGGAGTAGGATATCCTTGCCCTCTGCATTAAGTGGTCGGAAGAGGCTGTGGCTTGCTGCGGTGCGTGTGAATCTCTCGTACATAGATCGGTACATTGGTACATGTCCTCCCAGCAGTATATGGGCCTTTGGTAAAGTCTTGTAGAAAGAATCGACCTCGGCGCCCATGGTGTAGAAGTCGCCGCCGAAATTCTCCGTTCGGGCATTCAGAGTGACGGGCCACATGCCCGGTAGTCTCGTTTGATCTTGTCGTTGCTCAAATTTTGTCATCACATTTTGTGCCGCATCAAAGTATTTTGGATCGCGCGTGATCTGCGAGAGTCGAGTGAATTCCAGAATAAAAGACCCAAGCTCCGAAGCCGACACCATTTCTTCGGCCTGTTGCTCTTCCTGACGCGCAGCCTTGTGCAAATCCCAATGAATGATCGGCATTCTATTGGGAGTATCAAAGATGGTATAGAGCATGTCGCCGACCTCAATTGATTTTTGCAATAGTATTGGATCGCCACTCAAGTCGTACGCGGACAATAGGCCCCCAAGGATGCGAATATTGACCTCGTGGGTGTTTATCTCGGGTGACAGGGTATCTTCAAAGTTGATGTTCGCCACGGCAGCAACAGCTTGGTCGAAATCTTCTCGCATTCCCATCACCCATAGTGTATCCAAGTTGTCGATCAATGTAGTGGCCCATCCACCCAAGCCGTTACAGGGTAAACCGCTCATTGGTGCCAACTCATCTGCCAGCCATGCCCTGGATTTGTACGAAGTCCATGATCTTTTGAATGCGTCCTCAACGGCCGATTGTCGATCTAACTGGTACCAAAGCGTCAAGCGAGAGAGCTTTGAGGTTGGAAGTTGAATATGACGAAGGTTTGCTGGATTATCTTGAGGTAGCGATGCGGTAGACACGGCAGGGAAGCGAGCAGGCACTTTTCGCCAGAAGGAGCCGCTGACACCACCCTTATTTGAAGTATGTTCTGGTTCTACTGGGGAGTTGAGAGTGGTCGGCGAGGAAGTAAGTAAAGGATCGACCTTGTTCCATGAGCGAGTAGACCGATATAATAGGAGAAAGAGGCAAGCCGCCAGGAAACAGGCCAGCGCCTGGCGCCTGGACCAACTCATGTTAGGAACAAGTTAATGCGAGCGTCAGATAACCAGGTTCGGCGCCGGCATTTTCGACTTTTGGCGCTGGCATTGCCCGGCGATACGATTGCGAGCGAAACAGGGAGAAACCTTACGCGAGGGCGGAGGGGAAAAATAAACTATACGAGCGACCCTGCCAAGTCTGTATCTAGCGGGATTAATTTATTCAAATTAAATGGAGAGATCTGGTTCGCTGGGTGGTTAGCAAACGCGTCGTTGCGGCGGGAGCTCCGGCCGAAGCTGACGACGCGGGGCATTAGGGGCTTGAATGGACTTGGTCTAGACTCAGGTGAATTGAGATCTTGGCTGTATAGGATGAAGGGGTGTAGTGTAGTATTATCTGTAAATCGGTTGCTGTAAATCCAAGTTATTTCGTAGAAATTGCAGAATAGTGGAAGGAGAAGAAGGGTGTGAAAAATCAGGGTCTGCAATCTGCAGGGCCTTGTTTCTGGTGTGTAGTGAGACGCCTTGCTCCCTTTCCTTTGCACACTGCGGATCAACAGACAGAGTAATGCGGGCTGGAGGGAGGGAAGCACAATAGGGCGATCTGAAACGCGGCAAAATACCAAAAAAAAAGTGCTGCGGCCTTCAGTGCTGAGTCTCCGCACCCCCCTTGTAGATAGTCTGAGCCTCCCAGATAGTCTTATTCTATGCATCCATCCATTCCATTGGGTACCTCTGGTCAGTAAAATACATCATTCATGAATGGAACATAGCTCTCATCTGCGTATTCATAGAAAAGGTGGGTGCGTTAGCTCCTCTTGTTTCTTCCGGTCGCATATCATATAACCTGACACTGTGCAAATACACAAGAACAGCTTCGGTGGTGTAGTGGTAACATAATCGCCTTCCAAGCGATTGCTGTGGGTTCGATTCCCGCCCGATGCATTCGACTTCAGCCTTCTGGCTGATTACTTTTTGTCTTCAGAAGAATTTTGCTGTATTGTTTCATTTTTCCAGTATTTCTAGATGCTTTTTTTCATAAATATTTATCCCCAGAGAGGTAAAAATTTATTACTAAATCCTAATTACTAGACCTACGACGCTGTTGTGAAATATACTCTTTTTCATAATACATAACAAAGGAGTACATGATCGGAATAAAATACCCGTTGATGACTGGCAGGCGGATCAGTTGCTGGTAGACATCCCAGGTATGAGTGCAGGCAGACCGCAATGAAAATCCCTATGAAATAAATAGTTCTGGAGACAGGACGCGTAGACGAAGGCCAATGTTAATCAACCGAACTCTGATCTAGCAGTCAATCTCAATGCCGTTTGAGGATCATACGGGTTATCTCGATTCCCATTCCGCGGGGTAGTTTGCGACCGCAGATAATTGCGAGAGCCATCATTTTCTCAGGCCAAAGGCCCAGGTCCGTGGACAAGAAGTGCAACGTAATGCCATTGGGAGGCGAAAGAAATAGTATTGGCCTTGAAGGAGAGCAGCGCTCAACGCAACCGCGCAATTGGCGTAAATCACAAAGCCCCCGAGGCCGCGGCAACAGAAGAAGGGGAATTTTTGCATTCGCAAATGACGAATGCCATGGTAGATTGTATGTCACTCACTGCTCTTAAGCAAAAAGGAAAGCCTCACTGGTCCACTTGAATCGTCTAGAGGAGGAAAAAGGAAATACAAAAAAGAATGCATCATCCGTGAATCGAACACGGGCCTCGTCGATGGCAACGACGAATTCTACCACTAGACCAATGATGCTAGTTGATGTAAGAGGTGGGGAATTATGGCTACATACGACATTTAACAAGTTCCAAGGTCATGAACAAGAAAAATAGCTTCACTACTGCAATATCAGGGCAGCCACACCATTCCAAGTTATTGAATGCTCTAGATGTGGATTTCGGGTAGTATATTTGCGCCTGAACTAGGAGGTGTTTGAGTTTTTCAAGAAATTAGAGTGTTGGAAATATATGACCTGCTGAGGTGAAAGGTGGTACTACTATGTAACATGATGCTTTTACAAAATATATATCAACGCTGAACTTGAAACTTGAACTAGCCACCACCTGCCAGTAGGAATTATTGCACTAGGACTACTAGTAGTACATTCCAAGATTTCAATTAATAGCAAGCATTGCATCTATGGATGCACCTGGCACTGGCAGTACCTACCCTTTACCCGAGTAGGCAAATGCATCGCCACCGGCAATTAACCCGCAGACGGGCCGTTCCCCACCAGCTGGACAGCCCTGACAAACTTCACTTTCCCAGAACGATGTAGGTTGGAGCTAGCTGACCAGGAACGTATTCTAAATCCGCAGATTAATTAGAAGTAAAGTTTAAACAGGCCCTAATTTAAATAAAATAAGAAACCAGAGCTACCCACCACCAACCGCGCAAACTTGAGCAATCCCAACGCAGGGTGGCTGCTGTACCTCAGATTAGTGCGGGGTTCTGCTCCAGTCAGGTACATAGAAACGAGCAGATCGAATCGAATCGATCTTCCTCGACAACTCAGCTCTGTTCATTAGTACCACAGCACAGAGGGGCATTCGTGGTCCAGGGCTACTCGTCCCAATATTTAAGAACCCCCCTCCAATTCAATTTCAACCCCCCTCCCAATATTTCCCCACCTCATCTTCACCATCACCATCCCCATCCCAAATTCTAGCAAAAATGACAACTACCACAACAATCCCCTCCCACGAACGCCCCGAGCCAGGCTCCCACAACATCCCCCTCGGAAAATTCCCCTCAACCAACACCAAAACACCAACCGACCCCACCCCCATCGCAGAAAGAATAACAACAGCCCTAAACAAAGCCCTCAACACTACCCCAACCACTGCCCTACAAACCCTCTTCCTGGAAAACAGCTACTGGCGCGACCACCTCGTCCTATCATGGGATTTCCGCACCATCCACGGCTCCAAAAAGATAACCGAATACGCCGACAAAGCTAAGTCGGGATCTGGACCTGGATCTACGCTAAAACTCGAAATCGACACCTCCTCCCCACTAAAAGCACCACACACCGGACCCATCGATGCCTTCGGCGAAGTCCACGGAATTGAATTCTTCATCAAAGTTTCGTCCGCGAATGGAGCTGGCCATGGTGTGATTCGGCTTGCGGAGGAAGAGGGTAGTGGTGAATGGAAGATTTTTACGATTTTCACGTCCTTGGTTGAAATCAGTGGCAAAGGGGAAGCGAAGGGGAGGTCGGAGGGTGTTAAGCATGGCGAGTTGAAGGGACGGAAGAATTGGGCTGATCGACGGGCTGAGGAGAGCGAGTATCTTTCTTCGGATCCGGATGTTCTTGTTGTTGGTATGTTTATGGTTCTACCCCTGCTACCACTACTAGTAGTATTTCCAGAAACCCCCCCCCTGCGGGCAAAGGCAGTGCAGTACTGATACTGACACCATCCAGGAGCCGGCCAAGCCGGCCTAACAATAACCGCCCGACTAAAGATGCTCGGCATCGACACCCTAGTCATCGATCGCGAGGACTCAATCGGTGACAGTTGGCGAAACAGATACCACCAACTCGTCCTCCACGACCCAGTCTGGTTCGACCACATGCCCTACCTACCCTTCCCAGCGCACTGGCCGATATTCACGCCGAAGGATAAATTAGCCGAATTCTTTGAATCGTACGTTAAGCTTTTGGAACTTAATGTCTGGACGCGCGCTCAGGTAAAGTCTTCTTCCTGGGACGAGGGGAAGAAATTATGGACTGTTATTGTTGAGCGGACGAAGGGTGATGGGTCTGTTGAGAGGAGGACGCTACACCCGGGTCATGTTGTTCAAGCGACTGGTCACTCTGGGGAGAAGAATTTGCCTGATTTTAAGGGTTTTGATGGGTTTAGGGGCGATCGGATTTGTCATAGTTCTGACTGGCCTGGTGCGAGGGATGGAGTTGTGGGGAAGAAGGCTATTGTTGTGGGTGCTTGTAATAGTGCGCATGATATTGTTCAAGATTATTGCGAGAAGGGGTATGAGGTTACGATGGTTCAGCGGAGTTCTACGTGTGTTGTTTCATCTGATTCGATTGTGAATATTGGCTTGAAGGGTCTTTATGAAGAAGGTGGACCACCGACTGAAGACGCGGATCTTTACCTGTGGAGTATCCCGCCGCCACTATTCAAGTTACAGCAGAGCAAGGTTACGCAAGCGATGAACGCGAATGATGCGAAGACTATCGAAGGTCTGGAGAAAGCTGGGTTCAAGGTTGATCGGGGACCCATGGATGCGGGGTTATTGGTGAAGTATCTCCAGCGTGGCGGGGGGTATTATATTGATGTTGGGGCGAGCCAGTTGATCGTCGATGGCAAGGTTAAGGTTAAGCACGGACAGGAGATCAGCGAGGTGTTGCCTAATGGGCTTCGGTTTGGGGATGGGTCGGAGTTACAGGCTGATGAGATTGTTTTTGCCACTGGGTATCAGAATATGCGGACGCAGGCGAGGGCGATCTTTGGCGATGAGCTCGCTGATCGGGTCGGTGATGTTTGGGGCTGGGATGAGGAGGGTGAGATGCGCGCTATTTGGCGGGGTACTGGCCATCCGGGATTCTGGTTTATGGGTGGTAACCTTGCGCTTTGTCGGTACTATTCGCGACTGCTGGCGTTGCAGATCCAGGCAACCATCGAGGGATTGATTTAAGGTTGAAGTGAAGCCTCCGCGAAGGTATTGATGCCTGGAGGGGAGAACAAGGAATTTCGGGTTATTACGACTAGATATGAGTTAAAATCTTATTTGTCTTGCTTATTTTTATTTTTATTTTTATTTTTTTCTTATTCTTATTCTTATTCCTATTCACGTAATATCAACCGAGCCATCCCTCCTGAGACGCAACCCACACCCCCAAAGTAAGAACGTGAGTGTATAACCACGACTCCAAAACCTCATGCGGGTCGCGCCCACTAGTGACCGTTGCAGACGGACTCGTGAGATTGAAACATACTCGAAGTGATTCAAGGATTGAACTCTTTCGCACAAACACCTCTAATCCACCAGGGGTCATCGTGGCAATGCGACTCTTCCGTCGCGCCTGGCGATCGATGAGCATGAGGACAAACTGGTCGGTATTCTGGGATTCGCCTTGATTTTGCTTTTGATTTGAATTCTTAGGTAGTTCTCGCTTTTCCCATTGTAGGATAATTCGACCGATTTGCGAATCTGATTCTGAAGACTTCTCATCTTGGAGAGTAAATCGGTAGCTGGGGATATCGTGGTTTGGTCCTGCCATGCTGGCGCGGGCAGACCAGCTGCACTGTGCGTCGCGGAAGTAGATTGATGAAGAAGAAGGGGTATCTGGATTTGTTGATTGGCACATTGCTGCAGTGATATCTCGTGTTGGGGTGTGCTCTGGGTCGTCGGATTTGGTGGATTGTTTGCGGAGGTGGGAGTTGATGATGAAAGGTTCGTCGAGGGTTGCATAGACATCGCCGGTGCGTAGTTTTGGCCGATGGACAAAGTCGCGAGTCAGTTTGGACTTTAGAAAAGGAGGTTGCCAGACTCCGAAGACTGGTTGTGGGCGGTGATTTGGGGCGAGTTGTTGGATTTGGAGAAGTAGTTTGGGGGCCAGTCGTAATGAAGATTTGGGGGGGAGGGCGAGCGGTTTGGAAGCTGGCTTGAATCTTGCCACCAAAGCCGGTGTGAGGTGACGAGGGGCTATATTCTTATTAGCTGGGGTTGTTTATTTAAATTTAAATAATTGTGGAGGTAAATGTGAAAGGATCCATACCGTTCGTCACTGTTGGTGTCGCTTTCATAGAAGACGGAGGCAGTACTCATGTTGGGCTGTTGTAGCTGGAAGACCATGATGATGGCGACCGTGGAGGATATTCATGAAGTCGAAATTGCAAATCGACCAAATGCCGGAAGATGAAAGAGAGTTATAAGGCTCTCTAGCCTCAGCTCTAGCACACCAATCCAGCACTTTGGTTACTCCATACGGCCGTACTCGTATTGGTTTTTTCCCGCACGAACCATGCCAAAGTGGAGTTCCCCCTCTGACACCAACATGACCCTCACCCTAGTCACTTTTCCTCCTGCCAGGTTTGAGTCCGGAGTGTCAACCATCATTATGACTGGTTATTATTCGCCTGCCTGATCTTGTCCATCCACACCCATTGGTTTCATGGTGATGAGGGGAAACCAGGTAGCAGACGGAGACGAACACGGAGACGGACACGGAGAGGAGGATTCCAGTCCAAGTCCAAGACCAGAGTCCACAGTCCACAGTCCAGATTGGGGATCCTTTGCGGCTGTCACCGTCTTTGATACACCCTGGTACCCTTGGATACACTTGGATACACTTGAATACAGTGCCCAGCCCAGACCCGACGTCACCGACTCTTCACGCCTCACACTATCACACCCTCGCACTCTCACACCCCTCGCACTACCCTGTTACCAAAGTGAAAATGAACAAATGAGAAAATGAACAGGTGACAAACTGCGCCTTGTAGGGCGGAGAAGCAGTGCGATTGGCCGAACCTGCTGACTCGTGCTGATCTACCGAGGCAAACATGGCGCAGCTGCAACCGCCCCCAATCAAAGCCTCAAAATCCAGTCATTCAGGCCATCGGGGCCAAAGAGCCAAAGGGCCAAAGGATGGAAGTAGAGGGCCCGCTGAACCAAAACATACCATGAACACGAACACGATCATAACCAGAACCAGAACACTAACCAAAATTTGACTCCAATGCCAAGCAGATTTGCCCCAGTTCACACACCACTCCAGTCGGCCTCGGGCGCTCGACTTTTCCCGGACTCCGCGTATCCGTATTCCACAAGGTCAGGTGGCAGGCGGTGTTGAGCTACGAGCTACTAACTCTCGAGTCTCCGAAATCCGACCCGTCTCTTCCATCTCGGTCACCCGTTTCAGCCTTACCATCCGGATGGTTCAGGGGATTTCTTTCATTCCATCGGTCGGTGCTAATCTCCCAACACAGCCCAGCCCCATCAGCCCCAACAGCGCAGACCGACTCCATGGAATGAGCGACCACGTTGATAAACTCAAATCGGACGCCTATCGCCCATTGCCCATTGCCCATTGCCCAGTGCCCATCGCCCATCAGCGCCCAGCCTCGCACTCATCACTCACTCACACTCGCACTCGCACTCAGCGCATCGAAATTCGTCGGTCCGGATGGCATACCACAACACACCACCGTGAAATGAGGTGGCCATGAACCACTCGTTCGACTCGACTTAACTCGACTCGTATCCTCAATCCACACCCGCCCGGTCGCACTATGCATACACATCCAGACTTGAAGAACGCCCTGCACCACCGCCATCTCCATCACCGACTCGTGAATGAATTCTGACCGTTTATCGGGCGCATGGACGGTCAGCTCGCGCAAGATAAAGAGCGTTGATACCAGGTTGCTGACTGGTATGACCTGGCAGAGCTGGCACCGAGGTGAGATATCAGCTGGAGTCTGGCGCGAGGTCTGGGCTGGAACACGGCAGGAAGTAAATTCGTAGGAGGTTGTCCAAACTGGCCTGTGGATTTTGCTGGTGGTTAACGTAAATGCGATCGGAATCTGGTTTGTTAGGTTGGTGCGTAGCCGGTGGAGGTGTTGGAATGGTGAGTCGGAGGATGTGAGATTAGAATGGTGTTGTATACTGTGGTGAGTGTGTATGCCATTGAAGTTGTGTGCTATGGGT
The DNA here is from genome assembly GCF_028827165.1 of Penicillium cosmopolitanum. Taxonomy (NCBI): domain Eukaryota; kingdom Fungi; phylum Ascomycota; class Eurotiomycetes; order Eurotiales; family Aspergillaceae; genus Penicillium; species Penicillium cosmopolitanum. The sequence continues at coordinate 2,120,767 of NW_026622682.1, read as the reverse complement.
TAGAAATCGCCAAGGCGAAACTCTGGCGTGCACGGGAGCGGGAGAGCTCGCCCAGTGGAAACCACGGGTTGAATGTGATAGATATAGATATCCAAGATCAGCTTCTCTTGAAGGTCAGCCTTTCTGGAGGTTGGTAAGTTTGTCAGACCCAGACACAGTTCCAAGGAGCGACAATCCCTGGAACGATCCTGTTCACCCAGGAGATCCAGGAACCAGACCAACTCAATCCATTGGAAAGGACTCGGAGCAGAAAATATCAAGATTATGGAAATTCATTTAGTATCGACGTTCAGATTTCATACAGATTCATGTAAATGCAACGCTCGATCGGATCGGCCAGACCAGCCACATCCGATCCGATTCGATCCGATGGGATTCCTCCATTGTCACTGCCATTGCCAGTGCCGTCCAGGCTGGTCGGATGGAATCGCCAATGATTGCGCCCGGGAATAAACATCAGGAGAGGTGTTCGCTTGGAATTGCAAGAGAAAGAAGGAAAGAAAGAAGGAAAGAAAGAAAGTGTGGATAAAGATAAACGGTGGGTTCGATCAGAGTGGGGTGGTAGCGTGGGATGGTTGATATTCTTGTGGATGCGTCGGTGGAGGTGGATAATAGCCCGAGGCGGAGGGTGTATCTATACATCACATTGCATTGCATCAGTAACTTGAGATAGAATAGATATTGCTGGATTGGATTGGATGAAAGAAACGAACAGGAAGATTCAAGATCCTTGACCGCAGAGATCGACTCAGCGCGCAAATGGCCGTAATTGCGCATCCGCACGTTCCGCATGTATTGGCTCTGCTCGTAGGAGGTGTTATAGTGGCCCTCGTCTTCGTTGGGATTGTAGTGTTTGAAGAGGGCGGCGCCGAGGGCTGTCACGGCGAGACAGGCGCATAGGACGATCACGATTATTGCGGCTTGGGTGAGGGCCATGGCGAGGGGAGGTGTGGATGAGATGCTGATGTAGAGGTGGAGGTGGAGATATATGAGGTGTGAGGTGTGGTGGGGTGGATGGCAGTCAGTGCATGGCGAGAAGACAGGCACAGACACTGCTCAAAGCGAGTGTGAATAGGAGGAAAGTAAGATGAAAGAAGAGAAAGAGAAAGGAAGAAGTCGAGCAGTTGGGCCGGAAGAGTAAAAAGAAGAGTGAATTGAATCTGCGGGACCCGCGGGTTACGTCGCCCGAATGGCGCAGATTCATGGGAATCCCGGCCGATCGTTGATGAGTACTATTAGGTTTGTATACATCGAGTGGCGGTCACTACAGTACATATTTCCGATGTATGTATGTTATGCTGGTTTACTGTAGGCATACCTATGGCTAGTATACTGGGAATATACTATAGAGCATAGAGTATAGTCATAATATACCCAGTATACCCCGTCTACTCGACAATTTTGAGACAAAGTATCAACAAGAAGTCTGCCGATCGACCAAAATAGCAGACCATCCGACCCACACAAGTTCATCCAGTTCGTCCAGTTAGTGGGAAGCTTGGCTGGCAGTGCAGCCCCGATTGGTTGAGTATCACCGGTTATGCATTCACAATTGCGCTGCCTACTGTGGGGGTGTTTCACAATGCCCTTCTCGATATAGGAGGGTATCCCAGGTAGAATAGGCCAAACTGACGAAGATCACGATATATACGACTATATTAATACAGAATATCTTAATAGTTTCCATGCACTGAGTGCTATACCCCTGGAATCCTCATTTTTAGTCTATTGCGGAGTACATGCAGCCCCACCGTTGGAACCAGAGAGCCGCGCACGCAATTTTAAGACCAACCATGTGATATTCTAAATAAGACAACCCATGCAAAGGTCATAGCAAATTGATCAATTTGGATTTTGGAATCACAATAGAAGCTACTATGTATCACTCAAAGCAATAAGTTATCTAGCAAATCCGGGATCAAATTCCCAACCTCAAATCCCAATCATTTCCCATCAAAGATGCTGAGAAATAATAAACGCCTCAAGGACGTTTTCCAGAATATACCCGTCTTCATCGTTCATCGCACGGAGGGTGACCTCACTCCATTCCTCCGCTTTAGCCTTCAACATCTCCCAAACCTCCTTGGAGTCATCAAGATAGGTCTCAAAGTAATGCAAAACCAGGGCCGTTGCGAGATAATCTCTGCATTTAGCCTTCTTCAAGATATTCTTTCGACTGCCAGTCGTACTGGCCAACTCTAGATTATCGTCTAGATACTCCTTGATTCGAAGCTCGAGTTCAATTTTCACGTACTCTTCAGACAAACCGATGATCTGTAGGAGACCATCGCTCCACTTCCAGTATCCCTCTAATTCTTGCATCGAGACAAGTCTGTGGAATTTATCCATCTCTGAGGTTGACTGTGAAGTCTGCTGGTGGGAATAGTCGATAGCAGGGGCAGCAGCGTAAATGTTTCTGCGTCCAGCCTGGCGTGTGCGTGGTTGACTGAGTCCGTCACGGCCACCCCGAGAGCCACCACCCCGAGAGCCGCAAAATGCTTGAGGACCAACGTTTTGACGAGTTGCAGGAGGTATGTAAATACCCGCAGCACTTTGACGAACGACTGCGGAGCTATCGAGCCGACCCCCCCATATATCGAGAACCATAGGAGTGCGAGGATGGAAGACTATGGGGCGTGACCGTTGGAAGCGTCTCATCGTCAATGAACATAAAGAAATATTCTTCCGATTTCACATCCTCGTCTTGGTTATCGTGAATAGCCAAGAAAGAACAATGTTTTCCTGAGACCTGGAACCGAGCACCGAGTCTTTCACATTCGCTTTGAACGAGATCGTCAACCATGCTTTCATATTTCACTGTAATCAATTCTTTGGCAGGATCCTTCGCGGAGTGAATCCATCCGCGACCTTCTTCGAGCTCACTCATCGCTTTTTTAGCGGCTAGCTGGTGGATAGTTTGACCCTCGCCGACATCCTGGATGGGGATCTCAAGCTCGAGAGGACCGATGTTACTGTTGGCACGAAGGAAGATCTTTTGTGGGACAGAGACGAGTTCCTCAGAGAAGAGGACGTAGACGGTCGATCGAATGAATGGGAAAAGAGGCGGGAGCTCGGTGGGAACGTGCATGATTTTGGGAATCGAGAGTTCTGGAAGTTTATGTTGGACTTCGGGGATTGATTCAGGTTCCTCGTAGTTTTCGTCAAAGAGAGGAATTGGTTTCTCGCCCTTCTCAGTCACGGAATCTCCATCGACGGATTTGGGTACTTCGACCTCCATGAACTCCTCCTCAATGGTATTATCCTGTGAATCAAAGTCCAAAGTGATATTTGACAAACGTCCCATCAAAGCACCTTTCAGCATGCGAATGACCTTTTTATCAAGCTCTTCGAGGTTAAGGATAGTCTGGGAGAAGCCACCACCAGCTCGAGAGACACCCTCAATAAGCGCATGAGACACGCTATCGCCGATTCCCAGGGTGAAGAATCTCGCAGATCGTGTCTTCTTTGTTTCATTGACGAATTTGATACATGCTTCTTGCTCCCAGATCTCGCCATCTGTGAGAAGCAAAATATCGGGATATTTATCTTTATAGCTCATCCGAATTGCACTGTGGAGAGCTAAAAGGATATCAGTACCACCGTGATCCGCATGGATACACCTCATGAGCTCGAGGGCTTGTTTGAGATTACCCCGATTGCAGGGCTTGCTCTGTTGCCACAACGAACTGAATTGAGTTCCAAAGGATAGAATATTGAAGTGTGTCCCCGATGGAAGTGACTTGAGGAATACCTCTAATGCGGATCGAAGGGTGGGAATCTTGCTTTCCATGCTCCCGCTCCGGTCGATGACGAAGATGATTTCTGAGGGATCTGATGGGATTTGAAATTTGGGTACAAGAGATACCATCAGCGCTCGTTGGTTCGGCAGTGTGGGGTGTTTTTCCAGAAAGGCACATGGTAGGTCTTGCTTTGTTGCATTGATGCTCAAGACGAAGTCTGCTTCCATGGTGGAGTTTGTGCGAAGCTTGACTGATGCATAGCAGGGTTCGTGTGTGGACGCGGGCATGATGGAGGTCCGTCCTAGCTGTACGTTGATTGGGTGGCCGGGGGACTGAATGGAGATTATATTCGAGTCCCTCTCCATCATAACGTCGACCAGGATGGAAGCTCCATTTTGATATTGCTGCGATAATGGATATGCGTCCAATGAATAAGCTGATTGAGAGCCGTAGCGCTGCGCAATGATCATGGGGAGCGTGTATCGGGGTCCGTTTGTCTGAGCGTCTTGCTTCAGCTCCGCAACGAGAGTGATTTCGATCAGCACTTTCTCGCCAGCTGGAAGGTTTCCTACACGGGTACTGAAAACATCGGCGGCGTCTTGGTTTTGGTCGAAAATTGCCGCTGTTTTGCCGGCTGCTTTGGCCTTTTTGTATTCCACATCGGCTTGCTTGCGTGGTTTGACCACGCCTTTGACGGTCTTGTCGCCGATTTTGCAGACGAAGGCTGCAACGACTGAGACTTCGTACAGTGGGAAGGAGTAGAAAACTTCTGGGATAGCCTTGGTAGTTGAAGGGTTCTCATATGTCTGGGTGATTATGGTTCGAGAGGAGGCCGAGAGCACGGTTGCGTGCACGTCAAGGCCCACCTGGGGGAGGTAGTTGGTGTAGTGGTCTTGGATGTAGGGAACAGCCTGACATCTTGATGGATGAATTTGCTGATGATGGATAGGTGTATTGATGATGAATGAGCGTGTTGATGATAGATGATAGGGTTGTTGAGGAGACTTGGAAGAGGAGGAGATCTGGTAATGAGAAATGTGGGTTTTCAGCTTAGCTGGATGGAATATGAAACTTTGAAATAGTGTGTTGATAGTTGACATGTCAACAAAAGAAATGGCAATTCCCTCTGCTTTTATTCCCCAAGACACGTGATAACGTGATAGCACTCGTCATCAGATCGACTTATCTAAATCCAATATCCAACTTGACATGTTCTTTGAGAATATGAAAACCTTGAGTATGACTGTGTTCGAGAGACGCCCAAACATACGCAGATATAGGCCAATCTCTCTTGTGACTCACGACATATTTCTTGGGACCTCTAGGTTTTCCCTTTTTGGCGTGGAAATCACCGAAACCACGGCTTTTGCGGTCGAGAAACATGGTTGAAACCAGATTATGCGGACTCGCAAAAAATCGTGGGCCGCTCCAAAAGAGGGGAAAAATTTGCGGAATTCTATCCCTGTTCTATCATTCTTCTACCGCTGTATGTTACTGGTGATATACTACCCGTGAGCCGGTGGTTACTGAATCGCTGCGGATGGGAGGGCCTTACACTTTCAATTCTGCATTATTTTCATGGCACCATGCGAGGAAGTTTACTTGGAGTCTTTCGACTCCGATCTGCTTCTTGAACTTGTGTAATGGCAGTATTTCCTCACGGTTCGCGAAATACACCAGAATCGCATTTTTTATTATCTCCCTAATAGTATCTATGTATCCATGCCTAGTACGTGATTGTGTGCCCAGGTGTAAACCTGCAAGTTCGCCTTGGAAGGTTCTAGCTCCAGATAGAAAATAAAAGGCAATACCTATTCATTGTACGGTACTTGATAATAAATATGGCCCAGACTGAGTACAACTCACCCTCGTCTATACTTTAACGTTGATCGAGCAAGGCCAATGAACAAGAACTCGATGGATTCTATGTGCGAACGACGTCTAACACCCACTGCTTCATGGGAGCTTCGTAGAACGTGCCCGCCTTGTCCCATGCACAGGATGAGCAAGCCTTGTACATGACTTGCCCGTTCACGATTGTGATCGTGCAGCGTTTGAAGACTCTGTGCTCGCTGTCACATCTCTGCATGCGCCTTCTGGAGGAGAGCGAGAGAGTACCGACCTGGTACGAGCTAGCGACGTTCTGCTTGTACGTGTCGTTGCAGCTCTTTGATTTGTCGTTCAGCCACTCGAGATCGCCAACAGCCGGCTATTCTTTCCTTACAGGCAGTGAAAATTGAAGTGGAGGAATGCACAATGACGGCCTGCCTCTGTAGCAGGGTCTATTGATGCCGTTCTAGTTTTCCATAGAAGGAAGTCATTTGTGGAGCAATAGACACAACGCGAACGTGACCAGCAGGCACACAACAATACAAAGTTGAAGTGGGCCCCCAGTGGAAGTGATCTGAGTAATACCCTCGATGCCACTTTCAAGGTGGTCATTTTGTATGTCATATTCTCACTCCGATTGACAATGAATATGATTTCTGAAGAGCCAGACAGGGTTAGAAATTAGGGTATAAGTCAGACCTTCATCGCCCGTTGGTTTGGCAAGGTAGGATGTAGCTCCAGCGAGGCATATGCTAGGTCTTGGGTGTAGAAACCGTCTGCCATTTTGACAAATGAATGTAGGATAATGGTGTTGCCGAGGGATAGATTTGAAAAGAGGAGAGTGGGTAAGGAGGAAGGTACTAGTAGATATTCCAACGTCAATGGCACACCCACGACGTCATAACTAGCACTGGTAATCTCGTCAACTCATTTCCCATCTAACATCCAGCCCAACCCTTGATTCGAGAATATAACAAGGTTTATAAATATGAAAACTTTCATGTGGGGGTCATACATAAAGATCTAGGCCATTCCCTCTTCTGACTCACTAGATGTTCATCGAATTTAAAGGATAGTTTCCACTTTTGGCACGGAGTAACTCATAACCATGGCTTTGGCACCGAGAAACGCGGTCGAAACATATGAAAATTGTGGATCCTTCAAGTTGGAAAAAGAATCATTCTAAAAGGGACTGGGCCCAGGTATAAGATTCGGTCTATATACAGCAGAATAAGTGTTAGTGATAGGCCATGTAATTATCTAGCCCTAATCAGAGGATATCTCGATGCATTTTATATGACTTCAATTTATTCAAATTTTCATAGGTCCCGTGTGCAGTGGATAGAAAATAGGCTAACTCTTGTCTCGCTATTATGTACTCCTGTATTTATACTACACAGAAGCCTTGAATAACGATTTGCCTTCAAAGGAAGGAACGTGGAGATTGCCTTTCAGTCACTCCTGCCTTTGGTGTTGTACGCTGCCTATTTGGTACTCACGCGCTGTGAATGGAACCAAAGTCACGGGACACAACAATAATCCTAGTGACCTCCTCTCCCCCAAATCTCTCTATTCTATCTATTTTTATCGCCTATCTCTTATATCTTGTACGTGTTGTTCGTATATCCGGGCCATGGGCGAGAATGCCCTCTCCGCAACCTCAAAACATTCTCGGGTCGCCACCCCGGCCACTCCCCCGACGGGTATCTCGAAGCCAACGCCGTCGATGTCGGAGTTTGAATTCACCAAGCCACCAGCTGTGAGCTATCGTGTACCCCTTCTCGAAATCGCGAATTGATAGATCGGGCGTAAGGCCAAGTAATCTATTGGAATGTACTGTTACGAGAGTTCGATGTATCTGAAAATCTGACCAGCCGAATTTCCGTGCCACGGTTTCCAGTTCAACCACCGGGGTATCAATACCCGGCTGTATTTATATAAGATGTTCTCCAACATCATGCCGCTATGTCCAACATGTGGTCAATCAATCTCCGGAGCTGTACACGTCCAAGGGGTTCCTCAGAATCACCACTGACTGCAGGTTTCATGATTGTCTTTTTCGCAGACAAAGAACATGGACGTGATGTTTGCATGTCGATTTGGGTGAACTTGCTGATCTTCATGTCTTTTTCCACCTTGCTTAACACAGCATGACCTCGATTCCCAAGAGTACCACTCACATGGGTAGGGGAAATTCCCCAGTTTTATTGCACCGTTTGGATAAAGGATTTACGCAGACTGCGTGAAGCAACCTTTCGGTGTGAAATGGTGGCACGGAGCTTGCCGTCGCACAGTTATCATCTAGTTCGGATTTTGATCAAAGGTATGCAGAGCCTCTGCGTCTGCTTGTTCAATTCATGAGAGACCTGGAACTACGCGGAAACCTGTATGCTACTACTATGGAGGATCCACGAAAGGCTATATATACAGTTCGAGGATATCGCCAACGCCTTGTCTACGAAAGACCTTTAAGCACTCGAAAACTCGACTACGAAAACACGCCAGCCAGCAGAGACGACTCAAGATTCCTTTACCCACGAACATACCATAGAGTCAATTCGCAGCCACAGCAGAGAATACCCTGCAAGCTACAGACATGGCCTATCTTTGATTTGAGGTCCTCCACTCCCAAAAGTGGTTAGACCTCCTAGATATCAGTCTGTCACGGGCTGGGCCAGCTATTGAGACACCTTAGATGGACAAGCAGTCTGTGATGTTGCTCGGAACATGGATAGTCGACAATTAACGCCGTCATTTGGCAGTCTGTCTCGCTTCCCAATATGGCTGGGAGCAAAGACGCGGAATGGCATATAATGGTCAAGACGCGGCTTGCTCTTCAATTGGATATTCGGGATTGAACGATCCTCGGCGGCGACACACTGATTAGCACCGTCCCGTTAAGCACCCTGCCGATGAGGAACTGAAAATCCATGGAGCATCTCCGCGGCCAGAATCTGGGAGCTCTTGAAGTCTTGGGCATCAGCGGCCTTTTCACTGAAAGAACAATCGAAGATGGGGAGTCACTTGTACTTCATAATGTTTCTGTCACTATGTTGAAGAGTCAAGCTTGGAATGGATTTCATTAAGGAGTTTCTCCCCAGCTTGTGCATATCATATATCGTGTCTTGTAATAATTGAATGCCGCGCTACCAAGGCAGAGACCCATGGAATTTGAATTAACGCGGGATTTAGTTGAGAGAGGTATTCTATATTATCAGAGGCAATAGTGCCTACTAACGTAACTTATTGTATCCGAACAAGTACTAGGGAATACCTTCAATTCTAGCAATATTGAACTAGGGTCTTAAAGCTATTGCTTGGGAATGTAATAGAAAAACAATGGTCGGCGAGAGTGAACAGGATACCCCGATTCGCATCTAGAATGCGCGTATCTAATTCCGCCACATGTACTTGTCTTGACCGACTCACAGCTCGAATACCTCCTGCTCCATGATGACCTTGGCAGCTTCAAGGATTTCCTGTTCGTCTGCGGTATTAACCTTGGCCATTGCGTCTGTGATAACCTCCTCGAAACACGATCACCTCTGCGGCAAGTTGTGAGCATGTGACATAGGAGAAGCAACAGGGGTAGCTACCACAGCAGCTACCGGACCAGGATTCAGCTGGATAGGAGCTGGTGCAACAAGCTGATCTGGGCGCCACTCTCAACGACGTCCGTTGTTATCCCAGTGACGATTTGCGCAGTGGGTGACTTCGGGAAATCTTGAACCATTGCACAGTGAGCAAATTGTCTATATCCCCGAGCGCAGCATAGGCATAGGATGGGCGCGAGCGTTCCGGAAATCTGCATCCGACAAGCCTCAATGCGGTAAATGTGTTCGATGAGATCGTCGATCGACGTGTCGTACTGGTTACCTCGATGACGCCACATAGGCTCCCGCACAAGTTTCATTTCGCTCAAGAAGATGAGAAAAGCAGTTCTAAGCTCATTTTCCTCCCTGGCCTTAGTCCACTCAAGCTTCTCGATCCACTCGGCCCATCCACCTGCTCGAGGTGGGATATCCGCATATAGTCCATCGCCATCGGGCGCCAACAACTGCTCTGGCTCGTTGCGCCTGACGCGATCGGGGTCGTGTGGTCCGATTACGTTGGAGATCTTACTCGGCCATCGCTGCAATAAAGAATAGGAAGCCACGCGGCGCCGGGCGGCTAACGGGCTTGTATTTCTGCTCGTAGCGCAGAGATGGGATGAGATGAGATGAGATGGGATCGAAATGAAGGGAAGGGAATGGGTGAGAGAAGAGGAAGAGGAAGTGGAAGAGGAGTTGAAGTAAATAGTGAATGGAAGGCAGGCAACCACATCTTCCCTTTTTGGCATTGACTTTGACCTCAGTATTCACTACTAGCACTGGTATCCGATTCGCTCCTACCCCGTTTTTCATCTTCTTACCTCGAGCTGGCCTCAATACATCCGGGATTAAAGCTGCCCACAACGGGCAGCTTCATATTCTCCACCAAACCGAGAATCCAATTGCCGATTTCACATCCCCCCCCCCCTCTCTCTCCTCATATGCCGAGCTGAATTCTACGCGCCCAGGTCTGCAGCTACCCTTGCAGGGTAACTCTCTATAATAAACCAATTCGGCAAGAAGTCACTGTTTTATCTCTCACAATGGAAGAAACATCAGGTGAGTTTGATTTCATCAATAAGATATTTTTATTATATTGGGATCATACAATCCTCAGAACTAACATGGACTTTACGAATCAGAAAGCACGATGCCACAAATTCTACCTCTCCCGCAATCGACCGCAGACCCTTCTCCAGCAGATACTCCATTTGAGGAGTGGCCGCTCTCAGAATTTGGCGAGTCGACCGAGAACAGTCCTCCGGGATTCTGGGTAGCTGTTTACTCTTCTCTTGAACTTGCCCTGGTCGAATGCCGATTTGGCCTTGCGCGCAGTTGCGGACATGACACGTGCAATGATTGCATCTCGGTAGGCTCACTCGAGGAGTCCGTGGTCGTCTGGGTCCGCACTCCGCAGGCGTTTGGAGTCGACCTCATCCTGGAGGTCCTCAGCGAGGGTTCGCTTGTCGCAATGTCGGCCTGGGACTGGAACTTGTGAATAGAGGGTAGTTGGATATGGTTCAAGAGGTTTTGGGAAACTGCCAAAATAGACAGTTGGCGTGCTCGAATTCTGGGAAAAGATGGAACTTTCAACACCGAACAAATCACGAATATGCTAACTCTAGCCCCAGCTCTCCACTCCTATTGGAACGAGTGCATTTGTGCATTCCGGCCTATCTCTGTTAATGAAGACAAAACGTCAATGGATGTCGCCTTCCACTAGATGCCCCTCCCGGACGAATCATGTGGCCACAGCGATCTTATGCCGATTGACAAACATCCATACCCCGAACAACCGACAGGTTTTACTGATACCCCGGGGATAGCATCTTTTTCTTCAACATGGAAACTTAGCTGCCTATTCCTTCGGGTCACATCTTCACTATCACGACCGACGATCTACAAAACAAACCCCTGCCATCCTTCAAGCTCCTTGAGATGCAGTGGCACCTTTCCCATATCGCCACCATGCAAGGGGCGTGTGGAGATGGAGAGAGTGAGGTAGATACAGATTCCGAATCCGAATCCGAGTCAAACTGATGCCGTTCGCGCCTACGGTACCATTAGTCGCTTGTTTCATAGCTTCGCCTGCTAGCTACTGGGGTTACCAGAAGAAGCTAATACATCAAATCTAGTGATCCTTGACAAAGAAAGATTTTACTTACTCGCAAGCCTTGATAGCATCCTACTAGCATGCTAGCCTAATTAGACATCTATTGCATAGCCTGAAGGTCGGATTCAAAACTAAATCAAATGCAGAGATTGAAATGGAAGCCAAATGTTACATTTATTGGAAGATCATGAACGCAACAACAGTCTTCTGCATCCCCAAGGCTACGAAAGGGCCCCGCTTCTAGATATCAGTTAGATATCAGTGTCATGCAGCCACTGACGAAACCATACGACGGCCGCGTCCTTTGCCTTCCTCATTCCCTTCATCTCGGCTGAGTCGTTGGGATTCCCTCGGACGGAAAATGCATGCTCCAATTTTGGAAAGTAATGATACTCATATGCGACGCCGAGGGCCGGAATCACACTATTGCAGAAGAGCTTCAACTCCTCTGTAAACATAGGATCGAATTCAGGGGCCATTATCTGTACTGGCACACCGACAGATTCAATTTCAGATTTCTCAAGGAAGCTTGGGTGGGCTGTGGAAATGCAATCAACGAGGTTTCTGCCTTTAGCCCCTAACCGAAAAACCCCCCAACCCCCAAAACAATACCCAATAGCGCCTGTTTGTCGGTACTGTGCCCGTAATGAGACTGCGCATTCGAAAATTTGGGGCTCCCGTACCTCTTTGGCGTTGCGTTCGAGAAATGCGGGGAGATTTAGACTGCCCCATCGACTTTTATCTTGTAGTATGTCCAATGGAAGAACTTCTCCACCGAAGCTGTGAAATTTAGTTCAAATTGCTTTTGTCGTGGGATTGTACTCCAGGTGCAAGTTTGCAAGTCACATTCCAGACGATTTCAGGAAAAAACTCACAAGTCAGGAACGTAAACTGTGGCATCAACCTCCTCTGCATAATGGTCTGCGAGCAGCCTGATATTGGGAAACGTCCACCCGAATAAGTCGTGGATGACCAAAATAGCAACATCTGTATTGGAGCCAGTCACATAACACGGTATGTTGGCAAGAACCGTTTCCCTTCCCCGAGGTTGGGCCGTCCAACGAAAGCCTTTAAGACAGCAATCACCCATGATGGAGCCAGTTATCATCCAGGGAGTGGATGAGCGCGAATATCTCTTTGAGGGGAAGAAGTGAAACTTTTATCAAGACATGGATCGAAATAGAGATACCACACACATTTATCCTCCATTTACCCTTGTACTGGAGGTTGACTACGCGAAAGGAGCCCCACCTGAAAGATCCACCCAAGTCGACCCAAATCAGATTTCTGTAGGCTAAACTTAGTCTGCGGAGATAACGGCAAATTGAATACATAGCCTGTGTGATTGACCTAGTAATGTCGACGCTTGGGCGGTTTTAAGCGGTTTTAGCTCTCTGTATATCAAGCTACGCCATCCTAAACTGCGTGTTAACTCCTTAAGTCCATTATAATTGACTATGAAGGCCGGTGCTTTCACTCTCCGAACCCCGACATTTTCTTCTTCTCCTTCTGCCCCCGACAGATCTGAAACCTCGGTATTTGTATCTGTATTCTTTAATCTTTGACTCCATATTTTGGCCGGAATAATAGGCATTTTGGCCACAGATAGTAGGGAGCCCATCTACGATTAGTTGAAGACCCTGTTGCTCAATTGATATTTAAATGACAATCAATGTCCAAATTGGCAGATTCTATTATAATCTTCGGAAATTAATCAAAAAAGAAAATGTTTAATAGTCCATCAATGACTCTCATGGTGCTACAGCTAGCTTCCAGGCCTACTTTGTAACCATCCCCACGAGCGGTATTTGTCGGCTTTTGACCTCATTGAACCCGCAGTGCAGCCATCGCTATACCTGGTAAAAGGGCGGGAAAATGCCAAGGACGGGGTTTCGGCTTCTAGTCATGAACACTGCATTCTTTTTCCCCGAGTAGAAATCCCTTTTGGCCCACATATCTTATGACTTGGCAGGAGGTACATGTGAAACGTCTTCACATAAGTGCGAAGGTGGGTTTGGAAGGCTTGGCGGAGTTTACGCAGAATGCAGTAATATTTTTACATCCCAATGGAAAAGTCATTCGAAAGTCGGGCCATCAAAATACACTCGATAAATAATTTGTGAGCCCAAGGCAATGTGAAAATCAAATAATCAGCGAGCCGCATTAAATTCTAAAACCCGAGCCATACCCTCAAAGCTAGGTAATATCATCTATGCGCATCTTATCACTCATGGCAACAATGACAAAGAGTTAATTACTACTCCGTACAGTCATATACTTGCGGGCTAGGTATATGACACCTATCATTCACCGCACATCCTTTCCATAGCACTGCCGCGTGTGGTATGATACGATTTCTCTATGAGGGAATCAAACTTCACTCGGCCGTATTTCAATCCCGAACGGCCGAGGTCTCCACAAACGAGGAGTAGCTTTAGGAAGATGAGACATGGTCAGTCTCTGTCCATTTCTTGACCCTTGAACTCGGGGAAAAGTCCTTTCTTCAAGGCTCAGGAGACTATTTACATATTCCGTACCTATTGTTGCCTGTCAGTAGTGACAAGCTACGAAAATAAACGTTGCAACTGGGAGACACCAGAAAACAAAAATGGAAACAAAGGTAAAGAGAAACGAGATCATTAAAACGTATATCAGAGCTCAAAATCCCTCAGATTCAGAGCTCTAGCTCTATTGCTATTGTCGGCGGCGGCCCAGTTGGACTGTACACAGCCTTGATTTTGGGTCAAGCTGGTATCGAAGTATTTGTTTTTGAACGCAGCACGGGTATTCTCCGGTATCCGAAGGCAGCTGGGTAACGTATTACGGTATTGATTTATATTGGTGGTGATATCTAACGTACCTTACAGCTACTTTCCGGTCGTTTTGGATGACTTCAAGCAAACTGGGATTTATGATGATGTCTATGATGCTGGCCTGAAAAGTACTGGATTGAGTTGGCGGAAGCCTAGAGGTGATCTCCTTGCACGCATTGAATTTCCGCCACCGACAGTTGGCATTCAATTGGAACAATATGACTTTGCTGAAATCTTGTTGAAGCACTTGTCCAAATGTCCTAATGTTACTGTCGTTTTTGGAGCGACGGTCATCCACATTGAAAACTCTCCAGATCTGGTAATTACTACGTTCAAACGTGCACATGATGAAGGCTTGTATAAACATGAGTCCAAATACATGGTCGGTGCGGACGGGGAAGAAGTACGGTGAGAAAGATGATGGGTATTGGTTTCGAAGGGTTTACCTGGAGTGATCATACAATAATCACCGTCAAAGTCGTCTACAGCTCCCATCATATGGCACCCTTTGAAGCAGCCAATTTTATCGTGGATCCTGAGCTATGGGGAGTTGTGATCAAGTTAGATAACGATAACTGGCGGATTACTTTCCCAGCTCGAAATGTCGGAGGTATATTCGAGGATTGGACCGAAGAGAAAATGATTCAACGAGCAAAAGAGATCTTTCGTAAGCTTCTGAAAGGTCCCTTGGAGGAACTGAGGATTACAGCAATTGCTTCCTACAAGATGCACCAGCTCTGTGCTACGAGATTCGTGGAAGGGAATGTCATTCTTGCTGGGGACGCAGCACATGTGAGTATCTTCAAACCAGCAACACCCCTAATCAACCTTCAATGAACTTGCACCGTTTACTCTTTCTTTAACGCTTTACCCTCCCCATATTTTGGTTTGAAATCTGAGCCAACGCTAATACTTTGAGCTAGCTCACGAACCCCATGGGTGGTTTAGGACTTACCACTGGATTGCTTGACGCTGCGCTTCTAGGACGGATCTTGAGGAGGGTACTTCTTCAAGGCCAGTCAAGTTCACAGTTACACAATTACGCGGAGGAACGTCGCTCAGCATTCCTAACACACACCAGCCCTATGGCCATTGCCAATCTTGAGAGGTTAATGGGCAGTAATGAAGGTGCTGTGAAAGACAGAGACGAGCTATTTGAACAGTTAAATATTGGGGATACGGATTGTATTCGGAGGTTTGGCGAAGCCCAATTGAAGTTATCATCTACGCTAGGAGTTCCTCTCTAGTTTCGTTAGATGTGACTAGCCTGTGGTAAAATGGAGAATTCTAGCTTGGATCTTTCCGTGCAATTATATACTAGTAAAGCAAATTAGCTAAAAATTGGTCTCAACTGAGTGCATTTTCAATAACGGGCGGAATTGGGAATTTGTAAGAGGCAGCTGGAGGCGAGCGAAGCTATTTGTACCCAGTTCCCTTGACAGGCCACTGACGCTTTATCTGTGGATATTCAACCATATTTTCTTGTTGTCAACAATTACAGAAGCGTATGTAGCAGGCCACACATGGACCGATGTTTCAGAGATTTGTCCAAATTTTGACGAGGGCCTTTTGTCAAGTCCCTTGGGGAATGATCTAGGTCGAAGAACTTCACTCAAAATTTCTGCTTCATTAAGTTTCACATCACGGTTACTTTAAAAGATATATAAATAAATAACCAAGTGGTATTTAAAGGGGGCAAAGCTCGGCGACTTCCACACGCCCTCCGCATATTAGAAAGTTCATATTGCCCATTTTATACTAAGATTTCAAAATGGCGATATCTCGCCCCCCATGTGTGTTCGGGACAGAGTCATGTGAAATTCGTCTCTACCTGTCTCCTATTCGTAAAATCCCATTGACGATAGTCAAATTCCCGCGTCGCCTACTATAAAGTACGGTAAGGGTACGTCAAGTTTAGATTCGGCTTCAAACCCCGATAAGCTCCGACGGGTGCGAGGCCATCTTTTCTGAAAAGCCGAACTCGGACCCCGAGAGATCCGACTAATAAATTCAAAGTATGTACCCCATGGTCTGTCTGGTCTTGTTTAAGCTGCTCCATAGAGACGGCCGCCTTGATGAAACTTGCTCATTATCAACTATCTTATACTATCAAAGAGCCAGCGTTATTATGGAGAGCTATACGAATCAACTATGTAGGCCTCTCTATTATAACTACAGTTGCCGGTTCTTTCAATTCTATCAACTGATCGCTATGGAGCCAACAAGTGGATCACCTCTATTTACTATATTTATTATATTTACTGTATTTACGAAATTTCAAATAGATATTTCAGTCAGAAGCCCCATATTGATTGTCAGAAATAGGGGTAATGAAACGCAGGTTTATTGTGCGCTAATTGATCCGGATATTGTTGGGTACGAAACAATATCAGTGAAAGCAGTTACAACTCACAACTTCTTAGACTTCTCTTTCAAAGTCCGTAACCACTGGTAAAGTGCATATTCAGCTCGACAGTACCCTGGAATGAATTGAAACATGAGACCCCGAAGGACCTTACTAAAAACAAAGGGAAAATATCGCAATCCATTTTCCGCACTTCGACTTGACACCCCAACGGCATCAATATCCGTGTACATAGGATCACTGGCTAGCTTGACGAAACCATCCGCAAGGTCTTCATAAGAAACCGCCATATAGGCGAAATCGGTACTAATCTCGCACCCGGAAGCCGCTTCGTCGACTAGAGCATTGGGCTGAACCAAAAGCATAGATAAAAGCGAGGGCGAGGCTTTCAAGAGCTCCTGGGCTTTGACAAGATCTTCATAGGATTGGGCAAAGGCATTTCGGATCATCCAGTGTAAAATTGCTGGTCGACTGTCGGCGAAGCGTTTATTCCACGTGGCAGAGGAGAGCAAAATGAGCCGTGGAAGCTTCCAATGTGAGCTATTGTCTTTGAGGGATTTCAAAGCTTCCAAAGCGGACCGCGCAAAATCTTGCATCACACGGATCCCTGGGATATTTTCGTTCTCCCCCAGTGTGCAGATAATTGTGCTGACCCCGGAGAGGCATCGTTGCATGAGGCCATCATCCTGAATATTGCCTTGGAAAATGGTCACCCTGGTATCCGATAAGATATCCGGGAAAAGCGCGATTAGCTTTTCCTTTGATCGGACGTAGATGTGAAGTTCCATTTGGTTGTATCCGCTTGTCAGAAGATTGCGTAAGACTAATCGACCAGTGTGGCCTGTTGCACCCAGTAGTGCAAGGCATTGTGAGGAATGAAGGGTTCCGGCAGCTTCCATTGTAGAACACCTTGAGACCAGGTCAAATGGGCAGTGAGAGTGTCTGCCTGAAATTGATAGACACTCTGAAATCAGGTAATATTTGAACAAAACGCCCTTCGGTGATTCGGTCTTTCATGTACTAGCATGTTCCGAGGACCGCGCCGACGTCGTCTCGGCCAAAACGACACTGCAAAACCCGAGTATCCGCCATAATCTAAAGGCGCAGTCAATTCTAGTGGGATAAAACAGTTTTTTATTTAGTCGAGATTGTTGGGAGAATCGGCATGGAAAAGATCCACCACATAATCCAACTGAATAGGCCGAGGAGTTCCAATGGTAGAAACTGAGGGATCCTGTGCTGCAAACAAAATCGTTGCTACAAAAAGAACAATGCCTTCGACCACCGCTGTTTTGACGGCACCAGTGGAGCTGCCCCCTCCCTCGGGGCTTCGATCTCTGACCCCAACACTGGTTTACGATGTAACCAAATCCAAAGATGAGCGCCGACAAACCCTACATGAACTACTCATCAAAGGCCACGATAGCATGGCACCGCTTCGAGAACCGAAGTTGATTCTTCATAGCCATCTTCCGCATGTATGAATAGCCCATCTTCCCTTGCTCCTATATAGACATTTCATCTAATCTTTCAAGCTCCTTGGATCTGGGTATATTCTGGGCGCCAGCAGCAAGCAGTTGAAGGAACTCTATGAACACGAAATCAAAACCCTAGTGCGGGTTGATGATACATCTGTCCGGGGTAACAGCATTTCAAAGAATGAATGGAGGAAATTTCTTGGACAGAAATCGTTGGTACTTCATAATGGCCTGTTTTGGAATAAATCCTAACAAATCCTAGTTACACCGTTGCGTATGTCGACTTTTTCGATAGTGAAGTCAAGATGAACAACGGAGACTGGAAAGCCGTGTTACAGCAGTATCTATTTTCTGGAGCAGAACCGCTTGTCAACGGTCTGGTCGGAGGCCGTATGTCCCAAGATGCCTCAGAGTTATTCACTATCTCAACTAATTCATATCATTCACGCAGTCGGCCATCCATTCATCCACCTCGCCTATGCATGGGAGCTACAGAGCCCGACAGTAGCCACTGAAGGTTTGAGCTTAGGATGTACTGAATACATTCCTCTCCATGGAATTCTCGACCGTGCTCCTACCGACAACTCGTCATATAAGTCGAGTAATATTGCAGAAGTCCTCAGCCGTGTCCAAGCTGATAAGCGCCTTGACGGTTTGTTTACTAAGCCCGGCATCACAAACATTGATATTCTACTGGAAAAACGCTACAGCGTCCTATTGGAACACTGGAATGCATGGGAAGTGACTGATCCCTTGAAGCAGCTAGAACAGTGTTGCGATCTATCGTTACTTTTGGGGATTGGGACAGGCAACGGAGCTGGGCAATATGATTTCTACCTGATCCACACCATGACTGTCGCGCAAGCTATTCGGGTACTGTGGCATTTCATTCCTGAAGAGCGACATGCTTCTATTCTCAAGCAATATGCTCTTTTCCTTCTCCTGATCTATGTTTGCCAGATGAAGCCAGAATTTCCCACCGAAATCATTCAGTGCATTGATTCCATTGACCTAGGTGGTCATGACTGGTCTTGGGTAATGGCGCAAGCGTTGGAACACCGCTGGGCCAAGGATTCCCATTTCTTCAAGGTCGCGCGTGCTCCAAAGGCATTCGAGGACACTTTCGGAAAAAAGAGTGATCATTATTTGAAGGCTTCGGTGAAATTTATTTCTGAATTTAATGGATGGAATGGGTTTGGAGAAGGTGTTGCAGGCTATCTTCCCGATCGGGATGGCTTTCATCCCGACAAGGAATAAGGGAAATTTGCGGGCTTGATGATCTGTGAAAAGGATGGCAAGTCGCTTCCACTGTCAAATTGATGGATTAAAGCTAGCCTTTGATATATAGTAATACAGTAATTACATTTTTTCCACGGTGGGGCCAGCTGTATCGTCATAAGCGAAGAACCTGCCAGTGAGTTGTCTTGATCTAAGGTCGGCAACACTCCACTTATCCCATATGATGAGTAGTACTTGTATTCAAAGCAGAGTCATGAATATGTGAGACTTTATGACTCCGACTCCCGAGGTCTAAACCTCAGAGAAAACCTTGAAATTACTGCTTCGCTCGAACTCGGTCCCGAGGTCATTTCGTGGGCAACCTTCAAAGGTTGGAATGCGGAAGAGGATGATGTACAAGTATCCATAGACATATACCTATACTAACTACCAGGTAGATGTGAAGAACCATCGTGACCTCTACGCGGTCTCCGTCTACGGGTGGATGTGCTACTACGAATGGTACTAGAAATACTGGGGTTTATACCTTCTAGCTCCAGGGCTGACTGACATTGCGAATTCCTTAAGCACTAGTCCAGACTAATATCTAGATTCCTCCATATCTCCTGTCCATTC
Source organism: Penicillium cosmopolitanum (assembly GCF_028827165.1). Lineage (NCBI taxonomy): Eukaryota > Fungi > Ascomycota > Eurotiomycetes > Eurotiales > Aspergillaceae > Penicillium > Penicillium cosmopolitanum. The sequence continues at coordinate 2,100,984 of NW_026622682.1, read as the reverse complement.
CACACCTCTTTATTTTGCACGACTTCCGGATAGCACTCTATGGAAGAATTTAATCCTTAATATAGTCTTGCTTGAGAACCAGTAGACTAAAAAGGAGTGTCGCTGTCTTGTAGATATCCTTCCCTTCGATAAAACTGTTCTGCGGCCGGGTGGAGTGGAATTGTTGACTGGGCCATTTTTGCCGGCTGCAACGGATAGGAAAGAGGACTTTGATCCGGTGGGATGTGGCGATACTGCGCCTCCAGGACGTCCCTTGTCTCAACAAGACACCAAGTGAGCAGATGAGCAATGTCATGGGGCATATCGTCGCGCACAATAACGACGAAGTCAGAGAAGTCCACGCACTGGATATCGTGCGTCAGATTACTCCAGAAGTCGGCCTTCACAGAAGACCTTTGGAAGCCGTCCCGGCCTAAAAGCTTGGCTAGAGCGGCATCCTCCATCTCTACTGGCAACAAAGCACGGCTTTCAATCAAGTCTCGCCACCAAGGTGTCATTATAGCCTCTTGAATGACGGCGTCGGCCTGCCCCGTTTGAAAAAGGTCAATGACCTGTTCAGGACGACATGCCTTGACCCAAGAGCCACCCCATGAGTGCATGGTCTCTTCGTCCAATCCATGGGCTTCCAAAACCCGTGCGGAAATGTATCCAATGAAATTTGTACCATCGTCTTCTGAGACTGCGATGCGTAGCGGTAGCTTCCGGTCTCGAATATCCGCGAACGATGAGATATTCAGCCCGGAAGCAGCAGCGAACATCAATCGGTCTCGTTGTGGGAGGACAGCTAGGGCTCGAAGAGAGGGCATGGGGCCGGTCTTCTGGAAAATCTCCTCCCCCAGAAGACTTGCCTTAAGAAGGGTAGCGGGTGTGGAGATTCCGAGATCTGCTTCGCCATTGAAGACTTGGAGAACCGAATCTAGTCCACCATCACGAAGAGACCAAATTGCCGTTCGGCTTTTGGGCCCGGCACGGTCGCAGAACTCTTGAGATAGCCATGATAGGATTCGGTGGAAGTTGGCTTGACCCCAGTCACCCACGCAATGGAGTGTAACAGAGCGATCAATGCGTGGTCTGGTAACACGTTGGTTGCTCATTGTGGCTTGCCTGGGAAAGTGTGCGTAGGTGCGGGCATTCAATCATTTATCATTAATCAGTTATCATATTTGCAAATAGACTGGCGAGAACAATCAATCTGCCGTGATGGTCACGGATCCCGGCTTCCAAAGCCCGATTAAAACCGAATATGCCACTCACTGCGCAAATGCAACTCTGCGGGGGTATAGACTTGCGGACAGCTCGGGTCTAATTCGCACCGAAGAAAGTACTGGGTCTGTAAACACGAGTCTTCCGAACTCTCATGCTCTCCCAACCATTTGTGAAATTCCCGCAACTATATACCTCGCACCGATATTTCCAAATCTCACGTCCTATTTCCGATGGCTGCGCAGAACAGCGATACCTATCCAACGATGTCTATGTCCGACACCCAAACTGCTCTAGACTCGATCTACAGAACTTTGATCTCGGGATGCCACATCCTGCATTACCATCGGTCTGATAATTACATATTATTGTTATAGAGAGATTACTAAATATACACAGCATCTTAGACGCGTATGGCCATCTTTCCGTGAGACATCCCACTCGTTCGGATGTTTTTCTGATGCCTAAGAACATGGCTCCCGCCACCGTTTCATCCCCCGCAGACATCGTGCAATACCACGTAGAGGATGCATCGCCAGTCATCTCAAGTAGTCCTCCCGGATACGTGGAACGTTTCATTCACAGTGCGATCTACAAGAACTACCCAGAAGTACAGAGCGTGGTTCACAGTCATTCCCCAGAAGTCCTCCCATACACAATTACCGGTATGCAGCTCCAGCCATTAGAACTATGGAAACTTCTTTGCCTCTTTGATCACACATAGTGACAAAAACTCTACAGATGTGCCGTTGCGGGCGTGTTGCCACATGAGCGGCTTTTTAGGTAACTTCCCATCACGAACCACACCACTCAGACCTTCAAAGGATACCTTGATCGCATAACCTTTGCGGGTGGCTGACGATGATACATAGGCAGCTCGGTCCCCACGTTTGACATTGCCAACTTCTACCACGAGGGTGATATCCAGGACCTCCTCGTCAGAAATGGGCGACTTGGGGAAAATCTATCGGGGTATTTCTCCACTGATTCAACGCAATGTCTACAACCAGTGGTCCTCATGCGAGGTCATGGATTTACTGCCGTGGGCAAAGGCATAGAGGAGAGCATTTTTCGAGCAATTTACACTGCTCAAAATGCCAGTACTCAAACAACAGCGTTGGCTCTCAGTAGCTCCGCTGGCGTTAGGAAAAATGGCGTTGCCAGTGAACTGCATTACCTTAATCAGTCTGAGATATCCCCCACTACTGAGATGACTGAATGGTCCTTTATGCGGCCATGGAGACTATGGGTACGGGAAGTGGACGCAGAGGGTCTATATGTTAACCTTGCTTGAAACGAATGTCTGGGTCACATCTTGTGGTCACTCTCTGCAATTCGACCTCTTTAACCCATTCTTGTTGCCATACTAGACCGATCGCGGGGCAAGTTCTGTTCACGCACTGGTAGTTCCAGGTTCTCGCGTGTGAGATATTGTACCTGGTGGTTGAGGTCCCGTGAACTTATTCCTATTGATAATAAAGGCCATACAGGCGAAAAAGCTGCATCCCTGCCTCAGAGACGTGAAACCAGTAGAGCTGAAGTAGTCCTGTTTCTCGCTGCTAATCAACCAAACAAAGGGAAAACGTAGTTGATACTCTAGCGCCAACTAGGAGGATACCCTCATAGGGAATTGTCTGCCGGAGTAGGAAAAAGGACTTGAAATTCTCTTTAAAGTGGTCCTATCTCTAGACATTATATTTGGACAGTTACAAAACTGCTTCTCATTTTCCAAAACCAGCTCTAGCATACTGTATTATATAACTGGCTTTATGAGCGAGCCGTGGAAGCAGACAGGGGAGACTATCTTGTTCCCTTCTGGGGACTTGGTGATTGGAACTACTTCAGCCAAAAGTTATTTGTGTGCGAGGCAAACAAATAGGATCAATACGGTATTCTGGGCTCACTGGCTGGACAATACCTTCAAGTCTATAATGGGGGAGCTTGCTCAAACAACAGATATGGGTGCAATTTTCACGGCTTGCCCTGTGTTTAGCAACTAGTAACGGGTCAGGCGACTAGCAAAGACCGAGCAGACTGTCAGAGTTATATCCATGGCTGTGATTAGTTCAGAATATGTCGGTATTCAGGATATTTCTTCCTTCTGCTACAGCGGCCAATTCCTTCCCTTGGACCTGCAAGGAGTGGCTCTTAACCAGAATTAATAGCTTTATAATTAAGGTGCGTGTGTCACGCTGAGCTATCCTTGGAAAAAATTGAAAAAGTGCCTAGTGTGAAATTCAGATGTTAAATCTCACTACGGATATGTGTTTCTGGTTTTTTATTACGTGGGGACGCCATGGTACTGCCAGTGAGAGGTGGATATATACCTGATATCCAAATTAAAAAATATCTATTTTTTCAAGACATCAAAAAACAAAACAAAAAAAGAGTATGAAGATAAAAATTTATATGCCGACATATTTACCAGAAATTATGACTTGGTGATATAATTATTTGGTAATTATTAAATTAGGGCTGAGTGCGGCTCGTTTACAGCAGCCGATACGTGTTTCATGGGTAATCCGGCCACCCGAGAATAATCCCACAGTCGAAGTTTCGAGATTTGAGGGTTTCCTCGGGAATACAGAGTAACTTTCAATCCCTAGAATTCCAAAATATCTTCATTATGGATTAAGTACACGTATAGTCATTTCATGAGATGTGAATGATCGTTCATGCCTTCAGCATACCGGACGCTGAAAGCAACAAGAAATGCTGAAATGCGCCGAATATCGCTGTAATATACTTTGACAACATGGTCAGTAAAATAAGTAAGTTCATTTTCCATTTTCAAAACCAAAGATGAAGTCTTCGTAGCTTTGACAGGGTACCTCTCTCTCGTTGTTAAGTGCCGGGTCTCCGCATTCAACCTGGTCCCAGATATTTGGCCACAGGATAGGGTGATTGCTAAAAAACAGTGCGTTGTTGCCAAAATGAATTTGTTGATCAGGATTGGAATTTGAATCTAGCGCCAGTAAGGGACTAGAACCGAATTGACCCTCAGATTCTCTGGATCCTTTCTCACCAGAAAGCACGTCGTTGGCGAGGTATATTGGCAACCCACGGGTGCTGTGACCATCCAATAACTCCTCTTTCCTAGTACGCGCCTGGGCGAAAAGTTTATCCATTGGCTTTCTGACCCTGTCACTTTGACCGCCGTTAACAGAAGCGCGCGACTCGCAATAGAAATTTTCAACCAACGGCCAATACTTCGCCATAGTAAGTGGATCTTCGCAGGTGCAAAGCTCTGACATAGCAACCGCGAGTCCATGCCAAGGAGTCCACATGCACTCAAACCATCGCCAAGGGGAGGCGCGAGGATCATTATGTCCCTCCAGTATGGTTTTAAGGTTTTCAGCGGCCAATTTCAGTACATCATCTCCAGAAATCGCAGAGGAGACAAACGTCCTGCTCTTTTTCAATGGTCGAACGGAAATAAGTTGTAACCAAGAGTTTATGGTCTGCGTAGTTAGTCGGGCGTACCAGTGAAATGGCTCCCTCTCGGGACTGTATCCAAGGAGCAGCGTTGGGACCGTTTTCCGAAAGCAATCAACAAGTCGCTGCCGCAGGACTAAGTGGTCTATGACAATCTCCATCCAGCCAGAAAACCCTATAGACCTGACAACATTCTGTGCTGCAAAAAGTATCAAAGAAAATGACATATCAGAGAACACGGTGTCATCTTCCTCTTGCACAGGCTCTTCCATGTCAAACCATATATTATCATCGTTCACATTGGAGGGTGGATGGGATTCCAACCATGCCGTCTGCATCATTGGCTCAGAGGCCTGGGATAGAGAGGTTGAGATATCCAGCAGTCCTATGGCAAGCCACAGCCGCCGGCGCATTTCCTGGTCGAAAGGAGTAATAGAAAATGGGGGCTCGGGTAAATGTAGAGATAGGGCTTGGGCCATTCGGAGAGCGATGCTTAACATCGTCCAAACACGTCTACTCTGGTCATAAGTCCAAGTAGCCAGCTGGAAATTTTAGTCAAAATTTCGTCTCCAAAGTAATCAAGAGAATTGTCTTACCAAAGAAAGTACATAGGCTTGTAATATCGTCAAGTCGTTTGAAGCGGTGCAGTCTGCTTTAAATAGTGCTGATTCGGTCTCTTTCCGGAGCAAAGCGACTATGACACTTTTATCTTCCCTAAACAAGGAAACGCATTGAGAGTCGTTCAGAGAGCAAGCCGCCGAGTAGAAAATAGCGGAGGCAAGTGTAGCGGGGGTATGGTGGCCCGGCTTATAGTCCAGATATCGTTCACCATCGCAGAGAAACTTTTGAACGGAGGGTCGGTGAAGAATCTTGAACAATGGATCCACGTTATGCAAATAGATTGCGCAAAGATGTCGGCGGGTTTGAGGAGACAATTGTGTCTCTAGAGTATGACTTTCCGTACCGTGGGTGTTCTTTGCCGACAGTGAATTGACAAGAGTGACACCGAAGGGAGGAGAATTCAGACTCTGGTCTATAGCGTCAATAGTGCCACCGAGGCCGGCTGTGAGAGGAGCAACCGAATGAACTTCGGGTCACATACCCGTGGAGCTGAGGGACTATTGCCAAAAGGTTGCAGATCTGTCGAGATCGCGATGTCACTCTGGCTTGAGGGTGTCCCGCCCGCTTCAGACCATGGAGCGCGGTTTTGCTCTGAGGTACTCGCTCTCGTGTGTACAAGCAAGTCATCGGAAATCGTTCGATCAACCGTGGCCATTTGGATGAGTTGCTGCTCAATTTTGTCCATCCTTTCCATGATTGCAGATGTTGAAGTGTCCGTCTGCCCCGTGGTCCTATTGTTCATCCGACCTCGTGGCAGGCGAGCGCGCCGGACGGCTATGCATTGGACACCATGTCGCTCACAATTCGAGCAAGGGCTTAATTTGTCGCAGTTCACCTTTCGTCGATGGCATCTTTCACACGCAAGTTGCACCTGCTCCCCGGGGAATCGATTGTTCATGTTGCAGTTTCGCTCAGATTCTGAAAGAAGCATCGGTAGATGTTGTAGGGGAGAGCCTATGAATATGCGGGGCAGGTAACTAAGCTACCCCGGGCCAGTCAAGCCTATTACGAATAGTCCTTTAATCCATACTTTGATTTGTTGCATGCTGCACTTTTAAGGCTTGATCTACTTCATTTGTTCTGACCTGTTATTCTTTACCCGTCGGTCGATAATTTTACAGACAGGTTTTTTACCCGTCCCGCACCAGAACAAAAGAACGATATTTTCTAATTTTCGATAACTAAGTATAGGTCCTCAACAGTTGTGTTATTATCGGGCTCTGGAGATTTCCAAAAGCCGGACGATCATCGCAGCTACCCTGGGAATAGTCCGTCGGCAATTCCGTCCGAGTTAATTCGTTCGGGGCTGCGCAGTACCATGGCGAGCTCTATTGAATTTATGACCGATTAATAGACATTAGTAGCCGAAAGGAACTACCAATAAATCAAACCAATCCATTATGGGGGTTCTGTCTGCCAAAAATGGTACCTATATTCCCAAAAACGTCCGCTTTGACATCAGAGTAAACAACAATAGCACCGAGGTGATGGCGACCCTCTCGTCGGATTTAGGTGAATGGCCGAGCGGGGTTTGTGGAATTTTAGGCTTTCGCACCTCCATTTCGCCGCTGGGAAAGAATTAGATAAGGTAACAGAAAGGTTCTACATTATAGTCTGTTCCAAGGGTTACTTGGATGCTTTCCTTTCTTTTGAAGTTGCAGAGTGGAGACTGAAATCAGAGTAGAGCTTGCTTAGCTCACTGGCAAAGAATGAAGGTAGCCATAGGCACAGTGCGTCATTCAAATTGGGCCAACTAGTTTAGAGGGCATAGAGTCACCTCATCGCACAATCAAAAGGAACAGCTTCTGGTAGTCTTTACCTCGTCCTTCTACCTCTGGTTTTTACGCGCCGTGCGCCATGGCTCAATCCCAAACGCATCGGTCGCGCCCGTCGGAAGCATTGTTGGTTAGTCCGGACTGAGAAAACATCGTACAACAAGTACACCGCCCCGAATAGCTCATGAAAGTGCAGTTGATGAAGATAGAAAGACTGTGTACTAATCTGAAAAGCCGGCCTGGAAAATAAACAGCAGGAACTTAGACAACACTTTACCTTCGAGACTGCTATTGCCGACTCTTGCAGCCCAATGTGCGTGTATGATTTTACCCCAGATTGTTATGGCTTATATCCATAGATATCTCGGCCCAAGCGCGTCAAAGTCCACAGGAGATACGCCTACGGAATATTCATTCGGTCTTCAAAATTCCAATTGGCCGTTGTTGAGGCCATTTCTGAGGTTTTAGGAACTTGTCTTGACTACTAAACCGAATAAAAAAGCCCCAGCTACCTTTGAGTATGCTGTTTACTATGCGGCTGTATGTAGGATTGACGACTCAGAATTTCAAGTACTGATCAATGCCAAGGGTGACCTCCACAGCCTCTTTTGCAATATGTAACTGAATGACAGAGTTTTCTTGAATTCCAGATATATCCAATTGACTCTCTACTGATATGCAAAATTTAAATCAAAGATCCCCCACATAGAAAGATGAATCGAATCTAGGTCAGCCATCACCGAACTCAAATTCTGACCCGTACGGCCAAATGATTCTCTTTAGCACCGTTGTTCTCACTGACCTTTGTATCACAAAATGGGGCAAAATATTCCATTTGAACAAAAGGCGCGGACGCACAGATTTTGGTTCCGTACACTGGTTTTTTTGTCTTGGCACTGAATACGTGACCCTGGAGGCGCCAGATGAGGAAAAGCCGCTTGGATGAGAAAGAAATTATTTCGGCCATTGAGGTTTACCAATTGCCTCAAATATTCAAGTGACTGCTCCTCAAAATTGTTAAGAATTACCCTCAATTCTCAAGAAGGCGCAAAGGTGGAGTACCACCCAACTCGTGATAATGATACCCCGAGATCCTAGAATGAGTGGATCTGGATAAACGAAGACCCCTAAACCCAGCTAAATACTTAATTGGAGACTCGGCCTTTCAAGTGGGTTACTAACCTCGTTCAACATGAGGTCTAGTAGTCTTGCCCTCTTCTTCGCACCAGGGTGTCTCGCTGTACTCTACGCCCCACCCTCGAGAAAATTGATTCCACCAGTGGTAGTCGGCACAAACAGCTCCGTCACAAACGCAGCGTCTCTGGCCAATGTAGCGACACCCACGCAGCTCTCTTCGATGGCCCTTCGTCAGTGACATTTGACTTCCAGAGGAACGTTGCCGGCATAGTGTCCATCGATGTCGCTTCGGCTTCTTCAGATGCCTTCCTCGGTGTAACATTTTCCGAGTCAAGCTTATACGTCAGCGAACAGGCATGCGATGGGACAGCGGACGCAGGATTCGACAGTCCTATCTGGTTCTCCTGTGCAGATGGGCCTGGCCTCTACACGGCAGCAAAAAGACACAACAGAGGCGGGTTTCGGTACATGACTTTGGTCAGCAGTACGACGGCGAAGGTATTCCTGGACCGGGCCCCTTTGCCTAGTCATGTAACTAAGTTCTAGTACTATTGATAGTCATATTTGACATTATAAAGACGCTAGGAATAGCTTGAAGCTTCACATCAGTAGTCTTTGGGTGTTATCTCAAATCAGGAGAATATCTCATATTGTAGTCCATAGCCTATGTGATAAGTCTTCAAACAGAAGAATTAGCATCCCCTTTCGCAGTAATTTCTCACTGAGCGTCGATCTTTCTTCAATTTATTCCTGCATTTGCAAAGGGCACTAGAGTTGCGAGCACTGATTTATCCCTTCACTTCAAATCTTCGGAAGCCTTCCTGGAACCCAGTGCTCTTCTGCCCAGCTCTCAGCCCCAGCATCCCTCAACTCTTGCTCGGCTACTTGATAAGTTGTTTGTCCATTACGCCGCTGCATCTGTTTAAAATTTTGCTCTAACTCAGCATTCGTCCAGAAGTAGATCATCACACACGTCTTCAGTTTTTCCCCATCATCGGATTTCCTTTTATCCCAGAGTCCTAGAGGGGTGGCTCTATGTGCAACCCTCACATTTCTGCGCATAATGGGCCCAAGAGCGCCTAGAGGTTCGAGGGCCTTAACTTTAGGCCTCCTATACCTTTCCTCCAGGCCCATTGTAGCTGAGAAGTGCGCACATATAAAAGAGATACGATAGCTTGGGCTTCTCAACCACTGGCTTATAAAGGGATAATCAAACTCATAGACCTCTGGCGGAACCGAGGAGTATCGACATAATGCTGACAAGTAGATCTCGTATGATGATGACGCTCTGAATTGATTCAATTCCTCTTGGGATGACCACACTGGAGAATTTAGTATCTTTGTTGCTCGTCAAGGGAAGGTATATTACATGTGATCAGAAGTACATCATTTAAATGTTCCTCGATTCGGCCCCATCTAGAAAGATAATGCCCGGGAAATTCTGTCAGGTTTCGTGCGAAATCTCTCCAGTATTCGTCCTCCAGACTTGCGCTCTCAGGCACGTAAAATTTGGTAAATACCAGCAGCTGCGGGTCTGACATAACTGCTTCTTCAGACTGAGGAAATAAAGAAAACGATAACTTCGGGATATTAAACGTAGTATGTGAAGATGGTTTGTGCAAGTGAAAAATCCAGCGCGCAAATAAACAAGAGAGAGCGCAGGTGAAAACGGAAAGCGACGTCAGGCCATCGAGCCGGGGTGGAGGGGCCAGGGTAGAGGGGCCAGGGGCCATGGTGCCGTGGGGCCGTGGGACGTGGGGGCCGGGGGCCGGGGGCCGGGATGCTGGGGGCCGGGGGGTGGGGGCTGGGGCCAGGTTAGAGGGGCTGGGAGGTTGGGGCTAGGGGCTTGGGGCCAATTCACCCGTGGCGTTCAGCTTTCGCATTCGTACAAAGTACATCCTCTACAGAACTTTCATCAGCGTTCTGATTTACGCAGATGAGACAAAAACAAGCGGCTGTTAGTCTCAATGATTCCACAAGGTTCAAGTTCTGGTTGATGTTCATCTGGAACTGATCTGTTCCTGCAATTCTTTACGGAGACATGTCGATTTCTCCCTGATTTGAAATCCTTCAAACACGACTTGGAATATTCAACCGCTGCACCACCTGGGCAGTAGCAATGTTTTGCAGTACAGATGATCGTCGGTAACAACCTAACTCGAAACGCCTGATTCTTCATAGTATCTCCAACTTGAATTCGTCCGCATTAAACCTGGCTCAAGAATCTACTCCTGAAACAAATAGCCCCCAGCAAGGCTAGGAGACTCTCTCCAATTAAATGGATGCTACAAATGAATGCGGCTGGCAAGAAATTAGGGGCCGGCCCCTGCTAGCAAGCTCACGGCATCTTCCTAAAGATAGATAAATCCCCCAATGTGCCACTATGTTTTCTAATGAAAAGGCCATTCTCTGTCACTTCCCCGAGATTAGACGGAAATCACGACAAAGGGTATTTCTGCTAGGAATCGGAGAAGTATGTCATCGATCACCGTGAAGGTTTTGGCCTTATGGCTTTTTTACATCCCTGTTGCCTTTTCAGCCGGGATTGGTGATGTGTTTCATGTGAAGCAAGGATCCGAGAATGGCGGTTGTGACTCTCACTTATCGGACCTTACACGATGGTGGACGGAATCTCAAGCCATGGCCTCCGCCGGTCTTTCTGCGTTTGATGACGCGAACGGTAACGCTGGTGACACAAAAACAAAGAACGCGAAACACGCTCTTCAGAAATACTTGGGTATTGACGATGATACAAGCAATGAGGACAAGGAGGATATCAAATGTAAGACATTAGGCCATCTCTTACAACCCTTTGGCCATCTTCAAGCCAAGTGTTTTGGTACTTTGCCTGAAAGGTACCATCTTCCGGATTTTGGCTTACAATAGATACTATAGCAATTCTCCTGGACGTTCAATTGTTCATGGCCAAGAAAAAGTTTCTTAAAGATGACCTGCCATGGTTGTTTTGTGACAGCACTTGGCTGGAACAGAAATCTAGGACAGATAAAATTGAAGAGTGTGGTGAAGAGGTGGAAATTCAAGACTCTGCCAAATACGGACCGCAATTAGAAGCGGACGAAAGTTCGGTGCCATACTACTCCTCAGACCTTGATCAGTATGTCGTAGATCAAGTCTGGGGAGAAGGAGGTGTATGCGCTTCTTCGCGCGAACTGGGGGTGACCCAAGGTCTCACGGACCCAAGTACCGTCACATTATGCCCGAGGGCCTTCACAAGAACCGGCGTGGAGACAAATTTCGGTGTCGATGCTCAAGGCAAAAAGCTTCGCGACGTGCTCTCGAAAAGTGCGACCTTGTTCCATGAGTTATTCCATCTGGTCATTGGCAGCGACGATACTATAGATGCGACCTGTACGTCCACTAGTACTCTGTGATACAACTTCAATCCGAGACATAGCTGACCCGCTTAACAGATGATCTTGGGACTCTTTTTAAGCATATTGAAAAGCCTTACACCATACCTGGTAAATCTGAATGGGACGGTCAACGAAATGCTCTGAAAAACTTGGATCGCAAGACCAATGCTATGTTGGTTCGCACGAATCCTGAGACTTGGGTGTTCTTCTGCACCGATTACTGGTATACTCTCAACAAGAACTTATATTGGGATACCACAGGAGTATCCAATACAGCTTAGAGATATCACTTGGTTTGAATCTGGAAATTGGAGACAAATTTGTCCGCGTCGGGCAGGTTTTGTCTGCAGTGTAATTCTGCTATCAAATTTATCTCCAAGCGCAGTGTTAATAATATTAAATGAAGACCCTTTCACTATTGAGCCCAAATTATTCTTTTCACAATGGCAAACTAGACCTGTCTCGCAGGATTTGGTCGAAGTATGCCCATTGGCAGCTACTAGCGTATAATCTTTTTTTTCATTGAGCCAGGTTCGTGAAGCTAGTTGGAGGCGAAACTTAGGCTAAACAAATTGCCATATATATCTGTCAGATACAAAAGTAGACATGGGTGGATTGTGGCAGAGTTGATAGATCAGGAAGTGAAGAACCGTTTTGATGTGGCAAAATGATTTTAAATCAGCAGCCTAAAGAGTGGAGAACTTTTATTTCTCCTGGCTCTTTGAGGCGAAGGAAAGGCATCAAATTAAATTCGGCCTCTTCAACGATCTTTCACTCGAAGTGCGAGGACTCGCTGGAGATTAGGGTCCTCTGTACTTTTATCGACGTGGTGAGAACCGACATGTCTAAACGGTGTTAGATCCAATTGCTAATACCAAGTGGACGAGTTACTTCTTTCAATGATGACCAGAGCATGTACAAAGACCAACTACCTAATATTTTCAGTGATACATTTAATCCTGCATTTAATCATGGAGATATCAATGTTTATAAGAACAGTACCGATCTCGGTTTGATCAAGACGATTTCTCCATTCAAAAAGCCAAGTCTCCAGTTCACAATGGCCGCTGTTAAGTCGGTCTCCTCTATGAGCCCCAGGAAATCGAAGAGACAAAAAAAATGCCGTCGCAAAACAACTCTCATGAAGAAGGCGTCCGAGTACAGCAAGATGTGCGACGCGGATGTATGCGTAGGTATTCGTTTGCGAGAGACGGGTCAGGTACATATTTTGACAGCAGATGATTCTGGGTTTTGGGCTTTCCTTGCCTCACAACTGGTATGCCGCGAGCTCCGCTATCCACAGAAGAGGCTGCTAATTCTTGAAGTGCGCCTACTATCCCAAGCCAACTTTGGTAACTGTCCAAGATTTGGATAGGGTCAACAAAGGACTGGCCGTCACCTCCAAGTGGGGTGTTAGCAAACATTCCGCGGGTGATCGCCACGTTTAGATTACACCGTCGCCTTGACTTCTAGTTTATAATTGCGATCGAGGGAGAGCAGAGCAGTGACTCGCAGAAACTATATTAAGCTTTCTAGACTGTCCTTACTCATACTGTTTTTTTTTTCACCTAAATTCGTAATTGCATGAGCGAACAGAATTGCTAGGTGGTCCTTCAAAAAAGACAAGAAATCGAGCATTTTCCCGGTTTCATGCTGATAGGTTTGCGGGGGGTGTTGGAGATCAAGTAGGATGGGCGAAAGCCAAAAGAATCAATCTAATCTGAAACACTAACCGCCCTCAGCCCATCACATCCCACCGAAGATGTACAGTGTATATACAGTGCGCATTTATTTACTTTCGTTATCGACGAGCATCTTCATCATATCTCCTGTGCCTTGATTAAGCGATCATTGATCAGTGAGCGGACAAGTTTTTAATAGTACGTAATTTCTCTACACGCTCCATAGACGCCATTTCTCCTAGGACTGCTCGGATTTACCTTGCTGTCTGTCGTTGGGGAAACGAACCGAGTAAATACCAGTAGCGATGATAACAACAAGGCAATACGATGCTTTGTAATACATAATTAACTTATTAGCCTCATATGTCGTCAATTACTTATGTTTCCGGCACAATGCATCAGTTGATTCTACCAGAATACAAGTGATTGCCAGACCCACGTTACATAACTGTACAATATCTTTACAAAACGGTACACTGCACCGCCACATGCACATGCTTGCAGTATTAGCGAGCCGCGTGTAATGTATTGTCAGATGTCTGTTTTGTATTGTCTTACTGATCTCTGAATCAACCTACTGTAAGATGGGAATGCTCGTAGGCTGTCTGCGTTGGCAGACGGGTCGATCGCGAAGAGACAACACCACCACACTCGCAGAGTGCAAGGAGACGATAGGCAAGCGTGACGCTATAGAGAATCAACAGAACGAACACCAGAGCGAATAACAGAACCTTTCATAAGCAGTATACCGATACCGCAACCTCAGCAGCCTCAGTAGAACATTTCATAAGGGGGAACATGCATGTTGAATTGATAATCTAGAACGAACGCTACTTATTCTCCTGAAACAAAGCAGGAGCCTTGTTGCTAAGGCTTCTGTCACCTGACCCTAGGGTACCGATATTGAGAGCGGAAATCCCCATTACAGTAGTAGGTAGTTAGGAGTTGAGCAATTCAATGAAGCAATAGTATTTTATCATTAAAAATAGCGGCGGAGTTCAATAAAAGGACGGAGCATCATAAAGTCTCTTTGAGAGGGTCCGGGCACTCCTCGATGGTGGGCAACCCCTTTCCTGTTGCCATTGAAGATGTGGAGGGGATACGAGGTCATGGGGGTGGACTGTTTTCCTTCTTGATGGCCTGGACAGGTTCCTTTTCCGGGGATCGGAATCGGGAGCGGGAGCGCGAGCGCGAACGAGAGCTTGAGGAAACTGAAACAATGTCGCTATCTGAGTCCGTATCATTTTCGTCGTCCTCCCCTGCACCTTGCATAGCCGCAATGCGGCTTAGGTTCCATTGCATTTCCAGAAGCTGGAAAGAGGGGAGAGGCCTTTCCTTAGGATCGTCCGTTGTAATCGTAAATATTTCCCCCGACAAGATGATTGACTTGGTCTCCATATTGAACAGAAAGATGTTCTCCCCGGGCCCATCGCAGAAGCCCGTTGGGTACTTTGGATCGGGGTGCTCCATAGTTCGGATCTTGTTCTTGGAGTGGATGGATTTGTTTGGCAGTGGTAACCAGTGAAATGCAAGATCCATTGATGTCAATTCATCGTTAATAGAGATAGGGAGGAAGGCGCAGATGGGCATATCCCAGTATGCGTGGAGGGCCGGGCCCAGGCATAGCATGTTCTGTACTTTCTCCGTGTTGAAAGCCCCATCATTTCCCAGGATTTCGGCGCGCCATGCATTCACCTTATCAACGCCCCAAAAGTCTATCAGAAAGTTCCAGCTTGCCGCTCTCTTGGTCATATGAAGCTTGAACGGAACAATGTGAGCAACCTCGAGGGTTGTTCGACCATGTTTTGTGAGGATGCACTTGTTTTCATCCCGTTGGAGGGTAGCATGCTTGGCTGGGCTGCTGCGGAGAGGCTTGGAAGAGCGCAGAGGGCGCACAGGGCTGGTCTGGCAATAGGGCTCGGGATCTATGGATGACGATTGGGCTCTGGGTCTCTTCCGCCTATCCTGGACTTTCGTGGGTTCAACGAGGGCGGGTTCAACGAGCGTGGGTTCAACGAGCGACAGTTCGTTCTTCGGGGCATGCTTCCCGGCAGCGAAGATTCTAGGCCAGTTCTCGCATCTCAGAGTGGTTAATTGCAAGGTTCGTAAGCGAAAACCCGTCGCGTCGGTATTTCTGATCGCAGAAAGTTTCTCGAGGACAGTAATATCTGAAAACCATAAGGGAAAGAACATGGAGCGAGGAATTTCGGCAAGTTCGACATCTTGCTGTATAATGTTTCGTATCAGCTTCTGACGATGTAGGTCAAGAAACTCGCTGAAGATATGTTGATCATCGGCCATTGTTGGTACAAAATATAGAGTTACCCGCCGTGGGTAACTACAGGCTTTTGAATTGCCGACAACAGCAGAGATACGAGGAGGTTGAGGTTGAGAATCCGAAATCCCCCCGTCGTGGGGAGACTGGAGGCCTGTAGACTACCGACGGCAGCAGAGATGCGAGGAGGTTGAGGTTAAGAATCCGAAATCCCCCCGTCGTGGGGAGACTGGAGGCCTGTGATGAGTTGAAATCTTGACGGGAGTGAAGATGGACAAAGGGGATGAGGATGAAAAGATGGAAAGATGGAGGATGGGTGTGAATGTCACGGAAGTTGCCTGGAAAGGAAAAGGTGTGACCATGGGAAGAGATATCACGTGTCTATGTCGCCCTAAATGTACTAGTACTATCATTCACTATTTAGCTTTGACATTACATATATAGTCAGAGACTTATTCTTCGGTATACTACATCTTTATTGGGGTTTCAATTTTATTCACCCAATCGCCGCCTTGTTCCCCGCCATTATCTCGTTTTCTTCCGCATGACGATGCGGCTCTGCCGCGGAGACACCTTTGCCATCTCCAAAACCCTCGCCTTCTAGGATGTTTTAAAAGCATGACCTAAAGACCTCCTCAGCTTAGTATCGGCCAAGTCACCTTATATCATTCTATTCCCAACACAACAACCCCATATCGCCCGCACCCTGAGGCGCTCGCCCCTGTGGCTCCCTTCACTTCACCGATGTATCACAAGGTGGCCGAGTTACCTTGAATTCATTCTACGCATCAAGCTTAGCTAACAGCTAGTTTTAATAGGTACCGAATTTTACTCAGAATCTCCGAGTCCTCCCCAAGTGCTTAATTTCCCCATCATCCGATCCTCCACATCACCCGAGGTCACCCCAATAACTCGGGCCCTCCAGGTCCTCCACTTCTGCAAATCCTCCACTTCTGTAAATCCTCCACATGAAGTCACTCTCTGATGTCGCTAACCACCACCGGGACCATTGGAATCATCATCCCCTTACAATTGATCATGCTCATCAAGCTCATCATCCATGGGTGGGAGTGCGAGCCCATTCAGAAGGGCGTTCAGTTGAAGATGAAGGCCGTCGGTTGTTGGGCTGAAGCAGTGCATAAATCCGGTCAATTTCGGCTTGAAGTGCAGCCTGGGATCGGTACCGCACTTGGCATGCACCGGGAGTAGGAGCTTGCTGGGCGGGGTTTGGGACATAGACAGGAGCGGCTGGGTCGTAGGGCTGGGCGGGATTTGGGTTCGCAGGAGCAACCACATTTCCTCGAGTAAAAAGTCGGGGAGGCTGAAGTTGGGCGGTGTGCCACTGGCACCGGTGCCCTTGATAATATGGCAGCAGTCACCGATTGGAATAGAAGTTGAAACTTGAAAGATAGATGTAGACTTGCGTTATCCAGGACAATATGTTTTTGTTTTGTTTTTCTCAGCTGGCCGGTGATGTATTGTACGCGCGGCATATCCAAGTTTTGGTATACGAAAGGCTAGAATGGTGGAAGGACTACTCCTGGACTAGTTGGCGATTGAGGGAAAAAACAAAGAATCAATAAATATGCATTCAAGTTATACGCGCAGTAAACAGACATCTCTCTATGGATGTGGATAAATCGTTTTACTTTAGTACAGTTAAGGCGAGTTAAAACACGTGATTCCCCCTTCAACCTAAAAAAACCTCCACATCAATATGACGCAGCAATACCTTCCCTGCAGGCAACTTCTAACTATAAATTTCATACCCATTATCTATCTGTCTGTTCTATCCCTTCTGTCCGTACAAACACCGCTAACTGCTATTGGTTCTGCTGCCTGAACGCGTCAAATCTACTACCAGCTGATATCAACCACCGTCTTCTTTTATATCTGTTTACCGACTGTTGAGCTCGCTCGCTCGCGCGCGCGCTGTTGCGTTGATGCGATTCCTCCCTGTCGATTCCTCCCTGTTGGTGTAGATGAAAATGGTTAAGATGAAGATGTAAAACAAACGTCACGTGTGGGGGGTCCTTTGCTCAACGCCCTAAGTTGGTAGTATCGAGTAATTTGTAAGGGCGGAATAGCTTCAATCAGGCCCGGGCAGCAGGGCAGCGATGTTATAGCATGAAAAGACTGGGTATAACCACTAAGTCAAAATTTGTATGGGGATCGCTAGCAGTTTTGGACGCGGGTGGTACAGGCAGCCTCGGTCGGCAAAAAATACCCCAAATCCCGTTGGAACCTCCGTTGCATCGGTGCGTCTTCCAAGTGCCGTAAGGTGACAGCCGAAGCGCCAAGCAGAACAGGGCGACCTTGAATCAACTCCTTGCTCAATTCCGACATGTGGAATACCAAGCGGTAGATGCGAACGAAGATGTGCCTTGAAAGGCATTGGGCATTCGGTGGTGAAGACGCTGCGCATTAGGTACCGAAGCCAGCCGCTACAAGAGGCGGGATATCGTCCTCGTTAAGATAGAATAGAAAGGTATCCAAACTCCGATATGGAGCGTTCGGTCGCGAGATTGGCGACGAAGGGGAAGATCATGTCCGGCGTATGGAAACTGATAAGAAGATCATGAAACGATGAAGCCGTGAGTATCAATGATACGCCGGAGTGCGTATGGAAACATGAAGCCGCGTGTATGAAGTATGCTCCCCCCCCCCCTTTTTTTTAAAAAAAAAATGTTCGGCTCTTCATCGACGAAGAGTTTGTTTCCGTCGATGGGTTCGATGGGTCCATCCAATTGAGCCATAATCCCAGTAATCTGCGCGGCCATCTCCGAACGGCGCGTCGCTGTCGTCAGATCTACGATAGCATTCTGGACTGATCGTACCTCTTCTGTGAGTCTGGGGGCTTGATAGATGATTCTACCTCTTTGTCCGTAATTTGGCGCAACTCAACGAGCTTAACATTATCGTTGAGGATATCCTTAAGTGCCGTCTATTAGTCAACGGATAAACTTATAATAAATTCCTTTACCTCTGGCGATGTTTCCGCCAGAGCTAGGGCCTCGTTAATTGTATCGATATACAAACTGTATACTGATAAAGCGTTTTTGAGGCAGTATAGGGTGATTATAAACAGTTGCGCTGTTATATCTATAGTATTTGCATTAGAGAATTCTTTGATCCTCTGTATATTGAGCGTCTATTAAGCTGTCTGCTGCTCTGCTGGCAGTACCGGTGTTGTTAGGATCCCTTAGAGTAATTGTCACCTTTTAGCGGCAGACCTTCGGTGCCTGAAACCTAAGGTTGACCCACACCCTCCGGGTGTGGGTCAACCGGCGGTCAACGGAGTTTGCTCGTCAACGAAGCTTTTTTTTATTTTCTAGGTATTTTAACCCACAACGCCTGATATATAGACAATCAACTATAATCCTCTTCTAGGTTAGGCAATAACGGAGGGTATTCGACCTCGAAATTGTCTAATCTTGCGCGTGAAGCATCGCTCATGGCCGGATAAGGTAGTGGATTGCGTAACTCCGTAAGCGCTTCCTTGATCTCTTCTGCCTTTTTTCGGTCACGAATGTGGCGATTAGCATCTTTAGTGGATAGGGCACCAAATTTGCCTAACTGCTTTTGCGACTTGAGTGCAATTTTGCGTTGTTTAGGCAATCTATTCTCTAGGGTATCCTGTAGTAGGCCTTTATCCTCTGCAAGCTGAATCTGGGATTGGGCAACACGAAGCAATTGGTCACGTATATCAGCCGGAAGAGGCGATTTATCAAGTATATTGACCATTTTATTGCGTGTTCGACGTGCATCCCACACGGATTTAGGTGGTGTATTGGGGATACTAGATATTTGCTCTGGTGGTGGTGTACCATCAAATATCTTGAGATCCGGCTCAGGGGTTTGTACAGCCACCAAAGGCTCAATAACTAGCTTAGGTTTGTAAGGATAGATACCACGTGTAGCAAATGCCTTCCGAATAGTACGTGGTGTCATTGCTTTTGCACGAATTGCGGTTATTTCGGTAAAAAAGACCGATATATCGCGGGCATCACCACCCCATTAAGCAATCTCGTTATTTTTAGTTCGATACGCTTGTTTCAGCGCTCGAAAAGGAGACCCATCAAGTGGTTGAATAAGGTGGGTTGTATGAGGCGGGCAGACGTATGGGATAATATTGTAGAAGTCACAAATATCCAAAAATTCGTAGGTGAGATGACTGCCATGTCCATCCATGATCAAAAGGCGGGGCTCTTTTGTACTTTTTCCTAGGCGATGGCTCGTATTTTCGGCAAAAAAGTGCAGCCAATCGATTGCCAGTAGATCATTCGAATATCCAGAATCCGAAACAGCGATTCGTGTCTCCTCAGAGAGTTTTCCGCCATCATACCATCTGACTAGATGGGCCTTCCCCGGAGCAACAAAATATGGCTCCATAACCCAACCATCGGCTGCAACGCATTCAATTCCGGTAACCAATTGGCCTCTTTCAAATGAATGGGTTCTGGTACGGTGTTTATTGGCTGAAATAACGTTTTGAGGCCTGCCCTGGCCAAGCAGAAAGCCAGTTTCGTCAAAATTGTATATATTCTTGGACGGAATGCGCTTGATAAATGGCTCTAAACGGTCATACCATGCCGTCAAAACACCAATATCCTCAGCAAGGATACGCTTTTGATCCGCAGGCTTCTGTTGCACCCAAAAAAGGTCTTCCGGTAGGTGTTGAGCCACAAAATCGTACACCCAATCTTTTGCAAGTGGACGTGCGTCTGAATTGGCCCTGCGTAGTAATGCATTTGCCGATATAGCCACCATTTTAGCCGTAGGTGGTACATGTAGGTTATCAAGGCACCTAATCCAGCGTACCAATGAGGCTATTTGATCCTCATTTAGGCGGGTGTAGGTCATTTGACGAGTACTACGAGACTTTCGACCGGCAAAGCGTGCCCGCAATCGGCCAACGGGAACCTCATATTCACGCGCCAATGCAGCGAAGTTAGGCTTTTTGGAGGTTCTAGCAACTGAGCAAGCAGTCAAAATACGCCGTTCAACATCTGAATAGGGTTTATCCATAGTGGTGGTAGTTGTAGGTAGTAAAATAGGGGCAAAAGCTTTGTTGACAAGCGAACTCCGTTGACCGCCGGTTGACCAAGACCCCGCGGGGTCTTGGTCAACCTTAGGTTTCAGGCACCGGAGGTCCGCCGCTAAAAGGTGACAATTATGTTGAATATAGAGGATTCTAGTATCGTTAGTTTAGGCTCCTCTGCTTCTGGTATCAACGTCGTTAGTACTACGGCTAATTTAAGGGTACCCTATACTAGAAGGACTCTGGCTCGCTTAGGGGTAGTTCTGTTTCTGAACGGATTATTATTATAAAAGAATATATGGTAAATCTGGCCGGTAAGCTAGATATCCGTCTAGTTTATAGCCTCTTTTGTCTGAGATAATATAGCGGCTAGGTACAGAGCTCTAAACATATCGATAGTGCCTGTGGCCGTATATTTCTAGGCTAGGATCGAAGTTTAGGGATTAGTTAGATCTGAATCCGCTGCGGACTTTAAGTAGAAGCCTTCTAGCTTTATCTACTTATATTGTACTACTGTCTTTTTATCTATAATAATCCAGATAAATTTATCTAATTATTGGACGAACTCTATCCGGACATTACACAGGGCTATATTATCGAAGAGATAGCTAGTCTGTATTCTAATCGTTACTGGGTAGTAGATTCTGGAGACCTTCTACAGGGTCAGCTGTATATAGTATAATGTTTCTAGATATTTTGATGTATAGCCCGGACTGTTTCGCTTTATAGACAGTGACTAGCAGAGCGACGATATCGCTAATACAAAATATCTTTATGTTACGATCCTGCTTACCTAAAGACTATCCGATTGCTGGCTAAAAATAGCCGTAAAGAATATAATTTACTAGCACTAGAAACTATAGTATACTATAAGCCTTGACGATTAGTAAAGAGTCTATAGGGATCTGCTGGGTACAGGGTTGAGACTTAGTTTCTAGATCCTAAGAGAATTACTGACTAATTTCTTCGGCGGTCCTGATTATAATAGAGACGAGGATCTAGAGGTTGGAGAGCCGGATATATAAGGCCAGGATCTGCTATCTGACTGCCGTATAGGTGATTTTTAGTTGCTTAGGGACTACTTTCTGAGTAAATAATTTCTACTTAGCACGGACGTATTTGTCTATATAAGAATCCTGATTCGGCGCTAGAATTACCCCTTTATTATTGCTGGGTACCCAGACTTATAGAACGCGGTACTCCTCTGGTATATCCTTGTACTATGTTAAGCTCTGGATCTGGTTGTAGTTCGCAAGCTTCCGGTTAAAACTGATCGGAGATACGTCTGAGCCTTTCTCTTATAGCGCCTTGAGTTGTGCATCGAGTTGATGGACCCTGTTCCGCTCCCTTATGGGTATCTCGTCTAGGCTTTCGTCGTCTGATATCTTGGCTGATCAAGTTCGGATACGTAAAGACGGCAAGGAAAAGATAGAGCAGAGGCTGAGAGTCGAATCCAGTTCGAACAGGACAAAAGCACAGATTCCAGACACACTCACAGATTCTGAACACACTTACAGATTCTGAACACACTTACAGATTCTGAACACACTTACAGATTCTGAACACACTTACAGATTCCGGACTGTGAGTGAGAAGGAGGTAAGGTGATGGTGAAGTGAGTTGTCTCCAGACACGCGACGAGCGAGGGCGTTTGTGGGAGGTGAAGTTTGACCGAGGTAGGAGTTTGGCGATGGTGAGGTCGAATGAGGTGGTTCAAAAGTGCGAGGGTTCGACGGAAGTAGAATGAAGTAGGTATGGATAGAAGAGTATGAAGGTTGAGGTTTGATGGTCTGGTCGAGGAGGTAGGGTAAGATAGACGAGGGAGAGTTGGTGAATGCGTGCGGATCACACAATTCGCATGAACTGGAGCCTGGAGAGGACTAACAACAAACAAACAGCAATACAAAAGCCACGATAGGCAGATACAGAGTAGGGAAATACATAACCAAACGCAATCAGGCAAGTCCTCCAAGCGATTACTGATTAAGGTATTCCTCAATCTTCTCATCAGCTCCCACCATATTCCTTTCATGAACCCATTCGTCATGCTCTGGCCCTGCACCGACTACAGCAGCGGACCGTTCGGAGATGGGAGCCCAAATTCGCGACATGCTGTCGAGACTGGATGAGAATGCTCTGTTTGTGCCGGATTAGCAAAAAGTAAGAAGGGCCATCGCTCCATACTCAGCATTTCGCCCTTTCCCCTTTCTTGACCGTTTCTTCCAACCTTCGTGTTTCCATACACGCTCGCTCCTCACCATCGTTCTTCTGACCTGCGTTATTCAGTCTCGTTTCGCTGTTTCTTCCGACCATCGTGATTCCTTGCACGTGAGCTCCTCGCCCCGCGTGTTATCGTTCTTCTGACCTTTACGACTCCGAATGATTTTCTGTCGTTTCTTTTTAAGGTCCAATGGCTAGCTTTAGTTATTAAATATCATTACTTAATTTCATTGTTCAACTCATACGTACTATGTATCATGTCTCGTAACATCTAAACTTGAGGCTGCGTACAGCACCTGACCGGCCTTCCAATTTCGTTTTCTACGAGCAACGTCATACCTCCTCGTAGCATGATCTGTTCCGAGTCCTCCATCAGATGGAAGATGAAGAGCGCCCGGCGATAGATATATACGATGGAGGGAATCCTCACGCTATATCTAGTATCTAGCTAATGACAAACGGCGTGCAATCGGTGCAATCGCCGGTGAAAGTGGGCATTCATACTACTAGTACAATGCAGACTTTTCATGAATATACCTACCTAGTCATACATATAGTAAGTAGTATAGGTTACGGACGATCAACATATTGATTCTAGTGAATAGCCATGTATTAGCATATAAGACCTCGACTATTGATTAATATACTAGTATTCAAGAAAAGCCCTAGTAATATTAAAATGAGTTCTCAATGTATTATTTCGCATAAAATCAAGACGCTAATGCGGTGGAGAAAATCATCAAAGTGCCTGCTTGCTGGGTAAACTATGAATATCATTAAAGAAGCCTGAATATCACGACTTTGATTTGGGATGGCGAATCATGCAATAGAGCTGCAGGAATTGAGTTAGCAAAAAAAGGAAAGATTACGCGAATTATTCACACACCTTGCAGATATCCCCGTCATCAGCGCACTCAATTTCCTTGACGAGCTCAAATCCCATCTTCTCATATATTGTCACATTTGGATAACCTTTCGAACTCTCCAAATAGCAAGGAACCTCCTCCCGATCCGCCTTCTCCATAACGCTTTCCATAAGTCGCTTGCCCACGCCCATCCCGCGGGCTTCGGAGCTGACGCCGACCATATTACAGAAGTAATACCCGCGCGCATCCGTCCAAAGAGCCTCATGAGCTTCATTTTGAACTTGTTTCCAGATCCAGTAGCGGGAAATGTTTAGCCCGCCACGACCTCCGAAACGCACGTTGTTCAAGAACTGGCGAAAGGATAGAAGACATTCTTGGGCCCAGACAGACCAGGTTTGTGGTGCCGATGCGGACTGAGGTGAGTACCACCAGCCGACTCCGACGACGGTTCCCGGTGTAAGTTGGACCTCCCGATCGGTCTTTTGGTCGTTCATGGGGTGAGTCACTCTGGCTACCGAGATGGGACAGTTGCAGTTGATTCCATACTCAAAGTGCGCTGCCAAGGAAGCTGCATTTCGCTGTATATTGAACTATGCAAGCGAATTGTTAGTATAAGTTCAAGGGCAATAATCCATGATGCTTATAGAAAAAAGGGCCACACCTGCGAAGGATCGTTAAATGCCCATCGGAAATAAGGGTCATCCGCGAATGCCTTTTGCACACAGTATACAGCACCCGCGATGTCTGACTTGGCTAGTGGAACGATCTCGATTGCCATGATCAATTCGCTTGTATTGAGTCTCACTCTCGCCACTACAGTGTTCGAAATAGACCGGCGGAGATTCAGAGATCAGGTTTAAAAAACCGAATACTGTTTCTACTGACTCGTCGTATAGGTTGGGACAGTGATATGGTATAATAGTGTGAATGGAGTCGGAGTGGATAAAGAGAGAAATCCGCCATCTAAGGAGATTGGGTGTGGCTTATGCCCACTGATCGATAGGAACCAAAGAGAGAGGAAGAGGAGCTAGGGAGGATAGTAAGAATGTATGGTCTATAGGTTTGTTGTGAGGGGTTGAGACTCTGGAAAGTAGGAATGAGGTGAAGTGAAGTTATTTCTACAGCTGTCTAAGGGGAGAAGGCTCGACCTCATATAGGACGCCCACTCATACTCCACTGCTGTTTATCTGAGCTCTTATCATTTCGGCGTGTTGACCATGCGCCCCTAGCCTGAATAGGCAGCTCCACCCGGATGATATTTGGCCAACGGTAGTTTTACACAGCATTATGCAGTGTAATCTACAGATTTCAATGTCCGACAATAGCCGGATATCCTGGATCTTGTGATGCAGAGACTGCGCTGATAGCGCAAGATGTACATACAATGCAGTGAGAGCATCTCGGCGGCTTTCATGAGCCCCCGCTCTGTATCACTGAAACGCGGGGGCTCGGTGGTCGTGGTTCACGAGGGCCGCTAAACGACGTGGGGAGGCTATTCTAGATTAAGCAGGTTGTCGCGGGAAATCAACACTATTGGCTGCCGAGCTGATTAAAGCGGGCCACACGATGCAGTCTTATCGACAGTGGGAGATCTCCATGAAGATTTGGAGCAGTATTTTTTGAATTGAAGGTCGAGTAGCGAGTGAATTATGGAGATCGATAAGATTAGTTCGTGGTTCCTGTCCACATAGCGTGTAGCTTATTTCAATCCTAGTTGTTATTGACAGGGGCTTGCTTAGTGGAGCTTCGATGAGGTCCTAGCGGAGTAATGTCCGCAGGTTCGGTTACAGGAGCGAGCGTACCGATCGGCTCTAAATAAATGAATTTGCATGCAAGGCAGAAATATAAATTCTCAATAGATTTTTCATATCATTCTACGCGGTTCACATAGTGGGGGTGGCCGTTTTATAAGCCCTAGGAACTGTATCTATACCTTTCGAACCCAAGGGCACGATGAACCTCGCCCGTGACCTTGGAACCTCGGAAAGAGGGCGCAGAGGAGTAGTAGAGTTGGGCCTGGAGCGTGGACTTGTCAATGGGAGTGGGAAGTGCGAGCTTGAAAGAGACTCCGATGATACTTGACAAGGAGCTTTGCCGTATCTTTGTCTATTGTACCACATTTTTCACCACAGAGTATTCTAAACAGCCGATATTCAAGCCCATTTTCCAAGCACAGACATCAACACAAGACCAGATATCAAAGACACACCACCAGTCAACGCTTTTCCCAATTTCGCATTGAGCATCTCACCTCCCTCGATAATCCACTCCCGAGCCAGCATATCTACCACGCCGACCCAAACCAGAATTCCAGCAGAGAGGGCATCCAACGTCCCCAACACAATAAGATTACTCTTCTCATTCCCATTCCAAGAATGCAAGACGCCAAGTCCAATCGCCATTCCAATCGGCGTGATCAGAGAAAACGCAGCTGCCATCAACGCCTTGGATGGGAAGATGGCCCCCGGCAGCGTGGCAATCCGAGCACCCAGCGCGAGACCTTCGAAGAATTGGTGGAACACAATCACCACCAGGAGAGTTTTATAAAATGAATCACCGGCAACGACCAAGGTCAGACCAATAAGGATACTGTGGAAGAGAATACCAGCTTCCATGACGAGGACGGAGAACTTGGTTGCGGGTTTTGTGGGATCCTCGCCGTGCGAGTGGCCGAGATGCGCGATTGTGGGATGTTGGGTGGATTGCGATCCGTCTTTGCGGGACTCGGATTCCTCTTGGCACCCGGTGCCATCTATACAAGGTGCAGAGCCTTTTCTGGAACGGGCTACCATGACGCGATGACCGAAGTACTCGAGTAAAAAGGCGAGGAATATTCCAACCATGACGATGGCAGAGGTTGTTCCCTCGTAGTCCAGCTCGCCGAGGCAGTCATTGGTGAACATGAGAGTGGCATGGGTATAAAGCTAGCAATTGTAAGTTTAGGTAAAACCTTGAATCAAGGGATTGACTGTAGAGAACTTACATGAATGAATGCCGTTGAAATGATGATGCCGGTTCCGAACTGCTTGATGATAGTCATGACAACCGAGTTCACGGATGCAAATGGCAGCTTGACCAGTAGTATCGGAGCAAATACTCCGATCGCACTTGTAACCAGCACCACGAACAATGTACCAATTCGCAGTGGCATTTCATAGTCTCTCGTTTGTACCCCACAGGACGATGACGACCCTTCCGATTCGCCTGCGCCAACGCAGTGCCTAGATTGAGAACGAAATTAGCGTAGATCGGACCCAATCGAGGATGATAGACTCACTCCACGCCGGCATGGAAATGGCAATTGGTCGAGGATTCTGTATCTGTCGCCTCTTCTTCACTCTCGTGAGCGTGATCGTGTGTTTCTTCTTCGCCGACGAGAACGTCTTCACCACCCGAGTCTAGACAGTATCTGAGGGGTAAAATGTCAGCAAATATTCCCCGAGCACATCAATGGAGGTCATCATACGTTTGACTGCCATGTGAATGGCAACCTGTATAAGATGCAGGAATTCCGGTTGTTGGTGTGGCGGTTACTGAAACCAGCACTTCGTCTCCCGCCGAGTCAATACAGTAGCTGCTCAAGATATTAGTGGATAGATTCACCGAGAGGCAGCAGGACAAATACTAACACATCATCTCCATGAGCATGGCAGCCCGTTATCATCGAAGAATCGCCGGTTGTCGTCGCGGTTGCGGCATATGCGCGGGCAATCGCGAAGGATATGACGATCGACTTGAAAATCTGCATCGCAATGGATCTTCAAGCAGTTGGAAATGAAACGAAAATAGGATATCAGATCCTGGACCGCTTTTCAAGAAGCCTTACTCTGTAGCAGGCTCAAAGACGGATCTAGGACGCTGAAAATGTGCGATTTGTCGACTTCCTATAAAGATTCCAACCTGCCACCGGGGGTCGCTTAGAAGCTGACAATCGCCAAGCAAGACAGACTCTTTCCTGACCACAGCCAAGAGCACCAAATGAGCCATTTACCTCGTAGAGAACCGCTTTCAGAGTGTTTTGTCTTCTTCCAAGGTCCTCGCCAAGCATCTCTTGGCGGCCTCCGCTCCTCTTGGTACTTGGCATCGGCAAGAAGTTGTGTGCCTGGCAGTGCGAAATTGGTCGTGCGGACAAGCTTCCCTCAAGGTACTCTCTTGGCATCATCAGTGTCTAATCAGAGGGACCTTCGGTTGTGCGATTCGGTTTGGTGGTGGGCGGTTGCCAAGGATTCGATGTGGCAGCGGCGAAATCAACAAGCATTGGGGTTTCATTTGGAGGACCTTCGCAGCAGGTCACCGGGATGATGGGAGATATTCGCCGAGACAATGCGCAAAAGCTATAAATTGGAGATTATGAGCTATCGGCGTTGAAGCTGCAAAAGCATCGGGAGACCATCGAAGAGTGCCAGATGGAATGCCAGGACTGCACAGAGGTGTAAGATTCCTCCTCTCCCATCTTGCGTATGAATGAGGTGTCGGATGAAGCTGCGCTCGCTATAATTGCGCGCCTGGGTAGAATTGCGATGGGAAGTTGTTGCGCATCACGAAACCCCAATCCGACTGGGTTTCGTTGTCACCAATGGCGTGCAGCTGCAAAGGAGAGTACATCTGTGAAGGGAAGAGAAATAAAATCACACACGCAGAGATGGAAACAACTTGGTGCTATGTGATGAACCGAGACAAAAATGGAATTTGCGATTGAGGTTATGATTGTGTTTGTGGTGGCGTGAAGTGTAAGAACATTCTCCGCAGGCGATGTTGAGATTATGGAGGTCAGTGGGTGACCTCCGCATCTGAGCATCATGGTGGCTATCTTAGCTTCATCTTTGCTGATGGGAGTATGCAAACAAAAACATCACTTCCATAGTACGGATATTAATACTAGGGCAGGAGCGAGGTCAAAAGGGTAAACCAGTCTCGGCCTTCTAACACCTCGCCAGTGGTGCAGTTGGGTAGCTCCCACACTGCCGGCCTAATCTGGAGAACGCTCCAGAGAAGGCACTGGTTGGTGCATAGCTACGTCTGGGCTATGCAGATGAGGTCACAGATGGGTGGGTGGGAACCTGTGACCAGCCTACCGTCAGCGACGGAGTTGGAGCTGGGGGAATGAGCTTTAGCTCTCCTTTCTTTTTCTTTTTTTGCAGGATTGGTTTAACTGATAAATTCCTACTTGATTGTTCTTTCAAACTATACTATTTCATGAATAGTTGGTGGATTATCCTTATATCAAGTTGTGATGCTTGGGGTGGGTTGTTGAAGTTGCCCAATTTGAGACATCACGAACATCGCCCAGTCACAGCCCCACTTTTTCCCTGTTACGTGGGGTCGAGGGTTCGAGCCGCCCACCTGCTAATATGAAATTAATTTTCTTTTTTTCACAAATGATTAGATTTTAGTTAACTGAAAGCTTATTCATGTTCTACAAAGATAATCAAGTCAATGAACCAAAAAATACACAAGTTCGGGGTTCATCTTCCATTTTTCTGGATACTCCCGTGCACGACTCATGATGTCTGCGCAGTCCTATCACTATCCTTTTTCACTGTATTCGCACCCCGTGTGCACAATAATTCACAGGCCTAGAGCCGGAGATTTCGGGCTGCTTTATGAAGAGATATTTCGTGCAAATAGGCGTTCATTGGGTCAACCGAAGCATCGTAACTCAGCAGACATGAAACGCTTACTAGTATTCAACATTCAGGAGTAGTCTACCCAATCATTAAAAAGCAAGTCAAGTGGCATATTTCCCATAAAATCAAGAGACACCTCATTCATGAACATGCGTAGGTCATTGCCAGTGTCATCATTCATGTTGACCTGGCCATCTTCACCAAAAATAAGATTATTTTCACTTAATGGGTCCGTGAGCTCCGGTATTTGCTGTGCGATATCGTTGAAGAGTGGCATATGCACCTCTGAGCTTGCGTTTGCGTTATTTTGGAGGGAATATCTTGAGAATCGAGAGCCAAATTTAACGCCGGGAGCGATTCGAATCTAGTGCAAATTCGATCGAGCATTTCGAGGCAGCGTCTGGCCGAGACGCTCCTCTTTGCTAGTTGTCGAAAGCAGTCTCGAGCCTCAAAGACCGAATGATGCCACAACGGTAGCTCTTGGCTTGATTGATATTGTGTGTCTTTGCCGAGAAACAATACCAAAATCACCAGCGTCGCCTGGAGCAAGCAGTATGTTGCGTACCATACCATGTGGTAAGATGCATTTTCGTAGGTCCTCCAAAATGTCGCGATATCGTGCACACTCTCCATAGCCACGTCCAAGCATTTTTCTTCGGCATTAAATCTCGTCGGAAGGTAGCTGTGATACTTTTGACTGCCGCGCCAGAGTAGAATTCGAAGATTCTGCTCCTTCCATCGAAGAACTGAACGTGGTGCGAGGAACCAAGGTGGAGCTCCTGCTAAAGTGAAGTAGCTCGGCAGTGCCTTTCGCCAATTTGTCAAATCTCGTTCAAGTAATTCGGCGAGTCGGTACTCTATCCTAGAGCCAGCGGTTTTTGCCAAGAGGTACTCGCGGTATATAGTGTCTCCAATTCGGGAAAGCTTGGCTTGGGAAATTATCACGGAATAAATCGTCGGGTAGTCCACTTCTTCCGGTACGGGGGACTCAAGCGAGAGGCCCTAAAATCGTAAGCGAGGGGTTATCGTCTCTTGTGAAGGGTTCATACTTGGTCATCAATATTGCGAGGGAGACTAATATCGATAAATCCATCTGTCATAGTTGGCGGTCGGCCAGTTGTGATATTGAATCCACTTTCGAAGCAGTACATAGTCCAAAAGAGTTGTCGCCTTCGCTCGTGGCCAATGGTGTTTTGAGCACCGGTCGCCTCGCGATGTAATCCAATTCCGAGAGCAAGCCGGTAAGCAAGGCCAATGTAGTTGTACCCGGTGTTCGTTCGGTCTTTCTTCTGTAGATAGTTTCCGAGAAGCAGAAAGGCTTGAACAGTCTCGACGCTACCTGATTCCAGCATCTGAAGGGATAGCCCTGTCCGGGCTGCGTTGTAGAACTCCGATGTTTCCGGATATTCGGACTCTGTGTTCGAGGAACAGAATTGGCCAATGGCAAGAACCAAATAGTAGGTGACTCTCCATGGAGGGGAGAATTTGCTTTGTGAAGTGACCCTCTCCCTGAACGTCTTCTCGTGTAAGACAGGGTAGTGAATATGATAAAACTCAAAATAAGCATCCATGAGATTGCTTGTCACGTAGGAAATGATAAGATCTGGAGGGTCTCTGGTAGGCCTAGCTTGGTGAAACTTTCTGGATCCCTTGTGTTGCTGCAGTTTCATCGTTTCGGTCATGGAAGAATCTATCTCTTCCAAAAGTCGTGAACCAGAACTACTTCCTGTGAAATATTAATCGCCGGATCAAAGTAATCATTGACTTCAAGAACATATCGCGTATCCACTAACCAAAGTACCCCGCTTCGGTGGCCGAAAGAGTGGCCATGCCATCCGTGGGGGAAAGTGATCCTTCCTTCCACTCATAACTATCCGGGGTAACTTCACTGTCCTTATCAAATTGATGGCTGGAGTCAAAGGCATCGACACGCTCTTCCAGCGCAGATTCGTTGCTTCGTTCCGCTAGCGCAGCTTCGATGTTCACATCGGGATTAAGCGACTGAAGGAGTGATCGGAGCTGAGTACACCGATACTCAGCCGCATCGAGATTTCTTCGCGTCAAGGGGGTTCGATCCGGGGGACCCTCAAAACTACAGGTCTTCCCGGTCTTTTCGCAGAACGAACAAGGGTTGTTCTCACGAGAATGTAGGCATCGGCTCTTGCGCTTTTGACAGTTTGTACATGCTCGCGCTGCAGGTGCAAGGGTATTCTTCTTCCCAGACCGCCGCATGATACAAGGAACTATATAATTTCCGAGGTCTCTAGTATGAAATCACGCGAAAGCATGTCATTCGGAGCTTGAAGACAATGTTGTCGGGTATTTCGTCATTCGATGCGGGATGTCGGAGCATAGCCGACCGACGCCGGATTCTACCCCAACATTCACATTTGCCGCGGGTACGGTACGGCAATTTAAGCCAGTCCGAATACAACTTTTTCGAGATGCATGTTCTACCTCTTGAGATGATAATTAATTCGAGTAAATAAGGAGTATGCTCGATTCTATCAGCCTTGATTTTGATTGAATGTCGATTAGAATGTACTCCAGACAAAGTCGAGAGAGAAAATGTGCAATATCACCCAACTATTTACAGTGAAATGGCTCCTCCGTCAACAACAATATCTGCCCCATTGATATATGAAGCACTCGCACTGCTAAGAAAGACGACTGCACCGGTGACTTCCGATGGGCTACCCATTCGACCCATAGGATTGCGCTGGGACCAAATTTCTCGATGAGAAGCGATGCCGTCACCTTCATTCAGAATAGTATCCATATACCCAGGACTCACACTATTAACGCGAATGCCATATCGGGCCCATTCAGTAGCAAGGGAGCTTTTCAGCATTAAAAGAGCTGATTTGCTCACATTATATGCGACTTGTGGTTGAGGAAAGTTAACACGGTGAGCGGAGATGCTTGCGATAAACGTGATTGAGCCTCCGGAGCCTTGCTTGACCATGTGTCGAGCTGCTGCCTGGGCGCAGATAAATGCACCTGTAGTGTTTATATCCAGCATCTTTCGCCATTCGGATATAGGCATCTCAAGTGACTCAACAACACCAAC
Organism: Penicillium cosmopolitanum; assembly: GCF_028827165.1. Classification (NCBI taxonomy): domain Eukaryota; kingdom Fungi; phylum Ascomycota; class Eurotiomycetes; order Eurotiales; family Aspergillaceae; genus Penicillium; species Penicillium cosmopolitanum. Next base: position 2,068,658 of record NW_026622682.1, on the reverse strand, counting down.
AATGCCAGCAAATGAGACCAGAATATCCACTGAGCCTAGGACACGGGATGTTTCTTCTACCGCTGAATTGACGGCTTCTTCGTCTGTAATGTCCAGCTTTTGGTATTTGATTTTGGCTTCGGGGAATTTAGTTTGCAGTTGAGCGATCTCCTTCTCTGAATTTGCGGGGTTGATATCGAATATCATAAGTCCCTGAAGACCATGCTCGAGAAGGGCATTACATGCTTGAAGACCAAGAGTGCCGGCACCACCAGTGATAATTGCATTTCCTCGGACAGAAAATCGCTTCTCGGCACCAACAGCGGGGTCGCTTTCTATCGTCGATGGAGGAGCGGGGGTCATAGATGAGGCACTACCATCACTGAAAACCATCGACGGAACAACACGAGAAGTGAGTTCTTCTCGACTAGGTAAGACCGTCATATTGCGGTTTTTGGCTGCAGAGTCGTATGACGAGGATCGAATAGTAAAGGCTGGAATGGGAGCAGCAGAGGTGTGTCAGAATGGAGAGGTCAGAGGGCTGTGGCGAAAGGCTAAATACCCAGCCACTGGGTCGTTCGAATCATGCATAACGGTATCGGCGGATAGAAACCTTGGAAGAAGCCGTCGGTCAGTAGCAATCCGAACCTTGGAAGTAGCATTATATTTCACCTGGATGTCCTAGCTTTTGGTTAACTAATACACACGGAGAACTCCACTTATATCGGGGCACTGCCGACCGAAGAGTTCTCGATTAGCTAGCAACATCAAGTTTCAACCCTCAAAGACTCCATAGCAATTGGTTTAAATTGTAATTTTCAGAAGAAAAAAAAGCTTCCCTCATTTATTTAGATGTTATCAAGTTGCACAAGTACTTCACTAAGAAAAACACTTCTTTATCTACTCGCATTTATCTATAGTCTATGTATTCTATGACTGCTCTTTTAGGTGACCATTCAAGGCAAAACATACCCCCCATCAATAAGCACGTCACTGCCAGTCATATAGGTAGACGCATCACTTGCCAAATAGAGGTACAAGCCCTTGATTTCCTTCGTATGACCTTGTCGCCCCAGAGACGACATGCGGTATGCTTCATTAATGCAACCAGGACTAGCACCCATCTTGGTATCAAAGAATCCGGGAGAGACAATGTTCACACGTGCAAATTCCCTCCATTCGCGAGCAAGGGATTTTCCAAAGTGGGTAACAAAGGCCTTGGTGGCATTGTAAACAGGTTGATCAACGGGGACGTTGACAATTTTAGCACTCATGCTGGATGTGAGGATGAGATTTCCGAAGCCCTGGCGTTTGAAAACCTCACCCACGAACTTAGAGCAGTAGACGATGCCGTCGACTGGAGATAGTTAGAAACTTATTTTGACTCATAAGACGAAGTTTGCTCACCATTGACCGTCATCTGCTTGTGATATTCTTCCAGGGTTTGCTCCAGAATGGGCTTTGAGATTGCCATTCCTGTTCAAAAGTGTCAGAATATATTTAATATCACTTTATGCGTCTCAGAAGCTCACCAGCATTAGCGACGAAGACGTCAATTTTTCCAAAGGCCTTCACGACTTGAGTGATATTCTTCTGCACAGAATCGGCATTCGAGACATCGACCTTGTATGCCTGAGTTTTGATGCTGTGGGAAGTCGCCAGCTCTTGTGCCTTTTTAATGGCAGCATCATTCCTATGATTCTTGTTAGAAAAGCTCCATTGCTAGATTCTGTGCAAACTTACGAATTGTACCAAAAGGCGACATCAGCGCCAGCCTCTGCCATAGCCTCAGCAACGGCCAGACCGATCCCATCCGCTGCACCATTGACGACTACCACCTTGCCCTTCAAGCTGAGTTGCTCGAAAACATTGGTAGGCGTGTCAGGGAAAGGACGAGGGAATCCCTCGCGGACTTGGCCGCAATCCTGAGAGCTCATAGACATGTTAGGCGGCTGTAATGGGGTATGAGATGAATTGGGATTCGGGTCTGGATGAATGCCGCTCCTGATCTCTCGGAGTCTGGGGTATTAAAGCAACAGCTCGCAGAGTCGGGTGACAAAAGCCCGCTTCGGCGCGGTGTCGCCCGACACATGATGATGTAGCGTCGTGTTACCCCACGCCCCACAAACTAATCTAGAAAGTGCCCAGGTGTCCCCGGTTTCGCTCGATCTGAAAATAGATCGGATTTCTTCTTGTTCGAGGTCAGTGCTATTATATTACTTAAACATCTGGATTGACATGTCTATATATTTCAAGTTGCAGCACCACCTGGGCAGCAACACATTCCAAGGTTTATCTCTACGATTAGCATGGCACCGGGCGGGGAAGCACCTGGGCACTTTCACATTTAACCGACATGGGTCGGTTGGAATAGATTTCCATGGTTTATCAATTTATGAAGAAGCTGTCTATAGGAAATCATCAATAAATTTACCAATGCCGTGCAGAGCCCCTCCTTCTTGAATGGTGAAACTTTGAATATTGAAAGGGCTGTTGACCCGAATCGCAGATCGCAGATCGCAGCCGGCAATTAGCCGAGGTCGGAATTTTGTTGGAGCTAGGGGACAGAGATCTAGATGGTTGCTTTCAATTTAGAATATAAGCCAATGGATATAAACATTTTTTGGAGACCAATCAGCAACTTGAAATATATTGCCACTTTATAAAGATCTATACTATAAAAGAACCCCAGTCTATAACGCCATAAACATGCCACGTCTAGTTCATCATTCCATAAAGTGCAAGCTTATGCAGCAGCACAGTGGCCACCGTCAACACGGAGATCGGCACCAGTCATCCACGCGCTGGCATCGGTAAGCATGTAGATGGTAGGCCCCTTGAAGTCCTCTGGGGCGCCCAGGCGACCGAGCAAAGCTCCGCGCATCCAGGTCTCCTCAACCTCGGGCTTCTCCTTCAGAAGGGCGTCGGTCATAGCAGTGCGGATATACTGATTGGGTCATTAGCATTAGAAATAATTTTCAGGTTATGGAGAGACTTACTCCGGCGGACAGAGTATTGACGCGGATGTTGTGCTGGCCCCATTCCTGAGCGACCGATCGGCACATCTGGTGGACAGCGGCCTTGGAGGAGTTGTAGGCGGTGCAAGTAAGACCCTAAGATGAAGAGGAATAGTTAAAACCTTGATTCAAAGGTAGACAGTTTTTTTCTTTGGAATACTCACGCGATTGGCGATCTGGCCGGACATGGAGGCAATCATCACAATGCTACCGGGAGCCTTCTGCTCAACGAGAATGCGGGAGAAGTGCTTGGCGGGGATGAACGTTCCAAGGACACTAGAACAGTTATGATTAGTATTTTGATTCGAGCAATTTCATCGACGTCTTCATGGTCGCCTTACTTGACATCAAGCATCTTGCGATATCCTTCAACGGGGTAGTCGAGAGCAGGGACCATCTGTTGAATACCGGCGCATGTGATGAGACCGCGCATGGGCATGTTGCGCTGCGAAGCTTGCGCGGCGATATTTTCGAGGGTCTCCCTGGTCGAGGCCTCATCTGTGATGTCGCACTTGGTGTAGGTCGCCTTCAGACCGCGAGAGGTGGCCAGCTTCTGAACAGCAACCCACTCCTCGGGGCTGGGCTCAGAGAGAAGATCCAGACAAGCAACATCACCACCAGCCTCGAGGACAGCAGTGGTCAGGGTCATGCCGAGTCCACGACCACCTCCAGTGATGACGACTGTGCGACCGCGGAGGGAGAAGAGTTCATTGGTGGGCGCAAACGCGGCCGGAGTCTCGTTGGACTCTGGCACGACTGCTGGGAGTGTGTGGTCGAGGGTGGTGTTAGAGATAGAGGGAGCCATGGTGGAAGGTTAGATTGGAGGAAGAAACTTTGAAAGGTGCCAATTGCTATGCTTTGGGAATGTCCACTTCATATAAGGGAGTTTCCTTGCTGTAATGCAACAACAAAGCACCCACAGCTGGCCATGGTGCAGTGTGGTTATACATTGCCCAACTAGGGAAGTTTTGCGTTGAGAACCACAGTGGAACGGTTTCTAAAGCAATCGATTTGCCTAAACTCCAATTTCCAGACTCCTTCCCAGAGTCCGACAAATCATGCCGATTATGGCTGGCACCAGCCCGACCGAGAGTGGGTTTTCTGGAAGTGCATATGGTTACCCTTTGTGGAAATTCATGGGGTTGCTCAAGGGGCGCTGGGCATGGGGTAAAGAATGGAGAAGGCGGGCTGGGGCATAAGACTGCGAAACAGAGGCGAGATAACCAGGAGGCAAGAAATCGACGAGGCGTACGAGCCCCACATTTCGAGCAAATCATAGCCTGGAGAGCGGCGTTTGCGGTGCTTAAATATACCAAATCTGGAAACATTTTCAACTAGCTCGGGCGACGAGGTCACTTGTGGGGGGAGACTCGGTTCGGCCCACCGATATCTTTTCATCGGAATAGTAGATACGTGAGGGATGCCGAGTTTTGCTCGTGTGTCAAAATTAAGCTACAGGGTTTGGGAGCTAAAGGTCTGAAGAGGAATGATGGGGATAATGGGGGCTTTTAGCTCGAAGGAAAGAGTTGGCGCAGGGGATCTTTAAACTTCGTGATATCTGATCTGCAAGGATTGCGACTAACACACGGGAAACCGCAGGACCAAGCCTACTCGATGCGGTATTTTTGTGCCAGAATTCTTCCTGCACACCCCGCAATCCCGGACGTCGCCCGCTTTTCAGACCCGGATTATTACGATTCCGGGGCACGCGTTCTTCTGATTCCCCGGTCCCCAGCTACGCCATGGATTCCTGGAACCTTGAATGGCGCCACCGATTCGGTCGTCTCAAACGTGGGTGACACTTCAGGGTCGTTTTATAAAAGGAGCCAGAGCCCCACAACATTGGACTTAGACAAAGTGCTTGTTTACTTTCACATCATCTAGAACTTCTCACTGCGGCTTTTCGTTAGTGCAGTTTTTCCCTTAAAGAAAATTTCAATTCTTGAACGGTGCCATGACATTCCTCACCGGACGAGAGTTGGCATGGGCCATCACGGCCACTGCTGGCAGTGGTTTCCTGTATGTGCTTCTTCCTTTCGTGTTCGACTGATATCCCTTGCTGATCGCCACAGGCTTTTTGGCTATGATCAGGGTGTGATGTCAGGTCTTCTGACTGGTGATGCCTTTGTTGCAAGGTTCCCTGAGATCAATACAACTAAGACTGGACATGGTAGCTCTGCGCTACAAGGGACAGTGTAAGTGGACGCAAACCATCAACCGCGAGGCCGAAAGCTCACAATCCCTTCCTGTATAGCGTTGCTATCTATGAAATAGTGAGTCAATCGAAGCAAGAATTCTTCTTTCTATATTCTGATTGAATAGGGTTGCTTCCTAGGTGCTATAATCTCCTTGTTTGTCGGCGAAATGCTTGGTCGACGCAAGTGTATCATGGCTGGATGTGCTATTCTCAGCATTGGCGCTGCTTTGCAATGTAGTGCATATGGAATCCCCCAACTGATTGTCGGTCGTGTCGTCGCTGGAGTTGGCAATGGTCTCAACACAAGCACAATCCGTGAGTTTTTTTGGTTGTTTCAGAGATCGTTTTCGGAACCGACTGACGATCATCCCTTTTCTAGCTGTCTGGCACTCGGAGTTGAGTAAAGCAGCGAGCCGTGGCAAAGGAGTACGTCGCTTATCAAATGAAATAAAAGGGAACGCACTGACAATCTACATAGCTGGCTATTGAATTGGCTATCAACATCTTTGGTGTCATGCTCTCGTACTGGGTCGGTGAGTAAAGTTCAATCCCAACTCTAACATGCATTATACTTACGTCTGTCAGACTACGGTTTCTCGTATAACTCTAGCGAGGCACAGTTCCGCGTTCCCATTGCAATCCAGATTGCTTTCGCTGTCCTTACATTTATCGGTGTTGTCTTCCTTCCGGAATCTCCTCGATGGGTACGTCAAAGGGTGCTTGAATTCACAGCATATAGACTAACCGTCATTTAGCTCATTAAACATGGAAAAGAAGATGAGGCTCGCCACATTATTTGGTCCCTGCAGGACAACGCACGCGAAATTGATGAACACGATACCGTCGTCAGTGTTGATGTCAGAGATATCTCACAAGCTATCCGCGAAGAAACTGAGGCTTCAGCCGAAGGGTCTTTCAAGTTGCTCTTCAAGGATGGTCCGCAACGTTTCTTTACACGAACTCTTCTGGGTATGGGTGGACAGATGATGCAGCAGGTATCGGGCATCAACCTTATCACTTATGTGGGTAACCAAATACATCTGATTATCTTTACTTTTGCTAATTCAAGAACAGTACGCAACCGTCATCTTTGAGGAGTCCGTAGGAATGGACCACAACACCGCCCTCCTCTTGGCAGGTTTCAACGGTGTGGCTTACTTCTTCTCTTCCTGAGTACCCATCTGGGTCATTGACCGGTAAGATCAAGTCTATTTGCTAGCCCGGGAATAAATACTAAAATAATACAGTCTTGGTCGTCGCAAACTCATGATGTTTGCCGTCATTGGGCAGGGATGCTGCATGGCTATTTTGGCTGGTACTGTCTGGGATGGAACCCATTCCTCTGGTTTGGTGGCCACGGTTATGCTGTTTATGTTCAATTTCTTCTTTGCAGTCGGTCTTCTAGCCATTCCTTGGCTCTGTAAGTTTTTTCGACGCCTTCTTATATTCTTTAGAGCCATGCTAATATTCCTCACAGTGCCTGCGGAATACGCACCCCTTGCCATCCGAACCCGCTCGGCATCCTTGGCCACTGCTACCAACTGTACGAAATTAAAGTCAGATCGTGAATTGTTATTGATGCTAACATAATAAACAGGGATCTTTACTTTCCTGGTTGTGGAAATCACCCCCGTCTCAATTTCAAACATAGGTTATCGGACCTATATCTACTTTGCCGGTATGCGCCCCTCAATCGGGGTCCTTGGATTTCTTTCTTTTCGCAGCTTGCTAACACGAAATCAGTTTTCAACTTCTGCTTCTTTCCTTTGATCTACTTCTTCTACCCCGAAACACGACACCTCACACTGGAGCAGATCGACCACCTCTTCACTGGCGAAAAGGTCAAGCTTTACTGGCAATCTTCTATGGGAGTGGCCGGAGATGCAGAGACGCGCATTGCTCACGAGAAAGATGCCGTTCCTCACGGTAAAGATCCCGAAAGCGTAGGGGCCCAGCATTTTGAATAGATTTATGCTTCATTGGAGGATCACGTTGCAAGCTAGCAAGGCTGGAGCAAATTATTTTATTTTCAACGAATTTTGTTATTTTCCCGGCCTCGGGAACGCTATGTAAATTATCGAGCACTATGTAAAATTTTATACAAGGACGCAACTTCTCTCTTAACCAACCTTGGGACAGAGTAGTATCACTTCTCGACATAGGAAAAACTGGCCCTGACGATCATCTCGCTTCTTGCCGAGTTCCTGGTCAACTATTGCCGTATGACGAGTTCCGCCCTTTCTCGGGGATACCCCAGAAACCTGACTCCACGCCGCTCCACGCCACCAAACTCCTCGGGAGGCCGACCAACGGCAAGCCAGCCGGTGGGACCGACTGAGCGCTTAAAAGTTCTCCTTTCGGCAAGTGGCTTTTATGTAGTCCTTCCATCCCCACGTCGTACAGACCCTCCATCCCAACCCCCAGATTCTGCAGTGGCGGCCTTTGACCAGCGAGATGACAAGCACAATCTTCAATATTCTCTCGGCAGACATGGATACCGACAAGAGCCATCCACCCTCATTGTCGCAGGAACATAGACAAGATGCGAGGCAACTTGAGCCTAAGAAACGCACCCGAACTGGCTGTCTCAACTGCAGTCGTCGTCGACGAAAATGTGACGAAGAAAGGCCGACTTGCACTGGCTGTAAGCGCCGAGGTGATGAGTGCCAATGGCGCCTGCTGGGCTCATTTCGCGATTCCAACATCAAAATACTGGAATCCAATCACCCCTCGATGAGCCAGGGCGGCGCTGTGAGCAAAAACAAGCGCCAAAGTAAATTCAAGATCTTGAATGCTGTGCCTGGTCAGCATCGCACTAGGGGGGGCCAAACGTCCGATCGAAGAAAGCCCCGACCTATCGGGGCGAAAGAGCCCCTCTATCTCGCCTTCAAAGACGACCGCCAATGTCGATATGCCAATGGATGCGGCGACAGAAGTCCAGTCAAATATCCCTACTGCTTCTGGATATGCGGATCGACCTTCCAATTTGACTGATATTGGTCCTCCCTTATCACCCCCACTGACCGGCAATACCTCGTCCCATACGTCGCACGGTCCTAGTCACAATTCCCCCCACTGTGAGGCCATTGGGCGGGGTGCAAGTCATGTACACCAGCATGGATCAACCAGCCAAGAGCAATATCCGGCCAATCTGCATGTTGACTTTCAGCCTCAACTACCGGATCATGCTTCGCCTCACGCCTATTTGAACTCCAGTCCTGGATATGCCATCGATGACCTTGCTACACTGAGGAATCTCAACGGTGCTCAATTCCATTCTTCCGTGGAGGGCTCATATCAAACTGTGCCATCCCCTTTGTTTGATCATAGTGTCTTCTCCGACCCAGCTGATTTCGCAAATGATGTCTTTCTTCCGGGGTCGGCCTACGAGGCCCTTCACACGGCGCTACGAAACCGCCAGTTATGGACTGCTAGACCGGATGTTCCAAGACGGGCCAGCTCACAGGGGTCTATCTCTCATGTCAATACGCCGTCAGGCCGGAGCGATAACTCTTTCAGTCAATCTACGCGACAGCCTCAGCGCTCTAGCGCAGGTCGATATTTTGACTTGTCTCCAGAGCGAGAACACGTATTGTGGCAGAATTATCTGAATGAAATCTGCTCATGGGTAAGTTCTTTGCTCTTAGTTCAGCAAATATTCGTTGGCTAACAGTAATAGCTCGATATGTTCGACAATAATCGGCATTTTGCCTCCACGTTTCCCCAGATGGCAAAGACATCGCCGCATTTGCGATACTCAATTCTAGCTCTGTCGGCGCGACAGTTGGAGAGAGAGCAAAACGAAAAGTCTCAATCAGAGAGCTTATCTTTGTATCAAGAGGCTATCCATCTTCTATTCCCTGAGCTAGAAAGCAAGAGTACACCTGTGATTGCTTCTTGCGTTATTCTCTGCGTTTTGGAAATGTTGTCCTGCAACCCAAAGGAGTGGCGACGCCATTTGGATGGATGTGCTTATCTGATTCAGGCCGCGGGTATCAATGGCTTCTCCGGGAATGAAGAGCAGGCCCTTTTCTGGTGTTTTGCAAGAATGGACGTCTGCGGTGGTCTCATCTCTGAGGAAGATACCATCATTCCAATTCACAACTGGAGGCCCAGAGATATGAGCTGCTCCGAGGCATCGCGTTTGTTTCTTTCTTCCAACAAGACAAATTTTGACACATATGCCAATTACACTGTCTATCTATGTGCAGAAACACTCAGCGTTCTCTTCGGGTCATCATCCAAAGCCCCGCATCCCTGCACATCGTGTCAGTCGTTTCCTGAAGAGGATGGAAACTCTTACGTCCACCGCTGGGGAGATTTGTTCACACATGTGGAACAATGGTATGAGAATCGGCCCAGCCAGATGAAGTCTATCTTCACTGTTTCAACCCCCAGCCAAGCTTCACGGGACAAGCCTTTTCCAACGGTGCTATATGGAAATGGAGCTGCCAGTACGTTGACCATCCTTGAACTCTTTTGGCTCTTGAAACTAATCATATTGAACAATCGCCAGTTTCCGGAAATCAGCTGTATCATGTCAGTGCCTTACTATTACTCCAACAAAGACCGAAGACGATAGTCCTTTCGAAAAAGCCGGTATGGTTTAAAACGTCCCAAAATATTTCTTTATATGAACATCCGCTAACAAAGTCTTAGAAATCTGTCCTTTGGCATGCTCGCCAAATTTGCGCTATCTCTGCTTCAAATTCTCACCAGTAAGTTTTTTCCTTTTTGTTTCTTTGTTTCTTGAAAAAATTAAATTATCAAAATACTGATCGTTTCCTACTTCAGTGGATGCTGGACCAATGCGCTGCAACCCCTCTGGATAGCCGGAAAGGTCATGTCGCATTACTCCGAGCATGAAGCTATAGTTGAGACGTTGGTCCGAATTGAGCGTGAGACTGGATGGGCGACGACATGGCGAGTTGAGGATCTGAAAGAGTTCTGGGGCGACTACGATAACGAAGATGAATGCGATGTCGATATGGATTAAGGGATATGAGTACTATGAATTATGAGCGAAACGGATATAGATTTTCTATCCTCAATATAGAACCGCGAGGTTTATTCCTTCGATATTCTTTCGGATTCCAAGCTAAATAAATGGTCTTTCTCTGTAACACTCTGCTTGTACGATGCTGCCATAGTGGTGCCCTGTTTTCGGACCACCTCCGTGCGGGGCTTGTGGCCCTCGAGTCGAGGTCCATTATCCACCCAATATCCGAACGAATTGGAAAGCACTGTCGCTCGTAAATTGACCCAAATACCCCAGTCGTCTTTGATCTCGCCTTCTTGGCTTCCAAAGATTTAGGGATAAATGCAATCCTTCCGATCGTCCAGTTTACCTCGAGTCGAGCCAAAAAGAAAAGTACCCCAGAGTACTCTTAACCCCGCGTCTGTCCGACCTCTTTATACAAATTATAAAACTGCGGGGTCCCCAGGATAAACATTCTCTCTGTTTTAGTGGTAATATCACCTAATTTTAATGCCAAACATTTCTATAAGATGTCATCTTCCATCCCTTCGCAGTCCGCACCAGCTGAGCCCCAGACCAAGATTGCGCTTGAATCAAAAGTCATCGCTAGTTAGTAATTTCTTGGCTGCGCAAAGTTTGGTAATTGACAAACATTACAATAGTCACCGGTGCAAATCGAGGAATCGGACTCGGTGTCGCAGAATGTTGTCTCGTTAACGGTGCTGCCAAGGTCTACTCCATCGACATCGGCGAAACTGGTGATGAATTCCAGGAACTGTCTACGCGTTTCCCAAACCAAGTCTTCGCAGTCCAAGCCGATGTAACACAGGAAGCTAGCATCTCCGCCGCTGTGGATAAAATCGTTGAGGAGGCCGGTGCGCTTCACGGGATGGTCGTGAATGCAGGACGGACGAACCACAAGGCCGCGCTGGATTTCACGACCGAAGAGATCGAGGCGCTGTTTTCCGTAAACGTGAGTCTCATATGACACTTTCTCATGACCAGATTTCAGGTGGACAAGGCTTACTAATTGGAATTCTTCAGCTCTTTGGCGCATTTTACACGGCCAGGTGTGCCGCCCGCGCATTCATTAAGCTCGGAATCAAGGGGGCGATTGTGTTCACAGCTTCAATGGCTTCGTATCGTCCTAACAAGGTGCGTAAAGCTGATTTTTTAGAATTTATCTACCGTTCTATTGGCCTTTTGCTAGTCATGTTTAATTATCGCGTCGGCTGACTTCTGCAGCGCGTTCCATCCACCCCCTACGGCGCATCCAAAGCTGGCATTCGGAATATGACGCACACCCTTGCTATGGAGTGGGCTCAGTATGGCATTCGCGTGAATAGCGTCTCGCCTGGACTTGTGAATACTGCAATGACATATTGGGTCCCCCAGCAGCCCGATTGGGAGCAGCAGTTGAAATACTACGGTGGATTTCCACGTCTGGCGGAGGTTCAAGAGCTCGGCGGTGCTTATGTGTATCTCTTGAGTGATGCTGCGAGCTACACAACCTCGATCGATATTCCTGTCAATGGTGTCATTGGAAGTAAGCCGAATCAACAGGAGCCCGTAAAGAAACTTCAGTTGCTAACATTTATAGTTTGTTAAATATGCTGTAAAAGAAACCTGGAAAATATCTCGCGAATCATTCATACGACATTGGACAAAGTTGCAGAAAGAACTGAGATCGTTATACTACTAGCTACATGAATTATTTAGAAACCTCCTGGGTGAATGATCAACAACAAATTCGCTTTATCAGCTGCCAGTGTAACCCGAAGTTATGGGTTGTGTAGCCGACTCGGAATAGAAACTTGAAAGGTTGAACCTTGAAGTTGGCGCAGTCCTACCTAGTAGTAATAGTTCCAAGTTCAAAGCTACTATATATCACTACTAGTATGAGACATGACGACTTGAACTTGCTCCACAAAAAAGTCGCATGCTACTTGAGATCCGCTTCTCCCTGTGATTTCAAAGAAGCACACAGGAAAATATGGCCCGATCAAATGTACCAAGAGCCGAAAAAGTGTCTGTAAAGCGCACGACTTTTCACGGCAGTAGCCAACGAGGCCCTGACTCGCAGATTTTACATAATTTCTATCTTGGCGATCGGATAATGACTCCCAATTCCCCCTTTTCGGCAAGGGGCATGAAATTCCTTCCCGTAGTCGATAATTGCTTTTGATAGGCTCGCCAAATGTGCGGCTACTACGGAGTGCGGAGTACAAAGAAGCAGTTAGCAAACGCTCACTTCCACAAACATCTGTTCTTTTGCACCTCAGGCTGCTTTGGTAGGTTTCAGCATCCTCTACCATTGGGTACTCCTGCAAATAGGTGGGCCCTGGTGGACCCTGTTCTTTCGGGGCCAACGTTCGGGTCTGAGGGATTCTCCATCCCGACTCCATTTTAAACCCTCACTCCTAAACACGTCCCCCAGCCCCGCCAACTCATGAAGTTGGAGAATTCACGCACCATCAAGTGCTCGTTCTCACCGCAAGCATGGGTGGCAAGCCCTTTCAATCCAAGGGCTGCACGAATTGTAAACGGCGGAGAGTAAAGGTACATACAAGGCCCACTCATCTAAATTACCCCTGGACCCCGAATTTCGACACTAACGTGGGGGGGGCGTTTAGTGTGACACACAACGGCCAGAATGCGGCAATTGTCTGAAAAGAGGCATTCAGTGCGAGGGATATGAAAGAAGGCTTGTTTTTGTCTACCAGAATGGCTCCGACCAAAAAGATGAACAGAAGTCACCGCGGGATCGTCGTCGCACGGGTCAGGTTGCGGCGCGACCGCCAATGACAGTGAATACAGCTTCATTCAGCCGAGAGCAAATTGTCGCTTCATATATTAATGTCTACTTTCCCGATGACATCACGGGAACTATCGACCTCGATCCTTGGTATATTCTGCTTTCCGGAATATCCGCCATACCAAATAAGCCCGTGATGCTTGAGAAAGCTATGGCGGCGACGTCTTGTATCTATCTTGGCAAGCTCAACAAGGACACTCGCATGCTTAATCATGGACTTCAGCTATATAATGGTGCGATACACCATGTATCGCAGGAGCTTAGCCGCAACAAGTACACCGATGAGCTTTTCTTTACAATTGGCATTTTTCAAATCCTGGTGGTAAGTCTACTGTACCAACTTCTGATATTCTCAATGCACATCAGCTGATACCGAATTCAGGCGCTGTATTGTCCCCATGGTCTTGACGTAATGGTACATCAAACAGCAGTGACCAACGGGATCTTCAAGCATATTTTATCACATTCAACTAACAGTCCCATCATCAAAACTCTATGTCTGGCATTCCAGCGAATGCGTTTGGTAAGCTCCCACGTGAAGTCAAGGAAATGGCTTCTCTATCGATCTCATGCAATTCAACTAACTGTCATGGCATTAGTTAAAATCACTTTCACCAATTGAAGCAAATAATGTAGTAGACTTGGCTAGAGAGCATACCCCGGCGGCTTTGATCTCCAACGAAAATGTGGCTGTTGATGAATTGTTTCAACTCATGGCCGATATCTCACCAATTGCAGCTGCAGTCAGTATGACCGATGTATCCGACAATACGGCCTGTCACCTATCGCTCTATGACTGCCTTGCACACAGAGAAAAACTATTATCATGGTATTCACGCATGAAGGATCGTATTGGTGGCAGCCATTACGTCGGCGAGAGCGGTGATTTTCCGTGCAAAAACATATCTTCATCGGAACATTTATTCGGTCGTCCCTATGGCTTCTCCTCTTTGGATAGTGCGAGGTTACATATTCTCTTCTGGTCAGCGATGTCCATCCTCCAGGCTCTGCTCGGTCAGACTCATGCATATGCATATACATCTGCTCCCCCCGATCCTTTCACCAACAAAGAATATCAACTTTCAGAATACTATGCGGACGAGGTCAGTCGAGCCATGCCATATTGCCTGCAGGACAGCATGAAGGCGTGGGGCGTCAGCATTACGATTTTCGGCATGGGTCAAATCGCCAAGGTATACATGGAACTCAGACGCGAGGAGAAGTTTATGTGGAGTCAACAGCTCTTCAAACATGTGGGTGACATCGGATCCGACCTTGGTTATCGTATTGGCGAACTTCTGCAGTTTGGCTGGGGTCTTTTGGAGCAATCCGACCGCAATGAGCACCCGGAATTGTCGCCAGTGCCCACGAGTCCATCTAACCCATCTAGTGGTGCATCTGCTGCGTCTGCAGTATCCCCCGCGTCTAGTACATCTACCGCATCCACCGCCCCCTTTCGTCGCGGAATATGTACCCATGCATGAGACCATAGATATGCCAACGCGATCAAGGTGGGAGCCAGGCCAGTGAATTTTGTGCCCGGAATGAACATAATTTGCAGATGCTGGCATCTCATTTTCTGGGGAAGATTAAATTAGCATATATTGGACACGATTGATACATTGTCTATTTCATGATGGCGGGCTCAAGGGATGGCTGAGTCTATCACTGCTCCTGTATACTAGTATAAGGCATCTCATGACATGTTCGCTTTGAATCAGAAGCTACTAGTAGTACTAGTCATAGTCGAGTAGCCAGTAGCTTGTACATTTCTAGCAATACACTGCCCTGGTGCCAGTGGATTGAAGAAATTTTTCGATAGTAGTAGAAGGAGTAATAGCTCACAAGCCCCGGCTGGAGGCTGCTGGAATTTTACGGTTTTCAAGCTTCGAATTCAAGTTGAATTACTATCTACTACTAGTAGTCTTTACTAATAACTTCCGACCCCTAAAAAATTCAACTTTCCAAGGTTGGAAGTTCCAAAGGTTGAGGTTGGAGTGGAATACTATGCCCCATGTTACTAGTACTACACAGCACTGAACTCCTGCCGAGAAATATATTTTTGACGGACTCGGGCGGGGCGACAACACTGGAATGGGTAGTATATTTCAACCATAACCCTGAAATACAACTAATAAATGAGACACCATGAGCCGATGACGAAACCCACTACTTCGAATGAATATAAATACTACTAGTAGATACCAGGTACTTCATTGTTCTGAGACGTAGCGCTTTCTGTAGAAAAGGAACCGTTGTGAAGTTCCATTGTTAACACCGGCCGATCGCCGATCGCAACGAATCAAAACGTACATCAAAAATAAATAAAAAACTACAACAAATGCACACAAATACACCCCTCAGGTAATAGGGTACAGAGTCTAGTAAGTTGTATCGCGACATCTACAACTATCTTACACTACAAGGTTGAAGAACCACCTGAGAGACAAATGTTACATATGAATTTCTGGGCGAATCCACCTCGAAATTAGAGCTATTAGCGGCACCCCACAGATTTTGCCACACGAGTCTGTGCAGTACTATGATCAGACAGAGTTCTACGGAGAACATCGTACCATGCACTCAGTTGGTACCTGCACATTGGAATAGGGGAAGGGGGTTGTTGCGGACACGAATGCGGACAACGGGGAACGAGAGCGCACGGGGCGGCAAACAGATCGGCCGCTAGGCATGCATTCTTGTCCGCAAACTGCCAATAGCTGCAGCATTGACTCCTGCAGGGGTAGTCAATCCCTTCTTGAGTGAGTAGGGAGGAATGCATTGAGTAGGCCGCACGAGATGTTGAATCAAGGGATGATGGCAAAAGCGGGCAAAACATTTGACCTTGCAGTGCGGCAAAACAGGCTCGTTGTTGAATCACTCAACCCCTACTGTACCTGGACAGGGGAGAATTTGATTTATCCAAGGACACTCGATTAATTGGGCACTGGTGGAGAATCTGGCAAAGGAGATCTTCCACGGAGTAGTTTGACTGAGAAAGACGAGAGCTGTTTAAGAGTGTTTGTCGTTTGTTGTGATCGCCTTGCGTGTCTTGGCCTAGCGTTCTCTCTGAAAACTGTCTTACGCTTTGTTGACGTCCGTCTTCGTCGAAGTGATGCGCCTGCCTCGGTCTGTGTGGACTTGGAGCGCATTCCAGGTTGACACAACATTGTTTATGTACGGGGGTGCCCCAGCTGTCTCCATCTCTGTCCCCACCGAAGCTTTTAATCAACCTCCACCGACAACACCTCGGCACCCTGAAGCCAAGACCAACCAATCTAGTTTAAGGAGAACCGCGACCAAGACGAAGGGAAAGTTTCGACGATCATTGTCCTCCAAATTCTAAACAAACGGTGCCACCAGCTGCACGCAGACCACAGTGAAGCTCTCAACGAGAACGCAATGAGTCTGCATGGATTAGGAGTGATTGGGGCCCAAGTGGCCGCATCTCTCAAGGGAAGCGACGACAAACACGAGAAGAAGCCGACATCCCCACGAATACAATCGCCATCATGTTCCATCCAGTCTACTCCAGAAATCATCCACCCGCAGGACTTTGACCCAACGATAGGGGCGAAGCCATATTCCCCATTCTACAAACACGGATCACCTACGATATCCTACGAGCAACTCACTTATGAGACGAAGAACAATCTCAGCCAGAGCCACTTGCGAGATATTGAGAATGCTGGACCTTATTCCGCATCGAGGACGGATAGTCCGCGACGATCAAAGCTGTGGGAAAAGGAGCAACCGAAACGGTCGTGTATGCAGTCTTTGAGCACTCGACAGCGAATGGCATTGAAGGCGGTGGTAGCGGTTGTGACGGTGGGAAGCATGATTGCCATCGCTTTGGGGATCACAGTGGCAGTGGGTGGGGCAGCTTGGAGGTCGAGTGCTGAGCAAGTGACAATGGGTGGATAGTGAGTTTCACGAAAACATTTGGCATTAATATCCAGGAAACCTGAGCTAACCAGATTTTGCAGATATCCTGGAACCAATGATTGGAGAAGAATTATTCCTTCAATCGCGGTGAATTCCTTTTGTGTTTGCACCAGACCTCCCGTTTCGGGATTGTACATTATGAATCGCTGGATGGTACTGGCGAGAACAGCCAGATGCTGATAATTGTATTCAAGCCAAGTGTCAATTGAATTGTAAATTGAACCACAAATCGCAAAGCAAATGCAAATGCAGATAAACAAACAGCCGAGAAGAGAAGATTGAAGATGAAAAAAGAAGCCAAAGTGGATGCAGTGTGGATAGCAGACTAGTCCACAACGGGTGTAGCCTCGGCCCGAGATAATCCGGCCACGTGACCACACGCACCTACAAAAGCGCCAAAATTCTCTCCATTCGACTTTCTTTCTTCATCGAAAAAAAGCAACTGAACCTGCCACGACCCTCGTCCTGTCTCTTTTGACAACTCCACGACGTGTGTTGCCTTCGGTCCTTCGGGACTGATCGGTTCAGGAGAAGAAATTCCCCGATAGGAAGTTCGCCTCCCGTTGGGTCCTCTTTAATGAGGGCGATGGGAGGGGAATGTCGAAGACGGGATACATCCCACACTTTTACCTACAAGTATTTGTTGTGAACCATAGCTTATTCGTAGTAAAAATGCCATTGTACAATGGAGAAACCCCATGGTCATTTTGTATGTAGCCCGGAGTACCGAATGTTGAGAGAAAGTGCTCCTGCTGTCAGACCTCCGTGGAGATTATATGATCCCCGAGGTTCCAATGATTGTCCTTGACACTACCCAACATGGCTGCCCTCCAAGCTTAAAATGCTACACTTGTTGGTGCTACTATTTCTCAATGCTGTCGGCGATTTCTGATTGTTCCGACTGACATCACGGGAATGCTGGTTCAGCATGGCAGACTGTTTCATCTCTTGAACTGCCGTCCAACTTGTCTGGTCGAAGACTCCATCGCCCATTGCTGAGCCCCTGGGAAGCACCAAACAGAGGCCCTTAATGGACTACAGGCACTGTCGTACTGCCGAAGCAAGGCCATGCCGTCATGCAATGCCGTCATGCCATGCCTAAATGATCGGGCAAGGGGCCATCGTGGTTGGCCAAGTCAGTCGGAAATACCGATCCCTCGATGATATTCCGTGGAATGCCGCACCACCACCTGCGCTGCGGTTCATGCAGCGTTTGTTTACACTTTTGATGGCAGCCGACCATCGTAGGGGCCCAAGCTTGTTGACTCGTTGCTTGTCTTCCATTCCCGACGGCATTCTGATGGGGCCTCTGTGCCTGGGTCAGGCCTCGATACCCCGTCAACGCCAGTGTTTGGCCATGATTGCACATTCCACCATGCTAATGAGCGATGGTGATCATGAATGCAAAGGAACTACTAAAGCACTATTAACCTCTCGGCAATCCTTGCTGCTGTTTGGGATCACCTTCTTCTAATTGTTGCCATTCTTTTACTTGCTCCCGTAGCATCGGTCTACTGTCACTCTTTAACTAACGCTCAATTCTTTCTCATTCCGTTGTCAAGTAATACCCTATTGCATTTATCATCATGAAGGGCTTCGTTGGTGGAATTCCCCTGGCCCTCCTGGCCGCCGCTGCCCAGGCACAGGCCATGGAACACACAGTATGTCGAGATATACCTGCCATCATTCACGAGCACCATCGCTAATCTATATCTAGATGAACGGCGCCAGCGTCCAGCCTCGCAACCACGAGGGCTTCGGACAGCCCGAGATCGGAGGCACTGCCCTTGGTGGACCCTCAGGAAATGACGAGGACGGCACTTTCAATGTTCCCTATGCTGCCAGCATCCACACTCACTCCGATGTGAACGAGTTCAGCAAGGATGATCACTCTGTCAAGATCAAGGACACTGATGTCTACCCACCTAACGTCCACCCCGGCCCTGCTCTCGGCCCTGGTGCTGGTCCTTTCCCTCTCAAGCGCAGCTGGCCTTCCGGTGGCACTGCTGAGGGTGGACCTTCTGGCAACGATGAGGGCCAGACCTTCAACATGCCCATCACTGGCAACTTCAACACCGAAGTGAATGAGTCTTCCGAGGATGACCACTCTGTCGATATCAAGAACAAGAACATTCACGCTCCTCCCGTTGTTGCTCCTGTTTATACCCACCCCGGTCCTCACTTCGAGGGTCCTCCTGCTCATGTTGTGGAGCACCCTGTTCAGGGCCGTCCTCACTTCGATGGTCCACACTCCGGTGGCCCCCCTCCTTTCTACGAGGCTGATGACAACAACAACGACAACTTCAATGGCGATCACTTCAACGTCGCCGAGAACGACGACCACACCGATTGGGTGAAGCGCGACTTTCCCCACTTTGGTGGTCCCCCTCCTTTCTACGAGGCTGATGGCAACAACAACGGGAACTTCAACGGAGATCACTTCGGCGTCGTTGAGAACGACCACCACACCGATTGGGTGAAGCGCTCCGCTCCTGGCGGCACTGCTCTGGGCGGACCTGGAGGTGGTGGCCACGGCCCTGCTGGTTACCCTGGTCACGCTTCTGGAGGCACAGCCCTTGGTGGCCCCTCTGGTGATGATGAAGGAATCAGCTGGGGTCGTCCGATCACCGCTGATATCCACAGCCATGTGAACGAATACCACAAGGATGACCACTCCGTCAATGTCAAGCACAAGGTTATTCACCCTGAGCCTGTCTACGAGTTCGAAGCTCCATACAAGCGTCACTGGGGACCTCACAACGGTGGCACCGCCCTGGGTGGTCCTTCCGGAGATGACGAGGGTCAGACCTTCAACATGCCCATCACCGTCAACACCCACACCGGCATCCACGAGAACGCAAAGGATGACCACTCGGTCAAGATCAAGGACACCCACGTCCACCCAGCTCCTGTCTATGGTGGCCCTGGTCCTTATGTCCCCCACGGTGGTCCCTGGCGCCGTGCCTACTCCCCTGACCGCGTTTCTGGCGGCGGCGGTGGTGGCACTGCTGAGGGTGGTCCCTCTGGTACCGATGGTGGTGAGGACTTCGGATCTCCCATCGACGTTGGTGTTGACAGCGGTGTCAATGAGCACAGTGAGGACAACCATGCCGTCAAGATCGACAGCACCACTGAGCATCCTCACTACGAGCAGCCCGAGCTTCCCTGGATGACCTACCCCGAGGCCACCACCTACGAGGTTCCTGCTTCTCCTCCTGCCCACGAGATCGAGCAAGCTCCCCCAGTTGAGGAGACCCACGAGGTTCCCCAGGCTCCTCCCCAGGCTCCTCACCACGTCGAGGTCCCTGAGTACCAGCCCGCTCCTCCCAAGTCTCCTCCCCACGTCGAGGTCCCTAAGTACCAGCCTGCTCCTCCTGTCGACCCCCCTCGCGAGCACCACGAGCACCACGAGGAGGTTCCCCAGTGCGCAGCTGAGACCCACGAGGTCGTCCGCACCGTGACCAAGACCCATTTCAAGGAGGTTCACCCCACCGCGACCACCACCGTCTACGAGAAGGCTCCTACCTCCGTCGTCACTCAGGCCGCCCAGACCTCCGTCGTTACTCTAGCTGCCCAGACCTCTGTTGTCACCCAGGCTGCCCAGACCTCTGCTGTGCCCCTGGCCGCTACTCCCATGAACGACCCTGAGTCCAAGATCTACTCCAGCGCTGTCTTCGCCAGCCAGGTCGCTCCCTCATCCTCGTCTTACATCCCCTACCAGAGCTACAACTACAACTCCCAGCGACCCATGAGCACTGGTGCCTACTCCATGATCCCCGTCAACGTGCCCGCGCCTTCTTCCACCGCTATGCTGAAGTCCATGGCTACCCCCTCTGTCAGCCACGCCATGCCCAGCGGTGCCGACGCTATGCACAGTGCCAGCCCCTCTGCAACGCCCTCTCACGGCATGATGTTCCAAGGCGCTGCTACCCGTGCTTCCAGTGGTATTTTCTCTGCTATCGCTGCCGTCGCCGGTGTCCTGGCCTTCGTCTTGTAAGGGCAGTCGCCAGTGCCAGTGTATAATGGATGTGCTCGAAAGTCATGAAGAAACCCCTGTCGATCGTTAAATTTCATTTCTTATCTTCCTTTCCTACTGTGTCTCTTTTCGTATACTTTTTGTACTCTATTTCGATTCCTCGCACTTAATGGCCGATTTGCTTCCGATGAGGTTTCGCCTTTTGAGAAATATGACTTGATTCTTCAAAATGTTTTTCACGAGTGTCCTTCTTAGGTCTTCGTAGTTCTAGCCCTCAGCTTCGGCGCTCAACCGATTCCCTCGTACCTAAGTCTTCTTGGTCGACCCATCTGAGACCCGCCGTCGATCTCCCGGTTAGGGCTACCCGACTTGGTTTCGTCATTGCGAATCATACTAGTATCAACCACCTTGATCTCACCACTCTCTCCAAGATTCTAGCAAAAGATTGCAATGATCGAGACCAAAATGTACATGTTCTGAACCTGAAAAGACCTGTTCTGAGAAGGCAAATTGACAACCAATCAAGGCATCTCATACACTTACCATAGCGTGATATCATAACCCCATCATCCCCAATTTCAACGCCCCGGACAGTGACATCAGTTCCAATTCATGCAATTGTACATCTATTTAAACCTAATACACTCCAGACAACACTCAAGGTACAGAATTAACAATTAACAACCTTCTGCTGAAACACACAACCCAATCAATCAACCACCACACCCTCATCTATCAAAATGGTCCGCGAATCCCAAAACCACCAAGACCCGCACGAAGGCGGCTCAATCTTCGACATGGCCTCAAAAGGAACCACCATCCCCAACGACGCCGGAAAAATGAACACAATTCCCTCCGTACCCGGGCCGGACCAACGAGTCGAACACTTCGCCTTCGACAACGACGGCCTAGCAAAACCAACAACAGCCACAGCAGCCGATAACGCAACCGACATGCCGCGCTCAACTCGGGACGTTGGACAGAGTGGTGAAGTGCTTACTGGTGCTGGTGATACGTTGCCTGCTGCTGTCGAGTCGAAGCGTGCCTATATGGGGAATAATGTTCCTGGTGCGCCGGCTGATAGTAGGAGTCAGAAGCATGATCGGCAGAAACGGGGGGCGTTTGATACTTATGCCCATGAAGATGAGGAGTCTTGGGATGCTGTTGGGGAGAGTCAGGCTACGAAATAGTCGGCTGATGCCCGGTGGGCTTTCGAGTTGCTCATGAGTTATGACTTTCAAGGATTGGATTGGTGGTGTTGTCACAGGTGTATGAATGTCTGTTGACGATGCTGCCTTCAAATTTAATGAGGCCTCAAGTTCTCGATGTATTATGATAAATCAAATATAACCTGCTATATGATCCTCTTTATACCGTTCGATCCCAACCGGGGGTGCTTGTGTATAAGCATAGATAGTAGATCAAGTAAACGATCTAGCATCCTCACCCCCAAGAAACCCTTTATAGATATCTTCCAAAACATCCCGCTTTCTCTTGCGAGTAGCTTCAGCCGCTTCCTCCTCATCATCCAATTCACCATCCGATTCTCTCGAAACCCACGACCGAATCGTGCCATCCCCATGCGCCGAAAAAAAGCTCCACGCCTTCTCCACTCGCCCCATTGCCGCGCCATACAAGATCATTTATACGCGCAGCACTGAGCGCACTAGATCGACCCCGAACCTGCGATTGCGAGGACATTGCCACACCGGGAAGTTTAAGTCGTTTAATGAACGTCCCCTCGCGCAGCTCAAACATAAAGATCTCGCCGCGGTCATCTTGCTCATTGAAATTCGGCCAGAGGAGTGTTTCATGCCCCGGTGTCATGAATCCCTTCGGAACGAGTAGTGGAGCTCTCTCAGCTAAATGCGAAGTAGAGCTATTGCGTACCCTCGGACCAAAATGAACAAGAGTGTTTGCGCCACTCGCAGCATCCCATACCCTAATCCGCGCGTCTTGTCCCGTAGTCACAATATGACTACCGTTAGACGTCCACCGCACGCCCGTAACAGGCCCATTATGCGCCCGAGCAGTCGGTGAAAAGGCCGGGCGAGACTGGTAAGATGTCGGGGTAGACCCTGATCCTGGATCTACCAGACCGACCGGGTCGTCCATGTCTAGCGTTGCGATGGCGGAGTTGTGTCCTCCTTTCCGGACGTCGAAGATTATAACCCTGTTATCGACGGACCCTGATGCAAGTAGGTAGGGTTTATGCGGTGCCCATGCAACCGATAATATTGCTGCATTATGGCCCGGTAGGCCGTGTGTTGCCAGGCCCGAACGTAGATCTACCAATCGGACGGATTGTTCTGAAGTCGCGACGGCCACGAGGAGGGTCGATCCGGGGGCGGAGGAGAATGAGTGGGCGTACGGGGTGCAGTCTAGATTGAATGTGTGGAGGGGTGTAATTTCGGGGGATTGTAACGCTGACCATTTCAGTGTGCCATCGTGCGCGGTTGAGAAGATGGTTGACGGGACGGGGTCGAATGGGTAGATCGAGAGCGAGGTTATGGCATGTGTGTGGGCGGCGCTGTGTGAGGGTTTGCTTACGGACGCACAAGCTCGGTGGATATGTTCGAGCTCCGAGCCTCTGCTCTCGAGATCCCATAGGTGAATTGAGGGGTCGGCGCCTCCAGAGATCATACTGTATGTTGTATGTGTTGGTTAGAACCACACTGCAGGTGGAGGGGGTTGAAGCGAAGTCACGTACTACCGTCCCTCGAATTGGTCAATTGCAAGACAATTCACTCCTGACTTGTGTGCATAGAGCTTCTCTGTCGGATCAAAGTCTGGGTTTAACGTTGTGTCATCTTCAGACTGATCTGGCGCTGGCGCGGCTCTGCGACTGGAGAAGCGAATCCCCGGTGCCGGTTCGAGGTTGCGCACCAAGCGCTCCGTCTGCGCGGTGTGGAAGTCATTGGGAGCGACAGAGCCGAGGGCTCTGTTGAGCAGATAGGAATTCATTCATTCCAGGGTAGTTGCAATAGCGAAGAAGCACCCCAGGTTAGTCACGGACTTACGGTTACTGGCGATCGCGGGTGACCTCATCGGATCAACGTTGGGCCGTCGCATTTACGCATCGCCCATTTTGGCAGTCGCATGTCTTCCTTTTCTTTCCCCCACTCGAACATTGTTGGTCTTGACTTGTCGCACATCCTCACTCAGCAGAATGTCGTTTGGGCATTCGGAGAATCTGAGTCGAGGCACATTTATCCAACCACCTACCAAAGCACCAAGTTCTCGGAGGAAAAGAAAAGAGAAAGTCGAAGAGTCGCAGTCGCATTCGCCAAGCAAAACAGTCAGATTTGAGGAGACCTCCAACCCTCAACCAAAGGCTCGAAGACGCCAGGCCAATCTATACGATGCAGTCGCCGGTAGGATATTACTCCTTCTGTCAAATTGGCAAAGATAGAATTAGAATGCTGATCGTAGACAAGGCCGTGTCACTGCCCGAGGATTCGCCCAATCTACACCTATAGCCTCTAAATACCGTGATACTGCGTCGTCGGGGGCTCGCATTCAACGACCAGAAGAGGTCCTCTTCCGCAAAGATCACCCCATGAGACAAGCCGAAAACTGCGAACCATACTTTGCGCACGAGAATCTCCCCGCTGACCGTCCTCTGCCCAACTCGGATCTCCTCCAGTCAATACACGCCTACGCCTCGGACTTTTACAAATACACACTAGGAGAGAGCGGGAGGAAAAGTCACTATAGCATGAATGAATCCGCACTGCTGGCGGTGGGGATTCTAGTCGAGGAAATGGCGAAGGATGGCCTGGGCGACAACGGCCATTTGCTCATGATCGAACCGCAAGGTCTGAAGGGCGATATTAGCGGCAATGCGGAGGATTTCCTGCCTAAACGTGGTCGACCGGTCGGTTGGAGGGCAGATGTCGATGGAAAGAAGCCGAAAGCTCCCCGGCGCAAACGTGCTCAGACTATTATCCAGCCCAGGCGCAAACGGCCCAGACTCGAAGAGCTCATCGGGTCCAACAGGAAAAGCAGGGGCGGTTGAGAGGTTGCATTGTTGGTGGGGCGTGCAATGGTGCACTTTCACCTTGCAGTCACCTGCATATGATACGATAATATTCATTTATGGACAGTGGATATCTACTAATGCCAACTTGGAGACCAAATAGCCGTGGCTCGATAAGGATGTTATGGCATGCAGCCGGGTGCTGTCTCGAAATATCGAGCTGCAAGTCGCAAGTCGCAGTACGGAGTATGGAGTCTGGAAATGACTACTCTTACCGACTGGAGGAATCGATGCCAGTCAACCCAGCCAACCTAGCCCAACAGGCGAGCTAGGAGCAGCAAGGTCGAATGCAGCGCCAGATTTGAAAATCGGTGGTCGCATTCAAGGCCTGCTTGGACACAAATCCTGGGTAGACACTGCTGTTGATATGATTGATATACTCCATGCATGGCCATGGTGCTAGTAATGAGCTAGGAACTATGGAATATGAACTAGGCTAGGGTCACGCAACCAATTGCCCAATCCAATTAGCAAAATACCCAATCAATGAATCAACACAGTTATGAGGAATCCAGGTATACCGTATTTTCTACATAGTCTACATAGTACTAGTCTACACACCCCCATCCCATTTCAACCTTGTGTTTTGGGTCGAGGTTAAAGAAGCTTGAAACGGACCGTCCTCCGTAAAAGGAATTTTGTCAGCCGCTCCTCTCCACTCCTCCACCCGCGAATTGCTTGACTCGCTCATCGTTTCACCCGATCAGGAATGGCTCACCGTTTAGGTTTCAGTTGATCTGATTTCAGGACTGTTTCCCTCGGATCCGTCGGGACCCATTGATCCTAGCCATGGTATGTGAATCCCCCCTATGGTGGAGGATTGGGCATCAAAGACAAACCAAGAACTCTACCCCGAGACTACGCCAAACAAGTCTAACTCTGACACTGACTGACGCGTCCAACAGCCACCGAAGCTATCGAAAAGTGACAAACAGGATCTCATTGTGGCGCATCTTCGGGCGTCTGGCACCTGTCACACACTGAAAGATCTGGAAAAGGCCCTCCCATCAGTCGCCTCGATCAACAGCATCCAGGTCAAAGAATACATCCAAGCACTAACGGACGAGAACCGAATCCGAGTGGAAAAGATCGGCAGTGGGAACTGGTACTGGAGTTTTGGCAGTGATGAAAGAATCCAACACGAACGCCAGTTGGGCCGGGTGAAGACGGAAGTGGAGCAGGCCCGCCAGAGCAGAACTGACGCGGCGGAGGCCCTCGCCACTGAAACCACGCGACAGGAGAAAGAGGCCGATTCCGGGATTGGATGTGAATCAGAGCGCATGGCACTGCAGGCGCAAAGAGCCGAGCTCCAGGCAGCGGTTGATCGGCTTCGAGCAGAAACAGCGGCAGCACAGCCCGGTGGTGGTGGTGGGGAGGAGCAGGCGCAGGAGGACTTGATTCAGTGCGCAACAAGGGTGTCCTGCAAGTTCGAGAGGAGCTAGCGGGGTTCAGGCAACAGGCACTACAATGCACCGATAATATCTACGTGTTGGAAGAATATCTGCGTCGGCTGGCGAGCGGGGACCGGGAGATTATCAATGCGGTTCAACGCGACTGTTATGGAGACGAATACGTGGATGGGGGCTTACGCGAACTAAGCTAAAGAGGAGAGGGGGATGTATAGGATGTATCCAATCATCCAATCATCCAATACCGGTGGGAGAGTCCCCCCCAAAGCCCGAGGGAAAGGAGAGAAAAAGGAGAAAGCTTAGCATTCTTAGTCTCGTGGCTCTATCATTTACCACCCACACCCACCACCATCACCATCACACCTATCACCTATAGTAGATTAATGCCCAAACTAAAATAAGAACCAGTGTTAAAAATTTTACCAAGTGAAACGTCTCACCAAAAAAGCCGAGTGACCCTGCCCAGGGACTAGTTCGAACCACGAAGCTTGACTGAGTCTGAGTGTACTCAGTGTACTCAGTGTCTGCGTAGACTGCGGCTTATCGCGAAACTCTCCCTGCAACTTCCCCCGGGCCCCCCTCCTCTTCCCTACCACTTCCACTTCCTCCACTTCTTCCTCTCCCTCTTATCCTCAACTTCCATTCTCCATACTGCGCCACCCCTTCCATTCCTCCCCTTCTTCTTTCTCTCCTCTCTTCTTCCCCCCCTTCAGCCACCCCCTCGTACCTAAATCGACTCCCAACTCAACTCCCCCGACTTCCTTTAGGCTCCCGGCGCTTACAGTCTCCCCATCTCCCCCGGCTCCCCGACTCCACGACTTGTTCGCCCCCCCCCAACCCTCCGGCGACCTTCGCGCGCTTTCTCAAGAAACAATGTGGTCGAGGGATCATCGGTCATAACTGCCTATCCATCTGGCCTTGATTCTCGCCCGGATATACCCCGTGGAGTTGGAATCCGGTCCGTCTGCATCCCGTCCTCGTCCTCGAACGTCGGGCTCTCGACGACCAGGACCGTGTGCAGTCCGTGCAGTCGCGCGGTCTGACAACTCTCTTGATATCCTGATATTCTCCAGCCCAGTCCAGTCCAGGCCAGGTCTATCGCCCACGCCGCCACAGCCACATTCTGCTCAAGCATTCTCCCCGATAGATCGCCCTAGCTGTTTCCTTCTCCAGCCACAACCTCGAACGTGCTGTCACCCCCCTCGCGATTGGATCTGCAGCTATCTGATTATCCCCTGTGTTCCTCTCACCCCACCCCACTTCTCATTTGGATCATCGCGGCAGTCTGGTATAGATGCAGCGACCCCCGGCTGTGTGTCATGTCCTCCAACCCTCCCACCCAGACCACCACGTCTCCGGTCATCAGTCGGAATCGCAATTCCTTTCTTTCCAAGTTTCGCTCCCCGCTCGGTAATCGAAATCGAAGCGTCACCGATTATTACATCGATCTCGACGATCCCTGGCGCTCCTACTTCCCTGGCGATGTCATCAAGGGGACCGTGATCATCACCGTCGTTCGCCCCGTCCGCATCACCCATATCGTCGTCTGTCTCCATGGATTTGTCAAGGTCTTTAAGAATGCGATGCCGGCAGGTGAAGTGGCACCAGATCTGGGTTATCTAGGCCCGGGTCGTGGCCGGCGCGGCGCGGAGTACATGGGCAACGGGTTAGCGAGCTTGTTCGAGGATGAAGTCGTTCTCTGCGGCGAAGGACGCCTTAAGGAGGGTATCTACAAGTTTCGTTTCGAAATGAGCCTCCCACCTTATGCTCTCCCGAGCAGTATTAACGTGCGCATTCACTTCTTGCCTACTCTTTTCCCAAGTGACTGACTGACTGACCAATTTCGTCCTTTCTAGTTCGAGCGAGGCACTATCTCCTACTCCCTAACTTCCACCCTCACCCGACCGACCACAATGAACCCTACACTCACCTGCCGAAGACGGGTCAATCTTCTAGAAAATATCGACATTGCGCCCTTTCCTGCCCCCAAGGCCCGCATCGTCACTCTCGAACCAATCTCAAAACGCTCCAAATCCAAAGCAAAGGCCAAGTCCGTTGCCTCCGACGCCACCCCAGGACCCGACACATCCTCTATAGATACCCCGGTCAGCGGAACTGCCGCTTCAGTCGACAACCGCCCGCCACTCAGCCCTTCACCTAGCAACGTCAGTTCTTCAAGTCGACCGAGCAACAGCAGCCAGAGCTTTCACATCGCCAGCGACCCCAGCTCGTCAACGAGTACAGGTGGCGGGCGCAACAGCGAAGGTCGCAGTGCGACCCCGTCTGTCTCAGATCGCACAATCACCGCCAAAGCCGAGGTTCTACGTGCAGGTGTGCTACCGGGCGACACACTACCCATCAAAGTTACTATCAACCACTTCAAACAGGTGCGCAGCGCGCAAGGCATTGTTGTTACTCTCTACCGGCAGGGCCGTATCGATCTTCACCCTGCCATCCCGATAGGTTCCACTGCGAATGGAAAGAAGCCGGTCTACGAGGATTGCTATCCCCGGTCCCGCACAGGGCTTGGTGGATTGACGTTGGGCACCAGTCGCACCAGCAGTACCTTCCGCAAAGACCTATCTCAGACATTCGCACCGCTCATTGTGGACCCTAGCAACATGACGGCAACCGTTAAAACATCCATCCGAGTTCCCGAGGACGCATTCCCGACCATCACTCGCGTGCCCGGCGCCATGATCAACTTTCGTTACTACGTGGAAGTTGTGGTTGACCTGCGGGGCAAGATCACATCTACCGATCGTTTTATCCCACGCTTCAAAATGGTATCAGGCGGCAGCAATTTCTCCCCCAGTGGTCAGGTTCTGAACCCGGCTGACGCTAACGGGAATAACCTCACCGCCAATTGGGCGGGAATATTTTGGATACGGATCATATCCGCCGGGAAAAGGGCGTAATTTCGGTGGCCTTTGAGGTGGTTGTTGGTACGCGAGATTCGCAGCGCGGCCAAGCTTCGATAGAACGCACTACATCCAACGTCGCCGAATCCACCACATCTCAAAATGCCCAATCTGGCGCAGCAGGGGCTTTGATCAACCCCGTTGATGGAGAGGAATGGCCCGAGGCCAGTCCGATGCCTGTCTCAAGTGCTGAGTATGGCCAAGAGGACTATGGATTCCCTGAGGGAGCTTGGTCAGAGCACCCTGAAGAATATCACGAATATCCGCAACCGATAGTGCCCATTGGGCCCATGATGGCTCACCCCGAGGTGGAAGAGCCCGTGGACGAAAAGACTCGACTACGACGACACGAGGAGGCTCTGTTACCCGGTAGGCCGGACGAGGACGAAGCGGGGCCCTCGAATGCCGAAGCGATGATGCCGACAGCGCCTGTTCTACCGGAAGACCATCTGCTGCAGGACTATCAGCATCTCCCTTCTCCCGTTACTGAGGGCGTCCCGCACGCAGTTCCCCACCCGGTCCGATCTGCCGAGTCTTTGCAGACCATTGTTGTCAACGGCAGCGCTCCCGAAGCCAGCGAACCCTCCGCTCCGGGCGAAGACAAGCAGGAACTGGAGCGGCAGCGATTGCTTGACCAGACGAGCGCACCCAGCGCACCGCCGGAAGAACCGAATGGCATTGGCGGTGGCAATGTCAATTTCAATGTCAATGGCACTGGCCATGGTCACGGTCACGGCGAACCCGGTGAGGGTCCAAGCGCTCCGGTGTTTGATGAGGACGACCAACTCGTTGGCGGCACGGCGCACGCGGGACGAATCCCTACCTCGGTATCAGCGATGAGGAGAGGATCCGATCTGTTGTTCAAATCATTTTTATTATTATTACTTGTACATTTCGCATTTTTGGGGCCAGGACATGGAAGATACCACTACTCGCATATTTCTGAACACACGGCGCGAGGCGTTAACCGAATGTAACATATGGAGATAGGATAGCGATAGCTCAGCTATATACAATCATACGATTATTCTAGTATTCTAGTATTCTAGTATTCTACTGAGCTATTCTATGCTATTCTTTATGATCGTCTATTTTACTCTATTTTACTACTCTAAATCTAAATACCACCCTACTCCTCTTTAAACACTAAACATAAACAGGTGGCATCAACCGAGTGGCTTATCTCCACGGGGAAAGCCTTAGAAGCCTTGGCGGCCCGGGGCAACTTTGCCTCGACCGATAAACCTCACCTCCCCCTGTCAACCTCCTCTCTCCCCTCCACCTCCACCTCCACCTCTGAGTCCACCATCACTTCAAAATGGCCTTCAAGAGCGGGTCGTTCGCGACCTTCCTCATCCTTTGCCGTAAGTCATATCCCCATCCTCACACACAATCCATCCCTCCACCCTCCACCAACCACCACTCCCCATTTCAAATCAACCCCAAACTAACCCCCCCCTCTTCGCATAGCAACCTGCTTCTTCCTAGGAATAATCTTCTCCCTATTCCCATACGACTACCCAATCCTCTGGTCAACAGTAACAACCCCATCAAGCCACTATGACTACTTCGAAGCCCACCTCCGCTTCTTACACGCCAGTCCACCCCTAATCCCGCGCATCCTCCACATCGTAATCTTCCTCGGTCTCGCAGGCCTCGTGACAAAACTTTACCGCCCCTCCGAATCAAACATGCTCTTCGACGGCGCTTCGCTCGTTCTCTACATGTGTGGAATTACAGTCTACATTGCGAATATCGTCAAGGGTCTTCGGCTTGCGTCGGCGGGTCGGTATGGGGCTGATCTTGCTGCCGGACCGGATGATAAGGATCAGATCCTAGGCCGCGAGGATTCGCTTAAGGTTCTTGCTGCTAGTAATACGATTCTGGCGCTTGTGCTTGTGGGCATTCTTGTGTTGCAGGCGGGGCAGTGGTATGCGGAAAGGAAGGATGCGCAGGAGTTTGAGAGCTTTGCTGTTGGGAAGAAGGATAAGCATGAGGGGGGGTGCGGAGGGTGTGGCTAGTGGGAGTTCGTCGGGTGCTAAGCCGGGACGGGCGGGGAGTCAGAGGAAGAAGAGTAATTAGGTGTGCCTCTTGTGGGTTGGGGTGAGGGTGTGGTATTATCTTCTTCTTGCTTTTGTCTTTCTTGGGGGGATGTGCTGAGTTGGGATGCGCTGGGCGGCTTCGGCTTTCCTTGCCTTCCAACTTCGTGCATCTTCAAGGTCAATGGTTTCGATATTCTACGGAGTATACTGTACGACTCTCTTCTCTGTCTGCCTGATTGACGCTACTCTACACCCTGGGTCGAGAAGGAAAGACATTTTACTTTCAGCTGTGACTTTTTTATGGTTCTTGCATTGTGAATTCTCGAATGGATGTCGAGTTCACATGTTCTATGTACACAGGTCCCCTGGTGGCGCACTATGGCATTTGTCTGTACGATGGATGTGCAATTGAAATGCAGAAATTCAAAATGGAAATGGAAATGGAAATGGAAATGGATATCGATATCGACTCGGAAGTTTCATCGATGGGCGTATGCTGTACCCAAACGTATCGTGTCGTGTCGCAGGATCAATGCGGGTGGTGGATGATAAATGGTAAATGGTAATGGTAAATGGTAATGGTAAATAATGGGAGATCAGATCAGATCAGATCATATAAAGATAGCAGGTAGATGTTGGGAATAATGTCGTCACATCGCTGAAGGGGAATCATAAGTGGCAGTGCAGGTCATAACGAAGGGTAATGGTGATAACAATGGATGTCAAGACAAGGCATATAAATGCATGAGATAAGATGAGATG
The DNA here is from genome assembly GCF_028827165.1 of Penicillium cosmopolitanum. Classification (NCBI taxonomy): domain Eukaryota; kingdom Fungi; phylum Ascomycota; class Eurotiomycetes; order Eurotiales; family Aspergillaceae; genus Penicillium; species Penicillium cosmopolitanum. Next base: position 2,036,578 of record NW_026622682.1, on the reverse strand, counting down.
GATGGGATCAACGATGGTGTGCTTAAGCGAATGAAAATGGGCTGCGGGGAAGATCTGGCGAGCGCGGGCTCAAGGCCTTAGCGAAGAGATCTTCGCCTGACTCGGCACTGGAAGTGCGCACGATAGAACCCATTGAGCTGATGGGTGCGAAGCCAGGCGCGTCGGTGCTATTCTGCGCTTCTTGCAGAGCTTCGGGTGGGTGCAGTGCGACGGGCTTAAGGGACTCCGGCGCTGATGGGTTCAGTTGTGACATCGGCGTTGGGGTGGGGTTTGTATCTGGAGTTGGCATGGAGTGCGGTGCTCGATTGGCAAGGCTGCGGAAGGAGCTGAATGAAGATACAGCGACATCCGGTGACTGCGGAGACAGAAGAGAAGGTGTTGATCCTGTTTTGATGTCAGTTAGCTTTTGCGGATATACTATTTGATATCAAGCCTGCGTTGAACTTGAACTTACCGCCATTAGGTGAAAGGTCTCGCTCGCTCGTCTGCAGCTTCAATCCTTTGAGCTTATCAGACAACTTCTTTCCACTGACGGGTGACACGGGGGTGGCGGGGTAAGTGGAGGAATGATTGTTGGACGATTCATGGCTACTGGCAACACTTTCGACGCCATGTGCTCCGACGCCGAAGTTCGACTCAATCCATTCCTTCTCTTGCACCGCCATGTGCAGCGCAACTCCCTCGACATTGTTTATACTCTCGTCGCGGATCTCATTATCCAGTACACGCAGTCGTTTCTTCGCCCAGATCGTATGCAGTACACCTTTCTTTCCGGCAGAGCGACCAGTTGCACCCAGCTCCGGCGGAAAAATTGCCGGTAGCGGATTCAAGCGCAGGGTATCCGGTGCCGAGGAGGAACCCGTGTTTGGCTCGTATGATAGTGTGACGACGGGCGGGATGGTGGTATTCGGTGGAAGCAGGAAGTAGAAGCGGCGTGTAGTATCATTTGGTCGTTCATCGGCCGGCATGACGGTGGTCTTGCCCTCCCAGGAGACATGCCACGAGCCCTCGGCGGAAGAACGAGTAATGTCATCATCTTCCCATTCGATCATTAAGATCTTGGTTCCATCGTTGGCCTTGCCAGCCTCGAACTCGAAGCGGGCGAGGGCTGTGATGGAGAGGCTACCGGCCTTGGGACCGCGGGGGGTCTCCAGGTCAGCGAATTCGCTGTCCGGTGTGAAGGTGGGCGGCATGTAAGCCATGGCGATACCGATAAGAGGGCGTATTGACCTAGGGTCTACTAGGAGGGTGTGTCGAGGATCAGACTAGGGAATGGGGCGGAGTTCGGGGCGGCTGAGGCACGGCGCAAATAGGGAGAGAGAGGAAATGCAGGGCAGGTCGGCAAAGGGCGGAGAGGGCAACGATACCAAAGGGTTCGAAGAAATCCGAGTCTTGGAAGAGAGGGGTGCCGATCACGGGAGTAGTCTCTTCACTAGTTACTAGTAGTACTTCGTAATTGTGTGCAGTTTCAGGTTCATCTTTCTGTTTGGGATGCAAAAAGGTGTGAGGGGTTGCTCTATTGGTTGCTAATTATAGAAACCACAGCTCTTGGCATGCCACTTGTGCAGAATGGTGTGGACTAGTATGCATTTGAGAGCTTTAGTCTCCTTTATATTGCCTAATATCCTTTGTTTCCTCAAGGAATGAGCTAGAATCGTTTAATATCCATTAACAAGGAACTATACAATCAAGTTCAAAGCAAAATTGCTTTGCTAAAGCCCAGCCCGACGCATATAGTACAAGGAAAGTGCTTCCCCTGTATCGAACAGATGGCTCGCACGCCATTGCAAAAAGAAATATTCCATGGCTGGTAGCGAAATAAATTCCAAGGCGAGAAAAAGAAAACGACGAGGTAAAAAGGTTGGAAAACTGACACTTGGGGAGTCAAGAAATGCCCCGGGACTCGAAATATCCTTGAGAGCTCAACAAAGACAACTCAAACAAAGGGGGAAAGATGGATAGCTCTTCCACACTTTCTAAATGAACTATTGCATCTCATCCGAGTCTTCTTCGTTAAATTTAGCAATCCAAAGCCATTGATCAAGTATCAATGGAAACTTTGGCTCGTATAGACCTGCCGGACTTCCGGGTAAGCGGTACAACTCATATTCCTACATTATTAAGCCCTTGTTCCTGCAGATATTTTGACACTGTTTTCGTGTGCAGAAATCAACGAACAGAACAAAGCAATCGAAGATATAGTACGCTCTCGTCTGAGTCCGAGTCCACGCCTTGCTTCGGACTCGACTTGAAACTTAGAGGAGGCTGGAAACATTTGTCGGCAGTTCGGGAAGACAGGATTAGTTAATACCAGATTCAAAGGGATATTCCAGTCATTAAGGCAACATTCTATCAAGCTGACCAGGCAATTGACCGAAGATAGAAAGCCTGTTGCATTTCCTAAATATAGAAACTCTTTCACATTGTTAACCTTAGTTTTTTGAAGTCTTGGGGGCAATTGGGGCAGTTCCAGTGACAACTAGGAGCTTGTATAGAGCTACCGTACTCGCTGCCAGCTTGTACGATACCAGCGTCTCGAGACAAAGGATTAGGTGAAAAACAGTCAGGGTATGATACAGTATCATACATTCTGACAGTTAGATCAAGACAAGCTGCAGGGGCAGCTGAGATGAAGAGGCACTAGAGAGTGAATAATGACGCCGGCGCAAGCCATATGCCCCGTTTAGAGCAATGAGCTTCGTGGGAGGGGCCGGGAAAGAGGAGGTATGCAGGGTCGAGCCGACCAGAGACATGGGAATATGCAGAAAGCGGAGTCAATGTTGAGTAGATCTGTTCTAAAATTAATTCAAAAGGTGTGATGGGGAAGATAGGGGTGGGATGTATTGTTGATGGCAAGCGATGATTGGCATGCCGAGCTATGTCTTGCGAAAGAAGCGCCAGCTAGCTTAAGGTCGATAGCTACTGGGGGCAGGATAGTGCATGCTGATGGGTCAGAGCATGAAGGTGTAGCCGCTCAAGCTTCGTGATAGTCACGTCTTGATGAAGTCTGAGCCTATTGTGACGATCAAAGTGGCATAGATAGGTTCAAATTGGTTCAAAAATAGATCAAAAGCGCCATAATGTACTATTCTTGGAAGCGAGATGGAGTCTTTAGGACATTGAATGATCAGCAGGTGCAAGACAGCGGGGTTGAGCTCGTCTCCTCGATTATCAACGGGTATGGCATACCTATTGTAGTGAAACAAGCGGCCGAGAAGAACGCCAGGTGGATCAGCTGGAGAACCAAAGCGAGCCATTGAGAGCCGAGATTGGCCTAAAAACGAATCATATCACCTTTTAGCTTCAGGTTGTGCACCAAAATGATCATCGTCGATGCACTTGAAACTCATTGCATCTGTAGATGGTGAAGATGAGATAGTCCATTAAAGCATCTTGAATGCTCCAAAGGATGGATTCTATTCAAAAGCATGTTTGTCTGGACAAAAGAAGAGAACTTGGTGGGAAATGAATTACTACTATTCCTCATCGAATTTGGCAATTGTCGTTATATTGATATCGAGGAACGAAGACATCAAATTCCAAAAATATCACAGACCTAGTTAGCTTTGGGTATCGTGGAATGCAGGAACCCCAGGGCTGCTGCGATGCCGAGAAAGCGGGGGTTCTATGTTTAGGACACAGAATAACCAAAAATAGGTCAGAGCGGATATCACATTGCATGAGTCGCACATGGTCATTCTGCATTCCCCTCGTTTCCAGTTTTAATCCTAGCCAGTGCTCTCGATTTTCTTCTTCCCCCTCCTTTGAAGACCTTGCAAATTGTAGTGCTCTATTTCCTCCAGTTACATAGTATCTCTAATCCCAACCTATGCCATAGAAGCATGCTCGTTTGAAATCTCCCTTACCCCTTAAATTGGAACCTTATTGATTCACCTCATTGAAAGGTGGGTGATCACACCGACAACCTCCCTCAGCGCGAGGAGAAGCCAGCGATCAACCAAATGAGCCGGAAATAGCGAATCACGCTTGATCCCATGGCATGTAGATGATCTCACTCTTTGTTCACGTGTTTGAACAAGGATGAGAATGGCCGGCGGCAACATCAGGACCCAGCACTTAACACGTCACCTCGCACTCCTCTGGGACTTGGAATAGGGACTTCCGTGCTCAAGATTGCCCCCACAGGCGGGGCAAGAAGGCTAATCCCCGGGCATCCCATTGTTCCACTCGCTGATTCTAGTATAGCGCCGGCGCTTAAGTGCAGCAACCATGCGACCGGAATCTCATCACCAACTTTTCTGATTGGCGAAACCCATTGCAATGTGGGCGGTAAGTTATTTTTGTCTGGGCCTTTTGTGATGAGCAGCTGTGAGAAGAACCAATATAAACACTCAACTCGGTCTGTATAAACGGGGAACGGTATCGTTGAGGACCAGCAAAACTTTATTCAAGAGCAGTTCGCTTCTGCTTATTCAGTTTCCTTTCGATCTTGGGGGACACAGATGGTTTAGTGAACCCCTTGTATTGGCGACCCAGAGGGGACCTCAATACCGTGTATTGCGTATTTAAACTTGACCGTCCTGGTTACACTTCTACTACTCCCCCTGACCTGCTATTGCTGAGGCGCCACCGCCTAATGGGGGTTTCAAATGCCCCTAGGTGTGGCCCAAACGCCTGGAGTCTCCTTGAAACATGGGGCCGAAAAAGAGGACCCATGAAGCAAATCACCGTCTCGCCATCCTGGGCGGGTTTCTTCAGCGACAACTTGAAACAAGATGTGCGCTTTGTCCCCCAATCACCGTGTGCGTTTCGACTGTGACATCTCGGCCACCTGCACGGTAACGAGCCCTCGGTACAGTGGCTTACGATGTGTGGGACCGGCTTCTGCTTTCTCGAATGGCCATTGGCGCAGCCACGCAGAGAGAGGAGCAATGCTTCTCTTTGCACCATGCATGAAAATAAGGGAAAGGTGTGATGCTCGAGTTAAGTGTCAGGGAAAATACTAGTAGGGCTCTAGGGCAGAATTAAGCTTACACACTACTGGTTGGAGATGTGTGATTGTGACTGTACGGTGATTCCCGGTGGACAGACCAGGTTGTGTAATATTGCAAGTCGTAATACCATTAGGCGTAATTATACCGAAGTGTAAGATCTGTAGTTCCACTAGGCTCTCGATGTACTTACACTGATGATGGGCCGGCAGCACAGAATCCTTGATTTTGGAAGCAAGGGTCTTGCTGGATTACCTTCCTTTTAGAAAATACATGGCTCATATATCTAAAATATCCATATATACGAGTGTTTCTTGATTTTGGAGCAAACCAACCAGTCTATCCAAACATAAACATGGAAACGAAGATTTTGAGAAGCAACCACCTTGGAAGAATTCATTCAAAGAAGAATTATCATTATATTCCTAAGCCCACGTATTACTACGCATATCTCTTAGGCTCCGATACCACTCAATTTAGACAAAATCCCTTCAAGTTGGATCGAATGTACTGGTTACCGCATGAATGAGTGAGCATTAAGATGTCTACCAGTCCAAAAGACGGCAAGGCATTCTTTCTATATCTTTCTATGGTACTACATGATCGAGTAAAAATGCACCTTGAAGCGCTCTGCGCGATTAAAGGTTCTACTGCGAGTCCAATCCATGTAAAAGCTCCATAAATCATGGAAGATTAACCTCAGAGCCTCTTACCAGACACGTGGATCCCTGCGTTATAGCTTTTTCTACCCAAGAGGCTGGGTGGCGCCGATATGAGGCTCCAGTTAATGTGAGGATTCAGTGTTGGTTTTCGGCAATAAGGATCTAGATTTGGGGGCGTTACCTGTTCGCTGGGTCGAGGAATTTTATCTATGCCGCCGCGTGGTCCAAGCGGGTGGTCCTTCGATTTACTCTGCCTGATCCGCACCCGCAAACAAGTGTTGGTTCGGTACCAGTAGAAAGGATCCTGGCAAGGCGCAATTGCTCCGATTTGATGGCCGTTCGATGACATGTGCAATGTTCCGAACGCATAACTTCAGGTAGGCACAGCAACTGGGATAGCTATGGAACTACTGAGTCGTGGGCGGTGTTTCCTCGAATTAACACAGCTCTCCAATTAAATGGGAGCAATCCGTCCAAAAGAAATACTGTTAGTTAGTAGTTGGAAATTATCGCAACACCTAACAGTCCTCGTAGAGACTCTTTGACCTCGTCTTTTCGAGCCTAAGCGTCAGCATTAGGCCACCAGTCTAGCGTAATGTCTATGCGAAGGCATGATCGGACACGTCAGGATTCACGAATCAGGTTGTATTTCCAAGCCACTATGGTAGGAAGCGTATAATGTAATTTACTGCATGAAAAACACCAAAAGAACAAGAAAAGGCACCAAAAATGGTTGACAGGCAAACCAAACCATTTCGCCGTATGTTTTGAAGGAAAACGCCCCCAAATTGACGCCGGAACACCAATCTCCTCGCTAAGAGCCCCCAACTAGCCCAATGCAAAAACCAGATTTCATCACGCAGAAAGGTATATCGTTGGGTAGTGGTCATGAGACCTCTTTGCCTTCCTTGACTTCCTTGACTTCCTTAATGTCGCGGCACTTGCGCCGCTTTCCCTTTGGTGGGGCTTCGAGTTGGGTGCGTTTGTAGGTCACTGTTCGGGTGACAACTTGTCTCACACTGACGGGCTTTCCGCAAGGGTTGGCGCTATGGGGACCCTCAAAATAGCGAGGGTTCCAGCCAGAGGGGGTGAAGGGCGATCGAAGCATAGTTGCGCTCTTAGGAGAATCCGTACATGGCGAGTACTTCGCTGAATGCGGGATGCGAAGGCGGCGAGGATGAGCAAAGTTCTTCCTCGATGGTTGTGCTGAGGCGGGTGTTGGTGGAGGCAAAGATACAGTAGGCGATCGCACAGAGTCACTGAAGGAAAAGGATCCGCTCATAGCACTAGCAGGCTGCGAGGTTGGAGGAGAAGGCCTCTTGAGGGGAAACTTGGGAAAGTTCACGCCCGCGCTGACCGGACTGAAGACAGGTGTCATAGCCTCGAGGAACTGAGTGTATGCTTTGGGAATAGAGGAGTCGGGAGTAATAGGAGTGCATAGTTCTTCTTGCTTGATTAAGTCGGAGGGGCTCGAGGAGGAGTCGCTATGCAGTTCGGAGGGAAATGATGCGCTCTTCGGCGTCTTGAGAGGGTGGAGGATAGGCTTGACGGTCGGCATTTTGAGAAAGACAAGTCACAGTGATCTCTTTCGAAGTATTTAGATCGGAGTCAAGTATATTAAGAAGCAACGACGAATGAAAGCCGGCGACGATAGACTGCGAAGGTCGATGGCGTGGCAATTAAATAAAAATGGTTGGAAGAGGGGTAAACGAGAGAGTGATATCGTTGCTAGAGTGCAAGGCACTACAGCAGAACAATAAGAAATATGAGGATGAAGGATGTTCAAAGAAGGTCAGGTCGAAGAATCTCTTTGCCAGCAATGAGACGAGAAGAAGAAGAAGCGGAGCGGAGTGGTGTTTTATCTATATGGGCGAGAGATGATCGCGCGTATGTATGGAAAGTCGGCTGATACCGTTTGGTACTGTATTCCAAGCTAGCTAGTGTAATATTTCAGTCAGAAACGGCGACAATTTGGGCCAAGGCTGAGAGTGGTGGAGGGGCCATCCAGCCCCATAATCCTTCCAAAGAAGAACACGGCGGCAAGAAGGTGGCAGTGATGAGTCGGGCGACTTACTGTTCGGGTGTAGCTTAACGAGGCCTGGAAAAAAAATAGCCCCAAGGATTTCTCAGATATTCTCCGGCTTAGAAGCAAAGTAGAAAAAATGAAAAAGATGAAGAAAAGAAGCAGTTAACCAGCTGCTAATGAACAAAAGGGAGACTCGACCACTTTGCACCCGAAACGATTCAATCGTAACAAGGAAAGAAAGAGTACTGTGTGTTCTAATGGGTTTTGGATAGTCCCCAACCAAAGTCTTTATAGCTCTAAAGCATTGTCGCCATCTCGATCCAACTCATCCAAGATTACTGCAATATCCTACTCCTTGTCGGCGCCCAGACGGAGAAGCCGTTGTCGCGCGCCATCTGAAGCAACGCCTCCGTACCCCTGCGGCCCTGTACCAGGAGCCGCCACACAAGGCGACTGTTGTCCTGGGCAACGGACTGTTTAACAAGCCTCTTCCTCCTCAAATAAGCCCGTGGTTCGTCGGGCGTTTACGCGCGCAACTCATCCATTCCGTCGGCGCCTCGCCCAAGGGGCTACTGGGTTTGATATCCAAAGGGCTTGAGTATGAGCGCCGTCTGGGGGCATCTCAGGCATCTGTACCTTTCAAGTCGATTGGGTTTGAAGCTGGGGGATCGAACTTGTAGCGCCCGTTAATTTTGACAATTCGTTGTCCTTGTCCAATCATCTACGATAAACACCCCAAGATCGAGGTCCAGGGTCCGAACCTCCACTATTCTTCAGCGCGATTGAATACAATAATAGAACGGATATTTTATGCAAGTGCGAAATCTGATACAGGGTTTACGTTTCTAGTTGAAAACAATACCCTTTCTACTCTGCACAAGCCATACCTTTTAGCAAACATGAAGCTAAAGTACCAGACGGCGCTTGTTTAGATCCAACTTCACCAATCTCAAGCTTCTTTTCTACATAGAAGAGCTCGAGGTGAAACCTCAAGCTTTCAAACATTCGTTTCGGGGCCACTTTCTAGTTGCCAAGTTTTGCTTGACCGTCTTTTGGAATGGATCTCTATCACTATTTATACACTACTTTAGAAAGACTTGGAGTATTTAAAGAACTTACGTTCCCAGATTTTGCATCAAAAATCCAACCACCACTTTTGTCATACGCGCTTTCATATAAGTGGCGTTCTTGTGGCACCACGGACCATCTTGCACAATATTCCCGAGGTCATTGATGATTTTCATGGGCAGGGACAGTCGACTCGGAGTCAATCAGTCAGCCTGAGTCCAAGAAAAAGGAATTTTGTCTGAAGACCTCGGGATACATTCAACTTCAAGTTAGACCTCGGGGATTCTAGCCAACCTTCAAGTTGGAAAGATGTGAACATTATGACCCAAAGATACCTAGGTATGTAAGAGAAAGGAGATAAAGTGACTTTGCAAAAGTTTGAAAACTAGTAGCTACCTCAGATGGAATAGATAGGCCAATCTATTTCATCTTAGGTAGCTACTAGTCTGCGATTAGAACTTGAAACCGGAAACGAGAACAGACAACAAGGGGTTTCAAATTTTTGCAACGCCACTGTGCCTCCAAGGCTTAGCACGGCATTGTATTATTCGGGTTATCATTACTAAATTTTTAAAGAATGAATCAATATTTATATGAAGTTTTTGATTTTATTTAGGCTTTGATCTATGGCATATCGGCAATAGAAGCCTTAATGGTCATTAAATGGATGGATCGCAGAACAGTCCCAAGGACCTTTATAGCCACAGGCTATAAAAACATGAAACCTCCCAGAGGTGAAACGCCAAACACCAGCCCGTCCTGCAGTATATGAATGGCGAAAATATGAAAATACCGTGGTTGGGATTGTGTCATGCAATAACATCAAGTTGCGAAATGGGGTATCTTTTACCGTCAAGGTAATGAAAAGCCAGCATGAGAAGTACTCATGAGAAAGAAAAAAGAATGTCGTGGTATACTATCCCACTGTTTATATAAGAAGATAGTGCCAGTTGTTGCGGCGCATAACATCCCGCCACTGGACTTGTTGTCGCTTGATCTCCCTTCCACCCAAGGTAGCACCAGTGCCTGTTGGGGACTCGGTCCGGTCGAGTTTGGAGATTGGGCTAGTGAGTGACGAGTTGTAACTATCATCCGCAACACCTTGGGTGTTGGTAGGGTCATCGCTCAGTCGCCAGACTTCTTGGAGAAGACGGTACATTCTTCCGAAGCTTCCGAGGTCACCATGGTCTCCGAGAGCAGCAGATCTATCGGCAAGAACTGATCGGAACTGGCTAGCTGGAGTTGAATAGACACCTGCCATTAAAATCGGCCAGACAAGGGAGCGATCAAAGCCGTATGGTCCCGCAGGGATGTATTGAAGGGCATCTGTGATAGCCTGGATCATGTTCTCATTGGTAGGTTGGTTCCGATCAAAGCCTGGCACGAGACTGCAGAGGTAGATCCGAGCAGCAATGCGGAAGATATGAGACATGGTCTTTGTGAGCGCCTCGGGGCGGATGGATCCAGTTGATGGAGAGTAGGGATTTTCCAGAGTTGGGTCGGCTGACTCGGTATACTCTAACTGACGTCCTAATGCCTGTACGTGCGAACAGACGGCCAAGTCATCAACTCGACCATCAGTCTTCAGAGAGTCGAGGCAGGCAATTTCGGAGATGAGATACATGATACGGTCGTCGCATCCCATCAACTCACGCAAGCCAGAGGAAGTACCCCCCAAATGCTTTGATCGATAGGTGTGGGCAAACTGTGGAGTCTTTCCGGTCATTGTGGATCCCAGAATATCAATCCAGGAAGTCAAGGTCATGCTGAATGAAGGAGCCATATATCCGTTGCTGCATTCCATTGACTTGAGGGGTAGGTCAAGCCGGTTGACCAGGTTTGCTGCGGCCTCAAAGTGATTGAACCAAGGGATGTCAGGAAGGTAGTCATCGGAGGGACCAACAGAGCAATGGAAAAAGATCATGGCCAGAGTAGCATCAAGAATTTCCTCGAGATTGACATCTTCACCGAGCGCTTGGCAAAGCTGCGAGATTGCCTCGTAACGGTGGCGCATGATATCAGTGTCGACCTGGTCACCGACGAGGCCCTCGGTTGTCTTGAGATGAATGGCCGCGACGCTCAAGCAGCAGTGGAGATAGCACTTGTTTGTCTCCAAGGCGCGGAGAATAGCTTGGGCCCGTAAGTGACCCCTTTGATGGGCCTCCAAAACAGGGAATATTTGGCGCAGAACATTGTGGATGAAATGGTCCAGAAGGGGACGGTCGTGATCGCTAACGGGAATGCTACTCTGGAGCCATATGGATGTTTGGTCGACACCTGGATCGATCATTCCTGGGGCCAGTCCCTGGTAGCTGGAAGCTTGCTCAAAATATTCCTCCCCGAGCCACTCATCACCAGTGAAGGTTGGCATCGGAGCACTGAGTTGCGGCGGAGCAAAGGCACTGAATGTTGAAGTCGAGGAATCATGGCGCATTGGAACATCATTAATGAATGTTTGTCGTTCGGTTTTCACATCTACTTCATAAGGTGGGAATGGACCATATGGAGCAGTTCCTAGGCCTGGTGTAGGCAGATGTGATGCGAACATATCTTGAGGCTCGGCAAAAATTGGACGATTAAAATCAGGCGATATGGACGTTGGTGACACCAGGGAGTTGTTGCGGTTGCGGAAGGAATCTTTGCGCGCACTTGTTAGTACAGAGTTCTTATATCTCTCTGAGTTTCTATTGAAAGCTTACCCGATTGACTGTTGTTTCGTTCGAGGACCTTTTGATTCTTTATCTTGGTCTTGATCCTCTCTTTTTGGAGCCTTCTTTGATCTGGAATTCCCCACCATACTGGGCGTTTGTATTCGCATCGCACGTTGAGATTCACGCAAGCACCACAAGCGGGATGGTTCTCGTCGCACTTTTTCCGGCGCAGGCGACAAGTGAAGCAACCTAATATGATATCAATCATTAGTAAATATTTTTATCTGGGCATGCGAGGCGCTCGCTGTAAGAACATACCAGATCGGGACCGCTTGTGTGCCTTGCCGGTCTTCTCTCCAGTATTCGCATGTGTAATTCTCGCGGTAGAAGACTGGGAAGATACACCTAAATTGTGTGTCTTGATGCTCAATGGAGCTGGGTTAGAGCTTTTCTTTGCAGACGGCATTTTGAGATTAGAGGTAGCCCAGGCGATCGTAAAGTGAGGAAAGAATCAAATGACAGTAACCAATCGCAAGTAAGCAAGGTTTATTATGGCAAGTCTGAACCAGCAGGCTTTGCCTTCTAAAAGGAAGAGAACGAAAGGGAGGGTATGGTTGGCCGTGCAACTGAGTGTGAAGTGGAAGTTTAGATTAGTGGAGGGATTTCAGAAGCTTTAAAACTCACGATAGCTTTGTGGAAGCATGGCTGGCTGTTTCTATTTTGGAATCCACCTGCTTGTCCGTTCTCTGGCAGACTAGCTGCAGGATCGGGATAATTTGGGGGGCTGTTGGTGTCAGTGGGGTTGGATCACCACAGAATACTCCTTGGCTGGAAACCAACACAAAACGAGGGACGAATCATACTCTAGAGAAGATGGGTAAATGTTGCAGCAACTCGGCTGGAGACTAAATTTGGGACAATTAACCTGCTTTTTTTAGGCCATGGAGTCGCATGGCGGCATTAGCGCCATGCACATCGATCTTGAGTTTCTCGAGGGACTGGATGGAGATAGTCTAGTTGGAACTAGTCTCTGTGCTTATGGGCAGGGGTGGCTGCAGATGACCCATGCAACCGAATTTTTGATTGGACTTGCTTGAGTGATGAGAATCAGTCTAGTCCCGCACATTTGTGCTCATCGCCGTCAACCTCGCCAGACCCCAACCAACATCAGCTTGTGCTGTTGGGTTTTTTTCCCTAGTATCATATAACAATGTGGATGAAACGTTTCTAATATGCGCCCAGTGTCACAATTTCAGAAAAAGTCCTGTGGTCGGTTGGTAGATTCTCCCAGCCTTGCCCGCCCGACTGCAGCGAGCGGGGGTCAAACTAGCACTAATCCTCGTCACGTCAAGCATCACGAGTTATCACAATCTTCCTTAAGTTGCTAAATTGGGAAAAATACCGCAAATTTGATGACGGTAGTCATAGTCCGACCGCTACAGTAGCCTTTCATGCAACGTCGAATGGCCATCTTCCGACGAGATCAGTCACCTCTAGAACGGTGGGGGGAAGATCATCGCAGAGCGGTGACTGGGCGGAGGATCATGCATCATGGTGTGATGAAAAGGTGGGGAGAGCCAAGCTTCTGTTCCTGGTATGCTTATTGGCTTAGAAAAGGAGGCAGGAGATTGCCCGCGACGCGGGCAGGGGTTTAGAGACTGTGACTGGCTACACTGCAGGCAGCCTGCAGGCCCACTGATATGATCCGTGCACAAGGGTGTGATGTGATAAGATCGCCCTAGTGCATTTTCCCCAGCCTTTGACTAGCACTAATTGCCTGAATTAGCAACATTTAACCGCCCGCCTTGGGAAATTTGGGCTAATTTCCCCTCATCAAGTCGTGCACCGAGTTTTCAACCATTGGGCGACAAAGGTTCAGTCTTCGCACTGGGTTTAGTAGATATCCCGTTTCAAGGGACATTTACTATTAATAAAATTGAGCAAATCTCTGAAAATAGAATTAATTAACTCGGTTTTACGTGGCGGACTCTGTGCATTCTGTGACCTCGGGATTATCTTGAGTTGTATCGCGGAGCCTATTAGCATTCCTTTCGGGTCTACCCTTTTATCTCAGATCCTCTAGGTATTTAATATGGCGGTGCGAATTAATTTTTTTCCGAAATTTCCCCCTTTTGTTGATTTATACTGTGACTGGACTGGAAAATTAGCTTAGTTCTGAGTTCGTCCAGTTGCGCACATTACTATTGGCCCTCTGGCAAATTGCCAACCCCCTCTGCTTTTGTGACTCGGAATACATACATCCCGCAGAACTGACTCACATATTTCATGGTTGTGCAAGTTGATTCCTTCGATGGGCCATTCTTGGTCCCAACAACGGTTTTGTTTCTTCGACCCGAGTTGACATGATAAAAGCCACATGGTGTTTTCTACATAAGTCCCATGCAGTTCTTTAGATTAACCACCGTTCAAAAATTCAACTCATTGGTCCACGTGAATAATTTTATGAGCTACATTTCATTTCGAACCAACGTATATGTATGCATATGTTGTATTCGGGTGAGAGAGGGCCACATAACTCGGGTTGGCCAAAATCAGGCACGGGGCTTCCCCCGGATGCCAACATTGATTGAGGACTTCGGTGCAGGTTGCAAATTGAATGAGATCTAACTCTGTGGCACTTCACCTTTTTCACGTTACACGGCCCCTTTAATCTACTGCGCTCTCCTCCGTAAATATTGATAGCACCCGGAGTGTCTACAACTTCATTGTTCTTCTTCGACATTGCGGATAAAAAACTCTTGATACACGTGGCAAACATATAGTAGATTGTAAAGTGGCTTTGCAAAAGTTCCAAAGTTTGAAACCACATATTGCCCACCATTATCGACCGCACTCCAATGGCAGACTAGTAACTACCTGATCCCCTCAGGAAGGCAGAGATCAGGGCAGTCAACAAGTGATTTCAAAGTTTTGCAACACCACTGTGTCTCGTTCAATTAAATCATGTATTCGAAAAATTTATAGTTTTTAAAGAATGAGCCAACTCATTGCGAATCGAAGTTAGCGTAGATGCATGTATCATCGCTAAGCGACACCGGCTCATCTTCTGGGAGGTGAATACACTTGACCGAGGCCGCCACCAGCTTCTTTTACATATTGCTTCAAGGAAAGTATATAGACTGCGTTTAGTTTAGTCGATTCTCTAAATATAGCCAGAAAGGCAAAGATAGCCAATAATCACGTGTACGTTCAGAACAACGAGGGCCCAAGCCGATCATCGATAACCGACTTACTTTTTACTCCAATGACTTATGTTCCATGCAGTGCTACGAAGAGATCGCTTAAAATATTCTGACGAAAACCCCTCTTCCAAGGTTGTCGGGCAGCGGTGAGAGCTCCAAAGAGCTGGAAGACAATCGTACCCCCAGGGTTTCCTGGGTTACACCGTCAACTCGACACGACTCCACTTTTCCAAGGTTCCTTTCTCTACTATTTGCTAGTCATCGGCTATCCTTAAACGAGGTGATGTTTCCCGGGCAGCCAGAGCTAGGATGTCGGGTAAGGTGTCATGCAATTTCCGTGCGTTGTGGCTGTATGTTTTTATATCACATTTCACATCACTGCATCACTTTGAAAGTGGGCAAACTAAGGCAAACTAAGTCAAGCGCCCCATGCGATGATGGGCCGGGCCCAGCCTCGTGCTTATTAGAACGGCCAACCAGCCAGCTTGCCAAGTGTTGGGAGAAGGAAATACGATCATGAGCTCCCATCCGTCACTAGCCCCCAGCGTGGAGGGGACAACGAGGAATATGACTCGATAGTGTGGGATTCAGCGTTCCCTAAATAACCCAGTCAGGAAGACTTAGGCAGGTTTGTGGGAGGATTCGCAGAGCGCTAATTAACGGTTGATGTATGGTCGTCACATTCCTTCAGTAGTTAAGTGGGGCTTGTCCGATCAACGCTGATGCACAGTGGGCGCCAACTGCAGACCAGTCACCTCCAAGCATACCCCCTCAGACAAACTTCAACAGGTGCTTTTGTGAAAGCCAACTTTTGCAACAAGAGCCTATACGCTTCGAGGACGGCTGATCGCCAATCTGGGGCCTTGCAGCTCTCCTATTTTATTGGATAGTGACCATGCGGGCAGGCTGCCGCTCAAATGGAACTACTGCAGGCGTATCACTCGCCATCACATCCCCATCCCCCTAACCCCTCCTCTGAGCCAATTCCGTCGGTTGTAGTTTGCCGGAATTTGGGGTCGCTACCGCTGTGTTTCACTAAACTGCATGTCACGGACATTTTGTGCCGTTGAACCCTTTGGGTTGGCCAGCTTCCTGTAGTTCCCTTGCCGCTCACCCAACGCATCCTGTTTCAAGTACCCGCCCACGTTGGCTGGTGGATACACCGTACATATACTCCAAATCCCCATAATCTCGGTCAGCTCTTGCTGAGCTTCT
Organism: Penicillium cosmopolitanum; assembly: GCF_028827165.1. Classification (NCBI taxonomy): domain Eukaryota; kingdom Fungi; phylum Ascomycota; class Eurotiomycetes; order Eurotiales; family Aspergillaceae; genus Penicillium; species Penicillium cosmopolitanum. The sequence continues at coordinate 2,020,801 of NW_026622682.1, read as the reverse complement.
CATATTTCTTTCTCCCTCGTGATCTTTGATACCCCAGGGGTTCTCATTGTTTTTGATTGTTATTATTATTATACATGAACATCTGGATGGTTCACTGTTGACGGGAACCATCTCACGTCTTTCCTAGTTATACCTATACAGACCTGCTTGGTGAATGCGGGCTGCTCTGAGACTGTCCAATTTTAACGGACGCATCTAAATATCATCTGATCATAATGGTATGTACTCCACAGAAAGATACTATCAAAGCCAACAGCTTTCTCATAATATATGTCAGGATTCTCTCCGAGTTCGACGGAAGGCTGCGCCTACGTCGCTCAGTGTCAAGAACCATGAGCGATTTTACCCTGACAAGACCTTCGTCCAACGACGACTATCAAACTCGACCGATTTTGATGATACCGATATTGAAACAAGCGATTCTGATGAGGAATCGCTCCGACAAAGTCTACAATCGGTACAAAACACTGCCCTCTTCCCTCTGCTAATAATAACAATCGAGCCTCGAGACTAACACAGCTTAGATTTCGTACGATAGTAATACCTCCATCTCGACGCCAGAACTCCCCAGCCCGGAAAATGCTCCTAACTTGAAGGGCATGGTGAACATTCACATCGATAACTCGATGGTACAGGGCCCTGATGGACCCCACCTATTCAGAAATTCCCGCGGCTCGTCCCTATACGAGCCATCGACTGCAGAGATAGATCTCTACTTCGAGCGATCCCCACTGCAGTCCGAATTCTCTCGGTCGGTGGATACACCTAAACGCTTCCCCTTCTCTCCAAAGACTCCAAAAGCCTTGACAACTGTACATCCCGATGTGTCACACGTGAGTGAAGAAGAGATTAGGACATGGAAGCCAAACCAGGTTGCACACTGGCTACACATTGCTGGCTACAACGATGCTGTGATCGAGAAGTTTCTGCTTAACGATATCACCGGTACTGTCTTGCTTAGCATACAGACCGATGACTTAAAAGAGCTGAGCATCCACTCATTCGGCATGCGCCACCAGATCATGGCTTCAATTGACCACCTGAAGAACACAATGTCAACAGTGCCTCCCGTGCCTCCTACCCCGGAGTCATTCATGACCCAGTCGACGGATCGGAGACCAGATCAGAGACAACCGCTTGTTGGCCGTTCATCTCCCAGAAACTCTTCGCCCAGAGACTCCTCAGATGAGGAATCGCCTCAGCGACGCTCATATGCGATGTCCGTTTCCCCGAACGGCGAAATTCTGTCCAACCATGTCTTCGGGAGCAACATTACCCCTGGAGAGTCTGTCTCGATCGTGGGTATTGAGCAGCGCCTCCCCAAGCCTCATAACTGCTCTCGGGGCGATAAATGCTCCAAGTTCCGGAAATACCAACGCCAGCTTGACCAGATCTTTGCCGAACATCCCAATGCTGTTCTTCATGACGGTATGATCATTATCGGAAGCCCTGGTAATCCCGAAACCGCACGAGACTTGCTGCGTCCAAAATCCAACAGCGAACCTTCAGTGGTAGCCTCTTCAGATATATTCGGTCCAGCTCCAGGGCCTCAACTTTCAGAGGCAGCGCTCAATGGGATTCAAAAGCTGGACCCTCAGGAAACTATTCGCAACTTCCTGACTTATCAGCATGTCGGCAAGCACCCAAATGTCCCAATGCTAGATACATGCAATCTGCCTCCCCAAGAAGAGCCTTTCGCTGGACTCACCCCTCCGAATGTTCAACCTAACGCCATGGCTGCCAACCTGCGCAGCTTGCCCAAGTTGACCATTCCAACCAGCCCCAACACAGAGGATATGACCACCGCTGTGACATCCAACCGCTCCATGACCCCGACGCGGGCTTCTCAGGCGTACGGATCCCCGACCGCAGTCCAGCAATATGGTCCTTTCACTCAGGCTCGGAACATTGACGTCTATCGTCATGGCACACCCTTCACAGAGGTTGATGTCCCCATCACAGCAATTCCCACCGGGCCCATCGCTCGCGATGCCTCTCAATCTGTTCCCCCCGACATGCAGTACGGAACCCTTTTCCCTCCCTACCGGGACCCCATCATGCGCAGTGCCTCCACTCGCCCTCCAAACAACCCAGCTCTTCGCCGAGTCCGTGAGGATCGACCCCTGAGCCCGATCGAATCCCCAGAGGATCTGATTCGAAGCCCTCGTCAGCGACCTCACGCGCACACTGTCTCTCACGCCTCCTCGCTCGCTTCCGACCCAGACGTCATCCACAGCGGCTATCTCAAGCACAAGAAGAACCGCTTCCTCCGCAGTGAGTGGAAAGATGCCCACGTCACTCTGCGTGACACCAAAGTGGCTCTGCACGAGCGTGAGCAAGATGCACACCGCATCTCACGCGCCCTGGATGTGATTGATGTGGATGACTACGCTGTTGCGTGCTCATCGCTAGCATCAAGCTCCAAGGTCACAGCTGCTTTCAAGCGCAGCATCATGCGCAAGCAGGACAGAATGCCAAATGGGCCTGAGGGCAACGCTTTCCAATTTTCATTCATCCCTGCACACAAGGACGGTGACAGGAAGGCTCTGTTCAGCAAGAATGCTCTCCCAAGACACGATTTTGTCGATAACACTGCCGACGGGCGTGGCGAGTGGGTTCGAAAGCTTTTGCTTGCGAAAGCTGAGAAGCGAGCTCGCGACAATGGTGAGAAGATGCTCGTGAATGGATACAACGTCATCTAAGTTCACACTCTCCAACGATTTCTTTTTCCTTTTCTGGTTGATTTGTCTTGTTCTTTATTTTGCCCTTTTTTTCATGTACGCGTATTGTCATGTTTTCTTTCGCGTTCAATTCTCTCGCTTAATAACCCCCATCAGACGACCATCTCCTTTTTTCCATCATTCCCATGGCGCATTTTTGGGGGTATACTACATTTCTTTTGTTACTCACCGGTTGAACAAGATATGCATCGCCGCTGGTCGGCAACACCCCTGATACCCACTTTGATCACAACTTAGCATTATAACTTGAGGCAACTCATCATACCATTGAAGGAATTAGGAATGCAATTGATTTTCGCGAAAACTCCCTCTTAACTCATCGTAAAGTTTAGTAGGTCTTCATTTTGTTCTCGTATGTCAGTCGAGTAGTCAAATGTATTGGTAGATTTCTTTCTAACCTATCGATGCTGTCATTATTCTTGGTCAACTTGTGCTCTGCCAATCTGTCTATGTTCGCTTGGAAGCATCATCCCATCATTCGAACAACTACATAAGCCCATCCGTCCCCGTAGGCAGCAGTTCTGACCACCTCTTCAATGGGCGAAGACATAGGAAGCACGGCTCCATGTAGAACAGGCTTCGCAAGAACTGGGGTCCGTCGACTGGGAAACAGATTGGGAAGAAGGGTGTGTAAAACACCGCCAATGGTTTGGGGTTGTGTGCTCGGGCTTGAGCGTGCGTTAATGAATTGGCTAGACTGAATGCTGGGGCTCGGTATTGAAGGCGGGAGTGGTGACTGGACCACTTTTAGTGATGGTGACTCTTCATCTGGGGGAAGTGGCAAGAAGATGCGGATTGGGACATTGCGGAACGGCTGTGATGGTGGGGGGATGAGGATATTTGAGATGCGTTGAAAAGATGGAAGGTCGACTAGCCGTTATTATGATGTTAACATATTGCTTATGAAGCTCTTGCACTGGATTTCTCTTGCTTACCATTCTCCACTGCCTTCCAGAGGCCGGCGGAGTCTTCCTTGGAGAGACTCATGATACCCTTGGCCGTACCGTTGCGCAGGAAGTCCGCTTCTTTAACGCTGTTGATAAATGCATCATTCAACACCATTCCTTCTGGGTCGAGGCGGACAAGTTCTTCGACAGGCCAGTCACTGAAATGAACAGTCAACCGCCAAGGGAAGGGCGATTCAGCCTCTGGGGACTGTTCATCCCCAGGGGTGGCCTTTGAAGCAGGGTCAACCCCCGCATAAAGATCAAACAATAAGCCGATCGGATAGTGCCATTTTAAAGGCACGCCTTCGAAAGCAAACCACCCCTGATGGTGTTCGGTGTCTGGGTTGATCAAAGACGATGCGAAGAAAGCTCGAAGCCTCGGGAGTAATGATGGGAGATATGAGACTCTCGGGAAAGAGATCTTCAATGGGTCAGAAATTAATTTCAAAATAAATTCACAGGACTATGCGGGTCATACAAGGTATGGATTGGTTTGATCAAACGTCCGACTCTCCGCTGGAGCCAAGATGATTTCCAGCGGTATTCGTCCCGCCCAGATACTACGCTGGATAGCAGGGAGAGACGCTTGCTTTTCCATATTGATCTTTTTGCTAATAACAGTTATTAATTTGCAAGGCCAGACGGAAGAGAGATGGATGTAGTGGTTCTGCTATGGCCACATACCGAACCGATGTTGATCTACTGATCTGCAAATGAGATATTCATGTCACGAAGGACAAATCGGGGGAAAGAAGAGTGGATCTTGACTACCTCGGCATAGAGGAAACCATGATCGAATGTTTCGGAGGTCACATAAGCTGTTGTAGCTTCTCAGCCTTGTTGACGAGTGAATGTGCAAGTGGAAGTTGAAAGGTGGAGTTGCTTTGGCGGGTGAGCCCCCACTCACGTGATCACATGTGTGGTGTGCCTGGAACGTGACCTTCAACGTCAACAAACGAAGTGCAATTCGATTCTAACACCACTCAACCGGATCAAGTCGATATTTTGCATCATTTTTGTATACTTTAGCTCACACTGGGTCCAAATTTGCTGATTTTCTCCGGTCGGGCTACCCACCTTCCCCACTCAAAGGCTACCAGAGATATGATATCCTTCTACCTGCTCCAAGCCCATGACCAGCTTCTAGATTTTTGTCTCCTCGTCGAGAGATTTTGCAATAAATTCTCTCAATTCCGCCAGGATCAACTCATTTAATATTTCATTCACTGATTCATGAACGACACTCTATAATCTCGTCCGAGTCTTGAGGATCACGCTACCATCTCCCACCCCTATAATGGCTTGTTCATATTTCTCACATAGATTTAGCGTGGACACGCTCAGTCTAATCAATCAGTCTTCATTGATCAAGAATAGTATGCCGGAATATCTCAGGCAAAACACAACCACGTTTGGAAATGCCGACCGCGCGGACGTCGCCGCGATGAGTGCTCGCGGACCAATATCGTTCGGGTTGCCATGCATCGACCGTCAAATTCAATGATGATATTTATCACTTTAATGTCCACGCCCTTTTTTGATCGGTTTGGTGTCTCAAGCTTTCAAGGCCCGCTTTTCTCCGCTCTTAGAGATAATAGCTGCCCTCCGCGTGTTGGATAGTTGCTCTAGAAGCACATGAGATCTGTGCCTTTCATAACGAAAGCAGTCACCCGGCTTTCAACCGTTCATGATTCATTTTCTCTTCCAAAATCCTAGCTTTGAAGCTCATAAAAGCCTCTTATCTTCGCCGATTTCGCTGGATGCTTAGTTCTTGCCTTGCGATAGGCCCATTGGTACATACCTCTACGATATGCAAAAGCGCCATCACTCGCCCTTCATGTCCACGGAATATGGATTCCAGGAATAGCGCAGGAGATTTCGTCCTGGGCCGAATATTTTGTGCGACTTCAAACACCGAGACATTGCTCAGCGACTAGCCGTTGACCAGGACCGTGGCCATTCTGTCACTCATGCTTGGTCGCTAATCCGGTATGCTTTGAACAGAGATAATTATTCATGCATAATGAAACAAGTCAATTGTTGTTGCCTTCCAACTCGCTCTGTGATTCGGCGCTGACTATTTGTATAACTCTCTTTCGCTCCTTCAATGCCGTCCGGCCCGCCACGGCGGCGATGGCCACACCGAAAGCGGCCCGAAATGAGCTTAATTTTGACTAATTCTGATCCTTCACGGCCAGATTGCTCGGCATCGCTGATTTTAGCCCTAAGTGGTCCCCCTGTTGCAAAAATCAGAATGCTCACATGAGATGAGGTTTCGGTTTTCTTCACCGGTGACAGTAAATAGCCTTACTCGGCATTTGTTTCTCCACTTGGTGTCAATTGCGTCCACCCGCTGAATCTTCCCGAAGGTCCTACTCGGCTTTAATTCTCGAAAAAGCCAAAAGGGCCAAGATGCAAAAAGGCCAAGGTGGCTAAAGAGAAGATATCGGCCGGCTATTCGAATCCCATTACTTCTTGCTTGGCTACAACTTAGCTACAGCTTAGCCTCTGCAGAACTCTCCATGTACTCCGTATACGGGGTAACCCCTTCCCCCCATTCTTCCCACTGGGTTTTAAGATCTCCCTTGCGGGTTGCCGATCGGAGCGGAGATGACGATTTAAGGGCGAAACACCGCCACGGTTAGATAATTTTCTCTTAAAACCCGGGGGGACATGGAAGAGCACTCATGCTGAATGAAATAAACTCCTCCATCACTGAGCTTTGGCCCAATCATAAACGCTTGAGTTTATCTTCGCCTTTATACACGTGATCGGAACCGGTTGACCTGCCTAATTGAAGTTTGCAGCTCGGCAACCTTCCGACTCCACCGATGGTTAAGGGTTCTCCCCGTGGGCAACCTCCAGTAGTTTACGGACTACGCGTAGCCCACGCGAGGCCAATTCAACCAGTTGAGAAAGGGGTATTCTATTAACAAGCCCAACTGGACTGTGCATGTCCCTGCGCAGTACCCCCAGCCCCCACAATTCTGATTCCGCTTGATCCGGGGAGAATCTCTATGCCCTTATGCATTATTACGCAGATGTGGCGAAGAAGGTTGTTCACCGGAAAATGCCCCTCCCATACATCCAACGGGTAAACGCAGACCTCAAATAAGGGAGAAGGGGATAATCGTAGCCATAAATCCATTCCGTTACCACCAAGGCACTGAATTACCCCTGGAGTGGTCGCGGAGGTCCCCAAGGGGGTAAAATTCCTTGTTCAAGAAAAATTCCAGCCAAGGAAGTAGGCTTCCGTATTAGATATATACTGGTGGCCATTCGTTCTCCCCGGCTGAACGTTTCAACCGGGGAAAACGCTACCCCGGCCCAAAGTTCCCACCCCATGGGATTAGAAATTCTCCAAACCTTCGTAGCCTCATGTTCAAACCCCATACTGCCCCAGAGGATGGGGTTCTCTACGCGACGTAAGTTGTGGGGGTGCATTCGTTAGGGACGGATTTCCACCCACCCACAAATCCACCGAGAGTGGGAGCCTTTACTACTTAGGGGCCCCATCCCGTCTCAACTTTTTCTTTCCTTCATCTTATACCTCGAAAAAAAAATTCGACCCTTCCCCCCATCCATCCTCAACCTTCTAAGTGTTCCACTTAGCAGCCATGGGTGGCATCCTTCATCTGGTCGAGGACCGACCAACTCCCCTTCGGTCTACAACTGGCGAGTCTACGTACTCGCCCTCGTGGCATCATGTGGTTCCAACATGATCGGTTATACAAGTGCCTTCATCGGTACGACAATCACATTGACCTCCTTCAAGGAAGAGTTTGGTCTCGACAAAAAGAGTTCAGCCGAGCAAAGTTTGATTAGTGAGAATATTGTGTCTCTCTTCATCGCTGGTGCCTTCTTCGGTGCCCTCCTCACGTACGGTTTGAGCCACTGGCTTGGCCGTAAGGTCTGCTTGATGATCGCTTCGGCTACTTTTGCTCTTGGATCTGGACTGCAGTGCGGTGCCAATCACAACCGCGGACTGGGCATTCTATACGCTGGACGTGTCCTGACTGGTCTGGGTACCGGTGTTGCCTCTAACATTGTCCCTATCTATCTCTCCGAGCTCGCTCCCCCTGCTATTCGTGGCCGACTGGTCGGTCTGTATGAGCTGGGCTGGCAGATTGGTGGTATGCTTGGCTTCTGGATCAACGTAAGTCAAAAAACTGATCGTTATTACCCCTTTGAACGGGAAAAAATGGACCTGAGACTGACCGGTACGATATTTTCAGTATGGCGTGGAACAACACCTTGCACCTTCCACCCAACAATGGATCATTCCATTCGCTATTCAATTGGTCCCGTCCGGTATGCTGTTCCTCGGATCCCTCTGGATCCGGGAATCGCCCCGTTGGCTTTTCCTTCATGATCGCCGGGCTGAGGCCATGGACAACCTTACTTGGATTCGTCAATGCGATGCTACTGATATGTACATCACCGAGGAAGTGGCTGCTATTGACCAGGCCCACGAGACTCAGCGCAGCACCGTTGGATTCGGTTTCTGGAAGCCATTCAAGGCCCTCGGTGCACGCCCCAACTTGATGTGGCGACTGTTCTTGGGATGTATGCTTTTCTTCTGGCAGAACGGCTCTGGTATCAACGCCATTAACTACTACTCGCCCACCATCTTCAAGGTACGTTTATCTCACTCTTGGTTTCTCTTGGGCGCACATATACTGATAATTTTTGTAGAGCATTGGCGTTGAGTCTAACACTGTCAACCTGATGACCGGTATCTTTGGTGTGGTCAAGGCCGTTATGACGTTTATCTGGCTGCTGTTCCTTGTCGATCAATTCGGTCGCCGGAACCTTCTTCTTGTCGGTGGTATCACCGGCTCCATCTGCATGTGGGTCATTGGCGCGTATATCTACGTGGTTGCACCGCAAGACAACCCCACCAGCTCTCTCAACGGTGGCGGTATTGCCGCTATCGTCTTCTTCTACCTTTGGACTGCTGTCTACACCCCGACCTGGAACGGTACCCCCTGGGTCATCAACTCGGAATTCTTCGATCCCAACTTCCGTTCCCTGGCTCAGGCCTGCACAACTGCCAGCAACTGGCTGTTCAACTTCCTCGTCTCTCGCTTCACCGAGCAGATGTTCGAGGCTATGGGATACGGCGTGTACTTCTTCTTCGCGTCTCTGTCCTTCCTTGCCTTCTTCTTCGCCTTCTTCCTCATTCCTGAGACTAGTGGTATTCCCCTGGAGAAGGTTGACCGTCTCTTCGAGCAGAAGCCTGTTTGGAGGGCAAACAAGAAGCTCAAGGAGATCCTTAAGGAGGAGGAGGAGCAGTTCCGTTTCGATATCAAGGACCAGGCTGTCCACGAAGAGAACCTTGGCGCCGACACTGCCAAGCCCCAGGAATATGCTTGAACGACATGGCATAGACCATAAGCATAGACCTTTGTATAGATACATAGATTCGTACATAGACTTACGTTTTTGACGATTAAGCGTGACTTCTTTATCATGCTAGATGAATTTCATTCTACATACTTTGCATATGACACATTCCCATTGTCCTTCGTACTATAAAATCCCTGTAGTATGTACTTGCATTAGTGATGGAAAGCCACATAGGCAGTGTAAAGCTCAGCTGTGTGGAAACTCTTTGCAGACAAGATGGTGGTAGTTGAAATCAAATGCAGAGATGATTCCCCCAAAATGCACCAAGGTAGCAATCACCACTAGAATATGGAAAATCTGATGAGATGATCCGACGAGGTCAAATTTACCAGGTGCTAAGCATTCGGGTATGCGCGTCTAAAGCTAGTCATCAGAAACTGTCCTTGCAGGTTGTTATCAAGCTAATGAGCAATGACCGACCGTATAAAAAAAGGCCCCTAGAAGCAGAAGCCACCCTTCAACAAGATAGTATGGCATTCCGGATTTTTTGGTCATTTGATGGAAGCCAAATATGCTGATACCATGGGCGATGGGGACAAGGCCTGAGAGACCAGTTGCGATAAAGGCACCAACACGGAAGGTCCGCCATTGTGGTCCTTGAAATTTCGGGCTGAGTAGTATGAAGACAGCAGAAAGACTGAGCGTAGTAGTCTAGAAACAATATCAGCATGTTTTAATATATTCCATGGTCGCTGCATTATGCTTGGGTCTCCTACCATTATCCAATAGCTTCGTTTCAACATTGGCTCACAGTAAAATATCATATCTATTCCAGAAACAAAATCTCCAAGAGTCAAGATAATTATCCCAATAAAATCCAGGTGTAACCAATATTCGCAGACACCTCTCGAGTGACTTGAAAGTGTATGAAGAATTGCCGAAAATGCCAGGCAGATGACAGCTGTCAACAGAAAGAATGCGAAAACGAGGTGATCTTCAGCGGTCGCTTCCGGGTACTGAGACCGAATATAAATGTACATTGCGAGTTCGGCAGTAGCGAAGAACATACTCGGTATCAAATGGGAGTAGATGTTCACGGTCTCGTTGTGTAGATACAACCAACTAGCGAAGCAGGCGGGAGTAGAAAATGATACTGGACGGTAACCACCATGAATGAATTCATTATCTTTGTACCACTCCGGTATCTCCTCGTATGATAGAAGTACTCGATTGTTCTGGATCCCATCGGAAGTATTGAGCGGATTGTCTTGCGCACCCTTTGCTGTCTCGATTGAGGAATATGATTTTTCTAGGCGCGTTGTGGTTGCCATTGTGCACAAGGTCAATTGACTCAATTCGCCCGCGGGACCGATCAATTCGTATATCTTGACTTCCTGCGCACTGTGTTGGAAGCTTGAATGTATTTTGGGCCTTTTGAGAGCCCCTGTCTACCCCTCGGCCTGTGTAACATGCGGTGAAGGTTTAGTAGTTCCCACATGCACGTGGGAGCTAGGATCGACGATGTGAATTCCGATTGCGTCCCGCTCATTTACGGGATACTAGTCAGGGGTTCCGAAAAGCTGCCCAGCTGGGCGGGTGCTAGCGGTGTTCGCTTTTGCCGCGTTTTTCGTAGAGAGAGTGATAGTCTTGTAGTAGGATCATGGCGCATGACAAGTAATTTCTTCGCGATAGACTTGCGTGCGACTCGCGAAAGTCTTTCCTTTGAGTTGAAAAACAACTTTGAACTCCAGGCTTGAAAATTTCAAGTTGAACTTGAACAGCAGTTGTGGATATTGTGAAGAGTTCAAAACGTAGTTGGTACCTAGGTATGAGATATATATCTACAGCATCTACTACCTGCCCAGGTGAAAATCTACCTTACTTTTTTGCCGGTGCAAACTTGAAGGATTAGTACCTAGGTACGATATAACTTTCAAGGTTAATCTTTCTGCTTTTAACACTGTATCAATTGATTATGGGATACTATGTTATCGTTCTAGTGGGTTAGTTAGGGGACAACCTTGAAGTTGAGGGGATGAATGTATGCACGCGGCAAGGAGATGGTCACAAGTGATCGCTGACCTGACTTTTTTTCTCATATAACCATACATAGCGGGCAAAATATCAACAAGCTCGCGTAGCTCAGTTGGTAGAGCGCGGCACTAGTAATGCCGAGGTCTTCAGTTCAAATCTGGACGTGAGCATTGTCTTTTTGCATTCCTCCCATTCAGGAATGCAAGGCTTTTTTTTTCGCTTCTCCTATTGAATCACGTTCGGTAGACCATAAAGGGAGTAAGTCCGAGCGTGGTGGTACATCTTTCTCTCTCGACAACAATGGGTTCAACTGTATTTTGCCTGTATTTTGCCATGTGCCGAGGGCATTGTGCCATAGTTGATATTTTCCCGCCCGCAACCACAACCCGTGCATCCAGTTGAATTCGTGCGCTCCAAGTGTTGTCACAGGCCTTGTTACTTGAGAAATACCAGGGATAACTGCACTTATCCTTGCTCTGACTGCAGATTCACCACACCTTGTGTGTGTGTTTTGTCTCCCTTGATATCGTGGCGGATGTCCGACCGTCAAAAACAGTTATTGGTCGTGAGGGTGCTCGGCCATCATATAAGTGACCGGGGGCGATTGAGTAAGAGTCAAACTGTTTAATGAAAAGCTATAAGACCATGCGCGGAGCCACGAACCTCGAAAACTAGGAGCCGGAACCCTAAATAAACATAGTAACGGATGTTCGAGTAGGGTAGCTTGGATATTATTCGATCATAATAGCCCACTTGGACCTGTAAAGAGGTGGCTGCTGCCACTTTGGACAGAGATAGATGCAATCTAAATGCAATTCCATGTACGGTCAATTGACCCAAAAAACGCTCCAATTCATGGTTGTTTATATCAGTCATGCAGCCAAAAAATAGACATCTCATCGAGATGCAAAATGGTATGCTCACGTCCAGATTTGAACTGAAGACCTCGGCATTACTAGTGCCGCGCTCTACCAACTGAGCTACGCGAGCTTGATGAAGTTCGGCTGAATATTCTGCTTATATGAAAAAAATCTTCAAAATAAGCTCGAGATCGCCAAAAAGTACACATAGGAAAGCATCCGCCCCGGCCGAGACATATTTCTAGTATGTGGGATTAGGTTATTTGATTTCCTGCTCATCCAAACCCAACAACCTAGACATTAGGTAGCGTGGTCGAGATAAACATGTCTGGTACCCAGAGAACCGAACGTACCAAGATGCCGTTCCAAGGTTGCCTTCCTCTCAAACCCCTGGAATAGAACTACGTTATAAGTTGCTTCTTAATACCATGGGTGAGAAAATAGCAAGAACGAGCCACAGCTTTCTGACTCGCGGGTTGGGCAACAGATCCCTGTCGGGGGGCTTAAAGACTGGCATATTATTGGTCAAACTAAACCGTCGGAACCCGACTTCAATAGGCCAAGATACGGGCGACCCGGAGTTAAGAGCAAGCATTGAACAGAATGAACAAATCATACACGATGTAACCTTAAGACCAAGCTATTCCCCTTCGACATTGGACTAGGCGACATTATAACATGACCCGGGCTCTCTTTTGTTCTCCCATAAGTTTTCAACCGATTTGTTTTGCAATATCGAAAAAGTAATAAATTCAACAAATTGATTTGAGAACTTTATAGGCGTATTCCATCGGTGGTGGCAACATGGACGACCCTATGGCGACAAATCAATGCGACGATGGATGGTTTGGCCCTGCCGTTGCGACCGAAAGTTGTCGCGGAGGGTTTGACTTCACGATACTCTTTGAGTCTACTATTCTAGCTGTCACCCCTAGTGCTTGTTTCCTTTTACTGGCTCCTCTTCGATTCTTTCAGCTGTCTAAACAATCACCCAAAGTGAAATCATCCTCTCTCCGTATGGCGACATTGGTAAGTGAGCTTGATCACTGAAATGTATTCCATTCAAAGCCAAATAAATGACTAAAAGGGGCTCGTTTGCAGTTGGTCTCAGCACTGTTTGTATCCCTTCAGATAGTTCTTCTTGTGGTGGTTAAAACACAACACATAGGAGGGCATGCCTTACTTGCAGGCACAGCCCTCGAATTTGTAGCAGCACTTGCTGCTGTAACGCTTATCGACTTGGAGTACTTCCGCTCCATTCGTCCTTCATCTTTAACCTCAGCCTACTTGTCCGTGACTTTACTTTTAGAGATAGCGAGAACGCGCACCGCATGGCTCTTACATGACAACTCATTATACCCGGCGTGCCTCTCCGCCTCTCTCGCCATGAGATTAATTCTGCTCACTCTGCAGAATGTGGAGAAGAAGCGCTGGCTTCTACAGAAGACAGAGAAACTATCAGATGAAAGCATTGGTGGTCCATTCAATCGAGGTTTTTTCGTTTGGCTAAATGGTCTTCTCCGTCAAGGATACAATGCTCTATTGAGTGGGAACGAACTGCCACATATTCATGAAAAATTGTCCTCACAAGATTTATCCAAGAGTTTCGAAGCAGCTTGGGAAAACTGCAACCAGAATCGCAAAAATGCTTTGATGCTCGCCATAGTCAAGTGTCTGCGCTGGGAGATCATAGGAATTGCCGTGCCCCGACTTGCTGTCATTGGCTTTAGCGTTGCGCAGCCATTCATTGTGGGCAGAGTCGTCGATGTCTTACAAGAAACGGACTCTTTCTCACTCGACATGGGATACGGGCTGATTGGAGCTACTGCGATTGTTTTCATTGGGATTGCTGTATGTGACCTTAAAATAACTTGAGTTGACATGCGAGAGTCTGATAAAATCTACAGGTGACAAGAGCATTATACGAGCACTTGGGATTTCGAGCCACGACAATGATTCGCGGAGGTCTTATGGCTCTTGTGTACCAACACATGATGGATCTTCCACTGGGAAGCACCGACGAGTCTAGTGCCATGTCTCTCATGGGGTCGGACATAGAAATGCTGGCCGAATATTTCAACTCCACAGTTTGCGAAACATGGGCAAATGTCCTTCAACTGGGACTGGCAACATGGTTACTGAAAACCCAGGTGGGAGCTGTCTGTATTGCGCCAATCGTGATCGTGATAAGTAATGATGCCATTCTGACCGGGACAAATATTCCTGAGCAAAAGCTAATAATTTCCGTGATAGCATTTGTTGCCTTTTCTTTTGGCACGGGGAATTCAGTGTCCTATCGACAGAAGAAGTGGCTTGAGGCCACTGAAAAGCGCATAAATTTCACGTCTGCGATTCTCGGTTCTATTCGAAATGTGAAAATTCTTGGTTTGACCGAGATTATGCAAAAAATGATTGATTCTTCGCGTCAAGATGAACTTCAAATATCCAAGAAGTTTCGCCGAATCCAGACCGTTCGGGTTTGTACAGGTATGCCCAATCCCCGGCTGTCAGAAAGCGACACCACAGAGGAATGAATGTACTGATAAGTGTTCTACAGTCAACCTGCCAAATGTCTTTGGGCAACTTGCAACATTTGCTGCCTACGCTATAGTGGCAAAGATCCGTGGGTCTGATGGACTCTTCGTCGCGCAAGCCGTTACATCGCTTTCACTGATTAACCTAATGATATTCCCACTCAGTAGCTTACTTTTAGCTATACCTGACACATTTGCGTCAATGGGTTGTCTCGATAGGATACAAGGGTTCCTGAGGCATTCAAAGCGTCTTGGTAGCTACCCCATTCTCCTATATTTTCTGTCCTTGATAAAGCCTTTTCTGCTTCAAAATTTGCGAGATAGACTAATGACATTTATTGTACAGATAAAAGGGCATATCAATCATTACCGCTCGAATCTTCGATGTGCGCTAGCTCTACATCAGACATTGCGTTGAGTTCATTGCCGCCTCCACCAGAGACGAAGCATACCGTGATGTCCTTGAAAAATGTTCGATTTGCCTGGCAGGCCTCTTCAGCGGAGGAAACTGGCATCAACCTGAAAATAGATTCCTGCCAAACAGGTACATTGGTTTTGGTTATTGGGTCAGTCGGCAGTGGAAAGTCCACCCTTCTAAAAAGACTTGCCGGTGAGACACCGGTGATGGAAGGCGACTACTTCATTGAATACCCCGATATAGCCTTCTGTGACCAGACACCATGGCTTATCAATGCGTCAATCAAGGAGAATATTGTCGGGAATTCAAAGTTTGAGCTTGATCATGAGTGGTATCGCACCGTTATAAGTGCATGTTCTCTAGACACTGATTTCATGAAAATGCCCGAGGGCGACCAGACACCAGTCGGCAGCCAGGGGAATAAGCTCAGCGGTGGACAGAAGCAGAGAATTGTAAGTGGCACCTAAACCATTCTCAGGTTCTTCGATATTTTTGAGAAGCTTCGATGAGCTAACAGGAGATTCCACAAAAGACAATTGCGCGAGCTCTATATTCCCGAAAGAGAATCTCTTGTTTTGATGATATATTCAGTGGTTTGGATAATTCAACTTCGAAATTAGTATTTGACAAAGTATTTGGCCCGAAAGGATTACTGCGTCGACTGGGTGGCGTGGCATTCATGGCGACACACTCTGGTATGTTGACTCCACTTCCGACTGAAATATTCAGCTATTTCCAGTGTCTGCTTACAATTTCAACTCTCTAGTTGAGTACGCAAAATTTGCCGATTTTATAATTATTCTAGGAGATAATGGCCAAGTGCTAGAACAGGGCAGCCCAGAATGCCTTCGAAGCTACACCGTAGCTGCTCCTGAGCTAAATAAGACGGAAACAAAAGAGAGCAACCCAAGGCTTGATTTAATTGATGATCACGAGAATCAACAGGAGACTCAAGAGCCAGAACTGGAGTCTTTGAGTGACTCTTCTCGCGGCGATAAACCTCAAGGAGGAGCCGATCTATCGATCTATAAGTATTACTTTTCAGCTCTCGGATGGCAAAGAATTTTGTTCTTGTTGCTTTTCTTGATAATCGACTCTGGAATGGGTGGATTCCGATGTGAGTTTTCGTCTAAATTATTAAGCGCGTGAGAAGACTATGAATCTTACCATTGATTCAGATATATGGATTGAGCTTTGGTCCTCCAGCAACTCGCAAGGTCCCAATCCAGACTTGGGATACTGGCTTGGACTTTACACTTGCTTCTCATTTATTGAAGCAGCAACACTCACCCTTGCTGTTTAGTAAGTTTTGAATTAACTCATCTTGAAAATACTAGGTTAGTACAGATTCGCTAACTTTATTTGTTCTCAAGCTGGACTTGGGTTGTGATTGTACCCGTCGCTTCTAGAAACCTCCATTCAAAAGTTCTCTCCGCTTGCATGAGGTGAGCCAGTCTACCAAGCTTTATTTCTGCGTGCTAATTTGCTTAGCGCATCCTTGTCATACTTGTCGAGTGTTGAGACTGGGTCTTTAGTTACCCGCTTTAGTCAAGATATGAGACTTGTCGACATGATTCTCCCTCGGGGTCTCATAAATGCCGGTTTTCGTAAGCATACGACTTGATGAGGCTTGAGCAAAAGACTAGAGACTAATCATGCCTGCAGAATTTTTCGCGGCCCTTGCCCAGGGTGCTATTGCAATAGCGTCCTTGCCGTATTTAGCAGCTGTTCTTCCATTCCTCCTGGGTTTACTCTTTTTGATCCAGCGGTTCTACTTGAGAACGTCTCGCCAATTGAGATTACTGGAGTAAGTTTCCTGACCTGTACTCTCCAGTTGAAACCTATTCTAAATGATTTATAGAATCGAACTAAAAAGCCCTTTATACACCCACTTCATTGAATCACTCGCCGGAGTGGTCACAATCCGATCTTTCTCGTGGGTGGATATATCTGTGTCTAGGATGGTCTCAATGCTTGATACAGCACAAAGACCGTATTATCTCCTGCTGTGTATTCAGCGATGGCTAAGCCTGGTTTTAAACCTGGTTGTGGCGGCATTGACAGTTCTTCTTGTGGGAATGGGATTTGCTCTCCGCAGTAAAGTGAATCCAGGCCTCCTCGGAATTGCTCTTGTTATGATGATAGATCTTGGACAGGTCTTGTCATCGCTTATCCAGAGTTGGACATTACTTGAAACTTCTCTGGGGGCCATTTCACGCATCAAAGACTTTTCGGAGAAGACCCCTTGCGAGGAAAATGATGTACGGCATTTGACTCAACCAAGCCCAGAGTGGCCAAATCGTGGAGAAATCGAGTTTGAGGATGTCAGCATCTCGTACGGTACCACTGAAGACATCAAGCCCGTGATAAGTGACATTTCGCTTCAGCTGAAGGCAGGGTCCAAGGTCGGAGTCTGTGGCAGAACTGGAAGGTAAATATAACTCGAATCAAAAGACTTCAGAAATTCGGGAAAAGCTGACTGGAATTTATCGTTAGTGGGAAGAGTAGTTTGGCAATGTCCCTTCTTCGCCTCAATGAGTTGGTGTCAGGTCGGATCATCATCGACGGACAGGACATTTCGAACATGTCCCGATCGACAGTTCGGCAGAGCATAAGTTGTCTCAGCCAGGATCCATTCTTTTTCCCGGGTTCCATCCGACAAAATGCTGACCCTTGGGGTCGCGCAACGAGTACGGAAATACTTGATGCTTTACAGCGGGTTGGCATTTGGGATTCTATTGCAACAAAACTCGACGGCACCGTCGATGATGTGCTGGAAACAAAACTGGACCACGGTATATTATCTCAGGGACAGAAGCAGCTGTTTTGCCTCGCGAGGGCATTGCTTAAAAGAAGCAAGGTTTTGATTCTAGATGAGCCGACAAGCAGGTATGCAGATTTTTCTTTCTCACTTCCTAATCTAATACTGTGAGCTTGAAACCGGAGGGCATGCTAATGAAATACGACAGCTTGGATCGAGAGACAGATGCCAAAGTCCAACAGGTCATACGGGAATCGTTCGGCGACTGTACCGTCATCATGATAGCGCATCGAATCCGTACCTTGGTGGATTTTGATCAGATTATAGTACTAGATAATTGTCGAGTGATAGAACAAGGAAGCCCAAGTGAATTGATCGGCAGAGAGGGCGGGGAGTTTTCGAAGCTCTTAGACCTTGAATCATGAGCCCTTGCCAAGTGGGCTGGTAGACACCAGGTGAATTGAGAATAGTGTTACGCTGTTGAAAGGGAGATGATAGTTTTTCTCAATTTATTGAAGCATATAAATTCCATCGTGTCCTTTTAGAAATGATTGATAAAAATGAGATTCCCTAAAAGGAAGTTATTCGCGACGTCAGTCCCAAAGCGGGCCTGCGGGTCAAAAGGATAGCCGAATATACCGTGAAATTCCCCGCATATCGCATTTGCTCTTCAGCCAGCGCAACGCGCTAATGCCATGCTCCAATCCACAGCGAAATTGAGGACGAGGACCGGTTGTCTGCGATGTAAGTGATGTAGTGGTGATTTCGAGAGATCCTTGATGGCTAATAGGGCACTGCGTATGACTGAGCAGGCAGAAAGCGCCGAAAGAAATGCGACGAAACCCGACCACGTTGTGCAGGTTGCACTGGCAATGGACTTGACTGCGAATGGCCATCTGGAAAGGGGCCTGTAGATGGTCGAAGAGGCAAGAAACGCCGTCATGCCGAGTGCGACGCGTCTACCAAGCCACTATCCAGACTGTCCATCGTGAGGCAACCCTCATCTCCCATAATGCCTTCGCCATTTCATACAGAAGAACACTATTACCTTTACCAGCATTTCACTTCTACCATCCTTCCACGATTGGTTCGCCAAAGCTCGATTGACCAAAGTTATATGTTATGTCTGGCTCCAGAGTATCCACCCTTGATGGGCGCGATGATCTCTGTTGCCGGTATGCAGATCGCGTCGCGACCGAGCTGGTCCGTCAATTGTGCTGTAAAAAGCTATCTATACACAATAATATCGCTGCAGAAGTCTCTCATGCAAATTGAAAAAGCAGGGAATGACGATCGACTATTGGCAACCGTGATTCTGCTTTCTGTCTTTGAAGTATAGTCAAGCCGCCCCTCCTCCTGCGAAGAAAAGCAATCGGCTAATTATGGACAGGCTTCTCGACTGGACATGGCACCAAATGTGGCACCTCATACCACGGCATCGGGATATCTTCTAACTCAGCGACAGTCGCACCTGGGGAAGCGTTCTATAGCCCCGGCAGTATTTGATCGCATATGCATCGAGTCATTTATTTATCATGCTTCTATCATGATGCTCTTCGAACCATCTCTCGATGCTCTTTCATCTATCCGACGACAACTAGATATACCCGGGTATTTCTCTTATGTGGAAAAACGCGACATATCCGAGTCGCTCCCCGTCCAGCCAATTCTTCAAACATCCTATGACTTCTTCCTGTCAATTGCCGATGCTACGAAGCTCGCTCGCATATCCAGATCTTTGGACGACGCAGAAATAACGCTGTGGTGCCATACTTGGCTTAGACTACTTCAGTGGGACCAAGTTGATCATACGGATGACGTGTCGCTAAAACTCTACTTCAATGCCCTTCAAATATTGTTGCTGAAAACTGCTCCTGATTTGTCTAATGAAGAAAAGGCACTCCAGATATCCGAGTCTCTTCAGCATGGGCTGCACATTATCGTTTCGTTGGAGCCAGAAGAATATGCGCCTAGCTATCTCTTATGGCCACTAGCCATTCTTGGTTCGATCAGTATACTTGAAAAGGAAAAGACCGCGGTAAAAGACTACATTAACTTATTGATTCGGTCAAAGCGAGGAGGCCAAGCGGTATGGGTGCTGAAGCGTTTGAACAGGGTCTGGAACGTGGCTAAATTCCGTACCAATTGCCCACCCTCGGCAATGAGACTTGAAGGGCTGCAGATATTACTTGATGCGACATAACGCACTGAATATGAATTGAATAAACATTAAGAAAGATGAAATATACCTCCAAACATACAAGAAGATGCAGCAACTGAAACCAAAATAAGTTGATTAATTGAGGCCCGCCATGTTGTAGGTTGCAAAGTTCACAGTTCAAAAACTCCTATCATAGACAATCCTGGGTATCAAATACTAGTTATCCTTCTTACTTAAATCGCCCGCGGGAAAATCCCTCTTCAGGTTCCCTTGTAACATGCTGGCAACTAACGCGTATGCCTCGTCTTTGGCAGCGCACTGGGCTGTGCCCCTTATGGCTTCCTTATCCCACCCATGAGCGCAGCCATCCATCCTCTTATATACAGAATACTTCCCATCTATGCTAACGAGCCTCTGAGCGAGATCCTCTGCTTCCAAGGCAAATGAACATTGAGCCGCTGTGATGGTCAATACATTGTTGGGGAAATTGTTCGGATTGGCAAATTTGGGTGAAAGACGGGGGTCTTTTGGGTCTACCCCGTTCGGGATCGAACATTTGTGGCAGAGATGGGAGAATCCAGGGAATATTTTTCGCATAATCCAGTTGGATTTGTCCACTTGCGGCTTTTCCGGCGTAGGCAGAGCCATATTCGTTGGGCCGTACAGTGAGATGACAGTATGGAAAATGCTCGGTTGGCCTTCCTGGCAGAATTGCGAAGATGAAGAAGAGAGGCCGAGGGCGATATTGCCGCCCGAACTAAATCCGCTTAGTGATAGTTCTGAGGCATCGAAGCGGTCAGGTTGTGACCGGGCCCAATTCACGACATCTTCGGCGTCGTGGAATGCTGCCGGGAATGGATTCTCGGGCCCGAGACGATACTGTACGTCGAGGACGGAGTATCTAGTTTGATTTGCGACATAGAGACAGAATTCATCATCATTGCCATAAGTCGGAAGAACAGATCCACTGCCACAGAAGTTTATTAGGACTGGAGTGGGGTTTGTCGCGGTGGCAGGTTTGTAGAGATGGACTTTGATGGTGCGACCGGCATCTCGAGATGGAATGAAAATTGTCTCATTTGGCTTCGGGTTAAGATGGAGTCTAGGTCGAACGAGGGCACGAAGGACAGCAGCGATTGCCTTGTGATAGACATAGTGCAACCCCATAACGTTCTTGGGGCTCAAAGCCTGTCTGGATCTGGATCGCGCAGGTATCCGGATTTTTGCGTGGCAGGATATGTGGTCCAAAATTTAGCTCTAATTGGGGCTGCCTGTCATTAAGACCGACCATTCTCGCCCCTGACACGCGTGTCAACGGTCCCTTAGGCACATTCCATCCTGCAATATCCAGGTTTTGATCATGACGATGCCCATCGATGATCCCTACGTCATCGCCAAGATACCATTTGTGGATCGAACTTGAGGCGATAAACATCCTAATCAATGCCAGTTTTGGCTATGGATGAAGTGAAAGCAATAAATCATCTATTAATTTTGTTTTCAATCTCGAATATTGGCTTGTTATCAAAAATCAAGGCTTTGGGCGCGCTCAATGCGCAACCATTTCTCGAGGCAGCCTTGTCGATCACGGCATGATCACTCAAACAACGTGACCATACAAAGTCACAACTGGTAGTACTAATCTCCCAATTCCTTCTCTACTTAATATTACTCGAGGTAAGTGTGAGGGCATGCTGCAAGAATTGGGATTGTAGCATTTTTATCGAGTTCCAGCGTATCTGCAGAGATCTGAACCCTCTGCCCGAGTCCGGTAAGTCAACCCTTAATGAAGATCGAGCGGCAATCGCCGTGAACAAAGTACTCATGCTTTTATTCTCCCTGTTTGCTATTGAGGCCAGCAAGAAGGATGCAATTTCGACATGACCTCCGTCCCGACCTCCCGAAATCATAATTTGAACTGTAATCCCCGCGTCCTAAGAGATAGGTAGATTCAGGCCCCAAGGTTACTCTCTGCTAGAAGATGATGAGCGGATGAAAACGACGGAAAGGATGAAAGCGGCGGTGATACAAAGAGGGAAGTGAGAAGAGAGTGAGCCTATCTACAGGCGAAATTTGGTCCATGTCAGCCTTGAGGCCCAAGGCGCACACACCGTTTGTTACTTATGACATCCCCCGTATTTCGTTATATTTGGGGGCCATCCAACCTTTGGAATAAAAAAGAGCCCCAGACAATCGCACCTCAACTTCGCTCTGCTTTATCTTTGCATTTAAACCCAAATTTGCACCCGTCCACGCGATGTCCCTTCTTTCATTACCTCCCGAGATCCTTTTGTTGATAACATCCGATCTCCAACCTCACGACCTAAACGCGCTCATCCAATCTCACCCTTATCTCCACCGTACTCTAAACCCCTCTCTGTACTACGAAAACGTACACAATCACAATGCCTCAGCGCTATTTTGGTGTGCTTCACATGGGTACATCAAGACCCTAGAATATCTCCTTACCGCCGGTGCCAATGTTCTCTGGGCTTCAACATACCAACGGCAGAACTTTCAGCCCCCACCAGTGGACAAAACTTCATCTTCAAGTTTCCTGCCATTCAAACGACCAAAAAGGCGGCAGAATGGAGACCCCTCATCGAAGGAGCACCCAATCTCTATTGCAGCTGCCAAGGGCCATATCGAGATTCTGGCTAAATTCCTCGAGCTTGGGATCGATGTTAACTACAAAGATCCAAAGGGCCGGGATCCACTATCCCTCGCAGCATGCGGGGGTCATCTAGAGCTGTGCCGGATACTCCTTAATCAAGGGGCTGACTTGCTATCGTCTGATGACAATGATATGCGTCCTACAGACCATGCAGTAGTTCAAGGCCACCGAGGCACCGAAGAATTTCTCTTCCAAGAAGTGCAAAAACGGGCTATCTACACAGAGGATAGTTCTGAGTCTGACAGATCTATTGTACAACAACACTTACACTGGATGCTGAGATGCGCAGCAGAGAGAGGAGAAAATGATCGTCTAAAGTTTCTCCTAACTAAAAGCGAAGCAGAGCTGAATATTGTCCCTCCCATTCTTCAGGAGAATCTGGTTTCTGACAACTACGATAACCCTTGGTACCCGATTCCATGGCGAAGCTACACACCTCTGATCGCCGCGATACAATCAGCCCCCGACCCCATAAGCACAGCCAAGATCCTACTGGAAAAGGGCGCAGATCCAAATATTCTCGTTGCCATCGCGAACCCATTCATTACCAACGAAGATCTGGGGATGTATCAAAATGCCGTCTCCGCCGCTCTGGAACGAGATCAGAGCTATGCTCTAATCGAGCTTCTCATCGAGTATGGTCTAACCCCGATAAATTCAGAGATGCCTTTAATTCGAGCAACGCATTTGAAAAAGGTTGATGAATTTCGACTCCTGGTGGACAATGGTGCCTACTATCTATACATGGCTCACGCTATATGGCTCATCGGATATCAGCCTATACTGGATTTACTCACTGAACGAGGAATTCATTCGGAGGTAAAAGTTCCCCTCGTGACATGGGAACAGCTAACGGAGTCATTTGATTTTGATGAGTATTTAAATTCCGAAGCTGATCCGTTTGGGTTCAATAAAGACCCAATTCGCCCGGTGACCCCACCCCCTCACACAGAGGCTGAATGGGCTAGGTATCTGAACGGTCATTTTGATGATAATCCATACCCCTATTTTGTTGGGAACGCAGGGTGTCACTGTGGGACAGGAGCAATTGAGGCCTTTCAAGCTGCTCAGGTTTAATTGATCACGGTCCTGCGTCCTGGTTGGAACCACTCGAGCAGAAAACATTGGGGTAAAGAAATCATGCATCTATTCGTTAAGAATTTGAGACTTCAAGGGGTATGGCAGCATCAGTGGTGACCGGTTCAAAAGCCTTTGAAGTAATTGCCAGTAACTACTAGGAAAATACCTTGAAATACATTCAAATGCCCATTTTGACAATAGCAACCAACTACTACTACATCAGATCATGTTAGGCCAGTACCTACTAAGAGCCTACTCAATTGTTCAAGTTTCTACTAGTCAGTACCATGACCTAACTACTGGAAGCGAGTAATAAGAAGGAGCCCAGGAAAAAATCGAAAAGACAAAAACTTTTTGTTTCATGGCTGGCAATCATAAAGTTCTAAAAAAATAGAGAGATGCATATCTACCAAAGAGGCAAGAAAAGAAAGCAAAGGGGGGAAGGAAAACCCAAAAAACGCCGTCTATAAGATCTTCCCATGCGAAATTTCAAAAAAGGCCCAAAAATAAAAGGGCAACAAGCCAGAGGCATGACAAAGTATGCAAAAGGAAATACAACATCAGCAGGATATCCATTAGGCATCATTCCATTCCTTCAATATATTCAGGTTCAGGTTCGGATTCGATTCACGTTTATTTAGGCCTCATCGTCAGTGTCGACGGGCTTGGGGGTACCCTTGGGAGAGTTGAGCTGTGGAGGAGCACGTTAGCGATATGGTCATAGGCAATGGCTTTAACGGGGTTGGGAGAGAAACATACCCATTCAATATGACGGAGACGACGGCGAACCTCGCGATCCTTCTGCTGAGCGCGGGTCATCTTCTTCTTCTTCTTAGCGCGGAACTTGAGTTCTCCGCCATCCTCGGCGCCAGAGTTGACGGCCGAAGCAGCAGCGCTGGTGGCGGCCGAGGCAGCGGCGGAAACGCCGGCGGGGGTACCAGGGGCGGAGGGAGAGTTGGCAGCGCTGTCCTCGAAACGGTCGAGGCTGATGGCAGTGTTAGTGCGGCTGACGACGCGACCATCGGCAATGTGCAGCTGCTCAGGGCAGAGGGCACCGACGAATTCTTCGTTGTGAGAAATCATCACGACACCACCCTTGAAGTCACGGATAGCGACGGCGAGACCGCCGAGCGAGTCACGATCCAAGAAGTTAGTAGGCTCGTCAAGGACCAGCAAGTGGGGGTTGTTCCACATGGCACCAGCAAGGACGACCTTGACCTTCTGACCACCGGAGAGACCGGAGATCTCGTTGTGGTTGGCAATCTCGGGATCCAGACCAACGTCCTCGAAGTGCTTGGAGATGGTTTTGGGGTCGAGAACACGGTAACCCAGACCCTCACGGGAAGCCTCGTGATCGTCGAACTCTTGCACCATCTTGGTGAAGCCGCGGGCAATCAGGGTCTCACGGGAGATCATGGTGTTGTACTTGGGGAGCAGGCCGACCCACTTGACCTCGTACTGGAAGGTCTTCTTGTACTTTTGACGACCGATCAGGGTATCGATGCGGCGGGGGCCACGACCATCACCAAGGTCAATGGGGGTCTCCAGCTGCTTCTTGTCCTCCTCGGTCAAGATGCGGGTCTGCTTCAGGAACACCTCGCGATCATCACCGTTGGCGTAACGCCACATGATGTACTGGCTGGGGGTCTTCTCGAGATGCATCTCAACGTGCTCCAGAGCGTGCTGCTTGATGTAACCAATACGCAGGTTGGGGTGCTTCTCGACCTTGCCGCCCTGGGGAATGGTCTCACCAGTCAACATCTTGATGAAAGTCGACTTTCCGGCACCGTTACCACCGATGATGGCGACACGGGACGAAAGGGTCAAGGAGAGAGAGGCATCCTGGAGGGAAGGCTTGGGGGCTCCAGGGTAGGTGTACGAGCAGTTGGTCATGCGGAGAATGGCACGGGTGTTGGACTTAATACCAGACAGAATACCGGGAGGGGGGAACTTGAACTGCACGGTGGAGGCAGACAGAGTGTAGTAGCTCTTGCCCTCGGGGTTGACCTTGACGAAGTCGGCAAGGTTACCGGGGTAGTTGACCAGCTTCTTCTGCTCGTAGTGGTAGATATCGGTACAGACCTCGTCGAGGAAGCCGGAGTCGTGAGAAACGATCAAGCTGGTGATGTCGGTGTGTCTCTTAAGGTACTCTTGCAGCCACTTAACGTTGGCAACATCCAAGTGGTTAGTAGGTTCGTCAAGAAGAAGGACATCGGCCTTGAGAAGCATGGCACGGGCCAGAGCGAGCTTCATCTTCCAACCACCGGAGAGGGAGCCGACAGGCTGGGACTGGCGACCCTCGGGGCCATCAGTGAAGCCGAACTCGGTCAAGACGCTGCTAATGTGCTCCTTGCCCTCGCCAGCAACGGCGGGGTCCTTGGCAACATACTCCAGGATGCTGAGATCAGCGTCCTCACCCTGGTTGTGCTCGACGAAGCAGGTGCGGACCTCCTCGGGGGGAGGGAAACCCTCCAGCTTGTCGTTGGCGATGCTGCGCATCAGAGTCGACTTTCCGGCACCGTTGCGACCGCAAAGACCGTAGCGGTGACCCTTGACAAGACGCAGGTTGGTGTGCGAGAGCAGGAGCATACCACCGTAGGCAAGGGAGAAGTTGGCGTTGACGATGACAATCTCGTTGGGGTCGGCCTGGACAGGCTTGCCGAACTTGCGCTCATCCTCCTCGGTGAAGTGAGTTAGGACGGCAGTGGAGATAGCCTCGATGCTGTCCTCGGCAAGCAGACCGCGAAGATAGGGGGTGATGTTGGAGGGGATGCGGTCAAGCATGCGGGCGTTGATAGCCTCACGAACCATGCTAGCGACGTAGTTCTTGGTGAGGTCGTGGAACTTGGCATCGCCGAAGCCGATGAAACCTCCTTGCTCCTGGATCTTGGGGTTCAGGACAGCGAGGACCTCCTCGGGGGTAGTCTTGGTGACGGAGCCGGAGGCAACATCCTTATCGGCCATAGCCTTGTCCATGACATCGAGAGCACGGGTAGCCAGCTCACGAACCTCAGGGAGAGAGGCACGGTTCACGACATTCTTCACACCAGGCTGCAGCTTGGGCAGGAAAGTACGGGCCTCGGCGGGGTCGTGGACCAGCTTGGTCAAGTTCTCGACGACAACAACGGTCTGGCGGAGAGTTTCTTGGGGAGTGGTGGGGTCGTTGAGGGATCGCTCGAGCAGAGGAGTGAGGAGGGCGAGCACGGGGGAGGTGACAATAGCGACGAAGGTGGTCTGAGAAAGGGCGTGAATGGCCTTCTGGAGAGTCTTGGCCGATGGCTGCTCCATGGTCTGGATGAGCAGGGGAATACGGGGAGCGACATCGTCGTTGGAGAGCAGAGTGGTGAGAGCATTCATCGACTTGGTCGACTGCTTGGCCACCTCGCTCTTCAGATCGTGCATGCCGTTCTCGACGATGGGGATCAGCTCCTTCAGGGTCTTGCCGAGAGCCTCGCGCAGGACATCCTTCTCGCGCTCTTCCTCCAGGGAGCCAGTGCCCATCTGGGCGCCGACGGCCATCTTCTCGAGGAGAGAGTAGCCACCGACGAATCCTTGCCATTTACCGCTGCCCTTGCTCAGGTAGTTCTCCAGAGCTGGGACCAAAGCGTTGACCTTGGCCTCGGGGCTGAGGCAGGCGTACAGGGCATCGACGGCGTATTGAGCGGCGTCGCGGACGACGGCGCCCTTGTCGGCCAAGGAATCCAAGACGACATTCAGAAGAGCCTGATCTTGGAGAAGGAAAACGGCCTCACTGAGAGGGAACTCGCGAGGGAAGCGCTCAAAGAGGGCACCGATGATCAACATGGCACTCTCGCGCTTGGCGCCGTTCTTCTTATCGGCAGCGGCCTTGCGGGCCTCAGCGACGACATTGTAGTTGAGGAGACCGGCAGTACCGACACTCTGAAGGAGGAGATTGGCAACAGCATATGCGCCATCGAGGGAGACTTGGGAAGACTCGGCTGTGAAGATTGTGTTCAGGAGAGAAGAAATCTCTTCGGTGGTGGGGGGGAACCCCGGAGGGGGATTTGGCGACAACGGTCGGCATGACGGGGGTCTCAGAAGGAGAGACAGTGTGTGGCATGGTCTCCTGTGAGTCGCGACTCGAATCAATCGAGAAACTCGCGGGGGGTATCTGGGTATCTAGGAGAGAAGAGAGAGAAGAAGGGGGATAGACCCGCGATGCCGATGATAGTGGCGGGGCGGGGCAAACCGGGGGCCCGAGGGGAAAAGAAAGAAGCGAGCAAGAAAAAGACTAGCTCAAGATGCGATTTGCAGATATTTTTGCAAAAGCGCAAGGCCACACAGACAACCACCAGAAACAGGGAAACTGTACAAAGAGAGGAGAGTTGGAGGAGAAAAAAGGAGAGATGCAACAGTGTTCCAAGTGTCCAGGCCAGCCGCAGCCCAAGCGGTGCTTACAATTTTTTTTTTTTTGTTTTGGGGGGCGACCAGCCAATCAGCCAATCACGTTCCTCCCGATTAACCAGATTGGGCTTATCAGTGTTTGGCGGTGTGAGGGGGCAAATTATTACTCAGCTGGGATGGATGCCGGTGTAAACTGGCAGAATAAATATCACCTGATGGTGCCTTGCAGCCTTGCAGCCTTGCAGCCTTGTAGCCTTAGTGCCTGACTGCCTGAGATGACCCAGAGTGAAGGGATGTTTACTCGACAGCACACTCCGAACATTCAGATTCTTACTTCAGTCAAGTCCCTCCTTTATGTGCATCTTTCAATCCCATTTCCTTGCTAATGTTACTTCGACTCCCTATCTGCACATGCTGATGTTGCCAGCCAGAGATATATCATCCATAGATGATACCAGTTCCTAAGATCTACCTTGGGGATGGCATGACTATCTGGACGAGATGCTTCCAACCGCCTCTGTCCTGGTACTACCAGTGCCAGTGCCAGTGTGATGATTGCACTGGAGCTATTAGTAGTACTAAGTATGCTAACCTCAGCGTTGCTGCTACTCGTGCAGGTACGTCATCCCAGGCTGTTAAACAGTATCACAAGCGTGTGTTCCACCCGCGGACTCGGTCGGATGGCCGACCTACAGCCCTAGCGGTACTACTACTAGTAGTACTTTAATTCTACCCTAGAACTTTACATCCCTCACCGAGATTCTCTTTATTATCATCCGACTTCGCTGCTTACAACTTCTACAGATGTTCCGCTCCCCCTCGGCCCCGAGGTTATAGGCGGGTAGCGGTTATCCGCAGCAGTGCTAGTACTCCGCGGAGAGAGAACAACACTTTCACAACACCTATGATGGGGATAATTGGCTATTATTTAGATTATATCTAGAATGTGAGAAGATAATGCCATGATCACTGCCAGTGTCAGTGTTCAAACAATCTTAGTACTGTACAATCCGATGTCGGTGACCGCATGCAGCCGCCCCGGGCCTCGGTTGAGAGTGAAAGACGCTGGGCGTGGGAGCCCCGCGTCCAGCCGAGTGAATGCATGCAAGTACCGGTCGATCACAGGTTATCCTTTTTTTTGGTGGCTTTTAGTTTGACTGCCTTTTATCTGTGGTGATTTTCAACTTCACCTTCTTCCTCCTCCTCCTCCTCCTCCTCTCCTTCTTATCACCACTTCCATCCTCCCCTTCACCACTCCTCCCCCCCGCAATTGTTCCCGCCCCCGCACTATCCACACCTTCCCCAGACTCCTCCCATCCCTTCCACCTCAACAATGGCTCTGAGCTTCAGGACCACCCGCCATGCCACTCGCCTGATCCAGGTATGTGCCAGCAGAACACCCTCAATCCCAATCCCAATGGGCTACAGCTAACAAATCTCCAGGCATCCCGCCCCTTCCTGTCGGCCCGCACCTATGCGACCGCCGAGCCCGACCTCAAAACCACCTTGAAGGAAGTCATCCCCGCCAAGCGGGAGCTCCTCCAAAAGGTCAAAGCCCAAAGCGACGAGACCATCGGCGAAGTCAAGGTCGGCAATGTCATCGGTGGCATGCGTGGCCTCAAGGCCATGCTCTGGGAAGGCTCCGTGCTCGACGCCGACGAGGGAATCCGCTTCCACGGCAAAACAATCAAGGACTGCCAGAATGAGCTACCCAAGGGCACATCAGGAACCGAGATGCTCCCCGAAGCCATGTTCTGGCTCCTCCTGACTGGCCAAGTCCCCTCCACCTCCCAAGTCCGCGCCTTTTCCCGCGAACTCGCCGAAAAGTCCGAACTGCCTACCCACATCCTCGACCTGATCAAGTCTTTCCCCAAGACCATGCACCCCATGACACAGCTTTCCATTGCCGTCGCGGCCCTGAACACAGAGTCCAAGTTCGCTCAGGCATATGAGAAGGGCCTCAACAAGGCCGAGTACTGGGAACCTACCTTCGACGACTGTATCTCGCTGCTGGCTAAGATCCCCCGCGTCGCGGCGCTGGTCTTCCGCCCGAACGAGATCGACCTCGTCGGTAATCAGAAGCTCGACCTGTCCCAGGATTGGGCATACAACTTCGCCGAGCTCCTCGGTAAGGGCGGAGAGAAGAATGAGGATTTCCACGATCTGCTCCGTCTATACCTCGCCCTGCACGGCGATCACGAAGGAGGCAATGTCTCCGCCCACGCAACCCACCTCGTCGGCAGCGCCCTCAGCGACCCCTTCCTGAGTTACTCTGCCGGTCTGCTCGGCCTGGCGGGTCCTCTTCACGGTCTGGCTGCGCAGGAAGTCCTCCGCTGGATTCTGGCCATGAAGGACCAAATCGGTACCAAGTTCACTGAGAGCGACGTCCGCAATTATCTCTGGGATACTCTCAAGTCCGGCCGTGTTGTGCCCGGATACGGTCACGGTGTCCTGCGCAAGCCCGATCCTCGTTTCGAGGCCCTGATGGATTTCGCTGCTACCCGCCCCGACGTTCTCGCCAACCCCGTCTTCCAGCTCGTCAAGAAGAACTCCGAGGTTGCTCCTGGCGTGCTTACCGAGCACGGAAAGGTACGTTAATACTCCACGCTGTTGGGATAGATCTTCCTGCAAGAATGTATTTATAACTAACTCACCACGTCACAGACCAAGAACCCCCACCCCAACGTCGACGCCGTATCAGGCGTCCTCTTCCACCACTACGGCTTCCAGCAACCCCTGTACTACACCGTCGCATTCGGTGTGAGCCGCACTCTCGGACCCCTGGTCCAACTCGTCTGGGACCGCGCCCTGGGCATGCCCATCGAGCGCCCCAAGAGCATCAACCTGCTGGGTCTTCTGAAGAAATAAGCTGTTGACTGACTCGACGCTTCCCACGCGGGTGGATGAAGCCGAGTGATGAAAATGACGCTAGCGAGTTCTTTCTTTTCTATTTATCTTTCTTTCGTTATGGTTCTGTCTAGACTGCTTTTTGTACTTATTGCAGTGGCCGGCTCGATTCCGGTGATGTTTCATAGACTTCAAGTTACTTATCCAGCAATGCACTGCGACTGGGTGGGAGTGTTTCTTCGAAATACTTGCTACCAACGCTGATTTCGCTGGAGATTTCGAATTCTTGTTATCGTAATATTTACTGCATGTAGTGGGCTGCTTCGAGAGCCATGAAGTGGTGATGCATGCGAAGAGATGCAGCTAAGGCGATATTGATGAGGCCACAATCAACACTGGTCTGGTCTTCCTGGAAGGTCTTGGGGACTCAACTACTTTATCAAACTATTTCGAGTTCAATAACATCGATGTCCAGGAAACTCGTCTCACGAAGATTCGGGAGATGCCTGGAGGCTGACAAGTAGCACAACAGCAAGTCATGTCCAACCCGATGCTTTCTATTCCAGTTACACGTAAGCCCACTTTGCTTTCGTAGAGACCCCATGGACCCTGGTGACAGAACTTAAAATAAAACATCATGAATATGATGCTGCAGTTTTTGGAAACCTTAGAACCAGCGTTGTGGTACTGGATGATAGTTACTATGTATGTGACCGTGACGTATATAAAGCTACTCTGGACTGTAAGACTCCGAGTCGGAGCAATGCGGACGCATCTTCTCATCTGGATAATATCAAGCTTATAGTAATATGTTCACCTCTCTCTCTATTACATACTACATTCCAACTTGAAGGTAGTGGCCACCTGTGTGCCTGACAGGACGTAATAGGGCTAAAGTTGCCCCAGCCCATTAAGGACCCAAACGTCCTAATTGTGTCTGTCCTCGCCCCTTCAACACAGGTAATACTAGGCTTATCAATCTCATGCATGACAATCGCAACAGCCATAATGGTCTTACGGTTTCATATCTACTTTTACATCGATCGCAAGAGAAACGAGTGGATTCTTACTTCAGCAACTGCTGGATGGGTATCAGCAAACCTTTCGCATTTAATATCCTACTAGTAGTATCCTATTTCGAAACACCTTAGCTAACATACCTAGACAGGCTCTTGGGTGCGCCAGTACATTAATTTATCTATACACCATGTATAAAAGCGCCATCAGTCCTGCGATTTATTGGATGGTCGCAAGTGGCCAGGTTCTTCAGATATTCGGCGTTATGCTCGTCAAGCTCTCTATGACCTTGTACATTCTCCACCTGCAAGGTCCGGTTTATGTTATTGGGAGATGGATTCTTATCTGTGCTGCTGTGATTAATGTGGGCTTAATATATGCATCTGCGTTGCGTCAGAATCGACGTCGGTCTTTTGCGAAGGTCAGGCTCAGGAACTAAAGTTGATCTAGCTAGTCACAGCCCTTGTGGTCTCGGTGCTGATTTTATTACCATCCACGCTATGCAATAACGTACAGACTATGAATGTGTCGCGTTGCCGTGATTATATCGTCGCATTAGCATCCGTGTCAGCCTGTAAGTTATAGCGATGTTACATTTACATATGAGCCTTGGCCATTGGCCATTTAAGTTCTCTATTGCTGGATCTATTGCTGGAAAGCTTCAAGTTCTAATTAAGATCATTTCTCATAGTGGTTCCCGCTTTAACGGACATTCTACTTCTAGTATACCCAGTTATAATAATGTGGAATCGCCGAATAAGCAATAAGCAGAAGATTCTGGTCTGCATTCTACTCAGCCTGGGCACTATAGGTACATTTGTTAGTATTGTGAATTATCTTCTAGCCTTCCAGCCTCCAGGTAAGCAGAATCGTTTCTACTAGATTACCTAGACCCTTTCCTATCTGGCAGCTACTGGTAGCTGCGAGGTTCTATTTCAAGATATCAAAGCCTGGATACATACTGTTAGCTGACACTTCCCCAATCACAAATGCAAAGCTACAATGGAAGCAACGATGCTGTTCAATTTAATGGGGTTATGGACAATCCTGATCGCTTCAAGCGCTGCCCCATTGTGGCCTCTTTTTAGGGCTTGGTCTCAGAAGGCAGCACTTCAACGGATATTCTCTGCCTCGAGGAGGAAAGAACAGAGACCGGAGGGAGAAGAGGTTGAATCTGATTTTGAGGCGTATCCCCGTCGTGCAACTACGCAGAGCGGAATAGACAGTGGCAATGCCGAAGCATAACTAGTCGAGAGCTATGCGGAGGCCACTGGACGCTACGGGTAGAACACGATGCGAACGAAAATTGTTTTCTGGAATGTTTGGGATCTACAACTAGATTTGAAGGCTGGACATGATCTCATCAAGTATGAGAAAAGGACTTCAAGTTGGATCTCAGTTACCACGTGAGTCAGCCCATGCGAAGTAAAAGTCGGTGTAGAAATAAGACATTCCCTATGAATTCTAATATAGTGTTTGATCTACTTCGACCTTGCAGATTGTATACTGTGGTGCAGCTAAAGAGAAACGGTGAGTTCAACCGTGACCCTTTCTACCCCTTGCATCACTTATCCTCGAGTATTTTGACTAAATTGATAGGGGCATAAATAGCAGTCCTTTGCCACTGGAATTATAAAATTTGAAATCTCCCTTGAAATCTCCCTTGAAGTTTATTTTTCTATATTATTCCTATCCTCCGTACAAGCAAACAAATATATCTTCCAATATGAAGTTGTGGGATATCGTCTCTACAGTCGCCTTTGCCGCCCTTGTGGTAGCAGGCTCTGCAAAGGAAGCCAATAATCAGGCCGAAAATACTAATGTATGAAATTAAAGAAGCATTATTTTGTTCGATTGAAGAATATAGGCTGACAATATTGTGCTTGTGTAGTTCGTAAGTACTTAACTCCCTTTCAACCCCACAAATGACTCGAAAAATATAGCTAACCATAATATGGTGACTAGTGTGTAAGTGATTAACACACTAGCTTGATATTTACTCAAGAATATAGAGCTGATAAAGATGGGTGAGATTAGGACGTAAGTAGTACTATTTGACTCCTTACTTAATCTACGACTTTCCAGACTAACAGAGATGGAACAATGAATAGTCCGTGAGTGATTGACCTCCTAGCTGGGATATAACTTCGATTTATAGGGCTGACTAGAATGGGGCATGAAAAGAAGGTAAGTGCTATTTTTCTGAAGAGATGACTTATTCATATGCTGACCAATATGGGATGAGTATAGGGTGTAAGTACTCGAATTCTCGCTGCAGAGAAAATTTTAGAATATAGGTTAACAGCATTGATATTGGCAGATCGTGAGTGCCAAATCCCCGGATTGAAGAATACCTCAGAAATATCTGGCTAACTAAGATGCAATGTAGCTCGTACGTTAATTCTTGATCCCTCATTTAAGAGATGACTTGAATATAGAGCTGACTATGATATGACCACCAGTGTGTAAGTGCTTGATATCCCAATTGAAAGGCATCTGAAAATCGAACAAACAACTGATATGTGATGAGAATAGCTTAATTACTAGCCGCCAGTGTGATTCACCCTTCTCAAAAGATGCCATGGAGAATACCTGATACTGACCAAGTCTAGTAGAATACCCACGTCTACGTATTATGCGTGATACTATTGTATCAGTCAAATATATTGATGTCAGAGTTGAAGACCACAGTGCGATTGATATTTACTAACCTTCTTTACTAGTATACAATCCTTCTTATTGTCCACACGGGCGGTTATGCCCGAGGAATATCAGGGAATCATTGCTTCTGGATGAGATGGGGGTTTCTACTTGTACTTGTCCTCGGTAAGGCTTTTCCTATTCAGTTAGGTTTTCCTCTACCATTGAAAAAATGCAAAGGCTTCTTACAAAGCAGTGACACGCAGCTTAGTGGCGTAATTCCGATGATAATCATAAATCTCCATAACTGCAAACGACTCGGTAGTAATGAATGGCTTCAAGCAAATGTTTTATGGCCTAGATTGCAACTAGAATATGGGGACCTATGTAATCGAGGCCGAAAATGACAGCTTTTGACGCCAGAAGTTCCACCCGTACCTCTTGGAGGAGAGCCTTTCAATAATATCATGAAGCCCGTTTCAAGCCCTTGGTCAAGGCCAATGGAGAATCTTTCCAACAAAATATGAGCTGGACCTGTATTAAAGATCCTTAGAAACTAGACTTATACAACTATACTAGAAGAAGAATACTCATAGTACTATAGTTGTGAGACAAGTAATAACTTCTTAATAACAGCCCCTTCTAACTCCTCAACATCATCCAACAATTCAACCCCAAGCTTCTGGCTCACGATCTGCACATTCCCCCTTTTCCAGTAACCCTCAGGACACACAGCGATAGCCTTCCCCGGAACCCCCGCTGCGAGCCCAAATTCGAGTAGACTAACCGGTGCCTGCGTAGCTGGATGGAAGTATACGACCATCAGATCAGCCTTGGTCTGCTTATCGAGCTCCCACAACACTTGCTCGCGATACGGCGTAAAGTTGGCCGATACGAGAGGAGGTAGTGGATCGGGTAGGAACGAAGAGGCAGAAGGTAGAGTAGAGTCTCGGGAATGTTTTGTCCAGATACCTCCCGCTCTCGGAGCGTGTTTGCTGTCGCTAATTTCTGGAGACCGCCGAGCCGTGGCTAGACTGTCGGTAGTAGTGGTTGATGTTGTTTACTCTTGGAGATCCTCGATGAGACTTGGCATAGATGCCGATATTGCTGTTGTTTGCGAGGCCTCGTCTTAAGGGCGAGCCGTGAAACGACTCGGTTTTGATAGTGGTGGTCACCTCGCTTAGCGGCGCCTCAGTTCGTCAAAAAAGGGGTGATTTTTGATGTTTGCCGAAGCAGAGTGTCTTTCGTATATATAAAGGGCAAACCAGGGTATAATCTGCCAGAAGGCGATGAATGGTCGCTTGCCACGGCAGCCTCAACCTGGATGTCCGAGGCCGCGATTGCCTCGGGCAGCAACACCTCACTTTTTTAAGTTACTCAGATGCTGACAACCCTTGAACGCAAGTTGGAAATTAATTCGCAATACAAATAATTATTTTATCTGGGAATGTAGAAAGGCCCCAGCCTTCGCGAAAATCCCTGTACTATACCCTGACGTAGTTCTGATGCGGCTATTCAGGACAATGGTCGAATTTGGTATTCCTCACCATAAATGGCATCGGAGTGGTATGGATCCATGGGTGAAATTTGCGCAAAGTAAATCTCATAGACGGTCGGCCTGCTGTCGATTTATTCCGTACCTTTTCCTTCTTTCCTTCTTTTTTTTTCTTCTTTCTTTCCTTTTCATACTATCAGTCTTACAGATTTCCTACAAGCCCCTGCGCCTAATAGTGATGGAGTATTTACGATCTTGTGTCAAATCTGGCCATACACGGCCATTCATCGTGCCCTGCCCTGAGATCATCAGCCCCAAGATCTATGGCATGACTACACTACCCGGCCTCCCTCCGGAGCTAATATTGGAATATGTGACATGCTTTCACCTGCCGATCTCAAATGTCTGTCCCTCTGCAACCAAAGACTCTATGCGCTCTCTCGAATGTCCTATGGGCCGTATTCTACTGCTCTTACGAGGGCGAAAAAGCTATTTATTCTCGCCCGGTTCGAGCGAGATTTGCCTCAGTACTTTGCTTGTTACGTTTGCCAAACGTTACACAAGTACGATGGCTCTGAAAGCTTTGGACTGAGCGGATTAGCGCATAAGAAAACCTGCAGACTTCAATGCGATTACAAAGGATACACTTGGGCAGATGAAGTTCGTGAAGGGGCAACAATGAGTTTAAGAACTCATAGCAACTTCAATCATTCACGAAGTCGCTTTTCTCATCACCAGCTTAAGCTCGCAATGAGGAGATTTCAATATGGTAAAACATCTGGTATCAATATTGAATCTCTCTCGTGGACGCAAGTCCGTCCCTACTTTCACCCTTTATGCGACACCGGGTGCTTTGGAAGGGTGAAATACTCGTGCATTCCTACATTGTTCTCAATAGAAGCACAAATATGCCCTAAGCCCCTGGGGCTTTATATCAGGATGCAAGATATGGTGCTCTTTCCCACATGGGAAGATCTGAAAATGTCTGGAGGAATAAATCCAATGAGGCTTTATGAGATTTGTTTCCACACTAAACTCTCAAGCATAATGTCTGAACTGGATGCATTCAAATATGGAAAAGAACTGCAATTTACGTACACCTGTTCCAGATGTAACACTGTTTGCGCGTTTGAAATCTTTCAAGTTGAAGGAAATTCCATGATTGCCTTGGTCATGACAAGGTGGATTAATCTCGGCCAGGGCCTTGATTACGAGGACCCATTATGGAGGATCCGTGCCGCTTGGTGCTTAGGCTGTCGTCCTGAGAAGCTTCCCCATTCAATGATGACTGAAAGTCCCCGCCTCTGCTTCGAAAGCCAAAGTCCCGAGTCGTTCGAGGAATTGTGCTCTCGCAACCTGTTCTATCTGACGAAAGACCGATATAAAATGGGAAAGCCATTTGTCTGGGAACCCCCAAGGTTCTGGTACATTCCATACAAAGAGCCACCAAAAAAACAGAGGCGAGGAATTACTTTAGGAACTATCGTCATGGTCTTGAGTACGCTGTCGAAACGAGCCCAATCTCGAGGTACTTTGACTGACCTGCCAAAGAAGAGTGGAAGTGTCCTATGCCCAATATACACGCCCTAATCAACCTGGAACAAGATTCAGAAAGCTGATTGATCTGAGTATGCATTTTGATTCAATTTATTATCCTCATATTAATATTCTGACGCGGTTGGGGTTTAATTTGCTTCCCCGAGCGCATGGGGAAGTGCCACCCGATTTGGCAATCGTGAAGCAAAGTCAACAGAGGATCGTGAATTCCTATAGAAGGGAGGGTGGGGGGGGGGGGGGGATTTTGGAAAAAAACACCTAGTCTCTACTCAAGTAGCTAATCTGATACGTAATCAAGAAGAAATTTCCTTGGGTTCCAAAGATGGGAGGAGCGTAGCTTGGCACGTAGGGAAGGAAGTAGCGACCAGGTGGACAAAAGTTCACGATAGCTTCAACTCCCACTTCTTCTTCTTCTTCTTCGTACTCGATTCTCTACTCGTTTGCTACCTGGTAGGATACTCGCCTCCTCCTGAATTCATTTTTTTTTTTCAAAAATCACCGCCCCCCGAAACCAAAATGGCTCACCAGAGCCGGGGTCCGTTCCCTCCCCTCCTCCTCCTCTTCTCTCTTCTCCTCCTCCCAATCATGGTAAGTCCTTGTCGATTTATACAAATGGGCTTTCTTTTACATACGCGGGGTTATATTCCTGGGGATACAGTCTCGGAAAAGATCGGTGTCTTCGGCCCCAATTGGCAGCGCCAGACTATGGAGGATTCCGATGACCCTACCAGCCGCCTCGCAGCGAATCCTCGCACGAATGACTCTAGCGAATGCCCGAGTGAATTCATGTCACAAACTCTGATACGGTTCCTGAAATCGATTCAAGTACTTTTCCTTTCTATCCATTCGATCGCCACAAGTCGAAGCGATGATATGCTACGGCCATTATGCCTCATAACTCGTTGAATTCATTGCGATTATCGTCCAT
This sequence comes from Penicillium cosmopolitanum, assembly GCF_028827165.1. Classification (NCBI taxonomy): domain Eukaryota; kingdom Fungi; phylum Ascomycota; class Eurotiomycetes; order Eurotiales; family Aspergillaceae; genus Penicillium; species Penicillium cosmopolitanum. The sequence goes on along the minus strand of NW_026622682.1, from coordinate 1,982,393 downwards.
ATCGATCCTACCTCTTTTATGAGTAGCGTATCTTCTCAAACAAAACACATATCGATGCCATCGGTATAGCCGATGAGACCCCGGCAACATCTATGGTCACCTGGGCATAATATGGAAGCTCCGAATCTCAGCTGTCAACGCCAGTGACTATCATGATCCATCATCATATGATCAACTATTTCAAGGTTGCTTCAAGGTCTTCGAGTGTCTATTGCCGACTATCTCTTGCATCTATGAACACGCAAAATATCCAGGATATCCCTGGATCAGTCCCAACACCCTGGACGCCACTATAGTACGCAGCAACTTTTCTCCAAATTCCTTCTCCGCCAGGTGTGCGCTCATTGCCAGTGGTCAACGAATTCCCACCGGTTATATAGCCCTCACGCCGTCACTCAGAGATGGTCAAAATTACTTGTTCCATATACACCGCTCTCGCAAAAGTCTTGGTTTCCGAATGGCATTGTCACTGATAGGGCTGGAACTTCGTACCAGCTTTGCTCTGCGTACGCCAAATGCCAGTTGGCTATCTACGGCGCTCCGTAAAGGCAGTCAGCAGTTGTGTATAAGGGTACCTAGTATTTTTGCAGTGGTTTCGCAAAGTTTTGAAACTACGGGGTCCTTATTGCCAACCATTTCGGATCGCCTTCTAATGGCAAACTAGTAGCTATCTGAGACGGAATAGATTGGCCATTCTATTCCATCTCAGATAGCTACTAGTCCACCCTAGCTAGGCGGGACTAGACCGGCCAACAACGGCTTGGAATACTTTGCGATGCCAGTGTAAAATGCCGCTATACGAGTACATATACAACTACTGACCACCCTGCGCTCATGGAGCGCCGTAGGTATCCGAATCCTATAGCAAACCAGCCTTAAACGGGAATAGTTCATTGAGAAACAATTTTCGTATTACTAAAGCTAATATATCTCCTTACCACTCATAAGCCACCTAATATCAAAGCAAAATCAAGCTAGATAAAAAGCGACAAAGTCACTTCTCGCAGTCACCAATGCTGCTCATCCACCTCCGTGCTTTGAGTGACACAATCAGATTTAATCGAATCAAGCCACCCACGAGAAGATTCAAGATCAGAGTCCTCCCGAGGGGTATCATGGTCCCTCTTCATCTTCTCATACTCCTCAGAGATCATCTCCCGAACGTCATCTTCAGCACGTACGTCCACAATAGTTAAATGAGGGAAACTATGCAGATGCGGCACTCGCGTACCACACTCGGAATCCAGATCATCGTCGTCAACCTTTCCTTTGCCTTTCAGTTTTCCCGTAAGATATACTTCAACGGCATCGGATAGTTGTCCCATTTGTTTATATTTAAGATGGGTGCCGTTTCGTGGTTGCACCAGAGATATCTCTTTCGGGTCAAAGGTTTCCCGGTAGGACTCATCATAAACGACCCACATCCAGATACTATAATGACTGCATGTTTCGCCGCGATCATGTTCCACTGGACAATTAATTGTCTCAGTGAATGCGGTTACTTGGATCGAATCAATATTTGCATCTCTGATCCCAAGGCCCTGTCGTACAGCTGTGACCACACAATCATCGACCTGGCACAGGAAAACATTTCCTTTGGAGGCAAGCCGTGATACGAGAACCTCGCGTAGATATTCTATAGCCTCCATATAGAAACTGTCTCGGGAGTTGGGTTTGGTGCCATTTTTGTATTCCTTGGAGAAATATAGCTCGATGGCTTCGCGTTGAAAGGAACTTTGCACTGGCATGATGATGAAGGCCTAAGTGGAGTGGATTGTTGAATAGAATGGAAGTCGAATCAAATACAATATGCGCAGTGGAAGGATGGAAGACTGATAAAGTGAAGATGGATGCTTCAAAAATGTCAGTTTTCTAAAAGGAGTGTGCTGGGCTTCATAGCTGTCACGATGACGCTGCCAACTCACACTATCGTTCTATTGCCATTGTTACCTAACTGTATAGAAGCATCGATGAGCATATACTAGGTAGAAATATCAAATAGAAAAAGGAATGAATAGAGATAATATACATAAATAAGCAGAAAGACTCGGAGTTATTAAAGGGGATAAAATTTGGGAGACACGCTCTCTGTATCCAAATCTAGCTTAGCAGGTACCTCAGTAGGTAATCATGAGCCACCGGCCAGCAAAATTAATCTAGATAAAATGGGACACAAAAGAAAATCATCCCAGTAATCAATAAAAAGTTCCAACTTCTCCTCCTCTTCCTCATACTATATTGCCATGCCGTCCCCGTTGTTACTCCTGCATAGCGGCCATGATGGGCAAAAAGACGAGCCAGGAAAAAGCTTGAAGGAGATGAAAATCCATCAATAAATCGCCGTGTAGTAATATTTAGATACACTGCACCCGCAAACAAGTTCCTGCTTATACTAATAGTACACCAACTTGAATAATCCCCGCTTTGAAGATAGTATGTAGTCCAAGTGATAACCAAGTAGGAACCAAATAACCTACCCAGTTCTCAGACCCCAGCACTTCCAGAAAGAAACAAGCCCTGGACCCTTCCTAAGCCCCCAAAAATAGTCTTCCAAAGTTAGAATTTTAGTCTGACTCGAGTGAGACACATGACCAGCCACAGGGTTACTTTGAGAATGCCAGCTGCGTCGTCCACGTGTAACCCTAGATTGGCGGGGATTTACCCCGCGATCTGCATTTGGTGGAGGCGGAGGTGGAGGTGTGGGGTGCATCAGGCTACAGATAGAAGTGTCCAGTTAAATCTTATCGGGAATTGGAGTACTGTTGGCTACTGTTGGCTACTGTCAGCTAATTGAGGAGTTTCGCAGTGTACAAGTCACTTAATGTATTCTATTAAATGAACTCGGGGAATGAATCCCCCCTAACCAACATGACTACAGAAATACAAAACGGGGCTTCAATAATTCAAGTTCATAACGGGTATTGAATATTGACTAATATCTCCATCCGCCCGATAACATAAAATAACAAATCATAGAACAGTAACATGACTGATCTTCTTACTCGTTGTCCCGCACATCGATGACAGTCTTCTTGAACTGTCTGGCCGGAACCTTGCGGTTGAACAGAATATCAAGCTCACGGTAAGAGCGGTGCTTGAACTCAGGCAGACCGAAGTAAGCAAGGACCCAGCAGACGACGGCAGTACCAGCCCAGACGTAACCGCACTTTCCAGCCAAGTTCCAGCCAGTGGTGTTCAGCATCTGTGAGGCGAGGTAGATCATCGGAATCTCGGCGACGTAGTAGGCAGCGCGGCCGACACCGGTGCTCAGGGCGCGCAGACGGACGGAGGAGGTCTCGGCGATGATGGTGTATGAGATGGGTCCGAGGGAGAGGGCGTAGCCGAAGGAAATCAAGATTCCTAGGACGGCTTGAGCGTAGTTGGTGGCGCTGCTCTGGGCGATGGAGGCGCAGATACCAAGGATGACGAGGAGGGTGATGTTGGTTGCGGTACCGTAGAGGTAGATGGTTCGGCGACCGAACCAGGAGGTTAGGAACCAGGAGAGGATGTTGGCGACGAATTGGAGGCACGAGTTGATCAGGTTGAGTTGGAAAGCGCGGTCGGGGGAGATTCCAGCTTCTATTCGGGAGTCAGTATGACTATTTTTGAGTGCTTTATCAGTCAAGTTATAGAGTGTACTCACGTTCGAAGAAGTAGGTGGCCTGGTTAGCAATCAGGTTACCGGCGAAATTCTGCGACGCATACATCAAACAGGTAATGATGGTTCGGCGCAGATCAGTACCCTTCAGCAGGTCAAGCAGAGTAGGGGCGCCACCCATATTAGCCTCGATTTCAACGGTACGCTCAATCATGGCAAGGCTGCGCTGAGCATCGGCGGGATCATTGGTACCAAGACGCTTGATGGAACGGAGTGCCTCCTCCTTGCGGCCGCGGCGAATAAGCCACCATGGCGATTCCGGCGCAAACCAGACGAGAATCATAAGAGGGGTCTAAACAATTAGTATTAGGTCTACAATGCAGGATAAAAAGGAGCATGAAAAGGTAGAACTCACAGGGAAGATCCACTGCAAAGCCAGAGGAATACGCCAGGACCACTCGTCGGTACCCTTGTTGAAACCATATGTCGCACCGGCAACAATAATGGAGCCGATTGACCAACTCATCTGCAGAGTGGCAGTACAGGCACCACGCAGGGAGATGGGGACAATCTCCGAGGCATAGGCAGGGGAGTTAGCAATGAAGAAACCCCATGGAACACCCTCCAGTGCTTGACCAACAGTCAAGAGAGTAAGTGAATTGGCCTAAAAATAAGAAAAAAAGGGTCTCGGGTTAGCGGGGATAAGCTTCGAGGCTAAAAGGAGTGGACGACTCACAAAGAAGGAAATGAAAATGGTGGCGTTCATAAGCACCAAGGCAAACAGAGTGGTATATCGGTATCCCAGCTTGTTTGTCACCGGACCAGCCAGGAACACACCGACGAAAGCACCACATTGGCCAGCCTGGAAGAGGGCACTCTGCCAGCGAGTCGGGATGACCCAGCCACCCTTGCCATCAGGCACACCATAATGTTTCTGAAAGGAGGGGAGGGCAACAAAGTTACCGTTCAAGAACATGTCGAAGGATTCCATGACCTATGATTGGGGGGAAACACGAGATCAGCTGAGGATTCGCACGGATGGGGGCCAGAATTGCGCATTGTCGTGCATCGCAGCGTAGCGCGTTGAAATGCGGGGGAAACTCACAATAGTGAAGCACATCATGAAAGCCCAAAAACAAGCCCAGGGATGTCTCTTGGCAGCCTCCCAAGTGCCCATCGAATGCTCGGCATTCTCACCTTCAAAGGCATCATTCATGAGTTCAGGGTTGTGGAGGACTTCATCTTGGTGGACCTCTACCTTTTCCACCTTGGCGTGATCTTCATGTTCACTGCCATGTAGCTCCGAAGAGCCTTTGGTCTCGGACATTGCGAGAGTATCCTATCAACAAAGCAAGAGGGAGGATCTCTGGGAAGGAGGTAGAAGAGAAAAGGAGGAGGAGGAGTGAGGTTGAAGAAGAAGAGAAGAGTGCGGGGAGGAAAGAAAGAAGGCGGGCCTTATTTGAAGGAAGGCACTTTTCCCTCACAAGTCACAACTCCCACCTCACAACCATCGTGGATTTTTACCTCAAATGACACCCTGCCGCACTCCAGACCAATCAAATCCATTCAAATCACTTGCATCGGTCCAGGATTTACCTACGGAGTACGCCTTAGCCCGATTAAGATTCATTTCCCATCCGGTGCTACAGGGGTAAGCTTGTGCTGCCTGACCCAGAGCCACAACCGAAGCCCAGGGCTTCTCTACTATACGATCCAATTACATTCAGCCGAGACTTTTCCGGCTAAGCTTGTCCAAGCAACCGATCGTTTCCTTGACTGTCACGCCATCCCCGTGGTTGGTGGAATTTGAGCGGGGTGACTCTCCCCTAGGAAGCTATCCCGTTTGCGGGATGTGACCAACGCCTCATGGGACGGATGGGCATGGTCCTCCAGACGCCACGGTTGTGTGCCGAGAAGGCTAACGGAGTGTTACCGAGTACCAACTCCGAGATCACGACGAGGAGAGTGCGATATGTGTGCGGAATGAATGCGTGGTGGTGATATATCAGGGGCTGTTGCTGGCACATTCCTCAGATCGCACAACCCTATCTCCTCCCATCTCCAAAATCCCCATCCCTTGCGGGTCCCGGGGAAAACCCCAGACCCCAGAATCGACCCAGAGCTGATCAGGCCGTCGGTCCACTAAAAGTAGTCTAACCCTGAGACTGTTCGGTGGGGCCGACCACACCTTGCGTTGGGTGTTGGGGGCCGAGCCCCCGTTTACCTTCGGTGAACCGACTTTTTCGGTGGCAACGCTTGAATTTCTCCGTGGCGTCGACCCCGGTCCGTTACAGTACGAGTACTTTCGATTGAATCGGTTGGAAAGCCCTCGGCCTGGGCGTGTCAAAGAATTGCCTACCGCTCCTTGCTGGCTGCATCGCTAGTGAGGGCAATCAACCAAACCCACAGCCCAATCTCAGCTCCGCTGCATTCGGCCGGTCTAACTCGATGCAGTCTAGATGATAGTCGGCCGTACAACCTGGCATGTGACGGGGTGAAGTTTCCCTGGCCCAAAATTCGAGATATCATACGCTGGACGCTGTAGGCTGTTACGGAGTACGGACTACAGAGCACACGGTTCGTGTTAGAATTTTCAGCGTTTGATTACTCTGGTCATTCGGACAATACCGAAAGTAGGAACTGAGAGCCATGGTAGGAATTAGCCGCATGATCTTAACCGTACGATCCTTTCGACGGTTAGTTACTCCGAGTCAGTACTATAGATTAATATCGCTTGTACGTCGCACTCGGGGATAAACCTGACAACATGGCAGTTTTTCAATTATTCTTGGTCTCTCGGATTTTCCATAGTCCAACTCTAGACTAGCGCACGTCTGCATCTCATCGATCTCCGAGTCGGGTTCGGGTATATTTGTCCAATCGCTTCGACGGGATCCCAGATTCAACCAAACCCCGGCGGCTCCCCATGTTTCTTGGAGCCTCCACGCATGGAATCATGGAACATCTCTTTAAACCCGAGCTCTCGCGTGGGCTGTCAAACATCAAAAAACCACGCATGACCCCTGCCGCATTATGGGGCCATCTCTTTCGTATAATTCGAAGCGAAGCATCCCCATGATATGGAACCCAATAAACACACACCGCTGCATCAAAGAACTTGCGAACATTCAATCTGATTGGGTACACATGTTCTAGACTCTCCATGTGACAACCGTTTTGAAGCGATCTTCCCAAATCAAGCTTTCTGATCACTCTCCGTCTCCACCCCATCCCAGCGCTCCCGATACTCCCGCATCAAAACAGGAGCAGGTGGCGCAGTGTCCACGAAGTCTCGAACGGCAGTGACGGGGAAGAGCCAGTGAAACGTGCAGTATACAGCTGCACTGATCGCAAGCCCGGACAAAAAGCAAATATAGTACAAATGCGTCAATCCAGTAGGAACCGAGATTCCTGGACTCACGTACGCGACGAATCCAGGTAGCGAGGGGACTGTCCCACATACCCACTACAGATAGTGATTAGTTATATTGGCGCTTTACTGGAAGGAGTCAACTATAGTTATAACTCACCGCTACAGCGGCGCGCCAGTCGAGACCGCATGTATACCAGTAGATACTGGAAGAGTCCCCGACAAATAGATCATCGACTTTGATTTTCCGCTTGTTGATGACGAAGTAAGATGAGATCATTAGTCCTGTCATCGGACCCAGAAAGACTGAGTAGCTACTCAATACCGCTAGAAAGGTCGTCGCTGTATTCACGAGTTTCCACGGGTTGCACGCGATGGACAGGAGCGCGGTCAGATATGCGCCTCGACGGATGTTGATGTACTGGGGGAAAGTAGCCGCCATATCGAATCCTATTTCAAAATTAGCAATATTCAGAATGTGATAATCTACCCAAAGCTGGTAGATTAATCCAACACAATTTGAATGCGGGCGAAAGCGAAGCTTTAGGGGGGTGAAATGAATACCTCCAGCCAACGAATTACCCGGCACATTAACACCAATCTGCGAAATCACCAAAGCAGCACCACCAAAGAAAGACGCAGCCCTTGATCTAGACCCGCCATTCTCAATAACCGCACTGAGCAGAGTAGGCAAATTCCACATCGCACCGCCGTATCGCTCCTGAGTCGCAGCAGTAACAAGAATCCCAATAACAGAGCATATAATAGCGTAAAAGGGGAAACTAATCAACTGGCCCCAAACCGCGTCTTTTGGTCTCCGTGCAAATCGCGCATAATCATTTTGATTAAGAATACCCGCCGAAATCGAACCGATTGTGCTGATTATTCCGAATGCGATGATCCACCCGGATGATTCGCCATTGCTTGACGAGGCGGAGCCGGAAATCGTTGAGCCAAATCCACCGCTGCCCATTGTTGCAAGTGACCATATCAAGAGAACTAGTTCGAAGATTAGGATTGTTGCGGCGGAGCCGTAGAAGAGGTTTTTCAGTTTGTGCGGCCGCACGTAGATTACCGGTAGCGAGATGAGCATGAATATTATGTAGCCGAGGAAATTGGCTATTGTTGTTCCTGTGGATGGAGAGAGGTGGTTTGGAATGCGAGATTCGAGGTCCGGCCATATTGCTTGGAGGCATACGTAGACGCATTCGCCGCCTATCCAGGCTTGAAAGCCGTCTAGATGACATTGCCTTGGTCAATCATTTGAAATATTCTGCGGCCTTGGTGACGGGGCTCACTTACACCAAACTAATTATCATGGTCAGAATGTTAAGTGTCAAGTGGACCATGCGCAGGAATATGCTGGTCTACTCACCGATAGATAGAAGAATCCGATTCAAAATCACAAATGTGCTCCCGTACATACCCCAAACATAACGATTCACAACGGGGAATCCAACTAATAACGCGGATAAGCACAACTCCTTGCTAAGTGTTGAATACGTGGAGATTTCTCACGATGATAATAAGCACCGGGAAGCGAATTCAGCACGACAAGCGCCGTCGCGATTACTTGTCCAATGACAATCGAGATGATTGCTTGCCACCATGTCAATCCCAAGGCGATGAGGGAGCTTCCAGTCATATAAGATGAGATATTTGAGTTGATAAGTACCCCTGAATGTGTCAGTTCTGAGCCAGGAATCGGTCGTGTCGGGGAATATCGCTGACAGAAGTTATGGAATGTCCAGAAGCCCCATGTTCGGCGTTCCGCCTCGATGGGCTTGATGTCGTTGTTAATCCATCTATTCGGAGATGGGCCACCTTCGTCTTTGATTCTGAGACTTCGCAGAAATGCCTTTACCCTCATCGTTTCGGTTGAAGAGGGGAGTCAGAGTGAGGAAACCGTGATGTGCAAAATGTAAGAAGCATAAGCATAAGCACCGCGTCTGAATAAGGGAAAATAATACAGTGTACTACACCCCCACCCCCTCTCACTTAGCCGACCACAAAGGAGTCGCAAAGACGGCGATCGGCTGACTAGCAGGCGTGAGACGAGAAACGCCGATCGAGAGTAATGTCTTATCTTCCCTTTGACATACTAGTATTCCACCCCGCGTTCTTTGTTATGGTCTTGAGTTCCCCGCTCGATTATTCAAGCTACGATTGGTCGGTGGCCAGACCTTCGCGATAACAAAGAGCCAAACTAACTAGTCTAAAAGGAACCTTGGAACACCCGAGCAAACTATTACGATAGGAGTAAAAGGACTGATCCAAAAAAAGGAAGTACATCCAAACGAAAATCATACCTGATCCAGTAGTTAGAATAAATTCAGATGGATGTAGGTAGTAGTGCTAGTAATTTTGTTCAATCGGGAGAGTCTTCGATAATAACATGAGCGGGGCGGGGTCATATCTCTTGTTTATAAATCTTCCCTTTGGAGTCAAAAGTTCCGGGATTCTACAAAGCCCCAAGCAAATCTCCAGCTTTGAGCGATTTCTTCATGACAGCTTAGATAGGGGCCAACTACCCGTACAATACTCACTCTACGGTCGACTATCTTGCCATCTCATCCCATCCCAGGTCCACCAACACCATGACCCACGCTGGTTCCGGGCCCTTTCGTATCGGCGTCGATGTCGGCGGAACAAACACCGATGCGGCCATCGTCGACATCGCTGCCACCGCCTCGGTATCGCGCGGGGTGTGTGCTTCGAGTAAGACGCCAACAACTACCGACGTGACATCGGGAATTTACACCGCGATTGAGAATGTCTTGTCCAAATCGAAGGTCGACCGTAAAGATGTTCTCAGCGTCGCCATCGGGACGACCCACTTCGTTAATGCTGTCGTTGAGGCTGATGCGCGACGGTTGAGCAAGGTTGCTGTGATCCGATTATGTGGACCTTTTACAAGACAGGTAGGTATAATGTGATACAGAAGCAAAGCGTGATATGCCAATCTAGTCATCAGGCTAATTTCCGTCCCCGGATCATATTATAGATTCCGCCATTTTCAGATTTCCCTCCGACTCTGAAAGCGATAATGTGCGGCCCTTTGTTCTATCTAGATGGAGGTGCGCAGAGCTCTGAAAAAGCAAAATTTCCACTTGAGCTAACTCCCTGGGAATAGGACTGGAGATCGATGGTCGTCAAATAACACCGTTGAACCCCGATCAAGTTCAGGACGCAGTCAAATCCATTCAAGCTGCAGGAGTCACCAAAGTCGCCATAGTAGGAGTTTTCTCCCCGCTTGATCACCAAGGACTACATGAAGAGACAGTCAAGCGCCTGATGCTGGAGTTAGACCCAGCGCTGTCGGTAGTTTGCTCGCATACAATCGGAGGCGTGGGCCTTCTTGAGCGCGAAAATGCGACCATACTAAACGCTTCGATCTTGAATTTAGCTCAACGTACTGTCCATGCATTCTGTGATGCAATGGTGAAACTTCGCCTCGATTGTCCCCTTTTCCTCACGCAGAACGATGGAACACTCACGGATGCTGCCACGGCTGCAGACCTGCCGATCAAAACTTTTGCCTCAGGTCCGACGAATAGTATGACCGGGGCCGCGTTCCTTGCATCGCTCGACCGTGAAAACAAGCTTGCGAAATCCGATACTCAAGTTCTTGTTGTCGACGTTGGCGGCACAACAAGTGATGTTTGTGCATTGCTTCCGTCCGGATTTCCTCGACAAGCGCCGAATTTTGTGGAGGTTGGCGGTGTGAGGACTGCTTTCTCAATGCCGGAGGTTCTATCTGCTGGACTGGGAGGTGGTAGCATTGTCACCTATGATGCTGATTTGGATCGGGTCAATGTAGGACCTGGGTCTGTTGGTCACTATCTAACCACCAAGGCGATTGTTTTTGGAGGAGACGTTATGACCGCGACAGATATCGTCGTCGCGTCCGGCAAAGCGGAAATCGGGGATGTGAGCAAAGCTAAGGCAATACCTGCAAAAGTCGTCCAGGGGGCTCGGAATCAGATAAAGAAGATCCTCGAACGTGTTGTAGAGGATATGAAGGTTTCAGATCTACCGATCAGCCTTTTACTTGTTGGTGGAGGGTCCATCATTCAGATGGATGATCTCAAAGGTGTTGCGGAATGCATTATTCCACCACACCATGACTCGGCAAATGCTGTTGGCGCAGCTATTGCCAAGGTTGCTGGTGAGGTCGATTTTATTGAGATTCTCGCTGACCAAGATGAAAATGCTATCCTCGAGAAGGCTAAAAGCCAAGCGATCGACGCGGCTGTCGCTCGTGGTGCGGACAGAGAGAATGTCAGAATTGTGGCGATCGATAAACTCCCTTTGCAATATGTCACTAACAAAGCAACTCGGTTAATTGTCAAAGCTGTCGGCAGTCTGGCAATACCAGATCGCAACAGCACCATCGCTGCCACTGATGCAAATTCCAGCAAATTCACCAACTTTACTAGTGAGGGTAGCAAGGATGAGGCCGAGAAACAATTTAATCAAAGCTCCTCCGCTCAAGATCTCGAATCCTTAGTCAAACACTCCTCTTCCATAAATATTGAGGCATACAGACCAGATGTACGTGGCGGTGTGTGGTACATCTCACCAGTTGATCTTGAATTTATCGCAACAGGAACCGGAGTGCTTGGCACTGGCGGCGGCGGATCTTCATATCTCCAGTATCTGGAATGTTTAGAAAGTCTGAGGAAGCCTGGTGCATCAGGAAAGATGAGAGTGGTCTCCCCAAATTTTCTCAAAGACTCGGACGTTTGCGTGCTTGGGTCTTGGTACGGAGCTCCAAGTGTCTCAGGGGAACGGATGGCTGCAGGGACGGAGATAACAGCTGCAATTGATTATTCTGTTAAATTGTCAGGACAGTCGCATTTCGAGGCGATCATTGCAGATGAGATTGGGGGAGGCAATGGATTGTCTACATTCCCCACTAGTGTTCATCACGATATCCCCGTTATTGATGGAGATTTAATGGGTCGAGCATATCCAACTCTTGAGCACGGTATGTACCACCCTTTTTGATAACTATGGCTGGTTACTGACATGTGCAGGCACCCCGTACGTTTATGGAGAACGGATAACCCCCCTGTGTAATTGCAGACGGGAAGGGGAATGCGTCTGTTGTACTGGTGAGAGTCTACGGTTTCAGGGTGGTGAAATTTTTATTGACAGCGAACAGAACGCGGAATCAAATGGGCGTGTTGAGAGCATGCTACGGACACAGTGCGTGGATCTCGGTCTAATGGCCGCAGTTTCATGTGCGCCCTTGAGTGGCAGGGCCATCAAGGAATACGCGATCCCAAATACGGTGTCACAGGCCTGGTACATCGGCCGTGCAGTGCATAAAGCACAGAAATCGAAGGAAAACCTCATCGAGGCCATTGTAAGAATTATTTTTCAGTCTTCTAGAAGCGGCAAGCTCACTCCATTTAGTTCAAAACAACTCCAGGTCGGCTCCTCTACAGCGGCAAGATTATCGATGTTAAGCGGGACGTCAGTCGAGGCTACACAATGGGTCAATGCACGATCGCGCCCCTCAACAGCGACGAAGAGGATCAATATCTCCCAGGCTCCCAGAAATCCGAGGCGAATAACACGAATGAGAGCCGATGCCTGATAATTCCGTTCCAGAATGAGTTTCTCTACGCCGCATACGCCAACCCGGATAAGCCGAATGACAAGTCTCAACACGAGGTTATTTGCACTGTCCCTGACCTAATTTCAATACTTGGACAGGATGGTGAAGCAATTGGTTCTCCGGAGCTTCGATACGGACTTCGCGTGAATGTGATCGGCATGCCAGCACACCCATTATGGAGTGGTACCGAACGTGGACTCAAGGTTGGCGGACCAGCAGGCTTTGGCTTGGATATGGAATGGACGAGTCTGGGGCCATACCAGAAGCCAAAAAGTGTGCTGGATGAGTTCAACAGCCTGGATTCTTGAATATGCATTTTATCCTACCAAGCCATGCATCGGCTCCTACTAAACAGGGAAGTTGGTACATCGGAGCATGTCCCTATTCTCAAGTCATTTCTCTGACATCACAGATTGAAGTAGCTATACCACGAGGGAGTTCTCAGAAACCGCCTGGACCTACAAGGGATAATCACTTCAAGTTAAAATGGTCTTAATTCATATATACTATCTAGCCAAGTTTAAAACTAAATATCAAACCGCCGTCTCAAAGTCTTGCCTGGCCATTGCTTATCCTGTCCCATTCTTCCTTTCCAAAAGGCGAATAGTCCTTTTCCCCGGGGGCAATCCATAAGAAGTTATCGTCTCCGCCATCAGCCACCTTGGTGCCCCTGAGCGCCGGGTCCGCGCCTTCGTCGCGTAGTGGGACCTTATTCTGCTTGTGGTTATGGATGTGCGTCGAGTTCTCCACGACGCGAAGGAAGACAGGGACCGCATATCGAGGCAGCTTAGATTGAACGAAACGCGCGAGCGCAGCGAAGTCGAACGTTTGTCTCGCCTCGGGCGTGATTTGTAGTGCGGCGCAACCGGCTCGTCCTTCATGGTTGGGCAGTTTCACGCCGTAGACATTTGCCTCCGCAACACCAGGGAATTTTCCGATGACCTCGGAGACTTCAGCAGTCGCCCTATTAAGAGACCTTGGTTAGTTTGGCTGAAATAAGACTGATATCATGCGACAACTTACACATTCTCACTCTTCCAGCGGAAAGTGTCACCAAGACGGTCGAGGAAGTACCAGCGACCATCACTTTGGCGGCGAAGCGCATCACCGGAGCGATAATATAGATCGCCTTTCTTGAAGAGATCGCGCAGGAACTTCTTCTCGGTTGCACTCTCATTGCGCCAGTATCCTTGGAAGGCCTCTTGGTTTGGAATGTTAACCACAATTTCTCCTCCTTCCTCGTACGATGCGCGAACGGCGAATCCGGTCTTCGAGTCTCGCAGAACGTCACCAGTCTCGGGGTCAATTGCCACCGGTACAAAGACGTTATGGAGAAGACCGCGCATTATCAGTCCGTGGTGACCAACACTCCCAGCAGTGAAGGGACCGCGATTGTAATTGAAGAGGCCAAAGATACCCTCCGTGCTGTTGAAGAACTCGCCTACTTCGAGAACGCCAAATCGTTCACGGAATTGTTCCCAGACATCGGGGCGCAATCCATTACCATACATGCAGCGAACCTTGTGGTTCTTGTCCTGGGGTGATGGAGGAGGTGCGAGTAGATAGCGAGCTGTCTCGCCAACGTAGACGAAAACCGTCGATTCCGACTCTCGGACATCCTTCCAAAAGTTGCGAACGCTGAACTTGGGGCCTAGTGCAATACTAACGCCATCCACTAAGCAGCTGATTAAACTGATCGCAGCCGTGCCGTGGTATAGTGGCATGCAGCTGTACCAACGATCCCCTTGGGGTCCTACGGTATCATTCATCGATCCACGACGGACGAACAGCATAGTGTACAGTCGAGACATGGTGAAAGCACATCCCTTGGGCATACCGGTCGTACCAGATGTGTAGAGTAGAATAGCTGGGAATTCTCCTTCCACCTTGAGCGCAAGATCCTTTGGCGGGAAAGTGGTCGGGTACGAGCGAATTCGTGCTTTCAGGGACTCATCCAATGTCTCGAGTTGCATTCCCAGTTCCCCGGTGAGTGTACTTTGAACCTCATCCACACGCGAACGACAGGTCGGATCTTCATCAACAAGTGTAAACTTCGCCCCGCTGATCTTCAGGCAGTGGACTAACGCATCACCGGTGAGATTGTAGTTAATAGCAGCGGGGGCACAACCAATGCTCCACAGGCCAACCCAGGCAATGATAAACTCAGCGCGGTTCTGGAGGTAGAAGCCTACCAGATCGCCTTTCTTCACGCCTTGAGATAGAAAGTAGTGCGCATACTGGCAAGCCTGTTCCCGTACGTCTTGGTAGGTGTATGATCTTTCCCGGGTCCAGAGACAAGTCATGTTGGGATATTGCTTTGCAGTTTCGAGGAGCACAAACCACGGGTTGCCCTTCTGTCGACTGACTTTTGAGAGTTAGCAAATTATTGATTCCAGCCAGCCCACGCGAAGACATACCTGCGCTCGCATATTCACGTTCGCCCTTCCGGAGGGTGAGTACGGCCTTGACATCTTTCCTGATGTGAAATTTGGCATCCAGGTAGGCTGCGACCGTAGTTCCTCCAAGGAGAGCCGCTGCAGCAGTCCCTAAAATTGGCATTAGAACATAATTCCGTTGATATTTCCACTTCCTCGCCATATTCACTAACCCAGGTCCATCGTGAAGTTTCAGTGTGCTGGCTTGGCGAATCTGTTCAGGCGATGGATTTATTATGATCGGGAAAGAACCAAAATGACACAAAAGAACAGTCGGTAGGGGGAAAGGCAGGATCAACTCTGGAGGTCAGAGGGAAGACGTTAAGGGAAAGACAGAAGTCAGCAGAGTCGTCAAATTAATGAGGAGAAAGGTATATTGCCGTGAGCCGAAATTGCTGGAAATCAATCCTCGGCACAGACGAATCCCCTCCGCACGGATGGCGAATCTGGTCAAATGAACGAATCCGAAACACTTGTTTCTTTCAGCCAGTGTGAAATCATCCACTTTCAGGCCCACTAGAGCTCCATTCAGCGGGGGATGCGGGGAATCGTACACGCCAGGCTATACGCGATCTGTGCTAATTATGACTTGGACCAGCCTCGGCTCATTTTTTTCGTCCCCGCATAATGGAGTCGCTGTGCAAGCGCATAACTCTCTGGCTCTGATGGACATTCCTCCCCACTTAGTGCCCAAAATGGTTCCGGCTCAGTGGATTTCCCTTAGTTCTCTGTCCGGTTTCAACTTGGAATGCACCCCGCCCTTGCTTTTTGTTCCCTCGTACTTCCATGCCCATGCCGCATCACGGTCGGCCCCGTTGCTGATCCCTGCGAGGACGTTCGTGACGTATTTACCAATTGTTGGTAGGAATTTCCAGCAGTGGAACGAACCACCCGCGGCTAGGTACAGGTTGGATAAATGAGGATGTGGGTGTTGCGTTATCAAGGGGTGTTGGTCTGGTGTGATCGCATCCCAACAGAGGCGATAGTAATCGACTGGGCGGTTATTTGAGAGTATCTGGGGTAGACGAGCTTGGATGGCGTTGAGGCATTCATCGCGTAAACCCTTCGGGGCATCTGACTGGTTTTCTGTTGGGACAGAAATAGCGTGATTTGTTGGTGTGGAAATGGTATTGCGAAAGGAGGATGAGCTGGTAAATTTTAGAATTCCAGAACGCGTAGGAGGAATGGTTTCCCCTATTTTCAGGGTCAGCATGGTCGAGGAAGAGGCATTAGAGTGTTCAAGGGCCTACCTTGTCCGCCATAGACGTAAACCGGCAACCTGTTGTACTGAGTTTGTTCCTCTGAGAGTTGTACATGTGCGACGCAAACGCCAGCCGCTGTCATCTGAGCCTCAATACGATCCTCACTGGAAATTTCGAGAGCATCCTCGGTATATGACATCAGTGCGCTTGTCCAAGCCCCGGTGCAAAGAAGGACCTTCTCTGCGGTCAACTTGTCGCCGGACTTAGTCTCAACGCCTTTCACCCCATTCTCTCCCAGTATGAGTCGATTCGCCTCGCCAACAATATACCGCACGCCCATCGCCTTGATTTCGCGAGCCAATATCTCCAACGCACGACCGGCATCCGCCCATCCAGCGAGAGGATTCCAATAAAACGACCCAAATGGACTGAGATCCGCGTCTTTCAACAGACCACCCCAATCCTGGCGAACATCGTCCTCGCTCAGTTCTTGCATCGGGTCAAGCCCAATGGCTTGGAAGTTCTTGCGAATCCGCTGTCCAAGATCACTCCCCTTCTCGTCACACATAATCCATCCCGTTTGATGATAAACACCCCCATTCTTGAAGATCGGGTTATTTTCCCATGCCTCAATCGCCTCAAGTCCGAGTTCTGTATATAATCGATTTGAGTAGTCCGCTCTCACAATCTTGTTGAGATCTGTAGAGGCGGCGCTTTTCGACGGTGGGGGCGCACGATCCAGCACGATGATGGCAGAAGGGTCAGAGGTGCGCTGGGCTAAGTGATAAGCCGTGCTGAGGCCGAAGATACCTGCACCGATTATGATGATTTCGGCATCCATGTGGAGCAAGCCCTAAAGATTTTGCGGACTGGAGAATGATTTCACTCGGTCGCGTTGGAGATGGGAGGGAGGTTGGTGAAAGATCCCCCGCTCATATCGCGTGACACAAGTCAGTCTCCTGCAGGTCTAATTCAATATACCGCTCGTACAGTAAAAAGGCATGCCAGCCCAGATTCATTCCTTGCTATGACCCATCGTGTTGAGGCTCTCATCACGCAAATCCTCTTCGGCGCCTGGTCATTTTTCTGTTGGTACAGAAATAGTGTGATTCAAGTTGGTAGGTGCCTAAGCACAACAGGCATTCGTAGAACGACTCAATACAGGCATGAAAATAGCCTGTATCCAATTGCTGCACAGCATATATCGTCTCCATGCACAGCGTCTTGCCCCCCCAGGTGAATATTAGTGCTTACTACCTGCAGGTGTGCATCTAAATCCTGCGCCATCCCGAGTCGAGGACAACTGACCTAGTAATTAGCAGCGGGGTATTTCTCCACTGGGAAGCGAAGCCAAGCATCTCCGGGTTGGTCGGATCAATAAAGGGCGGTATTATATATTTAGATGTTTCCAAGTTGAATAGCATGATGATCGTAGTACATGGTTTTAATACGCCACTTGATCTATATATAAATTATGTGCCGCATCCTTACCCGTTTATAGCTTGGCCAACTCAAAAATTGTAGTCTGAAAAGCCCTGCTGAAAGTTTTACCCAGTAAATATGGAACGTGAGCATCATGTGCAACCTCTCCATACCTTTGGCTATTCGGGAATTGATCGCATCCGTGTGAATGTTGTGGGCTATATAATTGGCTAAATCAACTAGCTTGGGGGTGATATCCTATTCAATCCAGCATCCTGTTCTACTCACATACGGACTACATAACAGTGCTGAGACCTTTGTTGTGGTTCCGGGTACCGATGACAGCGTGATGGTTACAAAATTTTCCTTGGCTGTCGCAGTTTAATTCTCGATCATAATACTAATTCCAAGGTTTGTTTGGCACAGTTATTTTCATTTGGAACCCGCAACAGCATAAGGAAATGATCGACAAGGCGCGAACACGTCCGCACGGTCGGCTTTTTCCTGTCTGCTCCTTGATAACAACAAGATGTATTTTTTATTCTTCCCACTCGCCTTGATATTATTCTATGCCAGAGATGTCTCGGCTTGTAATCGTCCATATTCCGCCTGGATGGCAGACAGCGTCATTTCGCGCGGTCAAGCTGTTGTTGAACAGGGGTCAAGCCCATCGGCATCCACTTATCTCCAAGTGGGCTTCTTCCAGTCAGCCATTATCCGTCTAATCGACTACTATCATACGCCTGGATCAGTCTGTGCAGAGAGCAACTGGGAAAAATACATGCAAACTAGCACAGATAGCATCAAGCCATATCTTCTAAATGCTACAAAAGATACCAGTTACCCCTTGGACCGGCTGTCCACTGGCAAAGGGCTCCTGCATCAGTTTGAGGAATATCACACTTCCACCGCTTCAGAGGCTCTTCACTCGTTGCGAGATTCTATTAACCTCCAGAACAAAAATGCGCTCGGGGGGGTACTGGTACTTCGAGTACCCCAACTGGAGCTATCTCGATGGAATGTATTCTCTGGTCCCGTTCCTCTTAACCTACACCGCTCACTTCGACCCTAAGAATGAATCTGTTACCGACGATGTCATTCACCAACTTGATCTGCTTTGGACTCACTGCTACCAAAACGAATCTGGTCTCCTTGTTCATGGCTATGACGCGTCTAAAACTGCATCGTGGGCGAACCCAGTCACCGGAGCGAGTCCAATTGTCTGGGATCGCTCTTTGGGATGGTATATAATGTCACTCGTGGATGGCTTGGAACTTTCGTCGCCATTCCCCCAACGTCTAGTTGACTATCTTCGGCGGAGATTGGAACAACTGGCCGAATCTGTGATCTCAGCCGCCGATCCGGAGACGGGATGTTGGTGGCAAGTTATGACACTTCCCAACAAGCAGGGGAATTACATCGAATCTAGCGGGTCGGCAATGTTTACGGCCGCTTTATTCAAAGCGGCTCGACTAGGCTATCTGCCTGAAAAGTTTGCTTCTGAAGCAAGGAAGGCGGCGGGGAAATGCTATAACCATCTTGTTGACGCGTTTGTGGTCAAGAATGAGAATGGCACGCTGGGTTATAATGGGACTGTCTCTGTTTGTAGCTTGAACTCTTCGGCTTCTTATGAGGTGAGTTGTTACCATCCCTCCACATCATCGATCTGCTAACCGAATAATCAGTATTATGTCTCGCAACCTCTTCTTTACAACAGCGTTCACGGGACAGCAGCTTTTGTGCACGCGAGTTTAGAGCAAGAGATGCTGGAGGACGCGGAAGGTCCTTCACGAAAATAATAAACAGTACGCGGTACTTCCTGATTTGATTCTGATTTTATACTGAGCAGCAATGAAGTATTAACAAAGAATTCTTTGGGGCTCTATATTTCTTAGTCTTCAAACTCTTTGCTAGAAACTGTATTTGCTTTCGAAAGTCGGACACACTCAGACCTAGACTAGAACATCCCTTGGGCTTCTCTCTGAATCAGATCCACGTCTTGCCTGGGAATAACATCGTCTCAGTCCTTGGACTCATTTGACGTCATGTACGAAACAAATGCGGGGCGTTCAATGCATGCGATGCTCGTCTATCACGAGGTAGGGTGATACCCTGGTCGCTCAAAAGTACGCATTTGACATAGCCCCCAAGGATCTGAAATTAGAGCAGGCATTTCCATCTACCCAACATGTCTTGTTCAAATTCGGTGTGCCAATTCAAACAAAGCGTAGATTCATAATCGTGAGACAGCAGATCTCCATTTCTGGATTGATAAGATTGAAAGCAAAATACGGTCACCCTGGAGCACCGACCGCCAGGCTCCAACTTCAAATCCACAGAGGGTTCGGGCCGCTCGCTCATCTGGACTAAATCAACCGTGCACAGAACACCGGTCTCTCAAAGATCAGGCATCTCTCATCAGCCACACCCTAGACAAGGGTTCGATTCCTTCGCCAGCTCAGCCCACCACACTTTCACCCAAATGGCCCCCATTTTACACCGTCTCTTCCTTCTGTTTTCTTGCTGCCTGTGGCTAATGCTGCACCACACTCTTAGACCGGGCGCTTAAGATGTGGTGTGGCTGATCTAAACTTGAGTAGGTCTAAAGCTGGACTGGGGGTTCCCCTAAATATGGGCGCTCTAAATAAGGCACATCGCGAGGCTGAGTCTCGTCCTGAGCGATACAGTCGCACATAAATGTGGCGACGGTTGTCCTGGAAATGAGAGATCCAGTTTATTCTGGCAATTCATTCGGTCTTCAGTCGTTGCCACAGCATCCGCGCTGGTTACAGTCAGATCAGATTAGCTGCTGAATACGGAGTACTCGTACATTATCTACTGTTCTATTTTTATCACTATATTCGCCCTCACTATGTCTATGTCGACCGATCTTTCTCTTGGAGAAATTCTCCACCTTTCGCTCGGCGAAGGCGTTAAGTGCTTTGGGCTTACCAAAATCCTTGGAGGAACCAGGCCATGCAATCACCCGCTTGGCAAGCAAACGCTGGCTGAAGCACGCTATATCCTTGTTCAAACTACGGGTCAACTTGAGCGGGGTGGGCAAACGATCGACCAGCATCTTATCAATCTGTCCAATCTACTTGTTCAATCGCGACATGGTGTAAATAGTCGCAATCGTCGGGAAAGCTTGAAATCTGAATGGCTGGGATTTGTACAGGACTTCCGACGAGCCCAAATTCATTCAGAAACTCTGATTGAAATCTTACATCAGCGCGAGGATGATGAACTGGACAACGCGTCGGAGGATGAAGATCTGCAAGAAGTTCCAGCCCCTGTTTTAGCTATTGAGAGCGACACCGCAACCTCCATTGTAGCTACCCGGTCAACACACACCGACCTCGACACTACGCCCGATTCTACCCCCATCCCCGATCTACCTACGCAAGCTGAAGAAAGCCAAGTGCAGATCAGCGAAGAACGCACATCCAATGTTTTGCGTCCCGTCCCTGAGTCTCTTGGCGACCGTACCTCTCTCACCCCGGCCTGCCTTTCCGGTGCCCACACATCCTTCCGATCTGCCGATGACGTATCTCCTGAATCTGTCTGGCTTCTTCTACTTCAGTTCTGCTTCGGGGTCCGGGCACTGATGCTCGTGAAACTACATGCTTTTTGCTCTATCGATGGCTACGTCCGCTTTGGGAGGGGATCTTTTGCGGATTTGCAATTCCTAGCCAGGAACATCTTCTTTTCGAATGAACCGACCCGAGCGCATGTTTTTATGATTTCATGCTGTTATATTCTGTTTGGTTTGCTCCAGATTTTGTTGAGAAGCGATGTGTTGGTGGTGCTAGTATTGTGATTTATATAATTTGTGACCGGCGGCCCGGGTGGGCAACCGGGCGGACAATCGGATCGCTGGCCGATCACCGCCTACTAATGATGATTCTATGAATGCGTGTTCAAGTTTATGTTTAGCATTACGAATAATGACGGTTCTCTCTTTTGCAACTGAAATTTCCTAAAATGGTAGTAAATTGTATGCGACTAGGCACCAGTCTTTTGGTATATCAGTGGCACTGGCATTGGGTTTACTTTCTCCCGCCGAAACATTCCGCATTGGCCCTCGGTGAACTCTCGGAATTCACTTCCTGGGCTGTAAGGCAGTGATCAGCACGGGCCATGAGCACAGGCATGGACACGCTCACCCTCACCATTCTGGTTCTCGCCCCTCCACTTCAAATATGGGGGTGATCATTGGTTGATCACGGGAGAAGTGGAACCCTAAGAAAACGGTGACGCAACGAGGAGGGGGTTCAACAGAACCGCCAGTGCCGCAAGCGTTTACGGTGTGACTCGACGAATTACAACACCAATTGCTGATCGCATTGGAGTATCGCATCAGATAAAATAGGAAGCATAGACCAATGCTCGGTTACAATCGGCGGACCAACTTTGTGATCTCCGAGGGAAAGTTTTGGGAAGGAGATTACGGCGTACGGAGTAGGGGGAAGGGTGAAGATCCCAACAGAGTATTGTGATGGTCAACCTACTCAACAGCTAGCGAGAAGCTCCTAAATCGGCCGTTCTGAAATCCAGCTAGAGCCCAGACAGCCGAGACGAGGGAGAGAACCGGGTAACTTGGGAGAAAATTAAGTTCTTAACGAAGAGTTACTTAAGTGATTTACTTAACTTTCAGGGCGCTGCAGTTAAAGTTGTCCCCAGCCCAGCGGAACCAATAATCGCTGCTGCTTTCCCCACAGAGTGTTATTCGTCGTCTCTTCTTGTCGTCTTATTTCCCCAGCGCTTTCTCCTCTTCTTCTTTTCTTCTTTCCTCTTTCTCTCCCCTCTTCCCCTTCTTCCCCCCACAAAATGTCTCTCCCCATCGCCCGGTCTCTCCCCCGGTCCCTCGTACGGTCGTACGGGACTGTTCAAGGTCCTGCAAGCACCGCCATCCCCAATAGAATCCCCAATGCCTTGGCCGAGGCAGTCACAGCTAGTGCCCCGCGCACGAGTTGGACCCGGGAGGAGGTCGCCCAGGTGTATAACACCCCTTTGAACCAACTCACATACGCCTCGGTGAGTCATCCTTGATGGGAACCATCAAATTGATAGTCAATTAGATGAGAATGGGATGATGAACAATCACTAATACCTCCCCAGGCAGCTGTCCACCGTCGCTTCCATGACCCATCCGCCATCCAGATGTGCACTTTAATGAACATCAAGACCGGAGGTTGCAGCGAGGATTGCTCTTACTGCGCCCAGTCATCCCGCCACGACACTGGATTGAAAGCAACCAAGATGAGCCCCGTTGACGACGTTCTCGAGAAGGCCCGCATCGCCAAGTCTAACGGCAGCACACGTTTCTGCATGGGTGCCGCCTGGCGTGACATGCGTGGCCGCAAGACCAGTCTGAAGAACGTCAAGGCCATGGTCTCCGGTATCCGCGAAATGAACATGGAAGTCTGCGTGACCCTAGGCATGATCGACGAGCACCAGGCAAAGGAGCTCAAGGATGCCGGTCTGACAGCATACAACCACAACCTCGATACCTCGCGTGAATTCTACCCCAACGTGATCACAACCCGATCGTACGATGAGCGTCTGCGTACCCTCGACCACGTCCGTGATGCTGGAATTAATGTCTGCTCCGGTGGTATTTTGGGCCTGGGCGAGTCGGACACTGACCGCGTCGGCCTGCTGTACACTATGTCTTCGCTGCCCAAGCACCCCGAGTCTTTCCCCGTTAACGCCCTGGTACCTATTCCCGGAACTCCCCTTGGTGACCGGAAAATGATTCCTTTCGATCGCATCTTGCGGACTGTTGCGACCGCGCGTGTTGTGATGCCAGGAACGATTGTCCGATTGGCGGCCGGTCGCATTGCACTTACTGAGGAGCAGCAGGTCGCTTGTTTCCAGGCTGGTGCGAACGCTGTCTTTACCGGTGAAAAGATGCTGACAACTGAGTGTAATGGATGGGGCGAAGACCGTGCTATGTTTGACAAGTGGGGTTACTATCCCATGAAGAGCTTCGAGAAGCCTGAGCCTAAGCAGGCGCCCTCCGTGACGCCTACTCCTCTTGACGAGGCGGAGACTGTTGCGCCGGCCGCAGCTAGCTCTTAGGACTGCAATGAATTTATAAGTTGGGCGTAACAAAGCCTGCAAAATGAATTATTTGAATATGTTTTGTTTTGTTTCAGTAGCCACAGCCACTAGAGATTAGTATGTTTGAAATGCTGAGTAGATTAGTAGTAGATAGTTCAATATCAGTCATTGTAGATACTTCAAGATCATTACTATACCACACATAGGTAGCAGTTAGTAGTAGTACTAGGTAGCAGCTTGTCAGCCCCAGTAACCAGGACTTCATTCATGGATTCATACTATGAGATCTAGACTCAAGGAAGACCACAAAGCCGATCCACTCTAGACCAGACCAGACTGAAGCCCTCGGGAAAGACGATCCCCGGAAAGGCTTCCCCAGTTTAGTCGTTTCCCTGGGAATACCCCCGGAGGATTGTCAGGGAATTCCGATTTTTCCCCTACTCGCTAATACACTTTGCCCGAGATCGGCGAATTAAGGAAGTGTCCGCGAGATCTAATGCACCAGCACAAGCATGAGCGCGAGGAGCAACAAATTTGTAGCCACGGAGGACTATCAGAGATTCACAGGGTTGTGTTAAACTTAGGAACACTAAATGATATAAGAGCAAGCATATAGCCATATAGCCATCTTTGCATTACCCACTTCCCCAGTCCTTTTCTCTCCCACTTTCACACGGTCGCAGAGGTTTCCAATTCGGGTTTGGGCTATCGATGCCCTGTTCACCAATTGCGGGTCAATTCCGACCTCACACACCAATTGTATTGCCTCGATTTAAGCGAGCCATCTGTTCCTGGCAGGCGATCGCAGATCTTCCATTCGTTGACTTTCACGTTAGTGCCAGCCGAGGCTAATCTTCTGCACGACGCCTCAAACCCAGCATAATGTACATCATCTAGAATAACCTTGATCGATTGATCTGCATTCCCTAGGTCATGGGAGCGCCTGGAATTGGAGACAATGCTATGTACCCCATAGAAAACACTGCATAACAAATCCTCCTCCTTCATGCCCGAAATCCTCGGCAGACTATGCGGGGAGAACCTTCACATGGACGAACTACCGGTAGATCTGCCCCAGTTTCCCATGGGACCCTCCCGATCTTTGACCTTCATTTGGTGAGGATTTCTGTTGGGGAAGTTTGATCCACTCATAGAGGGCGTCGTAGTTTTGCGCTTTCGCATGTGCTGTGAGGAGATGGTATAGATATAAACACAACCACTCATCCACCACGACTCGTCGTAGCTCGACCGAACCAAGAACAGTGCGAAACTTGAAAAGTACCTCTAGTCCATCTGCAGACTAGACTACGACACCATGGAGAAACCTCTAAATAAGGATTCCATGAAATCTACCTGGCGCACCGCCGACCGCAAAGAATGGAATCACAACCACTGGGCCCTGGAGCTCCTAAACGCCCACCCCCAAGATCTAAACAAAGAAGTGCCCGTACACACCAAAGATGAAAAGATCCCATACATGCCTCAGTGGTCCCTCCAGCGCTGGGTCCTCTTCTACTCAGCGTTGCCATTAATTTTCCACCAAACCTACATGATGGCAACAGGCCGCACACTCGGCCCATTCGCAACATTCAATCTATACTTCTTCGCCTTCAACGCAACAGTGATCTATCAAGTCCACGTCCTACGACGCCTAGGCCACAAATACGGATTCCTAGACGGTGACAAGCACGAGCGCGACGGCGTGCCGGACGTCGGCATCGCAAAGGTCGTAGCATCACTCTACAAAACAACTGGATCCCGCCTCGTAATGGCAACATACCTCTGCTATAACCGTGACGCACTGCCCAGCTCACTATCATGGACCTGGCTTCCTCTCGAAATCGGCCTATATGGAATTATTCTCGACTTCTGGTTCTACTGGTACCACCGACTAATGCATGACGTTGGATTTTTCTGGAAATTCCACAGAACGCACCATCTCACAAAGCACCCGAACCCTCTACTCGCCGCGTACGCAGACCACGAGCAGGAATTCTTCGACATGGTCGGCGTCCCTTTTATGACATATGCGAGTCTGAGACTTATGGGTTTGCCGATGGGGTTTTATGAGTGGTGGATTTGCCATCAGTATGTTGCTTTTGCGGAGGTTTTTGGACACTCGGGCCTTAGGATGCATCTTACTGTTCCGACTACGTTGAGCTGGCTTCTTCAGATGATTGATGCGGAAATTGTTATTGAGGATCATGATTTGCATCATCGGAAGGGATGGAGGAAGTCGCATAATTATGGGAAGCAGACTCGGCTTTGGGATAAGATTTTTGGAACGTGTACGGAGCGGATTGAGTCTGTTGACGACAATATTGATTATGAGAATGTGGCCAAGATGCCACTTTTCTAGGATCTTTCGAAACGGTACCGCAATCCTTCTTTTGTGGATTATTTGAGATGATTTATGAACATGTTCTGCACGTTTGTCCTTTTGTTTGGCTTGGATACTGAGTGGACTTTGGATTTGTTAGATTAAAGCCTTATTTCATACCAATTAAAATAGCCAAAATAAATGCTAGAGTCCATCATTATGCTCTCCAAATCGAAATTTGCTCGAAGCCAATCTAGCACCCTCTGCCTGGGCGATAACTGATAACTCATCTCGTCGTGGGCAACCCGGAACCGATGACCGATCTTGCGCCCGTGCACAATACGAATAACGTTCAACGATCAGTTGCAGTAAATAAATATATTCCCTTCTGTATTGTGAATACAGTTTTGGAAATATCATAACAACCTAGCTGGAAGCGGAATGTTGAATAATCATAGAATTGCCGTGTCGAGAAATGTTTACTCATCAGCGATTTACCTACGGAGTCGCATTTTATCGCTAAGATGATAAGTATTTCCAAAGAAAATACCATCGGTGCAACGTATAAGTGACGTATGCTTGTATTTCGATCTCCGGTTCAACGATACACAAAGCTTATTCACCAAGGCCGCTTTTAAATTGTTGACTATTCTTCTCCGGCCTCCACAGTCGGATTACTGATAGTATTTGAATCACTCTACCGACCAGAATTATATAAATTGTAAACGTGGTCTATATGAATCCCGTCTTCTAAATCATTCAAGTTCTTGCCCATAAAGCTCATTTTATCCCAATTTTCCCACGAGTCTTACCAGACACCTAACCGGCCCTCATCATGCCCCTTTGGCAAATCTACCACCCTGCGAACACATTCCAAAATGTCGAATCGAAACAACTCTTTGCAGAAGATATAACAAGAATGTACACTGGTCTCGGATTACCAGCTTTCTACGTCGTGACACAGTTCCACGAGCTCAAGGATGAGAATGTCTTTGTGGGCGGGAAGCCGGCCTCGACCAAACCATTCATCCGCGTCGTCATCAAGCATATCGCTCTTCGTATTCCCGACGCTGATAAAGCCTATCTTCGTACTACATCGCGCCTGGATAAAATCATGAAGCCCCATCTCTTGGATAAGGGCTATGATTTTGAATATCATGTTGAAGAGACGGAGCGTCGGCTTTGGAAGATTAATAGCTTGATTCCGCCTCCTTTTAAAAGTGACGAGGAGCAGGTCTGGGTACAAAAGAATGCTGCTTTGTCATATGAGGGCGCGTATCCTCCCGTGGACGAGGAAGTTTGAAGGCTGAGATCATTGAAGCGTTGAGAACTGCCGTGCAAGGACTTGAGATATATTGAATTGGATCTCGTCGGTATCTGGCTGCAATTTTCAACTATATTTATCACTTTAATGTTTGCAGTAGGTGATAGAGTGTCTGGTCATAAGCTCGAAGTCACCATGTCTCCTCGGAAGAGGTTATTGGCATTCCAAATAGACGAACTTATCATGAACTTGGATCATACTTTTTGTACCATCAGGCGGGCCAATATGTACGCTGGTAGCTATTACGGACCCTGATCAGTAAAAGTTTCAACGGTGCTTCAAGGCTAATGATTTCAAAGTATAATTTCAAGCTTATTGTGGGCACTTTATCTGCACTGACTGCCGGATGCGGCTCATCCTTCCCAGCTCTCGGTGGATCAAGCGGAATGCCGGAGCGTACCTGGTCCTGAACAGACCCACAGAAAAAACACAGCGAACAACCCATACGGAGGCTCGGATAAAAATCTCGTTTGAGCTTACTATAGTCATATGCATAATTCGAAGAAGCGTAATCGGGACTGAAACCTTGAAACCTTGGAAGGAAATGCTCAAACAGTCTATTTTGCAAAATTGAACAGGCTAATGTCTAATATAAACCGATCCATATATACAGATGGATGTTATAATACAGTCATAAAATGCAAATGCATCGTACAGATCTATCATGTCTATCAAGGATAATCTTAAACCTCCGCGTTGTTGGCGCAGGAGAATGCGTTGTTGGAGGCATCGTCGTGAATCGCCTTACCGGAGACGTAAAGGCCGAGACCGCACTGTTGTAATATATTAGTTGAGAACTTGTATCAACCTTCATTCCAGAGCAATGACTTACCATACAAGCACCGATAAGAACGATGCAAGTGTTCAGAATAGTGAGGCCGATCTTGCGTGGCGAAGAGAACCACTGTCCTCGGTTGATGTGAAGCCAGTACACACCGGCGAGTCCGTCTAAAAATTTGGTTAGCAACCAGCAACAGATATAAAAGAATACACAAGAATTGACTTACAGCTGAACCAACTAGCAAACAGAGAGCTGATCAAGCTCAGCAAATCGCTGAAGACAGGGATGGCATCGGCAATGATCCAAGCAATGATCCAGCAGCTCAGACCGATAAGCACCCAGGTACCATAAGAGGTCAGATCGCGACGGTGCATGCGATCGGTGCCGCGGAAAAGACGAACGTAGATGTATTTCAATCCAACGTGGCCGTTGACGACACCGGCTCCAATAATGGTCGGGATGGCGATTCCATAAGCAACCTTCTTCAAGACCGGACCAGCGGATCCCAAAGCCGGGGAGGTAACGCTCTGACCGGCATAGTAGTAGATGACGATAGCCGCAACGGTATAAAAGATGATCTCAAAGGTCTGCAACATGTACAGCGCCTTTGGGAAGTCACGGGGCTCGCGCATCTCAGCGAGAAGACCGAAGAAAGCGACGTGAGCGCAGTAGGCGAAGACAATGTTTGTGACGGCAGTGAAGGCGTGGAACAGATCGGTCTCGATGGTGGCCTTGATGGGGGCAATCTGACCCTGGATACCGACGCCGATCATGGTGATGATGACAGCAGTGAAAATACTGACGAAAGCTGAAGGGGGCGCGTTAGTATAATGTTTCATTCAAATCAGCAGGAAGCTTAGTAACGTACAAGCGCAAGAAATGTATGTCATATTCTTCATGGTACGGGGCAGCGAGCAGACCATACAGATCACAAAGCCAACGGTGGTGAAGACCATGGTGCAGGTGCCGTGCTCAGTAATAGTGTTCATCATAACACTGAAGGTCAAGATGTGGCTACCCATGATGAAGATCGAGAACAGAAGCTGACCAATACCGAAAAGCTCGCGACCGAACGCGCCAAATAGAACCTCACCAGCATCGGCAAGGTTCTGGATATGGGGATAGCGTTGATGGAACTGTCCGATGACATATCCGGTATATGTGGCAAGAAGACCAAGACCGATGATGAGAACGAGAGCACTGGGGATATTAGCGAGGGTTGGAAGAAACCAGTATCGTGATACTCACGGCGCAAGACCGAGCGAGGCGAGAGTCGCAGGGAGAGACAGAACACCGAGTGAAACGGACTCAGCGATCATAACTAGTTCAGTCAGAGATATGTTCCTTCCGAGATACGCGATCGATACGCGATCATTGCGCGATGATGCACTTACACATTCCAGCTTGCCTATAGCCCCAGGGATTAGATATCATGTCTATCAAAAAGGTTCCTCGTATTGGAAACTTACCACCACTCCATGGTCTTGTATTTCACCTCCGCGTTTGTCTCGTCACCAAATGCATCCTGGTACTGGGGCATGTCCTTTTCGAACTCCTTTTCCTTCCATCCTGATCCGGCCTCCGAATCAACGGGTTCCGGACGTGTGGGAACTCCCTCAATAATCATGTCGAAAATGTACAAGGGTCTGCCGTAAATGTGTATAGAGACAAACCAAGGAGAAGACAGAGAGAGAGAGAGAAGAAGAACACGAAAGAAGAGATATGTATGTGTGCAAAAATCCTTGGGTGGCCGTGGGTGTGGAGCTCAACGTCGTATGCGACAGCCGAGACCCCCGCGACTAACTGCTTTTTATGGAAGGTTTGGGGCACAAATTCCGGGGCTCGGGACTTGAATAAGGCGGGAGTTATCGGGCTTATCGGTAGTAATTAGAATTCCTATGAGCACATTCTTTCATGGAGCGCAAACCCTCTGCGCAGGGTCCAATTTGGTCATACAAATGCAAAGCTTGGGGGTTGCTTGCGATCAGCCAGAATTAAGCGTCCTTTCGGCCCACTTCCGGGCGCGACGGTGGATCTTTACCTCCACTTTACTGCAGGTCTAAGCCAATGGAAGCTTCGGCTCGGCCACCCATTAGATAATAGGAATTCGGGACCCTCGTGGCTACCCCGACGGTAGCCGGAAATGGTGAGTTTCCGATCTCAACAAGAGTAATGCCAAGCGCCGAAATCTTCCCTTTAACTACGATCGCGCGAAGCTTTATGATATATATTTTGTATCCCGAGCTATGAATGAGATAAAAATCCGCGAATACAAAAAGGAGCTTCGGCAAAATTCTGCCGGTGGCAATGCCAAGACCGGCTCGGGATGGCTGGTCGAAGCAATAAGGAAATTGGTATCAACCGTGGCCCGTCGCGGCTCGAAGCGCATGGTCGCCACTGACAGAAAATTTCTTTAGTCAGGGCAAAGGTACAAGCTTCAGCCACCACCATGATCTGAATCGTATGACGGGCACCTGGGCACTGGCAGTGGATCAGGGACCAATCGCCAAAGCGTCGGGAATAAATTGTCACATCTTTCCCGAGCAATCTTCAATTTTTATGTCATTGAAACTCACCCACAACCCCCCGCGTTACCCCATTTGTTCTCCGAAACGTTCTCCACAACTTCGGCAAAGCTGAGAAAATTTGGAGAATGGTTTTGAAGAGGAGGAAATTCAAGTTGAGTGAACGTATTTTGTCATCGTCTAGTATATTCTAGTATAACTGAGTAGGGGCACCCACGGGCAGTCCGAAGATTGCCAACTCACTCTTTTGAAAATGACATAGCGAATCTTGGAAGGCCCAGGTCTCCTTGAATAGAACTTGAAGCTCAAGTTGCCTATGGGTAAGAACAGAAAGGATTAAATACCCGAGTCGTCTTGGGCGACGATGTACTTATTCTCGTATGTACCCCAGGTCTCGCAGTTTTGATACAGCTTCTTATACTCAATCAGAGGTTTGATCTCATTATAGCGCTCGATAAACTGGATCGCAAAACCTTCCTCGGTGTGCCAGCCGATATGGCAATGCATGAGCCACGCTCCTGGGTTATCGGTTTTGAAGGCAATAACCAAGTAACCATTTTCTGGCAACATGGCGGTATCACGCTTGGGTGGCTTGGCGAGCGTAGTAATCTCGCCATCGTATGTTCCAGTGCCTTGAGCCACAATGACGAAGTCATGCCCGTGTAGATGGATTGGGTGAGGCACAGACAGAGTGGTTTCAATGACAACATAGGTCCACACATTCTTGTGGGGAAGTTCTATCACCCCGCTGGTGTTGGCCCATGAGTGGTGACCCCGGTAAACCTCGAGCAGAGTCGGGTCTGTCCAGTCAACGTGCATGGAGGTTGAATTGAGTTTCCATCGGTAAAGGCTACCCCCGTTCTTGCCAAGGGAGACTGGTTCAGAGCTGTTATAATAGGGACTCGAAGAAACACTTTCGGAGACAATCGGAGACAGATCCGACATGTCCTCGTCGGAACAGCTGTCGGTATAACTCTGACCAATCGTGGTTGGATTCGCAGGCTTATCGCCATAGTATATGATTCCCTTGATGTTCTTGGGTGATTTATTTTCGGAGCAGGCGGTTTGAGGAATAGCGCGCATCCAGAAATTCTTCGCGGTCGATGCCTTGTCGGCCTTGACGATGACGTCGTATCGTTGTCCTGGGTATGCGTTAGTAGGATTCATTTCGAAGGGTCAATGGCCTTTCTTACCCATCGCAATGTTCAGAATAGTTGTCTTGTAGGGCGTGATTGGGACAAGGTCGTTTGCGATGACCGTCAGGATGTGATTGTCGATAGAGAACTTGAAGTGGGTGTCGCACGCAGCGTTCACAAGGCGAAGCCGGTAAGATGTTCCCTCGGTGAAAGATGTATTAAAGCGAGTACCAGTTTGGTTGGCTGCACCATCCGATCCAAATACGTTGGTTCCGTTAATCAAAGCGTTGTCAAGTGTGGGAGGACCATCTTTTTGGGCAGTGGTGAACAGCTCATCCACAGTGTTGACATCCCAATCGTTCATAATTATAACACCCTTGTCCTCGTCGTAGTTCGCACTGGCCGGACCATGAATCACAATGCCGCCGAATAGTCCCTCCCAGGCTTGTAAGCCTATGTGGGAATGGTACCAGGTCGTGCCGTATTGCATAGCACGCCATCTGTAGGTGATCGTGTTGTTTGGTGCGGTCGGGCATTGGGTGATTGACACAACACCGTCGTTCTGGTTTGTCCAAAATTGCCGGATTCCATGGAAGTGAATGCTAGTTCCATTTTGCAGGTCATTTGGGAGACTGTTGGTGAGATGTATGACGACCTCATCGCCCCAATTTGCTTCAATGGTAGGACCTGGAATAGAGCCATTTATCGCAATTGCTTTCCTTGAACGTCCATCTGGTGCTACGGTAACGCGTTCCAAATTGAACCAATACTCGCGAGTCACATTTGTCGTTGGAACGACCGTCGTATAATCCGTGTGGATGTTGTAATCACACCACTGGTCGCGTGTGCTAGCTGTGTTTCCCCTGCAGGCGCTCCCCCCCAGAAGCTCCGACAGAAGGCAGCAGTGAAGACAGCGACCTGGCATGCGAGGTGTGGTCGGGAATTGTTCCACCAAAGACACAGGCGAGAAGAAAAGAAATAAATGAAATTACCAAGCCCGGTTTCATGGCGTCGATCAAAAGTCGAGGATCAAAAAGGACCAATAAATAAATAAAAATAAGAATAAAAATCTTGGACCAGAGAGAATGAATAAGAATGAAAGAGTGACAGGAATCGACAAAACGTATGCTACCCTCGAAGATAGTTAAAACGAATGTGTGCGTCGAATTCAACTAAAGGACTTGGATATGCCGGGTGTCTCAATATGAACCACCTTTACACGCGCTCAAATAGTATAACAATGTGCACATCTTTCTACATATGATGATCTATATTAGATTGAGAGACATGACCTTTCAGGAGAAAATAACTAGGCCACACTCCGAATATTTCTAGTTGAGTGACCCACTGCGAGATAAATTGTTCGCTGCAAATAGAACGGAGCAGGCCATGATGGGCCAAGCCACTCGTGAACGCGAAGCCGATGCAATCCATGGGCCTAAGGCCTGCCGATCGTGCCGCTAACCAAGCTATATTTCGGCGGTGCTGAATACTAGGTACCAGCTTAGACCTTCGAGCTTTTCCACCAGATTTTGCTCATTCCGAGTAACCTATAACTATACATAACACCTACTAGATTGGGTTCGCACGATC
Organism: Penicillium cosmopolitanum; assembly: GCF_028827165.1. Taxonomy (NCBI): domain Eukaryota; kingdom Fungi; phylum Ascomycota; class Eurotiomycetes; order Eurotiales; family Aspergillaceae; genus Penicillium; species Penicillium cosmopolitanum. The sequence continues at coordinate 1,948,995 of NW_026622682.1, read as the reverse complement.
TGTGAGGCAATGCGAAATTATCAGGCTATCACTGATAAAATTGCGAAGGAAGGTTGAAATTTGGAAAATCATCAAGTTTCTATTTCAGCCCTGCCCCGATAGCCTTGAAATCAAGGTTAAATATCAGCCCCGATTCCGGGTGGGACGGCTGGCTGGGCCCACCAAACCATACAAATCTTAAGCTTCTTTAGGGATAGCCCGAGTAAACAACGTCAGCTCCGCGCAAGCCACCCCCAGTCAAGACCCACCCCTACAACAGATCAACGATGGTATACTACGGATAGTTAGTCCCCGATTAGAAAGCAAATTTGCTTATAGACATTTCCCCATTTGACCCTGCAAGCTGACGATGCACCGTGAAGATCAACCATTTAACCGATTCAGAAAGGTGGACCCTGCGGAGGGTTCCATATCGCAGGCCGCAGGATTTCGCAACATCCTGATCGTGGAATCACCCGGAGAGGAATTGTCGCCGGATCAGGGGTCAGTGACCAAGACTATGGCCAGGCCCGAAGCTAAGTTCCGGACTTGAACTATTTCCCTTCAAGCGCCGTGCCCCCGACCTCGAGGCTGAATTTCTCCTTGTCCATCGCTTTTATTTTCATTCACTGGATTCTCATTCATTCCGTGATGCGGGTCTTCTTTGGGTTGCAATTGCTCTTCTTGGGCTTTGCAGTGTCAGCAAAGCATATTGCATCGCGATCCTCCCCCGTCGGAATCGTATAACCTATATGCCTTTGGTGACAACATCGGAGGATTTCCGATGTACTACGCCGACGGTAGGATCCCCAAAGGATAACAATAGGCCTTCGCTCACCAATTGTGGAAATTTAGGCAATGCTGTGGTTGGAAACAAGACTCCCCAGAACGCAACGAACGTTGGTCAGGTTTCCTGTATGAACCTTCCATTACACGTCGTGTCTTGAATGCAAATTGACCATTGATTCAGTTACGCCTGGTGACTCTGGCCTTATGGTAGCTAATCCAGCTTCCAATTCGACGGAGGCGAATGGTACGAGCCAGCCCCCTTTTCAAAATCAGCAATTATTTGTTCCCGGCCCGGACTCGAGCGATCACCAAGTTGGCTTTACCCAAAATGCCACATCAAACCAAATCACATCCAACTTCATTTGGTACGGACACTTTCTCCTGGTTGAGAATGACGGTGGAGAATATACATCCCTTTTCTACGCCAAGAAGACCGAACAAGAGGATGTATTCTCCCTGCAGTGGAACATTACAGATGAAGATGATGAGGGTGACTTCATCTCAATTTCTATGAGGGGTCTACCTCCCTCAAATGCTTGAGGATAATCGACCCGAGGCCTTGATAGAGGCACGCTATATTGCCCCCCCTCCATTTTCACTCATCACATAGACATCAATTAAAGGAACGACGTTCGAACAACGGAACATATAATTGAAGGGCTCAAGGGGTGTACTATTGCGCCGAGAGGACTTGAGAAACCAATCCAAAGCGAATATAGTCAATGTATTCTGATTTTCCTTATCCGCATCGACTTCCTGATAGCTGCAGCAGACTAGTACCATGCGTGAACACCAGCCTTTCCTCGCGGGTCGGATGAAAACATTCCTGGGAATGGTGGCGTTTGTGAAAAGGGGGTAGGCAAGACAAGCGTCTTCGGCATGGCACCGGTGATAGTTGCCTTAGATATGATTGGTCAAAATATTGAGAACGGACTATTCCCCGCAGGGTCAATGGTAACGATCAAGCCGTTCCCATTGCCGGCGGCCAATGATTAGACTTGTTCAATTTTACCCCGAACAAAGCGCAAGTTGTACCCCGCAGATACCAGATAATGGTGATCAGAAACACTTTATCTTTCTCCGCTCACATGTTCAGGATTTTGAGTATATTCTCAAATGTGATTTCGCGAATCCCCCTTTACCTATCAGATAACAACATTTTCGTGTTACGCAAACCCCACCCCTCGCAGACTTTCGTAAACGCGGGATCATACAACTACTATTATATTAACAACGAAGTCGCGTAGTCGGTCAATGCGGCGAGATGAAAGATTCAAACATGAACATAGCCGACGAGACGATTCAGACCGACAGACGGACTGATTTCACTCCAGTCGGCGAGGCTTCTACTGATGTTAAACATGAATTGCAACTTAATATCGGCGGCCGGGGTGCTACTCATCGCCGTCTCCATAACTATCAAGTGACTATGATCGGTTTCTGCGGTGGTATAGGTACCGGTCTTTTTATTGGTACTGGCTCTGCGTATGCTAAAGCTGGCCCCGCGGGACTATTTCTCGCCTACATAATTGTCGGCTCAGTCTTATGGTGTGTGATGCAAAGCATTGCCGAATTGGCCACCTTATTCCCTACAGCCGGGTCTTTTCCACACTGGGCTACCCGATTCATTGACCCGGCAGTGGGCTTCTCGCTGGCTATATCCTACGGATATTGCTTCATGATCGCTATTGCTTCGGAAACGGTACGCATGTTTCACCTTGCACTTGGAATTTCTGACGCTCATTATTCTAGTCTGCCGCTGCTTTGATAGTATCTTATTGGAGTGACATAACCCCGGCCGTGGTTATTACTGTCAGCCTCACTCTTATTCTATTTATTAACCTTATGAGCGTCCGCTTCTACGGTGATTCTGAAGTTATAGGTGGCGTAGTCAAGGTTATCTGTTTCATTGGTCTTATATTCGTCTCTATTGTCATCACAGCTCGTGATCGAATTGGCTTCCGCTACTGGAACAATCCTGGCGCATGGACCAACTATAATGACATTATGGGCCCTAAAGGACACTTCCTTGGGTTTCTATCCGCCTTTGTCAACGCGTCTTTTAGTTTCATCGGAATTGAAACTGTTGTGATTACAGCCGGCGAGGCAATGAACCCACATTATGCTATCCCGAAAGCAGCACGATATATCACTTACCGGATCGGATTCTTTTATATTCTGGGAGCGCTCCTGATTAGTATAACAGTTGACCCACGGAATCCGGATCTTGTTTCTGGGGCCGGTAATGCGCACAGTTCACCTTTTGTTATTGCTATTCAAACAGCAGGGATTTCAGCTTTGCCCTCGATAGTAAACGCCTGTATTCTGGTTTCTGCCTGGTCTGCAGGGAACTCGTATTGCTGGGTTGGGTCACGAATGATTTTAGCCATGACAACCGACCGACAGCTACCACAGATATTCGGAAAGGTTACCAAGAAGGGCGTCCCTTATGTGGCCGTGGTTACAGCTTGGCTTTTTGGGCTTCTGGCATACCTGAGTAAGTATAAACCGACTATTTCTTGAACCCATGGGCAATTTTTTAATTTGAAACCAATAGGTCTCAGGAAAAGGTGGCGCGGCCCAGGCGTTCGCTTGGCTGCAGAGTCTGGGAACGGTTGCTGGACTCATAGCGTGGGCGACGCTTTGCTTTTGTTATATTCGTTTCCATGCCGGACTGAAGGCTCAGGGTGTCAACCGTGAATCTCTTCCCTGGAAGTCCCCCTTTCAGCCGTTCACGGCATGGTATGGATTTATCGGCGCCAGCACCATCACCTTTATTACCGGTTTTCATGTCTTTCTCAAGGGAAACTGGTCCGCATCGACCTTTGTGGCTGCATACATCGGTATACCCATATTTATTGTACCTATCATTGTATGGAAGGTTTTATATCGCACCAAGGTATTTAATTGCGTTATTACGTTAATATTTGTCGAAATATTGCTGATTGCTACGCCTCCAGTTTGCCCGTGCCTCGGAGATGGACCTTTGGTCTGGTCGACTTCAAGAGGGGGAAATCGAGGAGTTTGCAACCGCAGACCTGAGCCGCTCAATGTGGAAACGCGTTCTGGACCGTGTCGTCTGATTCCACGCATTGACTTTCACCAAGCAGGGTAAAACACTTCTTAGAATGAGGACTGCTAAATGGACCGCCCGTTTTGCTAAATGGACCATGGGCCCTTCTGATACCAGATTAGTATGTAATTTCCATACAGTTTAGATATACCTAATCTACCTCTATAGCGCTGCAGAAGTTTCTAGTCCCTTGTTGATCTCTCTAGTCTTCGTCTTTCTATAGTAGACTATTACCTACCTAAGATGGAATAGAGTAGCTAATATATTCTATCCTGGGTAGGTACTAGTATGCTATTAGAAGACAGTAACTAATAGTAGACAATAGGGAGTTAAAAACTTTTACAGTGCAACGAGTACTGTAGACATAGATTGAGTGTATCCAAATTTGTATAGAGATTACATACTAATCTGGATTCAGATGGGCCCATCGTCCATTTATCAAAAAGGGCGGTCCATTTAGCAGCCCTCCATTCCAATTTAACAACCTTTGTTGGTCCAACACACCGGCCTAGTCCAGAGTGAACTCTAAATCGTGATTCCCTCGAAGTCTTAGATACATCCGGAATCCAAATTGTCTTCCTCCCTTGCAGTCTTTCTCACTCCCTACCCATCTATTTAGTTGAATATACCCCAAATTTCACGATTCCGGGCTTCTGTTATTGGTAATCATACCTGTAGATGGTGACAAAAATCATTATGGAAAAAAATACCGCTGTTTGGCTTTGCTACTTCATTAGCCATCTATTATCATCCAGAAGATTCTACCTATGTTATACAAAGAATTCAAATACTCCAATCCTCCTAGGCAATCGGATGGCATTTTTAACCTATATATAGAAGTTCATTGAACCTCTTTCCTCCATCCTTTCAACTCCGGTGTACCACACTACTAACTCGTGTGGGTCTATTAGTATGTAACCGGCAAATCACACAAGCCTTTTCTTGTTGTCGCTCCTAGGATGCTCTTCGTTAAGAGAATAAAGTCACTAGTCTTTTATAATTCTATAAATCAAGCTTCTTCATGTGGGTCTAACCCAGTATTGAGGTGTTGTCGCGTGCACATTGGCCTAGACACCCGCGGTATCGGGCACCAAGATCACCATACCTTCCACATCTTGATAATACCTTCGCTTTCTTCTGCAAGCTTTCGTAAATGTTGAAGTTGCTTTAACTATTCGCGTTTAGGAACACGGTGGTGAAAATTTATGCATTCGAGCTTGTGTCGGCATACTATTGATTCTCAACCTCAATACTGCTTGAGTTCCAGAAGCCCTACAGTAAATCACAAAACAAGGCACAGGGCATTGCCAATCCCCGTGTTCACATCAACATAACGGGACTCCTCAGTACAGGATTGGATCTATCTGTCACCCAACATTTGATCCTTATGGAGTCTACATTCATTGATACAACTGAGGAGCAGCTGTTCGCACGGTTTCTAATAGTAATCTTATTCTTGATAAACAAGCAATCCAAATACAGTGGATAATGCACCAATGGCACACAAATAAATGTATTTGGGCTTTCTTTTATGCGCTGGAGTTTTCATCTTCGAATTTAAACCGGCTATAATTTGTCAAAGGAAATACCTGTATTATCTGCACGTAGCTCATTGGCACTGACATCTTCAAATATCTACCAACTGCCAATATTCTCATGACGTTCAACTTGTCTAACTCGATTTCAGGGCTTTATCCAAGTCATCCGCATCACTGTTCTCGAATGGATGGTACTTTTCAAAATCGACAATGAGCCTCTCATGTTCCTTGGTGCGAGGGGTAATTCTGCACTTGTAAGGAATTGGGTGGCTGATGATTCCTGGAGTGAAATCCTGAGGTGGGTCGATCTCCTTGCCGTCTTCTCCAACCGGTTTCCTCACATCAAAAACGGCCAGTGTGTTTGCAATGGTAAGGAAGAGTGAAGCATCGGCGATTTGTCGACCGGGGCAAACTCTCCTGCCAAACCCGAAACTCACTTCAGCTGGATCAAGAGCCACATCGCATCCTTCAGAGGGGATATATCGCTCAGGGCGGAAAACGCGAGGCTCAGGATAGACCTTGGGATCGTTGTTGAAAGACCTGCGAGATGAATTAGTAAAATTTCAGATATTAAGTCTTTATCGATGTCGCGCACCAAATGTTAGGAAGAAGCATAGCATCTCGCGGAATGAGAAAGCCATCCACAACATCATCTTCGTCGGTTCTATGGGGAACACCGAGGTTGGCAACTGTATGCCACCGGAGAGCTTCCTTCGCGACTGCGTCGATATAAGGCAGCTTCTCTCGGTCGGCCATTGTAGGAAAATAAGCCTTGCCAAAAACTCTGTCAATTTCTTCTTGTGCTTTGCGTTGAACGTCAGGGAACAGCGCCATGGCCAAAAAGAAACCTTCCAGAGAGGCAACAGTCTATGTGATAATTTCATGTCAGAGAATCATCCCCTTTGAACACCTCAATCGTTTCTTTCATACCGTATCGGCTCCTCCAGCATACAATGCCACAGCAGACCACTTGATGACGCCTTCGTCTTCGCCTTGCTCCAGAAGAGTTGAGGTGAACGATTTTCGCTCCTTCTTCTCCTTCATTTGATACTTCGTGAATATGACTGGGTTTTCAACCAGCTTGGTCAGAGTTTCGAGATAATAGGCACCGATCTTCTTGAAATTTGCGCCGGGAAACCATGCCGGGATGTATTTTACTGCGAATTTCGTTAATTAAATTCATATTTTAGTATTGAAAGGAAATCATCCGGGGAGTTTGACTGACGCGCAGGGATCATATCAACGAGCCACGCCCCTGGGACGATAGCATTTGAAAATTGTTGAAGTGCTAAGTCGGCGAGGCTCACAAGAGGGTCTTTTAAATGAGGCTCAATGTTATAGCCATATGTAATCTTGAGAATGAAAGCACCGGCCTCACTGTCGTGTGCATATTAGCGATAAAATCCTAAACTTATTCCTAATATTGGTTCAAAACATACGTTCGAATGTGATCCACGAATTTTTCGGGGGTTTGAAGAACCCGCCAAAGAAAGCGCCGTGTCTCTTCTTCCAGCAACCCGTCGAATTTAGATGCAGAAGTGCGTGTTCCAATAATCTTGGCCATGGCTCGTCGGTAAGACCTCAAAAGGGCGGTGTTGTCTTGGCTTGATGGTGCATTTCCCCACCCAGACCTAGATCATCCGTTAGCATATGTCGATCATTTGGCACTGCGGTGGAAAGGGATTTTTCCCCCGAGAGTACTGGACAGGATTCGATCAAACAGCCCCGTTGTGAATAAGAAAAAAGGTTTCACTTACAGCTCGTCGGCAAAGACAAGCCGAGGCCGAGAAGAATGCTTCGCCGAGTTCTTCTCTAGGATTTGAATTGCCAACTTTCTGTCATTGATTATAATGATAGTCTTCCCAAGAACCGTGACAGAGCTAAGAGGGCCTATGAAAGCGTGTCAAAAATTGAAACAAGCTTCCTCACAGTCAGGGGGACAAACCATAAGCCTCTTTGTGTTTAAACCAATGAACGCATTCCTGCTGGCCCGCAGGAGGCAGGTCAAGTAAGTTTCCAATAATTGGTTTTCCCTTTGGACCAGGTGGTAGCTTTCCAGCCTTTTTGCTCCCCGAAAGCTTCTTGAACACAAAGAACAGAGAGGCAAACAGGGCCAGAACAGCCAGTTGTTGCGTGGACACCATCACGCCGTATACGATGCAAATCCAGCCAATCTCGCAATGCGCGCCTTGGAGATTTCGAGTTGTTTAAGCGGAAGGACAAAGAAGAAAGACGCGACAGTGGGAAATAAATACAAGTGGGGTCGAGCCCTGTCCAAGAATCTTCATAATGGCGAATGCAGGCTGTTGCATGGGCTAGGCAGTGCATGCAACTAAGTATTTAGCTTTCTTCATGGTCTCCATACAATTACCTATTTTATCTCCGCGGCCCTGAACGTCGCTTTTGGTTCGCTGAAGGAATGTCCGTGTGAGCCCCGGCTGTCAGTTATTTTATGTGGGTCCTACGTTGATATTTTAGTGTCAGCATCGCATGCATCGTTACTGCTCTCACATAAATGGACTGTCAGAGCTTATGAATTATAAGCCTCGGCTTCATGGTCTTGGGTCCGTTGCTCCATCACTCCATATTATTCTGCCAATTGCAAAATCCGAAGACGGGATGGAAATGTAACTAAAGCTGCATGATAGACTTGGCTAAAAAAGTCATGTGGGGCCGAGGCTATCTCCTGTCGAATCATAATGCTCTATAGAATTCCCAGGGGAATTAGCATCGATATGATTGGATGAGAAAACCCGTTCAGAACAGACTGCAGAGCGCCTCTGCGCCATCATGACACGGCGATGCTGATAGTACGCTTTCCTCATCTGGTAGGTGTACGGTGTCGAAACAGTTACCAAAAGCGGTCTCATCGTGAAAATATTTTACTACAAAACTAGTCTAAGATTCAATGTGGAGAAATCCATCTATCTTCGAAAAATATTCAATTGCAATTAGTTCAACTAAGGGTTAGTGGCGTCTTTGTATCTAAAAAGCTAAGCGTCGATCTCCTCAATATCGAACCGGGAATGGATGCACTTGACCTGATGTCCCGTCGTCCACATGGCAATGCGAGAAATCTTTCGCGTACCTCGCGGAAAGGCACCCAGGAGAAGATATGCCACAATCTTACCAATTCGAGTGCCTAGTATTTCCTGGAACTGCGGAGCATCACTCTCCCAAACCTTTTCCTCTTTGCCAAGGTTAAGACGAGCATCCACAAATGCCTTCGTTTCTGAGTTGCTAATGTTAGTCACAAAGACGTGTCGCAGGGTATCGAGAGCGAAGTGGTCTTCGTAGACTACCTTACTGATTTCGGATATCCAAGGGCCAGTGGATCTCTTGCTTCTCATTACATCCTCGATGAAAAGCACGCCTTGTCCTGCCTGTCCTTTGAACGAAAGTTCTGTGTCTCCATTATCGGAATACATTTCAGCGGTTGTGAGATGATATTGCTGGTTCGGTACATTAAGATCTTGCATCTGAACAGAATTGTATGAGTGAGGCAAGCCGTTTGGATGGGTATTTATATCCCAGGAATCTTCATCTAAATCACTCAGAGAAGTAAGCTGACTCATGCCAATTGGACAAGGGATATTGGGGTTAGTAATCCATGCCTGACATAAAGCTCCCTCCTCCTGGAACTCACGGAATGAAACATGCTGTGAGTCGGACATGTTTCAGATTGGTAGAAGTGTCGGTATATCCCGAATTTCTGGAATGAGAGACTCGATCAGAAGATCAGGTGTCAATTTTATAATCATTCGATGAAAGCCAGTATAATCGACAACAAAGCATACGAGATACAATACCGAGTATATTCAAAGCACACAAAGCAAGACAAACAAAGACCACCTCATCATACAATAAACAATCGGCTTCTGATTTCTCATATTCAAAGAGATTGATAGAACAAAGAGAAAAGGTCGAGTCTCCCGAGTCTTCCTTAATAGCTACGAAATGATTCTATTAAATTTATGATTCTATTAAATTTATACTCTCGGTTAGGGTCACTCGAGACATTTTTGAGTTTAAAAATTGAACAAAACCATTTCCGAAAGAATGGGTTTCAATACAAAGAGCCTATGGGCAGGCTATAACATGTTAAGAGCCTTGGAAGGCTAAAGAAGGGGTATCTGGAGGGTAATTTCATAAGCTCAAGGCGAGCCGGATGAAAATGAACTTTGAATATAATGAGCCCGCAATTTGCGAAGTATATATGCTTTGACCATTCACTTGTAGAATAACTTCAAATTTTGAAATCTAGCCCGGGAAAACTGCAGCTTACTGGTAGCAGAGTGTTCCAAGGTTGGTAATGTGTTATCGCATGCTTTAAGGGACATCGGGAGTATACAAGCCATTCAAAACTGACACATGTGCTCGGAATAAATGCCCAACAACCGATTTCAGCCACTCCGGTGAATGCACATTTCTCCATATCTTTCGGAAATGCTTTTGTTCAATCTTTCCCCTCGTGGATGTTCGTATCCTTGCTAGCTCCACAAATGTGACCAGTTTCCTTTGTCGGGTTTGTTAACCCACTCCCCTTTGACAACTCCGGCACAAGCTTCGTGTTTTGGAGTTATTGGAATGAGCCCATTGTTTATTGTTTGTTTATTGTTTGTGGACTAAAAATACACCTCTCATTTTTGTTTTTCGGAATTTGCACTTATTACTAGTACTACATATCCTAGGCAGACTTACAGTCGTGTCTATTAGAGTACACTACATCAAGTTTGAAGCTATCCTTCTCGGACCCGACACTCAAGTTCCAATATCGAAAGTATCTTCCGAGTTACCGTCACCGTCCTCATAATGTCGGATCTCATACTGAATTATCACTATATAAAAGCCCGAGACGACTTCTCTAGGTGTCTTTTTGATTGGAGCGATGCTCTCCAAGAAGACCCCGAACTTGCAAATGATGTTTGTGAGATACTTGACAGATTTACCCCACAACTGGATTTGCTCAAGGCCTTCGGTGACGAGCCTCCGGCAAGTCGTTGTTTCAAACATCGGTGCCAAGTCATCAAGTTTACAATAGAGGATGTTAGCTCGTTGCTTATCGCGAAAACCGAAACTGTGTCTGACCTTGCAGAAGTGATTGGTATGATAGGTATTCAAATTGGGCGGCTCGTTTTGCTTCATGAGAACAGAGAAGACAGAACCGTGATGGCGTCGGAAGGAATGGCCTCTGCACTCATCGCCTGGATGGACTCTACTATTGCAGTAACTGCTGGGTCTTTCTCTCCATTTGTACGAAGTATGTGGCAGTGCCTTCATTTTTCAGTTGGGGAATGTTCTTGCCGACAATGTCGGACTCTACGAGGAACTCCAACTCGCTAGGGGAGGCCGGTTTTTGCAATACATTGTCGGCCTATTTTCTGATCCGCGTGTACTCTAGCTGAATGATAAACAAATTTTTGAAAAAAAAAATGGAGAAATATTCTCCATTGTTACCCTATTCAACCACACCCTACTAGTATGCCGAGTGAGGATAAGGAGCTTAATTTCCGGATAAATTATCAGTCACAATATCTGTTGAGTATACATATTTTTAGTAAATATACAGTGGCAATTAAAGAGAAAATTCCAGCGAATCAAAAGCAATCCCTGAGGACCGTTCCCAATTGTCGTTGATGGAGGGGCGATAAGCGATTTTCCCCGGCCCCACATCGAATCGCCCGACTTCAGCAAATTTTCTCCCTTTGATCTTCGATCTTTAATCTTTAATCTTTTATCCCCCACCACTCACATCGCAATCATGGGAAACGTAAGAGGAATTCTCAAGGCAGTGATACAGGGAGCGCAATTTTTCCTTGTGCCCCCGTTTCGCTGCCCTGGCTAACGCACAGGCGAACTAACGACTTCTATCTACACAGGGAGCCAGAGCCCAGCAAAAGCGCGAGCGCAACGCGACCGCAGGCAAGACTGCTGCCAAGTCGCAGACTAAGAGCGTACGTGAATAGTGCTGCAAAATCCCAATCTCCCTGTTCAATTTTCCTACTCGAGGAAGTCGGTCCGGTCGCTGATAGGTTTTACAGAACGAGAAGGCCATGAGCATCATCTGCCAGGTCTGCAGGCAGACTTTCCTGCAGACCACCAAGGCCCCCGCGTACGTTGATTCGTGAATCTACCCATCCTTGAAAGCGCCATGGCTAACAAGTGGTTCTTTCCTCATAGTCTCCTCGAGCACGCCGAGAACAAGCACAAGAAGGGTCTCGCTGATTGCTTCCCCGGCGTCGTCGCCGCATAATCTGCTGTACCCAGCTGCAGTACTTCTCGAATGGCACCAAGCCTAATAGCATAACGCCCTTCCATAAAAAGCGTGATATTTCGATCCATCAATACCCCCATTTCGAACGATAGGCCGACCGCGATCCGAACCCCCCAACCAGCCGTCCCGTGCCATCTCCTTGCGACAGACACGGCCTTGATCAAGCGTCACCGAGAGACATACTTGTTTTTGGGGTTGGCCATGCAAAGATACTTCTTAATGACCTAGAGAAAACGACAATTGAATTTTCCTTATTTTTATTTTGAATTTTTACCTCTCGAAATTGAAATCGTAGATATTAAACGAAGGGCGGAGAACCACCTAGAATTTTCGCCATACCAATATCCACATCACCTGGGCACCGTATCTGCCTTTTCAAAAGTGACCTTCCTGTCTTTGTAGATCCACCTCGCCATGTGTTGTGGGCTTGGACCAACACGGCCCCGGACAGACCAATGGAGAAACGATGCACCAAAGACAATAAAGGTCCAGAAGTGTCAATGTGGCAATGTAATTCTACTTTAATAAGAAAGAGAAAGCACTGATTTCGATGTTGGAGACGAGAATCCCAGTTTAAATTCCTAATCGATCTAGAATTGTGATTTTAATCAGCCGGGTGAACAACTATAGATAGTTCTTGAATTCACTTCCTACGCTGAGATGGCAACTTGAAATCTACTTGTTTATAGCATACGATATATGCCAATGACCATTAAGGAGACGTGGATGCTACCATTCAAGGAATCGAAAGCAGGAAACAATGCCATAGCAATATGGCGGATCAAGGTGCATCAAATCGTATGAAAAGGCAAAGCTATGCTGAAACAGTAGCGCGATAGTAAACATATCTCAGCCATTCGGGCCACGGAAAGCGAGACCGGCCAGTGTCAAGGTGATACACAGAAAGCCCAAGTTCCACACAATTTCATTTTTCCTCGTTGTCATTGGTATTCGTGATCGTCGTCGTAGTCGTACTTGTAAGCCTAACTCGTCCCAGTCGTCGTGTTCGTCATGACCGTGATGCAGCCCGGAAAATTGTCGCTGCCAGCCAACACATCTATACAATGATCTCGATTGAATCCTCATCCGTCGACGTAGACACCTTCGAAGCGGCCTCACCGGCTGAGGATTGAGTAGATGGATCCGCAGGTGCGGGAGGAGGATAAGAACAAGCCGGCTTTTTTCCACGCCCCCGTTTCTCCCTGAGCTGGGGCGGTTTACCCGAATTCTCACCCCTTTTGTACACCCAGACATCTGGCGGCTCCAATCATTCGTTGTCTCGAAGATCAGGACGTAAGTAAGAACAGGTGTGAGTTTTGTGCCATTTCTTTGGACCGTGTGAGCATCGGCCTTTTCTTGTGCCCAAAGCATGCTGGTTTCGAGCATGGCCTTCATCTGAAACGCTGTCCGGGGGGTGATTCAGTTGGTCCTTGATAGGCAGTGGCTTTCCTGGCTGCTTAATGACTCGGCGAGTATCATCGGCACCAGAGTTGGCGGCAGGGTTCGCCGCCATATTGGATGTAGTGTAGTTCCGAGAAGAAAGCAGGGTGTAGTGGAATCGTGGGTTTCGACGAGGATGTGGTTTTCAATGGAATACGATCTCTCCGAACAGTAAGAGACAAACTGATGGGGGCCACGTATATTGGGTTCGGATGCGATGCCTGACGTATATGTTAGAGAGGAACGAGTGAATGAACTTCACGAGTAGGTCGGGTCCACTAGAGATTTCCGAGTGCTAACATGAAGTAATTTAATGCCGATGAGGGAGGGAGAGAGACAGAGATGACATGAAGGTGGTTGAAAGGTGGTGATAGACGAAACTACCCTGAGACTTAAGGTGCGGGTCACTAACTACAAACATTGGTGCCTGAGGCCATAGAGAACTACATACCCTTGCAATGATATGACATTATAGACCAGTGAAAGGTATTTTATTCCATAAATAAACAAGCGCCACTATCTTAAACCACTCTGCGGGACAGGTGAGATATCCGGCCAGGTAGACTACAGAAAACGCGAAACCGAAAGCACCAGAACGCTCCGGTATCACCAACTTCCACGCCATTTCTTTCTCTTCGGTTCTCCTCGATAGTCGTAATCGTTGTAATCATCATAACTATGACCGAGGTTGAGGCCAGAGGTCGGTCACAGGCAGTCAGCCCATCTACAGCTTGACGAAATCACTCATCGGCGAAGGCTCTTTCGAACCTGATGGTAGAGTAAAGAAATCATCGGACTTAGCAGTAGGCGCAGTAGTTGACCCTTTCCCTGCTTTTTTGTTTGTCTTTCTGCCCGACCGTTTTCTCGAAACTTTGCCCGTGTATGGTTTATCTGGATATTCGCCCCTCTTGAAGACCCAGATACTTCGCGGTGGGAACCAAGACTCGGGTCGGAGATCAGGACGTAGGCAAGGACAATTGTCAGTTCTGTGATACTTCGAACAGTGGCCGCATCTGCCTCTTGTCATAGATAAGGAACGCTGATTTTGACAATGCTCCTCATCAGAAACGCCATCGGGAGGGTGGTTGGTTTGGTCATGGACAGGAGGCAATGGCTCGTTTGGATCTATGCGACGTGATCGACGTCCTGAACTAATTTTCGTAAGGTGGCTCGCAACCTACTAGAGGGCAAAGTTGAAGCATGAAGGGAACAGACCTTGGGAATCAAGGAGAGCTAACCTTAGGTGGAGAAAGGAAGGTACTATCTAAGGTTATCGAGAAAGTACCTTAAATGTTGGGTGGATCCACAACAATCAGACTGGTGCCTGAGGCCACTCTAGGTAACCACTCCGCATGGATTCATGTCAGATATTCACTGGCACGACAGTATTTACATCAATAAAATTATCTTCACGACTCTGTATGTGTGTGTGTGTATGTTTGTAGAGCGAAACTTGAAGGCAACCTCTGCCCAGATAGCTGATGGAATCACCGAGATCAAATATGGAATGAATGAGAAGTCACAATTTCTAGAAAACTTTGGAAAATCACATAAGAAATAGAGAATCTGAGGTATAATGCAATGAACTCCGAACCCAACGCCATACAAAGTCCTTGTCGCATGAAGTACCAGGCCACGACCGCGAGCTCAGGCCATTTCTAGTCAAGACGATCTCCTTCCTCGCCCTTCCACCATAACCAGGCCTTCTCGCCCCAAAGCAAAGCCTCCAATACAGCTCCGACTGCCAGGATGAGCATGATGAAAAGCTGTGTGTTCTTGCGGATGCCGAGAGACTCAAAGCTCATCGCCAGAGGTGTTCCCATGGACTTTGATCTCCAATAGTTTCTGGCTGATTTGCGTTGCTCTTGTGTGTGGTTTGAGTATGTAGCGCGTGTTGAGAAAGCCGAGGAGAAGATGGCGGCCTTCAGAGGATGACTCGTGCGTCTTGGTGTGCGGAGAGGGCCGAAGCCGAAGCTGGCATGTGGGGTTTGGAGCTGGGCCCGCGACGGGATGTCCTTCACGGCAGCTTGGAGTGGTCGGCGCAGGGCACCGATGGGAGAAATCATAGTGAAGGTGAGGAGGATAGCTTATATACGGACCCTTCAATATTTGAAGTAGCAGTGTGTGTGTGGTTGAAGTTGAAGCTGAGGTTGTGCAGGTGAGATGGAAGCGGGGGTTGTGTTTGGTCCAAGCGCTAGTCTCAAACCGCTTGTGGCGCGTGTCAGCAGGCACAAACATGATACTTACATCTTACTTACATCTTACACCGCTTTTTGGATCAGCATGTCATCTGTAAAGCGAGGTGTCTCTTTATAATTTGTGACTTATATCTGTTTGCTTGATTTACAAAGAAAATGACCTTCATGATGGAGAACGTATTGCAAAAGTCCTGGTATCCCGGACATCCCGCAAGCACGAAGCTGTCGACGACAAGCCTCGGGGTCTTAAATGCCTATGCATTCGGTGAAATCCAAGTAATCAGTCCAATTTCCCATTCAAAATGGACCAGAAGACTGAAATCGAGCACAGCAAACGATTTGGGAGCTTGCGTATGTAAAAAGATTTTAAGAATCGCAATCCCGCCCCTCCAAATTCCCTAGAAAGGCCGAAAATCACATGGCCGAGCAAGTCCTTGCTGGCTTTTCTCGCACCTGAGGGATTTTGACTGTCCCTTCTGATCTTTTAATGTACCAAATGCACACACCGTAAAGAAAGTCTTTAAGAAGGAACAGAGAACAACACCACAACATGAACGGAGACGCAAGGAAACTACATTTTTCGGGCCAATATTCTACTCGAAGATAAAACTCAGGGACCAGAGTAAGGGAGCCCGAGTACCCAAAGAACCTGAAAACATCATCCAAGGCCTTATCCAAGAGAGTCCGAGTCAGAGGACAATCATAAAGTAGAAGAGAACCCCCGCGTGCTACCTCGGTAATTATCTGACTTAGCGACCCAACGCTCAGAATAACCTGCAAGACAATAGCGATCATAATGAGAGCCTTTGCTCTTCCGTTCTTTTTTTTGGCTTGCATGGTTTAGTGAGATGAACATGTGAGGTAAGGTATTATCATAAAACATGCTGAGTCGCAGGAAATGAAAAACCCGGGCATAAGCTATGGATTGCCGATTCCTCCGCCCACTCGGATGGTGTATGCATCATTCACATCACCGTTATATGGTACCGAGCCCAATTTCCATTTTCTCGAAGCTTACTATCAGTCTGGATTTGAAGAGTCACAGCATCTATAAACAAATTCATTCACGGATTTCTCGAAGGTTCTGGGGGCTTACAGTACTAATTGGCCGTTCGTGTGTAGTAAATTCTGTGATAAGGGTATCTCTGTTTGTAATCACTGTGTTCCATAGTTGGAACTATGCGTTGGAGAGACACGAAGGTGTGAAAGTAATGACATGTCATTAGTTGTGGAGAGGGGAGGGGAGCGTGGGGGAAGCTAAATGTACATGCTGACGGAAAGAAACATAGATGTTACCCCATAAATCTTGATGAGCATCGGGAAGGCTACCGGCTGGTATGAGTATGACACCCGGCCGCGAAATATTTCTCTCTGATCATGTCGACGGCGCCAGGCGTTTGAAACCAGTGATACGCATGGTGTGAGAAAAGGCTCCGGGCGTTCAATAACGGAATATTCGTCAACTCGTTCACTCTAGGCTTGTCAATAACAGGGTCATCCGCATTATGGGAGACCAATTTTGGCCAGAAGTATGGGTTCTGACGGTGAACATCTTTGAACAAAAAGTCAACCTGGTTCTCCAGCTTGGCGATATCCAAAGAGAGATCCATGCTTCGCATGAGGGTTGGATTTGCAAGAACCGCACCACTTCTTGGAATGTACTCCAGGATTTCATCCACTATTTCCCGTGGGAGCTTGGGGGTGAGCGCCAATGTGGCTTCTTTGAGACGAATCAGATCAAGCAGTAGCTTGATCTTCAAGAAAACCATTGCAAGTACCATGTCAATCGTCACTTGGCCCCGAAAGCTAAAGTTAAGGGCCTGCACGAGGAAATTAATCGGACCGCAAACATCAGCATTGAGGACACATCCGTCAATCTCTCCGTGTCGACATAGACAAATCACTGTGTCGTAGAGGACTTGGTCATCACCGAGCCGAGCAATCAGGGGCAGGCAGGCAAATTGTATCTCTGGGTTGAAGGGAGATATCACACGACCCATGGTCTCGTAGTAGTCTATTTGGGCGTAAACTGAATTGACTGTGGGAACTCGCTGCAGAAGATACGGCGAGGAACAATGGTGAATCGCAGCCAGAAGCTCACTTTCCATAGGGCCCATGAGTGGAGATATGATTATCAGGGGGGTCCAGGGAGTTGGGACCGTTAACAGCTCTTAGGGGGAGCTTCTGCACGTTCGAGGGTTTTCCGTTCCCATCTGATGGCCTCACATATTTCTCGGTGAGCTGCTCGATGTTGGTGTTCGCGGTCAGGGCCGCAGTACGAGACAACGTGACACGAAGAGCAAAGTAGAGAACCTTCTTCTTCTTCGCCGCAGATGGCGCAGCCTGACTGGAGTATCTCCGTCACTTTCGGCAGGGGGGTCTTCGCGCAGATATCGAAGCTCCGCGGATCCCGGACTACGAGGGGCCACATGTTTGGGACTTAATGAGAGTTTTTACTCGTAGTATTGTGCAGGTAAACTTGTCCTGGAGATGCCTTGGGAGGAAGAGAAGTGCCGCTTCAATTGAGTAAAAGAGGCTGACGTTCTAGAGCAGTTGTGAATAACCTTGGAAGGAGCCTGGGAGTGGTGAATAATTTACTAGTCCCACTACGGGGTTTACTCATACCCACCCTCACTAGATGAGAGCTCGCGTTACTGAGATAATCAACGTCGGCGTTAAGCTTGACAAGCTAGTAATTTCTTTTTCTTTCGGTCCATAGATTTTCAGATGCCCGTGCTAGTAGCTTCTAGCTCCGTTCGTAGCTTGGAATCTCAAGAAAATATTGTATATCCTGGGATTGGGCGTTTCTGTAGTCGAGTTTCCTCAAGCCAGTCTAGCAGAGGTTAGTAGGGTAAAATTTACTGTCCAATGACTAGTATTATAAAACTATTGTTTAAAAAAAAAGCTGTTTCTTGAACCAAGTCGCGAATTACTGTTAGAAACAGATACTGTTAGTAAGAGTTATATAATATAGCCAGTAGGTACTAGTGGTAAAAGAAAGTTAAAGATAGGTTAAAAGTAAGTAATTTAATAGTTTATATTACTAACTAATAATACAAAAAACTCTACTAACAAAAGTATTGCCTGCAAGCCCAGGCCCAAAGCAGCGCACAAAGCAGCAAACGTCAACCAACACGCAGAAAAGCAGTAAATAACACATGCAGAAAGCAAACTATCGTATCTCAGTAACTTGAAGACGTAATAAAGAGCACAACTTGAAGGCTATCTGCAGTCGGTGGTGTCTCACACTACTCGAATAAGTTTCACTCCATTGGACCCTCTCTTTTGCCGATCAATGCCCTGAATCTAATATTTCTAGCGCGCATCCGGCCGAATACGCCCAAAGCAAATACGTACGGTGATGAGAAAGCTACAGGGGTCGGAACAGATTGCAATTCTCGGAGGTGGGCGGACTATATGGCTGCTGAAAATGATCTTTTTTGATTCGGGCAGATGCAGAGATAGGCACTAGGCTGGTAACTTTTGAGACTCGCGAGGTCTCTTTAACGACCTCATACACCGGGAGGAAAAACCTCGGAAATCATATTATGAGTCACACTCGCCGTGCGAAAGACCGCCCGGTCGTCTGTTTTCATCGTAATTCACAAGGACTAAAACTTCATGCGACTGTGGAGCAAAACAGCTGACAGCAATTCAAATACACTACAATCCCAAGTCCCAGTCATCTCCAAAGTTAGATAGAAACGGAGGTAGAGCCGTCAGGTCAATGTCGAATGTCCAAGGATCATCATTCATGTTGATTCCTGTACCGGCTTCCTCTGCGGTCTGACCGGCTCCATCGTTATTGCTTGCCGTGTTATATTGACCCGCGGGTAAAGTGTTCTCGCATACAGGGTGCCCAGCGGTGGTCTGATTCAAAAGCCTTTCACTATCTTTGTCGGTATTTCGATGGAGTGAAAACGTGCCGAAGTAAGGAATTTCAATCTTAATGCGTCCTTGTTCTGCCCCTTGAAGAGTGGGTGTCTTCAGGAACTTGAAGTATACTGGCTGGTTTTCCACGAGTATAGCCACCAATGTCTCTAGTGCAACGAGTCCACGGCTAGCAACTTTGTCTCCATGCTCGCGACCCTTGTGTTCCCGCAGGCTAAACATGACAAGATTCAAGCGTGCGAAATCCTGCCCTCTGTAATCCTGGGGGTCATTCAAACTCAACATATCAACCACCAATGTCACTGCAGCCGTAAATGCTTGAAAATCAAGAGACCTGCAGCAGAAGCTGTCTAATGTCAGATCTCGAATCCCTGTGTAACAAGTAATCATCTCCCGAGAGGCTTTCAGGCATGACGTCCTATTGTACTCATATTGACCTGGGATACTCGATTTGCATAGAAAAGGCAGATGCAGCCAAGCGGTCAGTTGATGAAACCAGAGACTTGTCATAAGCTTTGCATAAACCTCTGGTGCGTGGATTGCCTTGCCACTGAGAGGATTCAAAATTGGAGATTTGGTCAACTCAGGGTCAATTTTACGAAGGTCGATATCTATACTCTGTGTCATGCGTACCATAACCGGGTCGATGTCTCGGAATTTCTGGTTTCGCTCAATTAATGAGCCGGCGATCCGACAAAGAGCATCCATTGTAACCGAATTGGTTGTCTGGATGCTTCGGTATTCTGGCGCCAGTGCGGCGTCTCCGATTCCATGGTGCATTCCCAACATTAACGAAAGATAGCGATCACCGTGGATTATGTGGCTCCATATCACTTTAGCCCTAGAGTCCAGCCCTGAAAGACACCCGGCAGTTTGGATTCGAGAGTGCAGACCGATTATCTGAGCGATGTTGATAGCTCGTCTATATGACAGCCAAGCACTCCGGAGCCTCCCATCATTGTTATGAATAATTGCTTGTAGGATCAAACACTCAAGTCCGTCAAGACTGCTCAGCATAGCGTCGTCAAAGTCTTTCGAGTTTCCAGTCACCGACATATACTGCGCAATAAGCTGTCTTGGAGAGCAAGGGAGCTGGAGGGATTCCAGGTCATAGCGCGCTGGAAGCTGTTGAAGACACAAAGCAACCTGGAGTAGGCACTTTGCGATCATGGCCGGGTGGCTAGTAGGCAGCTCCGATAGTGGGATGGGGAGTAGCGACCTCTCTTCGTCCTGAAAGCATTGGCTGCGGAGCAACCACCAAGAAATGCTCGCATCTTTCAAACGTTCAAACGTCACGTGGTTCGGTGGCATCAGTGCCAGTAGATTCTGTCGCAAGTTGTTTTTGTTCCGCTCAGTTGTATTCCCGAAATAAGTAGCTTGAAGCCTCACGGTGTGATCCTGTCGGCCGCCTAACTAAATTCGAATTCAGCCATTCATATTCTAAGCAGGAACCTCTTTCCGAAACTCAGAGCTCACCAATTCATTTTGGAAAAGTGATAGGGCTGGCGCGTTGTCGTGCACCGGCGTTCCCGGTTCGGGGCTTCCCAGCGGCGTAGCAAACTCCGGGTGAGTGGCATCATCCTCAAAAACCTCTAGTTTGTTGACAACCTTTTCTAGAAGCCTTTCCATACGAGCCATGCGTTCATTCAAATTTGAACGATCGGACTCTTTTTCTGGTTCGGGCAGACTCTGGCTTCGACAAGGGGTGCCACGATATATGCATTCCCTGCAGGTGGTATCCCCATCGAGCGCAAAATGGCAGCGAACCTTTCGATGTTTGCCTGAATCGAAAGTTAGTATGTTTTTTCAATCGCCGATTTTAGTTGCTCGGTCAATTACTTACACTCCCAGCAGCTGCGGGTTCCCTTTCGAACTTTCTTTCGAGGTGGCTCCTGGTCCTCCAGCGAGTCTAACTCGTCACGGCGTCTCGGGGATTGCATTTTCCGCACCGAAGGAAAAGGGTAATGACAGGAAATTTTCTCGTTTATGGTGTATGGGAAGTAGTAAGTCCACGCTAGTAATGTACTCGGAACACGTCAATGCAGGCTGGCATCAACACGCAGGCTAAGGCGTGGTGTCCGCGAATGGTTGCTTCAGTTCTCCTCCCTTGATGAAGAAAAAGCTTAGCAAGGGGTCTAGAAAGTTAGGAATACAACATTTAGCATACTACATACCTTCTGAGTGGTTTATCTCGACTGGGGTACAGGTTGCACCTCCTGCGATTCGATCTTGTTGTCAAAGGTAGGACCGGCGCCTTTCTCCGCCGACGCGGCGGAAGTTTGCAAAGAGATGACTCAGCAGCTGTTTCTCTTCCGCCGACTCGGCGGAATATCAACGTCAACAGAGAACCAATCTTGAACTTTTAAAGCACCAATCCCTCACAGTCATGGATATTTTTATTGCACCCAGGTCTGACTTTGCTTTCTTCATTTTTGAACTTTCAAGTTTCCATAGGTGGCGATGTCTACTAGGCTGCCCCAACAGCATATTGGACCCGACGGTGCCCCAATATCAACTCCCATTTCTGGGACATCTCCCATTTACAAGAATTATCACCATGCAGCCACATCTAGTGGCAAGGAGGATGCCGAAAGAAACGCGGATCATGTTTTCCAAACTGTTTACGACGAAGTGGCCGCGCCGGAACCGAACAAGAGAGGACTCGCGCTCCTCATGATTGTCGTGGCACTGGCTTTGAGCATGTTCCTTGTCAGCTAAACCCCCGTTTGGTCGTCTTACTGGGTCAATGGCTAATACTAGTATCACTTCACAGGTATCTCTAGATATGGTGGGCAATTTCCCGGCATCTTCTGTCAAAGCGACCTTGAAAATCGATAATTCTGACCATCGGCGCATCACTAGACCATTGTTGCGACAGCAATTCCAAGGATTACGGATGAATTCGGTGGAATTGATCTGGTAGGTTGGTATGGTTCAGCCTTTTTTATCACTTTAGGCGGGTTTCAGGCTGCGTGGGGCAAAGTATACAAATACTTTCCGTTAAAGCTATCTTTCCTGATCGCAATTGTGCTTTTCGAGATTGGAAGCTTAATTTGCGGTAAGTCAACACTATACCACCTGCTCCATATCCGTATTCTATCGACTCACAAAAATCCGCTGTTAGGAGTTGCACCCAATAGCCTTGCGCTGATTATTGGCCGAGCTATCACGGGTGTTGGAGGTGCTGGCATTTCTTCGGGCGCCTTCACCATCATTGCATTTTCTGCTCCTCCAAAACAACGACCTGCGTATATCGGAATTCTCGGCGCCTCATATGGAATTGCAGCGGCTGTAGGGCCGCTTATTGGCGGAGCTTTTACTAGTCATGCTACGTGGAGGTGGTGCTTCTATATCAACCTGCCGATCGGAGGTGTCTCGGCGGTGATCATCTCTCTGTTCTACACGCCACCTCCTGCATCGTCACTTTCAAACCAACCATTGAGGGAGAAGATTCTACAAATGGACCTTCCTGGTGCCTTTCTTCTCATC
Source organism: Penicillium cosmopolitanum (assembly GCF_028827165.1). Classification (NCBI taxonomy): domain Eukaryota; kingdom Fungi; phylum Ascomycota; class Eurotiomycetes; order Eurotiales; family Aspergillaceae; genus Penicillium; species Penicillium cosmopolitanum. The sequence continues at coordinate 1,926,324 of NW_026622682.1, read as the reverse complement.
GGAGCTATGGTATGTTATGCTCTGGCTCTTCAGTGGGGCGGAATATCGCGCCCCTGGGGGGAGTTCCACTGTTATCGGCACCTTGGTTGGCTTCGCAGCCTTGCTTGGCGCCTATATCTTCATTCAATGGTGGCAAAAAGATCGAGCCTCTATGGTCGGCCGTCTGTTTGAACGGAATGTGATTGTTGCGATGATCTACATCGACCTTCTAGCAGGAACATTCTTCCTCCTGGTCTATTACCTTCCGATTTACTTCCAGGTTGTTTCAGGAGTATCTGCAGCGGAAAGTGGTATCAGAAACCTGCCCTTGATCCTCGCGCAGAGTGTTGCAACGGTTTTGTCAGGGGTCGCATTGAGCAAATTTGATCGACCTCTGCCCTTCCTCTTGCTTGGGGCCGGGCTCACAGCTATCGGGTCCGGGCTACTGTACACATTGGACATCGATTCTTCGGCGGGAGTGTGGGTTGGATACCAGATCCTCGCCGGTGTCGGGGTTGGCTGGTGCTTCCAAGTCCCCATTGTTACTGCGCAAGCAACCGCTGCACCCTCCGATCTCCCTTCGGTGACTGCTATGGTACTAAGTAAGTTCATTCATGTTTTTGCCTTGCTTCCGGAATTTTCTTATTAATTCTCATCTCTTATAGCTGTCCAAACGCTCGGTGGCTCTGTCTTCGTCTCTGCGGGGCAGTCCGCTCTTGATAATGTCCTGCTGAGAAGTATTTCAATACTCCCCGGAATCGACTCGTCGGGGGTTTTAAGAACAGGCGCTACTGGATTACGCAATGCATTCGGCCCCGAACAGTTGCCAGGAATATTAACTGCTTACATGAAAGGCATTCGAGCCGCATTGCTTGTGGCGGTGATCGCATCCAGCCTGGCAACTCTCGTTGGTATGGGAATTCGGCGGGCAAGGCTTGGTGGGATTTCGCCATCTGCTGTACCCGTCTAAAATGGCGTCCTCGTGGTTCGATTTTATTTTAGCAAATGGATTGCTTCTCATCCTTCCGCCCTGATCCGGGGGCGAGATATGCATAGATATCCCCATTCTCTCAAAGGATCGCACAATAATGTGACCCTTTCCTAGAAATGAGCTATCAGACAAAGACGAAGTCAGTTCAGGTTCATAGCTGGAAGCCACCCTGAATTTCAGAAATGCACTTGATGAGAGAGAGGCCCTAGGGCACAATAATTATCTTTGCAAGAGGTTTCACTGCTGTCTTCCACCGGACTTTTTGGCGGGCGGGCTTTGCTGAGAACTCGATTTTGAATCCTTGTATCAACACACTTATTTTTACTTTCCTCTTCCCTTCGATCAATTGTTTCATTTACGGGCGTTCTTTTTCTGATCAACACTGTGTTCGCAACACTCTCACCAGCGAAAACCTGCCAGAGATTTTGAAATATCACGATGATGTTTCTTCGTTTCTGAATATGTTGCCAATATGGATGGGAGTGATCTTAGACCTGCCGAGAGCTAAAGTTAGACGCAATCCCACATCACGATCATGTGCGACTCGTACCTGGGCAAATTTCTATTCCATCTCGTATCATCGTGGTGTTTATGACCCGTTACCTAACATCTCCTGGGTGGCTGCATGAGAAGATAAGAGTAAGTAGGATAGAAATCCACGACATCAATCGGAAGATCGTCAGTCAAGTTTCTGATTACAGTAAAATGTGACGATAATGAATGAGATGACATTGGATTATTTTGATAAGTCTGTTCAGAAATATTGGCGAAATTTCCAGTCACCGGCGATGAGGAATGCGGCAATGGCAAACTCATACCGGTCAAAAAAAAGGCGCAAAACGTAATGGGTGGCTTGTCAATTCACATGTTGGGCCTAGCGATCCTACCGGGTCTCAATCTGGCTTCCTATTTCCAACGACCGTAGAAAGGGTTGTCTCCGGTAAGCCTCAGCTCTCAACGGTCGGATATAGCATTTAGTGAGTTCTCGGCAAACGCTAATTTCGCCGCCTCGTGCACTGCCCACAAAGTTCAACATATAACTAACTAGCCACATATAACTAACTAGCCGGCATGAAAGGGGAAAGACTTATAACAATATTTGGCGAAATCTAAATTTGCGTCGAATTAATTGTACTCTTCTCGCAACTCAGTCTTTCAGCAAACTGTGTGCGATAGTCACGAGGAATTTCTCTGGTGGACACTAGCTCAGGACTCTCGATGCAATGCCAAGATAGCCCGGACTAGATCTTTCCTTTTATCGCCGTCGATGCCGTGTGCATGTTTTGCCTCTCTCTCCACTTACCCCGTGAATAATATGGCGAACTTCGGTCCTGGGTCCGGGGCGCCCATTCCCGCGGGGACTTACTATTGTGACCCAATTTGCGTTGTATGGAGAATCCCCGGAAAGAAAAATATAAGATCTAGGCCAAGTTTTGAAAACTTGCTTCGATTATCTGAGCCTTGGCAGAATACCCCTCGGCTGGGTTACATTTTATATGGCATGATGCGTGCCAAGTGCCTCGTTTCGCCTTTTTGCCAAGACTCTTAATGGACAGGAATCCCCTTTTACTCTTTCATAGTGCCTTGGTTAATCTATACCCGACTACACAATGAAGAATTTAATTTAGTATTCAATCAAGATGGAGGGACCCCTCCTCAACCCGTCTTGGCTATTGCTATAATTAACCTTCTGGATCGGCCTCGACAAGAGGGGTTGACCACGCGATAATAAACCGTCAACGTTCAATCGAGCTAGGGCCGTTTTCATGCCAAGCCTATGAACTAATTTGGGCAGTGATTCCTTGCACTCATGTTTGCTTCCGAGGTCAATAATGATGGAAAGACCGGGCACATATATGGTGCACATTGTTCGCATAAATTGACCGTGAAGACACTCTCAACTTTGATGCAAAGGGGTTTAGACAAACTTCAAAGAAATGAACATAGTCGAAAAAGAAAGAAGCAACAAAATTCCGCGTCGAGGAGATCTGTAACGCTCTGCTGGCTTTATTTCCGGAATGGTGTCTTGAGCTGTCTGCAAACTGCTCATTTCGGAAATCCACGGGAACCTGAACGAGAAGATATCGTACCCCCCCCCCCCATCAATGAGGGGCCGCACTATACAATTCTTGGAAACGGTCCATTTTTTTCAAAAGAGATATCACTTGGCTACTCTAGGAAATACTGTCAAACTAATTTCCTTGTCAGTCTACAACTCTCAATCTTCAAAGACATTTCTCGTGTAATACGCTAAGCTACCTAGCCATATTGTTCCGTACTGGCTTGGATTCTCAGGTCCCCTGTACTTTTTTCTTTAATCACTGCGCATGGCCCACACGGCGATTCCATTGCCCCGGTGCACAAGAGTTATGGAGCCCAACCCATTTATTTACCTTCAACATTATGCTGCAAATTGACTCTTGGCCCGTTTGTCTTAGCTGCTTTGAGTCCTCCCTTTTCCCTTCCAGAGGGGTGATTCAAGCTTGTTACGAGCTCTAGTTTACATGTAATATGGGGCTATTTCAGTCTTGCGGGGCCTATTATCAACGTGAGATTGCGCAGACCCCATGTTATAAACTCAATATTCGTACCATTTGGAATGCCATTTGCCCTAACTGCTCGATCCACGAGCGTATATCTCTTATGGGTTGTTTACTCCCGGGCTTGCCGATACCCTTTGACCCGCCGGTCAGGGTTTCTCATATCCACAAACCCCTACTTCTTACAAAACCGATCTTCTCCGAGATGGATTTCAGTAGCGTCAGCCTTAACAGGTATTGATCATTACGAGTATGGAACCCAAACTTTAGAATTTCTCATAGATTCCGGACGAACCACGCAAGTGGGAATCTTCTGTGGTGCTCCGAGAGGTGGGCGACACGGGATCGCAGATGGGGCTTTAGCACACTATAATGGAGCCTTTCCAGAACTAGACACACCAATAGAAACGAAATGACTCCACACTCAGCTCTCTGTGTCGTAAATAAGGACAAAACAGGTCCAATTCCAGTCGATCTCAACTAAAAGAGGGACAATAGAGGCTTTTTCTCATCTCCCAAATCGGCGCCACCAGATTCCCCATCAGAGAGCGGGCCTGCTTGAGATCCATTTTGCGGAGCATGCACGATTATTATTACAGCCATTGTATTATGTTATTGCGCAAATGGATAAATCTCGGTAACGCCGAGTTCCAGCGCAAAATATAAAAGCCTCCAAGTGCCGGCAATTGAGATCGAATCTGATTATCCATATTTTTCATCTTAATTCCATTCAAAATGAAGGTTTCTGCTTCTATCCTCACCTTCGTCGCTGCGGCGTCCGCTTCTTGCCTCCGTGGCACCTCGCTCCTCCCTCGTTCCGCTGATGGAAAGGTTGCGGCCAACTCTTTCAACTACACCAACACCGGTGGTCCCCTGAACTGGTACGGACTGGACTCAGCCAACTCCGCCTGCTCTAAGGGCAAGAACCAGTCTCCCATTGTCATCGACACTGAGGACATTGACTACGCCAAGGCTAGCGACATTCACTTCCACGTCCCCCATGCCAACGCAGCCAAGTTCGAGAACCTGGGCTCCGGCCTCGAGGTTGTCCTGACCAACGGTACCCTCACTACCAAGGACAACACCTACAAGCTGGCTCAGTTCCACTTCCACACTCCCAGCGAGCACCGCATCAATGAGGAGTACTACCCCATGGAGGTTCACTTCGTCTTCGAGAGCTCTGGTAAGTCCACTCCGAGATCTAAATATCAATGGACTGGAGCATTATTCTAACAATAAACAGCTAGCGATATTGCCGTTGTTGGCTTCGTCTTCGAGCTTTCCCAGTTCGGTTACTCAACTCCTCTTTTCGACAATGTCTTCGCTCACATTGATGACATTGCCAGCCCCGGCACTTACACCATGACCAACAACCTGGACTTCTCTGCCCTGACTGGCCACCTGAACTCCCACGGTATCTACCAGTACTCCGGCTCTCTCACCACCCCTCCTTGCTCTGAGAGCGTTGCTTGGTTCCTCAGCACCGAGCCTTTGCCTCTGAACGTCCAGAGCTACAACGCCGTTAAGCACATCCTGAAGTACAACGCCCGTTACACTCAGAATGCGCTGGGCCAGGACAACCTCCTCGAGGTTGCCGCCAACGAGCTGAACTAAGCCTTGGATGCCAAAAATATGAATTCTGCTACTGGGGTCCAGATATGGATCATTTGGAGTACTTGGGGCCGTTGACTGGCGGCTGTTGTGATCAACAGTTGATTGATGTTGATTTACTGTACAGATACATTTTTAATCTATAATGGAATAAACAGAAAGGGGTAAGGACCTCCTTGATCGAAAATTTCCGGCCCATGTACTGCGTACCGGTAGATTGGAGCGATGTGTAATGATGTGGATGCTCGCGGAATTTCGCGATCAAAGCGGGGGCAAGATTGGCTTGGCCAGGAGAAAAAAGGGCTTGATGGAGACAAGCGTTTGGCTCTCACTAGTCCTAGATCTGAGAGGCAGAGTGGAGCCCGAGATCGTAAATGTTCGGAAAACTTTTCACAACCTCCGTAGATAGGTGGTCAGACCCCCTGAACATCGTCAAGGATACCCTTAGAGCCGCTCAACCCCGGTTTAATTTATGTTTTTTTTTCTCCTTTTTGTAGTACATTATTTCTTATAAGAACTTATATAATTTGCTTTGGAGGCTTCCCTTGTGGAATTGCAATAGCCTTGTCCGGATGTCTCCATCTTCGGTTCCATTCTACCGGGAATTACAGAAAACAATTTCGTCTGTATTCAGCCCTGAGCCGCAGATCTTCTCTCGAACTGCAGGTACGAGATCCAGCTCGGCATTTTTACGCCACTGACGACCCACAATATTCCGTCTCTGCGCTAGACCGGGCAGTCCGGAGCACACAAAGGGCAAACCCTCGTGAACGCGTGATCGCATGAACGCATGGTCCTCCCGGGCCCCTGGGATAGGTTCGTTTGACTCGACTCTCCTTCCCCCTCTGTAAGCTCCCTCGCCCCTGTTTAAGCCCTGGGTATTCCCAAAAAGTCAATACGAGTACGGAGTACGAAGTAAATGATACCCTTCTGACCTCGATTTTCCTGCATAAATTTATGTGCACAAAGGAATTGAGCTCCCTAGAGAGTGAGGTACAAAAATGACTGGGTGGTGATTCCTCGTGTGGATTCCAGCTGTAGCCCTGTGTCAACCAATAATAAAACATAAGACATGTGCACGTTTTTACTGTGAACGGCACCTCGGTTTAGGCTAGGATTCTCATGATGATCACAGGTTAGTCTTGCAATAATCACTCCATTGTCGTAATATCGATGCGTGGAGGATGCTACTACGTGCTAGAAAGACCGAGCTTTCTCGTAGGGGGTTTGCTAATTTCCACCCGTGTGGTCACTTTCAAGAGTTACTAGTAGTAGACAAGACAGCGATTATCTGAGCTTGCAGCATAGCATATCGTTGGAACTACCCCGCTTCGGCAGGGTCTTGAATTGATCTACTTTACGATCAAATGTGGAGTGATTCTTGCAAGGTACCCCGGATAGTTGCAGGAGAACAATCTAGTATCCGTCCTCCAAGGTTCTTACGAGCTGGTTTTGCCATAATGTCACGTCCACCTAAGGCATCTGTCAGTAAGAACAAATCTAGTAGGTAAGCAAAGAAGTACTAGTACTAGTGACAATACGACCAAATATATATATTCAAGTTGGTTTCTTCATTACATCCATGGATGTCAAGTGCGAGCATCTCCAAGGCTCTTTTTCGGGGTGGGACAGAGCGGCTTTGATAGTACAAGAAAATGCCTATATGATAAGCTCTTCGAGAAGCAATAATTTCTGACTCGATTCGAAATTAACGAGTCCAAGTTCACAATTGAGTCGTCAAAGAAAAGTTTGGAAGTTGGTTGAGTTTGGGAGATCTGGTACTTGGCATCTGGGCAGGCCCACTTGTTGGCATGCCGAGCTTCACCAAGCATTTTGAAGATATTGTGTGCTTGCATCCTTTATAGGAGGGCATTCCGGTTGTATTTTCCATGTAGCCAGCCTTATCAGTCCCATCCCCGCCCGAATTTCTCAGTTTGTGTGTCCTGGAATCTGGGGTACCCCCTACACTATTCTTCGCCTCTCGACCCCAGGCAGTCAGATCACGATGCCCCTATTTTCGGTTGCTAACTCTGCCATTTGTTGAGCTTTCACGGATTCAAACCGAATCCCGTCCAGCGATCGATCTCAGCTATGAACTAGTTGTCATCAAGAGTTCACTTTTGGAAAATTTCTGGGCCAAACAAATCGTTACATTCGGCCACTCGCGACCGAATCCGGCGCGGAGGAGAAGAAAGGAAGCCAAGAAGCCAAGAGACGTGGGGCACCAAGATCGGCCTAGATCGGCCAAGCTCAAAGATAGAGCATTCTTTGCGAACACCCCTCGCGTCAGCACGTCAGCAATTTCCCCTTGCCAGACAACACGCAGGTTGCGATCAATCGCGGTTTACACGATGTCGGAAGCTCTAGGAATCGACGAGCATGACCTGAAGGCGCAAAATCCGCGCTTTTTGCTCCGACAACCTCGTGCGCTTCAATGGTTTGAGCACGGTCGCTTGGTCAAGCGTCATGACGAGGAAAGACAAGCTGGTCAGCACACCTTCAGAGAGTGCAGTCGCACTCGTGGACGCGCGATCTGCGAATGCTGAAAATTAATTACTCGCACCTCGCGTGTACAGGTCGCTTTGAACTATTCCTCGATTTGCTATACGTCGCAATCTTATCTAACTTCGCGGATTTCCTCGCGGAAGACATTTCGGGCGCAAAACTTGTCAAATACATTGTGAGCTACCCCCCTACACGAAAAGCCGCATCCCAATCATGCAGAAACTAACCGCGATATGTCTACAGTTGGTCTTAGCTCCATCATGGCACATATGGAGCGACATTCGCGAATTGATGAACTCGTTTTACAATGATGACCTCCTTCAACGCCTTCTGATACTCTGGCTGATGGCCGTGCTGGTCGTTTACGGAAATAATGCTCCTCTGGTTGACGAAGATATCGGCGCCATGCGCGCAGCAGTCGGTTCCTACATGGTCGCCCGTGTAACGAGCAACCTGGCGCATCTTGTCTTCTCTTTCGCAAGCTATCATCATCGTCGGCAACAACGACTGTGGGTCGTTCTTTCGTCTATATGCCTGTGTATCTATATTCCTCTCTATTTCGAGGATGTATCGATTCGCGGCAAGATTGCGGCTGCTGCGGTCGCGGTATCGCTGGAGGAGTTCATTTGGGTTTTCTGCTATAGTCCCGTGGCGAAGAAGTTGCTTCGCGTGAAGTATTCAACTGCTGTGGATATTGCACATGAGATTGACCGCTTCGCGGCGTTCTACATTATTGTTCTGGGTGAATTTCTTTATCTCATTGTCAAGGGCTCAAATGCTGCCGTTGGATTTAATGAGGGCCTCCTACGTGCTATCTGGACTTTGATCATTGCTTTCTGCTTGAATTGGCTGTACACACATGCAGATGGGTCTATGGAGAGCACACATCCGCTACGACACAATATTTACACTGGGTTCTCCTTCGCTCTGATTCATCTGCCACTCATTGCTGCTCTTTTGGCAGGTGGGCACGTCGCAGCGGCTTCGGTAGCTGAAGAAGACTTTGAGGACGCGCAGCGGTGGTTGCTTTGCGAAGGTCTTGGTGTCGGAATGATGTGCCTATATTTCTTTGCTCTGATCCATGCCTGCCAAGATGAACCAGGTACATTACTGATGACAAAGGTAAGTTTTGGCTGTAACAAAGCTACGGCTTCCTTGGTTTCTGATTCAATTTTAGCACGTTCGCATCATAATGCGCCCGATCACCGGCCTCATCACCATTCTACTTCCACTTGCCCACCATCTCAACGCTACAGAGATTCTTTCAATCATAATGGCAATGTATGTGGTCTGCTTGGTTTGGGAAACTGTCGGTTCGCTCAAGAAGGGGGCTTGCTTCTTTGAGCATTGGAGCGACGTCGATTATCCTGAAACTCACCAACAAGAAGAGCAACCTAAAGACAATGAGGCCACGATGCCCTAGTCATGATAAAGCCGAATATTTGGCAGTCATATCACTTATGATGGAAATTTCACGCTGCTTCATGATAAATAGATTCAAGGGCAGAATACCTTTAGAACTGGCATGGGCCGATTCGTCACTTGCTTTTTTCGAGGGGTGTAGATATTTAAATACTAGTAGTTAATACAATTTTATGGTTTAGAATGTTATAGGAGTTTGTCTGTAGCTATATATAGCAGCCAATAATTCTGGCAACGAGACAAAGCAGATTCCCCGACATGTCTCATGTTCGGTTTTGTTATTTGCTTTCACTGTGGTCGCCTTTCATATGTGGCAGCCAACAAGTACATTGTTGGTTTTTTTATACGTAGTACTTAATATAATAAATCAATGGTTTTGCTGTGCTGATATTTGTTTCGCATGCAAACCTTCTATTTTTGTGGCCTTTGAAATCTCACATTTCGTTTATTTAAACTCCGGCTTTTTTCCTCCCTGCCCCCATCTTTATATTGAAATTTTAACCAGCATACCTGAGACCCGCAGATCACAGGTACAAAAATATCGGTCTCAAGCTCACGTCTCAGCTATACGTTCTCCAGGACATCATGGATAGTATCTACAACATACCGAAACGCGACCCCAACACTTTCGTCGAAGACCGGGAAATACTCGTTCAAACTATTTCGGGATTGGGTGATGCGTTCGATTGCAACCCCGACTTTTCCGACGAGCTTCGTGTACTCCTTGGCAACTTTTATTCGGAAGTTGAGATGTTCAGAACTGACCACCTTGGCGGGCCTGGCGTGTCCTTTTGTTTTGATGAGAGGTGCCAGATTATTAAAAGCACAGTATTCGGCGTGAATGTACTAATGAAAGCAGCGTGCTGTGCGGGTTGGGAGATAGTGAATGTATTGAAATGGATTGGAATAGCGGTTGGAAGGCTCAGGCTGGCTCCAATGTTTGGAGCCGATGAAGCTGCAGATAGCAGAGAGGAAGAAGCCGCGGAGGAGGAAAGGCTTTGGAATCCTATGGCAGGCTCTAGTATTAAGTTGTGGCCTAGTTCGAGCCTTTTGAGTGATATCTGGCTGACCATTCATTTTGCTGTACCCACCTGTATTTGCTCACAATGCATCAGTTTTCAGGAAACTCCTACACAGGCTTGATAGACCGGTCTCTTTTCAGATATCAATGTTTAAATGTTTTGGATAGGATCCATCTTCAACTCGTGGAATATCTTTAGCAACAGTATTACTGGCAGCTCATTTAGCCATAAAATGAAGCACATTATTTTCTGAAACATTTTCAATATTCTTATGAATTCTATTGATTCTTAACGATACATGGCGTTATTTAAGTTCATTTATGGACAGTATAATAAAAGCAAATCTATGTATTCATAAATCGTATGCTAGGGAATCAAAGTGTGCAAATAGCCCTCCATATGCACCAATTAGTATGAAATTCTCGTCTCGTCCTTAAACCATCGACTCTTCAGTCTTCATGCCACCAGAGGCTTGAGTCTCCGAGCGGCTCATAGAGACATAGCGATTGAAGTCTCCAAGATAGTACTGATCTCCACCCTTGTCTCCTTTTTCCTTCTGCATGCGAGCCTGGCGACGGAAGTAGACTCGCTTAAACCACTTCCACGTTTCGATACCAAGGAAGAAAAGCACTGTCTCAACGAAGACAATTCCCCACTCCCATGAGATAGCAGTGTGTTTGAAGACGCTGTGGTTGATGACGGGGATATATAAAATCGGGAAAGCAAGCACAAAGCCAGCCATAATACCCCAGAAGAGGAATCGGTTGCTCCAGATATCATACATCCACTGGGTAAAGTAGCGCTTGGATTCGGGCTTCATGCGGAAGAAGCTGCGGCGAAGATTCATCATCTCCCATGCGAGAAAGAGAGCAAACCAGGTCATACAGGTGAATGTTGTTGCTCGGGCGCGGAAGACGGTGTCACAGGTGTAGTCTGTCGAAGCGTCGTTGTATTGAGTGTTACATCCCATCGCAAGGTCGCCATCACCCCAGCGGAACATGACGAGAGCGAAGGCGGAAAGACAGAGAGCTGCCATCCACACACCGTAGACGAGTGTATCGACAATAATTTCCCAGGTAAATATACCTTGTTTCTGCGTCAAGTCAGCATTTGCATTTGGAAAATTCGGGGGATTTTCTTTCAACTTACACTCTGGGGTGGTCGGTCCATAACTTCTGGGGCCGCGGACTCCATTCCCAAGCCCATATCAGGAAGACCAGAAGTAATCATAATGATCCAAATAATCTCAACGGGAGAGATAGGGAAGACGGATTGATTGGAGTCATCCTTAAAAGCAAGACCAATGAGCAGAGTAATTGCCAAAGCAACGTTCTCAGCCAGCAGGTGCAAAACGAATTTCTGAATGTTGTCAAAAATTCTGCGGCCTTCTTCAATACCGTTGATGATTGAGGCAAAGTTGTCGTCAGTTAGAACAAGCTCTGAAGCGTCCTTGGCCACATCGGAACCATTCTGTCCCATAGCAATACCAACGTCAGCCCGCTTCAGAGAGGGCGAATCGTTCACACCATCACCAGTCATAGCGACATATCTTCCGCGGCGGTGTAAAGCATCAATCATTCGGACCTTGGTATTAGGGGCACAGCGAGCAATAACCAGTGGGAGTGTTGGCAGTGCGTCGATTTCATCTTCCGATAGTTTGTCAAAGTCATAAGCAGTCATCACCATCGCATCGGCGACGTCCTTCGCGACCATATCCATATTGGACGGGATAATTCCAACCTGCGCAGCAATTGCGCGCGCAGTACCCGGGTGATCGCCAGTAACCATGTGAACAGAAATGCCAGCCTTATAACATTGAGCAATGGCACCTGCGGTTTCAGGGCGAGGTGGGTCATACAATCCAATGAGTCCGTAGAAAACAAGATCCTTCTCGATTTCTTCGCGGGGAGGGGGTTCGTTGCTTTCCTTGTTTCCAGTATGCTCACGACCAGCCAGCGCAAGAACACGCAAACCTTCCTTAGCCAATGCCTCCATATTTTGCAGGATCTGGTCGCGGATCTCATCGGTAAGAGGGACGGGGAAGTCGGATTTCCAGTGAATAGTCGTGCAAGATTCAAGAACGCGCTCAACGGCACCCTTGCTAAAAACCATTTCCTGGGTGTTTCCTGTTTCCTCGTCGCGTTTGGCAAAAACAACCGACATCTTCTTCACACTGGAGTCAAACGGGTATTCAGCTTTTTGACGCCAAATGGGTTTCTCGCCCTTCATCAAGTGATCATTTCCCCAGTCGAAACGCCAAGCAAAAACCTGGATGGCAATATCAGTCGGTTCGCCACGGGCTTGCCATCCTTCACTGGCGGACTTGTGCAAATGTGCTAGGTTGGCGAGTGCTGCAACGTCCAGGAATGACTTCAAAAGACCACTGCCTTTCAATAGATCCTCGGGTGTAGCAGGGTCGCCGGCACGGGATTCAGCGCTCAGTTCAATAGGTGCCGCATCTGTCAGGCTTAGCTCTCCTTCCTTGGGGTCTAAGGGGTCCGTTGATGCTCCAACAGAATAGGTGCCCACAGATGGAAGCCAAGCACGCTTTGCAACCATGCGACCTTGTGTCAAGGTTCCGGTTTTATCCGAGCAAATGTTGGTGACAGCACCAAGGGCCTCGAGAGAATCCAGCTTTCGAACAATGACATGTCGCTGCACCATCTGTCTCGTTCCCATTGCCATTGTGATCGTCAGAACAACAACCAAACAAGCAGGAATCATAGCCAGGCCAGTAGCAACAGCGTAGATGATTACTTCGTTATCACCGCGCCAATCGTTCGATGCTGCGACAACAATTGCGAAGACGACTGCGATAGCAAAGAGGAGAAGCGCGAGCTTCGAGAGTTTCCGCTGGAGGGGAGTTCCGACATTGATTCCCAGAAAACGACCTATCGCGTCGGTAGTGGTCAATGTCCAGGCTTGAATGTACCAGCGCTTCTTGGTTTCGCCTTCGGGCCCACGCTTGACAGGGCGGCGTTTGGAATCGCCTCCGCGAAGGGCAGCAGCGATGGCACCAATCTCAGTCTTCATACCAGTGCCGATCACGACACCTCTGGCGCGGCCGCGGGTTACTGTGGAGGAGCTGTAGACAATATTCAAACGGTCGCCGGGGCCGGTGTCGACATCGTAGGTGGCGTCGACTTCTTTCTGGACGGGGAGAGATTCGCCAGTGAGCAGAGCTTCATCTGTTTCGAAGTTCATAGCTTCGACAAGTCTAAGAAAGGTTAACTATGAGCCATATTTCTCTGCGTCTTCACCGGGGTTTTGAACGTACCTAAGATCAGCAGGCACGGTGTCGCCAACTTTCAGCTCGGCCATATCACCGGGAACAATTTCCTGGGCGGGTACAGTTTGAGTTTTACCATCTCGAGTCACAACGCCTGTGGGCGAAGACAAAGAGCGAAGAGAATCCATTGTCTTTTCAGCGGCAAAGTCTTGGTAAACTCCAACGACGATGTTCAGCGCGATTACTGCGGCGATAAAACCACCTTCAATCCATGATTTGATACCGAAACTAACGGCCATAGCGATGATGAGAACCTGTTGGTGTTGTTAGTACATTGGGTCTTCATATTTCGCCGTCTTCCATTGAAATTTGAACTTACAAGCATCATGGCATTTGCGATCTGTCTGATGACGATCTTGGCAAAAGAGACACCCTCGTCTCCCTCCAGAACGTTGCCGCCATATTTCTCCAGGCGTTGCTTGACATCGCTCGTGGTGAGGCCATCGTCTGAGTTAGTGCCGAGCTCCTGAATCACCTCTTCATAGGTGAGACTGTGAGCCGGCTTAGAAAGGGTACTGCGTGGAAACATCGCTGGATGACTTGGAGCCTTGTGTTTGGGGGCTCTCCTTAGACATCACGCGGTGTCGAGTGTCTAGGAGTGTCCTTGTGAAGAAGGATGAGGTTGTTTTCAGATGTGGGGGTTGTGGGCGATACAAAGGGTGTTTGTAGAGTGCAGTGTGCAGTCGTATACGTCTATAGGGCTTTCTTCAAGGGGGTGTCATGTAGAAAGTATCCTCAAGAGAATGCGAGTCCATACACGTGTACACGTGGGGGGTAGGTGTGTATGTCAAGGAGAATCTACTCTTATGAAAGTAAGATTTGATCCTCGGTCTGGACTAAAGTACACTTCTGTTCAAAAGTTCCAAAGTTCTATCTTCCTTTCTTTTCCCCCCGAGGGGGATCTTGGCTGATATAAATACTTTTGTCTTGGCTCACGCCAAGAACTGTCCCAATCCAGGATTGTTCCAGGCTTCGGGTGCACCGGCCGTACCGAATGGCGAATTTGCCCGGCGATGCAAACGGGGTCCGAACCCTTCCCCAAGATTGGCTCCGAATATCTCTTACGCCAATCTGGGGAACTTCCCAACCCCCGCCTCAGCCAATCACCACATCCAACCAGAATTCGGCCTCCGGCGGACCCAACTTGGCACAGTATCTATTTTATTCCGCCGAGGCCTCGATGACGCACACGACTGGTCTCGGCGTTGGTTCGGTTATGAACCGCCACTCAGCGGTGATTGGCAGAGAGAGTCGCGGAGTGCCAAGAGCGGGATTCTCGGCGTGCCTTGGCGTTCCGCGCTGGACGAGTCTCTCCTTTTCTTCTCGGCTCATCCTGCGTTTCCTGCCTTTTCCCGACATGTCTCATTCTTGGCTCATCCTCAGCCTTCCTTGGCATCCTGCATTATGTGAGGTCTGAGAGTTCACCGCGCGGTTCAAAGCTGCCCGCCCGTCCTGGTCCATTTTCCCCTGTCTTTTGTTGTAACGACCCTCCGCTCTCCCCAGGTGGCAAATATTTGCCATCAGACTGTCCCCTCTGACATAACAAAGGATACCCCCATTCGCCTTCGATATTAGGCCATCTGACTGTCAAAAGAATGGTCCGTGTTCAATCGCTGTTGGTTATCTGCACCTTCTAGCATTAGCCTGAGCGATCCCCCAATCCACGCCATACGGGCAGGGCACACTTGACGTCCATCTCCCCGACTTTGACGTTGCAAGCGGACGATTATTGGGCGATCCGCCTCAACGTCCCTGTTCTCGTATTCCACATCTTCCTCGCGTGGACCCAGGCCTGCGGGGTCCCATGCTCCCCACTCATGTTGGAAGATGCCGCTCTTGCCCAAGGCGAGGTGATCGGGATCGTGATTGGGGCCATTGCACTGTTTTCGATAATCAGCATCCTTCCAATGTGAGTCCTGCGCTAGTTGACTGGGTCGGACACACAGACCGGTCTTGGCATACTCCCTGCCCCACTTTATGCATGCGAATCGTCTCGAAGGTTGAACAAGGCTAATACACGTTACAACTCAATAGATTTCTGGTGTGGCATCGCAGGAGGAGACAAGCTGCTGCTGCTGCTCGTCCTGTTAACCAGGCTCTTGTCTTGAGCTCTTCTATGGAACAGGTTTCCGTGGAAAGATGGCTCGAACAACAGAACACGAATAGTGACATTGAACAATATGCTGAAGATACCTGGTATGTTTAAATCCCGTCTTTTCCACCTTCCTCTTCCTCTCTCTTTCTCTTCCTTGCATCATCATTCTATTCCAAGTCATGGGTCTTAGCATTCGGTTTGGCACTGGGATTGGCACTCGCAAAGCCCCGATACCGACATCTTGGCCTGATCTAAGGATGATGTGATGCGGGGAACGCCCAGATGCCCAGGGCTGGGCCAGGGACCGAACTACCCTATGAGGCTCTCCACCAGTGCCCCATTCCCCGTCTTCACTCTAGGCGCCTGGGCATTCGGAGTTTCGGCACCTCTCCCGTTCTTTGATCTTGCGCGTCGCTTTGTCTTCCCTGTTCACATCATGCTCACGCCATGCAATGCAAATGCCATGCCTTGCCACGCCTTTCCATGCCATGCTATTCCCAAGACCCTACCTCGTTTTCGTACCAGACTTGTTTCAACTAGCAGTCTTGGCCGAAGTCCTTATCATCTGAACCATCTCCCAAGCCCAAGGCTCCCTCACCAAGTCGTCTCAGCCTCCGCGTCTCCAAGACCCTCAAGAAACTCTACAATAAGCTAATATTGTTCCAGCCCCATATGTCTCTGCTCCTTATCATCCACTCCCAATCTTGCCTACCCCAAACCCGCCCAACTACCTCGTCGCCAACCCCCCGAGCGTGATACATCACCGGACCCCTCAGACGGCTCGTGCTGTGGAGCTGCAGCTGCAGGGACCGGTCCCAGACGCGATAGTGGAATTCTCGTCCTCAATCGGTGTCATCATGCGTTTCATTTAAGCTGTTTATCCTCGTGGTTTGAGTACCGGCATTATCGCTGCCCGATCTGCCAAGCTTCCTACACACCCACTGACGCGCGACCTCAATGATAATTCGGCGCTATGAGTGATTTTATTTGGCTTGGGCGTCTTGGTGTTTATGAGACCTTCTTTTCCAATTATATCTATCTTACTTCGTACATTTTACCTGGTTAGCAGCTCAATGCTCGTCATACATATTCAATTCATTTATTTCATAGTCCATTCATTTACAACTGTAAAGGTTACTACTGCTGTGTATATCGCTCCGATCTCACATCCTTTGCTCAAGTAGAAGGACATGTGCATTGACAAATCCAGACTTCTTGTACTCGCAGCCGAACACTTACTTTCCGGTTGCTGCCGCTGCATTGGCTAGTGTCTGCATGGCTCCTGTGTTACTAGTATTTCAGCCCCCAGATTGGTCATATCAATTGTCAACAAATTGGAATCTCGCGGATAAAATCATCTCGTCCCGAGACCTTGTAATATAAACTTCCACACTCCGTTCGGCTTGTCGGCCTCAATGCGAGATGAATTGCCCAAGTCAACTTTGGGGTTTGCGACACCAACGAATTGGGCACATCCGGGTGCTGAGGAAAAGGGGGAGAAGTTGAAGACGAAGGAGGAGTTGACACAATTTATTTTCTAATGGAGAATGGGAAAGGCACTTACTATCCACTGCTAGTTATAGCAGTTGAGGGAACAGGTATAGTCCTGGGTTGTGATTGGCTGTAGTATGTGGGGAATGTATACGAAAATCTCTTCAGACCCATAAAGCCAATTTTAGGACTTCATTTCATCCAAGGCCGGCTGGCCCAATGGCAAGGCGCTTGACTACGAATCAAGAGATTGCAGGTTCGACCCCTGCGTCGGTCAATTTTTTGCTTTTTAAAACTGTACTGTTGTTGCAGTTGTTGTTTTTGTTGTGAAGTGTCTATTTTTGGATCCTAGCGGTTCTTCATCCCAGTCTGCTTCAAGTTTGGACAAACGTCTGTGTCTCTAATTATATGGAATTGTTTGCAGGCTTTTCTACTGTTTCCAAAACTACCTTTAAAAGCGCCATTGTGATGGTAGTAAAGTGCAATAAATACCCAATGGTGCCCAGGTGAATTTGCGTGGCCCGCAGCATCAGCCTGGACACCGAATTGCGGACAATCATCCTCCTAAACTCAATAATTCGCCTCTGTATCTAGCATATAATTTCATTGAGCCTCATTCAAATCGATAAATTGGTTTCTGCTTGATCGGAATCTAAAATTAACCTGAATATATATCCCGAGGTCCACCCCAATATGACTGGGCCGGGTGCTTATCTACCTCCGCACGGGCAGTCTGGTAAGCAGCCCTGGAGTGATCCGGGAGTCCTTTGATACAGCTTGAACTTGAATCATGAATAAAATCCATGTATATCCGCGAAATAAAGCTTCTAACATATTTATGACACCAAACAGATCTCTGGGTGGAAGCGATCAAAGAGCTGGACGACGAGGACAAGTCATTAATATGGCCCCACGCGACAGAAAAGCTGACCGTTCTTGACGACGTCCTCGTAAGTGCTAAAAACAGACAGGCAGAGTGCGAGAAGAAAAGATGGAAATACACAAAGCGAGATGGAACCGAAGTCGAGCTTCGTCAGATCTTCGATAAGATCGTTCAGAAAGTTTCCCAGTTCAAGGAACTTGGTGATTCGGTCGCTGCGTTGGATTCGACGCATCTGGCTGTTCCTTGGAGAGCGATAAAATTGATTCTCCAGGTCTGTTGAGACTTCCTTTACTCGCGTTTGCCCTCTCACATTTCTTGGAAGCGCAATTAACAGTGGTGATAGGTCGCGGTCAAGGATTCGGAATACCTTCAAGTCGTCTACGAAGGAATCGAAATGTTTTCTGTTTTCATTCCCCGATATACAGTGTTTGAGATTCTGTACTTGAAAAGCGATTCACGGATTAAAACCATTCTGCAGAGCCAGATGGTCGCGCTATATGCTAGTGCTCTAGTTCATGGCAAAGGCGAAATCTTATTATGAGACAGGGACCGCCACTATGCATTTCTGCCACGAAAACCAAATACCAGTCTAACATTTTTGGCTAACCTTTATGTAGAGCGAATAGTCAAAAGTTTGCTTCAGATGTACAATGACTTCAAGGTATTGATGGACGAAATTCAGAAGCAACAAGTGATAGTGGATGACCTCGCTCGCTTGGTTGATTCAGAAAGTATAAACGGCCACTCCGGACCTTTCCAATCGCAAAGCTGATATAAGATAGATTCCCAGGAGGAAAACCGAACAGTTTTAAAAAAGCTAGAAGCAGTCACGAACGCGCAGAATATTCTGAAAGGGTATCTGAAGAGTTTCCAAGATCCGATAAAATCGATAATGATGGGATGATCGACCTACAGAAAAGATCCGAAGGTATGGCATCCGTGGAGACTATTTTGAGCTTGAGTACTGACAGCGGGATATAGGCCAGGAGGAAAAGAATATACTCAACTGGCTTTCTCCAATTTCGCACGGTGGGCACCATCAAAGACTTCGAACAGACCGCTTGCCAGACTGTGGGCTCGAGATTTTTCAACGACCCGAGTATGTGGAATGGAGAACATCAGACAGTTCTTCACTTATGTGGCTTCATGCATATCGTAAGCGGCTCCCATGAATTCCCTTAGTATGTCAAATGCTAATATTTCTCAAGCGGGCACTGGGAAGAGCACACTAATGTAAGAAATTTTCGTTGTGGCTGAGGTTCTTTAAGCATACTGACATATCATCGCTCCGATAGGTCCGTCATAATCGACAGCTTGCGAAGTAATCAATATCATGCGGATGTCGGTCCTCTGGCATATGTTTACTGCTCGCTGAACACACACGATTGAAGACTTAGCGATCCTGAGGCCCTGGTTCGATGCATCCTAAGGCAATAATCCCGACCAGGACCGGGTATGCCTATCCGAGGAGTCGTGAAACAGAAATACCTTCAATCGCAAGACGAGGCAGACAGTGGCGCCGACCTCTCGTAGGTCGATACTAAAAGTTTGCTTTTACAGCTGGCAGACCAGGGAACGACGACAATCTGTATCGACGCGATAGATGAATGCGACACAACCCGACGGACCAACTTCCTGAATTTGATAAGGACTCTATTGCATGATGCCAAAGGCCGAGTCAAGATTCTTCTGTCAAGTCGACCTTCCTCGGATATTTCCGCCCGCCTCAAATCGCTTAAATTCTTGTCGATTGATGCCGGTCAAAACCAGCAAGATATCGAAAGGTATGTGCAAGTGAAAGTAACCGAGTGTATCGAAAGCATGAAAATGCGTGAAATTCCGGTCTCCGAAAACTGGACCGACAAATTGGCCAAGGAACTAGTGAATGGTGCACAAGGAATATAAGTTATTTGAAATATCATAATTCTTGGGACAAATTATTGAGTATTTTAAATGGAATTAACAATTCTAGGTTCCTCTGGATCAAGCTGCAAGTCACTTTGCTCACCGATCACAACCAAATACTATTCGAAAGCGACATTTTGCAACGGTGCAGGACACTTCCCGAGGGACTCTCACAGCTCTATGAAACGATATACAGCAATATTGAACAAGCATGTTATATGGCACGAAAAGTAGCCTTCACGCTCTTTCGATGGCTTCTATGTGCAAATGCACCGATTTCAAAACATGATCTGATGGGAGCAGTCTCTTACTATGTCACCGGCCAACGCGACAGTCTCACAGAGTCGATGATCCAGGATAGCTGCAGCAACCTCGTCATGTTTGACGAAGATCTCAACACCTTCAGATTCATTCATACCTCAGTGAAGGATTTCTTTGAAGAGAAACCCGGATTCAATCTACAGAAAAGACATGCCATTGCAGCCGATGTATGCTTGAAGATCATTTCTGATGGAATCCCAGCTCTTGAAGACCTATCCTTGGAGCGCAGCTCACTTCAGTGTTATGTGATTCTATATTGGGCATCCCATATTGAAAATTCTGGTCAGCAGCAAAGCACCGAGAAAATCAAAGATGCATTGAACGGCTTGTTTATACGAGATAGAAATGCCAAGCCCTGGTTTAGACAGTGGCTGCCGCAGGTTGAGCCCGTTTCTCAAATCTTGGATTGGAGCGACCCATTCAAAGATAAGATTATACAACCTCTCAGCTCACCAGATAGGCCCTTCTTTACCGCCTGTACGTTCGGGTTTTCCGAAATCGCTCAGCGTCATAGCAAAGCAAAGCCAGAGCTTGTAAGAAAGAAGAACACCATGGGAGCAACGGGGCTACATTTGGCCTCTCAATACGGACACTTGATGGTCGTGAAAGAGCTGTTGGACGGACCAATTCGGCCTAACCGCACTTCACCTGGCTGTAAGGAACGAAGCTGAAGCTGAAGCTCTATATCTGCTCGTGGATCATGTAGCTAATATTGAGATGGAAGATAGCAAAGGAACGACAGCTCTACATCTGGCTGCTCAAAACTTGAACCAAGAAGTGGCAGCATTTCTGCTCGACAAAGGCGCTAATGTTGAGTCTAGAGACTATCAGGGACAAACACCTCTGCACTTTTTATTTTTTCGCCGTGTGGTAAAATCTTGCGATGATTTCTTAGCCATGCTTCGGCTTTTGGTAGAACGAGGAGCCGACATCAATGCTCGAACTACAGATGGAAAGACTGTACTAGTGATGCTTGAAGGAGCCCGAAATTTTTCGGAATTTAGACGAAGGATCGAAGCAGAACTTCTCGTCCTGGGATTCGGCGATGTCGAAGAGGTAAAGGGTGGTATCAACGAACAGGAGGATCCCGAGGAGGAAGACGATGATAGCAGTGATGAACAAGAGGTGTATTGGGATGCTGAAGTGGCAAAGTGGTATAGCAATGGTAAAAACGAAGCTTAGTGTGTTAATATGAGTCAATATGCACTGAATGATCATATAACAAGCTAAATCAAATCCTAAAAGCTCAAACTAGCTATCCAACACCTAGACATTATCAGATCGCATCACTTCATCAACAAGCTAACCGCCCAAGGAACACTAAGTCCACGCAAGTCACCATAATGCTGTCCAACGCCAAGGAAAACAATCGGGATACCCGTAGCATGAACCATACTAACCAGAGTACCAACCATATCACCGACTGTATCACACTTGCTAATAATGAAACCATCAAGATTCCGACCAGTTCCAAAGGCCGAATTGAAGTTCCGCGCTTGCATAACACTATCAGTTCCAACCAACGCCTCACCAACCATGAAGATCTTATCCGGGTTGGCAAACTTGGCAAACTTCTCCAGTGAGGACATCAGTCGCTGATCATTGTGGCGACGACCTGCAGTGTCGATGAGGACGACGTCGAACTTGTTCGCGGCACCATAGTCGACTGCGTCCTTGGCGACGTTCGCGGCGTCCTTGCCGTATCCCTTTTCGTAGAGCTCGACTTCGCCGACGTTTTCACGGGAACTGAGTTCTTTCAGATTGCGGGCGTGAACGCGGAGTTGTTCGACCGCGCCGGAGCGGAAGGTATCGCAGGCGGCGATGAGAACGCGGTAGTTGTTCTGCAGGAGGAAGAAGCAGATCTTGCTCAGGTTGGTGGACTTGCCGACACCATTGACTCCGACGATGGACATCACGTAGGGGCGAGGAGCGTGCTGCTTAGTGGTGGGGGCAGTGACGGCGTTGATCTCACGGAGAAGGTCCAGAGATGAGGTAGGCGTGAGGATCTTCCGCAGAGATGCTTCCATAGCGATACGCAAGGCCGCATCGACACTTTGGAAGTTAGCAGTCTTTTTGCCGACCAGCTCAGCCTCAACGCCCTCGCAAAGTCGAACGGCAGCTTCACGAGCAACGTTCTTCTTCAGCAGGTGGTCCTCCATTGCCTTCAGCGGCTTCTGAAGATCAGATTTGGTCAACGTCTTGCCGCCAACAATATTGCGGAAGAAGCCTCCAATGGCATTGAATCCAGAGCCCACAACGCCAGACCCAGCATCATCCTTGCTCTTCTCGGCATCCGCATTATCCAGGATATTATGAACTTCCTCGCCCAGCTCCTTCAGCACAAACTGGCCCTTGCCCGTCCTGCGGCCCCAGTCTTCCTGCGCGACGGCCTCGACGGCGGGCGCCGCCGCATCCCCATCCTCTGCGGGGGCAGAGTAGTCCAGGATTTCCCCATCATCCTCATCGGCGTATCCGTCAGCGTCCCACTTGCGCATCTTCTTCGCCGGTGTGCTCTTTGCGGGCTTGCGGCTGCGAGAGTGCTCGTCTCCGGACGAGGCATTGGCGCTGGCGTTGGCGGCTTTGCGTGCTCGGCGCGAGGTTCTGGGACCACTCTTTCCCGTGATGATGTGGTTTGGTGTTGTAGATCTAGAAGTATCAGGAGATGCTGGTGGCGTGCCCTCGTCAGAGGTCGCCCCGGCTAGCGCAGCTTGATGCTGCACTGGGAAGTGTTAGCAATTGTCTGGGCAGGGCTGGGGTGGACCTAGACATACCCTTCAAGAAGCCGGGGAGCGGAGGTGGAGGACCTCCATTGTCCGATGAGACCAGCGGGTCTTTCTTGCCCTCGATCTCGGCAGAGTAAACCTCCGCGACGCTGCCGGTATTATCTTCAAGCTCGCGCACTTGCTGCTCGAAGTACGGGTCGAAGCGGTAGGTGGTGATTCTGGTGCGGTTGCCTTTCAACTGGTCCTTGTAGATATCGATGAAGATGGTGGAAATATTCTCCAGAAGTTTGTCGATCCAGCCAAGGTGGAGGAGTGATTGGTAGACAGCCTAGAGGTGAGGTGAGTTGCGATGCGATGACTCGATGGGCTGAGGGTGGTGCGGGCTGGAGTAGGATGGGAGCAGAATGGATGGACTTGTGACGTACCACGAATATCAAGCTAAATTCCTTATTGCGACGCCATTTGAGGGTATATTTCTCCTTCTTGAAGACAGGCGACACTCCTGCAGCGTTCTGTGGCACGACTTTCTCCTCGATAAAAACGTCGTTGATCAGGCTGTTAATGACATGCGCCCCCACGGGAGCATATGATTTGGACCACAGCACCACACCAGAGGTGGTAAGAATTTCAAAGGCTTCCAACATGATGAAAATTAGGGGTATATTGTCGTGAGTAGAAGGAGAAGAAGAGAGCTGAAGTCGAAGGTGGAGGTGGCGGATCGGCGAGAGCTGCCCGGAGGCCGAGCGGACCTTTATCAGCCACGTATAAACACTTTCTCTACAACTCCACCACACCTCCTGCTTCTCCTCCACCACCTTCTCAACCTCATCTTCCACCTCTCACGTCCTACCTCCTACCTCGCCCCTCCTACCTCCCCTCCTGCATCACCTCCTCAGAAAATGTATCGGGGCTCCTTCGCACCGCCCCCCGCCCAGTCGCCGCCTCTTCACCATCCCATCCCACAGCATGTATCGACCGTGCCAATGATGCGCTCACCACCACCCCCCTCCCAGCAGACCCCGAACGCCCCCGGTGCCAGCTATGGAGGTCCATACCAACCCTCGCCCGCACAGGGCCAAGCACAGGGCCAACAAGGCCAAACCTACGACCCCGGATTCGGCGGATTCATCAACGATCCCACAGCACAGATGGGATTCCAGGTTGGCAAGAGCGCGATGATGGCCGGACAGGAATACATGGAGCAGAATGTAACGCATACCTCGACTCCCTAATCCCTCTTTCCCCTCTCTTCAAGTCTAACAATTGCTCCAGTTCAATCGCTACGTCTCCATAGTCGCTCTGAAGCACTACTTCAACGTCTCAAACTCCTACGTCCTATCCAAACTAGCTCTAGTCCTCTTCCCCTGGCGCCACAAGCCCTGGTCCCGCCAACAAGCCCGCATGCCCGCAGCCGCAGGGCCAAATGGCCAAATCACCCAGCAGCAATACAGCTCCATGTTCCTCCCTCCGCGGGATGATCTCAACTCCCCCCGATATGTACATCCCCGTCATGGCGCTGGTCACATATATCCTGCTTTCGGTGCTACTTGCCGGATTCCGCGGGGATTTCCACCCAGAATTATTGGGCTCGATCACTACGACCGCCATCGCGGTGATTCTCTTCGAGATCCTCTGTCTCAAGATGGCTATGTACATCCTTGCTATCAATAATGACTCGCAGCTGCTGGATCTGGTCGCTTACTCTGGGTACAAGTTCGTTGGTATCATTGTTACACTGGTTGCGTCTGAGATTCTAACGCCGGGTCGGGGACGGGTGGTTGGGTTGGTTGGACGGTGTTTATCTACACTTTTGCCGCCAATGCTTTCTTTTTGGTACGTTTCTCTTCCTTTCTCATTGTTCGCAGTTTCGCTCTATCTTTCCTTTTCCTTTTACTAACTTCCATTTTCTAGCTACGCTCGCTGAAATATGTCTTGCTGCCCGATTCCGCCGACTCTTCTATGCGCGCGGGTTCCATGCAGACAGTTGCTCGGGGACAACGCAACCGCCGCACGCAGTTCCTGTTTGTGTACTCGTACGTGATCCAGTTTGTCTTCATGTGGGTGCTCAGTCGGGAGGGACCCTCTGCATTGGGAGCTGGCGATTCATGATGCAGCGATTCGGTGCATTGCATTGCGTTGCGTTGCGGGTGGGGTATGTTTTGAAGCTGAGCCACTGGAAACGAAAACGAAAACAGCGGTATAGAGTGGGAGGAGATGCGAGGGAGATTCGCTGGACTGGATGCTACTAGTACGGTAGGCCAGCCTTCACGATATAGCACGACTTTTGTAATCAATCAAATATTAAGTAAACCTTTTAAGGTACTCTACTCTACAACTGGAGGTAGTAATTGAACTTGACGATATTGTACTATTATGATTATTGACTAAACTAGGGATCGGCATGACTGGAGATAATCCTATATGATGGTTAGAGCAGTTCAACCAAGCATATGTGTGAAGCAGGCAAGTCAATGCAGATGCAAATGCAATGCAATGCAAATGAAAAGTGTGATGGTCCTCAGAGATCTTGGTAGTTAAGGTAATATCACGTGCCGAAGCATCAATTACTATCTAGGCGTGATAAGTGTTTTAATCATCGGGCCGGGGGTGGTGGTGGTGGTGTGGTGATGGTGTAATAATGACAAAGAATGGAAGATCAATCACATACCTAAGTCAATGGATCCATGTCAATGGCTGGCGGTGGTGGTGAGTATCTAGTAAACTGATTCAGTTAGCAAGGTCCAACTGAAGATGGCAATGTAATGAGTAGGCAAGATTGAACAAGTATCAGAATATGTAAGAAAATTGAATATCATACGACAGCGCTGTATCGAAACCCCGGCGAGGGTTTCACAGACACTGGGTCAATCGCAAATTACGGCATCATGTAAGGTAGAGCAGGTAGAGCAGGGTAGCAGTGGGAGGAAAAAAAGTAGAACGTACCGAGAGGATGAGTGCTGTATGCTTGCTAGTTAGTAGCAATGGCAGTTGCAGTTGCAATGACAGACTGAGTGCTGAGTTGAGTTCTGAGCAACATTAAGCTCGACAGAGTCAACAGAGTCAACAGAGTTTGATAGTGTTCGACAAAGGAAGAAGGCAGGCGCAGGCTTTTAAGGGAAAAAAATGGCAGCTAGGGTCGGACTAATGATAGTCCCGCGTGGCCCCGAATAATCCGAGATCACTGGACCTGATGACTCAGCCAACCCTAGGGGCCGCCCGGAGTGGAGGGCTAAGCGAGAAGTGCGGAATTTGTGTGGGCACATCCGAATTTCGCTGAGCGAACTTGGACTCATTCGACTTCTCGACAAACAACCTTCCGACTCATCCACCAACCCGGTTGTCGACCGTGAGTACAGCATTCACTATCGCCCGTTTACAACTCTCCCGCTGAACTTGTATTTCTTGCAGAATTCCGCCATGGCCGATATCGAGATTACCCTCGCTTCCTGGAAGCTGGTCGAGGTTGGCCGCCTCGTCCTGATCCGCCGCGGCCCCTTCGCTGGCAAGCTCGCTGCCATCGTTGAGATTGTCGACCACCGCCGTGTACGTACAGTCTGAATTGGACTGTGCTGTTCTGAAAATGCAACTGCGACTGCGACTGCTCTGGGTCCGGGTCCGGGAATCGCGAGAAGTCGATCGGAGGAGGATTTCGATAAGAGATGATCTTGGGTCTTGTGCGCAACACAGATCGACAAGATAAGGATTCGACTCGCAGGAAATGGACTGGACTGGATGGATCAGAGCAGAGCAAAGCAAAGCAGAACACATCAGAACAGCACAACCCAAGACAACCATCGCTGCCACTCCCCGAACAAGTACTAATCGTCTCTGCAGGTCCTGGTTGACGGTCCCTCCGCTGAGGCCCAGAAGATCGTGCCCCGTCACGTCCTTCCCCTCGCCCACGCCACTCTCACTCCCTTCACCATCCCCCAACTTCCCCGCGCTGCCGGTACTGGCCCCGTCAAGAAGCTGTGGGCCAAGAACGAGATCGATGGCAAGTGGGCCAAGAGCTCCTTCGCCCAGAAGACCGACAAGGTTGAGCGCCGCAAGAACCTGACCGACTTTGAGCGCTTCAAGGTTCTGCGTCTGCGCAAGCAGGTGAGACACGACCCTCCACCCAACGGGCCGAGTTTCTGGTGTCACCAGTTTCTCGTCTCGTCTCCCAGTCAACTGTTATACTAACGATCTGTTTAGTCCCGCTACGAGGTCCAGAAGTCCCACGCCAAGGTCCGGGCTGCCCAATAGATGATTACGAGGGTTCGGTGCATAGGATGACGGAGGTGTCCTGGGACGGGTTTCCATAGCTGGCATTTTCCAGCAAAATGCTGTATGCATATTCTACAGCAAAAATGATTCAAAGTCCTTGATACCTCTCAACTAGCATACTAGTATGGACTAACTTGAAAGTATGACTTGAAAGTATGACTGTTGCATAGACTTGCCAATGACAAAAGTAGTGCTATAATATTTACATCTTGGTAGTGCGAGCAGTAAATGATACTAAGTACCTAAATGAGAGTAAAATACCACAAAAAGTGGAAAATAGTATATATTTAATGATTTAGATGTATGAATTAAATATTGACCAACAATTATTCAATACTAGTACTAAGTTAACTACCTGGTCCCCATGTATAGTAGCACTTGTGGTGTATGCATGCTGTGTGGGATCTGGGGGCAACCGCCTCGCTAACGATTTTCGGTCGGGCCACACAGCTAACGTGCACCTTTGAACCTCACCACCAAAATCCACCCGCTACCACCACAGCTTGAATCCGGCATCTCAGGTGCGTTGAATTCCCCCCGATCTATCGCTGAATTGCCCTTCCGACCTCCAAATTCGTCATTTTCCGATTGTGCGGTGCGTGGGGGGGGGACCTCTGCGAGGGGTCTGGTCGACTTGCCCGCACCTCCCACCACCATCAGCATCATCACCACCACCACCACCCACCCACATTCCACCACAGCTCTATTGCTGTTCACTGCCGCACTGCCATGGCCCTATATAGCTAACCCTAGACTCTGCGACAGATTCTTCACATATTCACAATGGCCGACCCCCGCGTTCAAGAGCTCCCCGATGAGGACGTCCCCAACACCGTCGAGGAGGGCAGCGACTCCGAGTCCGAGGCTGGCGAGGAGGCAAACATCCCCGCCGGCGCCTCCGTCGCCATCCACTCCCGTGGTGAGAAGAAGGCTCGCAAGGCCATTGCTAAGCTCGGCCTGAAGCACGTTCCCGGCATCACCCGTGTCACTCTCCGCCGCCCCAAGAACGTATGTACCATACCGCACCGCAGAGGAGCTGCAGCTGCAGTGCAGTGCCAGGGCTCCAATGCGCCAAATTACCCAACAGCAGCTAACCTTTCTCCAGGTCCTCTTCGTCGTCAGCAACCCCGATGTCTACAAGTCCCCCTCCAGCAACACCTGGATGTACGTACCCACCACCAACACCCATTGGCACCTATACGCAAACCCACTAACCACACCAACAGCATCTTCGGTGAGGCTAAGATCGAGGACCTGAACGCCCAGGCCCAGGCTTCCGCTGCCCAGCAGCTCGCTGCCGCCGAGGCTGCCGGTGAGCACGCCGGTCACGACCACGACCACGATCACGACCACGGCAAGGGCAAGGAGCCCATCACCGACCTCGGTGAGAAGCTGGAGACTAAGGAGGAGGAGGAGGATGATGGAGAGGAGGTTGACGAGTCCGGTCTTGAGGCCAAGGACATTGATCTCGTCATGGCTCAGGCTAGTGTTTCCCGTAAGAAGGCTGTCAAGGCTCTGCGGGAGAACGATAACGATATCGTGAACTCGATCATGGCTCTCAGCATATAATCGGATGCACGGCTGA
This sequence comes from Penicillium cosmopolitanum, assembly GCF_028827165.1. NCBI lineage: Eukaryota > Fungi > Ascomycota > Eurotiomycetes > Eurotiales > Aspergillaceae > Penicillium > Penicillium cosmopolitanum. The sequence continues at coordinate 1,897,696 of NW_026622682.1, read as the reverse complement.
ATACTCAATGGCCTGTTTGAAATTAAATGCTAGGTAGCTAGGTTCTCTTGAGAGGCTTGGGTGTAGCCGAGATGGCGAGCTCATAGTGTACACAATACTCCAAAAGAATTGATCATCTAATGATTCCGCGTAGCAGTAGTTGTAGCAGTGTAGTATGTAGCAGTGTGGCAATATTGTAATTAATTAAATTTCATGTACATACATACTGGAATGCTGCTCTCCGTACTTTGATGCTGTTTGATGTTCCCAGCTCAGCCGATGCTCGGATGCCGGATAGTCACGTGCCCGCATCCAAACCTTTCCGATTCAAACTCGCCCGGCAACTCCCTGCACTTTGAACCCTCCCCTCTCCTCCACCTCCCCCTCCAACTACCACCGTCACAATGGCCGCTGTACGTGCTCCCGCTGCTCTCCTTACGCCCGTCAAAAAATCCCACCAAACACCCCCCAGCACCCCCCCAGCAAAACCCCCCCATCCCACGCCTCACTAACACCCCCTACCTACCTATAGCGCAGCGCCGCTCTCAAGATCGACTGGGCAAAGGTGTCCACCTCCCTCGGCCTCCGCGGCCAAACCGCCGCCTCGCTTCAATCCTTCAAGAAGCGCAACGACGACGCCCGCCGCAAGGTCCAGGTCCTCTCCGAGCAGCCGCAGGCGGTCGACTTCTCCCACTACCGCAAGGTGCTGAAGAACCAGGCCATCGTCGACGAGATCGAGAACCACTTCAAGAACTTCAAGCCCGCCTCTTACGATGTCTCCCGCCAGCTCAAGGCTATCGATGCTTTCGAGTCCCAGGCTGTTCAGAACGCTGAGCAGACTAAGGGCAAGATCGACTCTGAGCTGATTAACCTCCAGAAGACTCTTGAGAACATCGAGACTGCTCGTCCTTTCGAGGACCTCACTGTCGTGCGTATCCCTTCAGTTACAGATAGCGCTAGTGCAGGTGCTTTTGCAGCTTTGCATTTGCCGGCGAAGCATTATCATCATTCTCCCCGTTCCACTCGTGCAGTGCTAATTATTTACCTTTTTTCTTTTAGGACGAGGTTGCTGCCGCCCAACCCGAGATCGACGAGAAGACTTCCTCCCTTGTCTCCAAGGGCAAGTGGATGCCCCCCGGCTACAAGGTACGTGATGCCCGGAGATGGTTTTGGTGTTGGAAGCATGGCCTGGCCTATGGCTATGGCCATTGCTATGCTTTGCGTGAGACAGTGCTAACCTCATGTACAGGAGCGCTTCGGCGATCTGTCTGCTGTCTAAGCGATGGACTTTTAGTCCTCGTTTGCCTTTTCTCCCCCGTTTTATCTCACGCATATGGCTTTCAGGCCAGGGTACGGTTAGGCACTGCCCTTCCAGGTGGTTGGGTGGTTGGGATGTGTATAGAAACAATTCATTCCGATGGTTTCTCGTTTGTTATATTTGAGTTTTTGAGTATTGTAGGTTTATTCGTAGGGGTTACGTAGATTGCTGTGTAGTCGGAGATTGATCTGGAGATAGCTGGACAGTGATATATATCGAGTTAGATTCGGTCCCCTCAGATATAAGGGTATCTCTTACAGGGTTCCCATGTGTTTATCAGTTATCCATTCCAAGGTTTGATTACTACTCTAAGGTACTCCCTGTATGGAATATATTTTATGTACTATACATCGTAGAATCGACCTGTCAACTGCTGACTCGATGTTATGCAGGTTAATGCATCAGCTTAGTGCTGGACAGCAAGTGTATTAACCTCCACGAGCTTATCAAATAGATCCGTGTATCTCCGTGCCTGGGCATATATAATCAAAGGAGCTCTCCAGATAACTATTACTAGTACTAATACCTATTACTGCTAGCCATCTCATGCACCCCCACCAAGACATGTAACTGTCAGGCTCGTTGGCCCCGAGTTACCCACTTCCCCTCTTCAAGTCGATCCGAGTCCCCTCTGATTGGAACTTGAATTTGAACTGGTTTCTTTGAATTTCGATGTCATGCCAGTGCCCAATCACTCAACATTTCCATTGCAATGAGCAATCAACAACTTCAACCTCTTCATCTTCACCACCCACCCATCTGGAACCCGTTGAGCCGCAATTGCGGGGACATCACCAGTCCAACGGTCCATCACTGGAGTCTTCAGCCTTGAAAGCAAATGAATGATTGGCCCATCACAAATGCAAATGCAATCATAAATCCCAATACAAATGGCGTCCACACCCTCACCCTCCACCTCCCGACTGGAATCCCTCCCAATCGAAGTCCTCCAATTAATCTTCCTCCACAGCCTGGAAATAAACCTCCCACGCTCCTCACCAATCCTCTCAACCGCCCTATCCAGCCAACTCCTCTACACCTGGCTGATCCGACTAGCATTCAGCAGCAACAACCCCGGCTCCCGAGACAACTTCTTCACTACAGATTTCCTACCACCACCACTGGACTTCTGGTCCTTGGGCACGGAAGAGCGAGCGAGTCTCCAAACAGCTTTATTATCATGCAAATGGTGCACATTACCTCTTTTCCGCAGGTGCCAACGCGAATACGTCCACCATGCCATTGCGCAGAAATCGAAAATTCTCCGATTCGCTCCTGCAGATCGGGAAATTTTGGATAATTTGGACTCGTTATTTGATGCGGGTGTTGGTGATAACTTTGATTCTTGTGATAAAGCTCTCGATGGGAGGAAAGGGAAAGGGGATATTGTCATTCCGGCACTATTGCTACAATTACCACCATCCGAATTATCATTATCATCATCATCGCCATCTTCCGAGTCTTCTTCAACGACTACCATTACCACTACCACTACCACTACCACTACCACACCAGCCCAACCCCAAAAACTAGCAATATGGCTAAACCTCGGCGCCATCCAAATCCGCCCCAAATCCGAAATCTACATACCAACCAACCAAAATATCTACCGCCTCCCCTCACCCTCAAACGCCCTGCATCCAGCGCCGATACCCTCAAAGCTCCTCCGCAGTCCCTGGACGCGCTCCCAATTCGAATTCCTCCAATTACTAGCACCGGACTTCTATCTCGATGAAGATGAGCACGATGCGGAGCGCAGTAGTGCTGTTACGAGTCGGCTTATTCGGCAGAGGCGGATTGAGCCGTTTAGGGTTTTGTTGGGGATGTATTTTCGGGCGAGGAACTGTCGGGTTCATGTTCGGTGGCCTTTGAGGGAGGTTCATTTTGGCTTGATTTTGAGGTTTTCGAGAGTGGGGGGTGGTGCTGGTGGTGGGAAGGGGAAAGGGGAAGGGGATCCTTTTGCGAGGGTTGTGCTTGATGAGAGGTGGGATGATATTCCTGCTGAGGTTAAGGAGGATTTGTTGAGGGTTGTTGGGTGAATGAACTTGAAGCAGACCTTTGGGAGGAAGTGGTAGTGGTGGTGGGAGTGGAAATGTACTGAGTATATTGTACAGCTACGAACTGAAAAGCACATAGCATAGCATAGCATAGCATCACTTCGCATTTACTTTATCCAGAAAGCAAGATCAATTGAAGATAATTTTCATTTCCTTGTCCAGAATCATGGTCATTATCATGATCAAGACCACCGAGTACAGTACAATATAGTACAGTACCTAGCCTAACCTAACGAAACGCCTGGGTATGGAACACAACATAAAACAAAACCGCGATAAAAAAAAGAGAACGCGCATCAATCGTGAATCGTAGCCATCACAGCAACAGCAGCTCCGTCATAAGCCAGCCCTAGCCTTGCCTTACATGGATGACTAGTTGCGAGAGCCTAAGCTCTTCTCTTTATCCGTTGGCCGGTGTCAGACCCTACTCCGTTTGCGACGCGAGCAGTAGCCACAGGTAAGGCAGGAGATAATCACGTCGACGACAGTGACGATGCCGCTGATGATGGCGTGGAGGACGGAGCCGATGGCGTTAACGACGGCCATTAGGCATGAGCCGATGGCTCGGAAGACGCCTTGGATCTGTGAGGGAAAATGTTAGTTGGATACGATGGAGATGAGGGGAGTTAAGGTGAGAGTAGACATACACAAGAGACGACGGCACCCATTTTGGGAGGTCGGGGTGGTTGCGAGTAAAGTGGTGGAGGTTATTTGATCAACCCTGAGAGGGGAAGAGAGGTTTGGGTGAAGGAGGGATAGTTTCAGTGCTCGATGAAGCGGAGGAGTGTGTTGATATATCGCTGAACGGACGCATGTTGAGAAAGTCGACAGTAGCTGGCTGGATGGAGTGGGCTTATATATGAAATGTACCGTAGAATGAGGTAGCCACAGAGCAAGTAGACCCCGTTCGTTCCTGTCCTGTTTGGAGCTGCGTATACGTAGAGGGAATCTCAAAGAGGGAAATGATAGACGGTTGCCACAATCCTCGGACTGTTTGACTGACGTCGTTGGGAGACAGAAGTATGGTATGGGAGGGTGAAAAGGTAAAAGAGAGCTGTGTGAGTGAACCTGTGAACTGGATTGGAGTGAACTGCCTTGATTCTAACTTCTGACGTTGACCCTGGCTGATCTGCGCCAAGTGGGCTCGAGCTATTCCGTCATACGGGGACGCCTTCCCTGATTTTGATTGACCAGAATGCAGGTGGTGGTGGTTCGAGGGGCTGGTTGGCTGGGGTTTCCGTACTTCTGTCTGTTTAATTTTATTTCTATTTATCGTTCTTCTTAAAATATCTCGTTGACATGTAAATTTCAATATCAAATGTACTGTTCAATGTCTTGACGTCATGATAGCTTCCCAAAAAGGGAATTCGAGTGGGGTAAGTAGCTTCCACGTGACTCTTTTCAACCCTCGATGTGGCTGTGCATGCGGCATGTTGTGGCTTCTGGTGTGGCGGTCGGTTGCATTCCCGCCAATCAGCTGCCATCAGCCACTGGGAATTTACTACAATCTTGTTCTTCTCCCTGTTCTCGTCGCATCAACCGTTCAGCCCTGTTACGGGCCGAAGGATTTTACTGCGGAGAGCTGTTCTTAATGCGGGCCCAGTCGGCATACCCTGTCTGTGGTACTTTATTCTCCGTGTACTCCATATTTAAGATTGTGATGATCCAAATGATCTTGTGGCTGACCACGGGCGAGTGACTGCTTTTGATTCAATTGTCTCACTTCTTAGCCCGTTCCAAAATGACGACATATGTACCACTGCTTGCAGCTTGAGAGCTGTCTCCTGCACGTTACAACTGGAGAAATTGTCGATCGCCCTGACAGACACGAGTTCGACACAGACCCTCTCGGGATGCCGCACTTACGAACCTACCCCTTCCAGAGCTTAGAATGCCAAGCATTATGGCGTCGGGGGAGACCAGGGGTTGACGATGTTCTGACTTCACAGCGAGTATCGCGGGAAGAAGAAGTCTTGTTGCGCCAAGGCGGAATATGATGTGTCAACCAGAAGACTGCTCGAGGTAACAGGGTCCGAAGAGGATTCCTCGAACAAAATCGGACTTTCCCCTTCCTAATCCTTGTTTGAATCGTTCTATCCCGAATAAAGGTCACCACCCACACTATTTTGAGCTAGCGGGAGGTCCAATTGAGGCCGGAGCCAAGGAGATGCAATACGGACCAATCATCGGTTGCCCGAACCGAAAGCGCTCTCCGTGGCTTGGCTCATGTTCAGCCTGGCAACCTTGTATCAATGGCAAGCTTGCCGAAGTATACGAGCTTGTGTAGAAGTCCAGGCGAGATGAGCGAATGGATTTCGTGATAAAGCGGGGATTGATGTTGATGGTGGAGTCACGTCACAGTGCGTGGGGGCTGCTGTGCATATCTACGTGACAATGCAGTTGTAACGAAATTTCGGCCCCTGGCCGCTACTTGAAGTATTTGTGCCTATCAGTAGATAAATGAAGACTGCAGCGGGCGACTCCCGAATTGGCATTTATCGAGTTATAGAATATTCCGCCTACAGGGGTGCATGTCCGCCACACCCCAGTCAGTCAATCCAAGTGTTTATGAGCTCCACTTCTTGCATTCAGATCTCATTGGGCTATCCATATCGAATTTGAGGCCGCTCTATCTCTAGTGATAGCTTCCCCGGTGTTTGTAGCCTTAATGCTGCAAAGACTCAGCGAGATAATCTGGAACTTCTAGAATGTTCTGCGCAAGGTGTCCCGTTCTCTAGCTTATCATTATCACTAGCCGTAAAAAGTATTATGACACATAATCACTCTCATGAAAACATATGGAACATTTTGAATATTTCGACTGCCACGAAAACAGTCCCTCTTGCATCCTGTGCTCTATTTGACCACCAAGATTTCTCTCCCCGCGTTGCGGCTTATACCCTCAGGCTACCCTACGCGATTTCTCCAGAACCGAATCTCTCTTTCAAGATGCTCATCAAGATCGACGACATTAAATCCACTCCAGCCGTCCTTGCCTTAATTTCCTTGCATGTGGCCGAAATAAATCGCATGGTCGATTCCTGTGACGTTCTTGATGTTTCGAGCCTGCAGGCATCAAATGTCACTTTTTACTCAGCCTGGAAGGGCCCCGAGTTAATGGGAATTGGTGCGCTTAAGGAATTGTCACCAACACATGGCGAAGTGAAATCGATGAGAACAGTCGAAATACATTCTCGCAAAGGAGTTGGACGGGCTATCGTGGAGCATCTCATCAACGTGGCGAAGGAAAGAGGATATACCAGATTGAGTTTAGAGACCGGGAAAGACGCCTCGTTTGAAAACGCCAGAGGATTTTATACCAACATGGGCTTTGAGGTTTGTGATCCTTATGGAGAATTACCCCCATGCCCAGAGAGTTCTTTCATGACTCTAAAGTTAGAAGCGGAAGTTGAACAACCTGCAAGCTTCAATGGGCGTTAGCAGCGAACTACAAAATGTAAATCGATAGATAGATAGAATATTAGGATCATGAGACATGCTGTGATTTTATAATATACTAGAAATAACCCCCTCCCCCAACCCAACTATCCCGATGCTCCAGAAGTGCAAGTTACCCCTAACCCGCTGGGCGTATTCGCGCAAAGCACCTCACTCTTCCCATCCGGCGCAGTAACAGTATAAGAACTAACCTTCACGCCACACGTCCCATCAGCTCCACAATTCAAATTACCCGTAACATCATCGTACTTCCCACTCGTAGTCCCACTAAATCCGTCAAAAACAATATCCGTTAACTTCGCATTGCCGGGATTCTCATCGCAATAATCCGCATCCTCGCCATAACAACTCTGGATCTGAATTGCATAATCGCATCCGTCAACTGTCACATCTGTCCATGTCACATTTGACACGGTCGACTGACCATGGCTCCCACCAGAGGGGTATGTCTTAATTCCAACAGCCTTGGTAGAATTGATCATAGTCGCACCAGAAACATAGATGTTCTTCACCTCATCATTTGAGCTCTTGCCCAGAGATCCGACGGAGAGTCCGTGACTGCCGGTGCAGGTGATGTCGGTAACTGTGACTCCATTGGCACCTGGTTTGAATGCGACGCAGTCGTCATCATTGGAGACATTGACATTCGAAATGGCGACATTTGTACTTGCTCCGATATCGAAGCCATCGGTGTTCTTGGCTGCGTTGTCGCTCTTGGAGGTAGCGTCCATTTTCAAGTTCGAGAATATGACATTGTCACTATCTCCTTTTACGGAGTTGAAGACGTTTGGGGGGTTTTTCTGTCGAAGACCTGAAATTGTGATGTCTGATCCACCCGTGATGTAGAGCAGTGTTGGGCGGGCGTAGCTGCTGTCTGCGGCGAAACGGTCGTATCTGAGCAAAGGTGAAGTAAATGTTAATATCCATCTGAAGATCAAAACTAGGGCCAATCTTCATGCATTTGACTCAAAGTGAAGCTTACGCATTTTGCCCATTACCATCAATAACCCCCGACCCGGTCACCGAACGGATCTTAATACCGTCAATACCCTTGACATTGATCATGGCCGTGCGTCCTTCCCAGTAATCTGTGTCCGAACTAAATTTGAGAAGTCCCTCGACTTGAAAGTCGCAATCTGCGCACCCGGCAAAGTCGAGGACGCTGTTCAGGTAGTATGTTGTGCCGGAAGGAATCACGATCGTCCCACCGCTACCGCACGATGCGATCGCAGATGTGATTGCCGGTACGTCGTCGGTAGAGGAAGACCCTCCGGCTTTGGGGGTACATGTTGAAGCGCGGGCATTTAGTATGCGAGTTGCGTCTGGTAGAGCAAAAGTTGGTGCAGTGACAGCGAGTAGGGCGAGCAATTTTGACATCGACATTGTGGGTTACTTCGCTGCGTTTGACGGAAATTATGGTACACACTACGCCTCGAACTTGCGATTTATAGACATTTGTTTGTCCCCTTTGCTTGTAAACACCCACCGAACCGAACCGAGTTTCGATTTTCTGGAGTCCCAGTCTCACAACGCACGGCCTATCTACATGAACTGAAACTGAAACATGGACCACCTGGCCCGCCATTCGAGGAAAATAGTTCATTTGGCCCTGGCATATTTCTTCCATCAAAGCTAAGCAAGCAGGTCCAACAAGCAACCCCACTTTCACAATCCAATCAGTGAAGCTAAATCGATTCACATGTCCACATGTCGTGGATTTTCCGGGGAAGCCGTGACGAATTGCGCCATGTCTGGGGGACGGATGACCAAAATTCCGTCGCGTTTTCTTGATCTCTAGCTATACAACTAACAATCAAGCAAGCCTTTTAGGCTAATATTTCTGCTGCAGGAAATATCCACAAACTGCAGTGCGCCCGGGACTAATTCTCCTTGTGAATGGAGGGGGGGGGGGGTCCGCGTTTCAGTTTCAACGACAGCTATTCACGGGAAATTGTCGGTGGAGAGGAGATAACCCGCCACGCCGAAATAGAAGGGCCGAAGAGGAGATGGAATGAAACGAAGTAAGTTATTTGATTCGATTCAAGCAATTCCGGCGAATGGCCGGTGGGACACACGCAGGTCGCGCATAATCCTGGCTGGCTAATAAAAACACCTCCGTGTCTCGTCATGGTTCATATTTTTGTCGATCAACCGCAAAAGCTTGGCTGGCATTCAGAACAACACGATGCGTTTTTTTACGATTTTCTCAGCCCTATGTCTCGGCACTGGGGCTCTTGGCTCCCCGGCCAATCTGTCTCGCCGTGCGAGTAGGACCAGCGCGCCGTCCGGTTGCTTGACGGTCGGGACTGGAGGCACGTATAGTACGATCGGTGGTGCTCTCACTGCCCTTGGATCTGCTACTACGTCCGCATGCATCTATATTGCCAGTGGTACCTACACAGAGCAGCTTAAAATTAACTATGCGGGTACGCTCACCTTGTACGGCCAAACATCCAACACCGGGACATACAAGAGCAATACGGTCACGATTACGCACACAATCTCGTCTCCCGAGGCTGGAACACTTGATCTGAGCGCCACTGTTAATGTGGTCTCTGATGGATTCAAGATGTATAACATCAATGTGGTCAACGGGTACGGGAAAGGTTCCCAGGCTGTCGCGTAAGTAATGACCTCAACTCAAATAACCTCCTTTAAATGAGAGTATTCGAAGTAACACAGGGGAAACAGATTGGTTGGCAACGCCGATAAACTTGGTTTCTATGGTTGCCAATTCTCCGGATACCAAGACACTCTGTACGCAAAAGCCGGAACGCAGTATTACTCCAACTGCATGATTGAAGGGGCCGTCGACTACATCTTCGGCGATGCATCGGCCTGGTTTGGCGAGTGTGATATTGTATCTAATGGAGCTGGTTATATCACCGCCAACTCACGCGAAACCTCGGATGATACGGCATGGTACGCTATTGACAACTGCAACGTGCAAGCTGCATCTGGTACCGATCTCGATGGTGATGTCTATCTCGGTAGGCCGTGGCGGGTACTTGCACGGGTGATTTATCAAAATTCGGAGCTTGGCTCTTTGATTAATGCGAAGGGTTGGACTACTATGGCGGATGGTGCGACGCCGTTTTATTATGAGATTAACAATACGGGGGATGGGGCTGATACATCGGCGAGGTTGTATGAGAGTAGTATCTCTGCGGCAGTGACGAAGAATACTGTTCTAGGAAGCGGATGGAAGGATTGGATTGATACCAGTTATTAAGCTTCAGCTATTTATTTTGAAAGTAGCTGAGGTAGTCAATTGAGAGATCAGCCTTATTCCCAATATGCACAGAATTGGGCCAGATCAAGTTGTCTTGGCATAGCCTTACAGAAGTTCAGGGTTCACTCCTCGACGTATCCAACTAATAAACAGCGAATCGGACCCGGCGAGAGTATGGAGGATATTTGCTTATTCTGCTAGAGCTTTCAATCATTCTTTGTAGTAAGATCGGCCATTCATGTATGGTCTAACCTTCCCTGGTCAGGTGCTACCATTATGCACTAGTTAGCCACAGCTAGACAAATAAGCTTAATACAGAATTCTCCGTAAGAAAAAACATTTGTATCAGTCAATGCCCTCCTCTACTCTCCCTACTTAGGGTACTCTGCTGCCTACTCCGCTGTCTGCTGTCTGTGTCTGCTCCGATATAGGGCACTGAGTCAGCAAAGTTAGTCAGCAAAAAAGTGGGAGGTGGGGAAGCGTGCGGGACAATTTGAATTTCTTCTTTTTTTTCTTTTCCGTTCCTGGGGGTTTTCGAGCATTGCCTCTCTATTGCGTCCTTGGTGAGTATCTCAAGTTCCAGTGCCCCTTTTGTTTATCTACATTTCCCCCTTCAATGATGATTTCGGAAAAAATAAGATGTTAGACTTCTGAATCTTTTTGCGGAGAAACATCCGAGTCTGAGAATACCACCCCCCACCATCAATTCAATCCCTTGCATGCCTCTCTGAAGACTGCGCTGACATTTCCGGGGAAATAGGACCGCGAATTCACAGTCAAGATGTGTGGTATCATCGCTCTGATCCTGGCGAACCCCTCCGGCACCGCCGCCGTGGACCTCCACGAGGCCCTCTACCTCCTGCAACGTGAGTGGCCATGTCATTCGAGGCCGTGAATACCCTGTTATACTCGGATCATCGTACTAAGACTGCGTGCAGATCGTGGTCAGGATGCTGCTGGTATTGCAACCTGCGCGCATGGGGGCCGTATCTACCAACTCAAGGCCAACGGTATGGCCGCCAAGGTCTTCCATGATGGGGCTAAAATCACCAACTTGCCTGGTTCCATGGGTATTGCGCACCTTCGCTACCCTACTGCCGGTAGCAGTGCTGGCGCTGAGGCCCAGCCTTTCTACGTCAACAGCCCTTACGGTATCTGTTTCGCACACAATGGAAACCTGATCAATGCCCCTGAACTGAAGAAGTATCTGGACCTCGAGGCGCACCGTCATATCAACACCGACAGTGACAGTGAGCTGATGCTCAACATCTTTGCTGATGAGCTGAGCGAGACTAAGAAGGCTCGTGTCAACCAGGAGGATCTCTTCGCTAGCTTGAGCCGCATGTACGAGCGCTGTCAGGGTGGATGGGCCTGCACTGCCATGCTTGCCGGTAAATATCCCGTCTCCCAGCCTTTCTCTCTCGTCTATTCTGTGCAATCATTAACCAACATCTTTAGGCTTCGGTCTCCTTGGTTTCCGTGATTCCTACGGTATCCGACCCCTGGTCCTCGGTTCCCGTCCTTCCCTGGACGGCCCAGGCACCGACTACATGATGGCCTCCGAGTCCGTCGCACTTGACCAACTCGGATTCTCCAACCACCGTGACATCCAACCCGGTGAGGCAGTCATTATCGAAAAGGGCGGCGAGCCGGTCTTCCGCCAAGTGGCACCGAAGAAAGACTACGCGCCCGATATTTTCGAGTTCGTGTACTTCGCCCGCCCCGACTCCGTCATCGACGGAATCAGCGTATACCGCAGCCGTCAACGTATGGGTGACCGTCTCGGCGCCCGCGTCCTCGACGTCCTGGGTCCTGAAATCGTCAAGGATATCGACGTGGTCATTCCCATCCCCGAGACTTCCACCACATCCGCGACCCAAGTCGCGCAGTACCTCAACAAGCCTTACTGCCACGGCTTCGTGAAGAACCGCTACGTCTTCCGCACATTCATTATGCCCGAGCAAAAGACTCGCCAGAAGGGCGTCCGCCGTAAGCTGAACGCCATGAAGGCCGAGTTCAAGGACCGCAACGTCCTCCTCGTCGACGACAGTATCGTGCGCGGAACCACCAGCCGCGAGATCGTCAGCATGGCCCGCGAAGCCGGCGCAAAGAAGGTCTATCTTGCCAGCTGTGCGCCCGAAATCACCCACGCCCACATTTACGGTATCGACCTTGCCTCGCCGCAAGAGCTGGTCGCGCATAACCGTAACGCGGACAGTATCGCCAAGCACATCGGTGCGGAGCGGGTTGTTTTCCAAACCTTGGACGACCTGAAGGACTCTTGTGCGGAAGTAGCGCGCGACAATGGACAGAGCGAGCCGCAAAACTTCGAAGTCGGCGTGTTCTGCGGTAAATATGTTACTCCCGTGGACCAGGGCTACTTCGATCACCTGGAGTTGATGCGCGGTGAGGGTCGCAAGCTCAAGGCTCTGGATAAGGCTAAGGAGGCTGTTGCGCATGGTTTCGCCAGTGTGGAGGATTTCCAAATCGCTGCTCATGGTGTCACGATGGATACCAATGGCAAGGTTATTCCTGCGGAAACTGAGCCTGAACCCCGGTCCGCGGAACCCGAGCACCCTAAGGTTGATGATCAGATGGATATTAGCATTCACAATATCGCTGATCACCCTTAGTGGTATACCACTTACTCATTCTACATTCTAGCTACCTGTCTGCCACAAACGGCCTGGTAGCTAGCTACAATATCCCACCTTGCCATCCTCCTTCTCCCTTTTTCTCCCTCAACCTCACCATTTCATTTCGACCTTGCTTTCTTCCCAATTTCCCCCACTTTGCATTTGGAGTATATGGAGTTACTTTCCGGATGGCATAAAATACAATTAGACAGGTGGGCCTGGGCAATGGATGACGACTGATGCACCCGCGACGCAATGTGATATCTCGACGAAGTGTATCCCCTTTGAACAAAATACCACTGTGACTATTTGTGAATAAGATATTTGATTTGATCTGCTATACAATGAACATCGTACACAAGATACTATTAAGCCTTTCCTATACTATACAAATTAGTGATACTTCCAGGGTTCTTCTTCAAGTTCTCTTCCAAACCTCCCTCACACAGGATTACATCACATATTCCCCAACAACCTAACTAAACCCCTCCCCCAACCAACAACAGTAATCTGATACCCCGTCTCAACAACCCCCTTACACATCTCCCACGCCTTCCCCCCATCCCTCGCCCCCGCAACACCAACCGTCTTCTGAATAGGATAATCCACCCTCGGCGGAATCGCCGTCCCAACGAGCCTCGGGAAACGATCCACACAAACAGCCTTCAAATTACAAAGGCCTCTCAATCCCTCCTCGCCCGCAAACCGTCCATACCCAGACCCCTTAACCCCACCAAAGGGTAACTGAACAGCATAATAAGCGCCAAAATCATTCACAGAGACCATACCGGCCTCGACACCACGCACAACAGCCTGCACCTGGTCACTCTGGTATCCGAACACACTAGCGCCGAGGGCGTAGACGGTTGAATTCGCTAGCGCGATAGCATCACTAACCGACTCAGCGCGCATGACTAGGAATATCGGGGCGAAAAGTTCTTCTTGCGCAATTCGCATGTCTCGAGTAACATCAACCAACAAAGTAGGCATGAAGTAATGACCACGAACATGAGTCTGATGATCGAATCGTTTTCCACCGGCGAGAAGTCTAGCTCCTTGATCGACTGCTTCCGCAATAAGAGATTCAAGTGTATCGAACGAAGCCGGGGAAATCATAGCGCCGAGATCAGGGCATGAGGATGTATTGGGGTCCGTGTCTAGAGTAATTGAGCCGAGACGGAGATTCTTAATGCGCGGCTCAACTAGTGCGATGAGTTTTTCGTAGGAGGATGGTAGGGCGATGATTCGTTCTGCGCCTACGCAGTTTTGGCCGGCGGATTGGAAGACGCCGCGCATTAGGATTGAGGATATGGCGGGTAGATTGCGGAGGGTTGTGGGGTCTTCTAGGACTATGGCGGGGTCTTTGCCGCCTAGTTCGACGCAGACGGGTGTTAGGGATTTAGAAGCTGATGCGCAGACTTTGTGCGCGACGGGTCGGGAGCCGATGAAGGTTAGATGGGCGATGTCCGGGTGTGAGGTTAGATGGTCTGCGACTTTGGGGAGACAGATTGTTGTTTGGACGAGGTTCGGTGAGTGGCCGCAGGCTAGGAGGGCGCTGCGGGCGATTTCTAGGAAGTATGCTGAGGACCAGGCGGTTTGTTCGGAGGGTTTGACGATGATGGCGTTTCCGGTGAAGAGGGCGCTGATGACGGGTCCGATGAAGTTGTGGAATGGGTAGTTCCATGAGACGGCTGCGGCGACAACGCCGAGGGGTTCGTAGATGACGCAGTTCTTTTTGTACATCATGAGGAAGTTTGTTGGGCGGCGAGAGGGGAGGAGGGCCTTTTCGCCGTGGTCGAGTGTCCATTTCAGCTTTTCGGCCGTGACGAGGATTTCGCCGAAACACGCGTCGACTTTGGTCTTGCCTGAGTCTAGACAGCAGGCTGTCACGATGTCGTCTTGGTGGTCGAGGACGTATTTGAGTAGAGTGCGGAGGACCTTTCTGCGTTCGCTGAAGGTTGTTTGGGACCATTCTTTTTGGGCGGCTTTCGCGGCGTGCACGGCGGCGTCGACGTCGGCGATTGTTGCGGGTTTGATGCCATTGCCGAGGACTCGACCGTCGGCGGGGCAGTAGCTCATGATCAAGTTTTCATCCCATTTCTACACAGCAAAGTTAGTCTCGGTGCAGGTAGCTCAAATTCAAGCTTCAGGTTTAGCTCCTCGACTCGGACAACTCACTCCTCGAACCTGGTCCTCCAGGATCTGCTTCTCTCGTCCCTTGACATCCTCCCACTTGATTCCAGTGGATGAGTCGCGCACCTCCTTGGGCAGAGGCACGTTAAAGGGCACAGCAGCCTCGCGCTGGCATCGAATGTAGAGCACCCCCACGTAGACGGCGAGTAGGGAGGTCAAGGCGACAGCGGCGAATGGGGCATGTTCGGCATAGGAGGAGTCGCAGGAGTCCAGGAGGGATTGCAGGGATTGCGGGAGATGCGATCTGAGGCAATCCATGCTAGGCGGTAGAAATGGGGAATTGGCGCCAAAGTGTTCAGGGGAGAAGCATGGGGAGCACCCTGGGGCATGGGAAATAATGAAGCTGTGTGGGCGATAACGATAAGCAGTTCGGAGTCGGGGCCGCCCAGGGTGGTGCCACTAGAGAGTACCCTAGAGTAGGGGTAGTATTCACTGGAATCAAAAGTCTGGTATGAATGAACTGTCGTAAATTATGAACCAAAATATTAATTAAAGTCAGACAGATTCATCAATTGACAAAAACACCACACCATCAATCATCCAGTCAAAAAAGTAAATACAAAAAGAGAGAGGTCCTGCCCGGAATCGAACCGGGATCGGCGGAATCAGAATCCGCAGTGATAACCAATTACACTACAGAACCATTGGATGAAAGAAGTGTCAATATTTGCATATATAACTACTCTAGGTCCTACCACGTACCCTCAACTAGGATATCTCATACTAAGGTAGTGTTCTCTGCTACTGATAGCATGGTGAACATCTATACTGACAATCACTGATTGTATTATTAAGGCCAGTATGGGATGCGGTTTTTCTGATCTATTCTATCTTTAATTAGGATTGTGGTGACTAGGTGCCCAGTTGGTGAGGACTAGTTATATATTTGCTACCATCCCGGTTAGTAATTAGTACTCTGGCAGGGAGTCACGGTGCCTCCCATCCCCGGTACTTCAAGTTTCTACTACCAACCAGTGCTCATATTTCTTCCTTTTCTTCTAACTTGCAGGTTCTCCCTCCTCACCCTACATCCTCTCTTCTTCATCTCGACAATTCCGATCTAACCGCTCAATATCGAACACACTACCGATTCGGCCATTGACGTCATTCCAATTGATATCCCTGCTTCGGATTGGACATTGACTCACTTCCATAGTCCATTCTCATTCTCATTCTCACCCCCATTCTCATGATCTGCAAGATCACTGCGGCTCCAATTCACCCTCACCATGACACCCAAACCAGCCCGCAAAAGTACAGCTGACCCCAAGGAAAGAAAGCTGGACGGAAAGAAAGCCATGAAGGCACGAGCGAGTACTACTCGCAAGCAACCCACCAGAGGCGCAAAAAGCAAGACGAAGAAGCCCGCCTCAAAAGCTTCTCAGATGAAAACGCCGACAAAAAAGAACTTGAAGACCAAAGCGAATGTGAAGAAAAAAGAAGAAGACTCCCCTCAACCAAATCCAGTTCCTGCTACCACGACTGAAGAACTACCTCACAATCTGGGAAATCTTACTCCAATCACCAATTCACCGCAACCTCCAAATACACTGGCAGATGGCAATGAGCCTACTTCTGTCGCAACGGGCTTGGATGAACCATCTCACAATCTACACCTCACCCCAGAACTCACCCCTACCACTGGCACTTCACCACAAACCCCAGCTTCGCAAACCCCAAAGCCCAAGCCCGAGAAAAACCGACCAAAATACAAAATAACCCCAGGAAAAACCCCCTTCCCCTCCTGGCCCGCTCCAACACCAACCCAATGCGAAGAACTAAACCAACTCCTCTCCTACGCCCACGGCGAACCAATAGCCCCAAAAACAATTCCACGACCCTCAATCGAATTCGCCGGCTGCGGCGAAGTCCCCTGCGTCCTAGACGCACTGATCAGAACTCTCCTCAGCGCCGCGACGCAGGGAAGCAATTCCGCCATGTCCTACAAAGCTCTCGCGTCGAGATTTGGAGTCCTGGAAGATGGGGTTGGGAAAGGGGGTGTTAATTGGGATGCTGTGAGATTGGCGCCGCTGAGGGAGGTCTTTGAAACGATTCAGCGGGGTGGGTTGGCGGATGTTAAGAGTAAGAATTTGAAGGGGATTCTTGATTTGGTTTATGAGGAGAATAGGGTTCGATTTGAGGGGTTGAGGGGTGAGGAGAGACAGGGAGGGAAAAATGAGGAGGATTCGAATGATATTGCCACTTTGATTGAACCCGAAGCCAAAACCGAAATGCAGAAGTCCAAGTCCAAGTCAGACAAAGAAAAAGACAAAGACAGAGAATACGACCTCGCCTGTGCCGAACAAAACTTCCTAACCCTCAACCACCTCCACAATCTCCCCACTACAGAAGCAATGGAAGAACTAATCAAATACCCGGGCATCGGTGTAAAAACCGCCGCCTGCGTTCTCCTCTTCTGTCTCCAACGACCCTGCTTCGCGGTAGATACGCACATCTTTCGAATCACCAAGTGGCTTGGTTGGGTTCCCGCAGACCTTGCGACGGAGGTTACTGCATTCAGTCATTTGGATGCGCGGATCCCGGATCATTTGAAGTACTCCCTGCACCATTTACTTATCAAACATGGGAAGTTATGTCCCCATGCCGGGCGGTCACGGGGGTGAATTCTGAAGATTGGGAGTTGGGTTGTCCGATTGAGGATCTTGTTACTCGGACGGGGAAGAGGAAGGGTGGGCCGGAGATTTTGGCTCGCGGGTTCGAAGAGGGTGAGGAGCGGTGCTGGTGTGAAGAAGGCGGGTGCGAAGAGGGTGACTGCGAAGAAGAAGGGTGTTGTTGGGAAGAAGGCTGTGAGCGTTAAGGAGTGAATATGGTGGAGGGAGGTGCGCTGGTGGAAGAGGCGGCGTTCTTTTTATTTAGTTCTGAGCATTAAGCATTGATACCCGCGTCGCGACTTTGATTTTGGGAGATGGGCATAGCATGGTTATCTATAAAGAAAGAGAGAAAAAAAAGGAACTGGGGAATTTATTTAATTTGATGGATTATTTGATGAAGTATCTGGGTCTGCATTTAGTTTTTATAACGAATTAAGCCTTTTCTAGAGGGCTGCCAGTGCATTATCAATTTGTGTTCCCGATTGGGAGTAGCTTGGTGCCTTGTATATCGGGTGTCAATCATTGTTTTCCTGGATGCCGGAATTGCATCTCCATCTTCAATTTAACGCTTCTACTGTGCAGGGATTATATTTTCAAGGAATCTAGATAATTATTGGTTGAATTAATGTTACATTTCCAATTTAGGGCCGCCCGATTATAATAGTTGATCCAAGAAGAGGCGGCTGCCAGCGCTTAACTACTCCGCACTGGGTAGAGATCTTAAATAGAGAATTAGGTTGACGATCTGATCCGGCAATGTTGAATTTCAAGTTTATTTCTAGCGTCGTCCGATCTCAAATTTAGTCTAATCCTTAATCACTGTGTACTGCGCACATAAATATTGAAATATGCACTCTGGCGATCCCACGTGAACCGCGGGGGCCGAGGAGGCCGGGATCGGGCCGAGGAACACGGTGGCATGCAAGTGCTGCAAGCATCCAAGTATCCATAAGCTAGAGGCAGGACATAGTAGACTACGGAGTGTGCTATAGGGAAATAGAATCAAGTGCTCCGTAATTCCGTACTAAATGCAAACTGGATGTTGTTGAAGTCGGCCACTTCCGATAACCGGCAGCTTTACAGGCACTAGGTCAGTGTTTTGCAGTCCTGGTACTGTGTTTACTCGCCAGGGCCAGTCCGATTATCGGCAGACATGAACTCAATTGGGGGGATGCTGTGCATGATAGAGGAAAAAAAGTCGCCGGTCGGCGTGGTGGTGGTACTGCATGTGTAGCTATAGACCATAGGAGTATAGAACGGGTGTAAATGAAGCATTGTTTAGGAGAATAGCTAGAATACATGAAATAAAGATCAATTGAATAGAAGAGATACTAAAATAAAGAATTAAAAGCAGAATTTTACTAATTCTACTAATTCTACTGTTTACTGTAGCCAATGCTAAGGCTAACCGACGGTAACCGACCGCCTCGGCAATGAAGTCAGGTTGACGGGGAACTCAGCACTGACACTCCCACTCCCATTGCCAACTCCCCAACCTCCGCCTCCGCCCTAGGATCTCCTCCCTTCCCCAACTTACCCCTTCTCCCCCATCCTTCGGTTCTTTATCTTAACCTCTCCCTCCCCCTCCTCCTCCCCTACTCTCTGGAGTACCTTCTACCTCCTTCTCATCGCTCAATTCCAACATGTCCCTTCCCGCCGTGCGACGGTTGACCCACTCATCTCCCCGCACTTGGGCCCGCCTCCCCGTCTCCAGACTTTCCACCTTCACCTCTCCATCTCCCGCCTCCAAGTTCGCTGCCCCTCGTCTCCTCCGAACCTCTCAGTTTTCCACCATGTCTGCCCGTCAATCTGGTGCCCCGGCTGCCCCGGCCGACAGGGCTTATGACCCTGAGATCCAGGATATGGCCAGCTACATTCACCAGTACAAAGTGGATTCCGACCTGGCTGTAAGTAATTAGTCCCACAGGGTCCAATTCTACCCCTCCACTCCCTCGAAAAGTTGAAATACTAACAACCACCAGTTTGACACCGCTCGTCTCGTCTTCCTGGACACCCTGGGCTGTGGTCTCGAGGCTCTCAAATTCAAGGAGTGCGCCAAGCTCCTCGGCCCCGTTGTTGAGGGCACCGTCGTCCCCAACGGACCCCGCGTCCCCGGTACCCCCTACCAGCTGGACCCCGTCAATGGCGCCTTCAACATCGGTGCCATGATCCGTTGGTTGGACTACAACGACTGCTGGCTCGCCGCTGAGTGGGGTCACCCCTCCGACAACTTGGGTGGTATCCTCGCCGTCGCCGACTGGATCTCCCGCACCAACCGTGCCGGTGGTAACCTGGGCAATGGCAAGATCCTCAAGGTCCGCGATGTCCTCGAGGCCATGATCAAGGCCCACGAGATCCAGGGTGTTCTGGCCCTCGAGAACTCCTACAACAAGGTCGGCCTCGACCACGTCGTCCTTGTCAAGGTCGCTACCGCCGCCGTTGTCTCCAAGATGCTCGGCCTCACTGAGAAGCAGACCGCCGACGCCATCACCCAGGCCTGGGTTGATGGACAGAGTCTGCGTACCTACCGTCACTCCCCCAACACCATGTCCCGCAAGTCCTGGGCCGCTGGTGATGCCTGCCAGCGTGCTGTCAACCTCGTTCTGAAGGTGCAGAAGGGTGAGGGTGGTGTTCCCACTGTCCTGTCCGCACCCACCTGGGGTTTCTACGATGTCCTGTTCAAGGGCAACAAGTTCAAGTTCCAGCGTGACTATGGCAGCTACGTGATGGAGAACGTTCTGTTCAAGGTTTCCTACCCTGGTAAGCTATCACCTAGCCCGAAACAATAACCCTCATGCATATACTTACTGCTGCTTAGCCGAATTCCACTCCCAAACCGCCATCGAAGCCGCCGAGATCATCAACAAGAAGCTCGCCGCCCTGGGCAAGACCGCCGCAGACATCAAGGAAATCACCAACCGCACCCACGAAGCCTGCATCCGCATCATCGACAAGCAATTCAAGGCAATGGACAACTTCGCCGACCGCGACCACTGCGTCCAATACATGGTCGCCACCATGCTCTCTTTCAACCGTCTCACAGCCACCGACTACGCCGACGGTTCCGAGGCCGCAACCTCGCCCCTGGTCGAGTCCCTCCGCAAGAAGATCAAGTGTGTCGAGGACCCCCAGTACACCGTTGACTACCACGACCCGTCCAAGCGTACCATTCCCAACGCTCTGACCGTCACTCTGAACGACGGCACTGTTCTCGATGAGGTTGCCGTTGAGGCGCCCCTGGGCCACCGTCTCCGTCGCGAGGAGGCTAAGCCGGAAATTCTGGCTAAGTATAAGCGTCACTTGCAGGCGCACTTTGACCAGGCGCGCATTGATGAGCTTCTCCAGGTTGGATGGGATCGTCCCGCACTGGAGAACTATGATGTTGATCAGTATGTTGATTTGTATGTTAAGGATAAGGTTGTGGAGTCCTCTTAGATTGGATTGCACTGGACCGAATGAGGGTAAACGATTTCGTTGATTCTTAGCAAAATTGTATAGATTGTTCTTTGTTGCTAGATACTGGTTTCTTCTTGACGTAGCTTCTTCTTACCGTAGCCAATGGGTTCTGTTCCTACCCGTGGAGTGCTTTCTCTACGGATGCCAACCCTACTGGCAAGCCTGCCCCTTCGTTCGTTTAGAAGCACTGGCCAAACACCGCCAGTGGCAACATGTAAACAACTTGATGACAATGTCACGGTAACAATGACAGAGCAAACTTGAAAAAAGAAGAGCAATATATAAATAGAAAGAGAAAGCCACCAATAGAACTACTACCTAGGTACTACTTTGTTTACTAATTAATTTATACAGAATTCAATACACCTTCCAAGCAAGCTTACTTATTAATATACTCAACATGAATATGTCATCTTATGACCATGTTCCTGACGGTATATGAACCTCCTAATGAATGGTACCACTGGCAAGCTTACTATTTATCGTGTTAAGCATGATGTGAACACTGTGGATATCATATACTAGTAGTATACTATATTTCCTGGGTGCCACACGAAGAAGCTACGGAAAAGGCAGCAGCAACCCACACCAGCCCGAGCTACCTTGCCTAGTCATTCACTGACACTGCACCAGGTTCCCCTTCCCACAACACACGCGATCAACCTAGAACCTCAATCTTCCTCTCGCGTGTATCCTTTGCCTTACTTTCGCAGTATCGTCGTTGGTTAGCCGCCAATTCAGCAGGTCATAGAGACAAGGGCAATATCATGCGTACACAATGCAATGCGTCCCGTCGATCGATCCGACCGCTATTGGTTGTCGAAGCCCACGCCGTTCCATTTTTCCCGACATACACAAACCATATACTCTTCTCTGTGGCCGTTTCTGAAGCGACATCGCCATGGGCTGCTCTGTCGACGCAGGAGCTATGGGCAGAAAATCTTCGAATGGATGTTGTCGCGAATCTGGCAGTCGAAGACGCCACAGCATTCGGAGTAAATGGACAGATGCCGACATTATATAGCCTTCTCAGGCTGATCAGCATGTGGATATTGAAGAATTATACCTCAATTCCGTCGCGACGTGGATGCTTTGCAGTTGGAACTGTAATCATTGATCAAAAGGTGACGCCATCATGGATGGTGAGTACTTTTATCATTATTTTTGGATGGGATTCAAAAGTTGCTAACTTATGGAGAAGGATTTTTGGAGAAGTGGAGATCCAGGAAGATACTCAGGAAGCAGACTACGAATTGTAATGTGGCATTCACTCAGCCAGCAGCAGAAGAGTACACAGATTGGGAGAAAGAATCTTCTGCAGAGATGTGGATATCAATTTTGATGACTATGTTCAGAGAAACAGAGGTGGCAGTTTTCCTCAAGGGTAACTGTCATTGACTGATGAGAACGAGAAAAATTGGACAGGAATCCTGTCTCTAATCCTCCGTCATTTTGTGGAATGGTGGAATTTTGTGAAGACACGCCGCCTGCAAAAGGGAAGAAGCTGTAACACTCTGGATCAGGCCTGCTTCCCTTTTGGGCCTAGTGCGATACTTGCAGCCTATCTGCGAGGCCTCACCTACTGTTTTCATCTCTTCTCCACACTTAGTATCGCGTATTTAATGCACTTGTTTCTTGCAAATAGGCCTCTATTACAGCTTGGGAATTAAATAGCTGTGGCTGCTCGTCTGAATTTTGTAGTCTATTTTTCTGAGACTCCTCATTTCGTACTGGATAAGTCAGTTCATACCGCCATATCTAGTTCTTTGGGCCTCAGCTAATCTTTCATTCTACATATATTTCATGATAGCCTCCGGGGGTCCTGGAAGTCGTTTTTTTTTCAAGCGAGCTACTTATCCACTCCTGGAGGATGAAAGATGCACGCAATATCTTGCCCCGCATGTCAATGATCACTACGCCTGCGTATGCGACTCGGAGGGAAACGTCAAAACACATGAACTTCTTTCAGCTTGTCAGATGATATAGTGCAATGGTTGGACGTGAATATGACTGTGTACAAAGCAGTCAATTTGGCTAATGATCCAGATTTTCTGTAGACAATTTGATCAAATACCCATATTACCTACAAACAAACGCAAATATCGCGACCGAAGGAAAACACTAAGTACATGTTCTGAAAACCTGCAACGTATGCTCCCAAATTTGCGGACCCACATTGCTCTTCCGGTATTCTCTTGTAACTCAGAGTTCTCCCCGCAAAATTCGGACTTGCTGTTCAGTCGTTGTACATGACGTTTTGAACTATCTGAGTCCACGGGCGGATAATCCTTACTCAAGGCAGCGTAGAGATGTCTCTGTCCACTCTCTTGCACGGGTGTTGTCAAGAAAGGTGCTAAGAGAATGAGAAAAGCACCACTGATAGAACTGATGACAGGCCCAAATCCCTTGGTGATGTTGGTACGAACAATACCAGGAGACGTATGGATAAAGATAATATCTGGATGAGCTAGCGCAAGTTGATCGAATGCTAGCGTGGTCATTGTGGTAGTCTGAGTAGCAGAATTCTTCAAACTGAAGTGATTCTCTAGCGGAAGATCATCCAAAAATATTTTCCCTTCCTTGCCAGCGTTAAGAGCCGAATGCACTCGAGCAGGTTCGCCTGCAGCGGACGCAGCGGCAAGGGCAGGAATCAGATTGACGGCTAGTCGCATCCTTGAATAATACTGGATAGTCATCATACGGTCCAACCCCTCCGATGTTTCTGTTTTGAAGACAGTTTGTCAGTAGGAAACGCCTCCGATGGATGGCAATCAAACCAACCTTGTCTCTTCATACTCAAGAAGCCCGCGCTCATGAACAGCAGGTTGATCAAATTCTCTTTCTCTGTAATTTCGTTGCAAACTTGGTCCACATTGCGGAGCAAAGTTAGGTCGCACTCGAGGAAGTGTATTTCGGCCTCGGAGTTGATTTCCTTTAACTCATTTATTATCCTTGATGCTTCGAGCTTGTTCCGACCGATTATATATGCTCTCGGGGAGATGGTATTGCGAATAAATTCCTTGCAAGTGCTTTCGCCGATTCCACTAGTCCCACCCGCTGGCCAGCCTTCCGTTAGTGCCACACAGTCGCTCAGCCAATGCTCGGTAGCTTACCAAAAACTGCGACCAATCCGGGTTTGGCGTTTTTCAGATGCTGATTCGCATCTTTTACCTGCTGGAGAGACGGCATGATCATAAAAGAGGGTCGGGTGTGTTGTGATTTCGCGATTCGAATAAAGTACTTATTGATAGAAACATGTGTTGAATGGCAGTCATGGAATATTACTTCCCTTATATAGGTCGCGTTATTTGGTCGTGCCGTGGTTGCCTTTCCGTGTCTGGATCGTTAACGTAGAAGATCCATGGGTTAAATACAGAGTTGCCACTGCCCCAATAAATCCCTCGCTAACTGGTCATTATCGATTGTCCGTCTTGGTATCCATTATACGGTTTCTATTGGGCGAGATTAATGGCCGACCCCGGTCCCCGAGTAGCGTGACACTTACTAGTTATCATGTGGGGAGCTCGCGCATAGATCAGCCTAGCTATCAGACACTCCAATTAGGGTTTTATGTAATGCTCGTGACCCGCACCTTACCAAATGAACTACTTAGACACTTTAATTGCTTACAACAATGCATGCCATGCTCTGCTTCATGTGTAGGGGCACCAATTATTATTGTTGTTGTTGCCCTGGATTGGCGGGCACGGAATTCACTGATGTCCGTGGCGCTAGTGAGAACTCATTTGTTTCGGTGGATACGTTTGTTCCCTTGACTCACCTTGGTCCACTTGTCAAATCTGTTTGAACTCTCGTAGTCCTGACTTTTCCCGATTCGTCTCTTAGATTTTGCTGCCTGATCAAATATGGCCCGGTACTCAATAATTCTTGCTTATTTCACCCTATTCGTTCTCAAGGGTACATTGTAGTTAACATCTTAACTATCAGCCTCCTAAAGTTGGGCTCTTTGATTTCTCAGTGCCTTCCTAAGTTTGTCGGCATATCCGTAATTATGAATTTCAAAAACTGTTGTATATTCAAACATTGGGATCATGCTGGTCATAAGTGCTTGAGAACGGTCTAGCGCTGTTCAGTTGGAAATTCCGATCCAACTCTGTATCAAGAATCTGGGGATGTTGTACCGTTCTTGAGATTACATTGAGCAATCCTTTAATGGCAATATAGGTATGACAGTCCTCGAAATGAGGTTGGCGTCTTTGGAAGAAATCCTCGACGCGTCGTATCAATTCAAGGTCACATATGACCGAAGGTGCCTTACACTGGAGGATATTAATGCAAAGAAGGTCAATCCCCCAGCAAACATGGTGTAGTAAATAACTGACAATAAGTTGTGAGTATCCAAGTTCGGCGGGGGAGAAAGTATCATACTTGGAGAACGGGTGGCCATTGTCATGATAATCCAAAAGCGCCACAAGAGCTCGTGCAGCAGTAACACAGTATTGAACGCCCCTCGAGGTGCTCTCCTGGCAGTCGGTGCCCAAAAACCTCAGCAGTGGTGAGTTTATGGCAATAATGAGCTGAAAATACGTATAATGAAGTGCAGTAACACATACCAACTGATGATAGTCAAGACAGAGCAGAGGTTCTTGCGGCCTTATCTGCTGAGGCAGTCCTTCGATCCAGTCTTGTAGGAGTGAGGTTAGCTTTTCGGTCTTCTCATTCAGCTGTGACTGAGACATATTGTCCGAATTTTGTGAGCCTAACTCCCAGTACAGCGAGTCTTGAATTTGAGCCAGTCGTACTTGCTCCCTGAAGTAGTTTACCCGACTTCCCCCTGGGAGAAAGTAGATACTATAACCATCTATGGGATTCTCATCTGGCAATCCAATACAGCCATCCACTATTAATGGGGGCACGTGTAGCCGCATTGAAATATCCCGATCAAAGACATAAGCCTTTATGAATAAACGCCGAATATGCAGGGATTCAAGTCCTGTGGCTTGATTCGAAGAGGAATTGGTTCGGTGACCGAGTTGGTTCAGAGAGCGGATGGCTATAGCAAGCAAACTTGCAGCTGGCTGATTTTCCCCAATGAACATGCAAAAGAGAACCTATGGTAAATTAGTACGGGAGTAAGTAGCAGCATAAAGGATACCAAAAAACATTACCATTGCCATGAGCGAGCTCGTCCCAAGCGAGGTTGCTCTGCTCATTATGAGTACGTAGAAAGCTGAACCTGTCGGCTCCCACCCGCCAGTCTATATCTAGTATATCTAGATTCTCTTTCCGCCTCGGCTCATTCCTATACTATCCCCTCATTTCTGAGCATTTGACAATCCATTCCTTTCTATTGATTTACGAGCTTCTGTTTTTCTGTTATCAGATAAGGTGTAATTAATCACACGGCTGTTGCCTCTTTTGTTCCCTTAATGCCTTGCGGCCCAGGCATCCTATCCCGACACCCATTCACCTATAACTACCTCCCAAGCTGCTTCCTCTTTCTTCTCCGGAACATACCACACAAACTCATCTTGATCTACCGCATAGCAGTAATCTATCACATTGAACTCGCCCTATCTAGGTTCATCTTTCTTTCATCACCTCGAATTTCATTATTCATTGGCCGACGACGTGTGTCCATCCACTTACCCACAAAACCCAATCGTCTTTCGAGATACTGAGATATTCCAGAGCAACTATGAACCCTCCCACTGACACCACCGAGCGAGAGGCTCCTGGCCTCGCTATCCGGGTGTCACAGCTTAGTCGAGAAGTTGGACATCTTCGTGAGGTAGTTCGTCGCCACGGTTTTGAGATCAGGGCCTTTCATGGACGTTTTGAGGCCGGTAAGTACATTCCTACTGCCACCATTCTGTGTTGCGCTAACATTCTCACATTCTTAATCAGCGGAGACACTTCTCGATGCTCTGGCCATCGGGCACTTAATCGATCACCCTGAAGATGCCCCTTCAACCGAGAGCGACGCTATTGCCATCGCACACATAATCGATCAATCCCACGATGCCCCCGCAACCGCCATAATTGATCTCCCCCAGGATGCCTCCTCAACCGGTTCAAGGACTAGTGAAGAGGCTGATGAGGTGTCCGAAGATCCAACGGGGCAAAACAAAGAGGTTGAAGAGACAGAAACCACACCAGTCTCTCTCGGGCCCGCTCCCGCTACCAAGGCCGATGTTGCGGAGCTTCTTGCGGAGATCCGCCAGGTGCAGAAGCAGATGGTTGTGGTCACGGAACTCCTGAATGGTCAGTATTCTATCAAGTACGATGACCAATTTATCAGTACTAACTATCAGTCAGATCTCAAGCGCAGGGAGGCCGTTTGAATTTAGAAGCACGCACACCATGGGGACCCCCTTGTCTTCGATACGGAACTAGCTTCTACAAGCAAGGTTTTGAATGGACATTTTGCATAGGATACATCATTTTCATTGTCCAAATTGTCTGTTTTCATAGCACGAGTTCCACCAATGTACTCCATTTTAAATCCAGCTGGCGCAATATTATTAGAATTACCCATCACTTTCCAACTCTCTCCGTTTAAGTCAATACGCAAATCAAAGTCTGGTTATGTGTATATGCAAAGGGCTTCGAGTGCTGGCAATTAATCATTCCACTTGTAGCCATCTGGTATGGGTCTGAATCCGCACCAATCCATGCCCCTTCTGTACATTTATGACCTGGACGATGCGTGCTCTGCCAGCTGAAGCTGAACATGTCTCTCTATCTTATCTATCAAGTGGATCCCCGATCAAAAAATCATGAAGCAAAAAGAAACTCTCCCTCGGGGAATCGAACCCCGGTCTCCCGCGCTTATCGGTGTTAATGACAAGCGGAAATCATGACCACTAGACCAAGGAAGATGAAATAGTCGAGTTACTGCTCGACCACTTGGGGTGGTTGATGTTTGCTGGGCGAAATTTGGCAATATGGACACACTTTACACAGGGTTGAGACGAACATTCTCAGCCTTTGACATGTCTCTTTTGTAGACACCTCACGCTTCCTGGATAGCATGTTAGGGGTTTATTATGAGTCTGAATATATCCCAAGTACACTTGATGGGTTTTGAAAATGCTAAGGCACTCTGTGGAATTTTTCTAATTTGTAATCGATTATATATTTCTTGATGCATAAACCTACTGGTAACCGTCTCCGCAACTTAGTTCATTTTCGACGACGTATTCTTGAAAAATCAAAAAAGAAGAATTAGCATACATCTGCTTAAATTCCCCTTCATGAATACTACCTTTCTGTGTAGAAATATACCCATTAGCATGCCAAACACTGTTTTGTTAACCACTGGCACCGTGTCGGTGGCATTCAGTACTGCCCCGCCCCGAGGTTTTAGAAGTGGGGCGCCATTTTACTATCGCCCCGGGGCCGACCTTTCTCCCAAGGGTGCTCGCTCCGTCTGGGCAAGCCATTCCTAATAATGTTCCAAATATAGATGATTTGGAACGCACGCAGAGTTCTCGGACGGAGAAAACGAGACAAAATTGCCCAAGTTTAACCGAGATGGCAGACAATTCTTCCACCAACCGGGACCTTTTTAATTGCAGAGGCTCTGGTAACTACTAGTAGCGGGGGCGGGGTTAATTGCCTGAGTGATCAGTTTCACAGTTAGATGATTTTCAAGTACTGTCTCCATCAAACTAGAAGGATTTTATTTTATTATCAAATAATAT
Source organism: Penicillium cosmopolitanum (assembly GCF_028827165.1). NCBI lineage: Eukaryota > Fungi > Ascomycota > Eurotiomycetes > Eurotiales > Aspergillaceae > Penicillium > Penicillium cosmopolitanum. Next base: position 1,869,087 of record NW_026622682.1, on the reverse strand, counting down.
GCAATCAGGCTGACTGGAAGTGAAGTGTTGCTCATGCATGCTTATCCAACGCCGAACTCCAAATCAAGTCCTGCCGAAATTCTGTAAAACACAAGCTCAAAGTGCCCTATATGCTCATGATCAAGTTCGCGAATAGGAAAAAACCCCCGAAACAAAAATCTTAGCTTCAAGAAGTTAAAAAGAACGCCGGCTGTTGTCGACAAAATCAAGGATCTTTGAGGCAATCTCAAGCGGCGATGCCCCTGTCGAGTCGAGTGTGAGCCCCGGACAATCGTCGAAGTGAAAAAGTTCGCATTTCTCACGAAGCTCTCGGACCAATTCGACATTTGTTAACTTCTTCGTCCCACTATCGATACGCTCGATAGTGTTGACACGCTTGAGATTCGTATTGACGTCGCAGACCAGGTAGACCGGCAAAAACGGCCTGCCTGATTCTAGAGCAGCTATTTTATACTCAGTCGCCACATCTCGGCCAAGAGCATTATTTGATTGAAAGTCTGACAGAGAAGTTAGTCAAGACTCATAGCAAACTGATGTATAAACTCGTAGCACAGGAGGACGCGCGATTGGAACTCACCCGTGAACACGACTAGTTTAGAGAGCGCGTCTTTGTTGTATACATGTTGTTTAAATATGGCTTGGCGATAAATATGTCGTTCTTTTTGATAATCGGGATGTAGTCGCGGAAACTTGACCTCGACGGGGTCGATGAGTTTATGAGAATCTAGGATGATGGCTCCGTCTGGCACAAGCTGTCTTATCACTTCGCAGACAGTGAATTTTCCCGAGCCTGGATACCCATTAACCCATATCATTGGGGCCGCAGGCATTTGAAAAGCTGTCGCGTACGGCAGACTCGAAGTCGAGCGAGCTTGAGGTTCCTGGTGGAGCATTCAGTGCGTCATGAATCGGAACAGGGTGGCTTACCAAGGGATGGATTGATGACTCAGGCGGAATGGGGTCGCGAAACTTTAAAGTGGCCCCCCCATTTACCATTTACCCCATTGCGGAGTACTGAGAACCGTACGAACGAAGTAAGCCTTAATGCGCGATCCCCCGCAGATCGCACAGACCCTGCATTGAAATTCCGATAAAAGGGATTAAGGGTTCAACAATTTTTGCTTCAAACTAAGAGGATATCCGTATCGAGACCGATTTCCCTCCAATCTATTGGTATAAGACCCTTGTCCATATTTGTCTCCAACTGCACCAGATTCCTTCTTATCCACACAGTTTCGACAATTTGCTTGATTTTCCGTCTGTTCCCAAGCCCGAAATTGCTGGATTGTTCAAGCCATTCTGTGGCCAAGCTAATGTCGTATTCTGTATAAGCTTCCACTGCAGCGATGAACGCTGGCCATAAGGAGAAATTTCCTCTGCTTCGAGAATAAAAGGCATGAGTATTGACAAATACCAATTCCACATATTTCGCAACTCGGCGTGGAGGCACATCCAAGAGTGATCGAAAGAGATGGATGTAAGTGGCATATAGGAATGCGCTCAGCTGGTACCGCGCCAGGTTCTGAGTCAGGGAAATATCTTCTGCAATTTCCACGACATTATTTCCTTCCAGCTGCATCCGAATATCTTCCAGACAGCTTAACACAAGAGAGATAGTTATGTCAACATCGAAAGGGTCATCGAAAGTCATGCTCGATCGCATTTTGTGTTTGGCGTCTGTTATAGATGATATGCACTCAAGTAAAGACCTATGCGCCCCAATGGTGAATCCAAATTCCGGGGTTGACAAAATCGATGAGGTATATGCGAGATCTCTGGAAGTGGAGGCATTTACAGTGTCGACAGTTCGATGTGATGATGCGTGCTGCAAGTCAAGTTCATGCGAACAACTCTCACCACCTCCCAAAGCGGTGCCACTGATGATTCTCACAATGAGTAAACTCTGAACCGAGAAACGTGTAAATGGAGATTTATCCCAGAGCTCGAAACTGTGCGGGTCAAGGAGGAGCGCCCATGCCCCTTGAAGATGATGCTTCCATTTCTTCGATTGACCGCTGTATACCTTTAGACCAATTTTAGCAAATGTCCCATATGTGCTGGCATTTACCGCCCAAGAAACTCCGCAAAAGGACTAACCTCGGCCATCATCAATGTCATAATTGCAGCAAGCGTACTTGCGGAATCCCTATTGACAGACCCAATGCTTTCGTTCACATATTGTATTGAAATGTTATAGTGTTTCGTAGCCGATCGTAATCGCATCGATTTGAGATTTTCAGGGCCTAAATTGGCCATGTTGAAAGCAGAATGTGCAATAATGGCGTGGTACAAAGCCTTTTCCCCGGGGAGTAAATAGCGAAGGGAGACTGATGGATAAAAGACCTTCCAGGGATTCGAAGGCCCATGGGGATTTTCAAAAGGCACCATGATGGACGCAACATAGTCCACATAATGGTGGAAGAGAAGTCGGTCTTCGTTCGTAGCATGATTCATGTTTCTACCCCCATTGGACCAGATGCTTTCCACTTTTAGGGGGAATACAGAGAACGGACTATGGCTGGCACCCATAAGACATCGTTCTCCGATGCCCTCAGTCAAATCGCACTCAGAGATCAGAAGATCGACCGCGTCAGAAGCAAGAGGCGGGTGATTTCCCCAAGTGCGCTCTGTTTTTTGTTAGTGAATTCAGAATCGCGCAGAGGAGGTAATAAGTAGATGTCAGTAACTAACCGCAGTGCATAAACCGGCGCCCATTGGATCGGTACGATTTATTTTCATCCAACCACACGAGGCGAGAGCTCGAGCCATCACAAGCCAAGCCCAGCCTTTTGCAGGCCGAGCAGGGGAGATTCGTCTCGAGAGATTTTGCACATTTTACCTTACGCGATCGGCATTGCCAGCATCCGGTGAACTCTCTGCACCGTTTCTTGCCTGGTAATCGAGTCTTGTCATTCATGCTGCTCCGCCGATCGCGTTTTCCAAATGTGTTGACGGGGGCAGGTCATGGCGAGAAGTTGGAGGGGGTCCCAGCACGCCTAAGCCTATTCCGGTGCCCGGCGACGACTATCGTGATTGGGGGCCATAAGTAATCGGCGGTATTCGGTTAAGAATTGAGACTCAGTGCTTACAGGGTAGGTTAAATAAATGCTTTTTTCAATGTTTCAAGACAATTTTACTGAGAGTGAGATGATCTATTAGTACTGGTCGCAGATCCTGATCACATACCTGGTAGCTTGTCACTACATTAAGGCCAGTCAGAACCACGTCAGATCTTTTCTTAGAAGATGCAGATAGAGATGCAAATATAATGCCTAATAATATTTATACAGAAGGATTATTACGAGAGTGAAAATGTCAGCAATTGATCTCAAATCGATGGGAATTGACAGATGATCAACCAATAAAAAGCTTATCTCGGTATGAGTTGCTTTACCTCATCGGCGTGTGGAGTCGTAGTGGAGCTAGCTAATCCTCTCTCCCCGCCCGGACGGCAGCTGTCGATCATAGATAGGTATGGGCCGTGTATGAAGGAGAAAAAAAAAATCAAGAATCATATAAATAGGTTGTGGTAAGGATCAGGTAGCCGAATCCGCGACGTTATTTTTTCAAGTCTCGGTTTGCGCTTGGGGAAATGGCTCAATCAAACGACGCCGATCGGGTCACGGCGATTCTAGCTAGCCCTAGCGTGGATGATCTAGAACAAGGAAACGAGAATATCCAGCGAAATAGCCCATTGGATCCTGCGGAATGGAGCGAGGTAGGCGAGCAGCCGCATTTTAAAGAAACGCAATCGAAAAGAAACATTTCACTAAAATTCCAACAGAGAAAGAAAATGTGCGTGGTCTTCGTTGGCCTTCTTACATTATTTAACAGCGTTTTTGATTCAACGATACCAAGTGGTGGCATTCGTTCCATATTTGCTTTTTTCAACGTCGAAAGTGAAACACAGCAAGTTCTACCGACGTCAGTATACCTGATCGGGTACGTTATGGGACCTCTCAGTTTTCGGACCCATGAGCGAGGTCTACGGCCGACGAGTGGTGATGGTGGGAACTTTCATCCTATTTACGGTATTCACACTGGCCTGCGCGCTTTCGACGAACTGGGCTGCATTTTTGATTTTTCGAACCATTGTCGGAATCTGTGCATCTTGTCCCATCGCAGTCACTGGAGGTTTATTTTCTGATGTCTACCAAACCCCACTCGCAAGAGGGAGAATGATGGCACTTTCAATGGCAGTGACGACTGCAGGTCCTCAATTTGCCCCGATGATCTCAGGATTTCTTGCCCAGGTTGGCTGGAGGTGGATTTTCTGGGTCTCGCTGATTCTTGCGGCCGTTACCCTCGGACCAGTCTTATATCTACCAGAGACATTCGCGCCAATTCTCAAGCAAGCCAATCGCCCGAAAAAGCGAGTTGAGGGCATTTTAGTCAAGGCTTTTACGAGGCCCGTGTATATGATATTTTGCGAACCAATCATATCTTTGACGTGCTTGTACTTATCATATGCAAGTGCGATTTTCTGTGAGTGAGCTCTGCCAACGATGACCTGAACATTCCCGGGGATGCAATCATGATTTTTTCTAACTCGAGAAAGTCATGTATTTTGAGGCATATCCCTTGATATTTCAGGGAATATACGGAATGAGCGACGGGATAGCCGGTCTTGCGTTTCTTCCCATTGCCGTCGGAGCCGCAATCGGGATGATAATATTCCTGTGGTACGACTCATTTCTTTACCGCGCAAAGTCCCAAAATGCAGAATGGGCTTTCATTGAGGAATACCAACGACTACCACTTGCATGTCTTGGGGGACCCCTTTACGTTTTAGCTTTGTTCTGGCTCGGCTGGACTGCCTCTGCCGAGATCCATTGGATTGTACCGATGCTAGCTGGGATACCTTTCGGCATGGGTTTCTTCCTGATATTCGTGGCGTTGATTAATTATTTAATCGATGCCTATCATAAATACGCTGCAAGCGCCATGGCAGCTGCTAGCACATGTCGCTCTATATTTGGAGCCATCTTGCCTCTAGCTGCTAGTCCCATGTTCCATCGCCTTGGAGTTAATTGGGGGACGAGCTTACTGGGATTTTTGAGTCTGCTTATGACTTTCATTCCCTTTGTATTTATTCGCTATGGCGAGAGAATTCGGAGAAGGAGCACCTTTCGACAGGAGCTTGAAAAGGAATGAATATCTATGCAAGCCATGGTCCGGAGCTTTCAGTTTGTCGATATCATAGTGAAATATAATGGTTAGATTACTCAACGCTACTCGACTTAATAAAAAAGAGCAATCGGCACAAGTTCGCGTTTCCCACCTGGAACTGTGTGTCCACCTGGGTGCCGCAAGACTGCTGGCGTTGTTTCATTCTCTGGGCCCCCACAACATTGAATAAGCTTCAGCGACGTGTTTTCATCCACTATAGTATCCATACTTCCGAGGAATTGCAAAACGGAGGTTTCGATTGGAGGATTGTAGAAAGCTCGATATGTTGAATGGGAAGCGGCGTAGCCAGAAATGCAGACAACAAACTTTAACGGGGGATGATAGCGCGCAGAAAACGCGTTAGGATGAGGAATGCCCCCTGTAACTTGCAGGCGATCAAAGGATTCTTTCCGATTCTCTTCAAGGAGCGAGGCGATCATGATCGCCAAAGCTGCACCTTGACTGAAGCCAATGATACCATCAAATGGCCCGGAACTCTTCAGAATAGAGGAAATGCACTCTAAGCTTGTGTCCAAGCCGGGATAAATGCCGTCAATCGACTCGGTATTGAACCAGGTCCATGAACCATGCCGACCGCGCAGATCGGAGTCATTGCTCGTAAGCTTCAAAGGGAAAGGCCCGGTGGGATAAATGAAATCGACCTGTTGCGGAGGAGAAAGACCAAGGGCTTGTCGAGTAACTTTTTCCAGGCCCTGAATTTTGGCTCGAAAGAGCTCGCCGGATTGTCGAGAGCCTGAAAAATTCAGTTATTGCTTGATTTTATTTTGTGCGCTTTCAGGTCTCACCATGGAGCATTAGAATCTTCATTATGGATTATTACGCGTAGTCACGCAGGTGGATTGATTGACAGAGATAGACAGTGTGATATTCATTCAGTAGAGGGGCATCATAAATAGGCAAAACTGCTGCTAAGAGCCTTCTATACTCAAAGGAGTGGATGAGGCAAGCATTGGCGAAACCCTTATCACGGGCCAACCGCTGGGCTAGGATCGTCTAGCTTACAGCTCAGGTCGACAATGTCCGGTGGGTCGCTCAACACCAACCTTACCCGATAAGATAGTCAACCCCAGGCTATGCTCAAGTGAGGTAGACGAAATAGGCTTAGCACAAGTTGATGCCGAGCGACCACTGGTTGCTGTTCAGGCGAGCTGCAGCCTGGACAGTTATTTGGTCGCGTCCTCCAAGTCCGCAGCATAAAGCGCAGCTCCAACGGTGTTGGTAAATGAAAAGGCAATAGAGGCGAAGGGAATCATCTCCAAGGCAAAAGCTGAAATTCCAAGTCTGCGCGCGTTACTAGTCAGTAATGGCCAATCGAATATGCGGGGGGGGGGGATATCCATACCCAGTATAAGCACCCCGATTCCGCTTAACCCATTCATCGGACTGAGATCCGTTCCACCCCTTGAGCTGGAAGTACCGCGCATGTAGTGATGGGCCGACCCTTTTTCCTTGAAGGGCGACATACAGCAATGTTCCAACCACGGGGATAAGATTCAGGGGTAGGAGAATCAACGATCGTACAATGGCCTGGGGCTTCAACTTGGAAAAAGGCTTGGTGAAGACCTTGCCCAATCTCGCAATGGCATCCCCACTCGAGCGAGACTTGACTTGACGTCCTTCGGCAACAAGAGAATCCTGGCCGCGGGCGATAAGAGTTCCATCAAAGGTATCCATGAGGGCATCTTCGACGAGAAATGATCGCGAAAGTAGATTGGTGATCGTAGAACTTTCGCTCAGAACCAGAAGAGCGGCGGAAACAGCGGCCAAGGGACCACTGGTAAAGGCCATGATCGTCATTTGAGGTAAATAGGTGAAGACGAACATGAATGTCGTTATTCCCATCCCTAGACTGATGGTTCTGCCCGCGCGGGACATGAATGGACCCCAGAGATCTTTGTGGGTGATAAAGTAAAAGACGCCCTATATTTCCATACATTTCGATTAGCCAATTCTGCGTCGATTGTATGCTGCCGAGGTATGGAATGAATTACCTTGAATGGGTAGAGATAGGCGCCGGCTTTCGCTACCTCCTCAGAGGCTTTCCGGGCGTTACCGGCCTCGGTGAGCACGGCATCCTTGAGTTTTTCTGACATGGAGAGATAGTGCGACTCGATGCCGTTCGCGGTTTTTGCGATAGGTGAATAGGTCAGATGGCGTGGGAACTGGGAACTGTGAACTGGAGAAAGTGAAAAGTTGGCCGTGCAATTGGAAGCGGGGATGATGTCATGCATGCACGCATGGGCCGTGCGCAGCTCGATTTACGGCTTCAGTCGAGTTTTTGAACTCAGCGAATATCATATGTAGACACTGTGGATGTAGCCGATCATCAGTTTATCCGATAAAGGTGTTCCTGCGATACAGGCGAAAGGAAGAGAAAGAGTTTAAGAGGAGCATGGGCCAAATCATGATGGACATTGTTGATATCTTTCCTGATCGGGGTTGGAGCGGTGTACGAATCTGCGAATAGAGTGTCCATAGCAGATACAGCTACTACAACCTTATCTCAAGCGCAAGTTTCAACCCTACCTTAAGGTACCGTTAGTTCGAGAAGATGATGTTGACGGTTGAAACGAGATAAAAGCCGATTACGACCAAGGCTGGGCACATGATTCCTGGACGAAATGGGGATGCTGGAAGAAGAAGACTTGTTTCCGCAGAGAAAGGAAACGAAGTATCAAGCACACTACTTATCGTGGGAACATATGATCAGCTTCCTGCTTCATGACCGAGAAAACTCGTCCATTTTGAGCTATATTCTATGAGTAGAGAGAAGAAAGATGTTGAGTTCAAAGAAGAAAAGTTGGAAGAGGCTAGTTGTATTCTGAGTAAACAAGTCAGATAGTAGATACAAGAATATGAAAAACATGAAGAAGATTTGATTACTCTCATAGATTTTTTGTCAGGCGTTCTCGGCAATCCAGTGGGGTGTCTCCTTTCATCTGATGGATCCGGGTCGTACCACAAGTACTTGCGAACCGTAGGGGATGTTCAGCCCACGGGGAACGCGAAACCTCGAATCATCACAACGGTTTAATCATCGAATAGAAGATAAAGTCCAGTCCCTCTGAACCCCTCGCCGACGCCAACACAAAAATGCCCACAGCCAACAATCAGATACTCGTTTCGGCCAACCTTCATTGACCGCTGCTTACATGCAGACCGAGGTGATCATCCTGCGGCCCTCCCTAAGACTCGCGTGTGCGGAGTGGTGCTGAAAACGTGGATGACAAGAAAGGGGAGGGGGAAGGGGAAAAGAAGGGGGGAGCGAGAGAAAGGAAAAAAGGCTCTTCAAGGCCCACGGGTCATGTTCTCTTTGCTGCCCGTGATTTCAGGACATGGAAGGTCATCGATCTCACTTCAAGAAAGAGGGTTTGATCTTGTCCCAGTTCATCTGTCGGCCCTCCAACTGAAGAACAGTCAGGGTGAGCGAATTTTAGGACGATCATCGTCTCGATGATCAAGCGTGTCCATGGGGATCCAGCCGTGAATCCGAGCCCGGCCGGAGTTGTCGATCTTCAAAAAGAAACCCGTCAGCAGCTTGCTTCGTTTAGAAAGTGGGATGGTGGGAGGTCGAATGAGATGATGCAAAGAAAAAAGATAGACGAGGAGAGGGATACTTACTGTCGCCCAACTCCCCCAGTCCTACCACCCAACCACGTTCCACCACACTCCACCACCCTGGTTTCCCTAGATGAGGTCAATCAGAATGTAGTTTCTTGTCCGAGGCGGGATGCATGGGAATGAGGAAAGGGAAGGAGGGAAGAGGGAGATACTTACTGTCGCCCAAGTCCTCCAGACCTGCGTCCCCCAACCACGCTCCGCTCCACTACAATCAACCACAATTCACCACGCTGGTCGACCCCTAAGTCTAGATGAAAGAGGTGAGATGATGGAAAGAGAAGGACGGAAGAGGGGGATACTTACCAAGTCCTCCAAGCCAGCGTCCCTGAATCGCGCTACGCCAGGATTCACCACAATCCACCGCTGACCGTCCCCCAAGCCCAAACGGCAAATTAAAAGGATGAAAGGGAAGAAAACTAAGAAGAGAGGAAAGTGTATCGTGATAGTCACGACAGAAGAGGGGGAGGGGATCAGGGGTCCAGAAGGTGGAAGTGAGAGATGGGAAGTGAAGAGGGGAAGTCGGAAGAGGAGAGAAATGGAAGGAGGGCAGGTTCTTATACCCTCTCAGAAAACAGCTGCCTGAGTGAATGTGTTTGCAAACAAGCGAGAGAGCACCAGGGAAGAAAACATGGCAACTTTCGTTGGGAAACTTCCGGATGCTCCCACCTTACCGATTGGGAAAGGCCTCAATTAGGGAGCCTTCAACTCTTTTTGTCGGTTATATTGCCCATCAATAGAGGTTTTTGACCAGTAAGACCTTTTATTTCACACGCCTATTGCTCCTGGATGCTAATGGTGTCAATAGGAACAATAAAAATTGCCCACATTGCTTCCCAAACCTGGCCCCGGATTCCGTACCGTTTTTGACGTTGGACTCCGGACAAAATGCCTGCTTGAGAAGTCCAGCGGGTGGGAAAATGCGTCGTAATGGAGATGTTCAAGTTCAGAAGAAGCGAGATAACCAAGCCCTCTTTTCAAAAACCGAACAACAAGAATTGCTTTCTGTCTTCAGTTGCCCAAATCGATCACTCGTCGTCTAACACTCCACCGCCATGTATCCAACACGGTCCATTTCGTTCAAAATACAATATTCCTCGCCATTATGAATGGTTATTCTGACACGAGGACCATCTGGTCTCCCCCGGATTTATTCCATTTATCCCACAAAATGAAAACTGCTTCCGTGGCTTGGATTCACCTTGAATCAAGGCTTAAAACTTCCGGACAACAGGCTCGGCGATTTCCCTCTTAGCCCTATCCGCATCTCAAGACCTCTTCGGAACCGTGGGCCCCCCGTTGAAATACAAGGCGTGTCAACTTCTTGGATGCTTGCGAACAATTCGAAACTGTCCGAGCGACTGTCATTCCGGTATGCGGATTCTCTGGAGTCTCCAGTTACCGCTCGTGTCCCTTGAACACGTCAATTGTCCTTGGCGCAGGGTTTTTGTTTATTCTGGCGGATTTTTCCTTTCTTTTCCGGGGTACTGGGATAATCCCAGGTTCAGAGGTGTCACCAGGATTAAACTCGGAGGACTGAACTTCTTCGCCAGTCTGGGGAGCGAAAAGTTTGTAGATTTCCCGTTCAACAATATCTGATACCTCCAAATGCTGACCATCTCTAGTCAATATCGACTGCCCTCTCCCGCTGGGACGAAAGTACACCTCGTTTTGCGGGCCCTGGTCACCACCTTGCAGCATTGGACCGCACTGACGGACACACCAAGGCGATGAGACTGAATGGTCACGACCAGAGACTGAATGGTCACGACCAGAGCGTTGGGAGCAACTGGGAACAGGAAGGCCTTCGGTGGATATTGCTCTTCAAAAGCCCCGAACAAGATCTTTATCGTTTCTGGGTATTTCCGATGCGAGTGATACACATCCAGGGGCTGAGCAGTTGCAAGGTACACCAACTATCATTTGTTATATGAGACAGTCAATGAGAGATATAACTGTTCTTCCATAGTGGAATTTGGGAAGCATTGTTGCATTTGCCGCAGTGGCGTGGCCTTGAGGAGTTGCTTCTTTATTCGCTATTAAAAAGGAGAAATTTAAGTCTGCGTCGCTTCACTAGTTCCTTTGCAATTTAGTTGCCACCATATGGCTAGGAGTATCACTCAGATCTACAACGCCCCATGGGACCGTGTTTACGAAACGTTCGTAAATAGCCATTTTCTCTCCCACAATCAAAGTTTGTGGGGAAGCGTATGACTCCCAGAACTCAATACAAGCATCGGATTTCCTCCCGAATTTCTGATTTTATCATTTACTCGTACAGTGAAAGCTCATTTTCTTGAACCAGAATGCTCTCAATGAGGTTATGATGCTTGCCGAGGCTACGCGACGGAGGCCTGTGTAAGGGTTGATGATTAGCTGTTGGTCTTCTCTACGATGATCACATCTGTTCAACCCTGGAATATTGCGGCAAAACATCGAAGCCACGTTATGCGGGGTCAATTTCCCTTGTCGCTGTGCTGTTAACCAATGAGCAGGCTAGATTTTGGATCTCATTTCAATTTCCCCTTTGATGGCACGGGCGGGGGAAATCTTGGAACCCAGTTTAACCCAGATCGCGTCCGCAGCTTGCACCAATGAATTCAGTACAAATAGTCCTAATGGGTAGGAATATATAGCAGTTTAGTTTTGGGAAGAAACATCGTCGGGATTAGATTAAATAGATTCCAAGGTTGGTGTAGTGGTTGGTGAAGCCGTCGCACCATGAATGCGGGATGTGATCAGGGATACCCCTGCTCGGAGAAGCCTATCTTCAAAAAAAGTACAGAACCGCCCGACATCGGTTTCCACGCCGCGAACATAGAGATGCTCTTTCAAACCCTAATCATATAAGACAAGTAAATAATACGTTCTGGATATACTAGTAATAATATCAGTTCCTTTTTATAGATTATAACACAGATACACAAGCCTAAAATTAAAAGCCTAAAGTTTCTAAAGGTTTCTAAATAAAGATAACAAACACTACAAACAAAGTAATATCTAAACTAGCAAGGTATTAACTTCTCCTTTCTATATCTTACTGTACCGTTACTACAGTACTTAATACTTCCTAGATATCTATCTAGAGTTAAGATAATAGATAAGTCTCAACATTAAGATTTACTTTTAGAATCTCTACTATTACTTATCATTATACTATAGCTTCGAATCTTATTAGATACTAAAGATAACTAGCTAATATCTCACAATATTACTCAGGTTATACTACTCTACAGATATCCACAATAACTAATTATCTTTTTAATAATAATTGTAATAGTTACTAAGTTGTCAGGCTAGAGACCTGTTGACTAGGCAAGGATATCGGATAGTGGAGATCAGATTGGACAGTTGATACACAGACTGATTCTTGAAGAGATCAAGAATCCTGGATGTTTGTAGGATCTTAAATACACTAGGGTTCAGGTGGGCCTCGATATGCAGGTGACTCAAAGAGGATTCAGCTTCGGATCGGCGTCGAATGCCTGAGGTGTTGTATACTCGGAATCCCGTGACAGCTGAAGTATCTCTCAGCAGTACCCAATTAACTTAACGACTATGTTTTCTTTTCCTATTCTGGATATGGCTGGTCCCCCTGAGATTTACTGACATTTTCATGTTTCTGCGAGGCGAGGCATTATTTTGCACATTAAGTTTGAGCCTGTTATAATTTGTTCTTAGATTTAGTTATATTTTTAGAAATAGAGAGGAATACTAGTATAGTACTCTTAGCTGTCTATCTCAGATTCCTATATCTAGAGTTTACTGTTTACTAGCAGTAATTTAATATGAAATGTTCTCAGTTTATAGTATACTTTCAAACTAATCTATAAATATAAGATCTGTATAGCTTCCTACAGTATAAGTACTAATATAAGAGCAAAATGTATTCTATAATTATTGTCTGCTACTGACTTAAAGCAAGAGTTAGTAGGCCAGATAACTAGGCCAAATAGCCAAAACTCTCTAAAGACTCGATTCGTCCAGTATTCTTGCTATGGATTATTCTCTAACAGATAGGTAGAGCAAGGGCCAGATATAGGACATTGTTGATTTAAGCACCTCAAAGAACAAAGCAAACATGTACCAAATTGAATAATGAGGGGATATTACAAAACCTCTTTATTGGCCTTCCAAACATTCTTTATAACAGTGCTTTGAACCAGGCTCAAAAAAGGCGTTGAGAATGGTGTGAAGCTTGTCGTCGACGCTGATTTACAGGAGAGGGGTGTTCTTCCCTGTGACACTGGGTCAGATCGTGCTATACTAAAAGGATATTTTCCAAGATCGAATTTTCAAAAGTTGAAAACACGATTGGCAGGTGAAGGAAGGTATAAATTCTATAATTGATGAGACAGTGAAGGAACGAGCATGAATAGTGAGGGCAATAGTGGCGGATTTAAGCTCCGAAGTAGAGGGTGAATGGAAGGACATACTAGTCGTGACACATGGTACTTTTATGAAGTTCTTAACACAGGATTGGCAAATTGATTTTGATCCCAAATTCCCGGCGGGGAGGTAGTTAGAATACTAATGAATGCATGAAAAGGATTTCAGGAAGCGTGCTGAGACGGCCCGGAATTACACTCTCCTTGTGTGAAGTATATGGAGACACTCGCTCAAACCAGATTCACTGTAACCAAGGCCCAAGCTGGGCTGGGACTTCGCATGGTTGACCTGTGTGGAGCGATCGGACACCGCATTGGTGCTAGCCTATCAGATGCTCCAACCAATCACCAGATAAAGTATTGACACATGGGGTAGTTGGAATGGTGCCAAGAGATATTGTGGCCAATCACTAGTCGCAGGCGACATGAAATTCTAAGCTAATGCTCATCCAATACACTTCGCTACATATATATTGAACCCTGGGACTTGCAACCAACTCAGTGGTCAAGTCAACAACTTCGATGCAAAAATTCTAATATGTTACTTCCCTCCCCTTTCTCGCGATATAGCGGGTCCATTAGCTCGCTGAAACAGAAGTGGCGCAGCTACGCCGAAACCAGACGGAATAGTCACGACGAAGATCCCCTCGCTCACCGCATGATCGACGTCTTTCTGCGTACATGGGACCTAGGATTTATTGCTTTCGGGGGCCCTCCTGTACACTTTCAAATTCTCCACGCCCGATTTGTGGAAGGGAAAGGAGGGAAACAGAAATGGGTGGATGAGCAGACTGTACCAAAGTCTACGTTATACATTTCTTTAGAGCCTTCTCTGACACTTTGCACAGTATCAGGAGCTCTTTGCTATCTGCCAGGGCCTTCCTGGCCCAGGCAGCACAAAGATGCTCTTTTGTCTTGTTCTACTCCATGCGGGAGTAATTCCGGCTATTATGGCATTTTTCCTTTGGAGGTAAGGGGTCTGCAAAACCTTTCGTTTGACCATACTAAATTAATTTTAGTCTTCCGGGGGCAATCGGCATGTACGCCCTCTCGGTTGGTATCCAGAATGTTAGCGAGAGCCTTCCTGGGCCGGTATACGCTCTCCTATCCGGGCTTAATGCTTCAACTGTCGGTATTGTCGCGGTTTCTGCAGTGCATCTCGCAGAAAAAGCGATTCAAGATAAAATTTCTCGCATTCTTATTATTTTTGGTGCATGCGCAGGCCTCTGTTATAACACTCTGTGGTACTTTCCGGTATTGATGCTTATTGGAGGTCTCACTATCGCTATATGGGATGGATGGTTGTTTTCCCTAATACACAGGACAAGACTTGCCTGGAAGAACAGGCATAGAAAACCAGCTGATTCAGAGGAGACGAACATAGATTCCACGCCGATGGACTCTATCTCACCCGGACAATTGGAGCGGAATGGAACGCTTCGGTCAAGGAAGGTTGATCCTGGTGGAGCTTTGCCACAATCCTCTGGGGCCTTGTTGAACTCATCGCGGCAGATAGAGAGTGAAGCAAGTCAACAACCGAAATATAGTATTCGCGTTCGGACTGGAGTTGCTATATTAATTATTTTCTTTGGTATTTTCCCTAAGCCGACTGCTACACTGATACTGGAACTAACGATGGAATAGCTTCCTTCATTGCAATTCTTGTCGCTAGAGCTAAATTGATGCCCCCTCCACTCCCGCTTGATCTATTCGCCGGCATGTACCTCGCAGGAACTGTGATTTTTGGTGGAGGTCCAGTTGTCATTCCGCTGCTTCGCTCTTATGTTGTTGGTCCTGGCTGGGTTTCTAGCCGTGACTTTCTGATAGGCTTAGCCATTATCCAAGCCTTTCCGGGGCCTAACTTCAACTTCGCTGTCTTCTTGGGTGCGCTAGCTCTCCAGCATTCGCAATACCCAACTGTCTTCGGCGGAATTCTAGGTGGGCTAGGCATTTTTGTCCCGGGAATTACCCTTGCCGTTGCAATCCAGAGTTTCTGGAGCGCGTTACGGAAGAGGAGGTCTGTGATTCGTTTCTTGCGAGGTGTCAATGCCACAGCAATTGGCCTGGTATTCACCGCTGTGTACCGGCTATGGGAGATTGGCTACTTGACCGCGGCTAATAGCGCTGGACAAAGCCTGGCAAACGACCCGTGGTGGTTAGTAGTGGCAACTGTGTCATATGCAAGCAATGCATGGTTTCGGTTGCCTCCTGCTGGGTCGATTATTGTTGGCGCAGTACTAGGTCTGTGCTGGTACGGAGCCGTAGGGCGGTAGTGTTGGGCAAAATTCTGTCAAAAACGACAGGAAAGGGTGTGCCAATCTATAATACATGTAAATAGTATACTATGTATCTGTGTCTTTTGAGTTACCATGAAATTTCTTCAAAGATTAGGCGTCTAATTTTCTCCCCCAATTGATCCATAAAGACGCCGGAATTTCATTTTCAAAGTTCGAACGGCTGACTATCTTCATTTCAAGGATGTAAAAGTGAAATATTTGAAATCAAATGATGCTAGATTAGATACATTTTCTACTTGTGACCGATATACAGATTCAAACACTCCGATTATAAACTACCATTATTTCCTTCGACAATGAGAAATGATTGGTTCCAGTTGTTCACATACCCTCACACTTGCAAACAATATAAGCGGCACAGAGATCGACAACACCGCCGAAGGATGCCCAAGTCTTCTTGGCGTCCAGGGTGACATCAACGCGAGGCTCTTCGGTAATAGTGCAGACAGTGGTCTGCTGGAAAGCAACGAGCTGGGCGCTCGATGCGAAGACGAGGCCATGCTTAGCGACAGCGGTGTGACCCCAAAGCTCTTGAACGGGGCGCTTCTTGCCATCAACTGGGACAGCAACATTGGAATTTGCGCCCGATTGGTCGTTGGCGAGTTGGACTGTGGCAGTGGTTCTCCACGAGGCTTCCGCCGGGGAGGCGAGGGAATGGAGGAGAAGAGGGCACAGGCGAGTGCGGCGGCGTTCGTGAACTGCATTTTGAAGATTGGTTTGTTGGTGGTGGTTATGACCGATTGAGGGACTAATTGGAAGTCTTGGAGAGGGTTGAGTTCAGAAATTCGAGAGAGAAGATGGGATATGATCTGATGAGAGGATCTTTGCTTTAACCAACTGGAAAACAGAGGCGGGATTGAAGGACTGTTATATAGATTTCAATATAATTTGTTCGCAGATTGAGATGAATGTCCGAAATAGGTTGTTTGGTTATTGCAAGCAGTGCTGCCGTCTTCGTCTTAGCTTGAGGGGTCGAATGCTTCATGGGATGGACCCAAACTACCGCATTCGGAAACCCGTCCAAATACTCCGTAGAAACCGTCATGATGAAGCATACAAACTGAACAAGTGACATATCGAACCATCGTTAATTGCCTTGGAATTCTTACGAAATGACTGTGATATGTTGATATGACACTGATCAACTGCGCTCGTGAATATACTATTTCAAAGTGCTCATGAGACCTGTCCGATTATACTATTAAGCCTAAAAAAGTCCCGGAAGCCAAAATATCTCCGTGCATGGCAGGTGAGAAGCCGGGGCACGGACACTTGCCGATCGCTGTCAAAAATGTATGGGTTCGGAAATGGAATCTCAAAATTCTGTTAGAAGGGCAAGGGGCGTGGCAAGTCAGTTCATGGAACGAACGAGCCCGCCACCGAATTGCGACCTCCGCACCCCTCACAACCATGCCAAAAAGTGGCTTCTGAGGAATGCTACGACGCCGGAATAGGAAGTGGCATGTTTCAAGGGGCTTTCAGGCCACAAGGCCAACATGCGGATCAGCCGAGGCTTGCATTCCTCGGGTAATTCCAGAACACGACACATTACTTTCCTTCAGGGCAATGCCAATGAGCGGTGAAGAAAACTTGTATATGCACAGCATAAGACTCAAGCGATGTTAGCTTGCAGCTGCTTTTACTAGCTGATAATGTGGCGTCTTACGAGATGAACTGGCTAAAAATAATAAGCAGAAGCTGATCGCAGGCTCAAGAATCCTAAACTATTTATCTTCACCTTCCTAGAAGAAATCTATCATGTGAGGTAGTATTGACTCATCAGTCTATATCTTAAATGGAAGATAAAATCTAATGGGTTGGGCATTTGCTTCAAGTTCTTCCTAATTTATAGGAAAATTGTGATTCCAGTAACGATTAGTTTTAATATGCCAGGGGCACATTGCGGGGTAGGGTCTCATCGGTCCGTCCCGCCCCCCCTTGAATGGTTGTTTGTCTTCGACATGTAGAACTAAAAATATATCTGTGCATGCATGAAAACTAATGATCTAATCCAACCAGAAAGCAGAAACATGTGTAGTGCTTCATACTAGCATCGGGTTATACTAGGAAATAAATCCATATCATGTTACCAAGCTAATGCCACTGGAATATGCGGTCATCTCTGGATCTTGGCGGCGGGAACAGCGGGAAATTGGCATGATATTATTGAGGGAAAAGCGTGCCGAGCGAAAGGTGACATTGACCCTATTAGCGTTGTGATTTCTCGGATAGAATTCGACTATATTGGGCCAACTTTTGCAGAAACCCCACTTTAAGCGATTCTTCGTTTCATCTTCACCGAAAACTGAAGTTGGCTCATTGATGAGGAGAAATCCAGATACCATTAACTCAATCTGGTATCACACGTCAGAAATTGAGATACAGATGTATGAAAATAGACGTCGGATGAATTGACTTAAAAAGCATCGTCATCGCATCTCGAACTCCAAAAAAAATATTAACCATCTTCCCAAAACTTCCAATTCTTATACAAAGCACACCTTGCAATCTTCAAGATGCAATTGAAAGTCACTTTGGCTGCGGCCATGCTTGCTCTGACTACTCAGGCTACTCAGATTTTCAGCAACAAGGGAACACTCGCGGGCTGGGATGCTACGAATCAAGAGCATTCGGGTACCGTCCAGGAAGTGACCAATGTCTATTATGAAGGTCCAACCGCCTTGAAGATGACCCAGGTATACGACTCCAGCTATACCGGAAGATACCACTCCGAGGTTGTCAAGAACAATGTCTATAAGCGCGGCGACACTGGTTTCTACGGCTTCATGTTCCGCCTGCAGGAGAGTTGGCAGACCTCTCCAGCCCAGTCTTATAACATCGCTCAATTCATCGCCGACTTCACCGACACAGGCTGTGATGATTGGATGCCTTCCAGTATGGTGTGGCTTGTCGGGGATCAGCTGTATACCAGAGTCAAGTATGGGACCATCTGTGCACAGAAGATCACCACTTTCCCCAATCTGGCGACCGTGTCAGCTGGTGCGTGGCACAAAATTGAGATTCAATCCAGCTGGAAGACCGATGGTACCGGTTACTTTAAGCTGTGGTTTGATGGCACGAAGGTTCTGGAAAAATACGATATCAACACCACTATCGAAGATGACCGTGCATTCCAGTTCCGCGTCGGACTCTATGCCAATGGCTGGCATGATGATGGTGGCATGAAGGGTACACAGGGCACTCGGCAAATTTGGTACGATGAGATCGCAGCTGGCACCGTTTTTGCCGATGCCGACCCCGACCAGTGGTAATCCTTTCCCCAAGAGCCCATACGGCTACGTGTGGCTTTTATTGGGACACAAGTTAATTGGACACTCACGCCGTGGTGGAGGGGGACATTCCTTTGAATAGTTGAGTGTTCGATGATACCTTGGGCTTCAGGTGTCACTTGCAGCCAGACAAGCCTCAATTAGATCTTGACTATTTCCAATATGGTTTTCTATCATCTGACACGTTGTGCATATTCCATTCCTGTACATATTGTAGCATCAAAAGCGCCACCAATAGATCTAGGAAATTCGAGGGTATACTACTCTCAACGGCCCTATTACCTATGGCAAACAACTAGAAATGAACGGTCTGCTAATTATAATATTTCACTATTCAGGTTCTAGTTTTCGATTACTATGGCGGAAAGGAATAGTGGCCTGCCACACTACATAGAAGCAGCTGGCTCGTTGAATCTGCCATAGGTATTTAGGCTGCCCGTCTATATCTGTAGACTGCCAAGGGCTGTACATAATAGAACAATGATACTACTAGTAAAAACAACATTCAAGGAACTAGTTGAATAAATGAAAGACAGGGTGATATGACCGAGTAACACCCAAGGTAGTACTATAAAGCAAAGCTGACATTAAGAACCGTAAAAGCTACTAATAAGCCTACCCGGCTGGGTACCAGGGAAGATTCGAAAACCGGACGGATGGTCCAATAAAATGTATATGCATGGAAGCAATAGACCACAAAGCCTTTGCTTGAAATCAGTAACTATCTAGGTACTAGTACTATTGCACCGGTTGTCAGTATGGAGTGTGGAAGGCCGCTCTTTCTTTCGCAAAGTACCTGCTCCATTAAGGAGTCAAAGTGGGTTTACTGAGGTTTTACTTCGGGAGCCGTTCCCGAAGACAAGCAGCTCCCTGCGAGAGATATCCTGGACGCCCACTTCCGGCTATGCGAGACCCGGCATGCTTCCGGCTTCACCGAACAGTTCGAGTCAAACGTGAGAATTTGGGACATCATAAAGCGGCGCTCTTGTGGTCATGCTCTACTAGAAAATGGATCGGCCGACGTGGCTGGCTTGCTTCAGACCGCATTTTCCGGTATGACTAAATGTATAGACCAGGATGTCATCTTTAATACATGATGGGAAAGCTCAAAATTCTTCTTCTTTTTAATTTTCGCCTCTGTATTATCAGTTTTCCTTTCACCTCCACTTGAGAAACCCTACCAGAATTGACAACCTCATCAAATATCCCACCATCAATCACCACCATGGCCACAACCTTAGCAGCGTCCATAACAAGCTCACCAGCAATGAAATGCAGACTCCTGAATTGTCTGACGTATTGAGCAACCCCTACCAAGTGAATAAATCTGCCCCACGTAGAGTGAACTAGTTGAGTAAAACTCGGCGATCGGGCAATATTGCCCGAGTCGAATGCGGGGGGTTTATTTCCCCTCACGGCCGCAACACACCCCGCATCCATAGAAACAAGTACAAGGATCACCGGAGGGTCAAACCACCGCGTTTTGACATTTGCCGCTGCGACACAATTCCGAGCTGATCGTACAAATAAATCCAAATACCCCGCGCGACTCGCCCGTCAGACACAAACCTCCCCAACATTTTGACATTGTCCATTTAGCTCAAAATGACGTCCGCTACCACCATGCAGGCATTGAACTACCTCGGGCCTTACAAGGTTCGCGTGGAAGAGGTGGAAAAGCCAAAGTTGCAGCATCCTGATGATGTTATTGTCAAGGTCACCACTGTGAGTTATATCTTGAGTTTCGCTAGTGAAAAGCGCAGGAGTTGACCTGAGATCTAGGCTGCTATCTGCGGGTCAGACT
Organism: Penicillium cosmopolitanum; assembly: GCF_028827165.1. Lineage (NCBI taxonomy): Eukaryota > Fungi > Ascomycota > Eurotiomycetes > Eurotiales > Aspergillaceae > Penicillium > Penicillium cosmopolitanum. The sequence goes on along the minus strand of NW_026622682.1, from coordinate 1,848,500 downwards.
TGCAGTAGGTTAAATGAAAGGGGATGGAGCGATGAGTTTTCGACGTGCGAAACTTACCTGTCTTTAGCATGTACGAAGGGAGAACGGCCGCGGAGCCAGGAATAACTTTCGGTAAGATTTCCACGCTGAACCAACTGTCGACAATCACTGAAAAGGCAAAAGGACACGAGAATATGGGAATCGTTGAGGAGCTCGGAGAGGGAGTCACATTATTGAAGAAAGGCGACCGTGTTGTGATGCCATTCAATGTCGCCGACGGCCGCTGCCGCAACTGCGAGGAAGGAAAAACGGCTTTCTGCACTGGTGTCAATCCCGGATTCGCAGGTGGTGCATACGGTCAGAAAAAGTCCATGGTACTACATGTGGTTTCTATGGCAGTTCTCTAACAGCTTGCAGGTTATGTCGCCATGGGCCCTTACCGCGGAGGACAGGCACAGTATATTCGTATCCCATATGCCGATTTCAATGCTCTGAAGCTCCCCCCAGGCAAGGAGCACGAGTCCGATTTTATTCTTCTTGCAGGTATGTCGAGCAACAGCATTTGCATTTTGGTCACTTCCAAGTTTACTAATTCCCGCGACAGATATTTTCCCCACCGGTACGATATCCCTTTCCGCACTACATTTCCCCCATGACTTACAAGGTTCTCACAGGCTGGCACGGTGTCGAAATTTCCGGGTTCAAGTCAGGTGAAAGCATTGCTGTCTTCGGCGCCGGTCCTGTTGGTCTGATGGCGGCGTACTCGGCTGCATTGCGAGGAGGATCGAACATATACGTGGTTGATCGTGTCGCCGAGCGCTTGGAAGCCGCGAAGAAGATTGGGTGCATTCCAATTGATTTCACAAAGGGCGATGCAGTTGACCAGATTATCGCGCATAACGGTGGTGAGGTTGACCGGTCCATCGACGCTGTCGGCTACCAGGCAGTTGGTTCCGACGGCTCCTCCGAGAAGGCCAACATTGTTCTTGAGAACATGATTCGGGTGACTCGTGCTTGTGGTGGACTGGGAATTTCCGGGACTCTACGTCCCTAGGTAAGTTCTCCGTTGTACTCATACTTGGTTGCTTCATGTTTTTGACGTTTACTCAGCGACCCTGGTGCCGCCGACCCTGCTACTGCAAATGGAATGATCAGCTTGAGCTTTGGAAAGCTTTTCGAGAAGGTATGTCTTTTGAATATTTGGCAATATCCAGAGCCTTTTGAAAAGAACATTCTGACTTTCTCCTTCTAGGGCCTTTCTATGGGTACCGGACAGTGCAACGTGAAATCCTACAACAGATATCTGAGAGACCTTATAATCGCCGGAAAAGCGAAGCCTAGCTTCGTAGTATCACACGAGCTAGGATTGGCCGATGCGGAGATGGCATACGATAAGTTCGACAAAAGAGCAGACGGTTTCACAAAGGTTTTACTACACCCCAATGGTGGTTTCTGAGGCGCGGCACAGGTAAATGAATAACTGCCATGATTAAGCGCAATGCTGCCACTCATCGGCCCGAACTCTAGCCTTATCGCCGGCTACATACCAGAATGAAATATTCCTTCTCTCCTATTTTGCAGTCTTGTGTCTTGTTGCCCAGTTTAGCAGCCCTCAATGAAAAGTAGCTAAACCCGCTTTTTTATTTTTATTTTTATTTATTTTTTTATTTATTATTTTTATTATAGAAAATAAATATAAATGGCTGTCTTAGATACTCAGAATGCATTGGATATGATAAAATAGCCCGGCCTCTATTCGTGTATAAACAATGTGATTCCAAGCTTCCGATGTTAGTTAACGATTGAGAGTGAAATTCTCCGTATCAATAATAGCCCAGCTTGATTTATCACGCAATTTAGCGCGGGGTAAATCAGACAACACAAGAAAGAAAAGTGGGATGTGAATAGCTACCAGTCTCTTCTCCGCATCTCTTGACATCAGATCGCGGAGCACGGAGGACTTGATCAATTCTGCGAGGCAAAGTTCGCCGACGAAGGACCCACTCTACCCCAAAGTGTTAAAAAACGCCGCACCCGCTTCCAATTTGACCATTCACAGCCCGTGAATCAATAGCCGTGCCCCACTCATCCTGCGGGAATTATTCCCATTTTGGGAACAGGTCAGCGTTGCCCCGATCTGGGCGAGATGTAGATCCCAGCGCAACGAAAGTGATAAATAAATTTGGTCGCGTCTAGCTCCAACTGTTGCAAAACTTTTGGAGAACTATAAGTTAAGAATCACACACTGCAGAATGGGAATCACACGCCATAGAACAACCTGGGGAGTGGATAAGGGAGGTCCCGGTCTCGAAAATTGGAAAGCCTGGTTTCCAGAGCTCAAGAAGCACGGTTACAGTATGTGCGCATTCTATCGATACAAACGAATAGTCCCTGTCAAATCATGAGCTGATCTTGGGTATTCTTCAAGATGGCGTTGAGATAGATATCCATCAGCTGGACCCTGTTGCCGAGTTTCCGCGCCTGAGAGAACTGCTAGACCAGGTTGGTTTGGAGATGAGTGTTCTGTAAGTTTCCCTCGAAACCCAGAAAAGTACCGGAGAACTAATATGGGAGCAACAGAGCCCATAGTTCTTGGGTTGGATACGTCGGTCCTAGACCTGTTGGTCTAGATGCCCAACACCATCTCCAAAACTACCGCGATGTTCTCCAATCAACAGCGGTGCTACGACCGGTTGCCATCAACTTCCAATCGGGACAGTAAGGACTCAAATAACTAATTTGCTTGCCCAAATTGAATACTCACCGGAGATATAGGGACACATGGACCGTCGAAGAGTCGGTCAAATTCTACCAAGGCACCCTGCAAGTCGACAAGGAGCTCGGTCTGACTGGCCATGTCTTTCACGAGACCCACCGCAATCGATCGCTTTCCACACCATACCACTCGCTACAAATTCTCCAAGCTGTTCCTGAGTAAGGATCCAACAACCAAGCCCCTGGCGACACATCGAAAGAAAAAACTGACACACCGCAGGTTAAAAATCACCGCCGACTTCTCCCACTGGATGGTTTGCTGCGAGCGTATTCTGGACATCAGCGATGAGGACCGCACACTGTTGGATGAGGTTATCCCACGCGTAAGTGAAAATAAAGAGAATCCTTGCATGTTCAAGCCACTGAAAGCTGCTTAGGTTGGTCATCTCCACGCAAGAATCGGAACAACACAGGCATCACAATGCCCGGAGCCCCTCAACCCTATCTTCGAACAAGAGAGATTGTGTATGGAAAGGTTGTGGACCAAGATCATCGAAAGCTACCTTGAAAGGAACGGGCCCAATGCGAGCCTTGTCTTCGTACCGGAATACGGGTAAGTTGCTCCTCCCCACCGCATGCGATGATGGTGATGCTAACTTTGGATATATTTTAGTCCCTTCCCTTACCACCCATACGGAAGTGCCAAGGCGTATGGAACTGTAGCAGACGAAGAAGGGGTACGCCTCGAAGCTCTTTTCAAGCAGGTCATTGCGAGAAAGTCTGGTGCTTGAATATGAGGAAGACATCGCATCTAGATTGGCTGGCAGGGCGTACTGGCGGATCAGACATAACGATAGTCGCACTTTTATGAATATCAAATGACAGAAAAATAAACAACACTTCCAAGTTCTCGCGGTCGCCTTCAAGTGTTGCTATTTAGAAGTAATTCAGTATTCTCGAATGCCGATAACCGGCCGGCAAAGAGGCTGGCTGAGAAGCTGCCAGGAACGGTGCGACATGGCTGCAGTACTGCAGTGCTATATCACATCGTCCGTGCTCGCAGACCAGTGAGAGACGGGGGATATTAGAAATATCAATGTCGATCAAGGGGAAAATGGGCTTCCCCGGCGGAGATCGACAGATGATGACTCAGCCTCTCCGCGCTTACCTCATCCGCCGAGAGCTTCCAGGCCCGCCAACCTTCAACTTCCAACTTCCAACCTTTCCAGCCCGCTAGACATTGACCATTCGGTGATTGTACCATTCATTCTGCCCTCACCTTATTTGTCCTTAACCCTGGACATTGTCCGCCCTTCAATCACGATTCCCATCCAGTGTGCACCGGATCACACTCGACGCAAGCAGTCACGCCTGCGATCGACCTGTCGACCGCAGGCTGCAGTTCCTTTCGCTTTTGCCTAGGCGGATTCCAAACCGCGGCCGCCGGGCTTAACCTCCATCCTTATTCACGACCATGCCGGCCACAGATCGCACTGCTGTCAAACGCCGCTCCTCTACACAGCATTACCAGACCTTTGATACCCCGCCACCGAAGTCGCGTGGGCGACCCAATTCCGGCCAGTCGGAGTCCTCCGGTGAAGGTTCCTACGATGCGCACCATGAATCGCCTGACCAAACTGGTCAACAATCACCATTGCCCAAGCGCCAAATGGCGGTGCTGGCAATAATCGCTCTGGCAGAGCAGACCGCACTGAATTCCATCAGTCCGTACCTTCCCGACATGGCATCCACATTCCCCGAGGTGAAGTCGTCTGAGGTCGGCGTATACGTTGGAACGATCGCTTCGGCGTTTGCATTGGCGCAGCTTGCAACCAATTACTTTTGGGGTTCGCTGTCTGATCGCATTGGTCGCAAGCCGGTCATTTTACTTGGAACCTTTTTGACGGCGCTATGCTTTATTGCATTTGGCTTTTGCAAGACCCTTTGGCAAGCGATCCTAGTCCAGGCGATGATGGGAATCGTCAATGGCAATCAAGGTTTGGTGTCGACTTGTCTCGGTGAGATTACCGACCGAAGCAACCAATCGCAGGCATTCACATATTTGCCAGTTCTATACGGCGTCGGAGGTATCACAGGCCCGCTCCTGGGAGGATTGCTGGTCTTCGAGCGCAATCCATTTACCGGAAAGAAGAGCACTTATCCTTACCTTGCGCCGAACCTCGTCTCCGCTGTAATTCTTCTGTTGGACTTGGTAATCACCGCCTTATACTTGGACGAAAGCCTGGAGGACGCAGACACCCTCCCGAAGATTGGCAAAAAGGTTCGCAGCCTTTTCACCTGGCTTTGGCAGTTCACGGGATTTGCCCCGAGGCCAACTTATGTTCGCATACCCCAAGCCGTTCCTTACCCACACTTCCGCCACAGCAGTACCGACAATGACGAACACGACAGCGATCTGGACTCCGCATCCGAGGTGTCAAGTCAAGCTGGCAATCACGAGGAACTGACCTGGGATGAGATATTCACACGGGACACGGTCTTGTTGCTGTTGACATATCTCGTTTTTGCTTTTTGCAATGTCTCCTTCAACTCCCTGTTTCCAATTTTCGCGCAGGCCAAGCCACCCGCTGGCCGTCACCTGACGCCGTCTGAGATCGGTCTCTCCCAGGGGTTTGCTGGTGCTGTCACGATTATCTTCCAGATATGCATCTTCAACCGTCTGCGCGATAAGATGGGTAATCGCTGGTCATACCGCGCTGGTCTTTTTGGATTTGTTCTCTCATTCCTCCTCATGCCTTTTGTTGGATATAAGACCGAGGAGAGCAAGGGGCTGACAGGAAAGTCTGCACTGATGGCCGTCGAGCTTTGCCTGGTGCTACTGGTCAAGACTGTCGCTTCGGTTGGTGGTCTGACCAGTGCGCTTTTGCTGGTAAGTCTCTTTCTTAAGATCCCGATAATTTTTGGTTTCACCTACTCACTCCCACTAGATCACAAATTCCGCTCCAAACCATGCAGTTCTTGGTGCTCTTAACGGCCTTGCACAAACTCTTTCCGCGGCCGGACGTGCCGTCGGCCCCTTCCTCTCCGGAGGACTTTTCTCATTGACCTCCAAGATTCAACCGAAGGGCGAAGCCCTGGCCTTCGGTGTATTTGGAATAGTTTCTTTCATCGGATTTCTGATGAGCTTTGGTATCCGCGGTCGATCACTGGAAGCCGATGGCTGGGGAGAAGACAGCGATGAAGATGATGAGAATTACAAGTCAGATGACGACGAGCCCAACGGTGCCTAATTTCTACCCGATCGCTGCGCTTCACATATCCACCGACATGACTTGACGAACTCAATGCCTCCTCAGCCCCCTTCTTGCATTCCGATTATATCACTTTGCTCATTCGCGATGAATCGGCCAAGCATTTTCATTATTACAGCGTGTTTTTCTACTACGATTTTCCTTTTTCCCACTTCCCATTGGACATAGACGCATTTTGGGATGGCTGTCTGACTATCGACCCCGTAAAACCATGCTATGCTCCCTATTATTATATTAGATCTTGAGCAATTGAAGTATTACCCGCGGGCACGTCCTTATTGTACATTCACTATGTACTCACTTATCTTTCCTCTATCAAGTCGTATGTCATCCGAAGGAGAGATTGGTACTAAGTCAGGTTTTACAGTCCCGAGGATCGGGTTGCAGGTCGCACTCGGCACGGCCCGTCTGTTCCACGTGGGTCCGGTTGGAGGGGATCGTATTTGGTGAGAAGAGATTCGAGTTCATGCACTCACTCCTTGAAAATCAGCGCGAGATTTGAGTATCCTAGCTACCAAATTACAACATTGAAAATGAGTACTATTATATTGCTTGGGATACCCTTTGTTCTCGCATTCCCGAGTGTGCATTATGGACTCGTAGTAGATTTTCAGGCAACATTAAAAGGACATCAACCCTGGAAGCGCGCACTATTTCCCCGGTGTCCTCTAAAATAATGGTCACGCTTCAAATTCTTTTTATATTAGTGCATCGTAAATAAAAAGTCCGATAATCTAGGTGTAGGGTCTACATATAATGATAGAAGCTAGAAACTTGTTATAACAGCATTTCAAAATTTATTGAAGGTTCTTGGAATACCCTATCATAGGCTGTGGAACCCAAGCCCTTTCAGTGAGGGTTGTCCCAGATTGCTGATGAGTAAATTATAATTTTTCCACATTCAAAAGGGGGAAAATCCAAATTAAAGTAAAACGAATCACACTTTGACTAGACAAGAAAGGAAAGAAAATACATAGTTGGGAGGTGGGAGACTTTTGCACCTTCACGGACAAAGCCAGTTCGATGAGAGAACATGAACATGATGAACACCAATGCATGTGCGGGTGAGTGCCACCCATGCTTAGTCTCTTTGTGGGAGGTCATTCCATTGATAAATACTCTTGCATTATATGTTCGCGTTCAAATACGGTACAAAAGATGGTCCAAGAAGTCTTTGTTACATTTTTGGGGGGAATCTTTGATAAACCTTCAATTGTGTCCCAGGTCCAGGAATCCACGGAGATCAAAAATATCACAGCAAGGACACCATCATTTCAAGAAACTCCAGAAAAAACCTAGAAAGCCTGCTTGGCTCATGTATGATTTAGAACTGTCAATTTTTCAAATAGAAAATATCTTATTATCCCAAGTACCTTCTCGGATCACCAGCTCCCACCCGGGACCCGGACAACCTCGAACATGATCGAAAGACCCTCAACCCCGATCTGACCCTTGACAAAACTTCAAAAAGCCTTCCCATCCACCTTTTTATTCCGGCTACCTCCCATTTCTCAACTGCCCTTATCCCACTTCACTGTCCCTTCCCTTTCCCCATTTCTCCCCTTCCCCCATCCTTCACCAATCCTCACCAACCCTTGACCTCATAGCTCACCCCCATTTTTTTACTCGTCGTGTACGGAGAAAGCATCGGTCAGTCATACTCTGCTGAATTTCTGACCGTTCCGTCTCGACTTGCCTTCTTTGACGAAAAACAGCCAAACAACGATTTGAGACCAAGTCAAGACCATGGAGCGTTCCTTTGTTGACCTCACCGTGGAAGACCCCCGCCGTGATGAGCCACCAATTCCCCCTACTCCAAGTAAGTCATAGCATCGAAGAAGTCGTTGGAACGCCTTGCTGACTTTAGCTCAGCTGTGAGATTCGGGCATCTCTGTGGATCGAACTCTACACCTGGACGGGCAACATCATTTGCAGCTCCCGTCCTCACACCACCTCCCTCGAACTCGCGAAAGCGTCCTAGAATTCTGAACTCAGAAGACCCTGAGATAGATGGACCCCAAAAGAGACGTCTCATACCGGCCAAGGAGCTGAAATCAGTGAAGCGGGTGCTATTCTCATCCGACGGCTCCCCTTCTCGCCCTCAAGCCGCCATCCGCAGAGACACAATGAACAGGAGCCAGGTTCCCGAGCCAGAGTCGGGGTCAAGATACAGAGCACGAGTGAATTCGGATGGCAGAAAGCGCTCCAAGCGCGCTATAGATCTTACAAAGGGACCCGAACCGGAACAAAGTGAGGACACAGTGAGAAGGTTGGGTAACCCGCCTCGCTTGATTCAGAGCATTTTGATCAAGGACCTGCCATTCCAACAAGATGGCGTGACATTTGAAGTTGGCCTGGACTTAGAGCTGGAAGACGAATCATTTTTCCGAATAGAAAAGATCACCCGGCATGGCCATCGTATTCTGTTCAAGGGCCGCCGGCTTTTTCATCCAAAGGCATTCAACAACAACAAACTCCCGAATATCATCCCACATGCCCGAAATGAGCTCATCTGGGTGCCTCAACGGACAAGTCAAGTTCTACCTGACAAGGTGGTTGGCATTACCAAGGTCGTCTTCACCAATGAGCGTTCCCTATGGGGAAAGGCTCGAGTGCGGACATGTCGTCTGAAGGTATTCTACTCTTATCGTGACTCAAATCATGACAACCCGGTGAAAAATGCGAATTGGGTGGTTCGAGATTTGACGTTCGAGGAGTCAGACCCCGGAACAGGACTCACCAACAAGCAACTGCGCGAGAAATGGAGAGGCCCCACCACACCATTCGGTGAAGCAAAGGTCGGTGCCATCGTTGGAACCATTCAGCGTCGATGTGATGATTCACCTGAGATCATTGACCTCGACAACATTCTTCCGACACCGCCGCCATCTCCACCTACCTCATCAACTCATATTGACCTCACCTCGGAAGGCCAGAATGCGTATACGTTCGGTGATGGATTCTGCGGAGCCGGGGGTGCATCTTGCGGGGCAAAGCAGGCAGGGTTGAAAATCAAGTGGTCCTTCGACATCAACGAGTACGCGATGAAATCATACGGTCTCAACTTCCCGCGAAATGAGACTAAGTCCCGGAGAATGGAGGCGCATCATTTCTTCCAGAAGCCGATGCCTTTTCTGCGAGTCGATATCATGCATTGCTCACCTCCATGCCAGACCTACTCCCGGCGCATACAGTCAACAACGAGGAGAATGACGACCGCAACTCCGCATGTCTGATAGGTATTCGGCAAGCAGTCGAAAGAGTCCGGCCTCGCATCCTCACCATGGAAGAGACTTTTGGTCTTGAGCATGACGCTCATAGGCCCAACCTAAATCGGGTCATAATGGATTTGATTGAGCTGGGATACTCGGTGCGATGGGAAGTTATCAAGCTGGCCGGGTACGGAGTGCCGCAGATACGAAAACGGCTCATTCTTATCGCCGCAGGGTAAGCTCTCACTGGCTATTCCTTTTTCCACGATCATTCGATTGAACTGATTCCTATAACTGACCGATATTTAGACCAGGAGAGAATCTTTGTGAGTTCCCTCGCCCGACCTTCGGCGGGCCAGGTCAACCAAGACTCCGAACGATCCGCGATGCTATCTACGACTTGCCTATCGACTCTCCAAATCACGACGTGGCGACTCGACTGCGACGGTGGTCAAGAGAGTACCGCAAGGCATTGGATTGGGATGAGCAAGCGAAGACAATAACCACGGCTGGTGGACAGGAGAACTATCATCCTGATGGGAGACGAACATTCACAGATCGGGAGATTGCCTGCCTTCAAACGTTTCCACGAGATTATCAGTTTTACAAGACAGGCGCCCGAAAGCAGATCGGCAATGCGTTCCCTCCCATGGCTGCAAGAGCTATTTACGAGGCAGCTAAGGAGTCTTTGCGAAAGACTGATCTGCTCGAAAGTGTGGACAGACATATGAGGATGTGAACTGTGTGATGGAGAGAAGAACTGGATATGAACATGATACGAAGGGCTGGACATGCGCACATGGACGGACCGAAATCTTAGATATTGCATTCACCATCAAGAAACGCATAGCATTCGTGAAGGTGGAGCATCTGAATGACTGTATGTCCAGTCATCACATGAAGAAAGACTGCATTTCGGATAGATAGATAGCTCTGAGAGTAGCTGTTGAATATCCTAGCCATTTATGATCACGCGAATGATCAAGTTTTCTTTCCCAATCCGAGTCTCCTTCGATGGCTGCTCTACCCGCTAATCATATTTCCAACCCATTCCACAATCACGGCCATCATTTTTCGCATGATCTCCAACGTGAGATCCTCGTGTACGACAATTCTCATAGCTTCGATATCCGAGCCATCTTTGCCCCAGCCTTTGATCGTGTAATCTGTAAAATATTGTCTTAGTATCTTTCGTAGAAATATTTCATTCCACAAAATTGAAGGACCACGTGGAACCGAAAGGTTCATCTTATATAACGCGTCGCTAAGGACTGACATGTCAAGGACGGGATACTTTTCCTTGGTCGGATTCTCTCGCCGATGAAATCTCTCATCGGTTGAGCAAAGCTCTCCCCAAGTACATGATCCCGACCATCTTTATACCGATTGAGGAGCTACCGTTGACTATGTCAAAAAGGATTGATCGGCAGCATCTTCGTAAGGAGATATCGGAGATGAACCAGACCATTATTCAGAAGTACCGCAAAGGAGGATCTATCGATACGAACTTGATTGAAATACCAGCTGAGAGGTCCATTGCAATTACGATCAGCAATACAATTGCCGATATTCTCGCGGAAAAGACGAGGCCTACGAGCAGTCGCTGCGAGGCAAGGACTTTTCTCTCAGCAAGATTGGGCTCACGTCTATGCAATTAGTCTCCCTGGCCAACCCGATAAAAAGAAAATATGGAAAAATCATTGAAATTCAAAGCTCGCGCCAACCGAAATTGACAGCCTGTGGCATTGAAGATATTCTCACAAACCCGTCGGACACACCTGGCAATGCAAGTCCATCAAGAGATCTATTAGATGAGCTCGCCAAATTGAAGTCCAAATTAAAGCTACGCAAGAAGGCGGTCTTTTTCCGGCTTTCTGGGGAGCCAAATCCTGCGATTTCTTTTAAAGAACCCGGAAATTGGCCAAATAATCGGCTTAGTTCGCTCAAGTGATGAGACTCAGGCTAGAAAAAAAGGTACAACATCAGGCCGAGCTGGGAGAATGGTGGCAGGTCTCATTCCATGAAAAAATTGAGATATGGCTCGGTGATCTCAGCAAGCCTGGGCTTGGTCTACAGGAAGACCACAGGCATCGGCTTTTTGGAAATAGAGATATCGACGGGGTTGATGGTATCATTCACAACGGAGCCCGAGTAAACTGGCTGGATGACTATGAGGATCTCGAGGCAGTGAATGTTCATTCCACAGCCGATATTCTCTCGGGGCTGTCCGGTATGCGCATTCCTTGCCAGCTCATATACGTTTCTGGTGGTTACCTTTCACCAAGCCAAGAAACCCATGCGAGTATCGCCAAAAGGCTTGCCCCTGCGTCCGGGTATGATCAGACCAAGTTCATGTCAGAGCTTCTCGTCAACGAGTACAACCAACATTTACATCGACAAGGATCATCTGCGCCGAGAGCTCGGACAGTCATCCCTGGTTTTATCGTAGGGACACGCGAGGAAGGCATCGCACATACGGAAGATTTCCTCTGGAGATTTGTGTACAGCATCGTTCGACTTCGAGCTATAATTGAAGAACTTGGTCATCTCACGGTCGCTGGGGTTGACCAGGTGTCAGAGCTGGTTTCAAATGTCCTCTTCTACCCGAACGACTACGAATCTGATCCGTTAACTTGCCTCGATGGCATAAGTGCCTCGGCACTCTGTGACATTGTGAGCGAAAAATTAAATATTCCAATCACACGTATTCGTCATGACCAATGGATGCAAATACTACGGCGTAATATTGAAAACGCAGAAGTTGACCATCCATTCTCACCAGTGATGCAGTGGTTTGACGAGAATATGTGGTAATTTTGAGGGGGCAAAGAAGAAAGGACCGAGAACTCTCTCTTTTTGACGAGTGAGATTAGTGCAGCGATTGAGAAGAGTTTGGAGTATATGACCCTGGTAGGATACTTATCGACAGAGAAAGGGGACCCGAACTTGAAGGTGGATCAGACTGGAGTATTTAGGCGCTCCTAGACACATCTTACAAAAATTTTGAAGGCTAGATTTTTTCCGCAAACCGATTTTGTGGATAGAAAGAACTTGAGGCATCTTTATTTCTATTTAGTAGTTTGTTGAAATGTTGTAAATGTCGTAAATACTAACAAGTCCTTTGTTTACTTCTCCTATATGCATGACGTCATGACGCCAAGCCCGCAAATTCCGCCCGCCGGCACAACGTCAACTTCAACAACGGCCGACCACCGGGTTACTCCATACTGAAAATATCAGAAACCCCTTGCTACATTATGCCACGTAATGGCTGAGCCGAGGTCACAGGCAAGACGTGGCCGTCAAAGGCGCCCTCGTGTCCCAGATTCGCAGCGGCAAAGGACCGCACAGGCGTGAGTTTCCGCCCTTGTCATTTGCCAGTAGACCTAACGCACTGACACGTACTTTCTAGTTGCTTGCCGTGTCGCCAACATAAAGAGAAATGTATAACCCCCCCCAGGAACTGTCGCATTATCATAACCCCAATCAGCTAATATGACTTTGGGGATTGGCAGGCGGCGGTGGCAATCCTTGTGATCGTTGCCAGCGCTATCAACGAACATGCCGATTTGATAATGTTCGAGTACAAGGGAGAAGATCCGTCTTGACTGACGCTGAAGGGTGAGTCGAATTGTCTTGCTTCGTGTCAATCTTGCTTTCGAACATTGGCTAATGTTACGGTGGCAGAAATCCGACTCCGGAGCTTACAGCAAGGGAAATTCAGATGAAGCGAATCATCACCCATTTCATGGGTAATATCTCGCTGGAGCCTGCTCACCTCGAATCAGTTGCAGACGGTTTGGATGAGAGACAAGGCGATGATGATGGCAATCCATCTACAATCACACAAGACCTTGCCCTGGCCAAGGATTACTCCTTAGATCCCCTCTCTACAAACACCATGCGTGGGTCAAATTCGCTTTGTTCCATGAAGAATGGATCTAACATGTTATGGCAGACTATTCTGGAGAGCTTTCCCATTGGAACTTTTCGAAGATGCTCGAGCGCCGACTTCAAAGTCTAGGCAACGGCACCAAGCCAGGAAGGGGCGAGGTAAGATATGCAAAAAATGCGTTCCATTTTGAATATACTAATTTGGAGCATCTAGATTACTGGGGACACTGGAAATGGCTTTTTTCGAGCGACGGGCCTGCAGTCTTCTGGCTCGTGCATATCATTAGCCAAGCAGTACTTCCCACCAAGGCCCATCGCTGATTTCTTGGTCAAGACATTCCTAGAGTATGCCTTGACTAATTATTTCTATTTCGATCAAGATATTTTTTATCGCAAACTAGAATACTATTATGACTTGGAAGGGTCGCTGACTATCAATGACGCTGGCTGGGTCTGCACCCTCCTCATGACATTTGCCATTGGTACACAATTTGCATATATGCAGACAGGTCCGAATTTGACGAATGAATTTGCCAACGCTGATATTGAAGATGATCACATTGGAATTCAACTTTATCGATTCTGCTGCCGACTGATTCCGGATCTTATTACAACTGCTAGCGTCGAGAGTGTCCAGGCTTTCCTGCTCATGGGATCATATACACTACCAATTGACACCTCGGGCCTGGCATATACATATTATGGCCTGGCAATAAAAATGGCAATACAGAATGGAATGCACAGGCAGTTCCCTGGGGATGATTTTGATGGTCGATTAGTCGAAGCGAGAAATCGTCTTTGGTGGTCGGCCTATGCACTGGAAAGGTATGATCGGGGACTACTAATATTCAGACCGTCATCTAACATTCAATAGTCGCATCAGTATTCTACATGGTCGCCCAGCCTCTGTGTCGCCTGCCGAGACCGACACGCCCATGCCAAGCGAGCTAGCAGGCTTCCAATCATCCGACTATCGGTCAAATTTGCCCAATTTTTCTGCCGCGGTCATCCTTACCAAACATCTGGCGAACGCCTCAGAATCGATCAAATCTCTACGCAGCTGCAGTAGGCCAAAACAACAGAGATACCTCAGACAGCTGGCCGCCATGCATGATCAACTTGGCAACTGGTGGTCTGGTCTCCCAACGCAGGTTCATTGCAGAGATCTCAACCAGAATGGGCCTCTCTTCCGATCAAACATTCATCTTGAGATCTATTATATCACTACAATAATATACATTGGCCGACCCTTCATCATAACTCCAGCCCAAGGACCAGGAAATAGCACAGCACAGGCCATTACAACTGCCCAAGAGGCCCCGGATGTCATCAAAAAATTGCGCGACGACTCACTAAAGGCTGCTATCCGGGGAATAGAACTGTGTCAAATCTTGCAAGATTCTGTTGGTCTTGCTCGTGTTTCATATACCGAGTTCAGTGCATGCCGCATTGCGTTGCTTGCTTTGATTGCTCACAGTCTCAACGAACAGACGGCACAAATATCTACCGCTCTTACACAGGGAATGGTAATAATTCGAAAAATGTGCGTTGGGCTCGAATCTGCCAAATCCGAAGTGGCGGTAATTGAAGCACTTGATAGAGCCCGGCAACGGTTATATGCCCCTACCAGCCTAGAGGACAATCGCCCGATACAGTCCGCGTCGGGATATGATCAATTCCAGGAGTGGGCCAAGCTTTGGCGAGCCGATCCAATGATGGAAACAGCTGCCGTGAGCCTTGGGGAAAATGCTATTCCGATAGAAGAACAAACAAATCCCTCAGTACCTTCATTCGATGGGTTCTTTTCCTCGTTTCCCGACGAGCTTTGTGAGTTCACTGCCATTCCGGGACTCACTGGCGACGTTTCATTGGACCAGGAGTGGTTTAATAGTACACAGCCCGACGATATTATATGGAACACAGGAGGTACCTTTGATATGACTGGCCATACACATTGACATGGACCCCGTACCAAACGCTGCTATTTTTGTCCCTGCGTTGCTCAGAGGTGACTGGGGTATCTAACCGCGCAGATCAGAGCTTTGATATGATCTTTGTATACCCTACTGCTAGATAAACATGAATCAAAAACAAAATCTTTACGCAAAACCTCCGTTTGTTTCAGCCACGGCGGGTAAATCCATTCTCTCACGTGTCGAGGTCTCCAACTTGAACTTCTTCTACGATAATGTGGCAATTTTTTTGAAACCCAGCGTGGCATCGGGCTTAGCGATGACTTCTATCGGTAGTAAGTACCATTGCGTCAGCTTACTCTGTCGCTCGCATCCGCCTCCAGACAAGCATGCTAAGAATTCGGCCCCTGATCTGCGGTCCCGCGCCCCACATAATGAGGGCGTTCTTCAAGGAATCAAGAAATAAACAGACTCTGCGGAGTACGGCGGAAGCGAAGAAGTAATACTAAGCATTCTGAAGTGTGGAGAGGATCCAGCGCATGATGCTACTAGTAGTTCGCTTCCTCTAGCCATTGCCTATTGCCGAAGGGTCCACAAGTTGAGGTGGAGTAAGCGATTTATCGTAACAGTACGTTTTATAGCACAGGAACGCATATAGATATCTACATCGCGGAGAGATAAACTATGAGGGCAATATGCCACAAATTCGGTCTTTTACCCATAGATTGTTCGAATTGTGAGGGAACCATAGAGACTTTTCATCGTGTATATATTGCAGAAAGTGCTACTTCGTACACATCGTTGATATTTCCGCTGCTATGTCTTAGATCATCTGCTGATCTGCATGGGGGCTGAATTGAACAACCCCGTTATTAGGGATGAAGAAATGCACAATGACGCAGCAGGACCCTGGGGGCCATCCCCACTATTATTGATTTCGGCCCAGATCATGTTATTCCCGATTAAGGTGAGGCTATAAAAGCGATAGAATAGATCGAGATATCTTCTAAATAGCATTCCTATCCTCAGCCTCTCTCCTGAAAGCCCACGGTCGGCTTACAAAACGCCATATTCTTCTTTCTCGAATATCATTTCAAACCAAAAAAAGATCATATCAAAAATCAAAATCACCATGAAGGTCGCAGTCATCCTCTCATCCCTTCTCGGCCTTGCCCTGGCAACCGCCATCCCGACTACCGAACTCGAACGTCGCGACCCGAGCGATAAATCCGGAAACTCCCAATTCGCCTTTCAGTGCGAGGGAGTCACCATTCCCGACCAAGGAGGAGCTTCAGGTGAAGGCGAGGGTGGCGTTGGTTACTTCACCAGCAATCTGGCTTTCAACGCCCAGGGAACAAAGATCGACCCCGTCGCCTGCACGGATCAGGACGGTACTTGCAGCAACTGTCTGTTCTCTGGCGGCGGTCTTAGCTCGGACACCAATGTTACCGCATGCTGGAACCCGCCTGCTGGCAAGGCAGGATGTAGCATTTCATTCTCGTACAATGGATATGACTATGATAGCCAAAACAAGGAGCCCTACTGTGGTCACGAGGATGGATTTGCGGCTTTCTCATTCGATCTGAGCGCTGTCTGCTATTTCAATGTTTAGATGACTGGACGGTCCGGAGGATTCAATTTTTCTATGGTTGATGATTGACATGCATACTTGATATCTTTTGCCAGTGGTCTTGCATGGAGGACGATGTGGTGGGGGCGGTTGGAATATCCATGGATGTTATTGGCATTTCGTTTGTATAGCACAGCTCATCACCTACTTCTATATCGTTTTCCATTATTTCCGAGTCCACAATAGTTTCATGGTGCATAAGTTTATTGCAAACCAAGAATTTGTATCCTCAAAGTACTTATCCGAGTTGCTCTCATAGAAAAGATCATCGGTCGGAAGACGGAACGGTAGTAGGAAGATGATGAAGATTAGTAGACTTCATGCCGCAGAAGATAGCCGTAAATATACCTTTTTTTTTTTTTCCCCAAAAGTTGATAACCTCTCTCTGCTTTGGGAAGTACTGGTAACAAAAGCCCTAGGTACTGGGGAGGCCCGGGTGCGAGTACCCAACACAGTCGGGTACATGCACCCGATTATGCAGCAAAACAGCTTGGCTCTAATTTTTTCACCAAGGGGACCAAGTGCAAACAATCCCAACCGCAACATAAATTTCCCGAATTCTCCTCAAAAATCGGTATACGTGTTTTCCATCTCGCAGCCAAGCGAGAAAACTCAATTGTGGCACAAAAATGGCACAGCCAGCGAGGAACTCGGCTCTGCGATATTTCGATGTAAGTGAATGATAATCGACTCTACGGATCGCATCTCTTTGCTTTTATATTCGATGCTGATTGTTTCGTCAGGTCGCAGTCACTTTTACTGCAGATCAGTTCCGCGGTATCTACCGTGGCAAACAGTACCATGAGCCCGACTTTGCCGAGGTTCTGAAAAGAGCTAAGGATTATGGCTGCGAAAAAGTGATGCTTACCACTATGTCACTTGAGGGGGCGAAGCAAAACCTACAACTTGTCAGGGAATTTCCAGAAATGTGCAAAATGACGCTTGGGGTACATCCGTACCATGCTGGCGAAATCTACGAGGCACAGGGATCTCAGGAGGGTTCCAATCAATATCTGGAAACAATTCGCAAAATAGGCGAGGGATTATTTGCCGAAAAGCCTTCCCCTCTCGCAGCATTCGGCGAAATTGGTCTTGATTATGTCTATCTTGACCGTGCAGACAAAGAGACACAGCAGCGTGCGTTCAGGGATCAATTGGAGATGGCTACAGAATTTCAGCTCCCATTATTTCTACACGTTCGCGAATCCACCGAAGATTTTATCTCAATCATAAAACCATATCTGCCAAAGCTGCCGCGAGGTGGCTTGGTGCATTCATTTGCTGGCTCCAAGGCGGAGATGCTTCAGCTTGTGGAACTGGGTTTGGATATCAGTGTTAATGGTGTGTCTTTCCGCAGCGATGAGCAGATTGAAATGGCCAAATATGTCCCCTTTGAACAAATTGCAACTCGAAACCGACGCTCCGTGGTGCGAGGTATTGGAAACGGACCCGAAAATCGAACCATTCCTTGCTGCTGCAAGACCTCTACCCCCAAGCAGAAAGCACAATAAATTCATTCTGGGTCAAATGGTGAAGACAAGGAATGAGAGCTGCACTATTGAACGAGTTGGACTTGTTGTGGCCGGATTAAAAGGTGTACCACTGCAGGAAGTTGCGGAGGCTTCATGGAACAATAGTTCGCGGATGTTTTGGCGGACCACTTGAAATTTTATACTTATCGAGCATTGAGAGAATGATTTTTGTATACCTGTTCACATTCCAGTACACCATATATCTCAAGGCCTTTATGTAAGATCAAATGGGGCGATCTCGGCTAGTCAAGGTCTGACCTCCAGGCGAATTGACGTAGGACTCGATATTTGCTTTCAAGGCTCACAGAAATCCTAGTATGAGTCTAAGACCATACAGATTTATCCATAGAGCGCGTTTATTGATTGCCTTTTTGTTACACTAACCGCTCATATTTCCAATTCTCCAATGCATTGAGCTGTATTGGCTCACCATCTCCTCCGAATCCGGCTCCGCTTTGGTCCGGCTTTACCCCGAGATCTCTCCGCTCCCCGGACCGAGCCTCCGCAATAGCTTCCTAGCTGACAGCCAGCACAATGCCTGATGCTGAGATGGTCAAGCAGGCCTGCGATGAATGTCGTCGACGGAAGGTCCGCTGCAACAATGATAGGCCGTGCAAACAATGCGAATCCGCCAGCTTACGGTGCCACACATCGTTCAAGCATCGGAAAAAAGGGCGACAAGGAAAAACAGCAAATGTTCTGAATGAGCTGAGAGCAAAAGGGATGCAGAGCCATGATTCGATATCGCAATCAGGGCAGAATACACAATATGATTTGCCCATGGCTGACAGGGCTCCCTCCCCTTCAGGAGAAACGGGAAGATGTCAGTTTTCCAGATCGGCAGGCCTTGTCAGTCACGAGCTCATCGCATCGTGTTCCGATTACTTCTTCTCTCGGATGCGTGGCACTGTACCGATATTGCATCCCGATGCCTTCCAAAGACAGATTGACCAAGCGGGCAAATGTCTGCACGCGTACTGCTTGGTTACGGCATTTTGCGCATTTGTGGTGACACAAACTGGATTTTGTATCGGTCCTCAAATTCTCAATGATCACGGCAGTGCCACCCAAGAAGAATATCGGGAGAGACTGGTTAACGAGGCAACTGAGGCAAGGAGGCACCTAGACCCGTTTAAAGAGCCCATGAAGCGCACAATTATTACTGCATTTCTGCTTTACGGATGCCACATTGGGCTCGGAAATCAGCGACACGCATATTACTTTCTACGAGAAGCGACCACTATCTATACCGCCAGTGCGCTGGACGGTGAAACGTCCGCACAAGACGACAGCGAAGAATCGTCGCAAGCTGGGAATCTGTTCTGGTTATTACTGGTGTCGGAAAGGTAGTGTCTTCAATCTGCCTAATCTCAAAACCTTCCAACTGACTTGAACCCAGGGCCCATGCCATTCGGCGGCATAGACCTATCACTCTTCGGATTTCCGCCGAGACCAGGGAGCTAGATGAGCCACAATCCAATGTCGCGATTGGATTTCGGTGCCTTGTCAATTTATATCGACCCTTCGATGAGAAATTCCTTGGTCAATGGAATGGTGACCATGCGAGTTGCTCAACAGAATCATTGGTCCAGCTCGAAGAGAGAATTCAAAATGCCGTGCCGGCGAATATCGACCTACCGGATGTATTGATGGCCGACTTGCGCGTTTCACAACAATGGCTACGGATCATGATCTGGCAGCTTTCCACCACTGCTGGATTTTTGTCAACTAGTCCTACGCATGAGTGCATGGATTTTCGATACCCAGTATTGATTTCAAGGGACCTGTGTCTTGCAACATGGAAACTATCCAAACAAAGTATGCAGACGCATGGAATTGGCCTGGTAAGTCTATTGCCAACCGTCACTATCGTTTCATTGCTAACGTATATATTTCACAGATTGAGAAAATATTCGAAGTTGCATGTACATTGATCGATGTTATGGCCTGCCTATCAGCCGCCGGCCTCCGCTCCTCTGGATTCAAGCTTGGCCCGCAAGACTACCTAAAGCACTTTTTTACACTCATACATGACTTACCTGGTGGTCGAGCACGATTTCTTCCTCTACTTCTGACTAAAATTGGACAAACCCTGCCATCCATGATGGAAACAATCGCCATACATCTCAATTTGAGCTCTGAGATACCCGAACAGGGCTCTGACGAGCTTGGGTTAAGCTTGGCTCGAAGGCCTGAGGATAATTCATCACCGCGACCGGACTCGTCTAATGTAAATTCGGAATCCTTTTCGGAAGATTGGGCGTATAGTCATTTTAACTACGCAGAGATGAGTCGGATCGGGAATAAGACTCCTGAAATTGACGAGGCATTTCTTCAATACTCCAGTTATTTTCAATGACACGTGTTTGAATCGAACTTGCCTATTGATTGGAAAAATCAACAAATTCGTTACTGTAAAGAGTACGCGATTCTGGAATATTTTGGCGAGAAAAGGCGGCGAAAAGATTATACCAAATGCAAAGGCTGCATCGACCACTTCATATAATCAGGTAGAGCTCCCCTAGGCCACGACAAATAGTCCAATACTCGAAACCATA
This sequence comes from Penicillium cosmopolitanum, assembly GCF_028827165.1. NCBI lineage: Eukaryota > Fungi > Ascomycota > Eurotiomycetes > Eurotiales > Aspergillaceae > Penicillium > Penicillium cosmopolitanum. The sequence continues at coordinate 1,827,795 of NW_026622682.1, read as the reverse complement.
TATCGTTGGTTCGTGCCAAAAGGGATACGAGCTCTGGGAACAAATGACAAAGCATGGGGCACCGAGCAGTATGATTGGTTACTTGGTCTTTGAGGCTCGTATTCGAAGAGAATGATGCTGCCTTGACTCAGTCATTGATGTTAGTGCTCAATCATTTTGTTTCGCTTTGGTGAACATCCTTTAACGTAATCCGTCCTAGCTTCTGCACAGGAACCCCCCAAGCGACTAACAAAGTCTCCGCCGGAATCTATCTTGAACAGTATGGAATGGATACTGCATCCGGGTCAGCTCACCGATATCCTTGGAATCCCGACCGGGGAAGTTGGCGACCTAACAATGCTTGATGGCACTTCTCACTCGCAACCTTCTGAAAGTCGCCGTCGTTTAAAACGTCCACATACAAAATCTCGTCGCGGGTGCCTGAATTGCAAAAAGCGAAAAGTGAAGGTGAGTCGATGATCGGAGGTACGCTTCACTGTCGATCGTTAGAGCCTAACCTTTTCGAAGTGTCAAGAGACAAAGCCAGCATGTACAAATTGCCTTTCGAGAGATATGAAATGTACATACCCAGCACCAACCACGGAAGATGAAAGCGTTGAGCTGTCTATAGCTGGCGCCAATAGTCTCATCAAGACTGAAATGTGTTTATCTGGACCATTCACGGGTGAAGATTTGCGATTTTTCCAACATTTTCTTACCGTTTCACGCCCTCATCTACCCTTTGGGAGCGAACAGTCATGGATCACGGACGTTCCAGCCTATTCACACGAGGTAAGCTGCAATAAAACCCTTATTCTTGATTCGAGGCAACCGCTAAGCCATTTCAGTGCCCTCATCTGATGCATGCGATTCTCTCACTCGGGGCAACCCACTACGACCTTACAATACCCAGCAACTCTCACTATAATGCCATGGCCATTTCCCATCGAGGAAAGGCCCTGAAGTATCTATCACTTGCTCTAGCAGATATCGATAGCTGCTCGGCTGCTTCCTTGGACGGTATATTGGCCACATGCTACGCTTTAGTCTTCCAGGCTTACTACATGAACGATGGTGCGATTGATTTTGCCGTCATGGTACGTGGGTGCAGCCTGATCACCACCCATATCCAACGAAGATTCAAAGGCAGCAAAATGTTCCTTTTACAGAACTCGGAGGAAGTCATGCAATTAATAGAGCCATGGCTATCAAAGGACATGCATCCGAATCAAGATGACGTGAATCTTTGCATTAGGGACATTGAACAGCTACACCCGTTTATACACGACGGAAGCACTTTATGCTTTTTTGAGTCCCTCCTCAATACCTACCTCGCTTTCCAACACTCAATTCAAGATGCCTTCCGCTGCCTCGGTGATGTGTATAAAGTCTGGCATTCGATGGAAAATCAAAATTTCATGAATCTCATTACCAGCACGAACATTATTTCCCGGGCGCTTTTCTTGCATTACTTTGCAATCGACACACTAATGCGACCATTCCTACTTCATGTTCGAGGCCACAAACACCCGAGCTTGTCCGTTGGTGCCATTGTGATGGAACAATGGGCAGATGCAGCGTATTATGGGTTACCCGGCAATATCCAACGTTTGGTAAAGCACGAGGTCGATCTGGTGCGCCGTGAGAAGGCAAACATACCCCTCATACTGAGAGATGGTTCATAGAAGGGGAAGCTCAAAAATCTCTGAAATCTTCGTACTTGGAATCAAGGAACCGATAAACCGATGCGTGCATTGGACGGTTATATTGTGTATCATAATGGCGAAAAGATCAGATACATCTACTTCGTGTCGAACCACCCACCACGTTTCCCGCCCCCATTGTCTAGGCTTGTCATCCATCAACCTGAAGATCGTTCACATCGTCTAGAATTAGATTTTACATTACGTCAAAAGCTTGATCGTAGTCCATGGACCTTGAATTTTAATAGATTACGTGGAACATCAGATCAAATTCTAAAAAGATCTACTAAAAGACTCATTGGCTTACTAATAGTGGTATTGGACTTCTTGGAGCTGGCAATATCCATATATCACACCACTGGAAGAAGAAAAGCAACAACGGCAACACCCAGACCGTGAAAAGCTAAAAAACGAATGATATATGCACGGAAGTTTAATATCTGCCCGTTTTCAAGTCGGTCGGAAAGATTTAGGTGTGACCTAATAAGTTCTTGGGGGAAACTAGAAATTCGCCGATTGAGAGGATCTCTGAGCATGGGGTGTTCCTGGTCGATACAGAAATCGGCCTGGATGGTACCACCCAAGAACACTAATGGCGATGATCATCGGGACTGCTTCGAGAACATATAGGGGCCATTCATGAATGAACAAATATGCGTCGACCCCTAGGGCAAACTCAATCACGCGGTATATACAGCGCACCTTGATTGTAGAGACGTGTTAGCCGAGCCCTAATTGACTTGATGAGGTTCACTTACTAGGATAAAGATCCCAGAGATGTATATTCCCTTCAGAAGGTTACCCACGCCTTGATCAATGGTATTTCCGTCATTCTTCGATTTGAGGTGGAATGAACCCACGATGATCAGAAAAGCGGTAAATGTCACGACCTGTAGCACCAAACCCCCAATCAAGACTCCATTTCCAGTATCCTTTGCTGATCCCTCCCAGTCTCCAGAGGCAGCAATGCCACTTCCTGAGGCTTGAGTAAGGCAACTGATGATATCCAGCGTAACGAAGATCCTGGGTAGCCATCGACGTCGGATATTGATGAAAAGGAATTTCGTCGATCGTTCGCTGGACTTCTCATCATTCCCAGTCCAAATCAATCTGTCCATCAGCAGATAAAGACTCGCGCACACGAAAACCGGTGCGATAACAATAAGAGTGGCGGATACCGCATATAGAGGAATACTGTCAGGTTGTTTAAGGCTAGCACAACGTATGCCATATCCGAAGACTTCCAGAAAGGCCCCAATGACTAGGGGGGGTGAAATGGCCGCTGCGCTGAAATTTGCCATGGAGCGGAGCGAAGACCAAGGCGTAGAGGTGATAGACAGAAGGACCGAAATAGACAACTGTGAAAATAATAGAGGCAGCAAGCGAAGGGTTATAGAAATAAATGCTATTAATGTCCGCCGTCATAGTGATTGGAAAATAGAGCTTTTGTCACTGGAATTTGTAGGTTTCAAAGATTCGGAAAATAGGATATGCAATTTTGTTGCGTAGAGCGTATATCAACAACAAACTACAAGGACATCATCAGCCTAATTTATAAAATGGACAAATTCCTGACTCTATACTCTGTAATTATTCTACTGCCGCATTGGGTAAACATCGTATCTCGCAGATGCAAAAGGAACATCGTATTCGCATTCCGCACACCTGAAAGTGGACCCAGCCAAGCCACCACAGCCCACTAGGATCTGCCTTGATTGGCCTTTGATGGCCCCGCTTAAGGTTAAGGCGTTTAATGCGAAAGGTGCGATGGGAACACCGACGCTGGGCAGTTCAAGGTTATGATGGCTATCCTATTTTCAAGGAACATCTTAAAGTCGCTGCCTAGCCCTTCGCTGTCCAGGTGTGAATCTTGCAGACCTGAGAGCGCAACGCCTCCACAACTTGAAACTTTCTAGGCTGGAAAGTGATCGTTTCTGTAATTAATTTCCTGTCCCTTTGGGGGATGCTCGAGGTACTTGGGTGAGTTGAAAGGTTTTCATGGTTAAAAACGGCTGATATATTTAGTTGCGGTATTGCGAAGCACATAACTCGAATTCTTTGGTGAGTTTAACCTTGGAAGATTTACTCAATTCCAACATGATTTCAGACCCCTGCTCAATCCTTATTAAAATGATCTTCCCGTATTTCCACTGCTTCGCCTTCATAAGGATCAACCGAGGTCTGGGCAAATTTTCTAGCTGACACACGTCTCTCAAAGAGCAAATCCAACTCTTCGTATGTTCGCCCCTTCGGCTCTGGAAGCCTGAAAAATGCCCAAACAAGGCTGAGCAAGCAGGTGCCCGCCCAAAAATATGCGCTCCTTGCACCCCAGCCCCACGCTGTAGAGCTCAGTTGGTAATTGGTCAAAACGTTCACGACAATATTGCTGATGTTGTACAATGAGCGGGCCAGGACGATGGTCTTAGCCTTGAGACGCGTTGAAGAGAGCTCCGAGACAAGAGAGTACGTCACTGGGCCGACGGTGATGTCGTAGCAGAATGTAAAGATAATCAACATCACTCCAATAGCCCATTTTGCCCCATCGCTATCGGCAAATGACAGACTCCCAGTAATGACGAGAAGTAAAAATAAACAGGAAAGGCCACAGATATGCATGGTTCGGCGACCGGCAACGGTCATTAGGAACCATGATCCCAGTGTACCAATCACACCAAGTGCATATTGTCCCAGCGATAAATTGAAGGATTGGATAGGGGGTAGACCAGCCTGGACCATGAAATAGGCAAAATAACCCATCAGATTCTGGCCACAGAGCGTTTGAACCAGCCACACAACACATACAACTTCTGTCCGGCGCAGGTTTGTGCCCTTGAAACAATCCCAGTACGATGTTCCACTCGAGAGAGACGCCTCCAGCTCGTTGGTATGCTGAATCATAGCGAGCGTGTCATCTATATCGAAATTGGGATCGCTACCAGACGTAAGTCTTTGCAGAGCTCGTCGAGCCCCTTGAACGTTCCCTTGTCGGACATACCACCAAGGCGATTCAGGAGCAAAAAGACAGCCCAGCATGATGGGCAATGGCCACACCCACTGCACACCGAAGGGAATCCGATAGGCCCATTGGTCATCGCGCGATATAGATCCTCGGTTCACGCCGACCGCGACAAATTGACCGAAGACCCAGCACATGTTGATGAAGGTGGTCAGGTATGGACGAAGGACGACCGGGCAAACTTCCGACGCATAAGCAGCAGGTAATGTTTGGAAGATACCCCAAGGTATGCCGGCCAAGATCTCCGCAGCAAGGAGCATCTCAACATTGACAGCGAAGAAGAAAATGAAGATTACCGCGGTAATTGTCGCCAGGGCACATATCATAGTGCGTCTGTACCCCAGACGCTCGGAGACAAGACCGTTGATTAGGAGTCCGATTACCTCTCCGCATCGCGCTCCGTTAGATAGGCCGGATTGCCAGGAGGCTGGAACAGCCCATTTACCGTCTGGTCCTTCGACACCGAATTTCTGGTTAAAAGCTGGCGAGGCGTACATGGAGCTAAGCAGGGCGAGATCGTATCCCTCCATGATAAGGGTTGATGAGAGGAGCACAGACCAGCCGACAGCTTTGGGGTACAGCTTCACTGCTTCCCGTAGTGTCATAGACTGCTCCTTCTTAGCAGCCTGCTGACCCTGCAGCAGAGCAGGTTGTTTGGCATCCAGTCCATCCCCTCCAGTCGTATGTTGCAATGAAAGACTCATTGGAAAACAGCCCTATCAACCAACTGGGGTTGTGAGATATTCGGAATATAATCGAGCGAGGAGATATGAGTCTTAGACGCCAGGCTGCATCTCGTTCGTCGTTTGCGACATGATCTTTGCAATCGAGGGAAAAGTCGTATGATTTATATTGCACACAGCATGTGCACTGTCCGTGCCGTGGCGCGACATGCAGGTCGTGGATCCGGGGAAGAAAAGTGCAGCCGAAGCAGCAATTGGAGAAAAACTGGGGAAGCAGAAGAGTGGAGTTAGTATGTTGGCGAATCGGAGTGGACATTTCACGTTTCCGGCAGTTAGTCGGTCGTTAGTCGGCGATGCTCAGATACGTTTCGGACCCTTGGCGGGAATATGGAGCGGGGCTATTAGCAACAGCATCCGAGCGGACGCCGAGAATGAAATAATATAAAGAGCTATTTTCTTTTCGGATAGGTTGAGTCTTGCCCGGTACAGACTTGAATCATGTCACCCCATGCAGAAATAATTTCAAAGGTCGTGCCGACAGGGGCGAACAACTGGTGGAAGGAGGCAACGGTTTACCAGGTATTTTGGCACAATAGCAACTTTGAATTGCTTCACTAACATATTTCAAGGTATACCCAGCTTCCTTCTATGATTCGAACGGTGACGGCTGGGGTGATATTCCCGGTGTTATCGCAAAAGTCCCCTACCTCCACTCGCTGGGAATCGATGTCGTCTGGTTGTCTCCAATGTACGACTCGCCCATGCACGACATGGGCTACGACGTCTCGGACTATGAGAATGTTCTCCCGGCGTACGGAACAGTTCAAGATGTCGAAAAGCTGATACAGGCATGCCATGAACGGGGAATGAAGCTTATTCTTGACCTCGTTGTCAACCATACCAGCGATCAACACGAATGGTTCAAGGAGAGTCGCAGCAGCAAAGATAATCCCAAACGAGATTGGTACTTCTGGCGCCCACCGCGATATGATGAACAAGGGAACCGTCTGCCTCCGAGCAACTATCGAGGATATTTTGCGGGGAGTACATGTTTGTTGTCACCGAATCAATTTCAACTAAAACCGTGTCGATTCATATGAGACGATGATGCTAATATAGACCTTCGGTGATTTTTAGGGACATGGGATGAGCACACTCAAGAATACTACCTCCATCTCTACGCCCCCAGCCAACCGGATTTGAATTGGGACAACGAATCTACGCGACAAGCAATCTACGAAAGCGCAGTCCACTTCTGGCTGGAGAAGGGTATTGACGGCTTCCGCGTCGACACGGTCAACAAATACAGCAAACACACCTCCTTCCCCGATGTATCAATCGTCGATCCCAAAAGTTATATCCAACCAGCAATCCCAATGTGGTGCAACGGGCCACGTATTCACGAGTTCCTGCGCGAGATGTATGACACCGCTCTCGCGCCATATGGGGATGTCGTTACTGTCGGTGAGCTAGCGAATACGCCCGATCCCAAACAAGTCTTGGAATATGTCGGCGCGTCAGCGAAGGAGTTGAGCATGGTATTCCATCTTGACATCGGACATATCGGGATGGGCGCCTTAGAGGACAAATACATTTTTCACCCATGGGAATTGACAAAGTTGAAGGATGTCGTCTACAAGTGGCAGAGCTTTGTCGAGGGAAGCGATGGATGGACGACAGCGTTCTGTGAGAATCATGATAACGGGCGCTCTGTATCGCGATTTGGCAACGATTCCCCCGCTTTTCGTGAGATCAGCGCGAAGATGCTTGCGATTATGATGGTCTGCATGACAGGCACCTTGTTTCTTTACCAGGGGCAGGAAATTGGCATGATCAATGCGCCGCCTGAGTGGCCTATTGATGAGTATCGCGATATCGAGGGACTGGGCTATTATCGTGAAGCCGAGTCCCTAGAAAAAAGCGGCATCGATACTTTGCGCAAAAAGAAAATAATGGACGGACTGAGGATTCTCGCTCGTGATCACTCTCGATTGCCTATGCAATGGGATGATTCTCCGCATGCGGGCTTTACAACTGGCAAACCTTGGATGAGAGCTCATGACTTATACCCTGAGATTAATGTGAAGCAGCAAGAGTCGGAGGGGGGAAGCGTGCTATCATTTTGGAAGCAACTGCTCACGCTTAGGAAGACGTATCGAGATTTGTTTATTCATGGGGCCTTTGAGGTATTGGATCGTGAGAATCCAGCAACATTTTGCTTTTTGAAGAGCAGAGAGGAGAAGGAGGCTTTGATTATCTTGAACTTTACGGCGCAAAGCCAGCCGTTCAAGCTTGCTGAGAGGACTTCTGGGATGAAGCTGCTGGTCGGCAATTACGAGGTTTCTGTATTTGAAACTCTGAAACCATTCGAAGGTCGAATATACATCAAATAGAGACACCGAGACTACATTCTATGAATCAACAACGAACCTGTGATTTTGATTTGCATCACATTTCTACTGGACACACAAATAACCGGTCCAACCGCGCGGGCGGCTGTAATGGTTTATGTAACATCATGCAAGTAAACGGGTTCGGCAGAGATCCTTCTGGAATATGTACAATTTCAATCAAAGAAAAAGGAAGCCAAATATAAATTACATGTCCCAAACGCACGGTTTATCCACACGCCAAAACAGACTCGACAGAATAAAGGGACAGTGGATGGACAAGGAGGGTATACAGCATGGATCACAACATGAGCCACGGCAAAACAAGGGCAGAGGATGGTAGCCTCAATCCCATGATAAAAATAGGAGTAGTAATCGCTTTCAACGCAGACAGAAGCCAGATATAGTTTTAACAACCCGAAGATCTCAGGTAAAGCGCCAACCCGAGTCCGTTGAACGTTGACGCTTCATCACAGTATGGAAAAGACTTTCCTTGCGACCGAAAGGCTTTTTCTTCTTCTTCTGCTTCTGCTGGTTCAGGAGAGTTTCAGCAGCTTGGACATCGATTCCCTCGCCAGTATCAGTGATTTTAAGAGCCCACTTCACGTCATCAGGGTCAAAGCCGAGGTCATTGACCATGTGGTTGATTGCACGGTCAACTGGGTCTTGAACTTGTGGCGGAAGAGAGAGCTGAGAGAATACAGGTGTGGGTATGATCGGTATGGGGTGTTGCTGCGGAGGTGGGAAGAGGGTTGGGGGGTGTTGCGCTGGCGGGCTGCGTGATTGAGGGTGGAACGGAACATCCAGGTCAAATACTGGAAGTGGCGGCGACAGAGATCGAGTTGGTGTGCGAGGAGGTGGAGCTGTGCTGGATGTTGATGTAGAAGCGCGGTCGAGCATCAGGGAGGGGAGAGCTGGGACTGGAGGTGCATCTGGGTCTGCACCGTCAAGGTTATGGACGATGGTGCTGAATTCGGACATGGGTCGCTCTTCCGAGAATCTAGTTCCCAGTTCACGGCCACGAGCTCGTCGAGCACGGAGCTCCTGCTTGTAGTCTGCGTGACGCTGTTCACGTTCTAGTTGGGTTTGGATTTCGGCTGACGAATCCATTGGACTTCCATCTCCATCCGTGAGAGAACGTTCGTGGTCCTCGTACACACGAGATACGGCTTCCTTTAGAAATGAGGAACGACTTGTTTCTGTCTCGGTCAGCGCCCACTTGGTCAATCCGGAGGATTGCGCCTTGTTGAAGAAAGCAGCTGTGGCCTCTGCTGGGGCGAGAGAGCTAAGACCCAGCACGGCAGAAAGACCGATTGTCAAGACAAAAGACGTCCACTCCTCTGTTTCTCGTTAGAATCGATTTTTTTTTCTTCTTTTTCTTTTTCGCTTATACTTCAATAGCAGACTTACCAAGAACTTGCTCTTCCAGCGCGGGATCATCGGTTGGAACATCCATGCCTTCATAGATGCCAACTCTCCTAGCTTCAATGCATTTTCCATGAAGAGGCTGCAATAAAACACCCATACACGTCCAGATCTCCGTCATATCATACAATTGCCTCGGGGATAGCCCAAGTCCATTACCTCTGCCGAAACCCTCGGGCGGTTCAAAGAGAGCATTTCCTAGACCAAAGGGTTCCGTCATACATCCCGACGCACCAATATAGCCTCTAGCTTTGGCACCGCCTCGTAGCCAGTCAACCTGGCCCTCGAGATCATTTTCGCGGCCTTTGTTACTTCCAAAGAGGCGACAGAAGGTCCAAATACGCCAGAATGCGTCATCGACCTCCTCAGCACGGTCGATATCCAGTCCTGAAAGGCCGCGAATAGTATCGCGGCGTAGGAATGGTGAACATCGTACAAGAATCATAGCCTTGAGCTTTGCAAGGGTATAAATGTCCTGAGCATACCGATCAAGGTAAAGTGAAGGCGTATACTCGGGCACTCGAGAGTCTGGCTCTAGCAATTGAGTCTCGGTCGCCCACGGCGGAGACATTTCCCGTAGCTCCCATGCTGGTGGAGACATCCTGAAAAGTGCACTTTTAATCAAAGGCAGTTCGTGCTTTTTGAAAATAGAGTAGAATTTCTTGTTGACCAGAACAAGATTAAAAAGGTCGTCTAGTGAGTCGATTTTTTCCATTATAGCCATGGTCAGGCGCAATGGAAAGTCTGGTGGGAAATTGACATTGGCCACGACGAGCTGTCTCGCACCAAATTTCGGCAAGGTCGAAGTGGGCGATGGAGGTGTCGCAGCAAGTTCATACACTTGATCTGAGGGCAGTTGCACGCTACTCGCCTGTGCCGTTGAGACAAAGGCGTATGTATATCGTGTCATTTCGGGTACCTTCATGGCTGGTTCAACCACGATCTTCTCTTCGGGAGGCGTAAACCTTTCCTGCTCTTGACTCTGGGCTTGCCCCTTGGAGGAAGCGGAGTTGGTGGGGCTTTTTTGGGGGCCTTTTTCAGGAATTTCTTGGGGGCTGGCGTCGGGGCTGCCCTTAGTACACTGGGCGACCCCTTGGCCGGCCACTTCGATGCGGTCGCAAACACTGTCTAATCCAAGGTCGTGTGTCTGAAGACGAGGTAATTGCAGAAGTAGATCGGTCCGTTTGATCGGACCTTCGTCTTCGTCAGCCAGGGTAGGATCGGACAGCGACGACTGGAGGCACGAGGGCTCGTCTGGTGGGTCAAGCGAGGAGTCCGAGGGCGACGATAGGCTGGAGGTGAGCAAGGGGGCGCCCGCCAATCGTGCTGGTTTGCTGCGCTTGAATGATTTCATCGAGAAGGTGAAGGATTTCTTTAACGGCTTTTCTTTCTTGGCTTCTTCGTTTTTGGTCGCAGGTTTACTTTCCGGCCCCGCACTCCTGTCAGTGCTCTGGCTGACAGGCTGACAATCGAGACTTCTGCTCTTCTGATGGCCTTTGTTTTGGTTCTTGTCATCTTTTTTAAGCTCACCCTCAGGGATAGCAGCTAGATTTAAAGGCCGGCTATCTCTTTGAACTTTGCTGGACCGTTTCGGCTTCTCGGGCTTTTTCGATCTTGTTGACTTGCTCGACTTGTTCGACTTGCTCGACTTGCTCGACTTGCTCGATCGCAATGAATCCAACGACGGTGAGGGATGGGTCATTGAGTGAGGCTTCGTCGAAGGTGGCAGAGGCGCTGGGCGTGTAGCTACAAGATCCCCATTGTGGCGGCTGACTTGCAGAGGTCCATCAAGTATGAGAAGTGTCCTTTGCTTTGAACCGGATTTCTGTAAATCTGCCAAAACTTCCTCTAGTTCCTCCGCCGCCCTTTCCAAGGAAGGTAGTTGACGAATGTGAGGTTTGCCATTCTCCAGGCGATCGGCCCATTGTGAACGATTGGTTTTACGCGGTCTCGCAGAATATCCGCCAGCAGAATGTCCGCCGCAAGAATGGCAGCCGTGGCCTGGAGACCCCGAGTTCATAATTGTGGTCGACCGTTGAACGGCGAGGAGAGAATGGCTCGGGGATGATTGTGAGTATGGCGAGTGTGGGTTGATGGTATGGGTGGTTCGCTGTTGCTGACTCGGACGATTGTTACGGCCCACTGCTAATGGACTGGGCGCGATGTCGGCATCGGAAGTAGGCTCGAGAGGTAGGGGCTTGTTCTTCAGATCGTTCATCGTGGTTGTATTATTAATTGAAACAACCGACTTGCACTGTGGTGAATACGTGCCTCTCGTTGAGTGAGTTCCTACCCTTTTTACAGGGGTTGGCACTTGTAGTCTCGATGTTATGGACGCCGCTCGCGACGGACAGACTGATGCTGAATCGTCAAAGACACCTGCTGCGGCAGGTGAAATGATGGAATATGCATCGGCAGACATGGGACATTCTTCCATGTCGTCCAAATGATCTTCGTTCAGGCTGGATAATGAACTCCGTCGACTGTAGCAAGAGGACGCGCAATCAAAGATGCCATCCGACTCTAAGGTCGAGCTGGTTTTCTGCTCCGCAATATCGCCCTCCTCTTCACCCTGAGGGCTCTTGCATAGATTTTGCACTCGCTCCTCCAGTTCGCTCTCCAGGACGGACAAGCGTGCCACCTGCTTCTTCTTTTTATCAGCACTAACAGGGGAAATCAGGTCGACATTGGTCGAGAGTTCGGGGAAGAATCGGCGGAGGCCACTGCCGCGACGTACAGGAGGTCGATCGTCAGATATAGGAGAAATTTCTGAATCGCTGGAAGCATCGTTGAGGTGGGTTTTTAAGCGAAGTGAAGCCTGTGGAGAGACCCCTCGTGTATCTGTATCCTCCATCTTCAAGCTGTTGCTCTTCTCGGCCGGGTTATCCAGGGCTGTAGGAGTTAACAACGGTTCTCCGTTGCCCGATGGCTCCGATTCAGAAACTGCTGTTTTCCTCAATGGCAGATCTGTTTCCTCCTTGCCTTCTTTGTGATCAATCAACCCGGAATCTCTGCCGCGCACGGCTTTGAGAGTCGGCTCAACGATACTACCTTTCTTATGCTTTGCCTTCTGTTGTTCCGATTTGAAGAATGTTGTTTGTAGCTTCAGCGGAGGCGGCCGATGTGGCCCCTTTTTCCTGTAGCTGGGGGACCGGCGTGGTCGAATATAAGGGAAAGACATCGCGGTCACCATGGTGAAATATCGTCAATGGTGGAAGGCCAGCAAGGTTAGTCCCGTGGCATTGTCCACGCAATGATTTCTGTATCACCAATTAGCACGGGGCTGAACTATGCTGAACTGGCCGGATATGGCAATCTTCAAAGAACTGACTGGGTGGTGGCTGTCGGGGAGGTCTAGGATAGTATGTTTAACTATATCCAGCCGTGGTTGGTACACAAAGACAATCCGCTTCTTCGTAACTACTCGTGGACGCAATAGGAGGGAAGGACAAAGAAAAAAACGTGGATGACCGGGAGATCAAGTCAGACGCCTTCTTTTGACCAACTGACCTTCTCACTACTACCCTCTCCAAGGCCCCCAATATAAGCAGTACTATTCGTCGGGTTGGGGCCAAATACAGCGCCCCCAAATCCAAGATCGGGCGATGCAGTACGATATGAATGATAACCTTCACTTGTTTTTTTATTAATTTCGCTAGATTATGCGAGAAAAGATAACTTCTTAATCAAGTCATATCTCTTCCATTTCAACCCTCCCTTCCCGTTCTATTTTCATTACAAAATACGACGGTTCCTCGTGTCAGTCACTATTCTTAATCCCGATCGACAGTGCAGACGCGGAAGCGATCGTCAAGACGACGAATCGTAGAAAATCACTGGGGAAAAATGAATTAAAATACGCTAGGCACAATCTGGAAAGCCATACTACCACCCCCAATAAAAATTTCTTTCTTGGCCCCCATTCATAACTATCTCTTCTGGTAACTTATCTGCAGCCTTAGAAGCTGACTTCCACGATTTTTTCTTGATTTATATACTCACGATATTCACCATCCCAGTCTGCATTCGAAAACTCGTCTTGCGAAGTTTTATCATCTCTTATCCTTCAAACCCTCTTTGGTAGAATGTCCCTAATAAAAACCGTATGACTGTATCTATGTTTGGCCCCCGGATTCCTCGCCCGACGCCCAGAACGCCTTCGCCACCACGCCGAGTGTAATCTGCACCCTCCCAAGCCCGCCAACCTTAAGAGGGACAGTATCTCGCACTGCGGTTGGCCCCTTGTACTACATCGTGTTCCATATAAGTACTTATCTGAGTCAGCGAGTCGATCTGGACTTTATTGGCCGCACTTCTACGGGTATCCTGCATCCATATTGATTTATCGTGATCTGCCTATCAAAATACCAAACGACCAAAAAGACATCGTCTCATTAGTCCCTACCCATCCCTACCGTCGCTTCCTATCAAACAAATTGTACGTACCACCGTTTTCTACTCATGAAATTAATAATATGCATGCCCCCTCCGTCGCCCCCAAGGGGCCAATTCCAAATCAAATCTTTACAGGGGCCCTCGCCATACTAACCTTTCCTGCAACCTCTGGGGCTTACAGTGGATCCCGTTGAAGACCTGAAGACACGGGACAAAGCAACCAATGCGGGCCCCGAGGGCTCTCTGTCCGAGCTCCACCGATCGTTCTTAATGCAGCTAGTAGTATTTATTCTTCATGACAGCCTTGTCTAAAATACGCCTTCAAAACGCGCGTCGCAGTGCCTGCCTTCTCCAGTATGAACTACGAGTGCCTAAACTATAAGAGGAAGATGCGATGTACGCAAGTATTTGTATTATGAACCCCTTGCCTAGATCCGTCTCTGACTTTGGCCCCATCCCTTTCATTTGATGGCCCCTGACCGGGGGGGCCATCGGGCTTGGTCTATGTTGGGGCTGTTTACATATGTACCCCGTCTCTTTGGAGTTATCCGCTACATACTAACACGTACCCTTTTCATCGTTACCTTTCCTACCGTACTCTCTTAGTCTGCCCTGTTCCATCTGTCTGCCATTTAGCCCGGGCTCAGTTTCTATTCAAATTATTTTTATGGCGTGACGGCCGCTGTGCCGGTACTTAGTTCTACGAAAGTGCTCCGTATGGAGTACATCCGGTTATCACTAGCAATGCTGACCACATGGATCATGATCCTTCAATCCTGTGAATCCTTCCGTTCGCATTGACCAAATCATTATTCTCTCATAGTCCTCGGAAGCTTTAACCCTCAAGCAACGTGTTTAATTTACGTGCTTTGTCTGGACCCCACTTTGTTGCAAACCATTGCATACCCGCGATGGGGCTATTTGGCAGTGCGCAATGACGTTTCCTGTCTAGCCCGAGACCAAACTCAAGTAAATTGCCCATACAACTCCAAACAAACTTCCCACAAGCAGGCGTTGGTCAGCAGGAACGACTGTGAAATTTAGTACGGAAACGAAAGGCCACAGTTTCAATCCTGCGACCATGATGGGCACGAAATCCTAAGTAAACAAAAGTTAGCGGATGAATGCAACACTTCCGTACTTCATTGCATCATAGTGAATCGGGCGCATGTAGATGTTGGATCATCTTGGACGTTTCAAGTGCGGGATCGCCCTTGCTTCGCCGATGAACGCAGTTGTGTATCGGGAATAATAAGAAACACCCCACCACCCTCCTCAAATCCATTCCATTCCGTAAAAACGTTCTTTATTTACTGGTGATTCGTTGTTTTGGCCCCCGGGTCGAATAATCTGACATCACTCACCGAATATATTTGCGATTGGATTGTCGCCGGGTCGAGGCCGCGGAGAATCCCCATTGTAGCGAGGAAGAGCACGGTATTCCATGCGCCACCAACAACTTGATCGATAACAATCTTGGCAATTGTGTTGGTGATATTGAGGCGGGGTTTGGGTCCAGGTTTGCCATCTGCAGGGGTGGTCTTCTCTTTGTCTTTGTCTTCTGTGACTTGCTTTGTGCTCGGAAACCATGCTTCTAGATTCTCTAGCCAAAGATATCCGAGAGGCGAGACAATGAGTGCACAGGTAGTAAATTGCATCAAAGCAGTATTATCGACCTCGAATGGTATCTTTATTCCACGTGGTTAGCATCTTGCCAGGATTTGCATAGTGGTGAAGCTCGGGTTTCTTTGCCCCTCTCGCTTTCAGACGCGCGATCGTTCCTAATTTTTGAAAGACATGAATCCGAAAGACGCTACATACCTGATCACGATAAGCCTTGATCCCTTGCGCAAGTACATTTGACCCGGCATTGATGACCGCCGCCTGCAACGTGGCCTTGGCGATGGGAGGGATTGACATCGTGCCCTGCTAGACAATTTTGTCCGGACGTGTATAAATTGCCTAGATGTGTACTGGAATGCGGTCCCAATATGAAGGAAGCTGTTATTGTAGACTTTCACCTTACTGGCTCGAAAAAGGTGGATGTAATCTTCACGGGAGTGGGGAATGCATTCAGGGTCGAAGGGGGAACGGAAAGGCCAACAGGGAGCGTGCGTGGCAATACGACCCATATGTGATCGCCCATATGTTCGTCTGTTTCAGAGCACATATCATAAAATTCCACCCCCAATCATTATATGCCCTTAGTATAAGAAAAATGGGTATTGCAATATGGAAATGAAATAGAATTAAGAATAATTACATCAAGTTTTCCCCAAGCGAACGAACCTGTTCCTCGACCACGAAGGCTATGCAAAGCGCAATTTCGCGCAATTCGAATGGAAATAGTGAGAAATCACTCGACAATCGCTATTATAGACCAGTAGAAAAGTAGTTCTACAACTATTTGATGGAAATCCTTTGTCGCATGAGAGGATCATGGCCAAAACGAAGGGAAAAAGAACGACATACACTAGAAATCGCTATACTGGACCTGGGAATTCACACACATGGTCACTGTGATAGCGAATACTCTGTTTATCGGATAACCGGAGAGTATTTGAATGAGTAAAATATAAGAGCTGATAATGCCAATACTCGGTGGACCACATGTACACTGCCGATCGTTCGCTACTAATTTTATCTCGGAATGCGACACCGAAAAGAAGGTTTGCTTAGCCAACTCAGTCTTTGGGATTCCATAACACGAGAAGCTGCCAGTCCAAGATCTCAGGTCTTACCTAGAATAACTTTGTTTTCTCTCTATGGAATTTGTGGAGTTTGGGGTCTTGATCCTCGTGTCTTGCATCATACGAGGTGGGATCCCGAGTGGGCTCGTATTTGGCGTTGAGCTTGTTCTACAAATAGAATCAATGCGTAGGGTCCTAAGCCTCTTCATTTTCTGGATCCAATGAACGCTCAACCCACGTTGACGTTGCTAAATACTCGAATTTTCCTATCGCGCATGGAGTAAAAGCAATAGAAGCGCTGGAGGAAATGAGATAGTAAAAAACATCACGATGCAATCACCGCTACCTACTACTACTTTCTTTCACACAAATATATATTAGTAGACTCGCCCGGCCGCGCCCAATAAAAACCTTGGAACCTTGGAACTTGCTTGGAAATTAGGTATCTACCAGTCTAGCCCTCCTGATGTAGTACCATTCCCATTCCCATGCGATCCCGGCCCAGAACAATCCAACTCCTTGCATACTACAAATTATTAGTGTTGGGTCGCTCATGATTCAATATGGAGTTACATACGTTGTTCAGCCTGTTGGAAAAGGGAGCTCCCTTTCGGCTGATGCATTGCCGGGAGAATTTGACCACCCCGAGCTCTCTCTAGTTTCGCGTGTTCTTGCACACAACCCAATATTTCGCGCATAGCTGGAGAAAGGTCTGTTGGTTCTGCTGCGACAGACCGGTATTCAGCCTCAATGACCTTGACAAAATCTTGCATTGGCTCCTCGATTGCCCGAGCAAGAGCACCTTCGTCAGTGGTCATCTTCGGAGCACAATCGAATAAATCATATCGTACGTGCGTGCTTGTCTCGGACGCTGGAAAGAAAGATAATGAGAGCCATAGTCCAGCATCTTTGAATGAATATAAAAAGGTAGTCGGGAACAGTGAGAGGTCGGCTTGTTTGTTTGTCTGTGTTGCAATTTTGACAAGTTTGGTTAATAGTGACGATGTGATTGCCGCCGAAACTCGCTCCTCGAGTTGTTCAACGAGACCTGTATGGTGACGCTCGCTTGCTGGAAAGTTGTTAGCAAAACCGAAGATCGTTATGAGGGAGGTCACGCGATCTTACGTCCAAGTTTCCAATTAAAGTTGGCTGTTAATGTCTGTCCTGTGACCCATTCAGATGACCCCAAAACAGCAGCGTCTGAAAATGCATCCAAGGCCGAAAGAGTGGAATTTTCAAAGGCACTCGCATCTCCTGCATTCAGGTTCACGAATACATGTCCGCTGTCGGTGGTTCGAGTGTGGATTTCAAAAAGACTATTTTCTGACTTTTCGAACCCCGGTAGATCTTCAAACTGGGGAGCCTTGACCAATTTTCCAGTCGTGTCATAACTCCATCCATGATATCTGCAGCCGAGGACAGTCGATGCGCCGGTTTCCTTCCGGGTGATTGTATAAGCACGATGGCGACAAACGTTGTGGAACGCGCGGATTTGGTTGTCTTTTCCGCGGATCAAAAAGACGGGGAACCCAGCAAGATCAAATGATTGATATGCGCCTGGCTTCGTGAGCTGAGTGCGATGTGCAATATACAACCAAGACTGCAAGTCGTTCGTTAGTGAGTGTTCGTCTGGATTGACACAGGATTAATAATACTTTGCTAAACAATGCGCGTCTTTCCAGCTCGAAGACATCGCGACCGGTCAACCAGCCCTCTGGAACCTCGGGCTCTTTTATAACACTCAGACCAGATCCAGAACCACTCTTAGCGAGTGGCTCACTGGAGAGCTTGTAAGTTTTCTTTTGTCGTGACAAACGCGGCCAAGCTTCGTTGAAAAGGAAAGCGGCGGTTAACAATGCCACGACAACCCATGCCGGCGACGACAGAAAATATGCATTCAAGAAATCCATGATGGATAGATGAGATTATCTTGAGCTCTAATTTGAAATCATCGACTCACAATTGCTCGAGATAATCAGCCTTTTATCACAATACCCAACCTGATATACTACCGCGACCGGAGGCCCAAGTGCTGCCAATCTCCACAATATACACTTCGTAGATGTCACCCCTGCAGTGCCCCCTCCATGTCAGCATATTTCCCGATTAAGTTTGAATTTCCCGCCTGCTTGCCTCGTGGACACCTCCCATAGCCAAAAAGTTCCCTGCGTCGCTCAGCTATCGGGCCGTTCTAACGGAGGGAGCGAGATTATCAGAAGCTCATTTGCCTATTTTCGGGATATCTGCGACTCTTCGCATAAGTTATGGCCTTGGGTGGCATTTTTAATGCGCGTTTCACAGAGTACCGTGCACTGACATTGATCGGCTGTAGCCGATTTCCATTTACAAGTCTAGGCCTCGAAGCGGGATGAGATGCACAGCATTTTCAGAACGTGACTCCATATTAAACTATCTAAGACTATCTGTCCCTGTACTATGCCGCCATCTGGACCATGGAAGGTGACGCCCGTTCCTCCAATGTTGTCTCGTCATTGCCTATTTCTTTGCGATCAGCCTGGTGCTGCTCGCATACCATTTGGAACACACGCTGCTGGTAGTCTGCGAAAATTAGTATCAAATATATCAAAGGAACTTGAAGTAGA
Organism: Penicillium cosmopolitanum; assembly: GCF_028827165.1. Taxonomy (NCBI): domain Eukaryota; kingdom Fungi; phylum Ascomycota; class Eurotiomycetes; order Eurotiales; family Aspergillaceae; genus Penicillium; species Penicillium cosmopolitanum. Next base: position 1,808,911 of record NW_026622682.1, on the reverse strand, counting down.
GCGCGCGAAAACTCACAGGAGACGCCATTTTCCTTCTCGGGATTCAGGATACCCTCATGGTAAACTCCCTTCGCCAAATTATCTTGGGCCTTCTCGCAGAGCTCAAAGTCCTCCATTGCAACCTGTCGAACAAATTTGAAGTACTCCTCAAATTTCTCACCCTCAGCTAGGTGATAATAGTCGAACTCCATGCGAGTGACGTGAGGATCGGCAGTGGGACACACGCGGAAAGATGACATGCCTCCACCATACACATTCAACGTGCAGTTGGGGAAGAAGTACAGGAATAGACCATCATCGGGCTTGTTGGGGTCTGCAATGTGTTGAGAAAAATTGTGCTTGTTGCGCACTGTGTAGAATGTGGGCGGATAATAGATTGAAAACGACGGGTGAGTGTACTGGCAGTGTAAACACTCTTGGTAGCCATCCACCCTAAGACGAGTCAACAAGTGATACAATAAAACCGGAGATATCTGCGATCTTAACTTACATGGTCTTCCAATTGAAACGACCCTCATACTTGATGCTGCGGCGGTAGGGAAGGCGAGTAAAATCGACTTTTCCCAGCAGCTCTTCAAGCTCGGGGAAGAACTCGTGAAAGCTTGGTGCATCATCTGCAATGGTCGAGAAGAGAAGACCGGTGGGTGTCACATGCTTCTGCAACTCTTTACCCTGTGTGAGGATATCTTTATGTCAGTCATCAATTCATGTGGACAAATTTCTAGGTTGAATTACCGTCTTAGTGGAGAAGACCTTCAGCTCCTCGGCAGTTGGGTTGAGAGCATCTCCAGAAATTCGAACGGCATAAATTGGGTGCTGTGCAACCTCGTAATCCACATGCTCACCCACGGTTTGAAATCGTGTCACGGGTCCTAGCAAGTACCAAGACTAGGCGATGTCAGTTTGTGCTGGTGGATATTTCAATGAGATCGCGTACCTTGACAAAGACAGCACGCCGCTCCATGTTGTAAAGCGACTCATTGCAATACCACGAGGCTGGAAGAGTACGTGTAAGCTCGGTCATGTTGATCCTTAGACAAATATCGTTCAATGTACTGAAGCTCCGTTAGATCCTTGATAGCGGTGAGTCCTTGCGTGGCAGTGAAAGAGGGACACTCTTATATTTGAAAATATAGATTTTCACGACATGAGAAATAATCATAGTCTTGATCATCAGCAGCATCCTTGTTGATCGAAACCTTGGGAAGCTGGTTGGTGGCGGTTTATCGTTTCCCAATGTGGTTATCAAATCCCCCGATGGGACCAACATGTTGATGTCAAGCTCCATGATCTAAAGTGGGTCGATAGACCAGGTAGAACATTGCGGATGAATGTTCAGCAGAACGCTTCTGAAGATGGAAAGTCTAACGATCCATGTTCGTCGCCCAAGGGCCAGCTGTGCGGAAGCATAATCTTACCTGATATCCGATCACCACCGCCACAGGTATTCCATCAGGCTTGAAAAGGGGTGCCAATCAAGGGAGCTATTTATTAGCCAGGTCCGAAGGACTACCATCATTTCTTCAGACAGGATATTCTAAACGACATCTGAATTATTGAGAACTTTCATCCTTGCATAGGCCTCATACAACGACTGGCTGTTCTGTCTCTCGAACCAAGTCTTTCTGCCAGCCTTGCAAATTGTAATTTGCGTTTATAACCACAAGCCACAGGACATCTGCATCGACAGATCGTGTGACCCGACAACTCTGAGAGTCGTCATGCGTCAACATAGAGATAATTAACAATGACTACATATTATTGACAGTTCGAAGTATTTTTCTCCAGATGGGCATCTGGTCATTTTGACTACTGGACATCGGTGCTGGTTATTTCTGCATCGCGACGTGTTTTAATCAAGGGGAGTTCAAAGAAGAATCATAGGTTGTCGATGGCTTTGCCATCACACAGTATATGTCCTCGTTAACCAGCCCTCACAACAAGTCTCATGCACCGCTTCAGAATGGCTTTACCAGGTGTTCATCACTGTTTCTAAGCCTGGGTCATTCAGAGGAACGACTTGTAGGCTCTTGATGCGCGCTGCCTTTGCTCAACGAATGCATTAAACCAAATCCGGTTAGGGGTAAGCAGAATAGCTGATCGCCTTGCTCACGAATCGGGTGGCCAGTCTGGCAAGCTTGTTGACTGGCAAACTCAGGAACGTGTCAATTTAACAAGAGATAGGCCCTTGATAGAGCCTTAGGGCACCCTAGAGGTATAGGAGATAGCTCAGTTTTTGTTCTGAAAGGTATCCAGAGACTGTGTGGTAAATTTGTCGACCTCTTCGCGTGGGGTCGCGTCGATTGTGGAAACAGGCATTCCGACCGGGAGATGTGTGAGCACTAACTTCTATTTACTAGTACCCAGTCGGAAATTTACTGGGGTAGGTATAATAGGCTTCTCCATTTATACCTACCTAGCTAGGTACTTCTAGTAGTATCTGCCCTTTTCCATGGCTGATGGGACTCTCAGGATACTCCACTCCACGAGGCGTAAAGGTTGTTTATCAACCTCGGAACTTTTTTTACATATAATTGATTCAATAAATTCAGCATATAGCCTAGACCGATTCGATTGTGTAGATATTATACAGCAACAACTTGAAAGGTAATCGAAAGAGAAAGAGAAAAATATGTCTTGGTGTGAGTTGCATGATCACGCTAGCAAATCATTGTTGTTGCCTAGCACGAGTAACTATAGTATGAGTATGGTGGCAATCTATACTGTTGGCCACAACCACAGCCACAGCCACAACCAGACTCGAGAACGAACTCCCAGAAGTGTCAGCATACAATATTAATTATTTATAAAATATTGCAACTTGTTCAAATACGCAAATACTCTAACCTGGATAACTATAGTGACTACTAGTTACTAGCCCTTAACTATTGCAGTGGAGGACCCTCAGTGTCACATGCGCTTATCTTATCAGCAGGCATTACGTCGTCCAACTTGCCCGCACTTCCAACTTCTCAACTCACGACCTCACCATGGCGGCCAAATACACCCCTCCTGCGTCGCCTCCGTCGCCATCGGCTTCGTTTTACGATGTTAGCGACGAAGATGAGGACGAGTACAACACAATAGCACACCAGCAGTCCCGCAAAGGTGTAAAACTGTTGTACTCAAAGAGCAAAGTACATCACCACTCCAATCCCCTCCGCCCTTTCCCCCACATTGAATATCATCTCAACTAACTGGCAACTCAGGTCTACGTTCATCCTACTGCATCCTCAAAAGACAATATCGCCGGTTTTATCGCTCTCGTTCAACAAAAGCCTCCTCCCGCGCCCGTCCACTCCGCCGGTTCGTCTCCCAGCAACAATGAGGCTGCCTCTTTGTTGCTCGCATGGGTCCCCGAAACATCCCTAGGCGATGCATACGATACATACGTCAAAGTCGATCTGTGTGATGATGTATCAGCACCCCGTCAAAGATATCTTGTCCCGCCGCTTCCGGCCACCACCACCTATCGAGATCCGATCGGCCTCTACTCCTTCGCCGTTCCAGTTTCCGAAATCTACTCTCTACTCGTGCGGCCTCCCAGCTTTGGATGGTGGTTCGGAAGTCTGGTCATCAATACCCGATCGGGAGACAGTTTTCCTGCCTTATTCTTTCACGATAGCGAGTGCGAATCAACGATTCTGCAGAAGAAGAAGCGGGTTAAGGAAAGCTTCGACCCTTTTGATAATGAGGGTAGTCTTTTCTGGGGCGGGGATGAGGTTCTTCGATGGTTGAGGAGATATGTCGATGTTGAGCGGTCATCGGTTGATCGCAACATCTACCTGATCAACCCATCGGATGAAGATCAGCTGTCCTTCGGACGTGCAGCCATTCCCGGAGACGGCTCAACGGTTTCTAAAGCGCAGCCGGAGGCTACTGCTGCAGGACCAAGTGGAGGCGCTGCACCAAGAGACGCCAGCATGGATCCTTTCATGAAGACGCTCAAGGAGACTCGGTGGAAGGTGCTGGAACACCTGAGCAAGATTACGACCTTTACCCGGCGAACTGCTAACGACATCGCCGAGAATCCACGTATCCCTCCACAGATGCGCCGCCTGATGAAAAATCCCGAGATCCAAACTCTGCAGGATGAATTCGACAGTGCCAGGATCTATCTCGCTCGATGGGCGATGAGCATCGCTGAACAGAGTGAGAAAGAGCGGAAGCAGCGCATCTGGACTGCCCAAGATGTTCTCGAATCTGAGAACAGCTCAGTCGGAGAGTTTGAGATCCTTGAACTAGAAACTGGCAACCTTGCCCTTAGAGAGCGCCGGAAAACCCTTTCCCTGGAAGAATGGGAGGGATTTTTCGACCCAACGTCGGGAAGGTTACAGATTACGGAAGAAGAAGTCAAGGAGAGAATATTCCACGGGGGTATTGACCCGAACGATGGTACTCGGAAAGAAGCATGGCTTTTCTTACTCGGTGTCTACCCATGGGACAGCAGCCGCGAGGAGCGACAGGCCTTGATGAACTCCAAGCGAGATGAATACATTCGGCTCAAGGGAGGCTGGTGGGAACGCCTAGTCGAGGGCAATTCGACGACAGAAGAATTCGAGCATTGGAAAGAACAACGGAACAGAATAGGTACATGGTCCTGCTCACAAAACCTCTCTCGGTGCATGATTCTAACACATTTATAGAGAAGGATGTTCATCGTACCGACCGGACGATTCCTCTCTTCGCCGGAGAGGACATCCCGCACCCTGACCCCGACTCTCCATTTGCCGAGACCGGTACCAACGTGCATCTAGAGCAGATGAAGGATATGCTCCTGACTTACAACGAGCACAATCCGGATCTAGGTTATGTCCAGGGAATGAGCGATCTGCTGGCACCGCTCTATGCTGTGATGCAGGATGATGCGGTTGCTTTCTGGGCATTCGTAGGCTACATGGACCGCATGGTGAGAACTTTCCCACGGCAACACATCCTACGCAATGTATCCAAGCTAATATTGTACAGGAGCGAAATTACCTCAGAGATCAATCAGGAATGCGTTCTCAGCTCCTTGCCCTCGATCAGCTTGTTCAATTGATGGATCCCCAGCTCTATCTCCACCTTCAATCAGCTGACAGCACAAACTTCTTCTTCTTTTTCCGAATGCTGCTTGTTTGGTACAAGCGTGAGTTCGAATGGAGCGACACACTTCGCCTATGGGAAACCCTTTGGACGGACTATTTCTCCAGCAGCTTCCATCTTTTTATTGCAGTTGCTATTCTCGAGAAACATCGCGACGTCATAATGGACCACCTGAAACATTTCGATGAGGTGCTGAAATACATCAACGAACTTTCCAACACCATGGACCTGGTCCCTCTTCTCACGCGGGCAGAATCACTCTTCCATCGCTTCGAGCGCGCGGTCCAGGCCATCGACAAGAGAGACAATTTCCCCAGTGCCCCCACTGCCCAGCAACGACGACCTACCTCGGACACTGACTCTGCATCAAACTCTGGAAAGGGAAAACAGACACAACAAGGCACTGTTGGCTCCAGCAGTTCCGTCAATCCCCCAAGTGCTCTTCAACAGTCCATGGACAAGGACAAGCCCAAGGTCATCTCTCCGGAGCTACGTGAGCTCTTGAGAAAGGATATTCCCTGGAGGCGTCAACAGATGTCGTGATCCCCTTTTTACTAGACAACCTCTACAACTTGCTTAAAGCATCGCTTTGCTTATCTCGGTTACGATCTCATGAAATGAATGTATAGCTAGCAATTCTGTGTTCTTTTGTCAGAATCAACGGCCTGACCTTTTGGAGTTGAAATGGTGAATCATTGGCTTTGGTGTTTTTGTGATAGTTCTCTTCTTTTATGTCTTAGCATTCAACCTTTACTTGGGCAAACATGACCAATCTGCATCTCGTTGCATCAACTGTATTTCGAGATATACTAGTACAGGGCTAGTGAGTTTTGATAGTACAACTCCAGAACTTGCATGCAAGTGCATGGATATAGCCCACTTCCAACTTGAAGGCTAAATACTTTGCCTTCCACGCGACTCGAGGGGGAAAAAGATGGCCAAAATACCAGCCATTCCCAGTAATGCAGCGCAGACATAAATTGGAACCGAGGTAGACGTTGAAGTAAATGCACCGATCAACGCAGAGACCATCCCCATCAATCGATTCAGAGCCACGGCAATACCATTACCGGTACCACGATGAGCTGAAGGCAGAATCTCAACTGTGTAAGCGTACAAGGTTGCGTAGTAAATGTTTATCGAGACCGAGATCGCGCAAGAAAACCCGAGGTTTTGAGGCCCTGTTTTGACAGCGGTATATCCGAAAAAGAAGGCCACTGGACTCAGTCAGTGAAGGTTCAACGATATAAGCTATTGACTTCAAGTTTCAACATACTCGTCATAAAGGCACCAACTGCCATTGTCCCCTTTCGACCAAGTATCCGCGTTTCACACATGTAACTGGCAATGATCGGCCCTGGTACTGCACACAGGTTGGTGATGGCATAGTTTCGCCAGGTGATGTCAGGGGAGGTTTCACCCGTAGATGCACCCCGAGATGCCAAATATTCGGGTAGATATACGTAATAGAGAGCATATCCGAGACCAATGAGCGCCCAAGAGATCCAGACCAAGATTGTTGAAAAGGTAAGAGTTCGTGTCGCAAACAGGCCACGAATATGAACCCCAACTTCGGCAAAGGTGGCTTTGTTCTTAGCATGAGTGCTGTGAATTTGACCGCAGGCTTGGAGCTGCTCCAATGTGAGGTCGCATTCTCGATTATGCTTTTGAGCGAGATCGCGGAGTGTTTTGATAACTTCCTCGTCCATGCCTTGGCAGAGTAGGAACTTAGGAGTCTCGTGGAATCGAATGACCAAGACTCGAGCCATGCTCAAGACAAAGACCAGGGCTCCGCTTGTATAAAATAGATATCTCCATCCCATATTGTTCTCATTTGTACACGGCACAGATCCGTCGGTCGGACAGCTATATCCAGCTATAATAATGTCAGTATAGGCATTCAAGCAACAACGTTGAAGTCAATAAATACCCATGAACGGCCAAGCGATAAGACCAGCCACAGTTTGGCCAACACCCCACCAGCCAGCCAAAAGAGTCAAAAGCCATTGTTTATTGGATGGCAAATATTCCAGAAAAACGGTTGTATCCAAGACCAAGTTACCACCTGAGCCAAATGCAGAGATGGCAACCAGTGTAGCCCACGCGACATAATTTGGAGCAGCACCGGCCGTGATGGCGAATATAGCACTAGTGAGCAACGAAAAGTTGAATGCCCATTTTCGACCGATGATGTCTGCCGTGCCACCCCAGAATAAGGCACCAACTAGCAATGCAAGGTAGAAACCCAATTGTGCGCCTCGGTTGAATTTCGGTGGGTATTGCGTTACGACTTGGTCGGCGGAGATGCTCATGAGGAAAAGGAGTAAGGAATCAACACCGTATCTGCATAAATTCAAGTTTGTCAGTATTCCTGATATTGCAGCTTTTCATGTCTCGTGTGCTTTACCCGAATCCATTGAGGAAGAATAATTTAGTATGGTATGCCGTGAATCCGATTTGATCAATTGCCTACAAACACGTCAGAAAAGGCATTGGGTAACGAATTGGCGTCAGGTAACATACATCATTGACTAAAGTCATTTTCGCAGCGAGGGCTTGATCAACATTTCCAAGTGACACCATGTCGGGGCCAGATGGAGTTGAAATTACGTCGGTTTCCCCTTCCTGGGGCTGGGATTTGCCCATCTCGTCGTCGGCTTTGGTGGTCATTATTCGCAATACAGAGACAAATAATGATTTTGGATTAACATGCAGACGACATGAGAACAATTGCGTGTTGAGCGACAGTAGCTAGTAGTAACAATTGCAGACTCGGATTTATGACCGGGAATATGTCCCAGAAATCGAGGTGAAGATCACCGTTTTATAAGATCACTTCAAGTCTGGATCTACCCCAGTTTCCAAGCTTACTGACTCCTACAGTGGGCCTCTTAGTATCTCCATCATCTATCCTGGTCTGTTTTGTACGCATTGTTCTCTGGGTAGAAACAGCCTAGTCAGATAACATGCTCCACAACGCGTCTGCATGGCTTCCGGACCAAACTAATCTACCCCATGGCAGCCAGATGCGGAGCGATAGGAATGCGGGCACGAATCAATTCACTCTGATTGTGGAGATTTCAATTGCGGGAATTTTAACCCGCCCGTTTGAAGCCAAGGACAGATTCATTATTACATATCTCTCTGCCTCTCGTTGGCTCCCCGCTCAGGTGACCGGGGAAATTGTGAATATGCCGATCGGCCAGGGTAATCGAACAATTAATAACTAGCCCAAATGGGTTATCGGGCACGCTGAAGGATCTGTGCATTCTTGAGTCGGCCTGCCACCTCCAAACTCAACCTTGGGAGCTATCTCTCCAATTCAGCCATGACTTCATCGATATCGCTCCATCTCCGAATAATTGATACCATGCCGAAAGGTAAATGTTTGCTTGTGGTGGCTCTAGGCCAGGTATATGAAAGATAGGCGGAGTCGGAGAGTCTCCGGGCTGAAACTCTGGGGGTTGGCATTCTATCCCGCCTTTAACGCCAGAAAAGGGAGTCAGGCAAATTGGCTTAGTCTTCTCAGTCTACTTGGTTTCTGTTATACATTTTATTCATCTCGCGCTGTGATTTCAGAAACTATGTCGCGTTAAATAAGGACTCGCTGATGCATAATCAAAATTCTAAGCTATTTCAGACAAGAAAAAAGAAAGCCGTTACTATTACAAATTTCCAATCTCCCAAATGCCCATGTACGGCTGCTGATGATCCTGGAACTGAAAGAATGGATCATGCGTAATATCCATAAAAGACATATCTCCTTGAACTCCCGGCCCGTAAGAAAACGGCTCTCGGGTTAGTGGAATCTGAGTCGCGTTGCTATCAATGGTATCTGCATTCCAAGGCCCGTGAATGGGACTTTGGGAATTGTCTCGATCCCGATCACCCACGTTACTTGAATAAGGCGGTAATGCTTGACCTCCATCGGAAGTATCGATTGCTCTTGTTGAGCGATGGAATATCTCTGTCTCAACAGTGAGTTTGTCTTGATGCTTCTCGCTTGGCGTTTGGGCTTGCAGGAATGACAAGTCAAAAAGCCCGTCTCCCGAAGACGAGTATGAAGATCGTGATGAGTTGTGAAGCAAAATATCCCACATTAAAGCGGTGTCTATCGATAGCGTCCGACGTGATGATCTCTTGTTGTTCGAATCTGGACTTCCAGTGAAAGCCGAATGAACTAGACTTTGTAGTTTTTGGTACTGAGCATTGTTAGTTTTGTCTCGTAGTTCGATTTGACAAAAAAAAAATCTCACCATCGTCTGGCAGCGCGGCCACTTGGTCGCTAGTTCACCCAGAAACTTAGTGCATATTTCAACAGCGCGCTGGGCGGATTCTCGGACGGATGGATCTGCAGCCCGGCAATAATAGATATGGATTGTCGCCGCAATCGATACGGTATGAGCGAGAAACGGATCGGATAGCAAGTATTCTTTCTCAGTAATCATTTCAATCAGTCGGACCGTCCAGGTTGAGTGAATAAGGGCGAGCTCCGAGGATGTCTTCCAGAATGTGTTTGGGACAGAAAGTTGGGCCGACTGCTGCGGTCGCCACGAGTAGATGAATGGGTGATTAAGGACGCTGTGAATGGCGTGGTAGGTAAATTGGAGATATAGCCACGGGCTCCAGTACCAACGCTCGGCTTGAAGCTCCTCTTTTGGCTGCTCCCAGAATCTCACCGAATCCCATCGGTGACGAGTTGGAAATTTCGTCTCGATATCCATTAAATGAGCCCCCAAGATGGAGTATCCGGATTTTACCGACCATGGTGGTGTTGCATCGCCGACCGAGCAATGAGATACGTACTGTTGTACCTCGCTCCAAAAGCAACCCAGCTGTACCATGTAAACCCAGATGTCACCTCTTGCTGAAAAGGACCCGTTCTCCTGTGGAAGCTGGGGAGGTTTCGTACCCATTTCCCGGGGGAGATCCCACGCCCCCCATGGCCATGTAAACCGGTCGTTGAATATCCTGGAACATATCCAGCTGCATATTTCGCAGGCCATACTGCTGGTCCAAAAAGTGTATACTCCAAAATAGTCTTCGCTTTGCTTCCGAAGCAGGGAAGATAGAACCTTCATTTTGTTCAACGTCCAGTCCTCCACATTTGGCGAGATTCGTAACAAGACCAATATGTAGCCAAGCGAGATCGGTGTCATTTGCTAATCACTCGTCAATAAAACTTTTCTTCAACCATGGATAGTCAGACATACAGGTATACTCTGCGAGTGCGATTAGGCAAAGACTCTGCATTGTAGACAGATCCACGCTTCCTTGAGCAATGCGAAACATAACAAGACCACGAGCTGACTCCGCATACTGCCGACACATCTGATCCTTTCTTCCCTCCAAGAGTGGATTATCAGAATAGCGCAAAGCAAGTGTCAGGACTCCAAAGATAACCTCATTGCGACAGTTCTCTGGAGAAGCTAGGTCCTCAGGATCGAAGAGCCAGAGAGGTTGCTTGTGGCAGTATCTGAAATAGAGACCTATTGATTCTGACACGATTTCCTTCGATGGTAAAGTAAATGGCATCACTTCTGGAAGTTGAAGACTTATACTGTCACTGGACCCATCTTGCTTCGTGGATGGATCGCGCATGTCGCTGGACTCGGCCGTAGCCTCGCGACTTTCAAGTCCGTGTGAATACGACTTCGGTGTCTCTGGGTTGTCAATTTCGTGGGTTGACCTGTCATAATCAGCGTCCTCATTCAACATTACATGACATGGGTCAAAGCATACATTGAACCCTCCAGCATGAGGTCCATCTTCTGTTCGAGCATTTTCAATCGACTCTCCTAGTCATCTTAGCCGTAACTCCCATCACACGGGCCGCCACACCATACCATGGCTGAAGAGTCCTCCCATGCATCCCACCCTCTGCTATACTGGCATGACTGCTGAAGGCGCGTACATGTAGAACACGCCGGTCTCTCCCCGGGACATCTTGTCTTTTTTCGCCTGATATCAGCAGTACAGCTTATCAGCAGATGTCACACTGGGCGATCAGGCTCAAGGAGTGAGTGAGACATACCGACAGTTTTCGCAGGCTTGGTGAGATCTCTTGCTGACCCGAGAATTCATTAAGGGGACCTACAGGCAGCAGAGAGATACGATAGAATATAAACTTGACGATGGGTCCTGTACAGCGTACGATGCTTTATGAAAGACCAAGCGCGGGGTCGTCGGAGTGTAAGCCGTGCGGAGATGATCCAATGACCCACCGGTTTATGTGACCCGCGCCCAAGGGTCTAACTAGAAACTGAATTTCAAGTGGATATAGCGATAAAGGGAAAATGATGACACAACAGATTCCAGGCAGTCTGATTAGTTGTAATTGAAAGTACAGTACATGAAAAAGGGCCTTCTAGGCCTTCGTTATCGAAATTCGCTACCCAATTAAATCATCCAATACCAATATCCAGAACCAAATACAGTACTATCACCACTACCACTCCAATTCACTCTTTCCCTCTGCTGAGCATGCAAGCCCAGAGCAAAAATCCATATCTTCCGTTGTGGTTGAGCCTGCTGGGGTTTGACGGGCGGGCCATATTTCTCTACTTTCTTTTTGCTCCTCCTTTCGATGAGATGTGAGGAGAGAGCGGACAGTATTTTGGAAGAAAAGAGGCGCGCTCTCCAGTTCGGGGTGGAGCTGCCCGTTAACAAACACGCCAGCATTGAGGTTCTTCTGTGCGGCATTGCAAAGATATTTGTCTTCGGCGAGCACTCTCTTGAAAAAGCTATCGATATACTCAAAATCCTCGTCGGAGGCTTCATTATGGCGATATACTTCATACTCCATAGAGCATGTCCCTACGGAGGTGGGAACACAGCGCATCATGTAGAAGAAATGAGGCCTGGTGCTTCGGTTAGTACAAAAGAAACGGTCAATCTATGATGAAGATGGAGGACTCACGAGACTGTCATGCAAGCATTTGGGAAATAATAAGTGCTGGCATTTTGAATATCCTCTTCAACTCTGTCCTCCCTTGGTCGAGAGAAATGTTGAATGTGTCCGGCTTTCTGGATCGTATAATAATATGACAAGTCGGCCAAGTTGGCCACATCGGGATGGGCAACTGTGCAGTGGTAGCATTCATTATAGTTATCGGCAAGCGTCTTCCAATTGTAATCGCCGTCCATCTGCCAAGTATGGTCGAATTTGTAGTTGCTGAAATCGAATTTCTGGAACCGCTCCTGCGTGTCGACTCCCTTGAAATCATCTTCCCAGGGAACTGGCGTGGGAGATGAGTCGAGATTCACCCAAACAAATCCAAGTTCATCGATATGGACGTGTACAGGTAGGAGACCCTGGTTCTCTTTCTGGAAGCCTTCAACATCGTCGAATCGTGGGGCTTTAGCCAGTTTTCCGTTCAAGCCGTACGACCACCCGTGATACTTGCAGGACAGGATTTTGACATTGCCTTCATCCTCCTGAACAAGAGGGAACGCACGGTGACGACAGATATTGTGGAACCCATTTATGCTACCCTGGCGATCCTTGCAGAGGAAGAACGAAAATCCAGCTTCATGGAATCGAAGAAAGTCTCCGGGTTTATCGAAGCGCAATTTGTGGGTAACCAAGATCCATTTCTTTGAGTAAATAGCACGGCGTTCCAGCTCGTACATTTCCTCAGAGCGATACCATGAGGCAGGAAGAGCCTTTGGTGGCTCTTTGACAACGGGAGACACCTTCTGATCGAAGGTAGGTTTGTCTTTGTAACCGAATAGAGACGCGACAGCTGCGGCCATGATGAATGTGATATTCTGGTAGTATCGATCAAGACTTGAGAAGGTATGTCTTCAAAGACTTGCTTGGATCTTGAAATAAACACATGTTGCCATTTATGCCTTCTTTGTCTTATCTTGACCCTTGATTTACTCGCCGTCCCCGCTCACGCGACCAGCTAACGAAAGGAGGATGACATTTGCATGAGTCTGTTGTTCGGAACGGACCCAGACCGACGGCGAATCCACCGGGCTCGCACAAGGTTTGGTCCTTACACTAGCTGATAGCTTCCCGGTCAATGCGCACCAAGATTCGGCCTGCCAATTCCTGCGTTGCAAGGAGGGACATTTGCTCCGGCTGCTCGGAGTAGCCCCGATCACCTGAGCGGATGTCCCCGTGTGGACCCCAACGAGCGGCTGTAATGGTCGAGAAGGGAATATGCTATGGTCATTGCACGCTAGACTGTGTTTGCTGCAGAATTCTATGTCATGGCCAGCTGTTAATCCGACTGGGTCTTTAATCTGCACGCGTGACACCAGCTCGGTGACCTCCGAGGTATTAAGTGCAACAAAACACTATTTTCATCCATACGTGAAATTCTCAAGGCGTAGTACAAGCGAAACATTCATGGATTGAAAACAGTCCAGGTTCATGATATTTGGAGTAAACCCACACTATCATACACATTCAACTGCATAGTATAATATTAGAATCATGTGCCACAAAACTATGGGGTAGTCTCCAAATAGTCCCAACAGCACGGTCTCCGCCGGTCATGTGGACAACAGCCATCTAGACTGAAGACGAATACTCTCATTCGCTGATATAAGTTTGTGGCGCAAACCAAAGTACAATTGACACTATGCAGCAACCTTTCTGAAGGATAATTCTACCCAAGATTCTAAAAATCGACCATTCCCCCAGTCAATCTCAAATTAGTAACAGACACACATCTCATTCTCTCAACCTACAACACAATGGGATCAAACGGCACTACCCAAAACGGATCAAACTTTGTTTTGACCGGCGATGCTCTACACAAAGCTCTCCCCGACATGGGGATGGCCACCAGAGCCGTTCACGCCGACGACTTCGTAACTCCACACCGCGCAATCGCACCTGGAATGCATGTCGCCGTGAACTTTCGCTACGCACGAGACCCTGATAATCTCGTCCCTGAAGAAAATAACGATGTGAGTTATCAATCCTTATCACTATCCTAGTATCATAAACAATGGCGATTCCAAGTCACCTCAATTCCCCCACTAGAAAGCCACTCACTAACAACATACTTGCAAAACATCTAGCCCAACGCCCCAGACGACTCTCACGTATATTCGCGCTACACAGCCCCCAATTCCAAGCGCCTAGAAGTGCTCCTGCGCAGCCTCTTCGGCGGCGAAGTAATAACCTACTCAACAGGACTCTCATCATTCCTAGCAATGGTCGTCCTAATCAACCCAAAACGAATCTTCATCGGCGACGGATACCACGGCTGCCACGGCGTCCTAGACATCATCCACCGACTAAACGGCATAAAAAAGCTCGAATTAACCGACATCGACCAAGCTGGTCCAGGCGACATAATCCACGTCGAAACACCGCTAAACCCAACCGGCGAAGCGCGCAATTTGGCCTACTACCGCGCGAAAGCGAGTGAAAAAGGCGCATATTTGACAGTTGATTCGACATTTGCGCCGCCGCCGTTGCAGAATCCGCTCGATTTGGGCGCTGATATCGTTATGCATTCTGGCACTAAGTATGTGGGTGGTCATTCGGATATGCTTTGTGGATTGCTTGTTCTTCATGAGGATCGGGTTAAGGATGGGTGGTTGAACACTTTGCATAAGGATCGGCAGTATATGGGTGGTGTTATGGGGAGTTTTGAGGGGTGGTTGGGGATTCGGTCGGCGAGGACGATGCATTTGCGTGTTATGCGGCAAGCGCAGACTGCGGAGAAACTTGTTGCGTGGCTTCAGGAGCAGTTGAGTGATAAGAGCTCGAATCCTGTGAACCAGGTGCTTGAGCGGGTGCAGCATGCTTCGGTGCAGTATGAGGATTTGAAGGATGGGTGGCTGCGGAAGCAGATGCCTGGTGGATTTGGGCCTGTGTTTTCGATTTGGGCGAAGAATCCTGAACATGCGCGGAGGTTGCCGAGTAAGATGTTTGTTTTCCAGCATGCTACGAGTCTAGGTGGTGTTGAGAGCTTGATGGAGTGGCGGGCGATGAGTGATGCTGGTTGCGATCCGCAACTATTGCGTATTAGTTGTGGAATTGAGGAGTTTGAGGATCTGAAGAATGATATTCTGCAGGGATTCAAGTCTTTGTTGGAGGAGAGCTGAGGATTCTTGCCCTAGTGGCAAGTTGTGTATCGTGAGTTGATAGAAGTATAAACTTGAATTATATTATAGAGTTGTGGAATCAACCGTGAGAACCTACGCGTAGTATCTTATCCCCACATCAAAACCATCGCTAGCATACTCTGCTACAAAACCTTGGAATAGACATTTCAGGAGAGATCACTCTATATGTGTATGCAATATCAAAAGATAGCCCGAGAAGGTATCGAGCAAGAAAAAAGCTATATACAAGCCACGAAGAAAAGCAAACAAAGACGTGTACCAGGATATCGAGCAAGAAAGCCAAAACAGAACCCAGAAAATGCAGAAAATAACGAAAAAACAAGACAACAACAATATATGATCAGTTTCCACAATTTCGCCGCGCTGATGCAAACCAAAATAATGCGATAGCCCATGGAATAAACAAGAAAGGGCAAGAAAGGGCAAGAAGAAAGATGATGCTAATACTGAGATATGCAGAAACCATAACCAATGGGTTGTGTGGAAGAATTCTTTGCGAGAAGAAAATGACACCAAGCTCAAGATGAGACTTGGCTGGCTTGTGAGTGAAGAAAAGTTTTGGGTAAATAATCCCACTTATCTGCGATTGCCCAGGCCCTTCAGTACGACGCGTCTGCTTGTGCCGACAGATCCAATGTCACTAACACTGCGGACCTTGGGCAAAGAGCGGATAGAAGCCGTGTCACTGATATCGTGCTGCTCGGCAGACTCATGGTTGGGGGTAACGCCGAGTGGGAAAGGGGAGCGTTGATCGAACTGGAGAGGCGGGTTTTCTGGAGGACATCTTCAACCCAGGCTTCACCTTCCGGGCTCATGGAAACATGTCGTGCCCGAGGTTTGGGACCGGCAAGACCGAGTGGGGTGGAGTGGGAATCTGGCGCCAGGGAGTTGGTATTTCCAGGAGAATGGGAGTTCACATCGCCAAACGAGTAGTTGGAAGAGACCGAGAGACGACGCCTGCCTATAGAGGCAGATGGGGGCGAGGTGAATGAGGCCAAGGCACTCGTAGTCACGGACCTAGTGCCGACTGCATCCGATGCATTGGATCCTCGCCGTACCTTGCGAACATTGAGCGACGAGGCAGGTCGGGCACTCATGACGGACGGGGGTCGAGATGGAGTCGCTCGGCCGGAGGTCATGTAGGCTGGTGCGGCTGGGGTCAGCATGGAGCCCGGGGTGGAGTAACCAGGCGAGGAACGAGCTGTCAAGCCTTGTACTTCGACACGGGGTGTTTCGGAAACCTTTCGGCGACCGTGGTGGATGACATATTCGCGAAGATATTCGCCCAGATCAGCCCAGCCACCACCAACACGGACCATAACCCGCTGATTCTCCTCTCCAACAGTACGGACGAACAGTTTTGTGGGAGCTGTCTGTCCGGCATGTTGGAGGTGATAGAGCCTGACACAGCTATCCTCCGATTTGAACACTTGTGAGCGCCTTCTGGTAGCAGGCATGAGCGAAAAGGAAGGCGCTGGGGTAGCACTCCGAGATGGAGCCCCAGGTGGTGATTCCGAAAGAAATCTGTCTCGCATTTTGCGATCCAATGAGGACGACGACGAAGATGTGTCGGCCTCATTGTTAGGATCGACGAGGTTGATTCGCCCAGGCAGCGTGTTCAAAATTGAGTTAACCTTCTCGTCGAGACGATCTCTAGGTTTTCTCCGTTGCCTATTCGGTGACGATGCTCGAGAGCCAACATCTGTCGGTTCCGATACATCCTCCTCGACGTAGTCAAGTTCTTGCCGTCTCATGCCCAAACTTTCCAGGCTGGGATGAGCTGTTAAGCGCTGGCGTAAGCGGAGAGACTTTGGTTGATCTTGATTAAAAATTGTCCGCAGGGAAGAACTCTTCAAAGAAGTTCGCACAACGCGCTGCGCTTCCTTCTGGGCTTCCTTCTGGGCTTGGCTACTGGACTTAAGATCAGAAGCAGATTTTCCGCGGGTCAAAGCAGGGCGTCGGCTGGATGATCTAGCGGGCACCTGTGGAATAGGAAAGGTAGAAGGATTAGGCAGATCTCGGGGAATCGATGTTTTCTTCAATGGCACTCGACCGGCAGGAGAGACCGGGTCGCGGTCCATTTGAAGGTCCATCTTTTCATTGATGAATCGCTCAAGCGGCAGACTGAGAGAGCGGTTGTCTTTAAAAGTAGTCCGAGGAGACACCTTGCGGTTCTCAAGGTGACGGAGACGATCAGCTCGCAACGCATGATCACCCCGAGGCGGGAAAGAGGGGGGTTGGGGGAAGTCGGAGAGAGGAGGTGTCAGAAGGGGACCATCCTTGGACGAGTCGGTATTGGGATCAAGGGCGCCAGGGCTGGAGATCAGGGAGGAGTCGTTCGAAGGGAGAGAGCCGACGGATCCTGTAGATGGTCGTCGATAACGCGGCTTTGGGGCGGCTTTGGCGAGATCGAGCTTGGCGGGTCGTATCTTGGAAAGCTTGATTGGGCTCTGCAATGGCTTCTTGGACGGCGCTTGTTTCTGTGGTGTATGCTGGGAGGGCTTCGGGGCGGTTTTGAGTGGCTCTTCGATAGAATTGACTGGGACCTGGCTTTGAGGTTGCTTTGGGAGAGGCTTGTGCATTTTCGACACAGGAATGCGGGTTGGTGTTGTCTTTGGAGAGCTGCGGACTGGAGCACAGTGAACCCTAGGCTTTTCCATCGTAAGGGCGGGGGACGATTCCTCCTTGGGTCGCCTATCCGGAGTGCCTGTAGCTACGGGCTGCTCGGGCTGCTCAGTCACCGTAGTCACCGCAGTCACCGCAGTTTGGACAAATGGGAGGGAGATATCAGCCGTTTCAGTTGCCTGGACATCCTTCTTATCCTTGGTCATGTTGGCGCTGCTTGCCTGTTCAGTTACAACAGGTTTCGGCGGGTCCTGGTAGATACTCTCTGTGGAAGCATCGTCCGAAACAAGGAGATCCGGTGCAGCCACAGAATCACTCTTCCTGGACGAGGCGGGTCTCTGTGTGAAAGGGTCATCGTCCGTATCGCGCTCTGAGAGTGCAGCGGGCTTGGCAGATGATTCCCGAGACGGCGGTGCTGGTCGTTGTATAAAGCCGACAGGTGGAATATTCTCTTTATTTTCGACGCTGGGTGTCACTGGGAGTGGCACTTGAGTGGGAGAGATATCCTCTTCGGATTCAATTGACGGAAGAGGTGGAAAGACGGATTGCGTTGGAGTTGGAGTATTCGCATCCTCATTTACGCAATCGGAGGACACGATCTGAGGCACATGCTTGGGCTCGTCGTCGGTATGAAGGGTAGGTGGCGTGTCAGGCTCAGAGAGAGGTGGGAGGGTAGAATCGCTCTCTGCAGAAGACAATCCTGAATCTTGTGTCAACTGGGATGTTTCCTGTTCGTCGGCATTACTCTCTGACGAGAGATCAGGTTCAATCTTGGGCTCCTCTTCAATCGTCTCCATCTGAGGACACTCCTGTGTTGACTCTGGCTCGAGGCATTCTACCAAAGCTTCATCCGATTGTGTCTCAGTTGGTGTCGTATTGACCTTTTCTTCAACGGGAGGCGCGACGGTTTCGGATGCCTTGGTCTCCTTCTCGTGTTGCTGCTTGGCACGGAGCCACTCGGTGCGAAGCTTATATTTATCGACTTCAACTACCCAGGCAGCGAAATCCGACTCGATTCCTTCGAGATCATCGATCCAGCTCTCAGGCAAAGAGTCCTGTCGACCTTCCAACGCGTCCAGGACTCGGTCCATTCGCCTACCCACTGAGACGACCGCGGATTCGAGCTGAGCATGATCGACGCGTAATTGTGAGCTGGATAAAAAGGAACTGCTGTTCTCGGAGGGGTCGGAGGTTCGTAACGCGTGAAAGGAGGTATTTAGGGCGGATCGAGTGGATTTGAGTTCGCGAAGCAGACCGGGAATCTGGCGGAGGACAAGAAGTCGGACATCCCAGGTGGTCAAAAGGTGATTTAGACGAGAGAGAAATGGCAATGCGCGTAGGATTGTAGCAGTCACGACAGCCGTGAAGTCACTAAGTTGCACATAGCTGAGTGGTGGAGGCACGGACACCGTGCTCGTCGAAGAGGAAGGACGAGACCGGGATGGAATGTGGGCACTTAAAACGTGCTCTTTGAGTTCCTCCACGTTTAAATTGTCCATTCCGTCGCGTATTTCCTCTATCCTTTGTTCATATTGTTCCACTATTGTCGACGGCAGACATCCATAGTACGCGATATCACTGGTGCCAGGGGGGAACAGGGAGGTCGAAGCAGCCGACGCTGAACCGTTGTCCTCCGACTGCACCTCCACCGGTGGCACGAATCCCTTCCCTTCTTTGGCATCAGCATGTTTTGGCCACGTCCAGGTCTGGACCTCCTTATACCAGATGTTCAGGTTCTGGGCGGCTACCGCGGCGCGTATCCCCAAGGCGCGTTCGGCCGGCGACACTTGGGAGATACTCTGAGAAAGGACATCGCGGGAGAATTTCTCATTCGACGGTACAGCTTCTGTTGAGGTGAGGGCATTGAGAGTCGATTCCGGAGAGAGGTTCGCTAGCAAGGGATCGATTTTCTGATATATCGACTCCGGGTGGGCGGGCGAGGTGGAACGCGAATTTTCTCGAGAATGGGCGGGCGAGAGGCGGATGGAGGGACGAAGGGGACTAATTCGACTGGCTGGCATTCCGAACGGGTGAAAAGGCTATATAGCCCTGTGGTCCACTTCACAAGGAGACGGGGCAAAGTTCAGCCAAGTCGGAGTGGCATGAGACTGACGGGGGTCGATATAAAGCGGGCGGACGAAGGGACTGTCGAGCCCGCATGCTGAGATGCGTTCTATCTGAAGAAAGATGAGGGAGGAGGCACGAGGAGTGGTAATTTCCAGGTGATGCAGACGCGAGAAATTCGAAATTGTTGGTGAGGAGGAGGAGTGAAGAGGTGAGAAGACACGAGGGCCTGGCGGTAAGGAGGAGCTGCCTTCGGTACCAACAATACCAGTAGTAGTGCTACCAGTATAGTAGGTATAGTACTAGTAATACTATAACAAAGCGGAGAAATATTCTGCAGGGTCACGACAAAGGGGGAATTAGGAAATGGGAGGGATTAGATATATCATGAAAAAGAAAAGAAAAAAAAGGGTAAAGAGAATCTTAGCACCAAAATAAAATAAATTGATGGTCCTTTTTGGAGGTGGAGCCCAAAAGGGGGCACGGATGAGGAGGTCCACCAACAATCCCGCCGATCCGCGACGCTATATTTGCGTTGTCCGGGGCGAACTGATGATGTGCAGCGGGAAAAATATATGATATGATTAGATATGATGCCATAGTATCTGGAATAGAATATATAATATAGAAAAAATGGTATATATTGGTATTCTCGGGCAAATAATTGGGAAAAGGTTACCTCCTTGCTTGGACCATTGAGTACTGGCTCAATGTTGGCCGGTGCTTTTCCGGTCCTAGCTCTCCTGTCAATGTAGTGGTTTCTGATTGGTTGGATGAATTCCTATGGAAATATCGGAACAATTCGAGGTTCCAAGGTTGATTTCTTCTACTAGTATTTTGTTAGGTATGCATCACTCCGTCATGTCCATGTCCCTTTTAGTCGCCCTATGAGTCTATTTTTGTATTAAGCCAGTATGTGTTCATCTACATAGTTCATCCCACTTTACAGCTCTTCGTCAAGAATAGCTAGTTAGTAGACGAGATTTCCCTACCATGCATGACAATGCATTTCTTGAATTTCCCCCAAGAGCCTAGGGGGATTTGACAAATAGGGCACCTTTCTGGAGGATCCAACCTTTCTTTGAGGTTCGGCGCGTCTGCTTCAATGCCCCCATGGTGCAGATGAATATGCGTGAGAAGGTTGTCCCTTCTGTGATAGAATTTCCCACACGATTTACACTTATAACTCGTGGGCGTGTAATGCTTGGTCTGGACATGTCTTAGCAAGCTGGAAGTGTGGGAGTAATATGGACCTTCTTTTTGAGGACATAATGGACATTTCAACATTGGTCGATCAGGCATGCTCTCGTGGCTTGACACTCCTTGTGAATCGATAAAAGGCCAACCGATTGCCGGTCCAATATCTTGCAGAGGAGCAGTTATGTCTCTTCTAGCATCGGGGGTCCAATTGCAGAATAATTGATCGATGTGAGAATCTTGCTCGGGAGAAAGCCTTTCTGGCAAAGAAAGCGAATGATATGATGATAACCATGACCTAGAGCATAGGAAATAGCAGTATTTCCTTCACCATCCATTCGGCCAAAATCGATACAATAATCGTTGAATGCATCAGAAGCTTCCCTTTTACGGACGGAGTGATCAAGCAGCGATTGAACTATCTCAATCGAGCCATTGTAGCACGCCCACATGAAAGGGGTCCTCCCGTAAATGCCCTTGGGGTCTGGATATGCCCCTCTATTCAAAAGAAGCTCGACAGTCTCATGGTGTCGTCGATACGATGCCTCCGCCAGAGGAATTTTACTCGCAATATAATTGGGGTTCGGGTTGATATTGTAATCCAAGAACAGCTTCACAACCTCGGTGCAACCGTTCAACGCGGCTAGAGAAATCGGTGTTTGGCCATCATCGTCATACTGATCTGGCACTGCCCCATGATCGAGAAGCAGCTTTACAACTGATGTATGACCATTAGAGGCGGCCCAGGCGAGAGGATCTCGGTTCATGGAGTCCCTGGCACACGATAAATCACATTGGCTGATCAGGAACCGCAACACATGCTCCAATCCGAACCATGCAGTCAGATGGAATGCGGTGAATCCCAACGGAACTCCCAAAGAGTAATTTTCGAAGCCGTAGTATCCTTCCAAGGAAAATATAGCTTGAACACTCGCATCCAGTAGACAGGTGTTTTTCAAAAATGAAAGCAAGAGATTATCGATTATTGAATGCACTCGAGCATGGTTGCCCCAGTTTTTGGCGGCATAAGAGTATAGCGGATATTGGCTGAGCCTAGCTTTATATTGGATATCATTCGAACACATTCCTCGTAGAAAGATGTCGTATGAAAGGTAAGTGAGGCAGCTTGCTGTGATGGCTTTCTCTGCGTCTGGGAAAAACACAGCCTGATTTCGTGTGAAGTATTCTTGCATTGTATAGTGGGCGAATTGAACCACTTCTTTTGTACCGTCGGACCCAATAGTGATTAGCCCTGCACACGAGGACATAATGTCTTCAAGATCATAAAGATCTTCCTCATTCAGATCCGACTCTCCCAGCTCTATGGTAAGAGCGGTACGTAGCTCCAACGTAGTGAGCGGTCGCCTAGCACAAATAATCCATGATAGTGTATCTTTGGCCAATGTTTGGCGACGTGGGTCTTGATTGTTGATACGCTCTACAACATCTTGGTAAGCATCGTCAACGGCATTGTTTCCTCCGTCAATTCGATTGGATCTGTTTATCAACCTCTCCAGCACATTATTAATCTCTTTGGCTCCAGGGGCTGAGATCAATGAATCCAAATAGAGCTGGGCCAATAAAAACCTATATAATGTTAGATAATCCGATGGTATAAGAATTTTGAAGATGAATTTTTAGAATCATACATTCCCATGACCGACTCCACGATGACAAGTACAGCCTTTTCTTGCAGAGCCGGCCTTCGGATCAAAGCACAGCCCTCGCAGCTTTCCAAACGACCCTTGAGGTATTTCATAACATCTTCTTTCTCTGCGCGGATCTCTTGAGAGGGTTTGCCTTGGAATCTCGCTTCAATTACAGGAACAGATCTTGAGGTTGCCAATAAGTTCAAATTCCCAAACGCTTGAGTTTCGAATAGTTGGCTGATAATACGAGATATGGTGGCCGCCTTGCATTCATCCAGCGCATCAATGACAATAAAGACTTGTGTCAAAGCCATTTGGACAACATCTTTGAAGGCTTTGCAGAGTTCATGGAATGCAGGCCGTGAACCATTGGTCCTGTGTTTTTCATATAACAAGTGTACCGTGGATGGAAGTAGAGGGAGTCTTCGAATCAGCTGCCGAATGATGCTTGCTAAGATATTTTCCGGAGATTGTCGACTGTCGTCAGAATAGTGGAAACTGCAGAAAATGTAGGCAATTCCAACACTAGGGTCGTTTTCATGGAGACTATCCAGCTCATCTATAACGATTGATGCCATTTTGGTCTTTCCCGCTCCGGGTATACCAGGACAGAATAACGTCTGGCCCGGATTTTGGACCCAGTTCTGAAATTTAGGTGATTCAATGAACCATCTTCCAGTCTCCGGCTGGTAAATTGGCTTCCCTTGATCCCCTCCAACGCTTCCTGGTGACAGCCAGTCGAGGTATTTTTGATGCTGTTCCTCATTCTTGTAGTTGACAAGCTCTTGAACTTGATCTTGCATGATGCGCAAATTAATAGCAGTGAGGGATCCGATGATGCTGCAAACCCGATCCCGAAGTTCTCGGACATCTCCTGGATCCAATGTGAGGCGCTTCCAGATATGTTTGATGCTTGGCGTCTGGTCTATCTCTCTGTATTTGCCAATCACTCTCCAGATGTCTTGGTTGAGGACCTTGCACTCGTTTGCTATGTGCTCCAGCTTTTCTTTCTGGTTCTCGCGTGGTACATGTGTCTCAACATCCTGTATAATATAGGAGAGGTTTCTCACTCTATGAGCGTCCAGGTCAGTATGAGAATGCGAATCACGGTCGGAATTAACCAGGAAAGAACTCACTCAACATTGAGAAGTTTGAACTGAGCGGGCGCACCGTTAAAGACTTTTCGAATGTGATGAATGTCCTTGATTATGCCGAGGAAGTCCCCGACACTAAATCCGAAACTCATAATTGCTGTTTCATTTAGGTGAAATCAAAAGCGAGCTCAAGGAACTTTGTGGGGCTCTTTTAATGTCAGGCGGAGCTGAGGCTGTGTTGGGCTGTGCAGCTGTGCCAGCTGCCCTGCTTGTTTGCGCTGCCCGATCATTCATTTTGCCTTTTCAAAGAGTATTTCCACGCACCATTCGGTCCAATGATCATTAGCGAAGCCTCTTGCGCAAGGGGTAGTTGGGATGGAATATTCCAAGGTTCCAAGGTCGGCAAGAAGATTATGCGGCAAGCGGGAGATCCGGTCGGCCCGCACCGCGCCTATCCCGCGTCAAACTTTGAAACGTCCAACTACCTTTGACAATATCACGCCCAGCGAATTATATCATGCCACCAGACAGGGCCCCGAAAGCGTGCCTTCAGTGTCGGAAGAAGAAGCGGAAGTGCAATGGCCGGCATCCCTGTCGGAATTGTTCCAACACCGGCCGGGAGTGCACATACAGTGAACCTGCTACGAAGAGGTCACCCTCGAATGAAGACTTATTAGCAGAGAAAGGCGAGATTGAAACGGATTCTACTCCTGCAATAAATACAGAAAAATGGGCAGCACTCAATTCAGGAGACCTTCTCGCTAAGCGACTCGGCCTTTCAACAGATTGCTCCTCGGGGGAGGCTAGGCTCTGTTCTTGGAACTTTCGTTTACATAAAGCCCCCTCCTATCTCAGCACGACAAGGCCATTTTCCGATATCTTGACCACACAACACATGCACCGACTCGCAGACATTTACTTCGCGGAAATACAGCCAGTCTACACATTTCTAGACCCTGATGCGGTCCACACAGCCGTCTCCGCTTCAACCAACCATCCGCCAGAGCACCCTTCAAATTGCGTTCTCCTAGGAATCGCAGCACTAGCCTGTCTTTTCAGCAAGGGGGAGTCATCTGGCCTCCAGTCTGAAATTATCTACAATGCTCGTGCTTCTCTGGAATACTCGACAACACTTGCCGTGCCAACCATAGACCACGTTGTGGGATGGCTACTACGCGTCTTATATCTCCGCTTCACCAGCTCACCGAATCCAACATGGCTCGCCAGTTGCACGCTAATGCATGTGATTGAGACGGTCAAGTTGCATGTGGAGCCAGCCCCGAATACCAACCCGAATTCCGCTCACGGCTTGCAAGAAACATATAGCCCACAACTCAGAAGACAAATATACTACACTGCCCAAATATTCAACACATGGATCTCATACGACTACGGAAAGGCCCGAATAATACCCCGCGATGCTTCTTGCACATTCCCATCGGAAGCATGGACAACAGAAAACCGCATATTCTGGAAACTTTCCGACTCCCTCGATCCAAATCTCCAACTCAACGCAACGGAACTGGAAAGCATGCTCGAGCAAACCGTCCAACTGAAGCCATCCCATCCAGCCATGAAACTTAAACGGTGCAATATAGCACTTTGCATCTACCGCCGCCTCCGCGTTGCCGGTTACACAGTTTCAACTAAAGCCGTGGACAAAATCCTACAACTCGGAGACGATGGGATTCAAGTTGCCACCACGATGGCCGAGGCACAATCACCTTGGTGGCATATCTTAAATGTCCCATTCCAACTCCTCTGCGTCTTACTGGCAACCGATACTCGTGCCTCGCTTAGCCGTGTTGAGAAGGTTTTCCAGACGCTGAAATTGCTGGCTGATAGATATGGCCCAGATGCTATTCGGGAGACATGGGCGAGTGCTTGCACATTATTACGACTTCAGATTCGGCGGAAGCGAGATGATTTCGAGCTTCTGAATCGCGTTGAAAATGATATCCTGGCATGTAATTCCAGCGAGGTGCCTTCGGCTTCATTGGATCAAAGTCTCCCAGACTCTTCGCAGTTACTATCCGATGCAGGACATCATGGCCTAGGAGAATTTTGGGAGTTGGATGAGATTTTTTCCACTAATTTATTTACTACTTTGTAAAATTGGGACCAGGGAATTACGCACTTTTATCGGCGTCATATAGTGGCGTTGCAAAAGTTTGAAACCCCATGTTGACTGTTCTCGTCTTCGCATTCTAATCGCGAACTAATAGCTACCTGCCTCGAGATGGAATATATTGGGCTATCTATTCCATCTAAGGTAGCTACTCGTTTCCCGTTAGGAGGCGCTCAATAATAGTGGGCAATATAGGTTGAATGTGCGGAGAATAGGGGAAAAGACATTTTTGCTATACCGAAGAGTGAGAGCTATCAAGTGCATTGAAGCATCATGATGGTAAAAAGAAATCATACAAAAGCAAAAAGCAAAAAGCAAACACTTGCGAAAGATTCCTACCGCCCATCTTCACGGTCTTGAACGCCTCCAAAAATGCACGACGGCTCATCTTGACATTCTGGTCATGAGAAACAGAAAGACGGTGGCCTTGCCACACCTGGTATATGAATCTATACCATGCCTTTTTCCTGCTCGCCATCTCCGTGGTGTATGCCTCGGTACTTTCCCACGAGTACAATGTTTCCGTCAACGTAAGCGTGAGATACTGCAGAGACTTGGCGTTAGAGCGCCAGATTCCAATCGGCATTGTGTTGATGCCATACTTCAGTAGAAGCATCAACGTTTTAGTCTTCATCATCGCGCGTTGGCTTGGCAATCTCGCGATCACACTCGAAGCATCTATGTCGGTAATAGACGGATACTGCAGGCCGACCTTCCGGAGATAGTCGGCCTCGTACATGGAGCCAAGTCTGTATACTGTAATCTCCGTCAGCTCCTCTACCTCCTCTCTGGGGTACACTGCTTCTTGGAGGACCCTCTTTAGACATCCGTGTAGACTGAGGTTTCCGGCGAAGTTATCGGCGCCTAGTTTCAGGCAAAGTACTTCCGTGTGAGATATTTGAGTCGTTTGATGGGCCGTCCACCACTCCTGCGCGCCGTCTGGCCATTGACGGAGGAAGGAGACGGGTTACTTTGCGCAATGCATCCCATTTCGCCTCATATGACACAAGCGGAAGCCCCAGGTGTGGCCGGTAGTAGCTAGATTCCCATTCGTCGTCCTTGAGTGAAAGGTATATATGTTGAGTACTGCCTAGGAGCCCCATGCTTTTGACAGAGTCATGAATTGACTTCGCGATTTGGATTACGTCGGGTGCTTCACGATATCCTTAACCCCACCCCCGGAACCGATATCCTCGACCATATGGGCATCATCAGCCGCTAGTCCTTGCTCAGTATCCGGATCGATGAGACAGCGTAGGATTCCGGATGCAGCAAGGCTACCACTGGCTCACCCTATACTGCCACTTTGTGGCCAGATGACGATTCCCCTTCCGCGTCAATGTAGGCTTGTTGAGGGATTGACGTACGAATATCGTTTAGATCTGACTCAGCCAGACATTTCCGATCTACCTGCCGATATAGACCGGCCTGGTCTCCGGAGACCATGACCCACACTAGTTTCGCCGGCTGTGATACAGATTCCATGCTCACGCCACGAATCGTCATATTGCTCGTAATGCAACGTACGTCCCAGTCCGACTGGCCAGCGGGCGGAATCGCCCAGTTGAACACGTCTGCCGTAATGGGGAGTATGTTGTGGGTCATTCTGATGTATAACACGTGTTGCTTTGCTTCCTCGATGGCTTCCGGAGATGCCACCCGCCGGCAGGAAGCATAATGGCTTCAAACATTGGCATTCGGTACAGACATGAGTTTGCAAGGGAAATGAGAGATGAGAGATGAGAAAGAGGGAAGGGGGAGCTCATGTGGCGGTGAATGGTTTGTTTACTTGTTTACTCCTGGGTGGCTCCTTCCTTCTTTACCAGGTACTTCTAGTAGTTACAGGCGGATGCACCTGCCAAGTTGAAGTGTTCTACAGTGAATTGTCTCTGAAACATCACTATTTTATCCGGAAACTGCGATATCCGATTGGATGCCGTGTCTATTAGGATAGTCAATAGAATGGGGAATGGTTGTCATAGATGAGTACCCTCTCTCTCAAGTCCTCTCGCCCGAACATAAGTACTAGTAGGCCGGGCATATTTGGAATACCATGGAGATGGTTTACTGGCGTATACGCTGGAGCAGATAGACGATGATGAAAGTGTGCGGAGGTCATTATCTATACAAAGGAGGCACAGTGTGATATACACCTAGAATTTCTGAGGCTAAGTCCTTACCAACAACAATGGCGCTCTATCGTGACTTTTTCACAAACGACTTGAATGTAGTTTGTAGCTAGTGCTACTCCAAAGAGCTCAAGCAAATAGAAAATAAGGAAGGTCCCAAAATAGCATGAACTGCGCTATTCGACCAATCATGATCCTGGTTGAAACATGCAGAGATGCCTCACTTTCCTATCACCTGACACGCGAGGCTGAATAAATACGAGTGTCGCCAACTCGAAGTCCCAACATCATTTCAGCAGCAAATACGGAGTATCGAGTATCCAAACTCATCGAACAATGCGTCTAATTCACACGCATTCCCTTGAGCTCTGGGAATTCGCCGATAATGAAGTACCAGAAAAATATGCCATCCTTTCTCACCGCTGGGAGAAGAAAGAGGAAGAGATATCTTTCCAAGAGATGCTGCACGCAAATGATGTGACCAGGCATAAAATAGGATATCGAAAGATCGAAAGTTTCTGTGAAAATGCTCGCGATGATGGATTCGATTTCGCGTGGGTCGACACATGTTGCATCAACAAGGACAGCAGCGCTGAGCTGTCCGAAGCCATCAACTCCATGTTTCGATGGTATCAGCAGGCCAAAAAATGCTACGCGTATTTGGCTGACGTCCATACCATTGAGCAACTATCTAGTAGTAAATGGTTTGAGCGGGGCTGGACATTGCAGGAATTTCTGGCACCCAGCAAGATCCACTTTTTCTCTGATGACTGGACTATGCTTGGAAAAAAGAAAACGCTTATTGATACCCTTGTTAAAATTACAAGGATTCCTCACAAAGTCCTCAGTCAACCTATATATTTAAACGAAGTCTGTATCGCCAAAAAAATGTCCCGGGTCTCCCAGCGCAAGACAACACGACCAGAAGATATGGCATACTGCCTGATGGGTATATTCAATATCAACATGCCTTTGCTATACGGAGAAGGTGGGGTGAAATCCTTCCTCCGATTGCAAGAAGAGATCATTAAAACCTCAAGCGATACTACAATTTTCGCCTGGGTTGACTCAAATCCGAGTCGTCATGCGGACCTCTATGAGCCACATGGACTACTGGCCACATCGGTACAACACTTTGCCGAATCCCACGACATTTTTCAAACTTCTGAATTCGAGGAACCGTATTCAATGACAAATAGAGGTCTTCGAATTGAACTTCCCATCTTCAACGTCAGTGTTGACATGAGGCGTTATGCCGTGGCGAAGCTATTTTGTTCACGCAAGCATGAATTCGAAAAGGTGGATATAGGTGTATATCTGGCGAGATTGGATGACAAACGTTTCTGTCGGATTATCGTTGATCGTTTCTCAAACTTGTACGGTAAAGAGAATTCGAAGTCTCCCCAATCACCTCTCACATTATTCATCCCGCAAAGACTTTCTTTGGATGAACAGGCCAAAGCTAGACTTCAGGCTACAACACCAAAATACTATGACCCTCTGCAAAATTGACATAAGCTAAACTGGATATCATGGAAGGACCTCGGCCAGCCAAATTGACCCCAAGACAAGGGAACAAGGGAACAAGGGAACTAGGATATATGAGTAGTAGTTAGTTAAGTTAATACACACATGTATCTAATTCTTCGCTAACTATTCATTGGTCCAAGCTAGCACTACGTAGTAATAGTGTTCAGGCAATGATGCCCCAGATATCTAAAGTCACCTTCCTTGTCCTTACCCTCCTAGGACCTCTATTCACTCACATGCATCACCAGTGTCGACTGGCAACTTTCTTTTGTACTAAACCTCATGGTTGTGATATCCAAGCAAAATTTACATTGAGCCACCTCAGACATTACTTCGTCGTAGCAAACGACAACATCGTTACATAGCTTATAGTTACCTCAATTAGGAAGGAGTAACTTTCTATATTCGATTGCTGACAAATCGCTTATCCTCGGCCCCCAATCTACTCAGCAACTCTCCTTTTCGTGACATCCTTACCCCATACATCGTTCGTTTTATTTTTCTCTTCGGGATTCCAAAAATGCTGCGTGAAATTCACTTCGTCAATTTGTCTCATCCTGCGGAATCGGTCTCGGCCGAGTCTCGGAGGGGAGCTCATGCCCACGCCGCACGTACAGCACACGCTAGACGAGATCGCTTTCGTATTGTCAAATATCCAGCCAGTGTCGAAGGCCAAAAAATCGGAAAGGAAGAGGGATCTACGAAGAAAAATCATAAGCCCACTAAAAGCAATTCGATGGGCTCAAAAGTAGCCTATGATGTGTCATCTTTGCCTAGCCTCAAGACGGCTTTATCATCAAGCCGACGAGATCCGTTTGACAGCTTAGCCAGGTCTTTTTCTGAGTCTCAATACTTTCTTCTCGATCATTGTTGGTTCCACCTATCCACTCTTTTTTCCCTTTTTTTTGGATTGTGGTCTCATCCCAACACTGCTGTTAGATACCCAGATGGTTATTCCCGATCAAAGCGTTAACTGCAACCGGCTTTTGAGCCCGGAAAAGTACTGCCAATTGATGAAAGAAGAATTGACACGGCTTCTGGTTACTAGAGACGACTCCTTGGATAGCCTTTTTCTAATTGCCTGCCGCCACTTGACGGAGACGAAGTCGGAGCGGCCTGAAAAAAAGGGGCACTACGTGCAACTGGCACTACAGTACAAAGTTTCTTGTTTAAAATCCCTAAACAAATCTATCTCCCAGGAGATAGAAAAGGCATTAATGATCAGTGACTCTACATTTGCAACGGCAATGATGCTTGCATCGGACGAGGTGAGCTAATATCACTAACTACGGCTCCAAGGCACTGGCTCCAAGGCACTAACAACCCTGAAATTCAAGATTCATCTGGGTAACTTCCATATGGCTCAAACCCATATTTCGGCTGTTCTACGGATGGCCCAACACAATGGCGGACCTCAAAATCTAGGGTGCAATGGATTTATGAGACACTTGCTATACGTGCTATGGCGAGATGTCAATACTTTTGCGAGGATTCAAATGTTAACGCGACAAACCCTGCCCAATGCTCCTTGCACCTAGAAAATCATGTACTTTAATCTCAATGATATTAAGTGAGCTAAATCTTCTTATCATAGAGGCCTAATCCAAGACCCTTCGCACTACTTCGGGGGAGTTAAACCTGCCCTATTGCTTTTGGAAAAACAGTACGGCAGCTGATAACTCCGCTAAATCATATTCCCAAGGTATACCTGCAGGGTAATATAAGATATCGGCTTCATAAAAGGAATAGTGCCTCTGATTTTTTTTCGGTCAAAAAAAATTAAATTGGGGAGTCTTCCCTTCGCGTGTGTTGAACCTGAAAGGTTCAGAGCTATTTTTGCAGCACTTTCGCCAGAAATCCGTATGTATCATGTTTGAGCCTAGTAATAAAATACACAGATTAAAATATAATCATGCTCCGTCCAAGAAAAAAAAAGAATCAATGCGGCTCGAGATTAGAATACCGCGAAAAATGAGTTTTATATACCTCGGGAGGGTCGGGCTCGTTCTACCGGGGCTTCTAGACAAGCCAAAAAATTAAGTTGAAGGACACAGGAGGAAACTTTGGGAATTAATCTATAGAATACGACAAAAAATGATTCGGAAACACTCCGCGGGGGGGGTCGAACCCTGGTAGAGGTTAGATGTTGCTCAATTGTTACCGGATTTCAGTTTGTAACATACCCCAACCTTGCGATACTCTTGTTTCGGCGTCGCAGCCGCAATTAAAAGTCGCACGCTCTCTATAAAAGTTCCAGCAGGGGCGCGGCGGGCGGGGGGCGCTTCGGGGTACATACAGCCAATTGAGCTAGCGGAGTTGCATTCTACTGGACCATAAGGCCTAGGTTGAAAACAAAGTGGGACTATGTCCTTTGACATTTTGTACCACAGTTTTCTGCCATTCTGCTAACCCTTCAAAATTCCATGCCCTATTTTGTCTACTTCGATCCCGTCTTTGGCTTCTATGGATGTATTGATTTTTTATTGTCTGCTGCTTCCTAATAAATATGATTTATAGGTCGAGTCTATTATTATATAGGGCTACACACAATACGATATCGCAGGAATTTTGGCATATCGTATATCGTATCGTGTTGCAAAAATTACCGTACATAGTATGAAGGTTTTTTAACACCCTGCGATACGATATGCGATATTTATCGCTATGATTATTGGGCGACGATATGATATGCGATGCGATACGATACGATATCGCACGGTAAAAATATATCGTCGTGTAGTAGTACTAAGGCCCATATCGGCTACGGACGCATGTTGGATAGCCGTTCACCATTGGTACAACGCGCGGAATCCCTCAAAAACATAATAAGAAATAAAGTGGTCTCTGTTTCCTGTCTAGGACTAACTCTGATAGCTTCTATAGTCGTGTCAGCCACGGTCGCATCTATGGATGTTGGCCATGATCGAAATAGGGGGTTGATAGAGCGACCCCCCCCCCTCCCCTCCCGGAATATGGGTATACCGCAGGAGGAGTGTTCCCTATCCAATAACCCACACCACGCCATGATGGATTAAGAACAATAGTTCGAAATCGGAACCAACAAGGCGGAACGTCTCAATATTCAAGAGATCCCCAAAAAGAATTATGAAGTTGCTTCAAAGAGCTAGAGGAGTATGACCTATTCTCTTAGAAGTATCACAAAGGAAAAAAAAAAGACAACCAAGGCCTAATGTAATACACTCAAAAATACGGCCAAAATTATCTAGAGCTTACTCAAAATCCTCTACGAAACTAATATCAACATTCTTAAGCAGCGCGACCTCGGAAATTGAACACCCTTAATAAATATTGACAACAGCAAGTACAATTAATTGTATTCAATAAATTGAAGCATACATGGAGCGGAACCGCGTCGAGATACCAATTTTTTTTTGAAGAAAGCGAACTTAGGTTGAGAATAATCGAAGATCCCTAAAAAAAAGTGTTCTTGGCTTCCTGTGATAATTAAGTACCGTAAGCTGCCTATTAGAGTACCTTGCTGTTTCCTTTTTGGGGGTAGTGTGGATCCACGGGCCGCCAGTAACTATGAGATGATCATTCAAAAGTCTTCAACCTCCTTTTTGTAGTATCTTGCACTTTCCTTTCACAGACTAGATCATAGTTTGCTCGCTCTAGTCATAGACAACTTTGCTGATTGACTTCAGAATATTTCCTGATTTCAAAGCGCTTATATATTGCTACATAATTCAGAAAATTCGCATTCGCATAGACCAGAATAGCCCCGGGGTGTATAAAAGACGGCCCAACTCCCATTGCAATCTCAAGACAAGACAAACAAAAATCATTCCAAAGCTCATTTTCAAAGCCGACCTCTACCTTTGATTCGCGTTTCTCTAGCTACCATTCCAAAGATGCCTGGACCAAATGTCACTATGCCCAAAGGCTCATTGGTACTGGTCACCGGTGCCAACAGTTACTTGGCATCGCATGTGATACTACAATTTCTCGAGCGAGGATACAAAGTCAGAGGCACCGTCCGAGACATTGAGAAAACATCTTGGCTGGTCGAGGATCTCTTCAAAACAGCATCGGAGAATGGCAGTTTTGAACTCGTCCGAGTACCTAACTTCATCGCCTCGAATGCCTTCGACGAAGCTGTCAAGGGCGTCTCCGCTGTTATCCATGTCGCCACTCTGGGGCTCGATCCAAACCCTAACAATGTCCTGCCTCAAATTGTCGTCGCCACCCACTCGATCTTGGAGTCGGCCTCGAAAGAGCCTTCGGTGAAAGAATTTGTTTATACCAGCTCAGTTGCTGCTATGGTTATTCCTAGTATGGAACAAGTTCATCTGACCTTTGACTCCTGGAATGACGCAGTGGTGGAGCTTGCTTGGGCACCTCCGCCGTACAAGCCTAGTCGGGCTTATATCGTGTACGCAGCAGGGAAAACCATTGCGGAGAAAGCTTTGTGGGAGTATGTTGAGAAGAGAGCTCCTCATTTCAATGTCAACTCAATAACTCCAGCAAGTATAATGGGTGAATGCCTCAGCAAAAGTCACGCTGAGCTTCCTCAGATGTTTGTTAAGGCTCTGTATGATGGAGATTTAATAGCATTGCAGCAGCTCCTCACAACTCCAGGAAGTTAGTATTTTCCAATTCCCAAAATCTATACTTTCGTCTATGTATCTGATAATATCTCTACAGCTATCCACACTGACGTGAAGGACACTGCACTTCTGCACGTCGCAGCGGCTCTGGACCCTGAGATCAAGAATGAGAGGCTTTTCTCCTGGGGCGAGTCATGCACGTGGAATGAAATTCTCGCGTTGATGCGTGCTGTTGCTCCTGGGCGGAAATTTGTTGACGACCTGCCTGGCGAGAGACTCAAGTTAACGGCAGATGATCGGAAATCTCTGGACTTGTTGAAGAGATGGACTGGTCGAGAGGGATGGACACCTTTGAAGGAGACAATTACTGACAACATGACCAATATCATGAAGTGGTTTCCTTAAGTCAGACTGAAACATTCATGTTGCTATGAACTTGAAAGCCATATTGGCTGGGTTGCTTGTTGACAATTATAACAGTCTACAGCTATGTGAATCGAGCAAGTGGAAGAAAGAGATCGGGCCAATTTTCCTGCTGGCATAGATTCGCTGTTTTTAGAAGGCTTTGACGACACAATCGCGCGTCAAGTTTCCAGATTCTTATATTATTTCACCTGCCAATTTAAATAATAAGGGCAAGCAACTCTCATTGCATGTGTCATGTCTATACAAGAAAAAAAAACGATACACATACTTTGTTCACTCCTTGAACAACGTTGCCTCAGTATCATACGTATACTTCAAATCAAGATGCCAATAAGCAGCCGAGGTAGCCTTAACACACATCCACGCCTCATCAAGAACATCCGCCACTTCCCGCGGCAAAGCCTTTTTCTGCGTAGCATCAATATTTGAATGAAGCTGCTCGATACTACTAACGCCAATCAGAATACCATCCTTCCCCAACCGCAGCTGCGAGTGATGATTCAGCCAGCGGAAAGCAATTTCCGGTAGTGTCAGGTTGTATTTTGTGGCGATTGGGCTGATCAGATTGACTGCGTCTAGAATCGGTTGGTTCATGTAGCGCTTTCGGTATAAGGCGCCTGTAGTGTTTTTGTCGCTGAATCTTCCTTCTGCTGGTGCTTGTGATATGGCGTCTGTTTTGTATTTCCCTGAGAGAACGCCGCCGGCAAGGGGGTTATAGACGACAATTTCCAGTCCGTAGCGGCGGCAGCAGGGGATGAGTTCTGTCTCGATGTTCCGTGCTGGTTGATCTCGGTTAGTTGCCGTTGGGTATATTCGGAGTTTCTGAGCGAAGTATAAAACTTACTGATAGCGTTGTACATAGCTTGATAAATCGTTGGACGAACCCAACCTCTCTCCGTACAAAGGATAACAATCTCCGCAACCTCGAACGAGGTATAATTGCTCAGCCCTAAACGCTTGAATTTACCCTCTTGAGAAAGCTCATTAACTTCCTCAAGAGTCTCGGCAAAGGGGACAGATCGATCGGCGGCATGCAAGTAAAATATATCCACTTGATCGGTCTGCAACGCAGCTAGAGATTCGTCGAATTTCTCGCGCAGCTTTGCAGGCTTGTGCATGCCTGGTTTGGTAGGGTAGACTTTCGTTGCGAGGCTCAGGCCACGTTCTTTCCAACCAACTGCAGCGGTGAATTCTTCCTGCTTCTCGCCGAGATACATGCGTGCTGTATCGACCTCGGAGTGACCGGATGACTTCAGATAGTCTAGGCATTGACCGAATTCGTCGAGGGATGTGATTCGGGCTCCTAAGTTGGGGTCTGGGCCGAATGTCATCAAGCCCAGGATGATACGGGGTTTGGAAGATGATGTCTCTGACATGATGAATGGCTGATTTCGAAGTAAGAGTTGAGTGAGTGTGAGATCTTCTTTGAGGTATAAATGTGGTAGATTAATGGGCTATCTTATAGTCTTCTGAAATTTACTCCGTGCGGCATGCGGGCCGATGAAGCGGGCCGTGTGGCAAGCCGCATACATAAGGATTTCTTTTATCTGCGAGTTGCGGACTCTGACCGACCCACGAAATGCTATCCATTCGAGTATGATTCTTCTTGGATGTCTCGAGAACAAAATAAAAGGCTAAGCAAGGCCAATTATAGACCGATGATTTTGTTCCGCAAAATGTTTTGAAACGCACATGTCCACTGCGGCTACAGAAAAGTCCACACCTCTAGATGCGGCGGTTCGAAAGCAGAGGACTAAAATTGCGAGACAGGTTTAAATAATATCAGTGAAGAGATATGTTCCTTCAACAGAATTGCAGTTATTTGCCTACTCTGTTACCTAGGAGTGTGGTCATTATGTGGTCATCGTTGCGTTGCCGGATCTACTTAGTTGCCCCAAACGACCGCGGGA
This sequence comes from Penicillium cosmopolitanum, assembly GCF_028827165.1. NCBI lineage: Eukaryota > Fungi > Ascomycota > Eurotiomycetes > Eurotiales > Aspergillaceae > Penicillium > Penicillium cosmopolitanum. Next base: position 1,772,411 of record NW_026622682.1, on the reverse strand, counting down.
TATTTTCTGATTTTCTACTTTTGTCAATAGAATATGCCGAACCTGAAAGATACGGATTCCCCCACTGAACTCATAGCCGAAAGAATCATGTCGAGCTTTCGCTATCGTCCTGAGATCCTCGAGGGCGTCCCGGAGCATCTCACCCGGCATCTTAAGCAGTTCGAGGACTGGTTTATTCTTGAGGCAGCTGAATTAAAGAAGATCACGGAGCATTTCGTCAACGAGCTTGGGAAGGGATTGACCATAGAAGGGGGCAATATTGTGGGTATCCCTATCACGACGCCATAGAAAACCTCCGAATCATTCACTGACGCAGCGGTTCCCTCTCTTGACTCTATACAGCCAATGAACGTCACATGGGTTACGAGTAACCCACCCGGTCGTGAATCGGGACGATATCTAACACTGGACATGGGTGGAACGAATCTGCGCGTTTGTGATGTCACTCTATCAGAACAAAAGAGGGATTTTGAGCAGACGCAGAGGAAGTTTAAGCTGCCGAAAGAGGTCAAATCGGGGACAGCAGAGCAGCTTTGGGACTTTGTTGCGGATCGCCTGCAGGTTTTTCTAGAAGAGAATCCTAGTGGGTCTCAAGATAATATCTCCGTGCCTTTGGCTTTCACATTCTCTTTTCCAGTCGACCAACAGAATATTCGAAGCGGAGTACTGCAGCGCTGGACGAAGAAATTCAACGTCTCGGGCGTGGAGGGCGAGGACGTGGTGCCTCAGCTGGAAGCTGCGTTAGCGAGAAAGGTGAATTGAGATTGTCTTTGTACGATGTTGGGATCAGAAAGTTCGGCTGATTGATCATCGATTAGAATATTCCGGTAGACGTTGTGGCGTTGATCAACGACACAACCGGGACCCTCATCGCCTCAAACTACCGTGATCCACAAGTTAAAGTTGGCAGCATATTTAGCACCGGTACAAACGCTGCATACATGGAAGAATGCAGATTAGTCCCCAAATTGAAAGAGTATGGACTTCCAGAGGACGCCAAAGTCATAATCAACACCGAATACGGCGCCTTCGACAATGACCGCCAAATCCTCCCCTTCACCCCATTCGACCACCAGATCGACTCGGAATCACTGCGTCCTGGAACTCAGCTCTATGAGAAAATGGTTTCTGGCCTATATATCGGCGAAATGCTGCGCTTAGTGATGGTCAAGCTGCACGAAGAGGGGGTATTGTTCCAAGGCAAGGATATCACGAGTCTCCGGCAAAGCAACGCCGTCGATGCGACCTTTCTCTCCATCGCCGAAATGGATTTTTCTGAGGACCTCAGTGATATGAGAGAAGAGTTCGAAGATGAGTTTAGCTTTTCTCCTACCGTGGATGAGATGAAGGTTTGCCGGTATTTGATTGGGTTGATTGCAACTCGTGCGGCGCGACTCTATGCCTGTGGCATCGCGGCCATTTGCATAAAGAACAAGACCAAAAAGTGCCACGTTGGTGTTGACGGGTCGGTCTTCAATAAGTATAGCGGTTTCAAAGACCGGGCGAGTCAGGGTCTTCGTGATATTCTTGACTGGCCAGTGGGGGAGATTGACCTGATTGCATTAAACGCGTCTGAAGATGGATCTGGTGTGGGAGCAGCATTGGCAGCATCGTTGGCGTTGAATAAGGTCGAACAGATCAAGACTACAATTATATAGAATTGGTGACAGATTGAATTATAGTTGAAAATTGAAAAAAGTTGAAAGGTGAAGTTGAAGTTGTCATCTCACTAAGGTTAAGGTGATCTTCCCAGTAGGAACCCTTAAGACCGCGTAAAGTGGCAGCGATAAGATAAGCCCGTCGCGTCCCCGGAGGCCGCGAATTCGACTGCACGTCGCTCCATCAACATCAACATTCCACATCAGCCTCTCTCCCACGCCAAAATGCGCTTCCGCACGCAATTAAAGGACACAAAGACCTTCTCAAGTTTGTGAAAGTCCACAATCACTGCTATACCCACCACTAATCCCCTCGCAACAGAATTAACGGCCTCACTCTCCTCTCTCGGCAAAGTATGCTGGATGCGACTGGAGTACGATGTGGTGCGCTTCACCATCATCCCAGACCAAGGAACCCAAGTATGGGCTCAGATACCTGTTGTAAGTTAACAGCGGAGGCAGCGGAGGCAGCGGAGGCATATAATCTGAATCCCACTCTGACCCAAAGAAACAGGACACAATCTTCGAAGAAAACACCTACGAAATGGAATCCAACTCCGAAGCAATAAACATCGAAATCAACATCTCAAACCTAAACCGCGCCCTCCGCTCAACATTCGGCTCATCCCAATCCCAACTCCGCCTCACAAAAAAGGACAAAATGCCCCTGTTAGCTCTAACAGTCCTATCAACCGACTGGACCGAAGGAAACATGGCCCTAGCCACCGAAGACCAAGACCAATCCAGCGAGGTAACAGGAGATCGACGGGCCCGCGAACGCGAAACTCGCATCACGCAGGAAATTCCTATTAAAATCCTGCACGAGTCGGCTGTTGATGGGCTTCATGAACCGCATTGTCCGGACCCGGATGTTCATATTATTTTACCCGGGTTGGCGCAGTTGAAGAGTATTTCAGATCGATTTAACAGGCTTGCGTCTACGGATTCGAAGAGTAAATTCCAGCAGACGGGGATGGTGGGGGCAGTGGAGTCGTCGACGACGGGTGCGAATTCAAATTCGAATGCGCCTACTTCGGGATCAGGCCTTTCGTCATCTTCAGGGCCCAAATTGGAATTATCGGCCAACATGCATGGGAAATTGAAACTTGCTATTGTGACGGATGAGTTGAGGATTGCGAGTGTTTGGTCTGCATTGGTGAATCCGCCTCTTGATCCGGCTCATATTTCGGAGCAGCAGTTGTCGCAGTTGCCGAGTGAGCGGATGCGGGGGGTTGGCGAGGATGATGAATCTGGTTGGGCGAAGGTGAGAATTGATGGGAAGGATTGGAGTCGGGTTTTGAGTGTTGGAAGGCTTAGTCCGAAGGTTGTTGCTTGTGAGTGGTCCCTTTTTCTCTTTCACTCCCCTGCTTGGCCTCCTTGGAGAGTGATAGCTAACCTGGCACCTGAAACGAATAGGTTTTATAAATGAGACGGCTCTCGTGCTTTATGTTTACCTACCTGGCAGTTGGAATGGGGAAGAGTCGTGTTTGACGGTATGTTCATGCGGTCTATCCAACAAAGTGTATGTGGCAGCCTTCTGACTCTTCGATTTAGTATTACATCAACTCGTTCGCAGCATGATGAGCAAAAACGCGCCTGACACACCTGGGCATAACACTCTGGAGTTTATTATTACCTTCACTCATAACATTATATCTACGAACGTTACGATATCACTATTTATAGAACCAAAAGCAGATCTGCTTCAGCTTTACCAGAAATCGTTATTAAGACATAGACATGGGGTAAGCCCCATGCGGAAACAAAAATAAACCACCAACAAACTAGCAAAATGAATCACGGTATAGCCGCAAGGGAGAAAAGTGATATGTATACATGATGCAAGGAGACATTCGTCTCCCTCGCTTCGGAAGCGATGAGAATTGCAAGAGCAGCGGAAAGCAAGATATGTGCAAAGCCTTGCGATGGGAAGCCGGCTCAAGGTGCAAACGCCATGAGAAATGTGTCTGTCAAGTGACACAACAGAACACATGCAAGATGCTGAGGAAGGGGGTGATGAATCTATTATAAAGGGTAGGTACTGGGGGAATGGGGGATTCGTGGGAAAATAAAACGAGAAAGGGACATGAGGACATAATAAAACAAAGGGAAAACAGAAAGAAAAAGAGATTAGACACCTGACTGCGAAAGCTAGTCAAGGTATTTTGTCTAAAACCATCATGCGGAAATTGCAGATTATTGGGCCATCACGTCGACGTAGCGGCCCTTCTTCTTGCCCTTGACAGTATTACCCTTGCGTGCTTGCGGGGCACCGATGAGGTCGTCAATAGAGCTGGCATGCGTCAAAGATGACGAGGGACGAGGAGGCGGCCCGGATGAGCTGCCAGGTGGTGTTGGATGAGCGGCACCGGTAGAGACAGACCGCGGCAGGCTACCGCCATAAGGGCCCATTGGCGGGGGCACACCAAGACTAGAGAAAGCTGGGCTAGATGAAAGCGAAGGCGGCATATCACTGGATGAAGATGTGGGACGACTTCCTGAGGCAAAAGGCATCGGTGGCATCGGAGGCGGAGGCATGCTGCCGGAGCTGGCATTGCGACTGGGAGGAGCCGAGCTGCGGGGAGGAGGCGGCGTAGCACGAACGGGTTCGGCGCTGCCAGGGTCCTTCTTGTTCACCCACTTCTTCAGGTCCTTGTCGTAGTAGAATGAATTCTCCTCGCCGAGCTTGGCCCTGATAGGGCCGCCGCCACCGCCGCCGCCGCCTGACTGTTCGGCTTCCTTTTTGGCACCTCCGAACCATCCACCAAACCACCCCTTCTTGGGGCCTTGTTGATCTTTCTTGGCTGTGGCATGGGTTAGCATTCGAAATGAAGAATCACAGATTTGGAACATACCATCTTCTTCGGCGGCCTTTCTGAAAGCTTCGTCCGCCTTGCGGTCATTCTCGGCCTTCTTGAGAGCGGCAGCTTGAGCAGCCAAATCCCCGTCATCTTCATCATCCATGAAGGACTTTTTGGGCTTAGGCGCCTCTTCTTCGGCGGGGTCCTGTATCTCTTCCGGCGCAGAGCTCATAACAGGAGCATAGGAAGGTGGCTCGTAAGAATTAGAGCTGGTCGCGGGAGGCAGGTACCCATTGCTCTCTGGCTGCGGCATTCCAGGGGGTCCTTGGTAGTAAGGAGACTGAGACTGGTTGGCTGATTCCTGTCCTTGAGGCTGGTAGAAGAGCCCGTTGAGAGTCGATTGAGGAGGCGGTGCCGAATCTGCGGGAGATTGGGTGGCCGATGTTTCCTCAACCGGGGCAAGCGGCATGTAAGACGACTGGGGAGGAGTAGGCTGATAGCCAGTAGCAGCACCTGGAGATCCGTAAATCGCTCCGGCAAATGTTTGAGTATCTGCTGAAGGGGATGAAATATCTTGCGAGCTCCGACGTTGGCCGTAGGAGATACCTCCATACGAGGCAGAGCGCTGGGAATCCATGGATGATCTTCCACGGGGTTGCTCAGGGGACCCATTAGGCGCGTACGGGTTCGATGAAGGCATGTACCGCGAGGGACCACCAGCGGGGATTGGCTGCGCTCCTGCGCCGGGGTACGATCCATACAGATCCGACACGGAGGGAGACCGGCTAACAGTTGGCGTTCCCGCGATATTAGCGAAGGGACCAACGTCCGGGACTTCCCCGGCCTTGCCAGAACCTGCTGATGCCGGATCATTCTCATCGCCAGCAACGAAACTATTGAAGCGAGCCCACACGGACCCGGAAACCTTCTCCATGCTTGGCTTGGAAATCCAGGATGAACCACCGTCGGTAGTGGTTTGACGGAGACGTGCGGAAAGCTCGTCCACTTCAATAAACAGATATTGGTGGTGATATGGCGAAGGCCGCGTGGTGGCCTTCAAAGACGCCGCGACTCCATCACAGTAGTTCTGTGCCTCAGATTTGCGACCTCGGTCGGCAAGTTGCTTAGCATGCAGCAACTTGAATGACAGGAGGTGTGGCAGATTTGCTATCGGAGAGCTTGCAAGAACGGATGTGGCGTACTCGTAGATCTCGGTCAGGAGGAATGAATCTTCATCAAGCAGAGTGCAAGGATGGCGCTGGTGATCAGCGCCCAAGAGCACAATGTTCGCATGGGGGTCATCAGCACCACCGAAAACAGCACCTCGAGAGAACATGAAGCAAATATGCGCAGCTTCAATGCGGCCATAAGATGCGAGCAAACGCCCAAGTGCAAGCAATGCCTGGTGATCCTCGGGGCTGCGATTGCTAAGAACCAGTCCAAGAGTGTCTCTCCAGCTGTCCAGACCATCGAGGGCGTTCTTTGACGCTCCTTGTCCATCAGCCTTACTGATCAAGTGGTGGCCAGCCCGCGCAGACGGGGGAACCAATTCATCGATGCTCTCTTCCACGTTTCCGGCAAAGATCTCGTAGAGAGCTGAAAGTGACTCGGAATTGGCTGCCGTTGACTTGATTTCACGTCGAACAAACTCTTGCACCACTTGTTTCCACACCGACTTGTCCATGGTTGACGCGACGATCATGGCATGTCCCCACAAACGACGATCAACGGCGCCCCAGACAGCCTTCTCACGTTCACCCAAGAACAAGTCATTGCGCAAATCTTCCATCCAGCGAGGATCGACAGAATCTGATTGTAGGGGGTTGTTGAGTGCTCTCAGGCTGCCCGAGTTTGCAAAGGTGCCTCCATACGAGTTCTCCGAGTTTTGGCTCTGCAGATTGGGGAAGATGGCCTGCCGAAGGGATTGTTCGACTGCAGGCGATCCCTCTAGAACCCCATCGTTCTCGACCAGGATTTTGGCGACCTTCCACAGCAAAATCTTCTCATCATGGCGCTTCTGTGCATCCGGGTCGGAGTGATCAAAGTCTGGGGAGACCTCATTCTCGAAAGCCGCAACCTTGCTTGAAATCCAAGCCAGCACATCCTTCTTCTTAGCCTTGGTCTTGAGAGGACCAGGGTGTTGGACAATAGTGTCTGTGGGAGGCAACCACTGGTTCAATTGAGAAAACTTGGGTTCGCCCGGGCTAGGCTTAATCATGGGTGCCGTTTGACCAGCAGAATAGCGTGGGATGTGTTTGGGGAAACATGAAACCACTGCTCCGCCAAATCCAAACTTGAAAATCGGCGCTCCCTTCCACCGCTGAAGAGTATCCTGCTCCTGACCATCCACGGGGGTGATGAAAGCAAGATGCTGAGACATCGCACGAGCCCGGCTCGCTATAGATGGCTGTGCGGGTGCGTAGGGGTTTGACGTCTTAGTTGGTGACGAAGATCCATGAACTGAGGCAGGACGTGGAAGAGGAGGCTCTATAGATGGCACGTACGAGCGGGGGCTGGTAACCTGCTGACCAGGCGACTGGGTTTGAGACCTGCGGGGAGCAGCAAATTGCGAATCAACCGCTTGGGGTGATGTCGGTCCAGCTGCTGCAGGAGCCGAAACAGCCGGGGCATAAGTAGGACTCGGAAGCGGGGGAGCTTGGGTTTGGGTAGGGCTAGGCGCAACACGATTGGCAAACTCATTAAGATACTCCGCTGGCGCATAGCGACTCGTTGGGGGAGCCTGATGGGGAGCAACTGGTGGGCTGGCAGTCTCGGGAGCAAACGCATTCGCCTGCTCGTTGAATGACTGTGGAGCGTACGGCGATCCTTGATCGATGCTTGGACGCTGACGAGGGGAGACAGGTCGACCGATGGCTGAAGCGATGGGGGTGGCATATGATGTTGTTGCGTCACTTCAGGTTGATACGACACCTTTTCGTGATAAGCCAAGGGGCTAGATGTACGAGGCTGGAATGGTAGAGATGTCTGCTGTCCAGGAACAGATAGTGGTTGCGATGCGTAGCGGTTGCGGCCCCCAGCGGGTGCTGAGGGTGGAGGCGCTGGTGAGTATCTTGGAAGCGAAGGCGGTTTCGCGGACGGATTGAGACCTGGAGGCTTTGGAGAATATCTAGAGGCGGCACTAGGACCAGCGGGCGCACTTGACGCCAATGTAGATGAATACGGGTCAACCGGTTCCGGAAGCTGCAGAGAGGATTGTGCAGCGGGTATATTGGCAGGAGGAGCAGGAGGTGGAGCCATTATATTTGCATGTTGTGGTGGTGGCATGGGTGGCTGTACAGTCGGACCAGGACCAGCTGCGACGGGACCGGAAGTATACCGCCCAGAGCTAGCAGGGCGAGATCTGGGGGCTGGTAAGGGAAGCTCTTCGTAAAAGTTCTTCGGTGCCGGCGGGGGAGCAGCCGGTGTAGTCGTGGGAGGAGCCATGGCTGATGGGGCAGATGGCATCGGGGGAGGCGCTGCATGTTGTTGCACACCAATGCTCGAGGGCGGCGGCATATTCTCCACCTTCGGGGGAACAGGCTTATGAGTAGCTACTGGCCGTCGAGGACGAGACAAGTCATCGGGGAGATCATAGGGCGACTTGTAGCCTTGCTTCGATTGCTCGGCATAGCTTTCTCCTCGTGTTGCAACGGGGTTCGAAGGCTGCTGGGAGAAGTAAGAGTTTGTCTGAGGAGGAGCTCCTGGGAGAGGATGTCCGGACACCAGGTCGCCCGTGGTCGGTTGATGTGGAGTGTATACACCTGGGATTGGACGGGGCTGAGCTTGGCTCTGTGGCGTCTGGAAGGGACTGTTCAAGCCAGTCGGCCCAGCGTTGGTTAGGGAAGCAACCGCAGCCTGTGGAGCAGTTTGCTGTCCAGTAGGTGGTTGAACATCATCTCCCAGTAACATATCTTCATCATCATCGCTCAGTGCCGCTTCCCAACGCGCCGCTATGTCATCCTCTCCCATATCACTAAGTTCGGCTTCCCAGCGTGCGGCAAGATCCTCCTCCGATGGTTCTCCACCTTCTGTTTGGACCTGGGGCGCGGTAGAGTCAGATGATGCAGCATTAAGAACGCTATCGAGCTGGGCGGCGGCCGAAATGTCACTGACTGGAGAGTCAATGTGGAATCCAATGGAGGAATCCATTACTTGCGAGGTGCTTTTGCGCGTGATGTGGAGCGAACGCGGAACACTGGGCTCTGGCTTCTGCGCGGAACTGAAGAATCCTTCCGCATCCTCATCATCTTTGTCAAACAAGTTGTCGACGGAGGTTTGCTGCGGTGTCTCCTGTATCTTCTCCTGCGCCGGAGAAAAAGGAGAATAAGGCTCATCGAGCAAGGGAACACCCTCCTCGTATCTTGACTCTGTCTCTGGAGGACCAAAGATGGGCTTTGTTTGAGTCTTCAGCTGGTTGAAGAAGTCATCTCCGTCGGAGTCCACATCGATAGGAGCATTATGCCCCCAAGCGTCGTCATCTTCTGTAGGCTCATCCTCCAACGTTGTTTCCACTGCCAATGGGGCACTTTCAGCCGCTTGAGTCGGTGTCTCAACAACTGGCTGCGCGCCGGTATCCTTATCATCCAGGGCATCCCAAGGTCCGGGGGTTTGATCCGCTCGGTCTTGGACGCCTTCGATATCGTCAAAGAACGACGCCGCGGGGTCTTCTTGAGAGTCGGTGTTGAAAACCGATTCCACGGTCGTCGATTCGGTCTGGAAAGGTTGTTCAGCGGGCTCTTCGTTGGCGGTGGGAATCTCGATCTCGGCGTTGGTTTCTGTACCGGTGGCTACTGGCTCCACAGGCTCAAAGGTCGACTCGACGGCAACGCTCGGCTCGTCACCTTGCGGCTGCACAGGATTATTATCGATTGCCAAAGACTCGGGCTCGGCAGGGGGTCCGGCAGTTGTGGTCGGCTCAACAACTTCTCTCGTTTCGGTAATCTGGGGGGGAAAGACAGCTGGCACGTCGGGCTGCAATTGGGGCTGCTCGGGTTCGGTATTATCGGAGGTCGGAGCGAGCGTAGGTTCGTTAGCATCAACAGCAAGAGCAGCTTCAACCAAAGGAGCTGGTGGCTGATCAGGCTGAGGTTGCGAGGGCTCAGCGCCTTGCGCAAAGGGGTCTTGGGACTCATCCGAGGTTGACGCCTCGGCAGGGACGGCGTCCGTGGTGCCATTCACCTTCGGGTTATTATCCAAAGTTGCCGGCGCATTCTCTGTTGTGGATTCCACGGCGGTGTCTATCGATGGCATCTGGTTGCCTTCGATGGGCATGTCCCATGCGGAAAAGCTATCATCGCTGAGGGGGGACTTGACATCGGAAGTGGGTGCTTGTTTGGCGTTATCTGCGGCCAGGAGATCCGACAACGCATCGGTCGATGCGACCGGCTCGGGGTGATGAATACTCGAGTCCGGACGGAGAGCTGGATTCCAAGTTTCCGCATCTTGCTCGGATGGCGATATTATTTGCGCCATTATATTGGGTATTGTGAGGAGTTGAACTTCGGGGAGTTCAGAGGGAGGAGTACGAGTAACCTGACACGTCTCCCGTGACGTTGGAGTCAACAAACCCCCAACACAGATCGAACTCGAGAGCTCTTTCAAATTAGAAATCCATTAAGCGTAAAAGGGTGAAACAAAGGAATCACGCGAACGGGAGGGGTTGGAAGAAACAATGAAATGAAGGGGAAGGGAAGGGAAGTAGGAAGGGAAGTAAGAAGGAAACACTTCGCCCCGACCTGCTTTGCTGTGCTTTGCTCCGTTCGCCGCTGCGTTGCGCTTGCCCCGTTTGGATTGGCCCGGAGAAACTATTCTTCCGTGTCCGAAAAGACACCTTAACCATAAATCCAAAAGGGGAAGGCGGTCAGGCCACGCATACGCATTGCACGGGGCAGCGCAGGCAGTCACGGACAGTCACGAGCAAGTCACGGGCGATCATCCACGCTACCATTTCACCTTCACCTTTTTTTTCTCTTCTTGCTTGACCTCCTCATATTGAACAAGCCCAGGCTGCAACATTAGGAGATATCGTGACCGCCGTTGCATTCTTCCCTCTCTAACACATACTAGCCGCCTACTCCACCCGTTTCCACACTCGTTTCCTCAGCACTATGGCCGACGCGGCACTTTGAAACAACAACTCCACCCACTATCTGAGATGATCCTGCGAGTACATCTACTGATCACCACACTGTTGTCTTCTAGTTCATGATCTAGTGTGGATACGCCCCCTTGGGTATCATCAATCATGAACTCCTCACACGAATACATACACCCGCTACAACAGTCCGATCATCCCGGCGACTACTCAGGTTCCGATGACGACGACCTGGACCTCGAGGAGCTAGATCCCAGTGCCACGCCACAACAATCGTCGCGAGTATCCCGAGACTATACGAGTCGAACAAGGAACTATGGCCCAGGGATTGCTTTGCGGAATTTACGCGTTGGCGTCGGAAGTCGGTGGAAGCGGAGTCCCTCTGGTCACAGGGAGCCAGATGAGGATACGGATGCGCTGTTACAGGAAGATCGGACGAGGAGGGTATGCGCCAGTCACATGGTAGCTCCAGGAATATGACCGACGACGATGCTCCTCTACTTGACCGCCGTGGTTCGACCCGCCCATTTAACGATGATGAGCCCGTCCGAAAGGGTAACCGTTTACGCCTTCCCAGTCTCCGTGGCCCGAGTTTCCTCCAAGCTGCCTCGAATCGCTTCCGCAGATCTGGCAATGACGATACAATCAAACCGCCTCGTGATGTGCTTGTCGGGCAGTACCAATCAACCAAATACCCGCCCAACGTCATTTCGAATGCCAAATATACCCCCTGGAGCTTCCTTCCTCGGACACTCTACAACGAATTCTCCTTCTTTTTCAACATCTATTTCCTCCTCGTCGCATTGTCACAGATCATTCCAGTGCTCCGTATTGGGTACATGTCTTCATACATCGCTCCTCTGGCATTTGTGGTATCTATATCTCTGGGTAAAGAAGCTCTCGATGACATAGGCCGGCGCGGCGGGATGCGGAGGCCAATTCTGAAGAATTTACCGTTCTGTCTTTGGACAGAGCGAATGTGTTGGAAGTGACCAAGAAATCTCGCGACTTGAAAGTCGGAGATGTTCTCAAAGTCCGAAAGAACCAACGTCTTCCCGCCGATGTTGTGATCCTTCAAAGCCTCTCGAATGATTCGAATACGGAACGCCCAAGCTCATTCGATGAAGACGCCCCCGAAGTATCGACTGATCTACTTGAATCGGGCCAGGGATCATCCGAGCCCGTCGCCGATGCTTCGGCCAATGCCGATTCGTCAAATGCAGCAAATGCTTCTTCCACCAGCGATACCTTCATTCGAACCGACCAACTAGATGGTGAAACTGATTGGAAACTCCGCTTACCCTCTGTCCTATCCCAATCACTCTCTTTCAGCGAATTTACCCGACTCAAGATTACCGCAAGTCCTCCAGATCAGCGCGTCAACGAGTTTGTCGGTACGATTGAACTGGGCCCTCCCACGGGCTTTTACGATGCGCATTATAACAAGGCCTCGACTTCGCAGCCTCAGGGTGGACGAACTCCGAATGGCGAGACCGATAACTCCAACTCTGCACCTCTGAATATCGATAATACCGCCTGGGCCAATACTGTCCTCGCCTCCAACACCATTACATATGCCGCGATCATCTACACCGGCTCTCAAACCCGAGCCGCTCTTTCCACTTCACCATCTCGTTCGAAAGTGGGCTTGTTGGAATATGAGATCAACAACCTCACCAAAATTCTATGCGTGCTGACGCTCACTCTATCCGTAGTGCTGGTCGCTCTGGAAGGGTTTGAACCAACGAACGATAAGGTGTGGTACGTGGCAATCATGATCTATCTGATTCTCTTTTCAACTATCATCCCAATGAGTCTGCGAGTCAACTTGGATATGGCCAAGTCTGTGTATGGTCGATTCATCGAGCGAGACAAGGATATCCCGGGTACCGTCGTGCGGACCAGCACTATCCCTGAGGATCTTGGAAGAATCGAATACTTACTCTCAGACAAGACTGGGACTTTGACCCAAAACGGTAAGCTCTTCAGACACATTTATCTCACGGATTAAATCTAACGTGACTATAGAAATGGAACTGAAGAAGATTCATGTTGGCACCGTCTCGTATGCTAACGAAGCAATGGACGAAGTCGGATCATTTATTCGTCAAGGTTTTGCAGGCAACACCTTGACGACACCATCAACTATTTTTGGTACTCAAGCTGGCCAAGGAGCGGCACCCCGTACCAGGAGAGAAATCGGCTCCCGAGTTCGCGACATCATCTTGGCTCTTGCCGTCTGCCATAACGTGACGCCAACAACGGAGGTTGAGGATGGGCGTAAAGTCACAACTTATCAAGCATCATCACCGGATGAGATCGCCATCGTTCGCTACACGGAAGAGGTTGGGCTGAAGGTGGCTTACCGGGATCGTCAAAGCATTGTTCTCGAATCCACAGACTCCAAGCAGGTTGTTGTTCGTGTCCGAATTCTCGATGTCTTCCCTTTCACATCGGACAGCAAGCGAATGGGCATCATTGTCGAGTTCCAGCAAGATGAGAATGACCTCGAAACATCTACCAAGAACGAACCCGAGATCTGGTTTTATCAAAAGGGCGCGGATACTGTGATGACCTCCATTGTTGCAGCGAATGATTGGCTTGACGAGGAAACTGCTAACATGGCTCGCGAGGGTCTACGAACACTCGTCGTTGGACGCAAGCGACTTTCTCTATCGCAATACCAAGAATTCTCCGCCAATTATAAACAGGCCTCCATGTCTTTCCAGGGCCGTGATATCGGTGTGGCTAAGGTTGTGACCGAGTATCTCGAACGGGACCTGGAGCTTCTTGGAGTAACGGGTGTCGAAGATCGTCTTCAGCGAGATGTCAAGTCGTCCCTAGAATTGATGCGCAACGCCGGTGTGAAAATCTGGATGTTGACTGGAGACAAGGTTGAGACAGCACGTTGTGTCGCGATCTCTGCAAAGTTGGTTTCACGGGGTCAATACATCCATACTGTTCAAAAGGTCACGGATAAATCTGTTGCCCAGGAAGCCCTAGATTTCCTCCGCAACAAGACTGACTGTTGCTTGTTGATTGATGGCGAGTCGCTCAATCTAATGCTCGGCCATTTCCGCACTGCTTTCATCTCCGTCGCCGTTCTCCTGCCAGCCGTGGTGGCTTGTCGTTGCTCGCCCACCCAGAAAGCAGAAATCGCCACCTTGATCCGCCAACACACCAAGAAACGCGTTTGCTGTATCGGCGATGGCGGTAACGACGTCTCTATGATCCAGGCCGCTGACGTCGGAATCGGTATAGTGGGTAAAGAGGGCCGACAAGCCTCTCTAGCCGCTGATTTCAGCATCACTCAATTCCACCACTTGACCAAGCTCCTAGTCTGGCATGGCCGCAACTCATACAAGCGATCTGCAAAACTAGCGCAGTTCATCATGCACCGTGGTCTCATCATCAGTGTCTGCCAGACCATGTACAGCATTGCTGGACACTTCGATCCCAAGGGTCTCTTTATCAACTGGCTCATGATCGGCTACGCAACTGTCTATACCAATGCACCTGTCTTCTCACTAGTCTTCGATCGCGACGTGGACGAGCGACTCGCCAACCTCTACCCAGAATTGTACAAGGAACTGAAAACGGGAAAGAGCTTGAGCTACCGCTCATTCTTCAGCTGGGTTTTGATCTCCATTTACCAGGGCGCTGTCATCCAAGGCCTTTCACAAATTCTGCTCCAGACCGTCACTGGCCCCCGTTTGATCAGTGTCTCGTTCACGGCTCTCGTTCTCAATGAGCTGGGCATGGTCGCCATTGCAATCACCACCTGGCACCCTGTGATGATCTTCTGCCTAATCGGTACTCTGCTTCTATATATCGGCAGCGTGCCTTTCCTGGGTGACTACTTCAACCTACGCTATGTGATCACTGTCGATTGGTTGTGGCGCGTCTGCGCCGTGCTAGCCGTCTCATTGGTTCCCGTGTGGGCTGTCAAATTGATTAGACAGTCCTGGAGCCCTCCAAGCTACCGGAAAGTACGCGGTTAGAGGATTTGATTCTAGACTTTTGGTTTTGGTTTTGGCTTTTTGTATTTTTTTTACTTGCATTATTTTTGTTCCTCGTACCTCCCCCTCACCCATTGACTCGGTCGGATCGAATCGAACCGGCTGTTGTCCTCTGTATATCCACACCGAGCATCATCTTTGTTGCAAAGCGCATCAGGCGTTGGAAGCGTGAATCATTTTCTTTGGCCTGTTATTGCGGTGATATACTTGAATACATTTTCATTCATATAGAATAGACTTGGAGTTGTGGTTTCGCTGTATGTATCTAAGTTCAACTTGGAAGAAGTTTAGCTTAACTTGGAAGGGCTTGAACTTGAAGTTTACCAAGGTAGCTTGGTCCGACCCGACTGATGCACATCAACCACTGATAGTACTACGAGTAATGGTATATCATGATCATGGTAACCCTAGTATGTACCGGAAGACAACCTGGACATGTGTGCCACCAAGGGTGGCACAATAACTACTACCTAGTGTGCTCGTACTGGGCAATATTCTTCACCAGGCTGTTCTCGTGGTGTCTAGATACCAAAGCCCTGGAGCGAATCCAGCGTACCGTGGGGCCCCGGGACCATGACCGCACAATCACATCATTACCTACTAGGGGGAAAGAGTATGAAACCCACTCGATATTTATCCATATTATAATCCATTTTGCCCACAGGTGGTCTTACATTACCGGTGAAGGTGTCCTAAAATAAGATAAGACAACTTGGGGGACACGCCCGAGCTTGCATACGATCTGAGATCGTAACGTGGCGGATACGGCATGGCGTCCTAGGGGTAGTTAGTGAGCCGGTGACATGGGCAGTTAAGATAACGTTGGATAGATCTAGACGTCAGAAATTTAGGCCGCTCTCGCCAGTGCTACTGATTTGTTAGGATCTTTGGTCCTCAAATGATATTAGAGCAGAGATGATTAATTTGTTTTCCAATATACGGGCTGCAAGGAGGAGTTATTATCAGAATATCAAGCTTCCTACAACGGTAAGCGTCTGGTATCAGTACCATGGCTCACTTTCCTCTGATGACCATCCCAATATAGTAAAGCTCATGTTTCGAGGTGGCTAGATTGGGCGCCGTTGGCTTGGCCACTTGGGTTGGCCACTTCGGATTGATTATGCATACCTTGATACGTCATGAGACAGGTAAAACTACTCCAGAAAATTCCAATGTGTACTCGTACCGGTGGTTCATGGTAATTAAGGTTTGTGAGATGATCGAATCGAAGGGTGGGGAAGTGACAGCCACTTCTGGGGTGTTATGTATCGCTCCCTGCAAGGGCCGCCGCTGATAACTTCAATCCACATGTGTCGTGAGCCAGCTGAGAGTGCCAAATTCTATATTATGAATGCCTTAAACGTACTGGTCACTTGATCTGTCTCTTTTGGGCAGTTACAACTGGCAATACACTCATGGTTCGCTTTAAGCCTCGAGCGGCCTAGAACATCACGAGGGGTCTTTCATTTGTTACCGCCCAGATAGACCGTTTAGAAATTTGAGATTCCACTATTGCGAATCTCGTAATCCTAGAACAAACTTATTTTACAAACCGAACTGACCTACTGCTCACACTACCTGAAGGAATCGTCTTAACGCATCCCAACTAGCCATAAACTTCTTTTTGACAACTCTCAAAATGGCTCCTAGTTCCTACTCCGACGACTCGTCAATAGATGTTCCAAAAAGGCCGACTATGTTAAAGAGCCTTCGATCTCAGTCCTACAGAGTGGCTTGGCGTCCGACACTCGACGAAGTCTTGAATAATACTGCACCTCCGCCGTACACCCTTAGCGCATTCACAAGCTACCTCTCCCATAATCATTGCCTTGAAACATTGGAATTTATCCTCGAAGCGAAGCGATATCGCGAAAATTTCCGCTCATTACTTGAGCCAGCAAAGGACTCAATCGTGACCACCACTGGCAGCCACCCCACAAATATAAATCTGAGTCTCCTCTACCAGATTCTACTGGAGACGTATATTTTCCCCGGAGCAGAGCGTGAGGTCAACCTACCTGTCAAGGTACGTGATGACCTTCTGCAAAACAAAATATTCTCGACACCACCCTTACCCGAGACTCTTGACCTTGCCGTGAGAAGCATTCGCGATCTGATAGAGGATTCAATTTTCGTTGCATTCCTGAATAGCGCGTCCACATATATTTACGAAGAACCTGCGCCGAGGGCATCGGGTGAAAGCAGCAGGTCTTTCCTTTCAACTTTATCCAAAAGCTCGGATGGTCAGTCGGTTGAGCCTGTACAAGCTAAATCTAAGCGCCCATCTCTTCTGACCATCGGAAAGTCTTTTTCTTGGCCGCCTTGGAGTTGATGGGCTGACATGATAAGCCCTTTTAAAGATTGCATATATGAAATACCTCAAGCTATGCCGTTGTTGCCAGTGTCACAAACTTGTGAGCCCTGGTGCTGCCACTATTCTATCAACTCCTACAGATTCCTATAGCGTACGAGACTCCGCTATTCATGTAGATATGGTACGCGTAAAGAGAGTGATGCAAGTTGCACCATTTTCAGGTTTCTCAATTATTTGATTAACACGGTGGAAGACCAAAGTTCGATCCATATTTCGAAATATGAAATTTCGACTGCCAAATCTGATGAGTCTTGACGAACAAAGGCTTAATCTTAGGAATAGAAGTCGTGATGATAATAATGTTGATTTCAACCCTATTTTCAGTCAAAATGATACCTGGGCAGCTGTGGGCAGCGGGTCCGGGTAACTCACGTATACCAAATAACTTGGAAACAGAGAGTATCTAAAACTGGTCAGCTGGGTCCAAGGAATCATTATGGGCACATTATGATACATGATTGATCTTGTGTCCCTAAGCCTTGGACATAAATGGTGTTCATAATGCTTCCGACGGTAGCCCTGGTTGAGAATTAGGGAAATTGGTGACCTTCCAAAAAAGGATATGTGATCCTGCTCACAAGATACTCAAACATGCCGTCAACATGAACATAATTTTCGTTGCAGGTTCCAGATGAAGAGGATATGTGAGATCCACAGCCAAGATTGTCCCCGACAGATTGGTGAAACTATTGATCGCTATCTATAAATTAGCATATGGAACTCGTGAAAGACACAAGAAATTGAAAATATATACATACCTCCTTGAAAATAAGCATACCCTTTGAATATTTTTGTTGGCCAACACATTCCGGGTATGGTCAATCTCCAGAGCTTGTTCACTGGGTGGCACTGACAAAAGGCGAGAATGATAAAGGGTATATTAGTGACAATCTGCAATAACATCAAAATCCGACCGAACTGCCGACGCCGCTGTGATATTAATGCAAGTAATGTAAGCAAAAGAGCAATAAAGGATATACGCGCTAACATTGGCGCGAGCGTAGCGAAAGGAAATGCCAGCCAATGGTATTTGACAACGGCTTCGAAGCTTGTTAGACCAAGGTCAACGTAATGCTGGCCAAGGCCCCATCGAATGCTCACTGTATTAAGCGCACAACATACAGTGTGTAGAATCTGTATCACGACGTCGTTAGAACAAATCTTGTACTAGTGCTCTTGGAATATCCATACTCACCCAAGCCGCCAGCATCAAGTAATCGTCTCTTCCAAGCCGCTTCACAATGTTTATTTGGACCAACAGGCGAGCCCAGAATAAAGTACTTGCAACACCAAAGGTAACCCACATGGCGATGAGTGTTCCATGACCAATGTCCATGCTGAGGAGAAAGGAACCAGGACCATCTGGTTCGATTTTCACCTCGTAGAAGCTAGGGACTTTTTGCGCATTGTAGAAGTTTGAGCATTTCACAAGTCAAAAGTGAAATCTGATCTCTTTGGACATAATCACTTACAAGTTTCACATAGCTTTTGTATTATTATTAGTCTGACTTATCTGAATGGAACATGTCATGCGGCTCTCGTGTTCGACTATGACGTCATTACTTTCTCGATCTTGGGTATACCGCTTTGAGACTGAAACTATAAATAATTGGACACATCTACTTGGAGATCAAAGAGAAATAGTTTGTAACAGGTTTTTTTCCACCACAGGTGGTTGTAGCTTTCGTCCATTACTAGTACAAGGAAACTTTTGTGTTACTTACCACTGCATACTAGTATTATATATAACAATCACAGATGCTCAAGATGAGCTTATCAACTTCAAATTTAGTACCCTAGGTAGGTACCTATGAGAAGGTAAATTCAAGTCGAAGGCAAGAGCCTCGATAATAGCACCGTAGTATAACATCTGGGTACATAAGATCAAGCACTTGCTTTTACATCGCTGGCCCTCCAAGATTTCCAAGGTTTCAAGTTCAAGTGCAAGTTGTAAGTAGTGGGACCCACCTTGAAACTATAAGTGAGCTCTAGACTCCCGACAGGCATATATAATTGTGATTTAATGCCTTAATACATTGAGCGTTAGCCTATAGAGGGCTCTGCAGCTTCAATTTATACTGTGGACCTATACAGACCTACAGAGAGACAGTTTTATGTGTGCTGCTCAGCTAGCTCGGCCCTCACGTATAAGGCGCGGTGCGTTTAAGCTCCGGGGGCCCCGGGGCTTCTTCACCACTACTACTAGTAGTTAAATCTATCCAAGGCATTGGTATAACTACCAAAACAGACTAGTAGTGGGCGTTTGGTGCCTGCCTGAACAACCTTGAAATCTGGGACCCACTTTTACTCTTTCACTTTCATACTTATTTACCTTAATTCACTGCAGGTACACTTAGCTTCTTCAACCTCAACCTCATCAACCTTATCAACCTCGACATCTTCCACTCCACTGTTATCACACCTCTTCCTTTTTTGTCCTTCACATCTCGAACATACGTATCTGAGCATTCCAAGATTCGACTTTGCGATTTTCACGATGGACGGTAATCCTCGCGATCTACCTGCTATGCTGACCGGATGCACCTTTGGTATTCCGACCATGGATCACAAGTCCCCAGTTCTTGAACAGTTTGGCAAAGCGGTAAGACTTCGAAACTCACTTGATCAAATTAAATCAAATGACTGAGAGTCTACCGGGTAGGACGAGGTTGCGCACCGGCGTCAAGTCATCGCTGATCTCGAGGGTGCATACCGTACGGTCCTCAGAGATCTCAAAAGTGTCGATGACGATATCGAGAAAGAACGCCATTCTCTCTTGTTCAACCCGACCAATAGTTCATATTCCTATCTTGCAAGTAACAACTAGGACCTCTCTTGAATACTACCCTGGTCTTGAGGCCCATGGCAGGTGATTATCTCCAGAAGCTTACATGGGAGTATGAGAAGATGAGTAAGCTCGTCGACTCTGCTTTTGAAAAAAAAGTTTGAGGGGGCACGAGCAACTGCACGCCGGCGACGATCTAGCCGTCGTCTACGTGCGGCTCCTACTGCCACGACTGCTGAGACCACCGCCGTGAACGAAACATCCGTGGACAAAGTACCTTCCAACGAAACACCCATAACCGAAGCATCCGTGTCTGAAGCACTCATGAAGGAAGCTGAAACTGTTGAAGACTAGCTGCAATGGAAAATGTGTCTGAGGATCATGTATTCAGTATTGCACAGGTCGTGGATTTGCAGTTCTTGTTAAGGAGACTGGGGTTTTATGATCAGATGTTCAATTGAACGATTTTATGACATATCTTTTTTAATTTTCTACGTAACTTCAATCTACATTCTCTAAATTATTGCCCAGCTGTCTTGAAGGATGGTCGCCATTCCACAGTAAAGAAGAGGTTGGTTCCAAAATATTCGATAGATAACACCACAAGATTACTACATTTATGCCTTAGGTTAAAGAGAAAAGGGCATTGACTCGTCCGCGCAGTAAAGATAAAGAAATAATTTGGAGTTTGAGCTACATAGTGCCCTGACCACCTAGTCCTAGTGCGCGGGAACGCATATGATGCGGATGACCCTTAAAATGAAGTAATATCCAATCACTTTTTGGCGTATGTATCCTAACCAAAGCACGAAGTTCTACTCAAGCGCAGGAGACTTGAACTATGCCCAATCACTTTTATATAGTATTTATCCCAGAAGTTGGGTATGTCACTTGGTGAAGGGCGTTTCATTAAGACTCGATCGTTGCCCGTCTTCGAGAGTTTTCCGGATTCCATATACTCTTCTATAGCCCACAATAGAACCTTTCTCTCTGAAGTTTATTATGTGCCGAACGTACATATGTGGGTCGCCACGTTGGAAACACAGTTGGGCAGTCAATAGGGATACTGTGATGGAAGTACCACTGACAGCACCCCGTGATCAAGTCTCACTATTTATACGAGTATTTATAGCAGCTGAACGAAGCCACAACGGGGACTCTCGCCTGGATAAACCATATTCAAGCCGCCACTAATGCACCCCGCTAAATTGAAACTCGTGGACTTACAATTTAATTTTACTAGAGCCGAATTCAGTTTTGGGAAACCTAAATGGAGTGGGCAAAATTAGGATGCCGCGGTATACGCTTTATTTCTGACGTATGAGGAGAACACAGTACAAGTGAGATGAATCAAGGGAATTCAGTAGTCCGGACCCAAATAATTGTAAAAGGTAAACAATCATTTGACCAAACAGGGACCGTACCTGACTACGGCCACCAACATTGGGCGTGGGATGACATGGTAATGCAATCTCCAATCTCTCCCGGAATTTCCCACCTCCATCCACTGCCATCTCAACACCATCAATATAAGTGGCCAACCAGTATCGACACCAACCTTGTTGTTTCTCATCGAAATCCACATCAAACCTCAACCCGACGAATAACAATCTCGGGTCGCGGGAAAAGCCCGCAACGGTCCTCTCACCCGACACCGTGGCTGGGGCGAAAACAAGAACCCGAAAAAACATGGTCCAGGGACCCGTCATAGTCAGATACTCGTCCAGGTACATCCCATAATCGGGAATCGGTTTCCATCCCACGCCCTCAAATCGCCTCTTGACTGGTGCATATTTCGCCGAGGTGTCGCCGATCACCGCACTGGAGACTCTCCATGGGGAAGACGAACCCCAACTCTTGATTTCGCTGCGTAAGCGAATGGAGAAGACCCGGGATCCCCCATACTACTCAGTCACAAACCCGGAGACTGTCCGAAAGGAAGTCCATGTGATGCCCGTGTTTTTTTCGGCTTGCGGATCCCCTTTCATCGGCCTGGGGACTCGGCCAAGTCTTCATCCGCACCGCCAAGATCCACTCAGGGCCGAGTCTCACTGAATATCAACACGGGAAGCCGGGAATTTTCCAGAACTGCGATCCCGACTGTGCCCGTGGATGGCAGTAAGATTAAGGAGGGTGTATATACAATATAGAGTCTTGTGGCTTGAGTTCAAGCATTCTTCGCCACTAGGGCACAGACTTGATGTGCGTTGCACCCTTGGGAATAGGGCCATACTAAGCTTTTCTGCCCTGCGATTCGTCCAGTTGTCCGACCATAACCCATCGAATCCCCCGGGCCGGTAGTTCTCCTCCACATTCTGGTCTACTCCCTGGCCATCTCTCCAGATGGAGAGATTTCCCCTCGTTTTCCCGGGCAGCTAGGGCTTGTTGGGTCACCGGTGAACATTTATTGAGGCCCTGCATTGCGCTGTGTCTCCCCCCTTTTTCGCCTCCAGTCCCGATCCCCGGCTTCGACCGTTCCCGTGGTTGGCTCGGCTGGCCGACTGGGTCGTTCTCCACACGGAGAGCGAGACAGAGTTTACTCGTACCTAGAGCTCCGTCTCCATACGGAGAAGAAGAGGCTGCTGGGGCATCCCATCCCGTCTCTCCAGGTGGGATGATGCGTGGAGGCGATCTCCAACCTGTTAGACTTTTCTTTTTTCTTTTTCTCCCGATATGTACTTCTCCACTTAGTCTCGTACTGGCCCTTGGGTTTGCGTCAGAGTGTACGGAGTATTTCCGGTCGTCATTGTAATGTGTTGCGTAGTGTGTAGTGTGACTTGAGGTCGGCTTCAAATAGTTCCTGTCTCCCCTTCCATTTCCCCTTCCCCTCCGTTGATCTTCCTCTTTCCAATTCTTTTTCTCTATTTACATCCCTCTTGATAGTTAGGGATTAGACTGGAACGACTGGCTCGTTTCTCTTTCTCTTCTTGAAATAGTCTCATTCTGCTCTAAAGGCAGTCTATTGACTACACCATGGCCGAAGTCAAGGATATGCCCTCCGACTCCCACAGGGAGGACAAGGAGGTTGGCGCCTTCGAAGTGGACGATATTCAAGACCTCAAGGAATCCAAGGAGGATCGTGAATTGACCGAAGCTGCTATGGATGCCGAGCTGCAACAATTGGAAGAGCGGCTGCAGTCACTTCCCAAGCCCTTTTTCGAAGTCACAATGAACAACCCCGCCCTTTTTACCTACATCATCGTCGCCTTTGCCTCTATGGGAGGTCTGCTCTCCGGTCTCGATCAGTCTCTCATCTCCGGTGCTATCGATCTACCCAAGGACCTACACCTGAATGACTCGCTGAACAGTCTGGTCAACTCTGGTATGCCCCTCGGTGCCGTCGCTGGTGCCCTGATCCTTTCGCCTTCGAACGAATATCTCGGCCGTAAAATGTCTATCATTGTTTCTTGCATTCTCTACACCATTGGTGCCGCCCTGGAGGCTGGTGCGATGAACTTCGGTATGATCTTCGCCGGTCGTTTCATTCTCGGAGCCGGTGTTGGTCTTGAAGGTGGTACTGTGCCTGTCTACGTCGCTGAGTGTGGTAAGTTCTGATATCTGATATCTTTCTTCGTATCCATTCGAGTCTTATATACTAACTTTTTCACTTCTGATAGTCCCCAGTCGCATTCGTGGTAACCTTGTCTCCGCCTATCAATTGAATATCGCCCTGGGTGAGGTCCTGGGATACGCCATTGCTGCAATGTTCTTCTCAGTCACCGGTAACTGGCGCTACATTCTGGGTTCCTCTCTGGTCTTCTCTACCATTCTGCTGGTCGGAATGATCTTCCTCCCCGAAAGTCCCCGTTATTTAATGCACAAGGGTCGCGACGTCGCCGCCTACTCTGTCTGGAAGCGCATCCGCGGCTTCAGCGACTACGACTCCAAGGATGAATTCCTCGGTATGCGCCAGGCTGTGACCGCCGAGCGTGAAGAGCAGCTTGCCACCGAGAAGTATCCCTGGATGGACTTCTTCACCAAGCCTCGTGCCCGCCGTGCCATTGTGTATGCCAATATCATGATTATCCTTGGCCAGCTGACCGGTGTGAACGCTGTCATGTACTACATGTCGACATTGATGAAAAACATCGGCTTCGACGACAAGACCGCCATCTTCATGTCTCTTGTCGGTGGTGGCTCGCTTCTATTCGGATGTATCCCTGCCGTGCTCTACATGGAACGATTTGGTCGTCGCTACTGGGCCAACGCCATGCTGCCGGGTTTCTTTGTTGGTCTTGTTCTAGTCGGTGCCGGATACACCATCGACTACAACACCCACCCCAAGCTTGCCGAAGGTCTCTATCTCACTGGTATCATCTTGTATATGGGTTTCTTCGGTTCATACGCCTGTCTCACCTGGGTTATCCCGTCCGAGGTTTTCCCTACTTACCTCCGTCACTACGGAATGACCACCGCCGACGCGACTCTCTTCCTGTGCTCGTTCATCGTCACCTACAACTTCACTCGCATGATGGAGTCCATGACCCGGATTGGTCTCACTCTCGGCTTTTACGGTGGCATTGCCCTGCTTGGATGGTTTTACCAGATTATCTTCATGCCTGAGACTAAGAACCTTTCTCTCGAGGAGATTGATGAGCTCTTCTCCAAGCCTACTTCGGTTATTGTGAAGCAGAACCTGAAGCAGACTTCCGAGGTCATTCGTGATCTGTTGCACTTCCGCTTCAAGAAGGTCTTCTCTCCTGAGCCTTACAAGAAGAAGTAAAGCTGTGGTGGGAGAACTTGAATATATCAAGTTTGACTTTTGTATTTCCTTCCGTTTTCTCTTTTTTTCATGAAGTGGTCTGACCATGATACTACTAGTATTTTGGTCTATTTATTCCCCTGTGGATGATTTATGTAGTGACGATGTGCTCACGATGCACACCAATATACCCCAATCAATTGAATAAATCATCAAAAACAATCTCCAATTATATCCCCTTAACTCCTACTCAGTATCGCTATATGCATAGTAATAACAAAGACCGACCACTCAATCCAATATATACACCCATATCATCAACTTGAAGTCCCGAGGTCCTTTCCAAGGCTAACTTATTTATCCTGAGCCGGACTATGCCTCCCATCCCCATTCCCATCCCCATTCCCATCCTTACTCTCATTTTTACTAGCACCATTGGCATCATCCCCAGTCTTCCCCTCCGTACCAAAAACCCCAAAATCACCCGGAAGCTCAGCGTGCGGCGTATCAGGACTCTTCTGACTCGGCATCTCGGTCAAAACATTACCCCCCAACGCAGACAATTCCGCCGGGGGCACCGCAACACCCCTCGCATCCAATTCCCATTCTCCATTCCGACTCTTATACGGATCAACCCGTGTCTCACCATCCAGTTCCGGCTTCCCAGCATACGGATCCTTCTGCGAAGAAGTGACCTCTTCAGCAGCGGCAGCAGCTTCAGCAGCAGCGTCCTTCTTCGCCCTCGTCCTCCGCCGATGCCACCAAATAAAGACCAAAGCAGCGGTAATAATAATTACCACGGGTATACAAACGCCAATAGCGATCTTAGCGCCTGTAGATAGAGTGCCCGAATTTGAGGATCCGCTGCCGTTGGAGCCTGTTGCTTGGGGGATGGAAGTTGAGGAGCGGGAGTCTTGGACGATTATGACTGGGTAGGCTTCGAAAGTTGCTTGGCCGTTTGAGGCGGATGAACCGATTGATTGGAAGTATTTGTAACTTGTTGTTTGGATGCATTTTGAGCCGGATGTTGTTAGGAATGGGTGGGCTGAGGCGAAGGATAGTGTGTGGCTGACGCACATGGTGCCGTTAAAGTCGTAGTTTCTAGAAGGAAGAAGGATATTGTATTAGTACTTGTATTGGAGGACTAGTAGTCGTCTTCAAGTTTGTATATTGAGAACTTGAAGAAGGGGCGTTTGTTTCGAGGTCTACATTTAAGTATATTGCAACGCATGGTACTCACCTGGGACAACAAGCAGTAGCAAGATCATGCTGACCCAAGTCGGTGATATACTCAGACAAAACGAAATGATTAGATTGCTCAATATGGCTAGCCGAGGCAGCACCGGTAAATCCACTCGGACACGCCAATCCGGGCGAGAAGCCTTTATAACTCAGTGCGCTGGCGTTGGATCCTGACCATCCATCTGGATAGCATTCAGATGCGAAGCCAATGGTTCCAGAATCGCATGTTGCGCCCCATCGTAGAAGTGTGCCGCCTTTAGTAGAATCGTGGGCGATCCATCGCTCGTTCGAACACCATGATGGTGGAGTGAAGATTGTGGTGAGAGGGCCGAAATTGGAGGGGCCGGTAGCGGTCATTGTTGCATTTATACTAGTACTCGCTCTGTGATGGTGAAGAGTGGCATATATACTAGTACGGGATAAAGTAATATGGGACAAAACCGCGCGAGGGGATAGTAGCCTGGAGGGAAATGAGGAGAGAGAAAGCAAGAAGAAAAAGAAAGGAAAGGAAGAGAGGAAATCAGAGCGACGATCGAATCTAGTTAAGGTCTGTCGTGGCTGAGCAGATGTCATGAAATTAGCGTATGCTTGGTTGTATTCTTGTCCCCGAAAGTCCCTTGATTTGCCCCACAAGAGATATAATTGGCTTCTTGGTCGTCAATAACGGGGAATAATCATGGTCTATCAGTCCACAACTTGGCCATACACCAATTGCGGCTCATGTTAGGTCAAGTCAGGCCGACCATGGGCCTGTGCTGATGCAGACAGGGTCCAATGAGGAAACCTGAGCCTCCTTTTCGTTCTTGAGTTTTGGGGCCAAAATCGAAAGGCAGACTCGGATCGATCAGCATGGGATTCAATGATTTTACATGTCGTGTGAGCTTTTTCTCTTCAGGGGAAATAAGGTCGATAGCAACTAACTACTAGATGGGAAGTACTGACAGGTACAAACTATCTTTGAAAATATTGATGATTTCTGCCAGTGATACTCCGTACTCGTACCTTAAATAAAACAACGTGCCCTGGGCCAATTTACCGAAACATGAACAAGGTTTAACAAAACGCACTAGAGTACTCCGCACTTCGTATTAAGAGATCACCGCCTTGAGCGTTGGACTCCAAGGCTGATTGGAACTCCACGCTATAAACAAGTCAATTAGGTATCATATGATATCATAGCCTCTCGCGATATACTGGAAATAAACTCCGTAACTTCGTAGTATAAGAACTTGAACTATACCCAGGTAGGCAATTGAATCCAGCTACATTGGAAACTTGAGTGAAACCGTAGCCGACCAACATACAAGATATTCCTGAAATCTAATCATATTCTTCATGGATGTAAATATGTACGGCAAAATTCAATGAAGCCAAAACTAATACAAAAATCAAAACACCCAGCGCCATGCTACCATGCAATTCAATCGCAATCGCACCTCACCTCACCACCGCGAACCCGGTCCACCAACCGGCTTCCGCACCTTAGGATCAACATTCGGACTAGGCGACCTTCCACCCTGCAATCTCGCCCGGAGTCTCTCCTGCGCAGACCCCGCACCAGGCCGGTCCTGACTAACCCTCTGCTGACCAGATTGATGCGACCCAGAGCGCTGACTCGGCAACGGCCGCGCACCAGCCGGATGCAATGAACCAGACGGTGTAGGCGAATGGGACTGGGCGTGCGCGAGCGGTGGGGAAGGTGTATGCATTGGACCAGGCGGTGCGCTGTGCATCGGGACTAGAGGGGGTGCGACACCACCGCGTCCGCGACGAAGGCTTGTTGTTTGGGCTCCGGGAGTTTGCGATGCACCGCCGGAATCACCCCATAGATCACCTAGGCCGCCGCCACTGCTTCGGCCGTAGGCGCCGGTGGCGGGGCCTTGGCCTTGGCCCGGGGATTGGGAGGAGGTTGCGAGGACGCGGGCGGGTGCGGCTTGGGGTGCTTTTGGGTCTGGGGGGAGCCAGGCTGGGAAGGGGCGGCCTTTCTCGGTGTAGTAGGCGCGCAGGGCGTTGGAGATGTGTGAGCAGTCTTCGTTGTCTGGGTCGTCTTTCTCGTCGCCTAGTGTGATTGCTCGCCGGAGACTGTTGAGTCGGGAGCTGAGGGCGGTTGAGATGGAGGATGAGGAGTAGGAGGAGAAGTAGGAGCTCATTGTGGCTTTTGTGGGGGTGTTCAGGTGGTTTGTTCACAGTGGTTTGTGGTGGTTGGAGAGGACAGCTTGGATGTGGGGTGGGGTGATGCGGAGCTATTCTTCTGTTGAAGGCCGAGGTGGCGGGGGGAATTGTGAGATGCTGGTGGAATTGACCAAGAGCCTTGCGAGGCCGAAAGGAGGAAGGCACAGAAAACGCGCGGGATCCGAATTATATTTATGTTGCCCAAGAGCCGGCTCCAGTGGGTGAGTTGGAGAGAACAAGAAAGCAAAGCGGCGTGTGGCGGTGGTGAAACAGCTGTGGCACGTGATCTTATACTTGGTTTCAGAAGAATTGCAGGAGATTAATTGGATCGTCCTGGAGGGAGTCCCTAAATAATAATAAGAGTAAGTAGATGATATAGATGATATTAATTTTGCGAATATACTCCATACTAGTATCAACCCGTGCTACAAGGGCTGGTGGGTTGGTAAGCTTGCTAGTACTTGGACGTCATCGGGTTCGGCTTCATCATCCACTAGTATGGGTTTATTGAGAACAGCTACTACTACGAGCATTAGTAAAAATCTACACATGAAAGGCATTGTTTCAAATAATTCAGTAACTAAGCATTCAGATGGTATCTAGACCCGTATTGACAGATATGTATAAGTAGATGCACTATCCGGAATGAATCCAGACCATAGAATCACAGAACACAGACAAAGAAATGAAAACAAACAATTAGGAAAAGAAAATAGACCACATCCTTGGAACGCCATGCAACAGATGAACTTTTCCCAAAGCCCCAGCCGAACAAGTCGAACAAGCCTAAGCCATAACCTGCTCCTTACCAGCGCCCTCAGTCTCATACTCAATCTCAATACGAGGACCCTTCTTGCGCGGCTTAGCCGTAGGCGCAGGAAGCTTCCGCTTAGAACCAGGCTTAGGCTTCTTCTCATCCTCACTGGAAGCCATATCCTCATCACTATCCTCATCATCGCTCTCATCCTCCTCAGACTCATCCTCATCACTAGAAGCACCCGAGCCCTCACCAAGCCAATCCTCAATATCTTCCAAATCCTCCTCCTCGTCCAAATCAGAAACATACTCCACTTCACCAACACCCTCTTCCTCCTCTTCCTCAATTTCCTCCCCATCATCAAGATCCTCATCCCGCTGCCCATCACCAGCACGCTCCAGACCACGAAGAACCTTCTTCCAAATCCCCTCATCAACATTAAGCGGCTGATCACCGTACGCACCACTGCGAAGACGCTCAATCAATTCCCGCTCAATAGCGCGCTCAACCTTCGCAGCGGAAAGAGCCTTCCGTTCACGAGTCTCTTCACGACGACGGATCTTAGGCGCGAGTTTAGGCACAACTCGCTCACCGAGACGCTCGTCTTCCTTGGCGATATTGCGCATTCGGATATTCACCTGCGTCAGACGGGTGAGACGCTGCTTGCACTTGTGCGTCAGGAACTTGGGCCAGTATAGGAGTCGCTCGTCTAGTTGTTCCAAAGCCTTGGCGTAGTTTGATGATAGACGGACGCGCTCCCACCATTTATTGGGCATGTGTGCTCGTTCAATTGTTTTCATGTACAGGTACATGACTCCAGTCTCGGGGTCTGCACGGACAGTTGCATAGCGGGAGTTGGCGAGGGGGCAGGATTGCCGGTTGCAGAGGCCTGTCACGTTGTATTCATTGCGGCAGAAATTTTGCTCCTTGGTTGTTCTGTAGAGGTGGTTGGATTGTTAGTGAGGTTGTTCTTTTTTTTCTCTTCTTTCTCACATTCTTTTTTTTCCTTTTGGCCCATTGCACTTTTACTTGCAGTGTGCTTCAGTTCCTTTCCATCGCTAGGGTGCTGAAGTCAAGTCCATAGATAATTGCTGTCACATATCGTTGCGAAAGCAATTTTTCGATGGGTGGATCCGCCATGCCGATTCTTCCAACTTTTTTGCTCAAGACTGGGTTGCGGGAATTCTTTGGGGTAGCACACTCACTTAAGTTTGTAGGAGCAGAATTGCTGGTTAATCACCTGCCAGACGATTTCGTCGGACATGATGGGCACGGAGGGAGGTGAGGTGAAGTGGAGTGAACGGTGCTGGAACTGGAACTGGAGTTCTCCGTTGCACTTGCCGTGTTGATCGAAGAAAAAAAAAGTCAGGTCACGTGGTTGCTTATCGATAGGCGGCTTGTCAGTGGCTGCCCCGGGCCACCGCTTTGGGAAGTATACTACACTACAGCATTCTGATATTCTTATTCTACTGGCATTCTGACGATCTTTGCTCATGCAGGGGTATTGTAATTGGCACGACTCGCTAAAAAACGGCTTACGGCATGTGTTTCTTTCAATTTCAACTTCTCACGCCCAACCCTCCACCTGAAGACCACCATCCCATTCAGTCCCATTCATCGCATGGTTACCACCAACATCACCTTCCTCGGCCATATCCTCACCACCCCAATCCATAGACTCAAGTTCACGAACGAAAAAATCGCGCTCTTCCTCCATCATAGACGCACCCTCCGGTCCGCCCATGACATCCTTGTACCGTCGTAAATGCCACCAATGCGTGAGTCCGCGGAGCGCCTGTTCCAACGGCAGCGCTTCTTCGACCTCAGCATCCACGTCCGACCCAGCGAGCCAGTCATCGCGAAGTTCTGGCTGACAGTAGAGATAGATGGCCGTTATGACGCGCATGTTGCTCTGGCGCCATTTACGGCCGCAGTAGGGGACTTGGGATTTGAATAGCTTCAGCGTGTAGAAGCGGAGATGGGGGTCCGGGATCTTGAGGCCTTTGCGCAGAATCGTGCTGGACTTATATTGCACGAGGAGGAGGCAGCGGTGTGCTTTGTCCCGCGTGATCTTTTGCATGATGTGCAGGTAGTTGATGGAGGAGAAGAAGTTGCGGAAGGAGAAGACGGTTATCGGCTCCTTCGGGGGTGGTGCGGTCGGATAGCCTAGTTCGTCGACCTCTGGTCGTGTAGGTCCCTCGAGTTGCTCTGCAATGGACTCTTCGGGCGATAATCCGCGAGCGGAGTTGGTGCCGTTCACATTGGGGCGGTGGCGGGATATCGGGGGTGGAGCTGCGTCGTCTTCGCTCTCGGTGTCTCCGCCGTTGTCGTCTTGTGAGTCGATGCGGTGGTCAGAGTGTTCGGCGCAGAAGTGGAAGAATCTAAACAGTTAGTATAGCGCGCGGATGGGATTAAAGAGGGTAAGGAGGGACTAACGCTAATTCCTCGCGGTCGTTTTTCTGCGCAACCGCCTGGTCAACGTCCTGATGGGCGAACATCTTCAGAATCAATGGGAGATAGTTCGAATCAAGCAAGAGCTGAGTCATATATTCGAATTTGAGGATATCTAGGATCCGTTAGCAAGTGGCTTTCTGAAAAAGAAAGATCAGGTCGTAGACATACGAGACCGCTTGAACCATTTTAGCATGAGAAGCAAGGTTCCAGAAACAGCCTTTCCAGTGATCTCCCGTAATCGAATGTTATCCAACTCATCAATATGAAGCTCAGGGGGGAACATCCCAGACCCGCCATTGATACCATGACCATTGCTAGAAGAAAATCTCGTTAGAAGCGTTTTTCGAGTTAGGATCCGAGAAGACATACACCATGCTCTGTACCATGCTTTGTGAATTGGAAGCATTGGCCTGGTTAACCACAGCGCTAACATTTGTGAGAATGATCTTCAAAAAGACGATTGTAATGGACTGAAGGTGAGACAAAGTGTGGGCCTGAGTACGTCGTTAGCTTTTAATCGATTTAACAATTAATAAGAAGCTTCGTTCACTCACATAAAAGTCTTCCACAGCATCAAGTCGCCGTTGGATATCTGGATCATCGATCTTCTCCTTAGGACTCTTGGGCTCAGTTTGGGAAGACTGTTCGCTGCCATCCAAGTCAAGGTGGCTCATATCCTCTGGCAGCTTGTTGGTCCAAGAATAGTCAGGCACACGCGAGGGTTGCTCGTGATTCCAACCACGGTCGTACTTCATGAAGTTCTCGCGTTCGTCCCAAAGTTGTTGCATTGCTCGTGTCATCTTCACGTGCGTGGAAAACAGTCTGCCCGCTTCAATAATCGACGCTGGCACGTCGTTGCCTTCCCATCTCTTCCCCACCAGGACATCCTGGCGTTCGGTGGAGCCTTTGCCACCAATCAAATTACTGGTATCATCCAGAGGAGGATACATCAGCGGGAAATTCTGGTTGGTTTGGTAATTTTGCTTTTTGCCCGCCTTCCCACCAGGGCCGATGGGCGATGGGGGCGGTGATGGAGCCGGGGTCGCAATGTGAACGGATTGTTGCAGGATAGAGCCGTTGCCACTGGCGACAGACGGACCAACTCCGCAAAATGGCGCGGCTGCTTTGTGGGGATGCTGGGGGAGAGGTGGGAGAATTGAATTATTATCAAGCTCGAGGGGAACGAGAGCAGGCGGCGGATTGTAAGCAGGATATTTGGATGTGATTTCCTGACGGAACGTCTGATAGTCCAAGGGTGATGCAGTCAAGAAGGGAGTTCTTCGGTTCGTCGAGTCTTCTTCGGTCTTCTTGAATTTGGGTTCCAGAACTTCTTTGGCTCTCTTTAATCGCTCGGTGCCACCGAAGACAAGGAGTAACGTCTTCCATAGAAGCAAGATGATTCTAGTGAGGGGAATATTGGCAGATTCGTCCCATCGTAGCCTCGCAATAATTTCAACAATTGAAACCAATAGGCAGGGCTTGGATTCGACAAGCGAATCACGAATTAGAGTGCACTGGGGGTCTTGGCCCTCTTGCCTTCGGCCCACTTCAACAGTAAAATACAGTGAAGTGAGCAATAAATTGGCCTCGCGTTCTGGAGCAGCAATGTCCCCTGCACTTAGACGTTCAAATTCAATCCCATCAGGGTCGGGACCAAAGGAGGGGCGGGTCTTGTCGAATATTTGACTCAACCTCTCCACTAGAACAGAAATTCCATCGCATTGCTGGACAAGCGAGACGTTCTGTTCAATCCACTCAATTTGGAGAGATTTCGATCGAGAAGTCTCCGCTGCCTTCGAATCGGGGCTGGATGGGAAGTCTTGCGCGACTCGTCCGGCGGTGGAACCCCATGTACCCGTCACAGCATAGCAGATATTCTCCAGGGCTTCCAGTCGCACCGAAACATCCGGGTGCCGGGTTTTATCGAGAGACTCTCTAACAAAATTCCGGCGCAAGCTTTCCGAGGCTTCTATCCATGATACTCCAGGGGTTTGCGAGGCATATCTCAAGGTGAAGTCGGTCCATTGGCGGCCGAAAGTGGACTTCATGCCAACCAACATGACTCGATCGAACTCATTGTACTGAAACCATTCCTCAATCTCATCTGGGAATGATTGCGAATCGGCATATTCGAACGCATAGGCGGGTTGTTCGATTTTGGGCATTTCTTGCACAAGCTTACGCAGCTGAGCGAGACTTAGGGAATCTGTTGGGGGATCCGCATTCTGCTGAACTGGGGCTGGAGGAGGTGGTTGGAGCGGAGGAGGAGGAGGCGCAGAGTTGTCTCGACGAAGCTCGGGTCGCTTGGGGGGTTGCTCAGGCTGGGTGGGTTCCGTTGTAGGCGCGGCCTGTTCAGCTTGTTCTTGTTCTTGGCGAATACCTTGGGCGACTTCCTCCATCAATTGATCGTCTGAGATGGGCGAGATATCTGTGCCCGTCTGATCCATTTCGTCGGCCTTGACGATGTGGTGTTCGGACTCGGGTTCGGACATAGCGACGTCGCCAGCCGGAGGCGGGATGTCCATGAGGGGTGGCCGCTGAGTGTGAGTAAATGTTAGGAATGAACGTAGTGGGTGGCCAAAAGAGTGTCGTCCGTGAGAGAAATTAATAACATCAGGGTGATATATGGGTGATTGGTGATAGAGGGGGTTTAGAGGTCGAAAGGCCTCGATCAATCCATTGAATGCGCGGTGTGGCCGATCCAAATGGCCAAACACTCGGGCAGTGGCAGCCGATAAGATAAGGGTCATGTGATACTGCCCAATATAAACATAGTAGCATCTACAGTACTTCCCGAAACTGGTCTCACCAACTACACTCTTCAATCGTTTCTCGAATCCTAATGCCAAGATATACTATACCATATTAAGAATGGACTCGGCATATAAATATTCCTGTAAGATTGTCTATACAGTATTTTACTCTCAAGGATACCTAAATTCATGTATCGTTAGATTCGTTACTGTATAGAGTAGTCATTGTAGCTAGAACTTTCCATATGAATACAATCAAGTTAACATGAGGGCTGAAGTGGGCCACGAGAATCTGGCAAGGTGCCATGTCCCTCTCCCACTCCAGTTCCCAAGTGACAAGCTAAAAGGTCAACTGAGTGCACATCAGTTAGCTATGCGCGCATAAAGGCTTGGCAAGGGCCTCCAACTTGAAGTTCTAAAGGTCCGACTTTTTTGCTCCGCCTTAACTTATGATTAGTATGCTCGGGGCCTTCTAGATCTAGCCAACTATGGCAAACCACAACGGAATAGACTGTATTGAATTTGGATCCTTGTGGAACTCAATGGAACATTCCACCAACACCGTAGAGCCATATAAATTGACTTCTCCTCTCATGCCCTTCTTTTACAAAGAGATTAGAAAATAGAGGAAGGAAAGGTAATCTAAATGGCTGACACCTGCTAGACTTGAAATCCTATAAATGAAATCTGCCCTGATGCGTGTCCTAGAGCAAGTAAATTGCCATTGATCGCGGAACAATTAGGCCGAGACCCAGGAGGAAGCCAAAGAACGTTTTTGCCGTTCAGCTTTATCCACTCTTGATCGATGAAGATCTCCCGATTCACATTATTTGAACTAGACGCATGATTTTCAGACCCGGATTGAACATCAAGGGAGCCCAGATTAGTGATTATATATGATCCATCCTGATCAAATTTCAGGTTGGTGACTCTTCCATTAACACTAAGTGTCCGCTGTAACGCGCCGGTCGCCGTGTCCCAGAGGCGCACGGTTTGGTCATCGGAGCCGGACGCCAGCCGCGCGCCGTCGAGTGAGAAGGCCACTGACCGAACCCAGTCTGAATAGCCTTCGAGGGTCTGCTGCAGTGTGCCTGTTGCTAGGTCCCAGAGGTTTATAGTTTTATCATCAGAGCTAGAAGCTAGCTGTGTGCCGTTGGGTGAGAAGGCTACTGACCGAACCCAGTCTGAATGGCCTTTGAGAGTCTGCTGTAGTGTACCTTTTGCTGTGTCCCAGAGGCCTATAGTTTGGTCATCGGAGCCGGACGCTAGCTGCGCGCCGTTGGGTGAAAAGGACACCGACCGGACTAATTCTGAATGGCCTTTGAGAGTCTGCTGCAATACACCTGTCTCTATATCCCAGAGGCGCACAGTTTTATCATCGGAGCTGGACGCCAGCTGCGTACTGTCGGGTGAGAAGGCCACTGACCAGACTGAGTCTGAATGGCCTTTCAGAGTCTGCTGCAGCGCGCCTATCGCTATGTCCCAGAGGCGGACGGTTTTGTCATTGGAGCCGGACGCCAGCCGTGCGCCGTCGGGTGAGAAGGCCACTGACCAGACTGAATCTGAATGGCCTTCAAGAGTCTGCTGCAGCGCACCTGTCGCTGTGTCCCATAGGCGCACAGTTTTATCAGTAGAGGTAGACGCCAGCTGTGCGCCGTTGGGTGAGAAGGCCACTGACCAGACCCAGTCTAAATGGCCTTTGAGAGTCTGCTGTAGTGCGCCTGTCGCTGTATCCCAGAGGCGTAAAGTTTTATCATTAGAGCCAGACGCCAGCCGCGCACCGCTGGGTGAGAAGGCTACCGACCAGACCCAGTCTGAATGGCCTTCGAGAGTCTGCTGTAGCACACCTGTCGCTGTATCCCAGAGGCGCACAAGTTGGTCATCGGAGCCGGACGCCAGCCGTGCGCCGTCGGGTGAGAAGGCCACTGACTGAACCCAGTCTGAATGGCCTTTGAGAGTCTGCTGTAGCGTGCCTGTCGCTGTGTCCCAGAGACGCACAGTGTTATCAGCAGAGCCGGACGCCAGGCGCACGCCGTCGGATGAGAAGACCACCGACCGGACCGATTCTGAATGGCCTTCGAGAGTCTGTTGCAGCGCGCCTGTTGCCGTGTCCCAGAGACGCACGGTTTTATCATCGGAGCTGGATGCCAGCCGTGCGCCGTCGGGTGAGAAGGCCACCGACCGGACCGATTCTAAATGGCCTTCGAGGGTCTGTAGTTCTGCACTCCATCTTTCCTCAACTCTTGGTAACTGGCATATCCAAGTGGGGAACTCTGCTTTGAATTCTCTCCGAATTATGGACATTTGGGGGGCAAATATAAGTCCTGCACAATAAACCTGGAGAGGCGCCTCGTCGGCTATTTGGCGATTTTTTAGAATGAATCGCCTTGCATCTTCAAGGAAGGCAGGTAGCTGAGATGACTTTATCTGGCAGTTAGTATTAATCTTTTGGTTCCAGTTCAACGTCACTGACCTTTGCCAGGGACTGTAAAGCCGTAATGCTTCCAATCGTTTCCGAAACCCATCCAAGAAGGCTCATCACTTCCAACCAATGCAAGAAATGCAACTTCAAAAAGTCTTCTATTAGTCTCCAGTTAATGCCAGACTGGTCACCATTCTCTAGATGGCGTATCCAGTATCGACAAGCGTATCGAAGCTCAGGTGAAACATAACTCTCAAGTAGCGTCTTTTCAATTTCATCTTTTCTTACGCCTGGGTTTGAAAGACGGCCTATATCTCTCTTTAATTCTCGATTCATACACTCAAGACAATCCTTGGTAAGCTGTGTATGACCTGCCAGTTCGTCAATCCAGAACTCGCCGGATGCTGAATGATCAACCAGAAATTCTCGAAACGAGAGATGAAGAAGCTGAACAGGGGCGTCACTGTCTTTTGGCACTGACACCACAGACTGGAGAGTACTGAATCTGACTTGAACTTTCGCTTTGTCTGAACAAATGAGCTTGGCCAGGGAGACGGATGAGAGTGGGCTGAAGAGAAGAACAGTGGCACCCACGATTCGGCGAAAGTCATCCATCCAGCATCTGAGTTCTCTCGACTCTTTCTGCGATACAATATGCTTTAAAACTGGGAGATAGATACCTGTCAACTTTGAATACTCGCCGTCGATTTTCTCCATTCCATCGCTCGAGTGTGAAGATAATATTGCTTGCAGTCGGTCGTTCGGAAGTTCTCCTTCACAATTGATGAATCGATATATTGTCGCGGCATGAATGAATAGAGGGACAGCCATATTTACTAGGGCTTTGTGGGTCTCTTCCCCGGGCCAGTTTTTCGCCAGTCCATGATCATCTCTAATCCTCTGAAACCTTTCCCGGAGAAAGACTGATATATCATGCTCGATAATCGACCTCTCAATCTGATGGAGAATAATCTCATCATTGCCGATTGATCGAAACCCTTTAATGACGGGTGGTTCTGGCCTACTAGTGATAAAGACTCGTAGTTGAACATTCTTCAAGTCGGTCAATTTTGGCAAAGTTGAAAAAAGGGCCGCGACATCAGCTGGCACTTGACACTCATCCAGGGCGTCGATGACAACTACCAGGATCAACGGGGATTTTAATCCAATATTAAGGCTCTTGAGTGGCTTGAAAAGCAATTCGTTGAACTGTTCTTGTGGATTGTTGCTTCCAATACCACGCGTTTCCTTGATTGCCCTCTTGACTGGTTCCTGAAGCTGAGGTAATCTTTCCAATATTTGTTTAGTAAGGGTGGTGAAGAGTCGTTTGGCGTCTTCTCGGTCTGTTCCACCCTTCTTGAAGAAGAAGCTGCCACCTAGCAAACCCTCGCCGTCCAACCACCGAGCTACTGTCCGTGACACGGTTGACTTTCCCGTTCCTGCCATGCCCTGCAGCCAAAACACGGCTTTTCTATCCGGATCGGTAGCCCAACTCCTGATGTCCTTAAGGAGTTCAGTTCGAGTCTCTTGCAGACATTCCTGATACTCCTCTCCAGTATTTGCGTTGTAATGAGCCTCCTCTGCAATTTTGAGCTCCGCAAGGACCATCTTGCCATTAAGTTCATTAAGTGAGTCTATCACTTGGTCAATATTAGTAAGCATTCTGTCTGCCTTTTCGAGAAGCTGCTTTCCCCTGTCTCTCTGTTCATGCCGGTCAACTATCTTAAGCCATCGGCCCAGATGTGACTCCGCCTCATCAATGGATTTTTGGAGATCGAAAAGAGAATCTTCAGAGATACTCTTCCAGATCAAGACGGCACGGCTGCGGTTATAAAGTGACTGGACTTGGGCAGCGAAAGTTAAGACTGCGATGTATACCTGGACGAGAGCTGTCTCAATGCATTGATCGGTATTCAGGTCCTTTTGATATTCCCGCTCCACCAAGCTATACCGGGTAAGAACGTCTGCGAGAAAGGTGCAAGATTCCAGCCAAGCCACTTTCTGAGTGCGATAGTTTTGCGTCATCTAAAAGTGGATTCTATTAGTTATTTTACCTTTAATTCTTTGAATTAGGAGATACGAGCATACAGTCAATCCCAAAGACACAACTACCCAGACGCTGGTTGCGTATCCTGTCGGATCAAATGCCACAGCTGACTGGATAAGGTCCTGAAAGCTAAGAACAGCCTTAATAATCTTTTGGGCTGGTTCTTTAATCCTGGATTTTCCTTGGTCGATTTCATATTGGGTCTTCACGGTTTCGATTACCCCATTCAATGCCTTTAAACGGTCCACGACACCGGGATCGGTATTCACATCATTAGAGTCGATGGTTTTGTTGGATTTTGGTATCAATATAGACTTGATAAGTTGTTGTTTTTTAGGCTCGAGGTCATCAAAAGCGCGTTGCCACAGATCTGGTTTCGTAGCAGAGGCAAATGCATGGTGGATCGAAGAATCATTCACAGATTGATTCCTTTGTCTAGAATGGAAATTCTTCTTGTCGTCCTTGTCCGAGTGCTGCTTCCTAAAGAATTGTCTCATTTTTTTCACGGGCCATGGCTGACCAGGATGAGTCATCAGTTTGATTCTGTGAAGGATTTGCTGTTTGAGAAATGAAAAGGTTAGGCGGAATCATAGGGTAGAAAGAGGGGTAGAAAGGGGGGGTCTGGCGCTTCTCCAGTACACCTCAGGCCCTACTGTGACTAAGCACGCGTTACCTTGGTAGTTATAAAGCTAAGTAAGACTAAAGATCCAAGGAGAGTCGTCCACAAGAAGCGAGCGCTATCATATATTCAAGGTGAAATACCAAAACTTAATTATATCGTGCTCCAGAGAATGCAGAAACGGAATCTGTCTGGTGGGTACTGGATGTCGGCTCGACTGTCGGCCCGAACCGACCCCGACCTATCTCGTTGCCCTGTACTCCTCAACTTTATTGGGGGGTGCTTTGACGCTACCAAATGTCCGAATATTGGAAGAGAGTCTTAGGATGGTACGCTTGTTGCAGCCAGCAGCCTTTGCCATCTGCGACAGAGATAGTTCCCCACTGCGGAGCATGTCGTATATAAGCTCATGCTTCGAAGGGGCTCGTTGGGTGCCATCTTGGTGTGACCACTCGTAATTGATTGTTAAACCTGGGGTAACGAGGTGTCGCTTGTATCAAATTACAGGTTAATACACTCCGCTACATATCCAGATTACTCTACGTAAGAGTCAACACAGGGCCCACTGATAGGGATACTCCGGAATAACTCCCAATATAGACTAGTCTGTCGTGGCAATTAGGGGTTGAGAAATAATCAAAGAGTGTAAGTGGTGACACCAGTTTCGGGAAGTACTGTATGTCGATCACCAGTGTTGAAGATACATATAAAGAAATACTGCTACGAGTACTGTTCCGCGGGGAATCAATGGGCATCTGGTAGGCTGTAGCAATAATTGGGAGTTAAGAGTATGTTCAATTCAAAATTGAGGGAAAAAATACCCTTGGAAGCTCGGACTTCGTATGCCAGTTTTCTAAGCTTCCACGGAGATTTTGCACGCCAGTCCGTTGAGAAGAAGCAAAAGAGTGACTGTGTCCGCTGGGCTAGGCAGTTGAAAGCCCGGAAGTACTCTCGAAACCCTGGAGACAGCAATGCAAATCAGACAGATCGAGACGCTGTATCGCACACAAAACGAGATTTGATATCTAGAATGTACAAGTAAAGAGACTCGCTAAGAACTAGGATGCAGTGCAGTGAAAGAAATCAAGCGCATAAGCCTCTAAGATAAATCCCATACGACAGATGAAAAAAAAAAAGCAAGGAAGGGGGAATATGCAAAGACGCGCAGAAAAAAGGAAAAGGATACAGATCCAGATGGAAAAGCAAAAAAAAAAGTGGAGAGGTAAAACATTCATCATAAAAGCTGCATGCGTAGTGTTCATGGAATTTTCGTCGCTCATGGGGATATGTGGTATGGCATGTGCAAAGAAATAAATCAGACGGAAAAAAAAATGCGAGGAAGCATGAGAGGCGTAGTTGTGGCTTTAGAAATCATCATCGTCGAGCTCATCACTGTCCCACTCATCTTCACGGTCGTTTTGCACAAGCTCTAGGAAACGCTGTAAGCCAGCGCGGAAGTCTACCGCTTCCCGACCTGGTCCGAGTGGTCGGACGGGACGCTCAGCGGCTTCACGGCGTCGGATCTCGGCGATAGCGTGTGCTTGTGCTTGTCGTTCCAATGCTGCGGCGCGCGCGGCACGGTCAACGTTTCGACCTTCGTTTGCACCGGCGGCTCTAGCAGCGCCGCGGTTCGGACGAGGTGGAACAGGAGCTGGAGGGGGAGGGAGGTAGATATGGTCATTTTCAT
The DNA here is from genome assembly GCF_028827165.1 of Penicillium cosmopolitanum. Classification (NCBI taxonomy): domain Eukaryota; kingdom Fungi; phylum Ascomycota; class Eurotiomycetes; order Eurotiales; family Aspergillaceae; genus Penicillium; species Penicillium cosmopolitanum. The sequence continues at coordinate 1,731,825 of NW_026622682.1, read as the reverse complement.
CATCGCTGAAATCCCAACCGTTGAGGCCGTCATCCTCATCCTCATCGAAATCGACATCGACATCGACGTCGGCATCACTCTCGCTGCCAGCGTCGTCATGGTCGCCTTCAAAAATCAGGAGTTCGTCTGGGATGCGATGTAGTGCTTCAGCGCCTTCAGGATTGGTGCCGTCGCCGCCTTCAAGTTCCCAGAGACGGTTGAAACAGCTGCTTTCGCCTTGGTTGTAATGCAGGTATGGATTCGAGGGATCCAGCCAGGCGGAGCAAAGATAACAGAAGTGTGTTTCGCATTGAAAGCAGCGCATGTGGTTGCAGCCCATGCGTTTTTGGCATGGCACGTTGCATTCTGGACAAGGTGTTGTGTAGAGAGAAAGATATTTTTCTGTTGCCTTCTCCTCTTCTGTCAACTCTTCTTGGCGACGTGGTGGGACGCAGCGCACAATCTCGCCATGCCAGCCCTTTCGACAAATGTTGCAGAATGCATAGTTGCAATCTTCGCAGATTGCAAGTCGCTCCTCGATTGTTGGAATTGGTGCAGCATCTTCATTCGCACCAGCGGCAGGACCCTCGTCGTCATCAGATGCCTCGTCGTCAGCCATCGGGTCAACTGGTTTGGGGTGTCGCTTCGATCGAGCAGCACCTTGGCACCACTGTCGCGGGCAGTAAACTGTAGTCTTATCCGCCTCGATCTGCTTCTTGCGTCGGAGGAAGACATAACGTTTCACCGTGTCCGTGGCGAGTGGGATCTGAAGAAGTTCGCTGGGCGTGAGAGTTCGACGCTTCTTACGACGCGGCGTATCGTCGCCTGCCACCGGATCCGTGCCATGGGCCGTGTCGCAGTCCGGTGCCAGACATTTCACATTATCCACATCGCCCTCGCTGATGCATGTGTTGTAGAAGTCCTGCAAGCAAGCAACACAAAAGACGTGGGAGCATCGCTGTAGTCGGTAACAATTGGCACCTTTTTTAGGCTCCAGACACACGCCACATTCAAAGGTTTCTTTTTCGAACTTCTCGCGTTCGGTCTTATTGTTGAACTCTAGTAGGGCAATCTTCAGGTCCTGCGAGAGACAAAGTTCGCCATCGGGTGTGTCTTGAATTCCGAAGGCTGATTCGGCCAATTGTTGTAGGTGGTCGATGTAAGTGAAGACCACCATATCCCGACCACACTCTTCCCATAACCTTTCGCAATCGATGGTCAATCTCTCAAGCCTACGCGCTGGGAGCCATGGCGGGTGAGTGTTGAGCCGGACAACGGGGCACTTTTCGGCGGGGTAGCCTTCCGGTAGGTGAATCTCAAGACTGAGAGGAGGTAGGTGTAATAAGATATGAACATCGCGGGCTGCGACCGGGCCGAGCTCAGCTTTGGTGCCATCGACGGAGGTTGGAGGTGTCAGCGCGGCGGGCATACCGTGGTCAGGCGGTTGTTCAAAGCAGAAACGGGTCGGCGATGGTAAGGTCACGGGTAGATCCAAAGAGGCTTTGAACGGCGAAACGGGGTCGATGTGAATCTCCGGGAAGATGGCGACGATGGATGACAGCTCGACTGAGCGTTCGTCCTCTTCGGAATCGGTCATCCTGGTAGAATGAATGGGAAGGGGCCTTGGGGGAAGATCTGTTGTCAGGAACAGGGTATCTGAGATGCGTCTGCCGCGGTCTGGCCTCCGCAACTCCGCAACTCGGGATGGGTTCTGTTCAAGAGCGAAGGGTCATGGCTTGCCCGTCCGCAAGAGGGTTGCGTACTAGAAGTAGAAAATGGAATAAAATCGAGTGGCGATCGGGCAGAAATGGGGGGTGACGATTCCTGCAGGAAAGACACGCCAGTCTGAAAAGAGGCGAGAACGGAAAGGGACCAACAGGAACCCCGAAGGGTTATTGTCGAAATCCCAAGATCAAGGAAGTTGAGGTTGAACTATTCGTGCTCGGTAGTGTGGATTTGGTAAATTTGGTAAATTTGGTAAATTTGCTGAGGAGGGGTATATCAAATGATGTAACGAGGCGGGTTGAGTGTGAGCGGCAGAGGAAATGGACGGGAAGTAGAACAGCGACTGCGTCATGGTTTGAAATGAAGAGTAAAAGGTTGGGCCACGAGGGGTGGAGGGGAACTTTGTAAGTTGTGAGTAGGGAGGGAGAGAGAGAGAGAGAAAGATGAGAGTGGGAAGAGTGAAAAGTGAAGAAGAAAAAGAAGCGAGAGGCCAAACAAAAAAAAAGAAAAGGAACGTTCCTGCCCTTTTTTGTGCCTGATCAAAAATGGACAACAGGATCGTGCCTTCCCTCGAACCCCTCCAAAACAAAAAAAAAAGTACCCTCAAGTAAGCTAAGTAAGGCAGGTGCCGGGGGTGTGTTCCTTCCCTATCTTATCGCCCTTAAAGCGGCTAGTTCAGCATGGGAACCTGGCCGAGCTATACTTGGCAACTCTTGACACTCTCTTAACTCTCTTGACTCGCTCAACTCTCCACCTATTCTCCTCCTCCCTTCAAGGTGCACCATGGATACTCCGTTGGCATCTCTCTCCCTAACTCATGTTCACTATGTGAGTCAAGTCCCTGGTGATATTCCATACCATTCCATTTAACACGAACACCTTTAGAACCCCAAGGATCCCCTGTCCTTCATCTCCGCATGGCTAGCTCTACTCCCCCAAGCCCTCTGCGTATCTTATGCCACTCTATGTTGGGCATCAAGAGAAATGGAGGTCATCTTAATGTTTGCTGGCCAACTGGGCTGTGAAGCATTAAACTTTGTACTGAAACGCCTCATCAAGGAAGAGCGACCGCGAGGTAGGTCCCATCTTCCAGTCCATTCTCCAATCCCCTCCCACTCCCCCTCACACTCACACCCAACCGTGGAACCGAGACACTAATGGTTAATTCTACATTTTAGAAATGTTCGGCAAGGGCTATGGAATGCCTTCATCACACGCTCAATTCATGACATTCTTCGCCGTCTACCTCACCCTCTTCCTCCTCTTCCGACACACCCCATCCTACGCAAGCTCCTACCCTTACTCCGACTTCCTGCTCCGGGGTGCCTTGACCGTGGGCCTCTGCGCCAGTGCAGTGGCCGTGTCGGCCAGTCGTGTCTACCTGAATTACCACACTCCCCGGCAGGTTCTTGCTGGCTGTGGAGCCGGCTTCGTGTGCGCTTGTGGTTGGTTCGTGATCACCGGTTTGCTTCGACGCCTCGGGTGGATCGATTGGGCCGCGGACCTGACAGTGTCCCGTTTGCTGCGAGTCCGCGACTTGTTGGTCAATGAAGATCTGGCCGAGCCGGGCTGGCAACGATGGGAGGCTAAGCGGTTAGAGCAGCGCCAAAATGCGGCGCGCAAGTCGCAGTGAAGGGAGTCGGTGGATCCCACTGTTTTCATTGCTCTGTATAGTATTATCGGTATAAACATGCATATAGGGAAATACCCGCCATCTATTCGAAACACAGCACACCATGTCTACACAAATATATAGACGCTTAATAACAATAACCATTGGATACATTCAACATTCATACTCGCCGATGTTCGATTTAAGCAAGGCTGCTAGTGATCGCGCGTGCTAGTATGGGATATCTCATGACAAATTCCATTTCAACGTCTCCGCTGTTTACTAGTTCCTACTTGTATTTGAAAGAAGATGTAGCTACCAAGGTAGCTACTACTCCGGTGACTAGTATAGATAGTAGCAATGTGATGTTTATAAATAACCAAGTGATGATTTGATTCAAGTTTGATTCGTATTGACATAAATCTGAGTGAATTTCAAGTCCCAAGCCCCGAGCGCCATTTTGATGAAATTGGTATCGAAAGAATTAAATTGTGTTAACATGGTGGTAGTAATGTCATTTGTGCATTCAGTCTCGGCGTCGCTCAGCATTAACTCGTCGCTCGGCGGGGGAGTAACTGCGATCTGCTCGTCGATGTTTAGTATGTCCATCATTTTTGCGATGAGGACGGTCTCGCGAGCGCGAACGAGATCGTCTTCTGTGGGGACGATCGTGATCCCTGGACCAAGACCGATGCCGATGGCCACGAGGCTGACGATCTCTAGTATCCCGATCCCGATCTTGATCCCGACCACGAGCCCGATCATCGTGGTCTCTGCGATGACGGCGATCCCGATCCCGACCACGATCATCACTGCGATCTCCCCGTCGCTCTCGTTCCCGCCGCGGGCTACGACTGCGCTCCCGTCTGTATCTGCGATCGCGATCGCGATCTCCGCGAGATTCTCGGTCCGACTTCCCCGCACCAGATCCGTTGTTGTCATTTTTGGCTGACTCTTCTCGGGCCGAGTCTGGATTTTGACCGCCGAGGGGTTCGAGGTTGGCGTTATCTCGGACTTGGGCTTTTACTGGTGGTGGAAGACCCAGCGCGAGGGCCATGGCTTCTTCTTCGGCATCCTTGACTTTTTGTCGTTCTTCTTGTTGCTTGCGGGCTTCTGCCTCTTGGTCACCTTCCTCGCCCTTGGCATACCAGCCTAGATCTTTGCCTTGTTGCCAGCGTCCGACTGGGGCCATCACCGAGTGGCCCAGGTAGTTTTCGCGGTGGGTGGAGTTCTGGACGTCAGTCCATTTGAACTCGTTGCGGCCGCCACTGGTGGAGGGTTAGTCAGTTCTGCGGAGATGAGCGGGGGTCAAGAAAGATAAAAGAGAACTCACCGACTCCCTTCTTTGCGTATACTAGCCACCAAATCCATGATGTGTTGGAGTAATAAGATGGGGGTGGTAGAGATAAAGTGGAGTGGAGTGCCGAGGACAGTAGCTTCCAAGGTTATAAGTTCTGGTCGAGTCAAAGGCGGTGGACAGCAAGGGAAGCTCCACCCCCGCTTGGGTCATCGACGTTGACCATCTCGCCCTGTACAGAAATACCCTTTTCGTGCTCCTCTGAACTTCTCTTTTGCACCATTTTAGGTCCTTGGCAATGACAACCCCGACCCCATTCCCTTCTTTCCCTCTCTTGTTCGCCCTTCATCCCCGTCCCACCTCCTCTCCACACCCGGACATCGCTCAGCCTCAGCTGCAGCTGCACCCGCACCTGCATTTATAGCTTGGGAAATGGATTCTCCCAGCCCCGGGAGGCTAGACCGGAAGGTCGGTCCCGATGGCCGGGATAATCAACGACTAAGGCCTCGTATTCAAGCTTTGAATGTCGAAAAGGATGACGAAAGAGTGAGTGGGCTGATATTATATATCGCATCTCCGATACCCCCTCACGTGAGCTATTGAAAGCTGACTCGGACAGTTCTCCAAGTATGTTCCGAGGGCAAAATCCGTTATTTTGAGTTATGGAGATATTGATTCGAATTTTGCAGGAAACATGATGAGTTTGGCCCGCCAATTGCGACATGGCGAAATAACCTGGTAAGAAATAAGAGACAAAGGACCCTTCATGCAAATTAAATAACCTCAGGCTAATCGGCCCCCCCAAGTCGGCTGCCTCGCAACGGAGAAATCTCATTTTCGTGGCGCATCGGTGTGATATCTTTGTTTGGATTCCAAAGGGTCCTCTTCAGTTATTGGGGTCACAACCCGAAATGATCATCAAACCTGTCATGAAGGAACCGTTGATGGAAGGGTATATTGATCGTGTTCACCCCCACACAATTAACAACATCATTGTGGATGATCTAGGCCGCGACGAGGCTCTGTTGCTGGCGACAGACTCGGGAAATATCTGTGGTTATCATGTAGAAGCGATCTACTCCGCAGTCAACCGATGCGCAAAGAGTGGCTACAAACGACCCTTTGATGGATCCGAGGTCAATCCGTTCTTCGTGGAAAATGTTGGAATGAGCGCCTGGGGCTTGGCCACCCATAAATATGCTCGTTTAATTGCGGTCAGCGCCAACACGGGTCTCATTACTGTATATGCTTTTGCATTGGTGGATTCAGCTGCGGAGAACAGAGATGATGGAACTGAAAACCCCGACGATACCAGTGCTGGTATGAGCTCAGCAGATCAAACCTGGGTACCGGTGGAAAGCAGGAAACAGCTCTACGAGCTACATCAGCTTACGCCGCGAAACTATCGATCCCGCAACCTGCGACTAACCTACAGAGGTCATTTCGATAATATTCCTTGTGTGTCTTTTGCCAATTTTGATCTGAATCCAAATGGAATGTGGATGGTCAGCACCGATATCAGCAATAGGCTTATTGTCTGGAGAATATGGGATGATTTATGGCCGTCTAGGGTGTATTACCCTGGCCATCCATCCAACAACCCGCCTCAAAGGGGCTGGTCGGTCATTCCCCTCGACCCGCGCACATTCAAGCCGTGCCGCACAATAGAAGAAGCCTGTGGATGCAAGCCGGATGCACAGAATATTGCGCAACGAACAATTCTAGACACATCCCGGGGGATAGAGGGAGTTCCTGATGCATCGCAGATTTTTGTGTATGGCTTCAAGCACAAAGACTCGAGCAGAGACGTGGCACCTGCCTATATGCCGGATGATATATTTTCTTCCGATTGCTGCATTGAGGATAAACACAGACCTCGTTCCTATTTTGGCCTCGAGAAGGACTCTATGCCTTGGAACTTCGATGTTGTCTATGCCGTTGATACTGGGACTGAAAGAAGCAGCGAGCCCCGTTTTTACGATACTAGAAGCGCACGTCAAAATCGAATCAAGGATTCGTTTACTGACAAAACTCGGAGGTCACGGATACAGGGTCATTTACCTAACCTCCTCGGAGAGGATGACCATGATGATCATCACCGCGTACCACCGTGCTTGTATCCGGATGGCTCGGAGGGGGACCCTGACCCTTCCCTGGCGCTACTAAGGAACAAGGCAGTTCACCGTAAGTTCAACGTTAAATAATGCATACCAAAGAAACCCAATCGAAAAAGACCCCCATAGCTAATTACGTTTACAGCCCCCCCCAGCCGAATTTCTTCCCAGTCATCCATTTCTCTGAACACCACATCAGCCTAGCCGCCTACCCAATGGACTCAGAATACCAAATAGTCTGCAAAAACCCACTCTTCCAACGAGTCTCTCTCCACGCAGAGATCAGCTCACTCTGTGACCGCTTCAACATGGTCAAATACATTCCCGAGCTAGGCCTCGTGATAGCAGCATCTCAAAAGGGACGCGTGGCTATAATATCTTTAACCTGGCACGAAGAAATCGGCTGTACATTCCGCCTGGACTGGATCGTGCCATTCTCAACGCAAGAATCCGAAGAAGAACGCCCTATTATCCCGCTCCTCGGCATCACCGTCAGTCCGATGCCGGGATTCGAAATACCCCAAGATGTCCCGAGTATCCCACGCGGCATCGATCCAACTGATTGGCAAACTTTCAATTACCGCATCCTGAACCCGGATGAGAATGATTCTCAACAACAATCTACCACTTCATCTTCTTCTTCCACGGCTTCTGGAAAAGAGTCCAAATTTCACGCAGAGTCCGACCTCCACTCTAATTCTAGACATAGCACTGCTACAACTACTGCAACTTCCACGGCCCAACAAACTCAGAAGAAAAAGGGAGACGATAACGCAGACAAATCACCACCCAAAGAACTCACCCTCCCCGAATCACACGCACAAGCCTCACTCGCATACCGTCCCCACGAACCCTGGCACGGCTGGCACCCATCCCGCCATTACAGACTTCTCCTCTTATTCTGCGATCATACTGTCATGAGCTACGAATTCTGGCACGATTGGAAGACATAACGCCCTGCGATGGTTTTTCCATGGATGACGATGGCCGCCGCGCAGCCAGAGAGGGCCTTGAGGCCATGTTTTCCTTTTCCTTTTCCTTTTCCCTTCTTTCTCTCTCTATTCTATTCATCCATCTATTCATATCTACATACATACCCCGATTTCTTTTTTTTGTATGAGTACGCATGTGAAATACGTTATATGATGCGCATCTCTCTGTTCCCTGTCTCTCCTTCTCTCCGAGTCTGGGAGGGAGGACATTTTGCATTTTGGAGTTTTTTTTTGCGCCCCCTTTTGTTTTTTCTCTGTTTTTCTCCCTGCATTTTTTAGCATTGGTGTATTTGGTTGTATTTATTTAAGTTCTGTTTACTAGTAGCTTTTCATTTGCTCTTTTAAATTCATCTTATTTATGCTTTCATAAGGATTACGATGACGAGAGAATGCCAGTGGCTGTTGTATAGTATGGCATTCAGGTGATTGTTAATATTCACTCGCTTTGAATTTCTTCCGTCTCTCTTTTTCGTTGATAATTCGCTTCACCTTCCTTCTCGTTGCCTCAAAGGTCTCTCCTTACTTCTGTATTCGCCGAAGAACCATGCAAATGTGTGAAATCGAACCCCATAAAGGACACTTGCCCTGTTATGTGGGCCATGATCAGAGTATTCTTCACAACCAGCACATCAAAATGCGGGCGAAATTCCGAAGGAAGCCATAGAATGTCTTCGCCCCTGTGGCTTATCCATTCATCACGCAATGTTACTGACATATCCCAACTTAAACCCTTTAGGTGGCCGATGAGATGCATAGGACAATCTTGAGGTCTGGAGGGCTCTAGATTAGAGATGAGTACTGAAGAGTCCACAGTGAACTGGATCTTATTGATGAATTCTTTCTCATCAAAATTATGGCTCAGCCTGCCGCTGTTGACATCCCAGACAGAGATTTTCTTGTGACTCGTAACAGCCGCCAGCGACTGGCCATCTGGTGAGAAGCACAATAATCGAAACCCCGACGACTGGCTGTTTAGAACATGGCATAGCATTCCTGAGGTCGTCTCACAGAGGTTAATAGCAAGCCTTCCATCGGAATTTGGTCCGGTATATGCGACGCGGCCGTTCCGAGAGAATGCGACTAATGGATCAAGTACCCACACCGATTTGCCTTCATGAGGATCAACGTCAAGGTGGGACATAGAGATGAGATCTATATGTGCTATCGAACCTTGGGCCATGTTCCATAGGGAGAAAGTCATATCTCTGTTCGCAGCAAAAAGAAGGCAGTCATCAGGAGAGAGAAGGATAGAAAAGTTACTCCACTTTCACGCACTGGAATGCTATGTCTGTATTCGCCTGTCGCAATTTCGAATGTTTTGATTCCGTCAGTAGCATCCTTTTCTGCTCCATATGTCTCATATCCAACGGCCAGGACTTCATTGCTATGGGAAATAGCTGCTGATATAGAACGGTGCCGAGGAAATGCAGGTCAAATTTGCGCAAGTGCCGACCTTCGCTAATATCCCAAAGTTGGGCCCATGGATCCTCATTCATAGTGTATACAAGGGATACGAGCAATCGGCAATCTGGAGATATCGCCATGAGACGGATATTTTGTGGGCTCGGTGATGAGCTGGCTTGAAGCTTCCCTTTTTTGACCAGGGGATGCTGGGTCCTGTAATTCGATTTAGAGAAAGGTGACGGAGGGTTGAAGCTAGAAAACTCTGATGGGCGAAGAATAACCTGGCGTCGTCTATCGTCCTCAAACCATTCGAAGACATCAGAGACGGTCTCTTCACATATCACACCAAGATCTCGGAGCTGGATTATGCCGTCGCTCGATTTCGATGCCAAGATGTATCCATTCGGGGAGAGGGTAAGAGAAATAAGGCCCCCAAAATCGCAGAAAACATGCTGTAAGGTGCCCGAGACGAGATTCCACACCCGAATGGTATTAAAGCGGGTTCCTGATGCCAGCAAAATGTCATCGAAGGAAAATGCTAGATAGTCAGAGTTGCCCTTGAGCTTCCACTTCAATGCTTTTTTGGGAATATCCCATAGCTGGATGAATGGATTCGACTGAACGGCGAGTATCTGGCCATTGGGGGAGAATGTTAAACGAGGCCAATAACCACAGTCAAAATAATCGGAATTATGTGGAAAGCTCAAGGGTTGCAATACACTTGTGCTGTGGTTAAATGGAGAGTCCATGACCTCTGTTGTACCAGTGACTGTATCCCAGATCTTCAAAGCCGTAACGACATCAGCCCTGCGCTCTAATTGATAACCGGCCTGCACAAACACCTCCGTCTCCCCCTCATTTGAAGACGAATTGAAGATATTGGAGCTAGCTTTATGGATATTGTAGAATAGGCACGAGGCGACCAGCCGGCCATCGGAGGAGATTGTGATAGGTCCGACATTATTAAATGGGGACTGGTGAATCTTTTCACTTGTTAGTGGATTCCATATTTGAATAGGCTCTCCAAGTGGCGAGTATGCTATCTTCCGGCCATCTTTAGATATTGGAGACACTCCCCTTATTGCCTCCAGGCTGGTTGTGGTGGTGAAAACGCGTGGCATGGCCCGAAGCAGCCCGGGTGAAAGCAGAGTGTTTATCACAGTGCGTTGAATGAGATCATAAACAATGACATCTCCTTCTTCAAAACGGCAGGCTAGTAGCTGGTTATCAGGAGCAAATGCAATCGAGGATACATTCCCATGGGTTCGATCAAACTGAAGGCTCAAAGTATGTTGCACTACACCAGTAGTTGCATGCCAAACCCAAATTGTGTGCCGAACTGCATGAATGTCATTCAAAATGCCCCTTCTGCTTCCACATGATGCAATCATTTGGCTATCATGGGAGAATGCTATATGAGAGAGTTCTAAATCATCCTCCCCCTTATGACCCTCAAGTCGCCGCGACCCCGCCTCCCATAATTTGTTGACTTCTGGGAGAAGCTTTAACCACTGAGGAAATTCATGACGGTAAAGATCTCGGAGTATTGAGTTCTTGGGTGCAAAAATAAGGGCTGAGTTATAAAGTTGCAGAGGTGCTTTATCGGCGATAAATTGATTATTCACCGCGAAGCGTTCTCCTTCACGCAAGAACGAATACATCTCAGACTTTTCAATCTACGCTGGTCAGGACCCGAAGATTGATTGTTCGATCCGTTTTTGTGGGGCTTACCTTGTCGGACTTTAAATCCTGAATGATAGAAACAGCTTCTGATCCCAAACCAAGCAGGTTCATTGCTTCCAACCAGTGAAGGAAATGTTCACGAAGAAATTGGAAGCCTTCCCGAGTCAGTAGCATCATATCACCACTCTTCTTGACATGATGTGCCCAAAACCTACAAGAGTATTTGGTCTCTGGGGAAAAGCATTTATCGATGGTCCGCTGATCAATCTCTTTTCGCAGAGTTCCATCGCTGGGCAATGAACATATGTTTCTTCTCAAACTTCGGCACAACGCTAGACACTTTAGAGCCAGATTTGAATGCCCATCTTCTTCATCGATCCATAGTAAGCTTTTCTTTTTCGTGTCTGGGTGAAGAAGAAAATCGCGGAATGAGAGGTGAAATAGACGGAGAGGCATATTTCTTTCTTTGGGAATCCGAATAACCGAGTGCAAAGAGTTGAGCCTAGTGTCAATCACGCTCTCTGGAATATTGATGAGGTTAGATAACGAAGCGATAGAGAGAGAACTGTCCAGCAGGATAATTGCACCCACTACGGCTCGAAATTCTTCAGCCACTCGTTCTTTGTTTGCTCTCGTGTCCAAAATTCGGTTCAGAACCGGCATATATGTCCCATGTAATTGAGATCCCTCGCCCCCATAGGATAGAACCTCTGAGAGACAAACCACTGGGTCCAATTGATGATCCTGGAAAAGACGGCACATTGTTGCAGCAAAGATAAACAGTGGGACAGACAATTTGGTCAGGTCAAGAAGATCTTTTTCATTGGGCCAATTAGCTGGGAGAAGCCGCTCCCTTCTGATAGATGCCATTTGGTGCCGCAAGAACAATGTAATATCGTGTTCAGTAGCCTCTTCGGGGATTTGATGAAGTACGAGGTCTCGGGCATCGTTGCTTATCTCCGAGAATCCCAAACGGATAAGAATCTCCGGTCGACTAGTCAGAAAAACGCGTGCGATCATATGTTTTGACTGCCCGATACGAGGTAATAAGCGAAGCAAAATTTCAACATCATTTTGTGTCTCGCATTCATCCAGGGCGTCTATCACAATCACAATAGGCGATAAACGACAAGAATTGATAACACCAATGAGAGGCTCTAAAACCAGCTTATCGAACTGCTCCGGCAATCCCTTCGTCGCAATATCAGGATCCTCTCTGACTGCATTGAGAATACCCGGTCTTAGCTCCGGAACGGATTGCGCCAGTTGTTTCGCAATTGTCGGTAGTAGCCACTGCATGCTGCCTCTATTGCTTTCACCTCTTTTGAAGAAGAAGCTAGCCCCTAGCAAGTTTGATTCCTTGAAGTCCCTTGCCAATGTTCGTGTTATAGTGGACTTGCCTGTTCCAGCCATGCCGTTTAGCCAGAAAATGGGTTTCCCTGTAGGGGAATTGACCCATTGGGAAATCTCATCAATCACACCAGTCCTTGTTCCCCGAAGACAAAACTCATCGTGCTGGTTGATATAGGAGTCGAATTGGGCATCAAAAACAGCGGGCAATCTGTCGAATTCCATGCTGATCTCGATACGCTCCGCTGTCTCAGCAAACTGGGTGATGATTGGCTTTAGAGTTTCGATAATTCTCGTCTCCACCATGACTCGATGTGGAGGAATGCGATATAGGAGATCCTTGGTATATGCTGCAGCCACCATAGATGAGTAACCTTGCCATCTCTCGCTTTTGTGTGAATCGCTATAGTCACAGATTCCACGAATCACTAAGCAAGGGAACCCATTCATAAGCCCAGCAGCCTCCGTCTCAAAGCATAGGATGTCGTATTCGGCCGACAGCTTGTCTCTCAGCAATCCATCACTCATGAGCTGATCCGCAGACGCAATTAGCCCATAGTGAATGACCGGGCTGATCTCATCTTCACTCCGTGAAACTCGTGACACCAGCATAGATGGATCACTTGCACAGTTCTTTTCACAGGGCTCGCCTTTTGAAGGATGGAGAACCTTATTAAGGTAAAGCCGATCACTAGTTTCTTCTGGCCTCTGATATTTCTTTCGAAGTCGAGGCTTTCGCTCTAAGATTCTGTTAATGGAATCATCCAATTGATGGCCCTCGATTTCATATCGAGCTTGGAGCCCATTTACGGCTGCACGTAAGATTGTAGGTGGCTGATCAAGAACGCTGGTGTTCCGAAAGCCCTTATTCTGAACAGTCTCCCCAAAATCATATTGGAGCACACCACCCCGTCCATTAGAGGGTATACTAACAACGACATCGCCAAGACGGATATCATGTTTTTGACTCGGTGCGCCTCCACCGATTCCCACCAAAAGTCCAAAGCGAACATTTGGGAATCCATGTAGCAAATTCTCGGCTACCCGGGCGGCCGAGGCGATGCCATAAGAACCCATAGGTAGAACAGCAATGACGACGTTGTGTTTTCCAACTCTACCTAGAGTGTAATCGCTCGAGTCGCGCGAGGGTAGATGTGCAGGGCCTTCATGTTCTTCATCAAGGAAGGCTTGGGCGGCCACATACTCCGTGGTGATAGCACATATCCAGCCCACTGTATAGTCATTCGGGTCTGACATTTGGGCTAATTTCTTCTCAGTATCAAGATCTCATCTGTCGCTAAATTGCAAATTGACGCGGGGGAGGGGGAGGATTTAGTCCCTTCGTATCCAGACTCAGCCCAGGAGTACACGTGCTGCGACAGGGATTCAACGGGAAATGGCCAACCAGAAGTCGTGGCGACGCGCCGAGCACGTCGATACCTTTTCTATCGAGGATCGTACTTTTGTCAGACCCGCGCGCAACAGCCATTTACACAATACAATCTTCTGTGTCCGGATTTGGAGAGTAGTAGGGTAGGTATGCTACTACTACCAGTAATTTTGTGACTCGGTAAAAAAACGGCATCAATTGCAGCTATGAAGCGTCATAATCACTTGTCTAATTCCTTGAAAGATCTTATGCAACATTGGAAATCTAATACAAAGCCAAAGTCAAGACAAAGATACATCAACACCTCAATCAAACCTACAGCTCGTCATGCGACTCGGAGTGCTTGTGCTTGTTTGCACTCTCGCTGAGATCAGGCATGGACATCATGTTCACCACCATACTGGTCCAGCCGGTAAAGTGCTGAGTTCGCTGCCCCTTACCCGTGTCTGGATTATACTGTTCCCAGGCGAAACCGGTTTCCTTCCACTCCTTGAAGATGTTCTCGACCAGGTTCTTACGCAGCTGAGAGTACATTTCCCGCGCTTGGTCCTGGTGAGGACCCTTTGTGATGGCGGTATCCTATATAGATAGATGTGTTGTTAGAAACTGGCAAAGGAAATCGTCCCGGGAGCGAGCAGGGAGGGGAAAGTCAAACTTACGTAGAGATTCTTCAAGACCAAATAGTTAATAGGCATCCAGATGGGACTTCTCCAATAATTCTCCTCGGTACCATAAAACTTATCCTTCTTACTCAAACTGCGAATACCGTAGTCACTCCACAACTCTTCGGGGTCATGGATGAGATCCAGAACAGCCTTGAGGCGGGGACTATCAGGTCCAAGCATGCCAGTAAGGAAGGGGAAAATAGAAATATAACCCTTATGGCAGACGTGAACGCTCTCCTCGAATTCATCGATAGTAGCGTCGCAGAAAGTCTGCTCCTTCTCGTTCCAGTGCAGATCGTCAATGTTGCGAGTAATAGCGTTCTGGTAGTAAGCGAATTCCTCCGCATCATCTTCCTCGCCCAGGGTCTCGGCGATACGGCGCAGTGTACGAGTCATCATACCCATCCAGCTGATCAAATCCACGTGCAGTTCACCCGGGTGAGGCGGCTGGGCGCGAGGGTAGTCGTCGATGCCAGAGGTTAGGATGTGCTGCTCAGAGCGGCCGCGCCAGCGGTAGGCTTCCTTGGTAGAGAATGCCTCGCGGTCATATGATTTGATATCGCCGCGTTGGGTGTTGCGGAACCAGTTGTAATGTCTCTTCATCAGGGGGTAAAAGGAGCGGAGGTAGGCTTCGGATAGTTCGGGGTTTCGCAGGGTCGCGGTGCGGAGGTTCTCTGCTACATCGGGAATATCGAGAGATTCCGACTCGTCGCTCTTGTTCTTGTTGGTTCTCGCTTTGTCCATGAAAGCTTCCAAGGCCATGAAAAGAGTAGGAGGGTTGGCGTAGTGGGGATATTGAATTGTGAATTCTTGCGGAACCTTGCTGCGGGCTTCCTGGCCCAGGATCTGTTCACGGGCGATCCATCCGTCCTCGTCCATCAGGTGGAACCAACTCTTGATGATCTCGAGACTAAAATAAAGAAAGATAATCAGTACAACACATTGCATCGCGGGTAGCAGCAGCGGTAACCTACGCAAGATCAGAGTCATATTCCATGACAGGCATCAGGTGGAAACCCTCATCCCAGAGGAAACCTCGAGGGAAGAATGGCCGAGAAGGAACGCAGGTAAAGAGGTCCTTGGGGCCCTCGAATACGGGCTGTGCGGCAGCCCTCGCCTGGGCAGTCTCCTCCCAGAAGCCTTCGTTTTCTTCGTCATAAGCAGGAGAGGCGGAGCGGTCGACGACATCGTCACCGTGGAAGAATCCAACACCACCAATCAAGTTGGAGAGCATAGCCTTGGAGAATTTCGAATACTCTTCCGACTTGAAGGGCGTCTTTGGCTCCAGGACTTCCTTAAACCTCTGCGAAAACGAAAGGGAGGCGTCCTTGAGCTCCTTGTTGAGAATATCCGCTGATAATTGAGTTAGATATACGATATTGCGGTTATTCGTTCGGAAATCAGATAAAAAACATACAAGTCATGGGCTCAGAGGCCGATCCGGAAGAGAAAAGAACATCAAACTAGCAAAATCAGTGACCCTGCATCCAAAGGAAGCTTTTTTTCAGACGGTACATACCTCGAATGCGCCAGTGAAGACCTTCTGGACCATGTGAACATTACCCTGTCCAGGAATGTGAGGAATAGTAAACAGCTGTGCCGGAGGAGGGGGGTTATCCGTTCCATGCTGCTCGATGGTCTTTTCAACCTCGCCCTTCATTTGAGTGAACAGAATGCCTTTAGCTTGCCAGAGAGCCTGCTGCGGCATAGTCGCACTTGACACGATACCCTGCCCCAATGGCTTCTCACCATTAGTAGGGTGGCTGTGACTGAAATATTCATTACTCTCCGGGCCAGAGGTGACATCGATGGAGAAGTCGCCCAGCTCCGAGGAGTAGCCATTGAATTTCAAGTCGCCGTCAAGCGGAGAGCTCGAGGAAGCAGTGTCCATATCAACGCCTACTTCGCCGAGTCCTTCAAGGGTCGTATAGAAGATCATCGTTGTGGGCTGGTCAGGGCTACCGTCTTCACGAGGGGTGCCCTTGACGCGGAATCCCCAGCTACCACCATGCTGGCCGCCAGGTACCTTGACGAAATCAATCGTGAGGTCTAGACTGTTGCCAGCATCGTGGATAGTCTCGCGTCCACCTTTCCGCACATCGTATTCGTCCCATCCATATCCAGCCATACCCTCATTTTGTTCGCAGGTGTGTCTGAAGTCTTTCATGGTCTCCAGTCAGCACTCATTTCACTCCACTTATGAAGATTGGGGGTTGCAATTGCAATTAACAGGGTAGAACTCACTCTGCTGCGCGGTGGCAAAGTCATCGACCTTGGCCCACATCAATCCCGCAGCGAGACTGTTCGCAATGCGAGGGCGTACTCCGAAGTACAGGTTGGACTTGTAGGGGCCCCATAGCAGGGAGTGGTTGTTGGCGCGAGCGGCCTCGTTGATTAGGATGGAGGCATCGGTGGGATCATTGTTTGCTGAGATCCCGGTCGCATAGAGGACCGATGTTAATAGGGAGAAACCGACAAGTCGCATCTTTGCACGGGCATCAATGGACTTTCGGAGAGTTGACAGAAGTTCAAGTTGCAGCGGAGGGCGGAGGGCGGAGACGGAGCTTGCTGTTCTCTCCGCAATTACGTGGCCCGAGCTTCTTAGGAGGGCATAGTAGTACTACCAGTAGTGGGAGTATACATTTACAATTGCATTGGTATATGTATATTCTTATAGTATTTAATATTATATTCACGTTCACATTCAATCTACTATTCTAATCACAACTGGTCCCGAGGATCCAACGATCCAATCTTAGCACTCTTCGCCTTCCCATCAAACACAAACTCACTCATCAACTTCCCCGTACCAGGACCATTCTGAATCCCCCAGCAAGTATGTCCAGAAGCAAGATACAACCCCTTATCATGAGTCAATCCAACCAAAGGCCCCCCAAACCCCGTACTATTAGGCAAGTAACAAGCCTGTCGAACCTGAACCGTCCCATCCCGCAACTCATCAGAAATACTCCCAACATGATCAACAATCTCCTGACACCGTTCCAGATCAACCTCCACATCCGCAGAAGTCGCAGGCAAAGGGACAAGCTTATCACCATCCCCACAAGCATAAATAGTATCATCCGGACGCGCATAGATCTCCGGTGCCGTCGCCGTAGCCCTCGACTTAACACTCGGGTTAAAATTGGCCGGGAGCTCGATATTCGTAAAAAGCGCATATGCACTAACCGGCCGAGTTGGGCGGATGACAACGCTGTGAGCACGCATTGCTGCAATGGGCGCTTCGGGGAGGACGGTGCTAGTCCATGGTCCTGCGGCGACAATGACATCTGTTGCTGGGATGGTGCGTGAGTCTCCAGAGGCTTTGTCGATATATGTGACAGACTCGACTGCGCCGTCTGGACGAGAAATATCAGTGACTTGTCCTCAGGATAATTTCCGCGCCTTTCTCTTCTGCTAGTTTGGCCATGGACGTGGTAAAGAGGTACGGGTGGACCTGGGCTGTTTCACCAGGTCCGCTCATACTCTCGTAGGCGCGTATAAGATCTGGTTCAATCCAGTCAAGATCCTCGGGTGTGTTAGAGGACTTGAGTTTCGACATTGCGGCCGTGCTGCGTTTCTGTAGGGATTCGCCGGAGGGTTTGTTGTTGTTGTTGGCGGGTTTGTCGGTCATTGCGCGGCCTCGGACGACGATTTGGCCGCAGTTTGTCTCTCGGTAACCCCATCTGTTTTTCCCATCGTGTTCTTTTGCAAGTTGGGCGTGTAGTGGGAAGCTGAGGTCTACGAGGTTGTTCGGATACGCCCATTGCGCGAGTAATCCGCCGGCTTTGCCAGATGCCCCGCCGGCTATATCGGTGGCTTCGAGGAGGGTGATTTTATGACAGGTTGGGTCGTAGGAGGGGTGTCTTGTGAGGAAGTATGCTGAGCAGCATCCAATTATACCACCGCCTGGAGGTGAAAAATGTGGTCAGCGCATTCGGTCGTTGTAACGGCGCGGGGTACAAAATGGTGCAAATAGCTTGTTCTTCTTACCAATGACGACGATTTCACGACGATCTGCAGCAGACATTTTGAGTACTCGTGGCACAATATTTGAGGTCAAAAATTGTAACGAAGCCACGGTGGCAGGGGAGTTGGTAGAGAGTTGAATGTAAAAACCGGCGGTGGTCTAAAGAGAGCTACGTCACAGCCGAGGTGGAGGAGAAACTGCGACTTTTATAGGCCACTCAAGCTTCAATCAACTACATTTCGGTCAGGCATTTTGGGGGGGAAAGACAGGTCATGTCTAATAATGCTCCAATTTCCAATTGTGATAAATGGAAATTAAGTAACAGGTCTTTGCCGTAGAAGATTTTAGAAGAGAAATAACCCGAGGACCATGCTCCGCGAATGCAAAAAGGGCTTGGAAAAGGGAAAAGGGAAAGAAAAAGGAAAAGGTGGGACAGAATGTAAGTCCCTCCAAGTGAAACCCATGTAAAAAAAGAAAGCAACCCTTGAAATACCACCAATATAACATAGCAATGGAATCATCGTGACGGACTGAGAGGTCGGTTGAAACCTCCTGTACGGTTCATGTACTGGCGGTACTCGATCTTCTTTTCCTTCCGCACACCGTAGATATCATTGCCGGGCACCTTGGTATTCTTTGTAGTCCGGAACCGTGTGAACCCCATGCTCTTGCGCATCATAGCCTCGAATTCATCCTCGTCGGCATCTTCCTTGAAATCAACGTCCATTTCATCTTTGCTGTGTCCGGAACCATTGGCATGTCGGCCATCATCTCGAGATCGAGGGTCTCTGCGATCAGAGCGACGGTCCCCTTTGTATCCTCGGGGAGGAGATCTGGACCTCGACCGGGCCTTACCATTTCGAACTGGAGATCGCGAGCGGGAACGGTCGCGGAATTTGTCGCCCTTTGATGCATATCCTGCGCGAAAATGTCGGTTAGTCGTGGTTTCATGTCTGGGTTGTACATTGCCATGCTCTCGTAGCTCCTGCGGCTGATGTTGCTGTAGCTGTTGCTGTAGCTGTTGCTGTAGCTGTTGCTTACCTCGTCTATCATAGCCACCACGCTCTCGACTGGTACTCCTCTTCCGGTCCCTAGCTCCATGTCCGTCCCTATCTCTATCCCTTCGGTCGCGGCGATCTCGAGACCAGCTCCGTTCTCGCCGTCTATCTTCCTGATCGAATCGACGATCGTTTCGAGGACCGTCGCGTCGGTCGTCTCGTGGTGGGCGTCGGCGGTCTTGGTCTGAGGTTGCATCTGGCGAGCGAGCTCTTGAATCACTGGAATCCCACATAGCGCTACTGTCAACCCGTCGGGCGCGTTTTGCAGGTGGCTCCGCCATGGTGGTTGGGAGACAAAGGTGGTGTCTGGAGCCGTGTGGTCTTTCGGCGGTTGGATGAAGCGGCAGAAATTGGGCGGGGTACTTCTTCAGGGGGCTATGACTCCTGGCAACCTTATTTCAGAGAGGTAATCGAAAGGGTCGTAAGCCGCTATGAGGGCTGGGGGTATCACGTCGTCGCAATTGCACTTCTTGTTGCGCCGGCAGAACCTTGAGAAGTTTATTACGGTCGGCGGGAGGTGCCAACCGTGCTGTTCGGACGACTGTCCGGCTGTTCTCCACTGGGACCTTGTTAGGTACAACGCACTCTCGATAGCAAATAATATCCGACCTTCTCACTTTTGTTGAAAATTTGCTTGGTTCTTCTCTGCGCAACCGGACTCTTGTTTATGTAGGAAGTTTCTTTGGCCAGAATAACATGCAGCAGGCTCAGCTGCACATGCGTCGCGAGTGAGACGAAAAGAATTATAGAAACTAATTGAATTGAAAACACAGGTTCCATTACGCTATCCACTCAAGATTGTTGCAACACTCCAGCGCTCAATATCAGCGGCGAATGGCTATGAACTTTTTATCCTGGAAGACGAAACGTAAAGCAGGTCTTTCTAGAATATTGATCCTCTCCATATTCTCTTGCAGTGAGCTGCTCTACTTAATAGTGCGGTCTCCGTCGTCCGTGATCATGCAAGTGGGCTCGACCATGAGCATGTCCTGTCATTTGGGGAAGATCAGCCACGATAGATTGATGGCTGGTACCGCCATTGCTTCCTTGGTCGGTTGGATCGCGCGAATGTGTTGCGGGATCTGTAGGCCTAAATTCACTGGAGACTTCACTTGCTTGAATGATCTCAACTGCTTTCTCGGCCTCAAAAATTGCTGAAAGAGGCAGATCGTCTTGAAGAACAGACCGCGCTATCTCGCGTTTTAACCACTGAGCGGAGAAGATCTCCGTGGGAAGATTATCTTCCGAGGGCGCTGCTTTATAGTTGTTGAAATGGGGCCAGTTATAGGGAGCATAGAACATTCTGATACATATGCAAATTAGATGAGGCTTGTGGACAATTGACTGATATAGTGAACGGGGGTGGTACGTACGGATCATCAGGCATAACACGGAATCCTTGATCAGATACAGTTGACGTTCCTGCTCGAGCACCTATTTCCCAGGTGTAGGTAGCTGACACGACGATAGTAAGTATCGATAAACTCAACGCAGCTTTGTATAAAAAAGGAAATTCACGACTTACCCCAGCATTCACTGTCACGTGTTTGAGAATCAAACTTCAATGTGAAGTCAGTACGGATGAATTCAATGAATAAGCGATAATACGAGGGAGCAATCAACATACCCCGTAATACTGCAGGAAATGTTCACCATCCAGTGCTGCATTTGCTCGGTTGTCACCTTCGGGGAAGTCCGAAAATTTCCAAGTCACTGGACTTTGTCTGGCTTTCCAAAGTCCAAGCTGTTCAACGCATGGAATCCAGTTAGCATCTTGCCAGTCTTTCCAGTCCTTTCCTATAACAATGAAGCCGTTAGCACCGGAAAGAGAACATATCTCTCGTGAATTCAAGCATTAAGTCGCATTTAAATAAGACTAACCTTGTTCTGCATTTGCTGGACCGTTCACGAGGCGTACAATCTGATACGCCTTGTTTGCTGCCTCTCGCAAGGACCCAAGAGGGAACTCGTCACTGGTCCATGAGAACAATTAGATCATTGTACCAACCACGTAGTTTAGGGCTGTGATATACATACACCTCGCACCTGTGTCTTTTTGCCCATTTTCCAGAGCCGCCAGCCAATGAATCATCTCTGTACCACTCCGAACCCCGACGATCATTCCATTTGTCTTTGTAGGTCTTCTTGGGCCTTTTCGAAATATGATAAACAGTTTTGTGGTCAAACCCCTTTTCGATAGCATAGCGCTGATTGTCACAGATCTATCATCGTTATAGCAGATAATGTTTAGCAGCTATCACGGATCGGTTGAAGTTGGAGACCTTTACCTCGTCAAATCCCAAACCGTACTTGCATTCGTAGGTCAAAGAGCAGTCCTTCGTATCCTTGTCATAAGACTTTCTTGTATATCGTCCATACGTCTGAGGAAGTTGCACTGGCTCCGCAGTCACAGTTGCCTTGGCACTGTTGATATCGGTAATACCGGGGCCTACAGCTCCTTGGCCATACGCTGCAGCAGCAGATGCAATGACACCATTAGCGCCCGCGGCTTTCTCATGAGCAACAACTTCTGTTGGTTTCATGCACATATTGAGAATCTCTTGGCCAACATTCCAGGTAAATGGAGCGCCGTCGAATTGTGTAACTGCTCTTCCAAAGGACCACACAAAATGACCACCTAACAGATTGAATCAGTAATCGGTCTTCAAGACATGGCGGAGGCCTCGACGATACTCACCTAGAACCAGAGCAAAGAAGTTAGTGAAACCGATACAGGTAGGATCCTCGTCTGACCAAGATCCGCCTTTGCGCTTAAATAGTTCTTTCCCAACGATTGCCTCATCTGGGTTGCTGTTGGTACCAGGGGATGCAATAACTCCAGTGCCACGCTTCGTCAGACCGGCTTCTCCAATGAGATTCAGTGAGTCTGTGTTGGCAAAAGATGATGGCACAAAGCCAGAGCAGCAGTAGGATTGAGAACCACCTTGATCGTTGGTCAGTATATTACCAGACATATCTTGAATATGATAACTATACCATTGCAGCTCAAATCGTGGATCGCACCCAAGTCTGAATTGTCGGTATATGAGTTTGCTATAAAAAGTGACTCGTTGATTAGTAGGGCCAGAAAATAAATGGTAATTTGAAGATGAAAATCTTGCTCACTATTAACTGCAACGAGTTCAGTTCCATTAGGACAATAACCGGTGGCACAAGGCATGCCAACACCACGCCATCCACTCCAGTCACAGGTACCCGTATTCGTCCCAGGGGCACAGCAAAGGGTCTTAACCTCATCACCGCTGCAATTCATATCGAGCTCAATGCCCGCTACTTGATCTTTAGCCCAGGCCTCGGAGATAAACCCAGTCGCGCATTCATCGCCACAGAAAGACCAATAACACGAGTTTTGAGTAGTAGCCGCTGCCTTTGCACTCGCGTGAATTTCACGTATCTTTGCGGCATCAGAAGCAGAAACTCCATTCGCCGTTCCAATACCCATCAGATCATTACTGCTTGTATTGTCTTGGCCATCTTGGTCGATCGTCCAAATCATAGTGCCACCCAGGCAGAGCTCATTCGCGGCCTGAATCTTCATTTGCATAGTCTCGCCATCGTCATACGAAACCCACTGATCGGAGCCCCACGTAATCCATTTAACTGCCGCTTGACGGTCCATTGTCGGCGTTAACCCATTTTTAGCAATGATGCGTTGAATTTCCGCGTTGGAAAGTGTGCCTGCGGACTTGGTACATTCTCCTGCGGCCCCGCCTTCGCTGAATATACATCCGGGGGTATTGCATGATGGGTCTTTGAGAGTGAATGAGCGACCATACCATCCCAGGCCCAGATTGACGTTGGATGGAGATATTTTGTTGCGCCAGAGCAAGTCCAGACCCAGTCGAATCTCTGTCAAATTGGTGTGGGGGCGTACATAGGGGCCGGCGAACTTGCTTGACGAATCCCAGACACCGTGAATATCATATGACATGAAATTGAAGAAGTCCACTGATTTCTCCATGGATTTAATGTCAAACCAACGAAGATACCAGTAAGAGGATGGTAACGTGACGCTGATTCCATACTTTCCGTTGAAGGCCGCCCTCATATCATTGAGAAGCAGAACAAAGTTACCCGTGTCAGCTTCAACGCCGCCACGATCGTCCGCTGCTGGATACTATAAAGACTATTTAGCACTGAGAAAAGTCAAGCCTTGGCATTTGATGGCTTACCTCCCAATCGAGGTCTACTCCATCAAAGCCATAATTGCTCATGAATTGAATCAAAGATGCGATGAAAGCTTTGCGACCTGTTGCACTTGATGACATATCGCTGAAAGCCATTTGGGTATTAGGCGAGTTAGTGGCGTCCTATCATTGATTAATACTTGAATTCATTTGAGATATCTCGGGGTTACTTACATTAAATGCCCAACCTCCGATAGAGACCCATGTTTGGAGAGATCTAAAAAAGGTAAAATTGAAGTGTGAGCATAGAAAGACCAGAGGAAAGTTGGGATGATACAACGTACGGTTTTTTTTCCTTAAGAGCTGTGAATTGGGAATAGAGGGGAACATCACTTGCGTCCTTTGGGACAATTTTAAAGGTTGTAGGGTGAAAGTAAACAAACGCTAGAACTCATTCAGTTGAAATCGTACCGCAAGGAAGAGATTTAGGTGGTCCTACCGAAGTTGATATGTGTCATAGCAGTGACATCAATATCAGATGGGAAGCGTATATCGCATGGTCTTTGCGAAGCCCTAATATATTGTCAAAATTCAGTAATCAAGCGCATTTTGATGGGTTTTACAGGAAAGGAACTCACCATCCTTCATAGTATCCAATCGTTCTTTTTCGCAGAACCAGAGCTAGAGCAAGAAGGTTCTGATACCGAGCCACATGTTCCAAAGGCACTTTGACATTTATCAGCGCAGAATTCCTAGCAATTAGATTTTCATATCAGCCAATGATCAATAAAAGCAATCGAAAGTATCAAGAATATCTAGGCACATACATCTGTAGTTCCACAGAATCCGAATTTAGAGCAACAAACATTCAGGGGGCAAGAGACAGATCCGCCCTCTGAATACTCTCCACATTCAGCCTTAGCGTTGCAGTTTGATATACAGGTATCGGACCCACATTCATCTGGAGAATAGCCACAAACACCGGTCTGTAAATAGAGGAATTAGATTCAAGGAAAATAATGTAGCGGGACCCGAAGCACCAATACCTTACTACAACAAGCTCCATTTGAACAGGGAGTGCCTGGGGCACAGGTTCCCGTAGGAAGGCCGTTGTCTGCGCGTTTCTGAAGACTGTTTTCCGAAGAGTTATGGGATTGCAATGCTCTGACCATTGGATTTGCCGAAACTCCTGTCACATTTTGAAATAATGGAGTAGAGTGGTTGTGTAGTGCAAACCTAGCTTGGTAAATGCTGCTTCCATTCTGTGCTTGTCCTGTTGCAGCTGCCGCTGGAAGTGCAGTAAGAATCCCAGCACCAAGTACCAGAGCGTTAAAAACGAACATGGTAAGAAAGTTTGCCTCGCAATTCAGAAACTTTCCGAGTGGATTGTTCTTCGTCTTAAATTCAGAATCTCGTTTCGAGTGCTACTGTTATTACTGGCCTTAGCCATAGGTTGTAACATTGACATTCTACACCCTTTTCCAATTGTCGAATGAATTTCTTTCATCTGAGACATTAAAATTATCTCTAACTTGAAAAGCTTAGCCTCCGTAGCCAATTTCGATCGCTTAGAGTTTATCCATTCTGGATTTTGAGAGAAAATGAGGCTAAGACCGGGTAAGGGTCGCCGCTTGTTCAAGTGACCCACTTAGCGTGAGAATCAGTCGTGCTCTAGTCTATTTAGTTCAGCGACTAACCCTGAAAGCGCCGAAGTATACGGAGTGCTCCGTAGGTGTATGCAGACCGGTGACAAATTTTTCTCGCTTCCTTAGTCCAACCGTCCGAAAACAAGAGAAAATGGAACCAGTTGAAATTTTAGTGCCTCCTCAGAGAAACTATAGTCCCTTTCAGAACTCGCTCTAGACTTATTTCTGAGGGATTTTTGGATACCAAGTTACATCGGGGGCGACTTATCTCCGGCTTGCCAGTAGTGGGACTCATCTCGGTAAAACCTTGAGCTACTAACTAGCTGTGGCTTGTTTTCTTTTTTTTCGAAAGGCGAAAGAATAAATTATCAATAAGACAGAGAGCTCATAGCCATCAACTTTTGGTAATAATAAATATTTCTTATAACCGAGAGGATGCTCCTACGTCTCCTGGCCTTTGGACTGGGCTTCAGTGCCTCGGTTCAAGCTTCTTTCAGAATTTATGACAACTACGAGAGTAACTTGATTCGAGATGCATTCGGTCTATCGGATCAATGTCTAGAAGCCTTGTGAGTAAGACGGTTACAAAGTTGGACATGGGCTAACTTTATAGGAATACCACCATTTCTTGTGACAAGACTACTGGTAGCAACGCAGCTGGAGGACCAGACAGCTTGTGTTAGTTCTATGCTACTTGAATCTCTGAAAGCTCCCTGTACTTACATTTAGACAGACTGGACTCAACAGAACATCACTACTCTATGCACCAAAGGGTGCGGGGCCTCACTTAGCTCATGGAATTTGGCAGTCGAGGCAAATTGCAATGGAGAGTCAGTATACAGCAATGGCAGGTACATGCTTGCACAATCGATCCCAGCTTTGTGGCTCGATGGCCATGACCTAGTCTGCTTGCAGGATAGGTAAGCACAAGATCTGGAGGCAGACCTCTAGGACACAGCAGTTAACAAGCTCAGCTCCTCGAATTGGTGCTTTCTGGAGTCTCAAGACTGGCAAGGAAGTGACTACGTGCGGTAAGAAATCCCGAACATCCTCTAATGAAGTTCCAAGGTTTCTTTCTCACGCGAATCCTTCTTTCAGATGGTCACCAGATGCGTGCTATAACCCGGACACATCTGCCATCCCCACCGAATGCTCAGATCCAGACTGGTTACGCACAGATATTTCAGAGACTATGAAAGATGTGACTAGGCTATACGACCGAAGTTTGGTAAAGTTTGATTCTAATAAGACTTACACAGTTTGAGGGCTAACATGTAGCAGCTTTGTAGCGAATGCTTCATTAAAATGTGGCGTCAACGCCTCATGTCTCCATTATTGCCAAGCAGTGAAAGCACACAATATCTTCTCCAGCAATATGAGTCAATCCAAAAAAACTGCTCCACCACTTTGCCTGTTACAACATATGGCACAACCCTGTCGGTAGCATCAGCGACTGCTTCAAGCTCTCCGGTTGCTACCGGTACTACCACAGGGTCTTTGGCTTCTTCGACCTGTCTTGGACAATTGGTTGAGCCTTTTGAGGACGGTTACAGGTCATGTTTTAACATATCCGATACATACAACGTCAGCACAGGTGCTATTGTGGCTGCTACTGGTGATGCTCTTTGCGATTTCCACAACTCTATTTGTCTTCCCTTGTCTTGTGAGCTAGATACTTTGCGAGACAATCCGTCCTGGTATGTTCTCCCTTCTTACATTACATCGATTTGCAAGAATTTTCGATTTGCTTATTTCATATTAGCCAAGATCTCGCAGATAAGTACTCTACCGACACTAACAATGTCACTTTAACCCAGCTTTTGGCATGGAACCCCAAAATTTTGGGCTCTTGTGGCTTCCTGAATAACGTTCAGCGAGTTTGTCAAAGGTTCGTTGATTACGCTCATTATGCCATTGGCTTTTTCTCTAACCGTATTCAAGTCCGCCAGGAGGAAATTTCGTTCCTACGGGTGTTATCTATGCCCCCACGACGGCGGGATCATACTACACCACTGGTGAGTCAGGGAATTTTGAAATTCAAATGTTGTTGTTACAGCTATCTGATAATATGATTTCTTTCTTTGGAAACAGCAACTCCGGCTGAGCCAACGCAATCAGGAACTACATCTGAATGTGGCTTATTCTATGATGTTGTTTCTGGAGATACAGTGAGTCATTCAAATCTATCTTGCATGATATCATACTGATCAGACTTATTTGTCAAGTGCAACTCAATCGCTCTTCGTTTGTGAGTACTGTCTCTATTTGCTTCTCCGGGCATTGCTAAATTCAGGATCCAAGTGGCGTCACTATTTCCGACCTTCGATCTCTCAACACATTCGTAAAGTTTCCCCTCCTAAGACAAGTCATGCTGTTTTCTAATTTTGGATTAGCTTTGGGATAATTGCACGAACCTTTGGCTTGACAACTCAGTCTGTGTTGCGCCTGTCACAAAATCGTCAACTTCAACCGATGGCAAGTGTGGCCCTTCAAATGGAAATACTCTCTGTCCAGGCGTCGATAGGTAACTCAATATCCGGCCAAAATATATCAGTTGGATAATTTTGCTGATCGCATACAGCTGTTGCTCAATTAGCGGATATTGCGGAACTACATCCGACTATTGCAGTGCAGGAAACTGTGTCTCCGGGGCTTGCCAGTCTACTGTTGCTACTACAAATGGCACCTGTGGCTCGGCATGGGGAGATACAACATGTAGTAATCCTAGCTTTGGCTCGTAAGTTGAACAGATTTCTCCGCCACTTGAATAACGACTAATCAATATACTCTCAAAGATGCTGCTCTATCTATGGTTATTGCGGCGATGGCTCGGACTACTGCGGCCCAGGCCATTGCTATTCGGGAGAATGCGATGGAGCTGACGGCGGCCTCAGTATCAACGGTGAATGTGGGCCTTCCTTCGCTGGGAATAAGACTTGCGTTGGGACTCAATTTGGCGAATGTTGCTCTACTGCTGGATATTGTGGAAGCTCTGCAGACTACTGTGCTGCTGGTAACTGCTACTCTGGGGCATGCTTGTAGGAAGATAGTTTGTATTAGTGGTAGATTGATTTCTGGCAAGAGAATAAGAATTCGTTTATCTTGAAGAAGAGACTGTACTCCGAGTTCGAAGTTATTCATTACTCCCCCTTTCTTTCACACCAACTCACTGCCTCGGTAATTTAATCCCCCCAACTTTCAAGATACAAAAAGCCCAAGAATTCTCTGCGCAGCAGTGTGCCAAATTTCTGATAACCAATAGAGTTGCGCTTTATTCCAGCGTGCCCTAGCTCGGTATTTAATTTTTCCATATTTTTCTATTCGAATTTGCGGTCTCTGAACCCGTGGCGCAGTAAAGAGTAAATGTTACCCTTTATCTCGGATCGTTGCGGAAGAAGAACAAGCTAATTTAGCGCATTTCTAGCAGCTCCATCACTGTAGGTACCCTTGTTTAGCTGCGGGGCACTTCGTAACTATATACGGCAGCACCGACTAGAGCTAGCCATTTTCCCCAATCAGGTCTAGATCCTTCAAAGTCCACTCGGACCCTTTTTTTTACAAACCACTGGATTTTTTCCAAAGGGGTCACCCATACTCCCAACGATGACCGAAGGGCACAGTATGTCAAACTCCAGTTTCGACCCTGAGCTGTCAGCAAAATTTCACAATAAGATATTCGAGCATGCATGGAGCGGGACTGGCCGAGATGTCGCTTCGCTCCCCTCAACCAGTTGGTGGGAGCAGTCATCTCCGATTCCGTTCGACCTCGCCTCGCGTCTGAACCCTAATTTGGTTCGGTTTCTCCGGTTAGCTAAAGACGTGACTGGATTCTATGATTCAGGTTGGAGCTTTTCTTATTACCTGACTGGACTTGCTAGAAAGGAAGATCTTCTTCGGTTTCAAATACTGGAATCGCGAGGAGATCGATACGTGATGCTGTATCACTCGACTTGTACTACGAATGATGAAGAAGTTGGCATCCTGTTCGTCTGTCCTAACCTAAAAGCATCAGATTATTATAGATGCAGCCGAATATTTTACTCTGGTACTAGTACTAATAAAAGTCACAGATTCGATCAAAAGACCGAGCTCGCAGCCTTTTTCCCAGATTGGATGGACATGGACTTGCAGGATGTATATCCATGGAGACCTTTACAGAATATTCTCTATGTATATCTAGAGATGATAAATGATGGAAAGGTCACCACATATCCCGCCCATCGCAAAGGTGAATGGCACTCGCCATCCTTTCCCTGGAAAGCTCATCAATATGCTCAAAGCGATGTCAAGAAAGCCGTCGCGGCTTTCGCGCGTCTTCTCGACGCAATCGAATCTCGACTCCCATCAACTCGATTACCCAAGGCGGAAAATAAAGATGCCAGTGCTGTTCCGCAAAATAAGAATGCCAAAATTTCATACACGACCTCAACGATAATCTCATCGATAATACGAAAGGATTCCTTCGTCCATGAATTTCTCTCCGCTCTACCTGCACGCGATATCAGCTTCGACTACATCGCCCAGGGATTCGATTACAAAGCGAACCCGAATTTCTAGCTCAGCCATTTTCACCTTTCGATGATGATGATACTGCCTCCACAGCGCGCAAACGGGGTAACTACCCTGCTCCCCCAGTTCTCCTCTTCCGAGGTGAAGCATACAACACGATGCCAGGTCCGTGGAGCGGAGAATGGTGTTCTGGTCGCGGATGCGCCAAGATTCCTACGGGGCTGTACATTGAGGAGGTATCGGATAATACTGGTAGAGATGCAGGGAACGAAACCAGACTCCTGCTCCCCTTTGATGTTGGTCGGAACGGTCATGCACGGAGTAGTAATGGCGTGTTGCTGAATGAGTGTTATGATTACGACGAGGGGTTATCTGATAAACTGTATCAAGTCTACGGTATCAGTGGAATCTTGCCGTGGGACTCGAAGTAGTTCGCAGCTTCACAAGGTTTTGGATAATTGGGCTGAGCGTGTGGAAATGGGCGATTGGACTGTGGGGGAAATTGGTGTTGTGGATGGAATTGAGAAGTTTATGGATGCTGATACGCCGGATCATTGGAAGAAGTATCAGACTTCATTGTGACGATATGTCAATCTTTCAGAGGAGTACCCCTTCAGATGATATTGCTGGGTAGCCTAGCAAAAGTTCTCAGGATCTGCTTTGAATTGTGCTAAGCTAGCACTATATCAATTATTGACTAAAATACCCAGACAGCGAACATAAGAATAGTAACTACACTCCTTTCTGGCAATCAATTTAAAAGATTTGTCTGATTTTTTCTGTCGGTGATATCCAACGAAGATACTTGGTCAGATGAGATGATTCAGCTCTATTGCAATGCAACGGATATTTCAGCCGGAAGCCATGTTACTAAGAGCCTCAAAGAGGCCGAAAATAAATGTACTTAAATTATGTCTAATTAATTATTTTCTAACCCCGTTGCCAAGGCCTTGCAGCGTAACATAATTGTTCGACGGGCCGCATCAATTTGAGAGGCACAGTATACAAAGTACGAAGAGCGTACTATAGAAATACTAGTTATCTCGTGTGCCTAGGGAGGAAGGTGCAATCGTTCCAAGGTTCTATTTAGTATATATAATTGGACAGTTTGCATTAAGTAGCAGACTCTTAATTTCGAGTTTTGAACTTGCGGATTCTCCCTAGCGTAAACTGTTTCAATGAGCTCTGTCAAAGCCGGGAGCTAGATTTATCCATGATTGATTGTGGATTCAATGTTACGCTGTATGCTGACAGTCCCAATGAAAGATATCATGATGCATTGATGCAACGTCTCCGAGGGAGAGGTTTAAGCATGCTGTGTGACCCTCCAGCTCCATCTATTAATTTATGCGTCCCAAAGTGGGCCTGCCTCGTATTCACTATGCCCATGCATAGTTCTCCACTTACGTCTTCTGTTAAGGTTTTTGCTGTAGTATTGTTAATCTGGAGACGGGCCACAACCTAGTTCTCTTCCCCATTGTGGATCCCCATTACAACCTAGCTAGCTGGTTTCCACCTGGACTATGTGCAGACATGCTTACTATTTAGAGAGAAAGGCCTCTCAGAAATTATATTCCATCCCTCTTATCATACTTTCGTCAACTAATATGCTTACAATGAGAAGCTGCACACGATGATGGTTGTATCTACACTGTAGATGGCAAAAAGTTCAAACTTCACTATAATAAGAGTAAGCCTCCGCGTTGTCGCCAATTTTTTCCTTCCCAGGCCGCTAATTCATGTTGTATGGTTTTAGTGAATCAATACAGAACCTGGGATCTGGGATATCCACAAACATCGTCATACCAGGCATGTGCCGAGTTATGTGCATCGAAATCAAACTGTGTTGTTTTTACGCGATCAAAAACTGCTGCTGGTAGCGGCTATTGCTGGATGCAGACCCATGAAAGCGGGCTGCCTTTGCCCTTGACAGGAACCTATACCATGCCTCTGGAGCAATTGTCTCATTGCCACCGACTGTTCTGGCACGGCTCACACCTGATATGAGTATATTGGGTACTCGGATGGGAATGTGTTTCGTCTTCGCGGGGATGGGATTACTTATTGGGAATCCAATTGCGGGAGCATTGTTGGATTTGGAGCGAGGGGTTTTCTGGAAAGCTCAACTTTTTAGTGCTATGATGGTCATTGCTGGCACGGCATTGTTCTTGGTATTGCGGATTCTGAAGTGGAAGCAGGGAGAAGGGTGGAAGATTTGATAAATGGGTTGATATCAATATTATTGGTAGAAATAACCTTCCGAGTTATCTGCAGGTGAGATATAAAAAGAAAGAAAAGAATGGAACAATAAAAAGACAAAAACAATGGATGACTTGGAAATAGCAGCCGAACGCGGTAACCACTGCGCCACTCCGACCAACGTCGGAGCCAGGATTCGAACCTGGGCACCCGAAGGAATTCGGTGAGCTTAACCATTGCGCCATTCCATTGTTAAAGAAATTAGCCGGGTTTATCGATATATACCCTACGTGACTTTTACCTATTTCCTGCTTCATGTAGTAGACTGGTCCCATTTACATCTGGTAGAAGTGTCATGCACATTAATTTATACTACGGTATTCCTAACTTTAGATTAGAACTTGAATCCCTCAATCTATATATTTATACAGCCTAATTAAGCTAGCTTTGGATCTTTGAGAATGTACCTTAGATAGTATTACTAGTGCTACTCTACTAGTTATATATTGTGACAACCCAAGCAGAGTCCCGCACCAGCGGGACTATACCCCGCCATTGGAGCCACGCGCTAACGATGGGATTTCTACTGATGTATGGAGCGCGAAATTGGTAGATACCATGACCATATTATATACTATCCATGGATATTCCTAAACATGATTTATAAAGATCGGGTTTGCATATTTTAACACCCCCTCCCATCAGCATTATATGAAGACCTATTAAATGACGTCACATAATATTTCAACCTCAGCTTTGAATCCAATTGACTACGATAGCAATACAAAAATAATCCATATATTCCTGTCACTGTAAACCAAAAGAATCAACCACAGCATCTATCCCAGACATGCAGCGCAGTCACGCAGTTCGCGGCCCGACCCGTCGAGCCTCAAAGCCCACGAAATTTTTGCAGCGCAATCAACCCCACTTCATCCGCATCTCCCCTGCACCAGATCACCCGCCATCAGAGCAGAGCGCCGCGCACCATGGCCCCAATCAACCTGTCCCATCGGCGGACGCATAATCTTTTACTTATTTCCAAATTGCTCAATTTGAGAGATACCGCGTCGCCGTTTACCCTGCTGCTTGACTCGTTGGAGCAGCCGGCGACACCCTTGCTCAAAGAATATATCAGACGTGCGAAGGTGAGTTGGACGAAGTCACTGAGTCATTTATGTCAGAATTTATTCATATTGTTTGATACTGACCAGCCGAACAGCTCTCCAAAGTCCATGTCACTCTCATTTCATTCGAAACGCTCCGCAAACCAGATGGCGTCGATGCATTCATTTCCGCTCGCCGCAAGAGTCCGGCGGATATCATGTCCGAAGTAGCTTCAGCATACCAGCCTGCTAAACAGAATGGTCCACCGCAACGTGAGTCATTCCAGCTCCAGGGTTTAGCCAAAGAGCTCAACAGTCTCGCTCTTGCAACACGTCCATGACTGACCTTACTCAATAGGCCGCCTCATCCTAATCGACGCCATAAACCCACTTCTAAGCTCCAAAAAGCCAGACCCAACCTTCCAACTAGCCTCCTTCCTAGGATCATTCATCACACCCCGAGATCCATCAACACCCAAAGCCGACGCCTCACTAGTGGTAGCATACCACACCGACATCCCAGGCCTACTACCAGTGCACCAACAAGCGCCAAACCCCTACAAACCCGCCCACCTCTCCATATTAACCTACCTCGCCACAAGCATAATAACCCTACACTCATTCTCGCACATCCTCGCGCAAAAAGCAGCGCGGGACCGAAGCCTCGTCGCCCCAGTCTTCGGCCTGGACGAAGAACAAGATGGCGTCATCCTCGGACGTCTGGATAAATTGACCGGGACAGGTGCTGCGGAGGGGATTGTGCTTGAACTGGAACATCGGCGGAAGAGTGGACGCGGTGTGTTGGAGTGGTATATTCTTCCTCCTGCGTCGCGGTATGCGGCGTCACATGTTAAGGAGGTTGTTACGCTTTTGGATGATAATGTTCTTTATAATCCGCCTATGGAGCTAGATGATCGTGCGGAAGATGAGGAGCCGAAGTCGACGTTTGAGCTTGGGCTTACGGATCGACAGAGGCGGGATAGGGAGGGGGTTGTTTTGCCTTATTTTGATGCGCAGTATGGGGATGGGCCTGGGGAGGGGGGGGAGGATTCTTTATGATATGGGTGAAGAGGATGATTTTGATGAGGAGGAGGATGAGATTTAGAGGATTTATTATGATGAGTAGAGGTCTATGAATTGTTACGACTTTATTTGTGAAAATTGAAAGAAGGGCCGAGGCCGGTCTAATGAATAATTTGGATTCGTATAGCTACATACATTCATACATACAATGGGGGGAATCGGAATTGAGGAAGCGCTGCCATTGGGAGCTGATGATATTAAAAGAAGCGCCACCAGAGTAGGAGGAGGATCACGAAACCAACACCGGCGAAAGGTCCGTACTGTTCCATGAGAGTAGGAGTTAGCGGGCTGATGATCAACAGTCACCGGGGTTGGTGGATCATTATTAATAACACTTACCTGCTTGATCAGCAATTCCCAGTTAATGCGCACAGCAGCCTTGCGGTATTTCTTACTATCTTCTCGCAGACGACCGGACAGTTCGCCCATGCGCTCCAGACTGTCTCCACGATACAGAAGATCCTCGATGTTCTTGGTCATCACCTTAGTGACGTCGCGCAGTTCATCATTCAACTTATCCAAGTTCTGCGAGGCGCGACTATCCTGGTACAGCTTCTTGGTACGTTGAATAAAGGTATCGAATTCGACAAAGGCGTATGGGCGAAGGGTCGGGGATAGATATTGGGATTGGGCGTAGGTAGTTGTGAATTCGGAGGCCAGATCGGCGAGATAAGTGAATGCCAGTTTTCGGGGGTAGGACCGGTCGCAGATGCAAAGGAAGCAAATGTCGTCTTGAATCAGGTAGCTAGGTGAATAAAAAGAAGAGTTTAGCATTGTAACTTTTGTTTCTTTCAACCTTTTGTCATTCCCCCCCACCCACACTCCTGGACATGCGCTCGACTCACTGGAGAGTGTATTGACCGGACTCAATACTGGCTTGAGGTGCAGCATTGCGGTTCAATCGGCGGAAAATCATCTTGCATTGCGACTTGATCTCTGACGGCTCAGACTCGGCCTGTTTAAAAGCGAATCAGGTCAGTTTCTCTTTCACTCTTTCACACACCCTCTTATCATCTCCGCATCTTGTTGTTCGCCTCACCTGCTCATCATCGACGGAAGCAGCCAGCATCAGGCCTATTCAAGGAAACTTGTCAGTAAAGTGACCAGTTTATTTTTCCGATTGAGATCCATTCATACCATCCAGCCTTGCGATCTGTGTTGATTTCACCATTCTGGCAACTGTGACCAGACCGAAGCTTATTGTCGCCAGGGTGTTTTGGAGGGTGTCCACATCTCCAAGTAAACTTGTCTAGAATGGGCCGGAAGAAGGCGGTGTCTAACGGCAGAAGCGGCCGCTCGGGGTGAGTTCCCCACAACTTCCACTCTTTGGACTTCTTTGTCCGTTGATCGCGAGCTAACACCTGCTTTTGTTCCTGCTGTAGGCGGATCGCGAAACAATCATTTACTCCTACCGATGTAGGTGCACACCCGAAAAAGGCGATGACTAGCCCGGTGAAACGAGCTCCGAAGAAAGCTGCTCCCCGGGGAAAGTGGAGCGAGGCAACGCTATTGACCAGCGAGAAGTCGGTATTAGTTCACGCGGATCTGGTGGTATGTTACTATGCTCCCTATGCCCTATGCTTTTGACTATATCTAAACTATACCGTGATGCAAAACTAACTTTACCCTCCCTCTTTCAGAAACTACTCGCCAGTCCCGAAGCTTGGAATTGTCTAGATGAAACCGACAAACAAGAGATCCTAGCTCTTCTCCCCGCAGATATCCACCCCGAAACCGAGCTCCAGCCAGACAGCCAAGAACAAAAGATACTCCCCATACCCGCATCATTCTTGCGCTACTCGAATAACTGGCGCGATGGTCTTCGTCAATTCCAGCTCGACCTTGAGAATGGTCGCTACGATCCCGAATGGTTGCGACAAGCGGAGAAAGCTCGCAAACAGCGGGAAAGTGGTGATTTCGACACCTTTAAAGAGCGGGAGTTTGAACAGTTCTGGGGCCAGAAGCAGAATTTCAACAAGAGGCTTCCCGCTGGTGACAGTGCGAAAATCAAATTGAGCGAGCTTGTTGAACATGGTGTGATTCAGCTCGGTGATGTCTGGAGGTTTCGTTTTGGGTTTGGGAAGGGCGAAAATAACATTAAGATTGATAAGGAAGTCAGGGTGTGTCACATCTCTCCTTTCTTCTGATTATTGAGACGCATATCTGGAATCTAGACTAACAGCTCTTAGATCGACCGCATCGAGGGCTCAAAATTGTCATTTACGATTCCTACTGGGAGACGAACTTTCCTCTCCAGTGCTCATCCTGGAGCTCAGAAAGTGGAATCATCACCCACTGAAAGCGACATCAAGGTGGAAGTCACCGCTACAACCCCCCCAAGAGGTTCTTGCAGATGCCGCAAAGGTCTCACCGGGCACCGAAAAACCGACCATCGGCCACAGCATCAAACAGGAGCTTCCCACTCCAAGTCCAGCGGAAATTCGAGAGAGTGATGCAGAGGGACCTGCTGAAAATCTACCAAGCTTATCCAAGGGCCCCGCAGTTACTGATTCCACTGCGGAAGAGGTGGACGACACCGTGGATGTAATCTTGCCACAAGAAGCAAACACAACAGCCACCACAGCCGATGCTTCACTCGAAAATGATCAGGAGACCGGCGCTTTTCAAGTCATCATCGTGAACCAGAATGATAGTCCCAAACCCGCCAACGAAAGTCTCAAACGCCCGACACCCCAACCGGAATCTGAACCTCCAGCAAAGCGCAAGCGAGGTAGACCTCGCAAGATCCAGTCTGTCCCTGAACTCGGGACAGAGACAGTACCGGATCCGGTTGAACAGGAAGTTACCAGTCCCAAAGTCGACACACCGGCCAACCCAGGCATATCTGTGGAAATAGTCAAATCTCCATATTATTCGTCAAACTCTGCATCATCAGAAGCAATGCGATCAAACACACAAACGAAGGACCCTGAACAAAGTACAGAAACTTCATCACCTACAGATATCGAGATGCGGGATTCAGACGGGCCATCTATTCAGACCAGCCTTCCACCCGTAGGATCATTCACGGACCCTGTACTACCGGAAAAATCCGTGGAAATCCCAGTACAAGCCGGAGAGTTGAACCAAAGCGAAAAGACCACGACCAACACAAACTCATACGAAACCGAAAGAATCGAAGACCAAGAGGAGCCCGCATCATCTCCACTTTCCCCAGCCAGATCAATGACAAACCCACCGTCCACTCAACCCCAAGAAGAACCAAAACAACCCACTGATGAAGCAGAGCAACAATCACAGCCCGGGGCCGAGTCCAATGAAGCAGCACAACAACCGGAACCGGAACAGCTCGAAGTAACGATCACAATTCCAAACATCAAAACCCCAAGCCCTGTCATCACCCACATCTTAAAGCTGGACGGGCGAAAACCTGATGGCAGAACTGGAAATTCCTGGAAGGAATTCCGTTGTTACCGGAATAATCAGGATATTGGGAGTCTTTGGGAGTTAAGAGAGGCGTGGTATTTGAAGCAGAAATGATTTTTTTTTAACTTACTTAACATGGATACGATACCCCCACGCGCGTCTCCTTGCCCTTGCCCTTGCCCTTGCCATTACCTTTGCTTGCGCTTGCGTTATTGTATTTCGTTTTTCGGTTTCGTTTTTGCCTTTCCAATCATCGAGAGAAAGGGATTGATTGATGGATGGATAGGTGAATTTATCGATTCATTGCTTTACGGGACTTGGATCCAAGATATTCAAGATCCCGGTATGCAGTGTATGCTAGGTTTCAAATTCGGGCAATTCGCGGGCACTGTCTACTTTCTTTTCTCCCAAGGTCTTCATCTTATTTTCGGAATCTGTAGATTAATCCTATTAAATCTATTTAGTCTAGACACAACAATGAGAACATATCATTCAAATTGGATGAATGAAGCAATGAACTCAGCTATTCTATTCAATTCAATACATCCATTATATTGTACTGTAGGGTAGATAGAAATTCCATTCCAAACTTTGCAATAGGGTATCACTAAAAAGACCCCCCCACTAAAAGACCCCAAAGCAGGCAGCGTCGGATCAGAATCAACAGCAACATCTACAGCAAAACTAGCCTGGATAAAATCCTCCAACTCCTCACTAACAGTCTTAAGTTTCTCCTTAATACTAGCAACACCTTCCTGACCAACAATATGTCTTGACGGCGGATTCTCATGGCCCCCAATCGAAGTGATCGCGTACACGGTCTCGGAAACTAGGACTTCCAGATGTGCTGAGCTGAGTGGTGGATGCATTGAGACGATTTCTGGGACGGAGAAGGGTCCGTTTTCGATTGAGCTGACGCGGGAGTTTGGGTTTGAGTTTTCTGATGACTCTTGCGTGTTGGAGCGGTTGCGGTTGGAATTGGAATTGGAATTGGGATCGGGGTTGGCGGAGACCGGGGATACGCCTTCGGATTGGGCGTCTGGGAGACGGGGACGAGGTGGTTTAGGATTCCGCGGAAGAGAGGGGCGTGGTTGTTTGCTGGTGAGTAGGCGGGGAAGATTGGTGGGACGCTTGTTACTAGGTTCGTTAGGATGCCTATTTCGATGCTGCATTGGAATATGGTGAGTTTTATGTTGAAAGGGGCGATTTCGTAGGCCAGACTCTGTAAATTAAGGTGGTTAGGTGGAGTTCAAGAGGATGATAGAGAGGGAATACTCACGTCGCAGAATCCTTCCAATGCCCAACCGGCTGCGCAGTACATGCCGAGTCCGGGGGTGCCGATATGCGCCGCTGTGTAAATGATTAGATGTGTGGATTGGATTACCCTATACGGGTGGGAGAGAGAAGAGCGTACTGATTCCTGATAGGATCATTATATGTCCGGCATGCTCTCTTCGCATGTGTGGTAATGCGGCTTTGATTATATTCAGTGGACCGAAGTAGTTGATTTCGAATTGATCGCGGACGAGATTCATGGTTTGCTGAGAGGCGGAGAGTTCTTCGACAGTACCGACGAGAGCTGAATATTGCATTAGTCCTGCATCACCCCATTGCGCAAGGTTCTGTGTCGGCTCAGGCTACTTACTTTGACTGGTGCAGCAGAGTAAGATATCTATACGCCCAAATGCAGCGACGGTTTCGGCAACGATCGCCTGGCATTCACCCATCATTCTAATTGCCAAGATATCGATTAGCTTCAAG
Organism: Penicillium cosmopolitanum; assembly: GCF_028827165.1. Lineage (NCBI taxonomy): Eukaryota > Fungi > Ascomycota > Eurotiomycetes > Eurotiales > Aspergillaceae > Penicillium > Penicillium cosmopolitanum. The sequence goes on along the minus strand of NW_026622682.1, from coordinate 1,692,747 downwards.
TCTTTCGAGAATGCCGGCAAAATATGTTCTCGCTTCATGTTAAAGCGCTTGATATAAGAATTGCGATGCGCACCTGATGTCTGAGGGAACCGTCTTCATGCGCTGCTTCCACCCCTCATCGCGATGTTCGTCCACTTCGGCGAGAAATGCATCGAAGCCATTTCTGCGGCGCTCGTCGCGATCAAGAATTGTATGTGCCAGGCCTAGCAGTACATAGTCGCCATGCATGAGGGCTTGTCGGGAAACTGAGATACCAATTGGCGAATCGCCCGCCGTGATCAGCCATACTCGAGGACCGTTATGCGAGGGGAATTGGGCGCGCGGATCGGGAAAAGAGTGGGGGTCCATGAGGGGATTGGAATCGGATTAGGATCGGGATCAGGGTCAGGGTCAGGGTAGTCAGGGTCAGCGCGGGGGCTTAAACACGATGCCCATTGCGCGACTGCAAGGTAGGCCGACGGTAGATGTGTAGGTGTATGGGTGTGCGACTGGTGGTGGTGAGAGGGAGAGCTTTCGGAGACTGCGGAGTAGAAAGAGAAAAGGTGGAGTGGAGGTCCCCACTGTAGAATCACCACCGCTTTGGGGAAAGGTGCGATGTACAGTTACCAACACAAGCAGATAAACAGTGTGGAATATTTAATATTTAATTACAATTAATGAAATAACCAATTCAATTCGTCCAATATGCCCTAAATCAGACTAGCACTAAAATAATTACTAGTACTAACCACTACTACTAGTACTACTGTAACTGTTGGAAGCCGCTAGAATGCCAAGCGCGGGTCAAAGTTCCCGACGGCCAAACACTTCTTCGCCGCCGCGGCCTCAACTTGACTTTCTCCTTATCATCTCCCCCCCCCCGCCATTATGTCTGAACAGCGGCCACGCAGACAGGAAGAGTCCTCCGGTGTATGTTATAGTCCCATGGGCGCATTCACCCATCTACGCTGGCGTTCTCCTCACTGACTCCCCCCCTCTAGTCTGGCCTCAAGGGTGCCCTCCAGGGCCTGGGAATCTTTCTCCTGGTTCAATGGGGTATCAACCAATACATGGGAAAGAATAACCAGCAGAATGCTGTCCCTGGTACTCAACCAGGCGCGATCCCCGCATTTATCGATCGTCCTCCCCCCAGTGAGGTGACCAACCCGAGCTCCTTGCCCGAACTCATTGCCCCCATCTGGCCGGTCGACAGCGCCCTCGATATCAGCATCTATGTGTCCCCTTCGTACAATGTCCCCTCGTTCAAATCCCCCAGCAGTGTGCTAGTCATGCAGGAGAAGAACTTCACGATGGGTAACTACAGCGATACCCGTGAAATCGACACCACGATCAAGGTTCCCAAGGCGGTTCAGCAGAATGGAACACTCTGGGCGCACTTTTTTGTTGCGCGCACTGGATTCCAGTTGGATCCTGCTGCCAAGGACTACACGACCGACGACGCTCTTCACTTCATTCGCCCGCTCAACCAGTATCTCCCCAAGAAGAAGGCCAAGAAGCTCAAGAATCTCCTATCCGCCGACGAGGGAGAGGAGTCCGCGGAAGAGGATAACGCCCCGAAGGTCACAACTGCTTCATACTACCACCCCAACTTCACCGTCTCTCTGATCCCTGACGCCGGCACTCAGCGTCTTGGTCAGCTTCCAGCCCCGACTCGCCAATATGTGCAACTGGAGCGCAGTGGAGCCCGCGATGCCTCTGGACAGAATGGGTGGTACTATCCAATTCTATTCCTCAACACTTTCTGGCAGCTCAAGACTCACATGATTATTCTGAACTCTACCGTCGATGAAGTGCCGTTGCATATCACTTTGGACAACATGGCTCACTGGAAGTTCAACCTTGTGACTAGCATCGATGAAGGCTCCAAGCAGAGCGCTCGTCAGGCTGCGTACGGTGGCCCCGTCCCCGGTGGCGGTGATGGAACAGAGTGGGAAATGGTCAAGGAGATCCTTCTCGATACCAACATCTGGCTCCTCGGTACCACTGGTTTCGTGACTATCCTGCACATGATCTTCGAGACTCTTGCCTTCAAGAACGATATTGTAAGCCTTCCACCCATGAATATCACCCGTTCTATCACTGATCTCACTAACACGAAATTCAGTCTCACTGGCGCAAGAAGAAGGATTCTGTTGGTACCTCGGTCCGCACAATTCTGGCAAACGTTTTCATGCAAGCCGTTATCTTCCTCTACCTGATGGACAACAGCGACAACACTTCCTGGATGATTCTTGCCAGCCAAGGCTTTGGAATTCTGCTCGAGGCCTGGAAGATCACCAAAACAGTGGACGTGCGCCTGCGCCCCCCACCCGCAAGCTCCTGGTTTTCATTCCTTCCCTATGTCATCGTCTTTGAGGACAAGCACAAGCTTTCCGAGACTGAGCAGAAGACCAAGGACTACGACGAGATTGCGTTCCGTTACCTGTATATCGTGGCGGTGCCCCTGCTCCTCGCCTACGCTACGTACAGCTTGATGTACAACACGCACAAGTCGTGGTACTCGTATATCATCGAGACTCTTGTCGGCAGTGTGTACGCTTACGGATTCTTGATGATGGTTCCCAGTTTGTACATCAACTACCGTCTCAAGGTAAGCTCCTCTCCCCCGCACCTCCATTCGTCTTGAACCCTCTTGCTGACATTCCTATTCTAGTCTGTTGCCCACATGCCCGGTAAGGCGATGGCCTACAAGTTCTTGAACACCTTCATCGATGATCTGTTCGCCTTCACTGTCAAGATGCCATGGCTCCACCGTCTGGCCACGCTCCGTGACGACGTGATCTTCTTCATCTGGCTGTACCAGGGCTGGAAGTACAAGACCGACTACAAGCGTGTCAATGAGTTCGGCCAGGGAGGTGACAGCGATGAGGAGGAGGAGACTGAGTCCACCCCGGCCGCCGATTCAGAGAAGAAGGCAATCAAGGAGGAAGCGAAGGAGGATGTGGCTACTCAGTCCTCTTCCAAGACCAACAACTCCAAGCCCTCGACCCGCAAGAGAAAGTGAGCGGAGCGGAGCGGTTCTGCGTAGATGCCAGTATTGAGAGTCGACCACCCAAGATCTAGAATTGCGATTTGGCTGATTTTACGTGACACCGATTCCTTCAATCTTTCGCTTTTATTTTAGATTTACGACTTAGTAGTATTGGCGGGCTATTCTGTTCGCGTTCGAGACGTAACTAACTACACTTCACCTATAGGAGACTGCAGTCAACTTAGAGTTTGAAATAAATTGTTTAATTGACACCTTTAAAATGGATGAATGTAAGAGTATTGGAAGTACTAGTAAAATAGAAAATATCCAGAATAAAATAGTAATGTTGAGGGTTTCTTTCTTTGTTGAACGGGACTCCCCTTGTTGATGCTTGCCCAATCGGGTCTTAGTCAAACTTCTCCACGCGCAATCCGCTCGCACTGAATGCCACGCAAGATTCCAGCCTCGACTTGATTTACACCAAAACGATCATCTATCTCAATTGCAACTATCGATATCTATCCCCAGTTTTCACATCCCCGCCCTTCGCTCATTATCCAGTGGCGAGAGCGCGTTGGGCCATCTACGCGTTGACGCGCCAGACGGCGGGCATGCAGATTGCCCCAGTTTAGTTCTCGAGGAACAGCAACACGAGGAGAAGACATTGTCAAACCGCTAAATTTCAGCATGGCAGCTGATCTAGGTAAGTCACTTCGCGAACTCCCCTTTTCCCCCTCCTCCCCCCAGTCAATGATCAAATATTAATCGACTTATAGGAAGCGCCGAATCTGGCCTGCTCGATGCGCTGGAGCATCTAGAAGCCGGTATGAATCCCAAATCTCTGCCCACTGCCAACCGGGCCATGCAGCCATGGAGAAGAAGTACAGAAAAAAACTAATGAGTGTTTTAGTGGCATATGTCCCTGCCAAACAGCGGTACACAGACGCCGGCCAACTAGCCAAAACAATTGCCTCGGACGCGCACGAGAGCGGCATTCCGCGGGCTGCCCTGGGCCGTCTTCTCAAAGTGCTTACGACAAGAAACAACCTCGACCAAGGGACAGTGACGTCTCTTGTGAAGAATCTGTATCCCCGCGAACGGATATTATCGAAATATGCTACGCAGGTCGTTTGTTGTCTTGGTCCTAGCAAGTCCAAACCTACCCCCGCGACGCAGGCTCTGCTGGTACGCTGGTTGATTGTCGCGTACGATATCCTTGAAGACAAATCTCACCTGGGCAAACTTTATGCTGTTTTGTTCAATCATCTCGACATGATTAGTCTTCGGAAACCGCTTTGCCATTTGTTATCGCTCATTACGCGGCGGAAACATGTGAAGCCGTTTCGAATCCAGGCTCTTATGGAACTGATTCAGAATGCCGGTGGTGAGGATAGGGAATTGGTTAGTTTGCTGAAGGTTTTTAAGAACTATTATCCTGAGATTGTTGTTGGTGATGCTGGGTCGAGGCGGGCGGGGTTGTTTTTCAAACATCCTGATCCTGAATGGTCTGGGCATGTCAAGGTTTTGCAGGATCGGAATGCGGAGATGATGGATGCTGATCAGCAGCAATCGAGTTATCAGGTTGTTCATCGGGGGACGGTGAAGAGGAGCAGGATTGAGGTTGTTATTCCTGTGCTGCAAACTTCTCGAGTGTCGATGAAACATACCTCCTTGGAAGAAATTCGGGATATTGGTCATTTTGTTGACAAGTTGGATCGGATTGAGCTTCCTAATCAGATCATTTCTACGCTTGGAGATGCGATGGCACAGAAATATCTTCATTTGGTGCAGTCTGAAGCTGCGAATCATCGTCTGGATGAGTGGTTGAGGAACTTTTTGGATGATAGATTGGAGCAGGTTCGCAATGATGATGACGATGAACCGGAGTCGCTATCATATGTTCTCAGCTTTGTTGAGGGATATGCGTCATTTACTAAGGTAAGCTAGCGCATTTGCATCCCCCCCCCCGTCTCGTCATTGAGCTTGGACTAATCGTTGCAGTCGCTTCTTCCCTCGGTACGGGCTTTCTTGGAATCCTATCTCCAAGTCTGGAATGGCCGAGACAATCGGGAGCAAGTTCTACGATTGCTTCAATACTTGCCCATCGAATCATTCGCATCTCTTCAAACCAGCATACTATCACCACTTGAATCTAGTCTGCTAGACGCAACGCTCTCATCAAGAACAGCTCTGCTCGATTTCTACACAGCATTGATTGCAGAATGGGGCGTGAAACTCCGACTCGACCCATCCGTCTCAGAAGAGTCAGAGCCCTTAACCCACGTTGTCAAACACGCAGAGCTTCTAGCATCTTCAATCCAAGAATTTGTACCAACAGCCGACGACGAACAGCAAAACATCCCCACAAACCCAGCAATTCTACCAGTCCTCCGCTTCTACAAATCCCTTGCAGACCTCTTCTCCCACGCCTCGACAAATGCCCGAATCCGCATCACAGTCCCCCAAGCCCCAACAGTATACACAATCGCCTTCACACCCAGCATCTCAACCATATCAGGCCTAAACTCCATCCTAGCAGGCTACAAATCCGCCTTCGAATCCTCACTCACATCCACTGTCCTAACATTACCCAACCCACCAGAACCCCTCTACGACACGACCCTCGTCAGCGAATTCAACGGCTACGTAATGGACATGTGTAACCTCCTCTGGCGAAACAGAGCCCTAAACACCGACGACCCAAATGCACTAGGCTGTACGATTCCGGCCGCCACTACAACGACCATGACGGCCTACGTGCGAAGCGTGAATGACGCGGCCAGACACTATGATCGTGAAAGTGCGTTCCATGTCACCCTTGCATCGATATTCTCGCTCAGTCACCATGCGGCGTTTTGTAATCTTTCTGCGGCTGCTTTTGCCGAGTTGGAAGATGCGCAGGGGGTGGATGTTGAGGGGAGGCCGAAGATGAGGAAACCTGTTACTCAGAAGGCGTTGCAGGCGCTTGAGAAGGATGGCGGTGCGAAGGTTTCTTGGCAGGAGTATCGGGTTAGTATGCTTGAGTGGTTGGATGGGGTTGGGAGTTCCGGGACCGCGGGTTTGATGAGGAGCACTATGAAGGCTTTGCGGAAGGAGTGATTGTAATGAGAGGTTTGATGCACTATTATTATCAAATTCATTGGAAAATGGCGAAATGCCTTTCAATAATTCGTGAAAATGCCAGTCATGTTCACCCAAACTTGAAAACGCCGTGAATGCTTATATCTATACACATATATGGTACACTATCCCCCCCAACAACTCTGCAACAAGTAGGTACACCTGCGCAGCTGTGGGCTCTAAAACTTCTCAGCAGCATTCAAATAAATATCCTGAACGGTGTGGTCATCGCGCAAGGAGCCCAGCAGATCTTCAAGATCCTTCACTTGCTCTTCATCATGTACTTCGACCAGGGTATCCGGATTTGGGTCCCAAAATATTTCCAATTCCTCGATCGTAAGACCAGATAGCTTCGTGAAGGCTTCACCGACACTCTTCGTTTCTGAAGGATCGGTAAATATGACGATGCGGCCCTTGTCATCCGTAATGATATCCGTTGCGCCGGCCTCGATAGCCTGATCCAAATGGTCATCCGCATTCAGACCGTCTTTCTTCTCCATGGCTACCCTGCCCTTCTTTTCAAACAGAAATGTCGTCGGAGTCACCGTCCCTCCTCCGTTTTTGATCATGTAACGCACATCTTGTAGCACTCGTGCTTTTTGGTCCGTTTGGCATTCCACGACTGCAGCAACCCCTCCAGGGAGCATTGCCTCAATTGTGACCGATTCCAGTGCCTGCCCCGACAAACTAAGTCCCTGGCCCCGTGCGATGGCCGCTTCGATGATTGCTTTCGGAATGGAGGCTCGTTTCGCATTTGAAAGCGCAAGGGCTAGCCGGGGGTTGTACTTTGTGTCGGCGCCCCATACTAAAAAGGAAGAGAGGAGCTTTAGTACCTGATTGTTGCGCTGGACTTCCCAAGAAACTTACATTGAGTAGCACTGCTGATCTCTTTGCCCACCATCTGGCGTTCTTTACTCTTTGCCTTGTCATTTCTCGCCTTGTCATGCTTGATGGTGGACCATTTGTTATGGCCGGAGGAGAGCGCGGCGGAGGTCCCAAAACCACGGCACGCATTGCAGACAGCAGCCCCGCGGGGGGAACGCAGGAGTCTGCTAATCTGAAGCGCCATGAGTGGTGGTGTTCTATACCATAAGGTAGAGGTATCTGGCGAAAAGTGGATGTTGCGCCTGGAGTATAGAAGTACAATCGGACCGGACCGATATTTCTCCGACTCCGCGGTGAGGACACAACGATAAGGGAAGGGCGATGACGCTGTTTCTATACCTCGATCTTCTTCTTCCTCACCCCACACCCCCCTTTTTCCACTGTTGATGGGGATTGACTCCACAACCTCATCTACTGTGCTCCAATGTCGACCTCTGAACCCGCTGCTCAATCTTCATCTCCTGAAAATGCGGTGCCGGAGTTGGATATCCCTAAACTCCATGCGCTCCCTTCGGAGCAGCAGGACCTCTACCTGCTCACCTTCACTTCTGACCTAGTCCAGTATATTTCCAGTCTCGACGCCGCTCAGGTCTCATCGCAACAAAAATCGCTAAAGCAGGAATTATTTAAGATCCTGACCCTATCCTCCCCGACCCTCACGCGAGTCCTCCGCAATAACCTGGGACGATGTTTTGGTGCGATCCTGACAAAAGGGGATCGAGGGATCCTCTTCGAGACGATCACCGATTTGATCGGGATACTGAACGCGGGCAAAAGCGAAGCGGAGCTGAAGACTAAATTCGCTGCGGCGCATTGTCTGGGCGAGGTCTTTGCGGCAGCGGGCGAGAGTGCTTTCATGCAGTCGAACGTGGCTACAGCGAGTATGCTGAAGCTGCTGAAATCTGCAAGCAACCATACTGGCTTACGGGGCGTGATATTTTCCGTCTTGCGCAAGATTGTGATTGGAATTGGCGTCCCGATCGATGAACAGACTGGTCGTGATATTTGGAAACAGGCGCGCAATGCGGCGACAAGTGACAAATCGACCTTTGCGCAGGTCCATGCTTGCCGTTGTATGGAGCAATTGATCAACACGACTCCATTCTTCGACAATGCGAATGATTTCGAGAACCTGAAAACTATCATGTGGAAGGTTATTGATAGCCCGATTGCGCCGGTGAGACATGCTGCTGCGGCTTGTCTTGGTCGAGGTCTGGTTAAGTTGCACGCGACAGAAGCACATGTTACCGCAGCACCCAAGCCGAAGTCGAAGAAGTCAAAACGCATGTCTAAGAAGCCTGGTCCTCGACCCGGGGATGAAGAGGAGGACGAGATGTCCGAATCTTCTGTGGTGAATGCGCCGAAGAAGGACTCGCGCCTCTTTTTCCTTCTCCCGGATCTTCTACGCCAACTCTCAACGCAATATCTGAAGAGCACAACTACGAACCGCACACGTGCTGGAATTTGTATATGCTACAAATATGTCCTCCGGAATTTGGGAGATAAGATTGTTGAAGAGCGGTACGGGCAAATCGCCTCCAACTTGCTACTCGAACTTTTGAACCACCCGACTGTAACATATAACCGGTTCCGCCTGCTGATGACTCGGAAGTTTGTCAAGACTATCCTCGAAGATACCATTGGCCGTGAGCTGCTTCGAGAGAATAGTCAGCTGAATGCTGCTAGATGGCTCATCAATGATGTTCTCAAGGACTACCCGCAAGTCATTCAGGAGCGCCGGGAGCCGAGCAAGTATACTTTGACAAGCACAGTCAGTGCACTTTCCTCGTTGATCTCCTCACTTGGTTCTGCCTTTGGCGTTCATGCTGATAGCTGTCGTGACGCCTTGCTCCAAGTGCTTCCTCATCCAAGCTACACTGTTCAGATCCATACCGCGCACTGCTTGCGTAGCTTCGTGCTCGCATGCCCACACCAGCTACTATCCTGCGTGACAATCTGTATGAACAGCCTCAACCGAGAGATTGGCCAACTTGCCACACCGCGTCAGGCCCCTCGCCGATGTGTGGGCTATGCAAATGGACTTTCGGCCATGCTGAGTACCTCGCGTCTACAGCCTCTCTATGGTGCAGTTGATGTCTTTGCTCAGGTCTTCACCCAGGCGACGGATTTGCTCAAGATTAGCAGTACCTCCGAACTGCGCGTTGCAAGCATCCAGATCCAGGTAGCTTGGATCTTGATTGGAGGTTTGATGCCCCTTGGGCCAAGCTTTGTCAAGATCCACCTTTCTCAATTGATGTTGCTTTGGAAGAATGCTTTGCCAAAGCATCTTAGCAAGGAGAACTCTGCCAAACCAAGCACGCTCGAGATAAGCTTTTTGGCTCATGTCCGCGAATGTGCGCTGAGTTCGTTGCTCGTTTTCATGGAGTTCAACGGCAAACTCATCACCGCCGATGGCGCGAAGCGGATAGCTGCTATGCTCCAGAATACGGTTGAGTTCCTGGATGATGTTCCACGCCCCAAATCGATGGAGGAAATCGCGCATCGCCTTCATCCCTCGCTCCAACTGCAAGATTACACCATCTTGGTACGTCGCCGGGTTCTTCAATGTTTCTCAAAATTGGTACATGTCCATCATCCCAGCCATGGGGAAATTATCAATCAGTCCACTCTTCTGAGTTTGGCCGTCTCTTCGTTCGCAGACCCAGATGCGCAGTACCGGCCCTTGGAAAGCTCGATTGCTGGATCCACTGGCCAATTTGATGGGCTGTGGGATCTTTGCGACAATTATGGCTTTGGCGTTACTGGACTCGCTCGTGAATATATCCATGCAGCCCTGACTGGATCAAACGGCAATGAAAATGCCCCTGCCTGGTCTGCGATCGACTCCGCGGATCAGGATGTGGATGATGCTTTGACTTTCCCAATCTGCCAAGCAAGTGAGCATGATTCAGTGCTATTGTATAGCACGAGAGCTGGAGAAACAGCCGTTGACCCTCCCACTACTGGTGTCGTCAATTCGGCCATCGATCTGTTCTCAGTCGCTATCGCGCTTTATTCGCCCAAAATCCAGGAAAGCAGCGTGGAACAGATTGCTACCTTCCTGACTTCCCAGGGCCTCCAAAGAAACCCCGGGAGAAAGGCCGCGCTGGGTGTCAACATCTCTGTGGCGCTTTTGCACGTGCTGAAGGTTTCGGTCAAGGAAACTGACTTTGTGGCTGGGAAGTTAAATCCGTCTACGGACAAGCCCTTGCAGGAGCTTATTCAGGTATGCGTCGGATTCCTGTGACTACCATTGATTGGATACTAATTGAAACAGAAATTCGTTATCGATGCCGACCCCATTGTGCGGACCATTGGTGTCGAGGCATTGGGTCGTCTCTGCGATAGTGCCGGCAACGCTTGCACCAATGCACAGGTGAATTGGCTTGTTGATACCATTGTCGCGAACAGAGACCCGCATGCTCGAGCTGGATGTGCCGCTGCTTTGGGCTGTATTCATTCCCAGATTGGCGGCATGGCTGCGGGCCTGCATCTGAAGACTATTGTTGGCGTATTGATGTCTCTTTGCAATGACCCTCACCCCGTCGTTCATTTCTGGGCTCTCGGTGGATTGGAACGGGTGGCCAATTCGGCTGGCTTGACTTTTTCGCCATATGCATCTAGCTCTCTGGGCATGCTTGCGCAGCTTTACAACGCTGACACCCACAACGAAGAGTCTGCTACTTTGGCCACTTCCAACATTGAGATGTCTTTCCTGACGCCTGTGGTAATTAGCCGATGCGTTGATTCTCTGATCAACGTTTTGGGACCGGATCTACAGGATGTTGCCAAAACACGGAATCTCATTCTCACACTGCTCCGCCAATTCCAGCTGGAGGAAAACCCTGCTCTGGTTACGGAGAGCTCGAAATGCCTGGATCATTTCTCTCTGTATGCTTCCAGCTTCGTTGACTTCTCCGGATATGTGAAGCGCCTGCAGACCGAACTCCGCGCCAGCGACCATTTCATGCGAGATGTTGCGGTGCGTGGACTCAGCAACTTGATGAAGAGAGATGCTGCTTCAGTGGTGGAGACAGCGAGTGAGGGCCTCGAAGACGATATCTGGCTTGCGTTCGACGATGCACCCGATAGCGGGCCCCTGAAGAAAATGATTACCGAATGGCTGCAGCAAACTGCGCTCACGGAGACTGAACTATGGATCCAACGGTGCAATAACATCATGACAAAGACCCGCAACAAGGTTGAGCCCCCACCAACCACAGCCGTGCACACCGCTGCTGCGGATATCCCTGACGACGAGGTTGCTGGGTTTGCTGCCGGTGCTGGCGATGCGCAGGTCGACTCTGCAAATGGCGTTGCAGGGCAGGAGTTGCTTAAGTGGCAGACCCGCAACTTTGCCATGAGTTGTCTTTCCGAGCTACTCGCTACTGTTCAAGAAGCCATCTTGCCAGACCAGGCAATCCCGGCAGAACAGGCACTTCAGGCCAAGGTTGGAGATATTGTTCGAATGGCATTCCTGGCATCCACTGCCAATGTCATTGAATTGCGTGTTTGGGGATTGAAGATCATTGACCAGGTCTTGAAGATGTTTGGAAAGACTCCTGATCCAGACTTCGCAGAGGCCTCATTACTGGAGCAATATCAGGCTCAAATTGGATCCGCGCTGACCCCCGCCTTCGCTGCGGATTCGTCGGCTGAGCTTGCCTCTGAGGCGATCAACGTGTCGGCAACTTTCATTTCTACGGGCATTGTGACGAATGTAGATCGCATGGGCAGAATTCTCAAGTTGCTTGTTCTGGGCTTGGAAAACTTCGCAAAGAACCCCGATACTACTGAGATTGGAGATCTGAAGGGATTGAACTCTAATGCCCGCGTTATGGTCAAACTGGCGCTGTTCGCTGCATGGGCTCGACTGCAGATTGCAAGCACTGACCACGAATATCTTGCCCAGGTCGTCCAGCCTTACATTGCTAAGCTCACTCCACTGTGGCTCGACTCTCTTCAGGAATATGCTCGATTGCGGTTTGAGCCAGATATTTCGGGTGCTTTGGGCACGAGCACTTCGAGTAGCAATTTGGATGAAGTCTACGCTGCCTTGAATCGTGAAACTTTGCTCAATTTCTACCAAGATTCGTGGCTCAATCTTGTTGATGCTATCGCTGGCCTAGTTGAGAAGGATATTGATTTTGTTTTCGATGCTCTTGATGGAAAGCTGCAACAGCCCGAAGATGAAAAGGAGGACAAGGAAGACAAGGAAGGCGAGAAGAAGGACGAAGAATCGTCTGTCGCCGAGTCGAAGGGCAAGGGAGACGCCATCAACTACCGTGAAGAGCCAGTGGCCTTCTTCTTTGTCTTGTTTGGTCTGGCATTTGAATCTCTGGTCGATCAAAGCACTTCGCCCTCGCAGCGTCTGGGAATCCTGCAGGCCCTCAAGAGAATCTTGCGACCAATTATCTCTGGAAATGCCATCTACCAGGATGCTATTTTCTCTGAGACTATGGATACTTTCGACCGCCTTGTCCTGACGGAAAGTACCCCAATTCAGACTGTTATCGTTGAGATTGCTCAGAACCTTTCCCTGGACCATCCTGCCGCCAAGAGTGACCAGGAGCGCAGCGATCATTTGTCGGATGATATCGAGCAGCTTTTCGAGCTCACAAGAAGCATTATCCTTGTTCTCGCCGGCATGCTTCCCAACCTACGTGAATCGACACCTCTCGCCCGCTTCAACGTAACCTCCGACGATTCTCTGACTCTCATTCGCCTGGCCCTCAAATCACTCGTGGATGTTGCTTCAGTTTTCCCATCCATTATCCGCAACGACCTCCACGCCTGCATCATGCACATTTTCACGACCATCTTGGCTACAGGAATCTGCCAGACCCAGGTTGTTCCCCAAGCACTCCCCATTTTCCGACAGTTCGTTCACAGCATCACCCACACAACCGACATACCAGAAGAAATGGACGTCGTTGCATTCCAACTGCGAGGCTGCCTGACTCGATTCCTCACCATTCTCACAATTGCCCAGCGCCGAGAATCCGAGACTTCGATGCCATGTGCCAAAAACACCCTTCTGGCCATCACTTTCCTCCTCACAGCCGGTGGACATGTTCTTCCCCGCAAGATCCAGTCATCAACCGAGTCCTCAATGAGCTCCTCGACTGTCTCCAAGATGTCGGACTCGCAACCGTGGCCGCGAGCTGCCTACGCTCAATCATCCTCAAGCCCAATCCCCGCTACACAACCGACGACGTGATCTCCCGCTACCTCTTCCCCCGTCTCATCGCCTTCCTAGTCGGCTGCCCAGACAACGGCGATATCCCCAGCGACCCAGAAAATTCCCGCACAGTCGTTGCTCGCACGCTCGTGTCTTGTGTAGCAAACACGACATTCTCACCGACTGAATTGCCCTCGGCGATATCACTCATCATGTCTGCCCTACTTGCCCGTGCTAAACGCGAGGGCCAAGCCGTGCATAAGGAATCGGCCGTCCATTTGCTGGAACTTGCTAAGGCGGACCAACTCACTTTCAAGGTCCTTGTGGCCAATATGAATCCAGAGCAGAAGGCGCTTTTGGAAGAAGTTCTTCGTAGTGCGGGTATTGGTGCTGGGACTGTGAAGTCGGATGAGTCTACGGAGAATACTCAGCAGGTACAGCCTAGTATTGCTCTTCGGATGGACTTTTAGTGCGGTGGGATGTCAGGCTAGGGATGATTATTGTTTTCAATGCACAGATGAGATGAGATGAGATGATTTTAACTGATGTATAGAGATACACCTATGATGATGATTTTGTTCATGGAGCGGTATAAACATAAACATATTTCGAAATTAATTCTTTTTGCTTTTACCCTCATTACTACTTGCGTTAGTATTTCGTACGTAGGTATTTACTACTATACTAGTATCATTTACCTACTACTACACAACGTAGATAGCATTCTCCTGGAGACCTGGAGAAATTTATATAATGACCTCGGGAAGGAATACGAAATGCCAGCCTGAGTGCCCATGCCCAGGTGTGTGTTGATATAGTAGTAATGCCAGGCAATTGGTTGTCCAACTAGTAGTACTACCTAGGACTCAGGGTCCATCCTGCTTAATATTGTGTCAAGTGGATCTTTCAAATGCTCTAGACGGCTATCCCCTGAAGCGAGATGAAAACAAGTGCATTAGAGCCATAGGGAATTCCGAGTAACCAAGCGAAGCGAGAAAATAATCCTCTTCTATATTACTAGTAGTAGACACGTTGGAGCCTAGTAATGATTAAAAATCCACGCAGAATACACGGTGTGTTGTAATGTTTCGGCTGTACTATGATGTTATCCGAGAAATCACTTCCATCAGTACCTATTTTTGTACGGAGTCTGTAGTTTCTTTTCTTTTTTTTTCGCTTGTTCTTTTTCTCTCTTTATCTTGATAGGGCCCCTTTCTATAACCCTTTCAGGCAATATGCGTGTTATTGAATTTTTCGGGAAAGAAAACAAATAAATCCACCCTATTGCCTGTTCGGATAGAAAGGCATGACTACAAAAACTCATAATTTCATGATACTACGACCTATTCATCAATATAAACGGGAGTTTATGTGTCACTGGCACATGTTCCAGCATTTATTTTCACATCGAATTTATACTTTCAGACTCAGACTTTGAAGAGTCATCAGGATACCCTTCTTCAGGAGCACCAGAGCACCACCCATATCCGATGGGGCGGTCGGTGCCATCTCTGTCCTCTGCTTCCCAGTTCTCTCTGTCACCATCGGAGAGCGTATCAATGGTCGCACCATGAAGTTTCAGTAAATTAGCTATGTTCTTGTAACCTTTCATTTCAGCAGCATGTAGGCTAGCATTCCCATACTCTGAAGCATTCAAGCCATTGCACAGAAGAAATTCAACCATCAAGTAGTTCCCTCGTAATGTAGCAAGTTTTAATGCTGATTTCTGGGATCGCAAATTCCTTTTCAGTAGAACAGAAACGATATCCCGATGATCATCTTCAACCGCGCGGTACAAGGGCGAAGGGGTGTATCGCTGTGGATCAGCACCACACTCGAGTAACTTGCTCACCATTTCAGTGTGTCCATACTGCACAGCTATAAACAATGGTGGGTTGTCAATGTCAACTTCCTGGCTATGCCATCTTATGCTGGTATAGTCTGATGGAAGTGGGTTTGCAGTATGACTTCCACGATAGAAGTTGACTTCTGC
This sequence comes from Penicillium cosmopolitanum, assembly GCF_028827165.1. NCBI lineage: Eukaryota > Fungi > Ascomycota > Eurotiomycetes > Eurotiales > Aspergillaceae > Penicillium > Penicillium cosmopolitanum. Next base: position 1,677,597 of record NW_026622682.1, on the reverse strand, counting down.
ACCAAAATCTAACAGAGCCTGAACAACCTCTTCATGTCCGGCCTTAATACCTATCGCTAGGGCATGCTGAATATTGATAATATTCGTAAAGCAGTATCCTCGCGAGAGAAGAGGATGAGTGTAGATATCTTCCCAGTAGGGATCTGATCTTCTTTCCTCTTCTTTCCGGCCCCGGTCCCTTTTCACAACACCCAGGTTTCCCTGACATCGGGTCAAATGGGGCACATGGGTCCCTGGCTGGGGAGGCGAGTGAGATTTAGTTCGGGCAAGATCTAATCCGACTAAGATATTTCTGAGTTGCGGCAGGAGATTGTACTCGGCAGCAACAGGGAACGCCGACCCATGATCGTACTGAGCATTCCAATAGTGCAGAGACTTTATCAGCTCTCGGTACAGACGACGATTTGTTCTAACCAATCCATAGATGTCGTTTTGGCGCAAAAGATAGGATGAAATGATCCACAGGATCTCAGTGGGTAGCTGAGAAAGGCTCATTTCGATGTGTGATAGGAGAGAAGAAAAAAAGAAAAAAAAGACGTAATTTCCAGATAATCACACATGTATGTTGCGTGTAGAAAGCAAACTGGAAATGAAACATTTGTCTATTTCTTGAAGCCCCTATGTCCATTTTTTGGTTCTCGGTGGGAGGTCCATGAATAACGCGTTAGGGTGGTTCCGGTATTTGGGTAAAATACCGGTACCCCGTTCCAATGCCCGACGCGTTAAAGTCGCATGTAGGGCAAGCGCCGATACTAGTTCCGTATTATGCAGTAGATACTGGTCAAGGCTTACCAAGTGAATAAAGAAGCTAGTGCGGAACACTAGCAGGATAATAAAACGATTTCATGGATGAAGGACATAAGCAAATCTCAAGCTTCAAAGGATTTTAGGACTGAACTAAGTGCCACGAAATCCAAATCTCCCTGGGCAAGCCCGTTGGAAGATAATGGCAGCCCAACTCAATTTATTTACTACTAGTATTACAAAACCAAAAGCATGAAAACAAAAGCTGATCTGGAGGATCTCTTTGAAATGGTATTTGGAAGGACCTGGGTTTGGAGATGCCTTTCTTCTTATAGCTGGCCAGAAGCCTTGTTGCAACTGCCAAACTAAAAAGTTCCTCTTCGCTAGTTGACAACAGCGTCAAGGAAATCGTAGGGATAATGAGTTATAGACAGAGCCGATCATTTGATAAACACATGATTTTCTTCAAGGGAAGGCTTCGGAGGTAGAGCCTATTATGATGTGAACGAGGAATGGATATCATCCATGGTCCAAGGAGCCCTTCTATTACGAGATTGTGTGGCTACGATCTCGCGTTTTTTGACAACTGGGCCTTAATTCTGGGTCAAACGATGACTGATTGCCATGGGGTTGATGGAGCCTATTCAAAGGCAGCTGAGAAACCCTTTCTCTAGTTTAACTGTTCCGTACCCACGCGAGGAAAATTTGTGGTTCTAGTGGTCAAGTATCCTGAAAATCAGGCGGTACTAGCGGTGGTTTGGTGGTTGCTAATTTAATATATTGATCGATTTAACGGTTTTTGGATGGTATAAAGACGCCTGAGCTGTCAGTTATTTCATTTGTTTTTTGTCACCAGGAACCCAGTTCTATTCTATAATAGACTAGGACTGCAGAATCATCCACGTTGATTGAAAATTGCGGGCATTCTAAGGATGCTTGCATTCAAGTTTTTGCACCTGGGCATAGATGAGATGAGATGAGATTGGATGATTTAAATCAGGTATATACTTTCTATCACCAGTATATGGTATACAAGGGAAGAATACCAGATGCTAATAGAGCGGTATTAGACATAAGCATGCAGTAGTATTTAGAGGTTAATTTATTTTGATTTTAGTACAAGTTCCCAAAGGGCTCGTGGTATTATTTAATAGTACTAGTTTCGAGATCTACCCAGGTTGCATGGCCACTATTTGAGAGTCTCGCGGCCTATATTAAAATCCACCCAGCCTACTGTTGGTAGCAGCACATGGATAATTCTGCGATAGTAGCTTTTACTAGTAAGTCAAGGCCCAAATGTAGTAGAGGTGAGCGTCTTGGTTTTGCATCGAGGTATCTGAAACCGAGGAGATATGCTGGAAACATTTTTTCACCCACCACATAGAACGACCTGCCTTCCATATTTCACCGGTCCTTCACTCTGCGATGAACCCATATGGTTGCTTCCGGTTATCTTGCCGGAAACCACATGTACCTAGTTTCTGCTTTCTTGTTCATCCTCATCCTCTTTACCTTCTCCTCCAAGCTTATTACCTTCGTCAAACCGCTACTACACGTTGCCTGGCATTCCATCGTATTTTGATCTATAAGTAATTAAGCATACTCACACCTTTCATATCATACCATTTACAAAATTATCGAACCGATCGGCTAAAGAATGCATCCCTTCATCAAATTATTCCTGCGACAACACACTCATCCACCGGCACCACATCGGTTCATCGTCCGGTGGGGAGAACCGGGGTAGCGTGTGGATCGTTCTTCAGCAGGTGCCATAAAACCCAGGGCAACCATTCGGCGTTCGTCCCAGAAATGAAACCCGAAACGTCAAAAAAAGGGACGAAAGCTATTCGGGAAAGTTTTCCCGGAGAAAGGCCATCCAAAAAGCAGCATCACCCCTAGTCCTAGAGCAGATATTTGTTTCAGAATTCCCTGAACCATGAATAGATCATCTGGTAATTACAACTCTTGCTCACTCAAAGAGATTAGCGATGGACGTGGTGTAGCCATTGCCGACGTCCCTATATCTGGCGATCCGTAGTTGAAAAGCCACTGAATAAAAGCCAGGCACATGCCTTCGACGAAGTAAGTAGGGTATCGGATTTGCTGCAATAAAGTGGTTTCTCTCTTAATTGCGTAGTCGATTTGCCAGAATTTTCCCAATGATAGAAACGAGTAGTTATTATTGATCATGTCGTTGAAGAACTTGGCAGTCCAGGGACTTGCAGAAACCCGAAGAGTACCATTATTGCCAGCGAATTTCAGTCTCCGGGCCAAATGGTATGCTAGCATCGCTCCCATCAACCGCTGTTGCTCATCCCAGGTTGGCGGTTCGATGTCGGCAAGTACGATCAGTGTTCCGGTCGGACATTTTCTCCAAAACATACTTGGGGTGAAAGAAAGACGTTGAGGAGCGGGCACCTTGGGTCTCGCTTCTAGACACCGAGAAATGCACTCATGAAAGCAGTCATACAATTATAACTGGAAGAGTAAGTAAAAGCCAGTAATCAAGGGAACAATCAAGCAGACTCGCTTCAAGATACGAAGACAACGCAAGCAGTCGACCCAGACATGTCGAAGGCGTGGAGGATGGAAGGCACTGATCGCAAAACGGGGTTTCCTCAGTGAGGCCTGTGCCTGCCCTCTCCAGTTGCCTCATTCCACGGGCCTCTATCTCAGTAACGAGGCAGAGGATGATGTTGGTTTTTGGATTTGAAAGTAGACCTCCTGAAAGGACTTGGGCAACGGGTTCTGCGTATTGTCCGGCTCTTCAGCTCGCCACCAGAGCTAAACACAGCGCCGGAGGCAGAATTGAACCAGGGGACTATGTCCCTCTTCTCGTCCTGTATGAGAAATAAGCGCTTCAACAACATTGACGAATAGGCGGCTGTCTTCATGGAGGTATTAAAAAACGACGGGGGAGGCCTGGTATAGCCTATGAAGCGTCGGGAGACCATCCAGTCGTAGGAAGATATCACGAAGTATATGCCACGGAAGCATCCCGAAGGGATCCCTCCTTGGCGAGTTGGTAGCCATGTGGACCGGGGCTCGAGCGTCGATCTGGTAAATTGGTTGTGGGGCACGAATGGCTTAGGAACAAATAAGAATGGGGACCGAGTTGCTCCGAGATGTAGGATAGGAGTCTAGCATGGCAGTGTTAGTGGATGTATGCAGAGGGAGAAGTTGAAAGGTGATTAAGGTGAGGTGAGGTTAAGCGCGCTATGAGTTGCCTAGAACAGTTTTGGGAAGGAAGGAGCGATGTGGATTTGATTCCGCGTTCAAGTTCCTTCCTTGGATATTCCATACAGAATATAATAATAGAATACGTCTATAAGCTATAGGAATATAAAGCTATAAAGCATACAATATAATAATACAATATAATATAGTCAATGCTAATACTAGTATAGTCAGTGGGCAGTACTGAGGCCAGATCCTTCAGACACAATGCTAAGGAAGCCACTGTGATGAGTTAATGAATGTTTAGTATAATACTTAATGCTATATTCAAAAAATTAGTTGAAATTAAATTAACATAGTATTACTAGTATACTGCTGGTTTACTGCTAGTTTCGGGTGGCAGCAATGTTGACGCCTGATATCTCAGGCCGCGAGACTGCGGAAGTGCCACTTCCTGCACTTCTTATCGAAAGTGAAAGTGGGGAATGAATGGACCCTTCCTCATTTTATACTCTGCCTTTTCCAACAATCGGGTCAATTCCATATGCATTACACCCAACCCTCTCTCTCCACCATGTCCACCATGTCCACCATGTCTTTCCTTTAATCCCCTCTTCCCCGGGGCTTTTGCTTTCTTGCTGGGTCCGCGATGCCGCCAGATCGAGGGCGCGCCTCTCGAGCGTGTGCCTCATGCAGAAAGCAGAAGACTCGTTGCTACGAACCTGGTATTCCAGGAAAAGCCTGCCTCAGATGTGAACGTCTTCGTCAAAACTGCTCGCTGATCGACATTGAGGACAATGAGTCTGATCCGATAGCTCCGACTTCTGGGACTGATGCGCGGTATGCCCCAGTTCAGTCAGTCATGTCTGCCAGCAATTCAAAACTAACACGATAATCAGACTCGAACGCCTGGAGAGAACAGTGGCAACCCTCCTGGATAGACTGGGCGAGGGTCCCCCCCAGCATTGGAAATGACTCAAACACGCCTGCCAGCGCACTGACAAGCTCGGAAGCGGGTGACCCAACCCCAGCGGCCTTCAAGGAGACGGAATCTTCCGCGGCTCCGATTATGGTCATCCGCGATCTGGCCACCGACTCAGGTCTAAAGCCGTCGCCTGACACAAAATCCCTGGGATCGGTGCTAGAAGACCTTATCACCCCCGATCTGGCCCTCACCCTGATTTCAATGTATGTATTGGTAGCATTCTTGGCGGCGCCCTTGGGAAATTAGCCCCAGAGTGTATGGTCGTTTTACAGAACTCTAACTCCTTCCTCGCAGTTTTCTCGAACACTATGGCGATTGGATTATGTGGGACCCAGAGTCCGACCCGGTGCCTCTTCTCCCGCGTGTGAGGAATGCGCCACTGCTTTTTTGCGCGTGCTGTCTCATAGCAGTCCGGTATACCTCGGAAGAACTCGCCGCCAGTCTCGCTCCGAAATTATACGAATGTGCTCGCTCGCTAGTCTCGAGCACCCTTCTAGTGGCGCCCCAATCACTGGAATTCTTCCAAGCCGCTCTTATTCTCTGCATGTGGTCGACCACCGTGGGACAGGTGCCGTTGAGTATCGATACCTGGCTCCTTAGTGGATTTGCCCTACAGCATTCTCAATCCAATCCGCTTTTTGCGGAGATCACGGCTCAATCACTGCCGTCTGCTCGGTTGGACAAAAGGACGGCCAGCCTTGGATGTCTGTGGAATCATCTGTGCTTGGCGCACTTGCATTATTGCATTGGTACAAGCCGTCGATCAATGCTGCAGTCCTGGCACATTGAACGCACACGCTTGATTCTGGACTCTGATCACGCGACGAATTTTGAAACTCGCATGGTCGCGGAAATTCATCTTTATTGGACTTTATACCGGCATCTTATTGAGGCCCCGACCGATCTATTGAAATCAGTTGCGGATTTACAAACTTGGAGAAGGGAGTGGGAATTTCTCCTCGGTACGTCCCACCACCTCACCTACCTACTCCCCATCAAGCTGACACTTTCATTTCACAGAACAACCAAGATCCCAATTCCTTTCAATGGGCTTCCACTTCTCAAACCTAATCCTCTACGAACACGCCCTTAAATCCAAATCCGCCCGGGGCCGAGACTCGCTCGTATCGGAAATGATTCGCCACTCAACCGCTATCCTCCACCTACCCATGGACACCGTCGATCAACACACCCGCCACTTGAGCGACCACATCTACCACATGATCACATTCGCGGCAATTGTGATCTGCCGCTTACTCAATAACTACGAAACACAACTGGCAGCTACATATAATATCGCCGAGCTAGACACTTTGATCTGCAATCTTGTCCAATGGTTGCATGGCATTGGCCTTCCTTGTCACGCGGCGTATACACTGGCCAATATAATTGCGAAGGTACATCAGAAACTTCGACCGCGAGTTGTGGAGGCGTTGCCTATTGCTGTGCCTGTGGATGATTTTCCCGAGGACAGTTTTACGAATTATTATTTTCCGGAGTTTTTGGGGCTCGGAGCTTCGGCGGGTGGAAATTGGGATTTATTGCCTGATTTGAATTTCTTTCCGAGGAGTCCGGATACTTCTTGATTTTGAATCTATTCGGTGCAGCATTTTTTGACAGACTGGCAATGGCAATGCCGCCCTCTAGCTCTGAGACTAGGTTCATCACGGCGACGACACTCAAACATTCTCTGGTATCAGTTATCAGGTTGCTGACCCCATGGATTCGTTATCCTAGCGGTATCTACATGCCGCACTTTATGTGGAATTTTGGGATGCTGCCTGATCAATAACTTCGGCGATCAAGAAGTGAATCTGCATGTTCAACGCTGTCGAACTACATATTTGTCGAATTGCAGCAAGTCGCAGATCATTGCGGCCAACCTCAAGCTCTTCCTTTGAAAACTTCCCAGAAGAATTCGTGGAAATTCTCGACCACAGCACCCTGGACGCGCACCCGTTTGGCGACGCGGACTACCCCAGGAAGACGACCAAGATTCTGTTCAGTCAACCCGTACTCACCTACTCAAGGATGGTAATTATCCAATTCTTGATTTTGAGTTTCATTCCTTTCGATTATCTTTTTTTCGAGAAGAAGGGTCATGTTCGCAGATAATATTTTCATTTCGAAGCCAGTTCAAAAGACCGCATTCCAGTTATAAGTCAAAGGCACGGGCTACTAGGTTTTGGAACTGGCCCGATTCGAGAGATATTGGTATTCCTTGACTGGTCGTACTCGATGGATCCCACCAAGTGTAAATGGAATTCGTGTTATGTTATGTTCAAATTATGTGTCTTATGCAATCTATCATTAAATAATATACAAGTCCATTCGAATGAAAGCCAACGCCGAAGGGCAATCATCAACCAATACATGCCCATGTGGTATAAATGCAGATTCCTCAAACCAGAGAGATTCTAGGAACTTCCCCAACAAGACAGCCACCACTGGCAGGATTTATACACTCTCATCCTTAGTATCCTTCAGACCTTTCCTCGACTCAACCTCTTGCACCTCCCCCTCCTCAACCCTTCTCCCTCCAACTCCATCCTCACTTTCACCTGCCAATGAATCAGCATCTAGTACCTCCCCATCATCCCCACCCCCCTCTTCACCCTCAAGCTCCGCACTCTCCCCCTCCAACCCCCAATACTTCCGCCTAGCCTTCTTAACCTTACTAGCCTTCTTCTTCCTAGCCGCCTCAGCCTTAATAGAAACCCGACTCGGACTCTGATCCCCCTTAAGATGAGCCTCAACCCGATCCGCCAACAACGACCGCGCAATCTTATGATTCTGAGACTGCGAGCGCGTCGCTTGGCATTTTATTACAATTCCAGTTGGTTTGTGGCTGATTTGGACGGCGGAATTGGTTTTGTTCTGTTGTGTGTTAGTTACAGAAAATCCAACACAGTCCAGTCCGTTTATGTATCTTCCAACAGCTGGATGACTGCAATTAGTTTCCAGCTGGTTTAGGAGTACTTACGATCTTCTGCCCGCCTGGTCCGGTACCCTTTAGGTAGGCTACTGATAAGTCTGAGTCGTCGAGTTTGAGGCGTGGGGGTAGTGGTTTTTTGCCGTGGGTTGAATGGGTTTGGGTGAATGGTCGGTGTTGGAGGGGGGTTTGTAATTTTGTGAGGGGGAGCTTTAGGGCTCGTGGTATTGAACGTAATTGTGACATTATTGGTAGATTGGGGGGTGGTTTCAACGTAGGCGTGGAGTGGTGGTTGTTACTTTTACTTTCTGGGGATGCCGATAAGATTGGTCGGCAGAATGGGATTCGGTAGGCGGTGACCTTGTGTACTATAGTGGAAGGGCAGGAGGCCATGATATGATTGATATTGCTTAATTATTGAGCATACGCGATGGAATAAATATTGGAATCAGAAATTGTTTAGAAAATTGTATATTGGGTATCAAAGTCTATAGATGGTATAGGTACAAGGCTTTATCTATCGGAAGCAGGCATTGACAAAAAGAAATATGTTGTAAAAATGAATGGTGGAAACATAGCTCTATGCTGTACATCAGCCCAGAGATTCGCCAAGATGCGCTTCGGCAATGGATGGGGAGTTTTTCTGAGCTCCAGAGTCGTGGACGACATGGGTTTCTTTGGTGACCTCTTTGGCGACAGGCTGCTCTACCTCCTTGACGACCTTCGGTTCCTGCACCTTGCGGGTGGAAACGTACTTGAGGAACACGATCGCCATGACTAGAAAAAAAGTTAGAATCCTAGTAGACTAGAGGGGTAGGTTATTATGGAAGGATACTCACAGGCACAGGTGGCAACAGTCAACGCGGCACGTCTTGTCAGAACCCACCGAAGTCCTTCGGCTTCACTCTTGCCGTCACTATTGAGAGACACGGTGATCTTGTAGTTCAATTCTTGAACCGATGTATCAATCATCCGCTGTTGTTCGCGCGTAGACATTTTGTGGTCATTGAACATGCCCTTGATATCATCCTTCATGCCGGAAAGTTCCTGGGTAAGGCGCTGGGACAAGATGTCGATTTCATGCTCTAGCTGGCCCCTCGATGCGCGTTGGTGTTGGATCTCGGAATTCCGGGCGGTCTGGAGAGACTGCTGAAGTTCCGAGCAAGCTGCCTTGAAAAGGTAGGACTCGTTCTCTTCGTCGGACTTGGAGGTCAGGCTTTGCTTTGCGAAATCGAGGTTATTTTGTAAGCTGCTTCGGATGGCCTTCATAATGGTGATGGATTGCTCATTGGTGTAGCCGCCTCTGTGAAGGTCGAGGACTAAAGAGTATGTATCGAAATGATGGACGTAGGGCGCGGGGCTCAGATGTGGGGGTTTCTCGCCGGAGGCAATCGGCTCTCCGGATGGGGTGAGGTATGTTGATGGGGAGGGCATATGGTACACTTCTTCGAAGGCGCTTTGATTGGCGTAGGGGGCTCTTTGCGACATTTCTTCGCCGACATCTTTCGAAGACTTAGAGGAAGAAGATGGGGTTTCCGGACCGTCATCTTCAACTTGTTCCTCCTCCATTTCTGGCTCAATAGAGGCCTCTGTCGTGGTCGGTTCGGCGGCAGCTTGCTCCGTGGTATTTGCGGCGGAGGATTCCGTGGCCTCAGTGGCTGAAACAGCGTCAATGGCATCGGGTGTTTCTGTGGAGGAGTCCGGGGGTGGAGACTGGGGTTGTGGTTCGGATTCGGATTCGGGCTGCGGCGGCGACTGCGACTGCGATGACTCTGGCGGGGAAGTATTCGGCTCAGCTGCGCCTATCTCCACCTGAGCTTCTCCTGCGCCATCCGCGACCTGGTCTGATATGTTTTCGGCAGGCTTGGAGGAATTGGGGGGCGTCTTCGGAGCAACGGCCGGGCCATATCGTCGCTGGTAGCTCTGCTGGTGACGCCCCCGACTGGCGTGAAAGGTGCGGGGGAGTGCAATTTGAAGGGATTGGTATGTTCTTGGTTGGCATGACCGTACAGCCCGCATCAGACTCGGGTAGAGGAAGGGGAGTCGAGGAGTCGCCATGGTTGGAGGTGTCGAAAGGACAAAAGTTTCCCGACGGCCAACTTCCAGTGACGTTTTGGTTCCCCACGGCGGCGCTGAGTCATCACATACAAAAGAGAGACGCCACCCGATGCCTTGTTTTTGTAGCTTACTAGTATGACTAGTATGATGAAGAGCATGTAATTAGTAGTTTCTGTTTATACTAGGTGTAGGAATTCAGCTATTTAAATAGCTGTATGGCCTAGTAAATACTAGTAGCTGCCTCACGTGCGAGTTGTATACTCTTGTCCGCTGTAATCGCCTATTTAGAGTGCCGTGATTGGCCAGCGAGGAGTATACAATACTTGAGCACAGAAGAAGATGAAAACAGAGAAACATTTGGAATTCATGATAAATTCTGCGTCAATGATAAGAATAATATGTTTACTAAATTAAAGACAAGAGATTCAACACTATCCAGCGGAAATTGCATTCAGCCTGCCCTGGAGTTCCAACACCACCTGATGCATCTCCGTCATCCTGCCCAGGGCATCCTCGAGTGTGGTCTCTGCAGCAGACAAAATGTCAGAGCCGAGGGGCAGTATCTTTAACTCTAGGGTGGAAAACAAATGATGCCCGGAGTTCGTTCGGAAGGACTTTTCGGCTTCCCATGCCTCCCCACGAAGAACATCCAGTTCCTCCAGATCGGCTGCTCGCAGTTCTTTATTTTCGAATAAGAACCTGAGCTTTTCTCTCATTTTTGTAAGAATGCTTTTCACAAGATCCTCTTTGACAACGAAGCGATACCCCTGTGTGAATACCAGATAGCGCATCCCAACGTGGAGATATTTGGGAATTAAAGGCTCTCCTGCTTTTTTTGCACGCAGAAGCGACTGGCAATGATTGAAAAGAATCATGTTGAAATGTCCTTCAACGCTCTGTGCAGCTTTTTGCCTTTCTTCCCGGACTTTTCTCCTGCGTCTCCAATGCCTTTGAAGGAAGATGATGCTGTTGGTTTCGACCGGCGAATATTCGTCAGAATGTGAAGATTCAACGGAATGGAACGCGGCAGCATTAGAATCTTGGACATCTTGTTCGAATTGGTCATCCCACCGATTCTTAATGCATTCACTGACTTTGAGGATTGGTGCTGAAGCATCGACAAATCCTTTCAAGTATGCTGGAGCGGTAGTTTTGTCGTTCAGTGTGACAACCCGGAGCGTGTTTTTCCCGGCATAGCATGAAAATGTTGCTTTCACGCCTTCACGCAGCTTGGCTGGGGATTCCATCGTATGGGAGGCCCAGTTGGGTGGGGATACCAGTGCTAGGGTCTAGAACTTGCTGTTAGCATTCGAACATCTCACGGTGAAGAAGATCTTGAATTTTAATCAGAGAGAGATACCTTTGAGATCCGCGCTGACAAACTATCAATCCCACGTGGCCGAGAAGGATAGTGAGATAAATTCAGCATCACCGTAAGCAGCAAGTCGAAAATTCGTCGTTTGTGGACAGCCGGAGACTTATGTCGGCCCTTGAATTGTAATGGCAATTGCGCCTCATTATCGAGCTTCTCGAAAATAATACAGAATGAAATAATAGCATCCCGGAGAGGTATAATACATTCCCTTCTGTCCTTATCTTGTGGCTCCGCAGCGTCCAACTCGAGTGGGGATCTGATGATATCAGGCAAGTGTAGAAAGGCCCAGGAGGATGGTAAGACGACCGCATTTCCAGGGTTCATTGCACACAGAAAAGCCGTAACTCCGAATTCGACAACGGAAAGTATCGGGTGGAGATTCGACAAAATCAACTTATCAACGATTTTCGTCGCATTGAGAAACCCATGAAGGCCACGCGCCTGTTCAAAGGTTAGTCAGTAAAGTAGAAAGGAGTAAATAGCTTGGTTGGAAAAAGAATACCAATTCCGTACGTCCCGAATCCTGGCGTGCAGTTGAAGCTGCTCGACGCACTCTCTCCAGTGCTTGGAGGGCCTCTTTAGTTGATATCAATGGATGATCCGACGACGGATGACGGGAAAGGATGGAAGTTATCTTTCTCATCAGCGTCCGCGCGAAGATTGTCGTTGTCCTTGGGCCAAGGAAATACGCAATTTGACACTGTTCCAGGATGCCGGTGAAAGTATGCATCTCGTACCAGCTCTTCTTCATTCGAAAAAGAAGCAAGTCTTCCCAACAACCTGCAACGTTACCTGCGACGTTACCTGCGACGTTACGGCCTTTCCCTTTTGCAAGTAAATGTCGGACATTCATTATTGCCTGGCCAGATTGATCTAGAGGCGTCACAAATATGATCTTCTCTTCAAGCTGCTGCAACCAATACCCCCTGCGACCTAGAAACTTTCGCTGAAAGGACTCTGACATGACTCGGCGCATATATGTTTGTGTGAGATGAGCGTACATGCCCGAAATCATAGCGAGCGATACCATAGCTTCTTGGCAAGTTTCAGTAGTCGGTCGGTCGTGAAGCTGACTGCATTGCCCCGTCCGTCTTTTCATGCACAATCCACGTAGCAGAAAGGGTGTGCAGCGTTTAGGAAATTCCTGTGCAATCAAGGCTTTCGCACGCACATCGAAGAGGTCCATGGCATCAGCAAATAAGTTCTGAGCCCATGTCATAGCCTGGAAATTAAGTGCCCCTAATGTGCCATCGGAATTGCTTTCGGGGACCGGTGAGCAGTACTTCGACCAGTATTGCTTGAGAGGCGCTTTTTCATGCCTGCCGAGCGTATATATTCCACAAGCAAGGTAGAGAGAATCGAGGGATGAATGTGCAAGTTCTGGGTCTGGGGTTGGATGTTGGGCTCGGAAGTTCTGGACTGGACTCCCTGTTTGATTTCGAGAAGTGCTCCGGCTTGGGCTCTGGGTTAAATTCGGAGCTTCGTCCCTGGTTTCGCTCATAGTTTCGCTCCAAGTGAGGCTCTCGGTTGAACCCTGGTTTAGTTGCGAGACTAAAATTTCGAATAGCTTTGCAAATAGCAGAACCATATTGTATGGTAAGTATACAGTCGTTGACACTTCCAGGTGCTTCTGAAAACGAAACAAAACCGGGGCGATGTTACCAAACGCGCACAAGAGGTCGTCAGTAGGCCTTTCCATCTCCCACCAGCCTTGAGGATGACCGGGATCTTCATTGGTGACATCTAAAATGTCAAAGACAAGTTTCCACTCAGAGAGATGATTCTTGATCCAGATCACATCATGAAAGTCCTCAGCAATTTCTTTCGCCGTGCCGAAAAATCCAACTTCGAGAACGCCTTTCTTGGTCCACATGTTTGAGACTATGACATAGTTCAAGACTTGTTTGAAGGTTTCTTGTTCGACTTGGTTGATCAAATTGTGCTCGTTGACTGTTTTCACTGCTTCTAGCACGTTTCCGTTTTCGACATGTGTCTTGTATAGTTCCATCCATTTCTCGTTTGTGGCGTAGTACGAACAAAGATCATCCACCAGGTCGAACTCAATGAAGAAGTCGACTTTTTCGGCTTCGGAACCAAGGAGGTTGATAGTCGCGACTCTCAGGTCGGAAGAAACTCGGCCCTGTTTCAGTAGGATGTTGCAAAGACGTGAGTACCGTTGTCGAATATTGGCGTCCAGCTTGTCGGGATTCCTATGGAAAAGGTAAATAAATCAGCGTTCATTTTGATCAAGTCAAAAATTTGATCGAGACATACCGGCTCAGGTAAACGATAAGATCGTCGAATTTATCCCCTCTTTGAAGGACTTCGACAGCTTTCTCGAAATCCCCATCGACATCATAGCATTCTGATGCGGCTTGGAAGGATGACCCTAGCTCGTAAAGCTTAGCTGCCCTTTGAAGCTGGCCCTTGTTCTTCCAAATGTCTGGAGTGGAGTTAGCATTGATTGCAACGATTCCTTTCTGTTTCAAAGAAACTAACCGGCAGCCTTGTCATGTTTGCCAATTTGCTCGTAGCATTCCGCGGCATCTTCCAGCATGTCGATTCCACGGAACAATTCGATTGCCTTTTCGAAATATCTCGTGGATCCATCGATGTCCGTGAACTTGCGGCCTCTTCCCTCGCGACGGCAATCGTATGCCTCTGCCCGTTCGGCACCTTCGGTATCGCCGGCCTTGTTGTAGCAGAAGATTGCCTTGGAGCATTCATTAACTCGTGCTCAAATGATCCTGTCAAAAATTTGGAAAGAGTAGAGTTTACTAACCGCTTGGTAGTTCATTTGGTGGAAAAGTTGTGTAGCGCGCTTCTTCCATTGCGCGGGATCGACAGAACCGCCTGCTCGGAGAGCCTTCAACTTCTCCGCAGACTGGAGAATGAGTTAGCCAAGTCCCGTGAGGATATGGAAGGACAATCATACTTGTTCATCCTTCTTTCTTGCAATGTCAACAAGCCCTAGGCTGTTGTTTTCAGTGAGTGCTTTGACTATGGAGTCGAGGGCGCTTTCGCTGGTCTCCATGAACCACAATTGTTTTCTTGCTCGGGTCACTGCCACATATAGTTGCTAGAAGAGATGTTAAACCGTCACTTTCACAAAAGAATACCTTCCATGGGCTACTCACTTTCAACTCCACGCACAAGGCCTGTTAAAATTTGGTCAGTATAGGAAAGCGCAAAGTGAAAAGATCCGAGTGATGAACCCACCGCATGCTTCCTGGAATCAAATTCGCCCCGCGGCTCTTGTGCCAGTAAGTGTAGACATCGATAGCTACTTCCAAGGTCACTGCCCCCGAAGAAATCGTAGATGAGCACATCGTCGAATTCCATTCCTTTGCTCTGAAGAATTGTGAGAACCAAAGCCACCTCGCCGATGTCAGTTTGTAATTTGACTTTCGAATCATCGTCCCGCACAAGGATTACTTGCTCGGCTCCAAAGTTCGCGACTTTGTCGTTCATTTTCGTCAAGCCGATCATTCTTGATGAGAGAACAGAGCAGTCGAATCCGGCTAAGAAGGATTAATTTTGAATAATTTGCTGTTCAATTTTGGGATCTCACTTACCAAAAATGATGGGTACTGGGCCATCGATTTGGCTAACCTCGGGATTTAGCTTGTCGATGGTTTCCGGGAAGCCTGATAGCTGTAGTTAGCCCTTGGGGTGAAATAGACCATTCGGGACTTCTCATGACTTACCGCTCCAAAGCACCTGCATGACCCACGACGCAAAGCTCAGAATACCCTGGTGAGAACGGTAGTTTCTTGCCAGCATAAATTGACTAGGCTTGGCAACATTCTGTTTCAAAAAGGTGGCAGTAGACTCATGTTCGTCAAAAAAGGCAGCTCTGACCTCAGGGAAACGGAAGACTGAATCCTTGGAAATACATTGCGCCGTATCGCCCGCTATCGATCATTGTCAGCACAGCCATGTCTAAGTTCACGGACGAGGTATTACCTAGATGAATTCCACGAGCGTTGAACACAGCCTTGAAAAGCAAAACAATGTCGACGCATCTCAGGTCTTGGATCTCTAGACGCAATATGTCAGTCAACACCAATTAACAAGGGAAAGGTTGGACCTACTGTCGACGTAGATTTCTTCGAAGCAACGACGTAATTGGGATGCGAAATTCTGGTTCTCCGCGACGTATTTCAGCACATCCATGACACGGTCCAAATCATCAATTTGACCTCGTTGCTTTTTGAGTCTCTCATACCGCTCATAGACATCAAAGGCCTTTTCGCGATCTGCCACGCCTGGAAAAGCAGGCGATACCTTCGATCCCTTGGGCACATATTCTTCGCGGGAAAGCGCCCGCAGACTTTGTGCACAAATTCTTGAACCCCGGATAACTCCCATTATTTCTGCAAAAATGAGCTCCGATGGGCAGCCATGGGGTGCAAATGCGGAAAGGCAGCCCCAGTACTCGTACTTGAAAATATCAAAATCAATGACGGGTGTTGCTTTCAAGTTGCTTTTTTGGTCAGGTTTGCCTTTCGATTTTGCATAGTTTCCTTCGTTGAACTTTTGTCGGTCGGCGTTCCTACCGATGGTCAGCAGAATGCAATGCGTGGAATATGTGAATATCAGAATTAATGACTCCGAATGAGGGCACATACTGCATGCTCTTCTCTAACATCCCAAAGAAACTTGTCATACGTGCAGACAAAGGGGAAATTCACGTCTTGTAACTTCAGGATTTCATCAGGCTCCTCGTCTGGTGGTATCCAGGTACTCGAGATTCCTGACGCAGTATGGATAAGATTCCTTGCGTACAGCTGAAGCTTGGCCGCCAAATGAGGAGATCTAGTAAGGAGGAGCTATGACATGTTAATAAAGAAAGCCCTTTGGGTCGAATGACTGACCTGTTTCATTCGGTCCGAATTTGGAATTCCCTCTCGGGCTTGATGTTTACCAAGTAGCTGGAAAAGAAGACATGTTGTCTTTCCAGTGCCACTTCGCCCCAAAATCAAACTTGAAGTTTTTGAATGATTTACTATTGCAATTTCCTCCTGCGACAAGTCAAAGGGAAACTCTTCGTAGCCCTTCGCATTTGAAAGAGCTTTCAAAAACGGGTCCGTGACATTGGTAAACTTTCCTAGTACGAGAAATATGAATTAGTCCGGACCTTGTAAATGAGAACGGTTCCACTCACCAAGTAGGTCGACCAAGACTTGGCTTTTTTTATTTGCTCTTTCGGGTTGACCTGCGGAGTTATAAACCGGCAGCACTTCCCACCGCTGAGGCACGCAGCTCCCGTCGGGGAGCTTCGTTGGGTCCTTCTTGCAGATATCCACAATGTCTTCCTTGTAATGCTGCTGTAGGTTGATTATTCGATCGACTGCCGGGAGAAGCTAAGATTCGCGATGAGCATGTATGAAGTCCGAATTTGTGAGAATGAGCCATACCTGTTCGCGGCTAACCATGTCCCAAACTTTGATGGTTTGGCCAAACTGTTTCCTTGCTGTCAACTCATCGTAATAGCCGACATCGACCTGCCAGAGGATGAAGATCTCTCCGGGAAGAGGACTATATCGAATGGGGACCACGGGCACCGAATCTGTCTTTGACCCATGGGGTACTTGTCGCGATCGCTTTTTCCAGCCTCGCCCTTGAGCAAGCTCCCGAAGATTGTATTCCACACGAGGAAACATCCCCTCGTCAATGAGCTTTTTGACCTTTTCCATCGCCAAGTCGGAAAGCAGAACTTTCCACGCTCCGACACGCTCGCCGTAGAGGTTGACTTGTTCCGCGGTAGTGGCCATTGGGTAAACATTCTGTTGATCTTCCGGTAGACTAAGGGTGGCTAAATTGCTTGTCAGTCTCTCCGAGCATAGTCGGCAAGGGAAACTATCCACCGCTTTGCTGATGAGTTGGGGTATCTGTCGTTGAATTTGCTCCCTGGTATAGGCCAAACCATATATCCCCTGGGGTAGTGGGATATGCAGCTTGTCAAGACCTTCCTTGATAAACGAAGGTATCCCAAACTGCTCTTTCTTTTTGTCTCGAGTTTGATTTGTCTTTTTCTCGTCGCGGTCTAGGACCCTCATTTTTTCCCAGGGCACGGTGTTCTCTTGCTTTTGAGGTGGGTGTTCGTTTGCGGCCTGAGTAGGCCTGGTGAAGTCGTCAAGTTGATGCATCAATTCCTGAATATCGCTCCATTCGGTACATGAGTCGCCAATTGAATGGTCACCAGGGCAGGCGCCGCAAAGGTGAAGGGTCCTTTCAGCCAGGTTCTCCACCACCGTCTGCCCAAGAAGCTGCTGGTGCTGCTTTGAGGTGATCCAGCGTTTGATGACTTCGGCGTATCTCTCACTGGCCAAAAGCTGTTCAAACATGTTATCCTTTTCCAGGAGCAACGTTAGTACCTCGCGGAGGTAGAGGGTGAGGTGAGGAGTAACAATCGGTAAGGCGGAGCCTGCAAGTTCGACGTATTGAGTAAGTGAAAACGGGCCGTTTTGCATTTGCATGAGAGGAGCCACGACATTTCGGAAGATCTCAACTGAGACTTGATCCGAGAGGCTTTTTTTTCCCCAGCTTCTCAAACATCTTGCAGAGGCGCGAGATTATCTGTGCTGGCCTGAGTATCATGCAATCATGCAGGGACTGGTCCTGCGCGAAAAGTGAGAGGTCAACCTTGCGTTTTTCGAGTCTAGCGATGGCATGGTTGAGAAACTTTTGTTCTGGATCGCTTTCCTGGATGAGGATGTTGTAGAAAGGACAGTTTTGAACAGACATGATGCGAAGTTGAAAGTTACGTCGCGGACTGGCGAGCGTTGACGTGAAGGGGTACTGTATTGCGCAGGTTGAACAGGGAAGAGGTGAGTTGAGGGAACTTTGAGTCAGTTGAAGATTGAAAAGGCGTTGTCTGATGTGGTATGAGAATTGAGGTGTTGGTGGCAAGTTGGTGACTGGAGGAGAATGGAAGCAGGCGAAGAGGAAGGCAGAAGAGGAAGGTAGCAACACAACAACACCGGGTAAAAAAACCGATATTGAACAGACTAGCGTAGAGAGAAAATCAATTGCTGGGACTTGTAGAAAATATTAATCGATTTTATTTAGTAATTGGATTTGTTTTTGCAGTTCCCTAGGAATCTCCACATTGCACTAGGACTCTTACCAGTCTATAGTGCCGGCTAAGTGGTAGGTTCGAAATTTACCTGGGAAATATCCAGAGCGTTAATCATGCGAATTTAATAGATGCCTTGGTGTCAACATAGAGTTGAGTAGATTGGATGGCAAATTCTGAGGTGGTGAGCTAGACAATAGGTAGTATATCAATGTGGAGTTATACTAGAGGTAGGTATTACCGCCAAAGAACAAGGGAGGTGAGAAGGGAGCGAGAGAACAAAGAGAATTATGCTTTAGTAACACGCTAGTCTAACAGAAGAATAATGTAAGTATATGCAGGCCTATCGCTCTGCCAACAATCCAAACAACAACTCAGTCCGCTTCCAATACTCCTGCCCCATCTTCTGCATCGACTTCAACATTTCCGGGTTGGCGTCAGCACTCTTCTGGACACGACCTGCGACATCAGCCAGCTGAGCCGGGTCGCCCAGCATGTGAGCAAGGTAGACGGCGTCGAAGAAGAGTTGAATTTTCCAGTCGCGGATGGTATCAGAGCGAGAGGAGTCATCGGAGGCTTTTGGTTTGTTATTTTGTTCCTTTGAACCGGAGTCGGGTTCACCCTCCTTGCCGTCCCCCCTTGCCGTCCTTCTTGTTGTCTTCCTTCTCATCCTTCTGGGGATCCTCATCCTTGGTCTCCGATGACTCGCTGGGTTTAATTGGAGATTTCCAGTTGTCCAGCTCATCCAGCGTGGAACCGATCAGGGTCTCGAGCTGTGTTTGCAGTGCTTCCTTCAAGACTCTCAAAGTCGACGGGTCCCACAGATCAGATCCGTTTTCGTCCATGATAGCTGCCAGGCGACGTAAATATTTGAATGCACCTGGAGACGGTTGGACCGGAACTGGAGGTTCGCCTTCCCAGAGGGATCGACCGGGAACAATCTTGAGCTTCTTGGTCTCTGGGTGGGTATTGGACGATGGCACAAAGGATAGGGAGCCAGTTTGGGCCACAATTTCTGCAGCAAGAAGTTTCTGCAGACCCGGCACAACATCACTAGAGAAGAGGAAGTCGTCGGCAACAAAGCCAGTAGGAATATCGCGACGGACGAGTCGAATGAGTCGCAGCAAAAACGTAGCCTTTTCGCTCTGGTGCGATGACCCGAATGCGTTAAAGGCCTCGCTGAACGAAACCTGGAGAGTGTTAAATGCTTCACGCATGGCAGCTTGTAAAGAATCGGACAACAGGCGTGGATCTTCCTCGTTGAGTTGAGGCGTTATGTTGATATCGTCATCTTCAACTTCACTACCCACGAGAACATCGGTCCATCTAAGCCGGCGAAGTGTATCAATAGATTGATTCACGTCCCGAATAGAAGCGAGCCAGGATTGATATTTGACCAGAACCGCGGATACATCAGCATCACGACCAAGGAGCCTGTCAGTGACAGACTGCTTGAAAGTTGCAGCGCCGTTGGAGTAGTCGGCAGAGATCATATCCGAGTCCCACAGTGACCCATTTGAGTTGTGGTGTTGTGAATTTTGCCAAGATGAGATTGTCGTAGAGATATGTCCAGACAGTTCGTCGATTGTTTCCACTTTCGTCGTCAGCACGCGCTTGAGATTGTCATTAAAAACACCACGAAGGCGCTCAAGTACGTTCACTGAGCGGTGCATAATAGTAGATCCCCATGATTCCAGCCAAAGCTCAAATGTTTCGGTACGCAAAGACAAAAGTTCCTGAAAGTCATTGCTATGAGCAAGACTCTTTAGACAACCTTCGGCGAATTTCTCAAACGCGGTTAAAGACCACTCTTTGATTGAATCCACACCTTCGCTGCGGCTTAAATCGCTCAATTTGATATATGGCGTGAAGTTGATGACGCCGGGGGCTGCGAAACGGCCAAGAATCTCGATCTCCAGGCCATCCAAGTTGCGAATCTCTGGGTCGGATAAGACCGGTCTAGACTTGAGTTTTGATAGTACATCGGTGAATTGGCGAGATCGGAGCACTTTGGAAGTTTGCAAGGTGGCAACAAGAATGCGAAGTGTCTTGGGAATGTTCTCGCGCGACTTCTCTAGCTGACTGGTGATAACGCCAAGGCGCACTTGATGGAATTTGTGTATAGCCTCGTCGGATGAAGTGCTTGAAACAAGACAATAAGCGGCCAGGGATTCGATAATCGTTTCTTCGGTGGCATTTGAAGATGCCAGACGTTTATCAATTCGATTCAAGAGGGTAAGACGCAAAGACGCCAGTTGCTTGCGGAGGTCATCGAGGAATGGCGGGATCGATTCCTGCTGAGAGAGGGTCTTGTGCAGAAGACGCGAGACGACCAAGATCTTCGCGATTAATAAAAGAGAGGCACGTCGTCGCAACAGTCGCGCAATTGATGTTGTACACCGATGGAGGAGAGCCAGCTGGGCCCCAAACGTATGCTTATCGGCATCTAACCGACGAAGGGAAGTTAGTAATCGTATAGATATAAAATACCACCCACTATTACATACCTTTTTCTACCATATCCCGCTTCATCTGTCGAGCATGCAGGTGTTTCTTTTCGACCAAGCGCGGATTGCATCGTCGTCCAACGTCAGACAATATTGAATCCACGTTCTGAATCTCCTTATTCATCACAACAATGGTTTCGGCCGTCCCAACAAGCTCTCGGTATCGAGTACTATCACATAAACCACCACAGTCAGTAAAATAAAGCATACCATATCATTCGACAAGAACAACTTACCCCACGAGAGCTCGGAGCTTCTCCTTATTGCTTGCGATGTCGCGGCGCAATTCCTGTTCCACCCGACGGACGGTAGGGATCGGGTATTGGAATGCATCCTGCCATGATTTCAGGCTCTGGGGATCTGGGGCCTCCGGGGCCATTTTGGCGACGATGTTGAGGTGATGTTGGAGGCCGCGTTGAGACCAAATCAGCCCGTTGCGGGCTTCCGAAGGGTTATGTCAGCTATCTTATCGGCAGGTGACTCAAAGAAAAAAGATCCCCGCGTTCGCAAGAGTTCCCCTCGTCATCTTCAACACTTGAATTCTTTTCATCTTTCAATTATTATTGACTTTCAGAATGCCCTTGATGGAGTCTGAAGGTGCACCAGTCGAGTCGACCTCAAATGGCCTCCCCGATCGACTGCCATTCCCACCCATCACATACTCCCATATTCTGCACTGCTCATATCACGATTGGCATCCGCGGTATGCCGATTCAATCGATCCCCTTTGATGGATATTTGAGTGTTTTTACTAACAATCTCCCAGGTACCGGACCCTTGCCCCTAAATCCAAAACCATTCCTTTGCCCGAACAATTCGTCACATACCTCCGCGCCGACGGTATCCTCCTCCCACCCGAAAACCGTCCCCGAACCGAAGACGATGACTACGATACCTTCTCAGACGACGGCGAAGAAGAGGTTGACCCCTCACTAGAATGGCCAGAGGTCCACAGCCAAGTGAAGAGCATAATCTCCGAATTTCGCCAAGTCACCCCAAAACTGAACTGGAGTGCTCCCAAAGACGCAACCTTCATGTCCGCCACAAATGACACAAAATGCCAAACACCAAACGACATCTACCTCCTTCTCAAAAGCAGCGACTTTATCACACATGACCTTGACCATCCCTTCGATGACTGCGTTCCGGACCAGGAAAGCGAAAATGGTGGTGGTGCCGCTCCCGCCGATGGACCCCTCCCGGAGGTCCCTTACCACCTAGTCTTGCGCAAATACGCCAACTTCAACCCCTCGCTTGAGTTCCGCTGCTTCGTCCGCAATCGTAAACTTCTTTGCATGTGCCAGCGGGACCAGAATCACTTCGATTTTCTATTCCCGATGCGCGACATGTTACGCTCCCGCATCCAATCCTTCTTCGACGATAAGCTGCGTGATACATTCCCCGACCCGAATTTCACTTTCGATGTGTATATACCCGCGCCGCACCAGCGAGTCTGGTTGATCGACATTAATCCCTGGGCGCAGCGGACGGACCCGCTTCTTTTCAGCTGGCTCGAGATCTTGACGATGAAGGACCCTGTTGGTTTTGAAGAGGAGGAAGATGATATGGCTGGAGGCGTTGTGCGGATTTCTCTTCATGATGGCAGTGTTACGGAATTGGATGCGAATGGTCAGCCTGTGGATGACTCTGGCTCGTCTTCGGAGGAGGAAGAAGAGGATCTTGACAACGTTACTCCCAAGGGACTGGATGGCGGAGAGGACGATGAGTTCGCTCCCTTCCTACCGGAGTTCCGTCTCATCAAAAAGAATGACCCCGAGGCATACTCTTTTGCGACACCGCAGTACTCGGCTCATAAGGTGCCGAGGGAGTTGGTTGATGCTTCACTCGCTGGTCCGGGTGGGATGAGTGAGTTTATGGGTAAATGGCAGGATATTTTGCAGAACCAGATGCGTCAGCAACAAGCAGACAGCAGTGATTCGGAGTAAATCAAAGGTTCACTTCGTTTGGGTGATGAATCTCCAGTCATATATTTGCTTAGACATGTTTATTAGATTATTTATGATTGCATCTAACGGCGAAAATACATTCAATTTTTGATCCATTTCTATTTCCTCCACTTCAAGTTGATCATTAGGCCATTTCAGCTCGAAGCCATACTGTAATGGATCCTTGAAAATAAGGATAACCACCAAACCTTGCAATGAAATCGATCGAGTTCGAACTACTTGTGCCATTCAATCCTCCGAAATTGCCCTTGTTATTACATACTACGGAGCAGTAATTACTAGTTTACTCTCTATTCAGGAGCAATGGGACATATTTTAATACTTGGGAGCCTGCCCAGGTGATTGGTTGAGTGGGCCTGGCTCCATCGGGCCGAAGCAATGATCTGCATCCACGCCTCGTGGGCGTAACAACGTTTTTTCCTTGAGGAAAAATTCCGAGAACTATTGAACTTTGTAATGAACTTACGATCCCATTGGGCAATTGCCCTACGCACTAGAATTAGTAGAATCAATAAATTACTAAATTACTAGAAACAGATGAAAATCAATGCTATATGGAAAATCTTGGAAGAAGAGCCAAATAGTAGGGCTGACTTTCAATTCATTATGTACTGTACTAGCATATCCGAACGCCCTCCTTAGTCCGAAATCCATAGAGATAATTTATTTGCACTTTCCATTAGGCGCGTTGCGGAGTTGCTAAGTTTTCAACCATTGATTAGCTAGCTGATTTCATGGGTCTCCTGCATGTGTACGAGTAGTTATTGTCAGGGACATACCACGCAAACTCCCGATTTGCAGTTTCCGAGGCTACCATCCTTCTTGCAAGTAGCACCGGGGGCAAGCTAAAAGAAAAATTAGATTATTGATCCAGTTAGAGAACTTTATGGAATATTCATACCTCGGGCTTCGCAGCCATGGACAGGCCGGCAAGGGCAAGAATGACGAATGTGAGACGCATAGTTTCGTAAGGAAGATCGCGCGGAAATGGTATATTGAAAGGAGGGATATGAATTTTGGAAGAAAGTGTTTCGAGATGAATGCGCGAATTGGGCGAGTATTCAGGGTCTTATATGTATTATGCTTCGACCCCGGGTTTATTTGCTTCGGGAACCCAGATCGACGGCAATAGTATGGGGCAGGTTACCCACAATATGAGGCACTTGATGAGCGGATCAAATGATGCGATGTAGATCCAATGAGATAATTCTTATACCCTGAAGATCATTCGATAGACATTCTGACCTACCCTAGACATTTAGTTTGGGGTCAATCGTTATTAAACGTTGAACGGCTCCGTTCTTCTGTTGGACGGTCCTCGGATATGGAGTCGCCAAGAGCCATTGTGGTTCAGGGGCTAGAGACCCTTGCACTGGGAGGCAATGCCACGAATCAGATGTACAAGTCTTTTCAAAGTTTCGGCTTGCCCTGAGTTGGGCTAGGCTGGGCATTATAAAGACCTCGCTGGGGAATGCTGGCCGTTAGAAAGATTCAAGAATACTTATGGAAGTGAAAGCAAATGTGCTTTATAACAACCAGAAATAAAAATTCAAACGGACAGATCATTCACTCTAATCATGAGTCTAGCTCAATCATATCTTTATTTACAAATCTAGAGAGGAACCGAGCCGAACCTCCCCCTACGGCTATCCTTAAGAGACCTCAGAACAGGACAGACCACCTCGCAAAGACTCCGACTCAAAGCTAAAGCTTATGCTTCTTCTCACCCGAAGCCAACTTCCGAAACTCCTCCTGAGGAACCCCACTAAGAAACCTCTCAAGACCCATAAACGCCTCAATCCCATTCTGACGATCAAGCAGCTCCCGTTCGGGCCTACGAACCAACTCCTTGATCTTCAAAAGACTAGATTGATTCAAATGCGACCCCAACCTCTCCTCAACCTCATGAAGAACCGCCTTCAAAAAGCCCTCCGAATCATCCTTCTTTCCCGAAGGTGCCTGAATAACCTTATTCACGAATCCAGTTGATACAAGATCCTCGCACGGAATCCGCTTGCTCATCAGCAGTGCCTCGTTCGCCTTGGCGATGCCGAGACGCTCGACAAAGGCGCGGCTTGCGCCGCCTTCGGCTACAAGGCCCAGGGAGGAGAAGGGTGTTAGGATGAATGTGTGTGGTGTTGCGTAGATGAAGTCTGCGTGGGCGACTAGGGCTGCTGAGAGGCCGACGGCGGGTCCGTTTCAGGGCTACGACGAGGATCTTGGTGTGGTTGTAGAATGTTCGAGTTACGTCTGTGTTGTTTGCGACGAAGGATTTGACTAGTTCGCGGCGGACGTTGGAGTTTAGGTCGCCGTTGGGTCGGCTGCTGGTTACGTCTGCGCCGCTGGATTTAGTGTTAGCTGGGAATGGAATGGAATGGGAAAATAACATTGGGACTGGGATTGGGTGTGCTTCATACGCGGAGAAGAATCGGCCAGTTCCGGTTAGGACGGTGATGTAGATGTCATCGCGTTTTTCGACCTCTCGTAGACGTTCGGCCAGGAGGTAGTACAGGTCCTGGTTCAGGGCATTGAGCTTGTCGGGTCGGTTGAGAGTGATGATCGCAACGCGGTCTTGGTAAGTAACGGTAATGATTTGTTCGTTGGACATGTTTGCTGATGATCAATAAATTGGAGTTGATTTTTGGGGAGGGGAAAGGTGGAGGTTAGTCTTAGAAAGAATGATATGAGGGCAGCTTCAAATAGAAATACACAAAGACCAACACCAACCCCAGCTGTGCCGAAGCGTCGGCAAGGCCATTCGAGGCTTCGCCAAAACGCCTGCCTTTTTTGCGGGGAGCCGAGGCCCGCGGCGGGTCAGGTGATATGCATGAGTAATCATATTTGCATTAATCGATGCATCTCACACCGCCTGGCTTTTCTGCCGGGTGGGAACATCAGACAATTCGAGATCATCCGAGTCGGGCCTGGACATAGGAACATTTGATATCCCCGATTTTACACAGAGGCCTCCGCGTTAAAGGTCTATCGCGATCTTGATACCTGTTATATCAGAACAAGCAATCAGGAATCAAAGCGTCAGGTCCACAATTCAAACTTACCCACCATGTCGTCCTTCATCCGCAAACTCCAGGGCGGAAACCTGGAAGTCTTCAAGGTAAGCCAAACCCTTGGACAACTCACTCTACCAAACACAAAATTGCATCTGAATACAATCCATTCATTCACTTCCAATGCTATCCGCATCCGTATTTACCTAACTTTCCACCTCCTTCCCCGCTAACATAATCCCAGTTCGGCATGTACGTTCTCTTCCCAATCGGTTGGATGTACTACTTCGGCACAAACCTCGACGACCGCTTCAAGACAAAGGACTTCTGGCCAACAGCCGAACAATCACACAAGATCCCAATTGACAAGGAGGAAATTGATAAGGAGTTGTCTCGTATGCGCATGATCGATGGTATTAAGCGGGAGCGCGCGGAGAAGGAGCGTGAAGCGCTGGCTGCTGTTCAGGCCCAGGCTCAGGCTCAGGCCCAATCAGAGCAATAAGCTGATTTTGCGAAACTTTTGCCTCTCTACTCGGCGCATCGAGTGTATGATATCATGGCCTCTTGATTTATCAAGAGAGCTCGCGGGGTAGCGCGCGGGGAGGGGGAAGGAGTCTTGAAGTGAAGTGGAAGGGATTATCTGCTCGATCACATGTGCGGCGTGAAACGATATGCGATTATTCTCCGTTTCAGTCGTCCTTTTGCACGAGCAGGAGCAGGGGCTCGAGGTGTCCCGCTTACGGGGGGTTACTTTTTGTTGCGTTGGAAGTTACACTTGTGGTGTTGCGAATTATGTACTTGTACAACACTCTCCTCTGGGCATACTATTCGGCGTTTTTGGGGGCTTTGGGAAATTTCGTTTGTTTATATTCATTCTGTCTGTGAACTGTGTCAATATCAATTTGCCTACAATGGCTTGCATCGTTGGAACATTATGAGTACTACCTGGCGGTATTCCTACTAATTACTGAAGTCTACAATTCTTCTTGTAACACAGAAGGGTATCCATTAAAGATAAAGCTGTGCGCTCATAAAAATATGCACATGATAATCATACAGTATAAGCTTGCCCAAAAGGCCATGTGGAAAAAAAGACACAGGATAAAGATAGAAGAGGCATGACCATGAAATCCCCGCAACGCGGAGACAAATTAGTATCGATAAGTCCCAGTCCCAGCTACCGCCTCTGGAATGACAGAAGAGTCGAGAATGGTTCGGAAAGAGAAGAAATAACGCCTAGGATGCGCCGGCCGGCCGGAATGGCATAAAAGCATCATTATGGCAAAGGAATCGAACTCCTCGGCTCAAACAATATTAACGGAGCGCGATTTTTTTTCCGCATGTGATTTCCTTTTTGTTGATAAGGTTGGTTTGGTTTGACCCGTTTTCCCCCTTTGCCAGCAACGAAAATGTGGCTCCCCTTACAATTCGGCAAGACGGTGCTGAGTTGTTGTGGCGGCCGCGGCGTTCTTGGCTGTCTCGTAGACGACTTCGAGTCCGGCTGTGGCACTCTCGCCGAAGACGGAACTTATGGAGCCCAGGCGGCTGGAGATGAAGGGTCGCTCGCCGGCCCAGTAGTAGTAGAGGTGGCCGTAGATCGAACGGAGGTGGTCGGGGAGGTAGATGTAGATTCCAGCGGCGATCATTGTGATGAGGGTGAGGAGGAGGGAGTCTGTTGGGATTGGTTATTAGCAATTGCACATTGACAAAGGGGGTTCTGGAGGAGGGGTCTGGTGCCCTCTCCTCTCCCCGGTTATCCTGGAGGCTGGCGGGCCTGACGATGATACGTACTGAAGATGAATTTTTCGGTCGGCGTCAACATGTAGATGGCAAAGGTCACCTCATACTGATAGATCTTCAACCGAATCCAGCGCACGAAGCTGGTCAGGATCCAGAGCAGGAATGTCATCATGGGCGTCGTCGGCGGGTGAGTTGTTCGGTCTTGTCTTTGCTGGTCCGGCCCCTGATCGGTAGTCGGCGGAGAATTGACGGTCTTGGCGCGGTGACTTTCGTTCAGGCTGAGATCTCAAGTGGAGGTCTCAGGAAGGATCCAAGAGGAGAGCAGGCAGGTGTCAAGATACTAGGGCCGAGACAATCTGTTAAATTGAGAACGGCTTTGACGCGCGCAGGCTGTCGGAGTCGGCGGGAGTTGGCGGGAGGTGAATCGATGGGTGTTGGAGGATTCCCGAGGTCGTGAAGAGAAAGAATAAGGGGGATTAAAAATGTAGTTTGGCGTCCAAAGATTATAAGAATGGAGAAACAGAATAAGAATAGCAGTGGTTGAAGGAGAGTCGAGGATAGGGATCTTGAAGAAGAAAACGCAGAGAGTCTAGACGAGGTCGGAGGGTCGGAAGGTCGCACTGACAGGGCAGAAAATCGGCGGATGCTCAGGCACCGGTGATACCGCTTACAGTTTAGTACCCGTGGACTGGGAGGACCAGGGCACCTTCCGATTTAATGTACCCCCACTATTACACTATGACTGCCATGCTGTCGATAATTAGATTACCTGGATGTACTAGGTATACTAATGGGGTAATACTAGCGAAGTCTATAGCATTTTGGCTTATGCTGGAGGATGTATTGTTAGTAGTAGCAGAACGCTACTAGTAACGTGTTTCATGGGTAATCCGGCCACCCGAGCTGGCCGGCCACCCAAAACACCATATTAAAAGCGATAAATTACAATTCGATAGCTCAACAACCATAGTAATTCAAAGCTAAATATTGAAGTTCTATAACCTCTATCATACCCTTGTCATAAAAACCGAAGGAAAAAATAGTCTGGTTATATATATCTCGCGAAATATCTCCTTTTTGACAAAATACACAAATTACAGTGTATTTAATGGTAATCTGATAAATAAATCAATAATATTAATTGAAACTGAGATATATTGCTCTATATCTTGCAATAGAAATATCTGATAAAATGGATATAGACCGAAAAAAGGTATGGTTGTTGAGATATCGAATTATAATTTATCGCTTTTAATATGGTGTTTTGGGTGGCCGGCCAGCTCGGGTGGCCGGATTACCCATGAAGCACGTTATAATACCACATGGCGGTATACTGAGGAAGGGATCTTTTCAACGCCTGGGCATATATGGCGATTTAAGGGATGCCTGAGCCCTTTTAAGAAAAATTCAAGAAACCTTTGTTTAAATATACCTTCCAAGGTTGTCGATGAAATTTCTTAACTGATTAAGTTTGGGATGGATCGATGAGAATGGTATAAATCAAGTAGAACCAGCCCTGGGGTGCTTTATATTGATTGGGAATTAAGTTAGGTTCCAAGGTTGACATGTTCAAGTTGTTTTCAGGAAATAACTTGATGTTCTTAGTATTTTAAGTTACCTAATAATGAGACGCTTTGATATTATACAGATAAATGTCGTCGGAGATAAGTGTTAAATTTAGCGTAATCACTCCATTCCAAGCTTTCTTCCAAGGTTATGTTTATCTTTGGCTAGCGTTCTCAGTTATCGGTATACGTACTCGTAGGCTTGGCCCGTTCAAGTTGCTTCTTGGCTCCTTTGACTGTGATCGGTACAGTGGTTAAGCCAAAGTTCAACTACGAGTACACGAGAGATTCATTTAATGGTGATATTTCAGCAGGCTCATGTAACATGGATTGTAGTACCCAATGCATTAATTGGGGATCTTGCTCACTTACATACCTTGGGACGAAAAAAAGAGGGTAGTGAAAGAGAGAATAGTTAATAAAAAGAGAGAATAGTAGTTAACGAAAAGAGAGGGTAGTAGGTAAATTCTTAAGGTTAACCCCAAAGTGCTTAATCGGCTTGTCCACTTTTTTATTTACACCATACTTTTACCTCTCGCAGATCTACTAATTATATCAGTACCCTGCCCTTTAGAGCAGAAGAGTAATATACCTCGAGTTTATGTTAAACTGTAACGAAATGGGGTTGTTACCATTCGCGGATGCCTGACGTAGATGGCATCTACTTAGGTATCTACGCCTCCATGTACTTAGTTCTATCTCAGCTTCCTCCTTCTTCTCCTCAAGCTATTACTTTCGTCGAACCGCTACTGTTTCCTTTGCTTCGTATGCTACGCCGTACGTTGATCTCTGTGAGCATCTGAGCATCCTCACATAAACCAAGGGATAGAAGATAAACTGGCCACAGAAAGCGCTTTGAAATCTGATCAGTCTTCCAAGTTAAGAACTAGCTATATTCTTCGATGAAAGCCCGTCACAGTTTAGTCTACATTTATTAAACCAATAACCAGGACTGCAAAGTGACCGATCACGATAGAGTGTATGCAAAAAGGAATGCTTTATTACCATCACCTGATCGCTTCTTTACATGCAAAAGGTTGTCCTTTGCGGTTAATAAAATAAGGGGTCTTTTTTTCTGGAGGTCAAAAATAATTATTAAAACATGGCGGTTATCAGCTGGCGTAGTCAAGTCGCCGCCGCCTCTTTTACCGATGTCGGCGCCCCCGCCCCCGCCTTCATCTGGGCCTCTGTTAAAACTACACTAGTCCCCTCCCCACACGCAGTACTTCGACACCACCGGACAACCAGCCCA
This sequence comes from Penicillium cosmopolitanum, assembly GCF_028827165.1. NCBI lineage: Eukaryota > Fungi > Ascomycota > Eurotiomycetes > Eurotiales > Aspergillaceae > Penicillium > Penicillium cosmopolitanum. The sequence continues at coordinate 1,647,203 of NW_026622682.1, read as the reverse complement.
TTAGCCAACATGGCGGAGACTAGGCTAGCAAAGAAACCATCAGGCTCACGACGTGAAAGGGTACTGCCCCGATCTCATGGAGCCTGTGCGAACTGTAAAGAAAGAAAGCTGAAGGAAAGATCATCGTTTCTACTCCTTGACTCTTAACTGACAATTTATGCAGTGTGATGATAATATCCCTGCATGCGCCAATTGCTAGCGATTCGGTCAAAGTAAGGTTTGCTCCGATGTCCCATCATGAGCCAGTTTTGACCTAGACTCAATTGAAGCTTGCGTTGTGGAGGACCGAATAACAAAACGACTCCAACCGCGAGATTATACTGGCACCTTAGAAAAGCGTGTGGCCTATCTTGAAAGTGTTTTACAACCAAAATATCAAAATTCACCAGATAATGTCTCTTTCAACTTCGAGGGATTTGTCGAACAACCAGAAATCCAACCGAATGCATCTGTTGAAATGCTAGCATTGAGCTCTGAATGGGGGACTCAAGCTTCTGAATTTAAACCTAACAGCAAGAATGATGAATTTAACGACTTAGCTTCTAAAGTTGGTACACTGAGTATCAATGAGGGAGGGGCGGAACCTCGTTATTTAGGTACCTCATCTATTTTTGCCTTTTCGAGGGTGATAAATTCCTCTCTTCGTCAGGTGGTTTCTAGAGCCCCCGGTATTGTGCCCGAGCAATATGACGGCGACTGGCCAAATCCGACACCTTGCATGTTGCCTGATTATCAATCTGCAACACAGCTTAGCGATGCCTATTTCGAGAACATTCATCCTGAGTACCCTTTTTTACATGAGCCAACATTCAGATCTTGGGAGATGATGCTGGCGACTTCTTCCCAGGTTTTGGTATGGATAAGTTGGGTGGGTAAGAACTTTTGGAACGGGATGTACTTTACTAAATATAATATCTTAACAATATCTTAGTATTCTCTAAAACTATAGAAGATTACGTTTAATATGACAAGAAAGTACTATAAAAGCTTAGAGAGACTATGGTTATACTTAAACTTAAGAAGTATAAATTTTATATTAAGGAAACAGATTTCCTAGAATATATAATCAGTAATAAAGGATTCAGTATATAAGAAGATAAAATCAGAAGTATTCTAGATTAGCTAATATCTAAAAATATAAAAGAAGTTTAATAGTTTCTAGAATTATATAACTACTACTAGACATCGCCAGAACCTATGTCAACCATAACCTAACCTAACCCAACCCAGCCCAAAATAGGTTTTAGGTTGAGATCCTTAACCTAAAACCTATATAGGAACCCACTGGGTCCCTATTTTAGTGTAAATAGTACAAATATGCCAAGCTTACATAACTTCTAGAATTATAAAATTCCTGCTCGTAATTTAAGGTATAAGTTTACTATCCTAAGGTGTTGAATGCTTTATATTTATTAGATATTATATTATAAACTTATTATCCTAATAAATAAATTATAACTTAAGATCTAGCAGATTATAATAATTTAATTATAAGATAGTAAATTTGATTACTAGTAAACCTTAAAGATATTATCAGTCTGAGCCTTTTGCTTTCGTCCTAAGTAACAAGGTTATAATAGCAGTAGAGACTGTATTAGCTATAGCTCCTTATAATTATAACTGTATAAGCTAGGTATTTCCTCTCTCTCCTTAGGATCTACTATATTTTCCTCCTTATGATTACTAATACTATCTACCTAGCTAGAGTTATATGATTAGCTATAGCTCTAAGAATAAGCTTACTGCTATTATTTCTACAACCTACCCTAATAATAAAGAAGCTTATTGTCACAGGATTCTGAGTATACAATACCTCAGGTACTCAACGCCGATCTGAAGCCGAATCTCCTTTGAGTTACCTGTATATCGAGACCCACCCGAACCCTAATGTATTTAAGATCCTACAAGTATTCAGAATTTTTGAGCTCTTTAAGAATCAGTCTGTGTATTAACTGTCCAATCTGATCTCTACTGTCCGATAATCTTGCCTAGTCATAGGTCTCTAGCCTGACAACTTAGTAACCATTATACTTGTACTAATATAGCTGTATCAGGATCAAACCTTCTCTAACATAATATATAGTGACTAGTATATTTGCCTAGGTCCAAAAGTCACAGAAACAGAGAACCTTTATAGTATAATAAAGCTTCTTAATCTAGATTTCTTCTTGATACTAGGCTTAATCATAGAAATTTGCTCGAACGTTAGCCAAGCTAACTATACTACTGCAAATTCCTTCCTAGCTACTTTTACTAGTCATATTTACAGCAAGAGCTTTCTAGCCAGTATTATTTAACTTAGTACTGTTAAGGATATTGAGTATATCAGCAAAAGTAAGGAATTAAAGAAATATATGTTAGAATATACTAAACCTTTAAGAGAAATTAATATTGTACGGGCTGTAAAGACTATAATCAAGCAGACAAGACTGGTTAAGAAAGGAAGGGATATTTATTATATATGCTCTGTAACAGTTGGATTATAGCAGCTTGTCAAGAACATTCCCAGGGATATATATCATACTAATCGTCGCTTTACTACTTACTATCGTTCAACTACAGAATCTAGAGAACTTATATTTTCCTCAGAGAGGCATAGAATTAACTAATCTTTGGCTAAGGTAAAAGAAGATCCTTTAATCTTAGATTTGCTGACAATCTTAGATTTCCTTATTATAAAAACTGTGCAGGGATTACAGGAGCACTCCGGTCAAAAGGAATCATCTCAAGAACCGGGAGAGATTAAATCGATTCACTAATGATAATTGAAATCCGAAGTTAGCTGCAGAAGAAACTCAATATTGATGTTCCAACTCTTCAAATCGCCAAAGCGAAGAATGTCGGGGGACTAGCCCAGCTCGCTATCGAAAAAATAAGGGAGTAGTATCGGTCAAATGGGAAGAACGAGGAGCAGTACAAGGAAGAAAGTGGAAATGAGATGATGGAATGTAGTTTTCTTTTGTGATCCTATTTCGGAATTCAAGAATGTAGAGTTATTCATCTGATACGTAATGAATTTCGGCTTTCAAGAATGTCAGATAGGGGCGAATCGTGTATGAAGTAGTTTTATATGAACCCATTACAAAATTTTCTCTCTATCTAAGTACTATATTCCCATTGATCCCTGCAGCCATGACTGAACAACTCCAGTGTTTCTGCCGTTGTATCTCCCGCCCCCACTCGACATAGCCGTCGTTCTGCGGCCCTGGTCACTGCTTAGCCAGTCGACATCTCAGGGTGGAACGGTGAAAAGCACATTCTCTCGCCTAATGTCTTTATACTCTTGCTGACCATCCAGTCTTTACGGGCTTGGGCGACTGAACCCTGCGATTACATTATGCCTCACATCGGAAGCAAAGGCCTCGGTGATCCGGTTTTGGAAGCCGTTTGACTCGACTCGACTCATCCCACAGCGAACGACCGCATACCAGGTGATTTGTGGTTCAAAGTTCGATTGAGCGTAAACGTGTCTCAACCTTTTAGCTAAAAGCACTCTCCTTGATATTCGCTAGAATAGCCTTTCGATCCTTGTCAGCAGATTCCCACTCTTTTTTCAACGACGTTTTTGCGGTCTAAGCTTCAGATTTCGAAGGAGGTGTTGATCTTTGAAGGAACGTAGACAGCACCTAAGCGACCCGAATGATCTGCCAATTGCTTTTTCAGGTCTTTGTCTGGGGATGTGATGTTGAACGCCCACAATAGCCGCGAGATCGCGATGAATAGTGTAGAATGAGCAATCTGCTGGCCTGGACAGGCCCTTCGGCCAAAGCCAAAGACAGAGAGAGGGAGTTCGGGGTTCTCAATCCATCTATCAGGGTTGAAAGAATCGGGATCATCGAATATCTCGGTATCCATATTCATTTGCCACTGGTTTGGGATGACGATTGAACCCGCAGGAATCCCATAGCCCATATATTCGTCGTCCTTTGCGGCGGCATGAGGCACCGCAAGTGGTGTTGTTTGGCGCCACCTCAGAATCTCCAAGATGAAGGCATTCATATATGGGAGGCTTTCCATATCCTCGAATAATGGTAGGCGTTCAGAGCCGATAACACGATCAAGTTCCTGTTGAACTTTCTTCACAGCAGCTGGCTGAAGGATGCTCGTCAAGACGAATACGTCCATAACCATACGGGCTGAGTGGCTTCCTGCGACGTACAACTCTCCTTGATTATAGGCAAGCTGATCAGGGGTCAGCCTCTGGGCTTCTTTTCTCTGGCTAACTTCTTGGCTCCAGTTCCAGCCATCCTCATAGAAGCCTATGTTGATGCATCTGGTAAAAGCAGATTTGGTGTTACAGTGAGCTCGCTCTGCAGCTATCTTCCATCCAGAGAAAAACCTTGGCAGGCGATCGAGAATTGGGAATGCGTCTACCAAGAAGCTTCCAATGGAGATAGCCTGGACACCGAGCTCAACCATCTCATCCATATCTCGTATCTCGTTCATGCCCAAGTCGTCAGTTGACAGGCCCTTTCCATACACAAGCGTAAACATAGCACTTGCAGCAAAGCGATGAAAGGTTCTTTTGTAGTCGTGAGATGACAGCATCTCAAACAGCAGCTGTTTACTTTCAAGTTCTTGGATGTCACGGTATGTTTCCGATGCCTTCGTAGTCAACAGCGCTGTATGTAATCGCCGGTGAAGTCGCCAATAATCGTTAGCCGGAGCTAGGACTGGAAAGAATCCTCGGTCGAAATATTTATCGACAAATATAGATTTTGGACGGTCGCTGTAGATACTGCCACGTTTATCCAGTAGAGCATGGGCTGTTTGGCGATCTCCCAGAATGATGACTGTGAGAGCCCCGACTTTCAGGCTGATTATTGGGCCATACCTGGCGTGCCATTGTTGAAAGGTTCGCCAGATATCTCGATCAGGAATTGAGCTTGGAAGTAGGGAAGGGCCAGGCGGCAGGGGAAGTTTAGTTCCACGGGTTCCAAATAAGCATCTCTGACCGGAGTAAAGCACGAGAAGAGAGAAGGCTAGGCCGAGGAATGTGACAACTTCCCTGCTGGTCCTCGACTCGGAAGAAGGATCCATGAACGAAGGAATCCCGAAATCCATTGTATTAGCCGAAAATTCAATAAGCAATTTGCCTCAGTTATGACAGGAGACTAGTAGCGGTAAGACCTTAGCGAAATCCAGCAGGGATTTAAAGAATGGATAGATATATAGGAATGATGCTATATTGAATACTTTCAAAGCGTAAGATGCGTACGATGGTGATGTGTGTGAGAGAGAAGGACAGAGAGAAGGAGAGAGAAAGAGAGAGAAAGCCCCAGTTGCATACTATATAGCACTAAACTTGGGGGAGGGGGACGTCGGAAACATCGTAGTAAAGAGTTGCGGGAGGAGAACGAAGGAGGCCCACAACTGTTACACAAGGATCCATTACGCCTGACCTAACTCATCCAAGCAGCATGTATGCGTTGTCATTCATGCATTATCTTTCCGAATGCTTACATCAAACTCCTCACACTGGCCCGCTTATATTTTTTACCCCATGCGTCACTGACTGAACTTCTGATATTGTGGGATGAAGTATGAACCTTCGTACCCACTCTACCCCTCCATGCCAGCGAAGAAGTACGTCACTGAATGATCGGAGGTGTTTCTTTCGGGCTCTATAGAGAAGAAGCATTTTGGATGGGGATCTATATAAGGACAGTTCTGTGCGTGCCAGTAACCTGCTGTCATTAATTATCAAGTCATCTTTACCTTCGAAACCATCGTCATCCACCATCACGTCTATAACAAGACAAGGCAACATACCATGTCCGAAACATACATGGTGCCTCTTCCTCGCGATATTTATGATTGCGAGGGATTTACCTCGCTCTTTCAGCCACGCATTCACCGGCAGACTAGTATTGCGGACCATGCCTCTGTCCAGTGCCAACTTGATCTGTATGGAGAGGAGGGTATAGGCTCCAAGTTTGGAAATATGAATACTCATGCAGGAAATTTTGTTTCATTATGTGCTCCAAATTGCCGACCCGAGAGGCTAGCTCTAGCTGCCTATACTATTGAAAATGGATTTTTGCACGATGGTACGTTTCTGCATCCCTGACCTGCTTTGTCCAGCGAATAAACTCAAACAGATGATCTTGACAGCGGAACGGATGAACAGGTATATGAAATATTCTGTAACTTCCTATGAAATCTAAACACTAATGCTTTCTTTACTTAAGGTACTGCAAGAAAACGAAATGCTTCGCCAGTTTCTTCGCCAAAGCGGCGCAACCTCGATCACAGCCAAACTCACGGAGGCGAAGCAACGTAAATCGGAAGTCCAAGCAAAGATTGTTGCAGAGTTCATGCGACAGGACCCAGTCTTTGGAAATTATCTCCTATCATGCTGGGAGGCTTTCCTGAAGAAGACCGAAGATGGAAGGAACCTCGATTTCGGGACTCTGGACAATTATCTCTCGTTCAGACTGGATGATGTTGGTGCAGTGTATGTATACCCTAATCGAACAAATGTCATTATAACAGTTTTAACGTATTCAAAGCTGGACGTTAGCAATCCTACGTTGGGGGACAGGAATCAAACTCACCGCCGAGGAGGAGCATATTGCAGATCCAATCGCCTATGTTGCCTATGCTGCCTTGGCTTTAACCAATGACTTGCTGTCCTGGAACAAGGAGTACAAGGCTCACATTGAAAACCAGGAAAGCACACCCTGGGTGAATGCAGTCAACCTCGTCATGGCGTGGCATGGACTAGAGCAAGATGCTGCTAAGACAATGATTCGAGATGAGATACGGGCCCATGAAAAGCGCTTTTGTCAACTACGAGATGAGTATATGTCTAGCCTCACACCATCAAGCTCTATCACCAGCTGGTTAAGGCTTTTGGAAGACTCAATGGCTGGTAACTTCATTTGGAGTATTCGATGTCCTCGTTACTACCAAACTGATGGAAATCCATACCGCGATCATCTGGATGCGTTTGGAAAAGATAAAATCAAGATTATTACGGCCTCAGTAGAGGTTCCGGGTCCCGTTTCAAATATGAGCACATCGGAGCTTTTCAAGCACGAAAATCCAAAACAGAACAGTATGCATTTCCGGTGAAAGTTTGAGTTCGTGTGATTAACCCTCGGCAGGATTGAAGGGAGTTTCTTTGACACAAAGCTTTTCCATCAAAAAACTAAAACTCGAAGTAAAGTCTTGAAAAACAAGTTTGAACTTGACATATCCCTTTACTAATGATCATTTTATAGACTGTCCTGAACCCCTATACGTATATCGCCTCCATGCCATCCAAAAATGTTCGACAGACAATGATAATGGCGTTAAACTTGTGGTACAAGGTCCCAGAGAAGTCATTGCTTATCATCGAGGGCATCGTTAACTTTCTGCATAACTCATCCTTATTGTAAGCTGAGATCGTATAAAGTACAATTGCTATGGCTGACAATCTGTGTCGCAGACTTGATGATATACAAGATAGAAGTTCATTAAGAAGAGGAAAGCCGGCGGCACACTGCATCTTTGGCATCGGTCAGACTATCAACACCGCGACCTATCTCCTGAATGAGGCCTTGTGCTTAGTGCAAGTGCTTTCGCAGAGTGCCCAAACAGCGTACTCAGGTACTTTTTGTGCAACCCTGTCCTGAGAGCTAATGGGAAAGCCTGACATCAACAGAGGAAATGCGCAATCTACATATCGGGCAGGGACACGATCTGCATTGGAGCTATCATACGCATGTGCCAAGCCAAGAGGAGTACATTAGCATGGTTGACGGCAGTTGGTACTTTCATTTCAAATCTTGTTCTAGCACCCGCTGACTAGAATGTAGAAACTGGTGGCCTCTTTCGGCTCATTTGTTGTCTGATGAAATCAGAAGCCTCTATCAATAGGTGAATTGGAAGATGATGACAACCCTGCAGGTTCGTACTAACGTAATATAGGGACCTTGATCTGACTCAATTTGCAACCCTTCTTGGACGGTACTTCCAAATCCGCGATGACTACCAGAATCTCGTGAGCGCGGATGTGTGTCCCCATTCTTCCCCTAGCAGCCTTAGCGCAACTAGATGCCACTCTACTGACTTTAGTTTGGACACTACAGTACAAACAGAACAAGGGATTTTGTGACGATCTTGACGAAGGAAAGCTTTCTTTCCCGGTGATTCTTGCAATGGATTCCCCTGAATTCCCCAAAGCGGTCATGTTGAGCATTTTTCAGAGCCGCCACGAGCGACGTGGTCAATCACCCGAACTAAAGCAATACATCTTAGACCAAATATCTAGTCGAGGGGTATTTTCACGGACTCGGAATGTGCTGAAAGATCTTCATTCTGAACTACTCCGATGCCTTTCAGAGATTGAAAGTGGAGCCGGAGCAATAGAGAACTGGACTTTGCGTTTGCTGTTTACAAAATTGGATATTGGCAATGAAGTAAAAACAGAATCTGGGAAGCAGGAATCGGCTTGGGAAATCAATCAGCAAAAGGTGTGGAAGGGTCATCAAAGCAAACGCCCCACGCAAAATGCTGCTACTGGTCCTTCGAAAAAGAAGAAGCGAGTTTGAGGGGCGTTTCCATATGACGGGCAATCAGAATTAGAAGAGATAGCGAGATGTCGAGAGCAGAGAGAATCAATGAAGGTAATTAGAAATGTTCATAGAATAGTAGACTGATAACCTACTAGTAGGACTATTCTTTACTTTAGAGCTGCACTCTTAATGCCATCGACCACGCTAAGACATACGTCATGGACATGTTCATAGGCTGGGAGGACAAAGCTCAGACAATCATAGGCCAGGAGGCCGCCAATCTCGGGTTTTTGGCTGGGAGGGATGATCCAAGCTCTCCTTTTCCAAACTAGAAACGAGAAACAGGCTCCCAAAAGCACTCGCTCATCTGAGTGCCTTGTGTAATCGTGTTACTCCAACTACTATATTTACGTAATGGGGGAGAGAAGGGGGCTACTAAAAGGCACAGCGGTGCTCCGCATAGCTAAGCACGAACAACGTTCTCGATTATATTGAATAAAGCATACTCATGAACAAGGGCTTCTATCCCATTTGTTTGAAAGAAATATAGCTTTTTATCCGACGAGAAGCAATTATTGGGTTCTATGCTAGAGGCGATTTAAGAGTTCCTCACTCGTACTTCGCACTCTGAGGTTGTGTTCCTCAACTCCGGTTACTTCAGAGCGCAAATGTACTGGATTTATTTGACTCTACAGTACCAAGCTTATCAGTACCAGCAAAATATGTGCCTCAATATTATGAACTATACACTCGGTGAGATACTTCTGTCAGTGAAATTGTCGACGTAGTTAATCTTGCGAGATTGAATGAAGGCAAGTCTATGTTTATTAATCCCTGAACAGGCAAATCCGTTCTCATGAAGTTCGCTGTCTGGTTGATGGTCGATAGGAACACTTGACAACTTGTATTCTTTTTTATCTATGGTCAAGGGACGAAGCTACAGAAAACAGTGTTGGGGATCTTCAGAGCACTATACTCGATTTATTTCTAGAATACTTTTCTCCGCTTATGGAAGTGTTTGTAGATCGGCAGAAGTGATTTGGTTCCTACGGAGTAGATAGGCCTGGTCAGAAGACGAACTTTAGCAGCTCCTATCGTAAATCCTAACCTAGGGGATAAAGGACTGCCTTGTAATCCTAACCGCTTTGTACCGCCTCTGTAACAATAACGTACAGACCTATTTGATAAATATTGAAATGTACGGTCAATGATTTTCTGTAGTATGGCTATAAGTATTAAAATAATACTAACAGTAAGGAAAAGCTTATTATTATATACTTAATCATCAAGAAATATGGGCTTGGAGGTTATGAAATATAAGAGAGAAGTATTAAGGATTCTAAGAGTTTCTTTTGTATTTATCAGGGATATATATATATAAGGTATATATACTTTGCAGAGAATACTGACCTATATAGTTTATTTGAATTTCCTTGAACGTAAGGAAGCTATCTCTCATTTGCTTTCTTGCTATACCTTATAGCTAAAGTTGACTATAGCTTTTCTAAATACTGATTATTTACCTAAATAATCCTATCTATGAATTTATAAGACCCTTACACTATATAGCCTAACTTCTGGTAATCCCTAGTAGATCTTCAGTATAAAGAGTATATACTTTGTATAGTCTTTAAAGTAAGTTGAGATAGTAATAATTATAAAGGTTATAATTAGACATCGCCATAACCCATTTTGAGTTGAACATACCTAGACCTTGCCAAAGCCCGTGGGCTTTTGGGCCCGGGCCTATCCGGGCCGCTAATTTGGCGGGCCAGATAGCCCAGCCCACGGGCTCGTGCATGATGCGGTGGAGGTCGCGAATCCCGGACATGGAAATATACAGTGGCATCGACATCTTGTTGACAAGTTTGATTGGTGATATGCCATCTGAAACGCAGGCTGCTGCCAACGAAGGATCTTGGTAAAGCATATATGCAGAACTTACTCCTCACAAGAAGCTAGTCTATTGGAATGGAATCAACTGAGAGGTCCTTGCGTATATCCCATCTCGAGCCAACTGTATATGTCTTTCTTTGGCTACAGCAGCCACGTTCTATAACACCAAAGGCCATTGGGTCTACATCTCTACATAGAACCTGGTTGAGAGCTTTGCCGTGTCCTCTGCACCTGCAGCGACAAGCTCCTGTTTCGACACTATCTCTGGCCCTTTGTGATCTTCCATGATCAAATTATATAGGTCTTTCTTATTGATTGAATTCTCCACAACCATTTTTTGAAGTGGATGGGGGGTCGCATTCGTCAAGTTTGAATATGAGGAGATAGCAGAAGCAAAAATTCAAACACCACGATTCTGGCAGCTGGGGCTAGCTTAGATTAGCTCCAAGGGAGAATATCGAACTGGCTACAAAAAGAGCCACAAGAATTAATGCCTTCGCCACTCGGAAATTTCCGACTAGTACCATTTACAGCGTCGGAGGCTTACGTGAAATATCACGCTGATTGGCTGCTCGGACTGGCCCGACTAGTGCGCGCCCAATGGACAAACTCGAATTGTCGTTGCGATAAGTACCCAAGCCAAAGAAACCTAGTTTCAAGGGATGTGGATCCCTTACTCCAGTTTGACTGATTATATATCCATCCGTTTTTCTATGCTGTTCGAACATTCACACTTGTTGCTCTCACTTTCCCAACAAGAAAATGTCTCACGTTTCAGGCACAGGCGGAGATGAATCCACCGGCCATACCCAAATGTGGCAACCAGGCACTGTGCACCTCGAAGATATGCGTGGCCCTGCTGGTGGCCGAATTATTTTACAGCCCCAGCCCACTCAAGACCCGAATGACCCACTCAATTGGCCCAAGAAGCGCAAATACCTTAGCTTTGGTTTAGCGTGTTTGTACGTCATTATGGTCAATGAATCTATCAACGCTCCAACTCCAACACGGGGCCCTATGCACGAAGAGCTCCGCTTCAGCTATGAGATTCTTAACGACAGTTATGCTATTGGCTGCGCGTGTCTAGGAATCGGCGCTGTGATCCTCGTGCCACTCTCCCTGAAGCTCGGTAGAAGGCCACTCTATCTTTTCAGCACAATTATCCAGTTTGGTGTGAGCATTTGGTCTGCCAAGATGCAGACTGTTGCGGATTTAATGCTTATTAATACGGTTCAATGTTTCTTTGGAGCATTAGAAGAGGTAATCGTTCAAATGACGGTCTCTGACATTTTTTTTGTGCACGAGCGTGGCATGATGAATTCAATATATATTTGGTCCTTCAAACTGACTACGTCACTTGGACCGCTTATTGCTGGATATATCACAAAAGGACAGGGGTGGAGATGGGTCTGGTGGTGGAACACTATCTTTTTTGGCATATGTATCTTCATTGTTGGCTTCGGCTACGAGGAGACCAAATATGCGCCACCCCCATCTGTTTCAGCACTATCCGGGAGTGGAGAACTCTATGAAAACCCTACTCATTTCGATGATGATCCGGATATCAAAGTCAAAAATTTGGCCAGAAAATCAGGAGTAAAGTATCACACTCAATTCGATCAAGAGGTTACTCCACAACCACTCCACACACTTTCTGAGGGAAATTTGTCACATTCCAGGGCTACCATGGACCCAGAGATCCCAATGAAGACCTACTGGCAAAGACTGGCAATTACAACAACATCATCTTCACGGAAGGGAAGAAATTCTTTCTTTCGTCATTTATACCAACCCTTTGTCCTTCTCCTAACCATCTCAGCTATTGCATATACGGCTTTAGTTTATGGAATTTTGGTCGGACTTGGAGATGTTATGTCAACCACCCTATCGACCTTCATGACCCAACCGCCATATAATTTCACTTCAGACAAAATTGGACTTATGAATCTACCAATCATTATTGATATCACTATTGGGACCCTCGTCGGTGGCCCTATAAGCGACTGGATTATTCTCTATTTCTCTCGTCGCAATAACGGTATCTTCGAACCAGAATACCGTCTGTGGGCTATGATCCCGTTTGTGCCATTCATTCCCGCCGGTGCAGTTATGTTTTCTATCGGTCTAAGCAATGGACTCTCATGGCCAGTGATTGCAGTTGGCTTTGCGTTGTATTTTGTGGGGATTGCTCCGATCAACAGCATTACGATCACTTACCTAACAGATTCATACAGAGATGTGAGTATATTTATACCATTTCATGGTAAACCTAGTCTATACTGATCCTGAAACATTATAGATAATTGGCGATGCTTTTGTGGCTGTTACAGTCGTTCGTAATAGCTTTAGCACGGCCTTTATATTCGCACTCACACCTTGGGTGGCAGCGGTGGGAATAAAAAACGTAATTGTCACCATCATGCTGATAGCTACGGTAATTCTACTTTGTGTTATTGTGTTTATACGATGGGGAAGGTCCTTCCGAGCCTTTTCTGCCGCAAGATATCAATTTTATGCAGCGCGACAGTATACAGAGAGAATTTCGTGACCCGTGTTGCTGCTGCTACTGCTGCTGCAGCATTGGATTATTACCGTCAATGTTATTTGTCAAATTATGTTCAATGTCAAGTCTGCTCTCATACGTTTTTCGTCCGATACAATCAAAACTGTTTGTATTCAATTACGCACACCGATCAGCAATGGTACTTCCATGCATTAATTCTCAAAAAATCCCTAAGAAAATTCATTTCCTCCTTTCCAAATTGAAGGTTTAGATATTTTGCCTTCTCGCAATCAGATCTTAAGACATCTATTCATGATACTTCTCCTTTCAACAAGCCTTAAAAGACGCCGTTTCAGGCCCCTCATACCAGAGGTATTATAAGGATACGGAATGTTGACACTGTGCGTTTTTATGAATTTTTGAAAGATGGCAAGATTTTTTGATTTTTGTTCTGAGACACTTGGATGTTAGGATCTAAACTTCGACTTGACGTAGGCGGGTCACTTAATGGACCCCTAGCCAGTGGTTTCTTTCCGACGTATTCTTCCGAGCCACCATTCCCAACCGAAAAAACTGGAAGAATACGAGAGCCAAAAACGATCACCAAGACCTTTTTTAATCGCAATATGTATTTATAAGAAAAAACAGGTCGAAATAATTTGAACCTAGAATGTAGGATCAAATCCAAGAAAACCGGGCGAGACTTCCTACTCCTCAATGAGCCCCACGACGCCCAGCAACAACCAAGGAGATAACATGAGCGTTCCATCTGCCCCAGTCATTGTCATAGGCGGCGGGATTGTTGGTGCCTCAATCGCCTGGCATTTGGCCAAGGAGAGGGATGTCATTATCATCGCAGAAGCAGTTGGCGGCGTGGCGACTCCCAAGTCATTTTGCTGGCTCAACGCGACTAGCACAACTCAGAAATATTATTATGATTTCCGACGCCGCTCTATGGCACGTTGGGCTGAAATTGGCAGAGAGCTGCCAGACCTCCCGATCTACTGGGGCGGCAACTTGACCTGTGATACAACCCCCGACGAGCGTGCAAAATTCCAGGACCTTCATCATGCCTGGGGTACAGACATCAGGCGCATGAACCAAACCGACCTTGTTACACTCGAGCCTGAAATCGACGACGCCGAATTTTCCTCAGTGGAATGGGGCCTTCATGTTCCCGAAGAGGGTACTCTGGAAGCACACGTCGCTGCAGCCCAACTAATCGCTAAAGCCAAATCCATGGGAGCTAGAGTGCTCACTACGAGTGTCACTGGATTCTTAAAGGATGGAAATCGTCGAATTTCAGGTGTGGTGACGGGCTGTGGGGAGATTCGGGGTAGCCACGTCATTCTGGCCGCAGGTCTTGGAAGCGTTCCACTGTTGGCAACAGAGAACATCAAGCTCCCACTGAAGAGTAGCGAGGGTCTCCTTGTGAATACTGCACCGACTAAGCGGCGATATCTTAACGCTTCGGTCCACTTGCAAGGCCTTCACATGCGCCAGAGGCTCGATGGGCGCATTTGTTTCGGTGCTAGCTTTGCAGGTGGAAAACCCGGTGATGAACCGAAGGCGACAGCGGAGGAGCTTTTCAAACAATTGCAAAAAACATTCAAGAAGGGAAGTGAGCTCGAGTTTGGTAATTACACTGTAGGTGTACGGCCTGATCCGGAGGATGGATATCCCATCCTTGGTTCAACTGGCTTGGATGGGCTTGACGTGGCTGTGATGCACTCTGGGGTAACAAATGCTGCGCTTGTTGGCGAGCTTCTTTCCAAGAAGATTCTACATGGAGTCGAAGATCCGATGCTCGATCGCTTTCGGCTTGATCGGTTTAAAAAGAGTTACGCAAGGCTCTAGGCTGCAAGTATGACATGTTCTGATGAGCTAAAAGACTTTGCGGGTGGGAATTCATCGGGGTTGCTGCCATGTATGATTTATACAGCATTGAATGCATACAGTAATATTCAAAATCAGATTTACCTCCACACTCTTCGACTTTAACTCCCGAACCGTAATTTACTTTACTTAAAATACGGTGCCTCGTCTCGTAACTGTATCTAAGCCCTTGTATTGTAATAACTCAAACACTTAAATCCTCGTAGGGTGGTACTAGAATGAGCCGCACTAGTATAATAGGTCGTGGTTGACAACTGAATTAGGTTAGACTAAGAGCCCCGTGGGTCTATAAGCTTAAGGGCTGAAGGGCTGAAGGGGTGCGATGCCTGGCTTCCAGCGCTAATAGGGAGTACTCGCTGAATTGATTTTCTTCGGGAGCCTCACCGAGGCGAGAGTCAAGCCTTGGAAATTGGCTATTAGCTTCCTTTGAGTCGGTCCGTTTCGATTCACTACCAAGCCTGAAGCCATACCCAGTAATACACTATAGACAGAAAGTCCGGCCCACGGCCCATCCACGAATCGAGCCCCAGTTAGTGCATAGCCTCCTCTCACGGACAGCTGCCCAACGAGGCTACGCCACGAGTTAGAGAAATAAGCGATAATCCTTAAACGAGAATATGTCTCAGGGTTGAAGATGAGCTGTACCATTAAAGGTTTAGGTAGAACAGCACATCGAAATCCACACGAGATCCGTACGGAATACGATATAGGACAGTGCACTACTTCTCAGACGCCCTATAGCTGTAGCTAGATTTGAAGGGGCATCAGTCTTGACGATCGAATTGGGGCGCCTTAATTATAACCCGCTCGTGATAAAAGTGTAGACCCCCAATCTCACGATCGAATTAAAATCTCGCCCACTCGCTTTGCCTAGTGTTTTCGCGATCTGCTCTCTGTTACAACCTTGAGACCCCCAGGATTGCGAGAACAAACGCTCATTATGGCCGAGCATAACCAGATCAATAACCAGAACAGCGAAGGTCAGTCCCCACAATTCTCCGAGTCTTCGAATGACTATCTCTAAGTCAAAGCTAGGTCTCACTCCTCTCGCAGCACCTCCGTACTCGGGCAGCATCCAGCCAGCTCCCTCCGAAGCCACAGGTGCTCACTCCGAGAAGCCTCCGTTGCACGGAGACTATAATGCACCCACTCCCGCCCACACCAACGAATCTGCCAGGGCATACCAGGGCCAGCCGACTGGCTATGCCACGGTTACACCTTTGCATGCGCTTTTATCAGTACCGTGTCCGGTGGATTGTCCATGCTGCGGAAAACGCGAAATGACGCGAATTGAGGCGGTTAGTGGAACGAAGACACAGTGAGTTGAAGCCCTGATTTTAATACAAAACCGATCGACTGGTTGATTGCGCCGGTTGATCAAATGTGATGTACGATACTAACATCTTAATAGTGGTTGGGCTGCTGTTCTCTGTTGCTGCTTCTGTCTCGGATGCATTCCTTACTTGATGTCCTCGCTCAAGGATGTCAACCACTACTGCAGCCAGTGTAGTGCTAAACTAGCGACTTGGCACAACAGCGGGCGTGTCGAGGTGCTGCAGACCGGACAAAGGGAATAATTGCGTTGTTAGGTGTTGGGGTTGGGGTTGTTTGTTTCGCCTGTCTTTGCCTTTCTACCACGGTGTTTTGAAGTGATACCACTTGGTTTTATGATCACGGGGTAATCTTTCTGCGTGGGGTGGGCTGTGCCTATGCCTTATTCCAATGTTTTTTACATAGTCATACTTGCACTATGAAGTGTCCGTGAAGCAAAGCATCGTCCCTTTTTCCAGACTTTCTCATCCCTGCCCTTCATTTTCATCATTTCAGGGCCGCAGTGTGCGCAGCGCGTGTCACCAGTGTCATTGCTGTAGCCTGCATATCGCTTTGGGAGTTGGACCTCAGGTTACGCGGTTTATATATACCCGTATCTGCTAGGCAACAGGAAGATCAGCTGCTGCACCTACAACAGCTGGATCTTGCCATGCAGATCAAATCACACTTGTACCTCAATCCAGGGTTCAACGCTGTGAGGGGTCGCGGGTAAAAGAAATCTACTACTACTACTACTGCCTGTAATACCGTTATGTCCTATGGAACCATGTGGGATCGCTTGGTAGTTCTGATGATTTAGCAAAGATCGCACGCCAGCTTTCCCCCTTTCCCTTCACTGCCACATCTTGCTCTTTCGTCTTACACCCACTAGTCATACTACAGAAGGCTGTGCCTATGCGGTAGAGAGTAAAACTCGGTATCCCAAGATAATATTGTTTTTCTATGGCTTCTGCTAATTGTGATTACTTTACAGGGAAAACTTAGAGCCCTTATTGTCAATGATGTCTACAGAACACATCACAACTCGAAATGCTCCAACCAGCCCCCTGGCTCCTGTGGCGGGCGGCCATCCAATAGTATCTTGCCAACTTAACCCCTTCCTAATCAGAGCACAAAAAGACCGGCAATGACTGCGGCACCGCCTAGCACTATTTCTTGAGCTGTGGCAATCGGCATGGCGGCATTGGCGGTGGCAGCTGCAGAACCCGAGCTTGTCGAGCTTGTAGAAGTCGCCACGTTGGTAGCAGGAGTTGCGGTAGCACCTGCTTGATACTTCGATGATGCCGAAGAGACCTGTTGCGAATAATCGCTGGCGGTCATTGGAATCTTTGTGAAGCATGAAGCACTACTGCTGCTTGCCGTAGAAAATATGTCACCCATTTTGCCGCCAACACAGCAATAATTGCCGTCGGCCGAATCTTGCTCAAAGCCGAAGCAGCATTGGTTGTCCTCACCCTCCCAGCCCTGTGGGCAGGCCGTTGTAGTGGCCGCGAGGGAGAGGGCTATGAGCAGCAGACTCTTGAAGGATGGCATTGTGGGTTTCAAGTGGACCAGGTGAGAGTAATTATGAATGGTTGATTGAGCGCGTTCAGAGACTCTGAATATGGATTGTGCTTACTTTTTATAGATGATATGGATGCTAAGGAGCTTGCTGGGGCTGAAAAGCCCTGCGCACGGAGCTGCGATAACTTTGATAAATTCCTTCTTGATTGGTGTAGACTCCAAATGCTTAGCGAGGCTTGTCTATACGACCCATTCGGGGCTGAGGCTCGGGCTCGGGCCTGGGGGGCCTGAAAGGAGAATTGTGTTTATCAGACATTATTAGCTATTGATCTCCATCCGTCTTAATGTCCGTGCACTTAAGAATACTCCGCAACCCCCAATTCCAGCGGCAATGTTTCTCTTTACCCTGCTTAAGCAAAGACATTCTAGGCTGAATTCTAGTGACGTCTTTATTAGAACTTTCTACTATATTTCCTGCTTAGTGTGCCTAGGCCGCTACCGTTTGGGGCCGCTTCCCCTGTTTGAAACCCTGTACGAGTAGCGCCCTACGAGGATTTAAGTGTTTGAGTTATTACAATACGAGGGCTTAGATACAGTTACGAGACAATGCACCGTATTTCAAGTAAAGTAAATCACGGTATCGAGACTGGTACAGGAATATTGATATTCCGATTCTATTATAATGTGGTCTATTTTATCTTGGCGGTGGGATCAAAAATTGGAATGGTCCAAAATCACGCCTAAATTCCTGTGACTAGAGAGAAACCTACGCGGATACGTAAGATTATGCTACAGCATACCGAGCGGACTTGATAGAGAGCGTGGCCTATTGCAACAAACATTCATTACGGTATTTTGAGCTCAAAATTTCTAAAATGAATCTATATATGACCAACAAAAGCGTGCAGCGCGGTCAAATAGTACGTGCCATGCGAAAAAAAGGAGAGCAATACCAGATAATTCCTTGAGCAACGACGCCAGGTATTCTATATACAACTATTTCTGATGATAGCTCGAGAATATCGAAGCTACCTTGGGGAAAAAAGGCAGGATACCACGCGTTTTAGGTATGTAACACCATCTTTCAATACCTCCAATATTGCAGCGCATGAGGGCTTTGTTCATGAAAGCCCCAGGTAGTCATAATAATGTTTACTGGCTTTCCGACTGGAAATGGCTTATCAAGAATTCTGTTTACCATGCCGACTGTGTCAGACGATGCGTGCTGAAATCTCTGGAGCACTGGCCATCCTCTCTTCGCATCTTTGTTTTCGCTCCCCTTAAACACTCAAAAGCAGGCATTAATTCCTGACAATCAATCATTATCATTCAAGCTTTTTCCAGTAACTACTTTGTGCTTACTGCGGTACAATGGTTGATTCACGCTGACTGTTCGAAATTAGTTGGGAAACATTCCCATGAAGAAGAGTAAGTCAACTTAATACGACCGTGAGATCGTTCCTCGCGACTCTGCCCTCCAGAATTGTCAACCAATTCCATGGTCAAAATGCCCTAGTCTGGTGACAGTGGACCGAATCAAAGGTTTAGCAAAAATTCGGGAATTTTCGACCTCTTCTCAAACGTGGACACGAAGAGCAAACTCTTGATTGGCCGGTCGTATTGTTCATACGCCCCCGACGATGGGATTTAAACGGGTACATGATGGTTATATACATTTTCTTTACGGAGTACTCAGAACCACTGGGCAGATTCAAGCTGACTAGCCATTCTCCTACTTTCTACCTAGGTAGCATGTTTTATAGATTTCTTTAGCTCAAAAGCATGCCAACGTTCACGATTTTGTAACCAAAATCCCAACAACGAAGAGGTGGTTGAGCCTTAGCTAATCAGCTTCCAGTCTTTTGTTAGCCATATCTCTATGACCATGACTCGTTTTGTCACTGAAACTTATGGAAAGCGAATGCCAAAAGCAGACCTTTCAGCTAGGAACGTCCTAAAGTAATAAAGATGGCGAGGTTCCTTATAACCAAACGCCGCAATCCGTCAACTGTGTGGATTCGGTTGGGACAGGGCCTTATCTTTAAGCGACCACTAGTTATCTTTACGCGATGATTAGGTAGATTAGTAACCTCCTGCCGACCACGAAGCTTCCCAAGGTTATTCTCTATGACGATGCTGCCCTTCTTGCCAAACGCCACAGAGCTGCCTTCCAACTTGTTGCATTTTATGATCGTGGACAAGCAAAAATCCCCAAAGAGCCGTAATGAGGTAACGCAACGCTATTGTACAGAGTACGGCCACTGGCTTTTTCGTAAAAAACCATGGAGAATACGACTCAAATCGCGCAACACGCAATGAAAAAACTGCGATAATACTTCGGTCGGTAATGATCACACAATGCCGGCATTTTCCAATTCTTCTAACCACAACCATGGTTATGTAACTGCTTTTCTTACTACAAGAGAAAGAATAAGTACATACCTGAATATGGTTTCGGTGTTATATTTTTTTTTAGCTTTGTGGTTTCTACTTTGGACATATCTCGTAGCGAATTACAGTGGTGCACCTTAGCCATACGAGGATTTTTAGGACCCTTCGAGTTGTAGTTGACGAATCCTTGGATATAGTGACCCTAATTCCTCATGAAAATCGCGTATATAAGATAGGGACCTCAGGAGATAGTCCCATCGGAAAATGTTTAGATAAAGGATAACCTTCATGGAAGAAGCTCATTTTCTCCCTTTATATACAAATTACAAGAGAAAGCCACCTCGGACATTAATCACGATGGTCAGTCCGCCTCGAAAACAGAGCATTGACAACAACTGACTGCCGCAGTCTCTTACCCTACAGCTAAAGCCCCGGGAAGCTGCACAGGCCGCCTTGAAATGTCTACAAGCTTGGTGGCTAGGGTCATTGGAATTTGAGGGCAAATTGGCCAGAAAAGGTCTCCACCCGGATCTCAGAGTGCTTATGTGCACGTGCCAATCGCTCCGAACAAATAGGTTCTGCCTCAGAGCCATAGACGACCTAGCCAGCAATCGTTCATTGGAAGAACATGTGAAACGTGTCGCAGACGAACTATCCCCAGATGCCCTTTTCAAGCTTTCACTTATTACGTGTCACTTCATCAAGAGGGGATATTCTTGCCCAATTACCCAAGGACTGCTCCAATTCTTTGCCGAGCCTGAGGATAAGTTTCAAGTTGTTTGTCAGGATATTTATCATGGATATACTGCGGGAGATAGTCAGCCATCATTGACAGAGTTTGAGCATGCGCTGGAAGAACTTCTGGGCTTTATTGAATTCCAGCTGATTAGAGGAGGATGGAGATTAGTTTACCCAGCCTAGTTGCAACGTTAAAGTGTGTGAAAAGGGTAGAGAACAAGGTGAGTTTCAATGATTTTGTTTTATTCAAGCACAAAATTGATTCGCGTTTTACCGGAGGGCTTCGTCATTGCAAGCGTAATATCCTTATCCTACGGGCCTAAAGTTTTACCTGAGACATAGACCCCCGGCCGGGGACTGCACGTTCCACAATCGGCAGGTAACTTCACGGCCGTAGCTCACATATATCGAGGCCGTTTTAGGCAATGCACTGCACCTAATGAAATACTGTGACCAAGACCTGAGGGGAGCAATCCAAGCAGGTACTGAGAAGGAAATCCTCCGGGAAAATATTATCATACACAATGGAAAGCAAGGAACAAACTAGGGCTTAGCATCAAGGGTAAATCTCGGTTGAAGAGAAGTTCAACTCTGCAAGAGGTATCATTGGGCACCGTGTTCTACTTCGACTCTCCTGAGGGCCGAGGCAGCAAGATGGGCCTTGGTAAAATGGCCAGAATTGCACTCTCAGTTCTATAGCAGTATCTCCAAATTTCAAAACAACAGTCTCATGCTTACTCTTTTTTAATTAGCCAAGGTCAATTCCCAGTGTGCCAACCTGAGTAAGCCTTGGCTGAAAATAACGCATGAAAGATAGACGAAAAACATTTCGTATTTAGATAAGATAGCACTCACTTTGGCCGAGATCACCTGAGTACATTAAACTTTCTTCCCTCGCAATAGCTCGCAGATTCCAGGAAATATGCAGCTGATTGTCAGAGAGTGCGGCCATCAGCACCGACTGAAGGTGAAGTTCGTCCATGATGGACAAACATTGTTCCTCACTTTCTGTTCTAGTCTCGCGTTCAAAGTCTGTATCACATGGATACTTCTGCACTTGCAGAATCTCCGCCTGGGCGAGCGTGAAACAATCAGGGAGGGAGCCTGGAAAACCCAGAGTGTGGGCAAAAAGTGTTTTCCTTCGATTCAGATGAAGGATTTTAGGAAGCGACAGAAAATACCGAGCTAACTCACTGGTAACAGGCACAGGGTGTATACGAAGAATGTAGGGTGAGTGATATTGGCCATCATATGCTTACTGCACTTACTTGTTACTCAACTCGCTTGTGCCATTAGAAAGTATAAGTATGAAACACAATGGAATACCACGTTTCACAGCTGCTCCCGAAAAGCACAACTTTAAACTGGCCCGAGTATCTCAAGTTCATAGTAACCTCTTCAGATCCATACCACGATTATGCTAAATAGACTCAAGCCATCGCCACAAACTCAATGCAGCCCTGTAGCCACTTCTGATGCATCGACCTTGGTCCTTGCGAATTTTCTTGCCGATATCTTCTTTTGGAACAAAAGGTCAATATCTGTGACTGTTCTGTCCTTGGTCTCTGGCAGAATGAAATATGTAATCAGAATCCCGCATACAGAAGAGACTCCCCAGAAAAATCCCGACTTGGCACCCCATCCCCACGCAGTAGGGTTGATTTGATATGATGTCAGAACGCTAGCAGCGATGTTGATCACCGTATAGACAGCGCGGCCGATTGGAACTGACTTGCTTCGGAGTAAAGTTGACGGAATCTCTGGAACAAGCGCAAAGATAATGGGTATCATGCAAACGTAACAAACGAAGCCATTGATCACGAGGAGAGAAGCAATTCCCCACGAGAAATCACTGTTGCTGTTGTGAACACCCAGCCCGCCAATAACGAAGTAAATAGCAGTATTCACGTAAAGGCCCCAGAGAAAGAGCGTTCGCCGCCCAATGTAAGGCATTAGAAACCACTTCAGAAGAACCTGTCGTCAGCGTGGAAGCTTGTGAGAATAAGCATGACCAAAAAGAACGTACCGAAAGTACCGTCCCCACAAAACTTAGTACATAAGTTATGATGGACATGTTGAACGCCTGCTCTGTAGGTAGACCAGCTTGCTCAAAAAAGTAGGTCGCATATGCCCGAAGGGTTGTACCGCCAATGATCTGCATGCAGAACAGGAAAACAACGAGCATTGTGCGCCGAAAATCAGTGCCCTTGAAGCAAGCAATATAACTGGTGCTAGAATTTATTCGGCGTTCATGCTCTGTTGTTGCCACCATTAGAGCCACAGTCTTATCGATATGCGAATCGCTGGCGTATTCTCCAGATGTCAAGCGCCTGAGGGCCTTCTTTGCATCCTCAATGCGATTCTGTCGGATAAGCCACCAAGGGGACTCTGGAGCAAGCAGCACAGCAACCAAGATGGGAATCGGCCAGAACCACCTATCGGAATGTGAGAAAGGGAAACCTTTGGAAGTATGGCCAAGTACTTACTGAATGGCGAAGGGAATACGGTATGCCCAGGGGGCCTTCATATGAAGAACACCCCGAATTACGCAAGTAACAAGGATCTGCCCAATAACCTAAGGTGCGTTAGTCAGTCCAAAAACAGACGAATGTATCAATAACTTACCCACATCTGGCTGACGTAGCTTGTCAAGAAGGCTCGAAGAGATGTCGGTGCGACCTCTGCGGCGTAGACGCAAGTAATGGTTTGAAAAACCGCAAGTGGTATACCTGTGTGATGAATAAGAAACCATGGTAATATCATGAACAGTTATAACCAATAGACCAACCTAGCAAGATTTGTCCGACCTGAAGCAAGACTAGACTGTTTGCGAAAAACTGGATGAAAATAAAGCAAAATGTGAGGAACAAGGTAAACATGATGGTTTTACGAAAACCGAACTTATCTGTCAGATGCCCGGCCAAGTAAAGGCCTAACAAGCATCCGACAGATGAACCGTTGTTCAGTCCTGATTGCCAAGGGGCAGTAATCTGGTAGCTGCCGTTCTGTTGCAGTTCGCCATAGGCTTTTTGAAAGGCTGGCTGTGCGAAGAGGGAGCTGATGACGTGATAATCATACCCATCCATGATTGAGGCAGCTGATACAATCATACTCCACGCGACGGCCTTGGGATAGAGCTTCATGGCTTGAAGAATGCTTAGCTCACGATCCGTCGTGTTCGCCTCCTGGGCATCTGCTGCGAGCTCTCTTTTTGAGAAATGAGGGCCCGCATCTTCCTTTGACATGGCTGGCGAATCCATTATGCCCATTCCGAGTAGAACTTCGCGAAGATAGCGTGAGATGAGTGGCGAAGAGTTTGGATATGATTGAATAAATAACAATCACTACCAGCCTCGAGCAATGATTTTATAGAACTTGTCCTCATAGTTTTTCCGATGTACGTGCCCACAACATTTGCGGGGTGACCCAATCACAGACAGTATACTCCCCACGAGATCTAGCTGACTTGTCCGAAAGCGGCAGAGTGCGAATTTATGGGGTTGATCATGCGAAAAGAAAAGCAAAGGAAGAGAAAAGTCTAGCTGTAACGCCTCACTCACACTTTTCCCCCCCCTTCGAGGCAACTCAACTTGAACCTTATCTCTAGCCGAAATAATCCATTATGTATCTAGACTTTCTTATCTAGAAGCGACGCCCTCGCACGGACCTTTTCCATGGCAGCGCTTCGATAACTTCATGGCGAATACAGTGATATTCGAAATCAGCTTTACCTCTGCTCTCTCTCACTCTGTTTCCCAGAGCTCCACCTGAAGCACATTATTCCAGTTTAGGCTAGACTCGGATCCGCATCGCATCTACCAATGTATTCTTGATGGGTCATAGTAAATTACGGTAATCACCAGTGGACAGCAGCTGCAATAGTTTTTTGAAGAGAAAAGGGTAATAGGAATTTAAGTAGCATGTTCGTCACAGATGTTCTATGCTGTGCCCCCTTATCCGTATCGGCAAAAACCTATCGTCCGGTTTGTAAGTAGGATATAGTCCGCCACTTAGAAATCCTTAACACACAAATTATCATCCAACCGTCCAATTATGCTATATATCGTAAAGTCCTTTTAGCCTTCCAAAAATAAAAAACTATTACTTTGATATAATGTTCATTCCCTCCACAGGCTCACAAACCGTCAGAGATGCAGATGCTTTGGGTCTAATCTAATATCATCTTTATCATGCTCCGTTGCTGAGCAGACAGACTCTGGTTTATGTTCGCATTACACCTTGCTCCTAATGTGCACACCTGTATAAAGCTTCGGGAATCCGGTGTTACCACCTATATTCTTTGATTATTCCTCGAACCCTAATATCAAGAAGGGATAATATTCTTAGTCAGTGTACAAAAGCACCACTGTTTTAAGGATATAGATATCATAAGATCAAAAAGTATTCCGTAGCCTTACAAACAGAAAAGATATTATATTATGCCTCTTTGACTATTATGCTGCTCGTGCTATCCTGTTGAATGATATACAATTCAATTTCCATTTACATACAATAATTTGGTCTTAACGCTTGTGATACATATGATCGTCCTGTCCCTCCTTGTTTGTTGGTTCATCGTGAATATCTGTTTGGTGAAGGAGAGGACTCTTTTTAATACTCGGACTTTTTCTATATATATCTTCGTTGGCATTTTCGTCAACGTTACTGGAGGCAGGGATAGAGGCATAAGGATGCGAAATGCTTTCCCGATAAGGATGGGCTCTACCCGTTTGAATAGCGCCGTTGTCAGTCTCGCGATTAGCGGTAGAAAGAGCGAAATCGCCAGAGTCAAAGTATGTCCGTTCCTGCCGATTGTTGGTTAGCGCGCGCTATAAGAAACTGTATTATTAAGTACCTTGGACTTTTGAGCCAGTAAGCCTCCACGTGGTAGCTTTCCGTACTTTTCGAGGAGACGGCTCTCGGATTTAGACAATGGCTGAGAGGAATATTAGCGTCGTTGGTTATAGGAAGGGTGGGACCTACTTCGGGATCCGGTCCTCCTGACTGCATTCTGCGAGATTTAGTCTTGTATTTTCAGATGATTTTCCAAGCCTGGGATGGGGACTGTATCTGAGTAGAGATACTCAGAATTCTCGAACGGAATATTCATGACGTTATCTGTCCTGTCGCGTGATCCAACGGTGATTAGTCAGCGATATGGGCGGGGCAATTGGAAAGCTGTACATATCCAGTCATCATTACGAGACAGGAATTTTGCTCTTCCGGAGATAAACGAAGGATGAAGATCTCTTGTCAGAGTGCTTTTCATTTGGAAATGAGTATTACAGTAATTAATGACGACATTTTGAAGGTACATTGATAGAACTCAAGTGGGTCATCCTTGACCCAATCTGGTATGGCTGGATTTTGGTGGGGCTCCGGGAAACAGTGCGAGAGAGTGTGGAGGTAAAGCTGATTTCGAATATTACTGTACATCTTGGACTCACTACCTTTCGATGAATCTTGGTGAGATTCGAGGCTGGCAATAGGGCTTGAAAACCGTTCTGGCCTCCATCTTGTGGCGATGGATTGGGGGGCTATACGGATGGGCGGCAAAACATAACCCGGAGATCTACTCTGTACGAGCCTTATTTAATTGAAATTGAATTGATACTCCGAGTCCGTACGAGCGTAAGATTAATTGGGAATCTCGGTAAAGCGGATACAGTGTAGAATCGACTCCATTTACTTCGTACTCCGCCAACGGATCGTCCTATTCATACTAACCATTCATAGCCGTTTGCGAATGAATGCGTTATACATATAATTATTGACTCTTGAGA
Source organism: Penicillium cosmopolitanum (assembly GCF_028827165.1). Classification (NCBI taxonomy): domain Eukaryota; kingdom Fungi; phylum Ascomycota; class Eurotiomycetes; order Eurotiales; family Aspergillaceae; genus Penicillium; species Penicillium cosmopolitanum. The sequence continues at coordinate 1,620,657 of NW_026622682.1, read as the reverse complement.
GATGGGGAACTCTCGCTAGCTGGCTGGCTGCGCAGTGTTGACGGGTCGATCCCATTGCAACGACGGAAAGCGACACCACAAGTCACGTATACTTAGTATGTGAGGTAGGTTGGCGCATTCCACCTTCCATTGTCGGTATCAAGGCTTAGCCAGACAAGAAAACTGACCCACCGAAATATTCCCACAGGTCAAACACTGTCCAAGTATATTGTAAATTAGTGTAGCGAATAGTCTATAATTCCATGTGACTTCATCTCCGCGTATAAAGGTCAGTTGACCTTTCCAGTGATTCTCAGTTTAAAATTACACTTGATCTCAGTAATCCGGTACCGCAATCCACCATTGAACATGTCGTGTCTTCCAGCCGGTGTTGCAAAGTCCTTAGATGAGACCAAGGCAGACTATCGACTTCTCGGAAACAGTGGTCTTCGGGTGTCGGTTCCAATCATCGGGTGTTTAAGCATTGGAAACCCAGAATAGGCAGGCTGGGTATTAGGACCTGAAAAGGCCCTTCCCCTACTTAAGGGAGCTTATGATCGTGGAGTCACTACCATTCGTTTCATCAAGGAACCCTAGTTAACTATATACCCGGACTCACCTCAAGATTGATCTACCTAGTGGGATACGGCAAACATTTACTCCAACAGCAATTCAGAGAGAGAGTTATTGCGGAAGCTATAAGGAAATATAGCCTTCCGCGGCATAGGCTAGTGTTGATGGCAAAGACCTGGAGCCGTATGGGAGAGCAACAGTTCCATACATACCCTATCCTAGACGAGCTTAGACAAACAAAAGACTATATCAACCAGTTCGGTAAGCCTAACGAACCACCCTTTTTTTCTAACAATTTATTCAATGTGTGCTGATCCCACTACAAGGACTCTCGAGATCGGCACTATTCACCGCAGTGAACGATTCTCTGGCACGTCTGGAGACAGATTATATTGACGTCTTCTGGATTCATCGCTTTGACCCGTACACGCCAATTGAAGAGACTATGCGTGCTCTTCGCGACCTAGTTACCTACGGCGGGAAATTCGGATACATTGGAGCCTCATCAATGTGGACATACCAGTTTGCGCTGATGCATTTCTGCGCCGAGAAAAACGGGTGGACCAAGTTCGTTGCAATGCAGGTAATCAAGATGTCCAAATTTGTATGGGAAACACTAATAATTTTGGACTCAGGAGCCGAGAGTTACAGGCCTTCAGGGCGGTCAGGTAAAACACCCCTATATAGTTACCTATATGCCTGCTGACCATCCTGCTCTTATCGAGCACCGTAGGCAAGAGGCCAATGAAATGTGGCCTTCGTATTTCCCCGAAGGGGCCCACGGACCGCACCGGCATTTATGTACTACAGTTTTCCCAACACAAGCCCCACATCCCCGCAAATCACAAGGCGGAATACTATAAACCTTTGTTATTGGAGATTAATAAAACGTACAAATCGTCGTGGATCTCTCGCACCTTGCAAGCATCGCCCGTTTCGATATTCGCGGTAAATCTTGAAGTCTTGAGGAATCATCACCCAAGCACTCTCTACTTTGTTGGATCAGAATGCCGTTAGCCACGCTATGGACCAAATCTACCTTGGCGGTATACGTCGAGACATTGCGCGAAATGCCGAAGGAGCTGGTATGGAATAAGCATTTGCTCCTATCAACCCTCTGCTACGCCACGGCCTCTATCCCTTTGAGTAAGTTCATTTAAGCAAGGTCTTTAACTAATTGCGGGGGATCGCGGTTGATTTCTTTCCTCAATACAGCCTGGGATCAAGGCTCATCCTCCGTGATTCCAATTTTGCCTGGCTTCCAGGACCAATTCGGTTTCAGCAACCATGATGCCGGCGAATTGCGTTACTTTGTATCAATCGTCTTCGCTGGCGCTGGAGTAGGTGCATTGCTGTCCGTTTTCATCAATGATCGTCTCGGGCGGCTCTGGGCATGGCGCTTGTATGCTACGATTTGGATTGTTGGACAGCTAATCATGTGTTTGACCCCCACGGTTAGTGGCCTATGGGCAGCGCGAATTATCTGTGGGCTGGGCATCGGGCCGCTGACTGTCATTGGAACCATGTCTATTGTGGAGATCGCCCCGACGGAGATTCGTGGACTCCTCGCTGTCTGGTTCAGTGTTCTGATGAATATATCATCCATATGCGCCATCTTCGCTGTTTTAGGTTCGTACATTCACATACCCACCAGCCGGATGCAATACCAGGTTGTATGGTTCTCGCCGTGCATTTTCTTTGCACTCATAATTGGCGCGAGCTTCTTTCTTTGTGAGTCTCCTCGCTGGCTTTGGATGGTTGGGCGTCGCGATGAAGCTGTACACACATTGGTCAAGTTGCGAGGTCTGCCAGCTAGCCATCCTCGGGTCGAATTTGAACTCAATGAGATCCAAAAGGCCATCGAAAAGGACATGGGACACTATGAAGCGACTTCTTCAAGGCTTTATGGCAACTTCAAGGAGACTTTCACCGTTCGATCCAACCTGCGCCGTCTTCAGCAGGTCTTGTTGTGCTACGCCCTTGCTCAGCTGTCAGGCGCGAACTCGATTACATCTTACTTTATTCCCATCCTCAATCTGCTAGGAGAGGCAGGGGATACGACCCATAGCCTATTCTTATCTGGAATGTACAGCACGTCGAAATTGTTTTTTACATTGATCGCTTCTTTCCTCCTGATTGATATCCTGGGGAGAAGACGTTCGCTCCTGCTGGGTTCTGCTTTGCAGATGGTGTCGGATATATACCTGGGTGTGTATATCAAATATGAACAGGCTGGCAAGGCAAATGGAAGTTCGTCCCGGGCAGCCATTGCCATCCTCTTCGTCCATGCATTTGGGTATGCAATTGGTAAGACCATCACTTAGCTTTGAATGACCAACCACGCTCTCCCATATCTTGCCGCTAACTACCACCCGTAGGCCTTTTTGTTTTACCGTATGTCTTTGGCGGAGAGGTATGGCCGAATCACATTCGATCTTTTGGTGGAGCTATCACTCAATGTTTCCACTGTACGAGCATATATGTTGATTAGATATTCCTCTCTTGACGTTTTGACTGATTGATCTTTGCAGGGTTGTTCTTTTTTGCCATGAATTTCGCGCTTCCGTCGCTTCTAGCGACAACAAATAATTGGGGCGCGTTTCTATTTTTCGCTGCTTGTTGCCTCATCGCCCAGGCTTATGTATTCTTTATGGTCCCAGAGACGGCTGGACTGAGTGTCGAAGAACTTGACGCCATATTTGACAGGCCCTGGTTCCAAGCATACAAGTCTACAGGCAAAATTACCCGCATCTTGGAAGGCACCGATATGGAGAATCAAAAAGAGTGGGTCCCAGATCTAGGGTTTAGCATACGAAAGCAAAAGCTGACTGACCAGTACTTCCCAGGACAAGAAGCATCAGCCAAGACAGAGTACGGGGGACTGAAATTGACAAGCCAAGCGTGCTCCAAGCAGAACACTACAATCAGGAGATACTTAAATTCGACGAAAACTAAGATTGTAGTGTGGAGGATTGGTAGGAGATGACATATTGGTTACAATTTATACAAGTCATGTTATCACCCGAGACTTTCGTACCCTACATGAGCCGTTATGCAATCCTGGGATTTGCTTGAATGTACCATCATATTATGTTTGTGGAGACAAACACCCCGGGCTGTGTATATCATTAGCGGGACGCGGCCTACGAGCTTAATCTGCTCCGTAGCTGGATTTAGCTTCAGACAAGTATTTGCGGTGGGAAAAATGGAGAACAAACCCTTAATTCCATATACCGCAGAAGGCGCTTCTTTGGGAAATATCATTTACTACACGAACAGGTTGCCTTCAATATACACATCCCGATACCGTGAAAAGAAGTGGTTGGCAGGTAGAATCTTATAGAAACGAAATTCATTTGAGCGGTCCCTCTTGAAATCACTAGATAGCTACCAGTATCAAGTATTTTGCCTGCTTTCTTTTTCACTAATTATATACTGCTACGAAGGAAAAAGATCGTCCATAAACCCACTCATTAGCTGATCAATTCCGGAGGAATTTCCACTTTCCGCAACATTTTCCACCCATTGTGACAGGTCTTTTGGGCAATATTCTTCCCATGAAAGATGAGAGGGTTGCGCAGTGATATCGCCCTGCTGACTATTTGCGATCATAGTCATAGTGCTGCTTGCAAGCGCCTCGAAAATGTCACGGTAAGGAGCAGCATCAGCCCATCTCTCTGCTAAAACCACTAGGACCATTGTACAATCAATACAGGTACTACTGATCTGGTCGTGTCGTGATAATCTGCGTGCCTCTGGTGACATCCAAAGACAATAAAGGTAGGTCAAGCCGGCTAGAAACAAATTGTGCAGTGCACCCCAGGTACAAGTAGTAGGCTTCCCAATAAACTGGCGGCGATAGCTGTGGCAAATGTCCTTAGCGGCAAATAAACACCGACTGAAGACGGCCTCGACTGCTTTCCCTCTTTCATTTTGGTTCGTTATTTGAACACGAAATAGATGCAAAATTACCAGGTTATAGTTGGCCTGGTACCAATCCGGGGTCGTAAAGAAAGAAAGCGTGCCGCTTTCGGGAGGGGGCATAGGAGGTGGAATAGACGCCTTCCAGTTTTCAAGACGGTCTAAAAGTTCTTGGACACGAGCACCGCAAATTTCAGGATCACTGAGAGTAGTGTCGGCATAGATTTGGGTCTGAATGCAGCCTAGAAGTGATCGGTTGCGAAAAGCATGAATTCCATAGGTCATTATCGTAGGTGTATCGGTCAAAGATCTTCGTGTTGAACCGTTGACTTCGGTCTCTGTAAGATAAGCATCCGAGATATCTAGAGGAAACTATCGACTTTTAGATATCACACCAAAATTGTTACCAACAATAGTTTTACCTACCTCTGCGTCAATTTCCTGAAAACGGAGACTCAGCGGTCGCCCTAACATGACGGCAGCTGAGCATTCCATCGCATATGCACTCCAAAAGGTGCGCTTTTGCAATTCTTTTTGGAGTGAAGAAGCTGACAATCCCAGTTGCTTGGAATTGCGGTGATACCCGAGATTCACGCACTGGCATACGGCCTGAGTAGCGAGCTTCCTGTGCCATGTGAGTCGCCGCCTATGTTTATGCTCGAAGTTATTCTTACCAATGGGAAGTCCCTCGAGATGATCTAAGAGAGTAGGCAGCGCAGCAAAGCAATGCCTGTATAGATTCCAAGGTATCATGGCAAAGAATATCGTCGATATAGAGTAAGGCAGAAGCATATAGTTCCTCCGGTGCATATCCAGGAGTCGGTAATAGTAAGGCACCGATCGCATATACCTAAAAGGCTTAACACAATAGTTTGGTCTAAAAATCGAAAAAAGTACAAACCATGTTCATGAAAAAAAGTGGGCCTGGCTGATATTGAAGAGTCAGCACCGCGATAGGATCTTTTAACGCGTGATCCCACATCCTGAAGGTCGGTTCATGCAGGAATGGATACTGCGGGTGTATGTTCTGGAAATACCCGTTGCTGAGTCTAACGGCCACGGGGTAATCTGGGAGTTGGCATGGCCCTGGCGCTTCCAGATCGTGGTGGTTTTGATCGATAAGTTCGAAAGGTACGGCTGAAACTGGTTGGCGGAGAGCAGTGCCAATGAAGCGCGAGAAAGCAAATGTGGATGATGGGCCAAGAAAGCAGGGCTCTGATCCAGCTGCTTTCAAACTTAGAGCTCCAATGGCGCTAGATATGTGTATGTGCTTGTCGTCCTCGGTAGGAGCGCTAGGTGGGCTGCTCGGCGGGGGTGAATTATCAGCGTCCGGACGGAGCAATCCTCGTAGCCTGCTTTCTAGAAATTCAACACGTTCTTCCAATATTGTGGTATAGTTTCGTGGCTGCTGTCGCCTTGTAACGGGGTCCTCGACGAGACAAACTATATATTGCTTAACCAGGCTGTTTTCAGACCAGCCTTCCTTTCAGATACCTACCTAATCTGTTTCGCTGACAGCTGGAGCATGCTGGAATTTGACCGTCACACTGTGTCAAGAAGTTAGTTAGACTTCTACCAGCGATTAGAGATTGGACATTCTCTGAGCTTCCTCTCCTTGCAGCTCACACAAGCTACCATAGTTCTGATTCCGGTGCGCACCCGATGCGAGGCACCCCTTGCTAATCGACCTTGTAAAGGATCAGGCATCTTTGAGCTTGGGTGTAGATCGGTCCGAGATTCCAAGACTGAATGGTCTGTCAACTAATGATCTAGCGCCCCGCCTTTTATGTAGTGTGGGCGACGGTACGGAGTACGGAGGACTAGAAAGAACTTGATCGCTCGCCCCCTCATCGAACCAAGGCATCGGTTACTAGTGTGGTATAGCCCAGTAACTATATGTAGTCTGAGTCGGCAAATCAGACCTGCCCAGGTGGCTGACCCAATCCTGAATTCCAAATCAAGATTGGGTCTCGGGAAGGTTCCCGAGGTCATTTCGAAGACTCAACGATTGGCTCTCGGTGGCCTATCTGTGACCTTGAACTCTCCAGGGCTTGGAGCCTTGGAGTAGCGGCCCCTCATGAGGTCGCAAGGTCCGTCACACAGTAGTAACTAGTAGTACTAGTATATTACCAGAAATACGCTTCCATCGAGCGATGCTGAAATAATATATATCCATGGTTATCTTATCAACATTATCACACCCTAAAATATTCGTCGACCTGTTAGTACTAGTAGTAAAAATATTTAGTATGAAATATTAGACTCTAAGATAACTTAAGACGATTCTCTCAGCACTCAGCGCTGAAATATGAGGTTATGGAATATTGTATTTAGTATAGTGTCTTGGGGCGACCAGCCTGGGCCACGAATTATGTTCGATAGTTTATTTGGCGATATGGAAAACCAGAACGACACCAGACCCCAGGTGAACAGCCCCATTAAATACACTGAAAGCGGTATAATAATCTATCAGCCGAGAGCGAACGGGTGGCTCTCAGCAGGAAATACCTATGTAGCTAGTACTAACCGTCACCTACCCTCCCCGCTTACATATCCCTAGTTCCATCTCAGCTTCCTTCTCCCTCCTCAAGCTACTACTTTGGTTCGAACCGCTACTAATTCATTATATCCTATGCTACGCCTTGCGTTGATCTGTGAGTATCTGGGCATCCTGACATGAATAGTCATTTGTAACGTCGGATCGGGGCCCACGGTTTTTAATTACCATGAGTCCCGGAAGAATACGAGGAGCTAATCAGGAGTCGTGCTTCATAACCACGTATTGATGTGGGGTCGGCAACTCCCGAATATTTTGCATGTTCAAGTTCTTTAGTTAATCGGTCCATCATTGTAAAGGAGGGAGAGCTGACTAGTTCCCACCCAGCTATGACATCCGGAATAAACAAAATGGTGGCCTCTACGGCTCTGCTCGCGATGCCAGGGGAGCGGTGAAGATTGGTTACTGATACGCAAAACAAGTGCATTAAGATTGTTAGATTTGCATAGGAAACAGCACATGGGAATATCCTATAAAATAAATGTAGGCCGACTAGACCAGATCTAGAGAATTCATAATTGCATAGCATGGCACACCGCCTCCCACCAACAGAACAGGCGGACTTATTTCAAGCCCTGAAGTTTTCAAACGGACTCGATCATGAAATATTTGCGATTTCTTTTTCTGTTTTTAGGAAAGAAAATGAAATAAAGCAATGCATCACCAACCCGACCATTTAGGAAATGTAGCTTCCCAAGACAGTCTTGGCCTGGTCATCCAGACGGGAGCCTGCCATCTGCGAAACACGTCCATTGTGCTTCTTATCTGCCTCCTTCAGGTAAGTACCGACCCAAGCCTTGAGGTCCGCACCGGTCTGGGGCCAGGGGTCCTTAGGCGAGGTGCGGATCGTGTTCAGGGGAGTGAAACCAACACCGAACGACATCTGATCAATGTCTACCTCAGCGTTGACATCGTCCTTGTGAGTGACGTCGGGAGGAAGTTCGAGGAGCTTCAGCAGTGTGTTGACGGTGAAACCCCAGCCCTTCTGCGAGTATTTTGTGGCGAAGGCTTCCGAGTCGGCAACGATTTTGGTGAGGGAGAGCACAGCTGTCTTGCGGTCCAAGGGCCGGGCGAGCTTCTGAGTATCTTGAAGAATCACGTTGAGATATACGGGGGTGAAGAGGCTGGAGTGGTTTTATTAGCACTGTGGGGTTGAAAAAAAGGAGGGTGGAGAGTCAACTCACCCCGGCTGCACCTGCTCGGTGACCTGCATGATAAAGTCGGGGTTATAGCCCTTGTCATCATGGGCCGTTACGAAGTGGTAGAAACGGACGAAGCGGACGGACAGAGTCTCGGTCTTGGAGTTTTGCAGACGCTGCATGATGATCTGCATGATGGAGACGAAGTACTGTTGCAAGGCGGTTCTAATTCGGGCCATCAGTTGAAAATTCTCATGGATATGTTATGGAGCAGCGACTTACGGTGGGAAGCTTGCAACAACTGTCTCCAGAAGATCGAAGGCATAACCCTCGTTGGCCTTGGTGGAGACCAGCTTCTGGAAGATACCGAGAATGGGCTCGATCTGGTTTTGCTGGGCAATATAATCAGAGCCACGGGGGATGATGGAGGCCAGAAGGCGAACAAGCGCAGGAATGTTTCCCTTCGAGTCCCACATGACGGGCATCAGGATGGGCCCAATCAGTTCTTGGTAGTAAGAGGGGAGTGTGGCGGAGGAGTTAGCCTCTAGGAGCGCGGCGAAGAGCTGGAAGACGTAGGGCATGAACTCTGTAGAGATGGATTAGTATGGTCGCCTGAGTGTGATTTGGGAGACTTTAGCCTACCTTGCACATCACCCTGCAGAATGCCGGCGAATGGAGCATAGAAAGCCTGCTCAAGCTTAGCAGGGTCGGCGGGAGCGGCATTCCTGTCGTGTATTAGCAAGTTGGCCGTGTACGAAGCAGAGGACCTGGATTCTTACCGGATGAATGCACCCATAGCCTCAAAGAAGTAGTAGTAGAACCGCGGGTTACTGGGGTTTCCGCTGATGATCTGAGTGATGGTAATGAAGCGCTGCAGCACAACATCGGTGAAAGAAACCACGCCTTCGCGGATGACAACCAAAACACGCATCACGCATCGCATCAGGAACTCATTCTCTTGCACCTTCTCAGGAGCAGGGTCCTTCTGGATCAATGTGAAAATGTGCTCGAGGAGGTCCTTGGCCAAAGGTGTGATCTCAGTAGGAGGGATGATCGGTTGGCCTTGGCCATCGCTGAGGAAGAGAGCCCGCTCCACAGCAATGGCAGCGTAGGTGTAGACCACATAGTTGGAAGAGGCCAAGTGCTTGACAAGCACAGGAAGCACACCTTGCCATTGTTCCTTTGTGATGATGCTGCGGAAAGTGTATAGATACTTGATGGCATCAACCTTGAGAATGGGGTGAATTCCATCATCGGCAATAAGGTCTGCAGCAAGGTGTTGCTGGAAGAAATCAGTGATGCTGACGAGGCTGTTGGTTGCGGTGACACCGTGGCTGGAGGTTGCCACGCCCTTGGCTGCGATAGCAGAGAAGAGGTAGGTCGCGGTATCCTTAGCCTTCCAGTTCGACGCAGGGTCCTTGGCGTACTCGGCCAGGTAGTGCTCGGAGTACTTGAGAACGACCTTGGTCACAGACTCCTCGAACTTCTCGGCCAGACGGCGCAGGAAGTCAGTCGCAGCTCGGCGTCTAGTCTCACTATCAGATCCCTCCAAGTCCCGTCGGATGAACTCGATAGGCTCATCTTCGAAGAGCTCCTCGTCGGATTCGCGCAGGCTAACGTTGGGCAAAATAACCTTCTCGATAATCTGGCTCAGTGTCTCCTCGGCCTGGAAAGAAGCCGCATGCTCAGGCATGCTGGCAACCGAGGTCAAGAAATGCAAAGCTCTGCTAACAAGAATGTCGTACTTGGTATCTTGGCCGATAGTGGTCAAGAAGCCCCACGAGCTCTGGATGAACTGCCCAACGTGAGGGCCGAAGGCATCCAAGAATTTCTGGACATACAAGGTCAGAACCTCGAAGATACCCGCACGCACGTATTCCAACAGACCAGCCTCCGAATCGTCATCTGTGTGCAGCAGTTGGTTGTCATATGTAAGGTACTTGAGCAAAATTGTCGCGATGCCGGAAATATTGTCTTCAAACATGGGAGGAAGGTCATGGCAGGATAGATCGTAGAAGAGCTTGATCATCAAGTTGAGTTGGGTGAAGGCTTGTGTCAGGTTCTCCTTGTTGGTCTTATTCTGTTCAATGTAGTTATCAATGGACTAATGGAGAGAAGCTTAAGTTAGCACAAATACTCAATCGATGGTCGCTGTATCGGATAGAGCACTGAAAACCTACCTCGAGGAGAGAAAGGAACGGTGTGCCGAACTTCTCCAGAACATGGTTGATCTCCACATACAAGTCGTTGGACTGGAAAAGTGGGCGCCACCGCTTGAAGATGGAGTGTGCAACCTGCAGAACACCAATGTTGACAGTAGGGTCGGTGGGAGACAACTTGGAAACGAGGTCCTAGACAAAAAACAAAACAACCTCATTAGCTTAGTTCAGACCAGCGCAGCGCAGCCCATGGAACAGACGCCGCAAGCAGTAATATTCACTCACATCCACAAGGGTATCCCATCGCTCCCAGAAATCACTGTCGGCGATCACACTGACGGCCTCACCAAGCTGAGACTGGATTCCCGAAGGCACGGAAATCATCAAAGTGATCAGCTCACGCTTGATGGTCGTGACCTCAGCCTCTGGAAGCTTGTAGTTTCCATCTTCATTGATCCACTCGCGCTTGATAAAGTTCTTGAAGCAAAGGGCGCTGGCAAGACGAATATTGTAGGGATGGGAAGCGGAGGCGGTGATCTGGAGGAGTTGTAGCGAAAAGTTCGGCTTCTGTTCTTCCTGACGAAGGGCCTGCTCGGCTAGAATCGATTGAAAACAGGCAGTCGGTCAGTCACAGTTTTAGTATCTTCGTATGATTGCATCCGCTCACCTTCCTTGTTCCGTCGAGGGTCCAAGCTTGCCTCCAACAAAGCTCCAAGCGCATCCGCCATTTTCACCGAACGTGGGGTATCAACAAAAAGAAGAAAAGGGAGTAAGTAGGCAAGAGAAATGGAAGAAGGGAGATGAATTGAGGTTCAATGTGTAGAGAAGAATATGTGGAATCGGGAGAGAAGACTCTTCCAGATGAGGGGTGTGGGAGAAGGTGGGATTGCAAGACAAAAAGTGAGTCCCGGAAATACAAAGAGCTCACCACCGGGCAACCATAACAAATAGAGGGCTCCGATAATCGAGCGGACAGCCCACTTACGCTAGTCCGGATTAGGTAATATTAGTGCCTGGTTTCTAAGGTGTCAATAACTAACTAACTAGGTTAGTTAGGTCTGCGAGTGCGGTTACATTTTTTATATCTACAGAGCCAAAGTGGTATAATGTAATTGTATATTGTATGTGTTAATCAAATACATGCACATCATGCATTCAATTCCCCTGTCTAAGATATTTTTTATGGTTCGTACGCCTTGTGCCGTTCATGCCAGAAATGAGAAAAAAAAAGCAAGGTACCAAAGTGGGCAAGAAAAAGAAGAAGAAAACTGCCGTTACACCATAAAGCCATGAGCGAAAGATTAGATGACAATGTTGCCAACGCCATTGGTAAGCTTATCCGCCTCGGTGACCTGGGAAGCTTTCATGACCTCGTCGAAAACGCCCGCAGCGGTGGAAACGAAACCTAGGAAGGGCTTGCTAGGTGCCAGAACACGAGACAGGTACTCGGGGTGGAACTGAACACCAACGAACCAAGGGTGGTCCTCCAGCTCGACAATCTCCATACGCTCGCCTTGGTCGTCCTTGCCGATGAAGTGGAGACCGGCAGACTGAAGGCGGTCGATGTACTCGGGGTTAATCTCGTAGCGGTGACGGTGACGTTCATCCACTGAGGTGCGGTCAATGCCGTAGAGAGCACGGAGTTTAGACCACTCAGACTTCTCCTGGAAGATTGTGGGGCGAGAACCCAGACGCATGGTACCACCCAGGTTGACCTTGTCGATCTCAGGCATGTAAATAACGATGGGGTGGCTAGTGCCGTCATCCAACTCAATCGAGTTGGCTCCCTCAAACTGGCAGACATGACGAGCGTACTCGATGACCGCGATTTGCATGCCAAGGCAGATTCCCAGATACGGGACCTTCTTAGTACGCGCCCACTCAGCGGCGAGAATCATTCCCTCGGTACCACGAGTACCAAAGCCACCAGGAACCAGGATACCGTCGGCAGTGGTAACGTCGTGCCAAGCCTTGTGGTACTCTTGGGGGTGGGTGTCCCGGCAAGTGTGCTCCAGGTGCGAAGCATCAACCCAGATGATGTTAAGCTTTCTGCGAGCCGCCATGGATGCATGCTCTAGGGACTTGATGACGGAAAGGTAGGCATCGTGAAGACTGACATACTTGCCGACCAGGGCAATGTTGACAGTCTCGAATGTGTGCTCCTGCGCAGTAGTAAGAACCTTCCACTTCTTCCAAGTGGCCTGACCCTTAACATATAGCTCCTGTGGGATCTTGACAGTTTGCTGAAGCTTGAGAATATCGCCAAGAACGCGCAGGTAGCCCTGTTGCTCAAGGAGGAGAGGTACATGGTAAGTGGAGCTGACGTTGTGAACGCCAATGACATGCTCTGAGGATTCAACCTGACAGAACATGGCGATCTTTTCGATGGTGGCGCGATCCAGAGGCTTCTCACAACGGCAAGCAATGAGATCGGGGCTCAGACCAGCAGAGCGCGCGTCACGAATAGCCTGTTGGGTAGGCTTGGTCTTGAGCTCACTGCCAATGACAGGAACGAGACTGACGTGAATCTGGAGGAAGTTGTCCTTGCCAGCACGACGACGCAGCTGACGCAGAGCCTCAACGAAGGGAGCACTTTCAATGTCACCGAGGGTACCACCCAGCTCGATGACACAGACATCTGGCTGCTCGTTGGTGCCGTCCGCAGGAGTCCTGGCGACACGCTCAATCCAGTCCTGGATAGCATCGGTCAGGTGAGGAACAATTTGGACCGTACGGCCCAGGTAGTCTCCCCGACGCTCTTTCTCAATCACGTGCTTATAGACTTTGCCGGTGGTGATGTTGTTATCCCTTCCGAGGGTGACGCCCAGGTAACGTTCATAGTTACCCAGATCAAGATCAGCCTCTCCACCATCGTTGAGCACGAAAACCTCTCCGTGCTCGGTGGGGGCCATAGTTCCCGCATCGACATTCATGTAGGGATCGATCTTGATAGAGGTGACGCGGGCACCCATGGTCTTGAGCAGCAGACCCGTACTCGAGGCTGTGAGGTGTTAAAACAAGAGCAAATCATTTGTTTCCTGGTGGAGTAATACCGATAACGCCCTTTCCGATGCCGCTGATGACACCTATAATGAATATTTGTTAGCAATTGAACTTTGTTGAGGGGTTGACCGAAGCCTTGAAAAAAAAAAAAAAAGCAAAGCAAAAAGAAGAAAAAAAAACTTACCTCCCGAAACCAGAACGTACTTCATGGTGAAGAGATTGAAGACAAATATCAGTGAAAGAGAAAGACAAAAAAGAGTGAATCACTGAGAAATTGAGACCCCGATAGAAGAAATGTAAATGTAGGGTGCCTGTCTCAGCTACTGCCGAGGGGGAAGAAGGTCAAAAACCCGCGGCAGGCGTCGACCGCGAAACTCTTCGGCCCTGACCGCCCCCCACTTCTGAAGTTTTTCTGCCTCGACCCACATGACGCCCTCTCCAGTCACCTGACTTGGACACCTCATGTCCGCCAACGAGTTGGTCCCTGCAAGACCCCATGCTTCTTTAACGCTTCGTGTCTGTGATCCCACCACTCGTTCCGTCAGGCCATCGACCGCTCCGAATTGCTATATATTCATTCCTCGCTTCCACCCGAGCTTCGATATACCACCTTACCCCATTGTTGATCCACAGGGGTCCCCGCTTGAATATCGTTTCCTGAACCGTACTTTTGTCACAACTCGCGGGGCATCGTATCTGGCTCTGAATGTACTGTGAACTTGCATAGGAGCTGCCCTTGTGGTAATTAGCTCTGGCTAGCTTATTGTATCCAGGTAAGAAGTCTCAAGGCGATTGCGAAATGACGAGGTTCCACCCGACCTGAGCTCTCCTGATCGTTCTTTCCCCGGGCTTGGGGGTTGTATTATACCAATACCAATATCAGCACATAGACTGACTTGTCTGGGTACTACGAACAGGAAAGGAACATATATTACTTCTCTCATTACTCGAATCAGAGTCCCAAACTGCCGGCGATTAGGCGGATGTCTTCCGACGATGTTCCACCCGCACCACAACACAAACCCTCCTCCACAAGCTTCGCGGATGTTTTCAAGACACTAGGCGTTGGTCGCCCAAAATCACACTCTCCAGTATCTTTCCAGGAAAGTAGCAGTGACTCTTTGTCTCACACAACTGAAAGCCGGGGATCGCACCGCCACATTCTCGGAATCGACCAAATGCACCGCGCAAGTATCGTCTCAAGCTCTTCGGACGCCCCGAGCGGTGGCCCGGACTTTGAGGCAGCGGTGCGGAATCTGTCACAGAAACAGAGCTTGTCTCAGGCGATTGATGAAGCAGATAATGTATCGAAAAACCTTCCGTGGTTCAGTCCCGAACAGTCCATTGTTCTCTGGGAGGTAGCTGAACACCTCCTACATCATGAAGACTCCATGGATGCTCAAAGGAGCGGGGCCAAATTACTGCAGGCAATATCCGCCAGGCAGGATCTAACACCAACTGCTAGGCGAATCATTTTCGAGGCAATCTCTTGCCCAACGGAACCGGAACTGATTCCCTCACGAGTGCAGTCATTGATCTCCTTATCGGATCACGGAAGAAAGCTTGAATTTGCCAATACTCCAATCCTTCATATTGTTTCCTCATGGATCAACTCGCTCTATGGGCTTATCGCATCAGCTCGGGCGAAAGCGAAAAAGGGGAAGGGCGTCAAAATAAACGGACTCGACCACGATGAAGCCATCCTTGCAGATCTTTTTCAATTTGCAATCGACTTGATCACGTTGCAACGCAAGCCATCTACAGAAGAGGAAATTGCAGGTCTTCTTCATGAAACCATCACCATCTGCCGAAAGACAAGCATGGCTGTCGATATCAAGAATTCGCTTGCCGTATTCGATGCAGTTGTGATGAATTCGGATGTACCTGACGCCAGTTTTCTTGATCTCCTCGAAGTCCTCTGCAGCATTCACGCCTCTGTGAAGCCACTGTCTGGCCCGACTTCCCGAACAGTACGGAGTCTTGCCAAATCCCGAAGACAGACTGAGATGGTCAACATGCTGCATACCTTTTTGAAAGATTCATGCTCCGAAGAGCAAAATCGGAACTTGACTGTCCTTCGAGGCGCAATCTTGGTTTTCTGTGATCTCGTGTGTGCATTTGGCCAGGCTGGGATGCCGCAAATTCCTTTCGATCAACTGATCGACTCACTTGCAGCTATTGCCCAGAGAAACGATGGCAAAGTTGATTCGGATATTTTGGACCTGTGTTTGAACATTCTAGAAGGGTCCTATGTTCACGAGGCGTTGGAACAAGACTGGACCAACTTCATCAACCTGGTGGTCCTTTGCTCGAGAAGGGTCTTTGAAGAACACGAGGATTCACCCGTTTCCCCAGCCAGCCCACAGCCAGGTCTTGCGAAATCTGGACACGATGAATCCAAGTCGAATATCCTCGCCAACATGATCCGAATCGCATCTGCTCTAGAAGTTCTCTGGGAACAGCTCAACGGGGATCAAAAGCAACAAGCCGTTCGTTTCCTGGCCAAAGGATATCAGCACATTGAGCCTTCTCAAGCCGAGTTAATCATCAACATGATAAGAAAGGATGCCCTTTGCCATCCTTCAGATGATCCATCATGGGCCCAGCATTGCCAAGAGCTGATTGGACGTTTTATTCAGTCTCGAACCCAGCCATCCGATATTCGTATACTGGCTCTCGATACATTGAAAGAAGCCCTTGCCGATAACGAAAGGTTGCTATTCTCAGACGAGCATGGCCTCTTAGATCTTATTCTTCAAGATTTCTCTGAAGAGAAAGACCTCTTGTTTTTGGAATCCCTGGTTTCCTTCCTCACGGAACCGGCTATCCACTCCAGCAATGACGATGTCTTCAAACGTCTCGTTGATACTATTTCCGCACCACTGAAGAACGATGCCCCGAAAGATGAGCCTCGCCAGGCTACACCCATGTATCCTTCACCTCGTCGAACCTCCGCAACATCCGGAAGCGTTCTAGAGCTTACATTGGCGAATGTGTGTGCTGTTGGCCTGGTCAAAATGATGTTGCGAGCGTTGAACCTTTCTGCTACAAAGTCTGTCATTCTTTTCGAGGCTTTGTTGCAGATAGCTCAATCCTCCGACAGGCCAACAGACTCGCGACTCACAGTGCTGAAGCTGCTATTCCGCCTGCGGTGTGATTCGGCAGGGTCTGTAACTGTTGTCTCGACGTCAGAAAACGACTTCCTGATGAATGTCTTGGGTCGCAATGTCGATGTGGGTTCCAAGTCCAGCGAAAGTCCTCCCCGAGATGTTCCTCAGCATGAAAACCTCCCGCCCTCCATTGGCAAACTCCCGGGCAAAGATCTTCCTGCGCCCAGTCTATCCAAGTCCCTCCCTGGCCGTGGCTCAATCTCTGCTGCTCGAGCATCCAAGCTCACGCCTCCGGTTTGGACATACGCCCAGCCACAAGTCTTGCCAGAACAGCCTCCTGGGGAGTCGAGTCATGTTGTCTTTGCTTATGGACAAAGTGAGGCACAGAGTCCATCGAGTGACACTTTTTCCTCGACTGGCATATTGAAAGTGAACATGTGGCTTGAAATTGTGATTTCGCTTCTCCAGCGGGAGACCGATTGGGATATTTACAGCTATGTTCTCACACATCTCGGCCCTCAACTGGGAAACAAAGACTTTTTCACCAACTCCATTCCGCAAATCAAGCTCCTACGAAGCATTCTATGCGACCAAGTCAAGAATGAAACTTACCACGAGCCCCCCTGGGCTTACTGGTTTGAAGAAAAGCGACGTGGCTGCCTGTATTTTCGATGCGCTTTGCATGCTGGTCAGCTATCATGAACATTTTGCGAAAAGCGAAGAAGATGACCTTGTCCGGGCATTCATGCTGGGAATCATCGGTTCATGGGGTGCAACATCTCGTGGTTGTATCCAGGCACTTTCTTTGTGCTGTCACGAAATTCCACTCTCTGTGACTAAATCGCTTACAATCATTCTTGACAAGATGTCGAAGGTGATCACGATGTCGAATATTGCTGTCCATATCCTGGAGTTCTTGGCCCTCCTCGCACGACTTCCTGATGTGTATGTCAATTTGCGCGAAGAAGAGATCCGCACTGTCTTCGGTATCTGCATTCGATTTCTGCAGACCTCCAGGAACAAGAACTCCGTTCCAAAGCCTCGGAATCTCCCGTTGTCCGAGCCACCGTTCCACCACCGTCGCGGCTGAGTGCTGGCTCTCGTGAAATCGCTTCCGGTGCGGCCGAGGCCATGGAATCGACCTCTCAGGATGCAATGTCAAAATATGTCATGACGCTGACTTACCATGTTATGATATTTTGGTTCTTGTCTCTGAAACTGCAGGATCGGCCAAAACACGTGAACTGGATTACCAGCCGACTTATCTTCCCCGACGAGCATGGGAAGGAGGTGGTTGAAGAACAAAGCCAAGTCTTCATTGATTTGATGCAACGAGTTGCATTCTCGGATTTGGGCGAGACAATTCCATTTGAAACTTTTCCTCCCACCCCCGAAGATGGCCCGGTATCAAAGAAGTCCTGGGTCGTGGGCATGAGTATCGTTAGTGTTGAAACAGCAGGAGTGTCCGGTTTGACCCAAATCACCAAACGACAGGCATCTGGTACAACCTACTCCGTCTACCAGCAACGGACAGCACCAGTTCTTCCGCATCAAGTGCCCCCAACTCCTGATGCCCATGTCCACCCCTCCGATGCAATGCGTACAGCTGTTCTCCCTAGTCACATCATGCTCCAGATGACGACTACTGCCTTCCCAACTCCTACCGTCATGCAGCCGATTCCCGTTCCTGAAGACGATATCACCCGACGGGCCATTGGCAGTTTCGATCGCACTGACATTGTGGATGGACATCGAATCGGTGTCGTTTATCTTGACAATCACCAGACCAAAGAAGCCGAGATTCTGGCCAACTCCGGTGGCTCTGCAGATTATGAACACTTCTTGTCTGAGCTGGGAACAAAGGTCTCCCTCCGAAATCCCAAGTTCAACACCCAGGGATTGTACGCCGATACCGATGGAGAGTCAACTTACGCATGGCGTGACCGTGTGACGGAAATTGTCTATCACGTTGCGACAATGATGCCCACTGACTTCGATCACGATCCCCAGTGCATCAACAAAAAGCGCAACATTGGAAATAACTTCGTCACCATAGTATTCAACCGGTCCAATCTCCCATTCAACTTCGATACTATCCCGTCAGAGTTCAACTTCGTCAATATTGTCATCACCCCATCCAGCCACGTTGCATATGATGAGTCTGGAGCTCCCAAGGGGGAGACGGACCCGGAGAAGCAATACTACCATGTTAGGGTCATGAGTAAACCAGGCTTCCCCGAAGTCTCTCCTGCCGCCACACCGAAGATTATCTCTGGCAAGAATCTCGCATCTTTCGTTCGGATTCTCGCTCTCAATGCGTCCGTCTTCTCCCTCGTCTGGAACCATCAAGGCGGCGAGCACATGTCCTCCTGGCGCACTCGTCTCCGCGAAATCAAGAAAGTCCGCGATCGTGCACTGGCCGCACAGGCGCAGAGTGCCGAGGCCGCCGAAGGCGCATACCCCGGCCAGCGCCGCAATACCAAGGCCAACATCTTCTCTGAGGAGTTGCCAACCCGAAGTGCACCAACTAAGACAACCTCTGAGTCCGAATGGACAGCAGCTTCTGAGGCGAACGTCCTGCAAAATCTGGATTTCTCCCGCTGGAGCCGCTAGTTGTCCCCGCATGGCAATGACAACTCGTGATGAATCGATAGAAGGACGTGATGCTTTATTCCAATCATCGATCCCTCGCCCTCCCCCCCTCTACCCTCACCCTCCTTTCTCTACAAACCATCCTTCCCCATCGACTGGATGCCAAACCTCAAACACGACATTACACACGACTTTCCTTTTCAAATGAACGACCCAAAACCCCATACGATTTCATGTACATCATCTTGCTCTTTTTGTAATGCACACAGCATTTGTGAATACCCCAATCGCCCCTAAAAGTTTTGTGCTTTTCATGCCTGTTCAGCCTTGAATCCTCGGTGTGAAGGAAACCCGCAGTCTTGGATCTACTACTTTACTTTTTTCTCCAAATAACTGGCAATGACAATGTCCTGTGTACGATGAATCAATGATTCTCTCTCCTCTTCGGTGTAAGCGTACTAGTATATTTTCTACATTTATGTACACGCAAGCTATGGCAATTATGGTAATTTTCCTAGTATCATCGACGGATAGTTTTGGACTTAAATACACGATTATTAGGGCTATCTTTATTATTAATCATTCCACTGTCAATGCCGTCCATCAGTATGACGACATGATCGTGCGACGCGAACCATCCGAGCCGCGGGGCTCGCAGGAGGACCGAGTCACATCAGCTCACCCCCACCTGCGCACCCTTTTTCTCTCTCCAACAACTATTCTCACCCCCATCAACTCGTCTAGAATTACTCATTCACAGCCACCCTCTCACAATGCCTGTCGTGGAAATTAAGAGGTGAGCATTCCACCCCGGATTGGACCGAGAACCAATACATTCCTAACAACCATACTAGCAAGACCGACTTCCTCGAGAAGATCCTCAACTCCCAGGACCTCGTTGTCCTGGACTGCTGGGCCCCATGGTGTGGCCCATGCCGCGCCATATCCCCAAAGATTGATGCATTCAGCGAGGCATACACGCAGGCAAAGTTCTACAAGGTCGATGTCGACGAAGTCCCCGACGTTGCTCAGGAGCTCGGAATCCGCGCTATGCCTACCATTGTGTATTTCAACAAGGGCGAGAAGTTCACTGAGGTTGTTGGGGCTGACCCCCGTGCCATTGAGGAGGGTGTCAAGAGTCTGATTGCTTAGTTTGGCAATCAACGTGAGACATGGCCCAGAGGCAGCGGTTTATACTCTTTATAATTGATGATTATGGACAAGGAGAGCTATTGCATGATGCTTTCTCATAAGACCAGCTATGTCCTTACGGTGCTATCCACTATATAGTCTATATTTGATAGATCTACCCCGAAGGCGCGTCTGGGTCTGGATTATTCCCCCAGTTCCGTGTCGTGATACCGCGGACAGAACCTTCCTCGCCTGTAGGCTCTAAAGCGAGTACCGTTATCTTGTTTTCCTTCTCTTTTAGATAGCATCCAGGCAAGTAGAGGGTTTGCTGAGGTCCAATCGTCCAGTAACGCCCGAGGTTCACTCCGTTCACCCAGACGACCCCCTTGGTCCAACCAGGAAGTTCAAGGAATGTATCGCCAACCTTATTCACGTCAAAAGTGCCTTCAAAGAACACTGGACCTGATGCTTTTGCGATCTTAACGTTGCTGGAAGTCGAGTCTGGCGGCGATGCCAGTGGAAGAGGGTAGATCTGCCAGTTGGACAGCACACTGTCGCCCAGGGTAACGTTCCCCACGATGCCCTTGCGCTGTTCAACAATCCGCTCTCCATAGTTGACGCGGCCCATATTTTCGACTAGAAGGTCTAGTACATCGTTCTTCTTGAGACTAACCTCAAGCGTATTTGGCGTCACATATAGACTGTCGATCACACCGATTCGCCGACCGTTCACATAAATGAGAATTCGGTCTCTGGGATAGTCTCCGACGTTGATATTGCCCTTGGTGGCAGAAGTAGCCACATGTCGATAAAGGATGAACCCGACGGCCTGGCCAATGGCCTCCATATTGATGGGAGACTTCTTTGCAACGGGGTCAGGTAAAGAATCGAACAACTTGCTGCTGGGACCGAGCTTGATATCCGGAATCTCAATCAAAGGCTCCTCGTCGATGACATCGGGGATATTATGCTCGCCAACATGTGAAGCAATAGTCTGTCGAATAGCGCGATAAATGTCGTTCGTCCGACCACTCTCGTCAATTGGGGCACCATAATCGTAGCTTGTAGTGATAGGTTCCAAAGCATCTCCCCAGTCTGCTCCGTTTTGGAATCCCCAGTTTGTTCCACCGTGTACCATATAGATGCTAAAAGAGGAATTTTGCTTCAAAATCCAATCAAGATCGGACTGAACGGTTTGGATACTTTTCCTATTCCCCGCATCCGTCTGGTGGGTGTTGTTGCTTGCCCATTGATCGAGCCAAGTCACGTAGTACTCACCATCGAGCTGCGGCCCCAAGCTGCTAGGATCAGTCACATATTTATCACGAGCAGCAAATCCAGTCTTCGGATCTCCATCAGATTCCGCCAATACTCCAGAGATCTGTCCGCCCTCGATCATAGACTCTTCACCCCCATCATTCGTGTACAGATGTACATTCTTGCCAAATGCAGCCTTGAGCATATCGCGCATTGCACCAATATAAACATGATTATCTCCGTATGAACCATATTCATTCTCAACCTGAACCATCAAGATCGGCCCTCCGTTCGTTATGAGAAGGGGTTTCAAATCCTTCGCCAGATTCTGAATGTACGACTTCGTCGCGGAGAGGAAGGGCTTATTATTCGTGCGAACGACCATGCCGGGTACTTCACTCAGCCAAAATGGGAATCCACCCCATTCATGTTCGCCACAGATATACGGTCCGGGCCGAAGAACCACATTCAACCCGTGCTCCTGTGCAGTTTTGAAATATTTCGCGATGTCATTGTTGCCGCTCGTTTCCCAAGTTCCCTGGACGGGTTCGAGCTGGTCCCAATATACATAGGAGAAGATTGTGTTTAAGCCCATAGCTCGTGCTTTTGCGAGCCGATCACTCCACAATTCGTGCGGAATTCGCTGCGGATCCATCTGGCCGCCGATTATTTGGAAGGGTTTGCCATGGAGAAGGAATGTTTCGTTGGTATAGCTGAAGGGTTCGACGTTGGCAGTCCATCCCAACGAAATGAGGCTGAAGGCGAGAAATGCCTTCTTTAAAAGCATTGTGAAAGAAATGTCGGGTTTATTTTCATGATTGCTTAAGTGGCAATGGCCGTATTGTTTTATAGTCTTGATGGCGTCCTTCGCACGGGCCCTTCGCTAATGCTTAACTGTTGCGACGTACAATGCAGATCTTTGATTATATTAGATCTTTACAACGTGAATAAATATGTTCCAGGCCTTTGGTTGGTGCATCTTATTGTGCCTGAACTCCAGCGTTACCCGACGATGTCAACCCCGCACGCGGGAAACTCAATCGTTCAATGTTACAGTGACATTTCTGAATGCAAGATATTTGAGAGCAATCAAAATCATTGTGTTCGTTGTCTAATATTGTCGGCTAAGAAGAAATACTCAAGTTGGTAAGGTCGTATCGGATAATTCTTTGTGGGGAAGCCCTGTTCATAGATTTTCTTCCGATTTATTTTCCGACAGGACCCGAACACCGTTTCTAATGTCGCAAATTGTTAGGAGAAATGTAATCCATTTGAATTGAAAGTAATATTCAAGCACAAATGTTCTTACGGCTACATAAAATACAATTGGAGTTACGAATCCATTGACAGTGTGCAAGGCTTAATGACCGATGACCATGGTTTGAACCTTCTTCTCGTTCTTGTGCTCCTTTTGCCATTTCTTCGACTTCTTGACACCAAATCCAGTGCTGAAAACATCTCGAACGGCCTCCAGAGGCATACCTTTGCATTCCGGGAAGCAAAATAGGATAAAGACCCAGCCGAAGGTGCAGATCGCCATATAAAATCCGAAGGCACCGCTGGGTGTCCAAGCCTTCATCATCGAGAGGAAGGTCGAGGAAATAATAATGTTGGTACCCCAGCAAGTAACAGTGTTCTAAAAAAAAGCCGGTTAGTATATTAAGCGATGGATAAGAGGGGTTTTAGTATAACGTACCATCATGGTTCCGATAGCGCGGACCTCGAGTGGAATAAGCTCAGTACCAATCCAAGCAATGGTGGCAACACCAGATGAGTAACAAGCAACATAGAGGATAATCATGACCAGAACCAAAGTGCCAGGCCAGCCGACAGTATCGCTCTCGACTTCGAGGGTATGGAGGTTGACAGGAATATAACGGAATGCGATGACCACAATCATCATGCAGAGCGCCATTCCGGCGACGGTGAACATCAAGATAATTCTGCGACCAAACTTGTCAACAATCACCAGGTTGACAACGGAGAAGACGAAATTCGTTGCTGAGACAGTAATTCCCACGGCAGTTGCATTTTCGAAGCCAACAATACCGAAAAGTGTCGCGGCATAGTACATCAATGTGTTGAAGCCTCCCAACTGGCTGATAGCCATGATCATACAAGCAGTAAAGACAGCGCGACCGGTATCGGGGGTGGTGAAAACGCGTCTAATGCCTGTCCAGACCGTTTCCTCGGACATTGAATCCACACTCTCTTGTAGCGATAACTCAATCGAGACAATCTTGGCTTCACGTTGAAGGATAGTGGACTTGGGATAGATTCGTTTCAAGACTGCCTCGGCTTCCTCACGCTTGCCATGGGACACGAGTTGTCGAGGTGATTCAGGGCAAAGAGTAAGAAGACCAGCGAGTATGATTGCTGGAGCTGCTCCGATAGCAACAGTGGCTCGCCATCCTTCACCTTTGACCTCGGCGAAACCAGCACCGAGAGCACTTGCGAGCAGCTGGCCGAATGTAACGCTCATGTTGTTGAAAGCGACCATGCGCCCACGATACTGTGCTGGTGCAAGCTCACCAACTTCAAATACGTCAGTCAACCAGCTTCAGTGAAATGATCGAGAAACCCAGAAGGAGACTTACTGTATAGAGGTACAATCATGGCTGCACCCCCCACCCCGAGTCCCACCACGAATCTTCCTACGGCAAATTGGGCAATGGAATAGGCAGCAGTTTGTAAGACCGTTCCAATCACGAAAAATAGACATGAGCCCCAGATTGGCCAGCGACGACCAAAGCGATCAGCGGTGAGACCAGCTGTTACCGCACCCACCAGGGCACCGCCACTGGTGAGAGATGTTACCATTTCCTGCTCGCTGGATGTAAGAGCACGGCCCAGAGAAGTGCCGATGGTGACTAGAACGGAGGAAATATATCCGGTATCATATCCTACAAGTCAGACCCACGGTTAATTATCCACTACTAGTAAATTTACGGAGATGGGGGTGACATACCGAATAGCAGACCACCGATCGAAACCACGATCGAGATAAGCCATGCCGCTTTGGACGCAGCGGTGGTCTCAATCCCATTCAGTTCATCCTGATCTTTGGCGCAGGCCAGCTGCTTCATGTCTCCAACTTCCTCGACATACTCCGCAGAGGGGTCGTCTCCCCTTGAGATCATCTTTGCCGCCGGTAGAACTCATATCTGGTTCTATTCCCCGAAGGAAAATATATAAGTATCAGGGTAAAATAAGTCAAGAAGAAGCGTAGAGGCTCACTGATGGATATCCAATTTTGCGGAGAAATTGGCACCTTTTATATCAAATGATGATCCGGCAATCGACTCCATAGATGACAGGCTGCATCGCCCCCCCATGTGGAATCTGGGCAATCCCCGTGGGTAGTGCAGATCAGGACGGGGATAATTGCTGTTTTAAACAGGCTATGGAAGGCGGACTAATTCTTCGTTGCTGATTGGACTGGTGTGTCAAAGTCAAACTATCATAACATTTCGGGGGCGATTGCCTCGCGATGGATTCCCCACATTCCCCGCAGACCTTACGCCTATCACGGCGCGGTCGAAGTGATCCAGGCCTACGTTTCCCCCGAGGGCAAATCTCCCCGTCGGTCCCTGTTGCCTCCGTTGTCATCCCGCCTCTTGTCTAACTTTGTTTCAGATGGTTATCTTGACGGAATGGCGGCTATTGAATACTCTCGGCGTGGCCTCTTGGTTACTTGGCTGTTGGGCATTTATTCACGCATCGCAACGAAGGTAATATTTCCCGGTATGAGGCTGTTATATTCCGACGACTAACTGATTGTTCTGTCCATATGCCTCCACTCTCAAACCTACGGGTCTCAACGAGGTTATTCCCCACAAAGTCGATGCGGAGACGACCCGTAGTTTGACCCTATACGTCACGAACCGAGAGATTCTAGATTGGATTTAAAGCATCATGAATCCAATTGCCAGCTCTAAACAGGCCGGCAATTCTTGCATTATTTGACATGAATGCCTCATTTGAAGGTTTGGAACGCGACATTTTCCTGTCATAACACCATCCCGGTTGCATCTCGTTCTTTGCCTCCATTGTTTGAGGTAATGGCAATGAACATAATTTGCGTCTTACTTGCCCGCTTATCGTAGATTGCTCCCCGTTTATATACTCGCTTTGCTGCCGTGCTATATTATCTCGGACATACTACTAAAACTGATTATTCCTGTGAAGAGGACCAATTGAAAGCGAGAGCCGGAAAATGATTGGATTCAATGAGACTAAAGCCGTTTATTACCTTCCAGGTAGTAGAGGAGCAAGTCTTCAATGATAAACTCGATAGGTTACATAGTAAGATAATCCCAATGATCCACTTTACTCATTCTTTATCGCCGACCTCGCAGCGAAGTCGGACCGTTTAATCCTTTGTTAACACGCCTATCTTAAAGGTCGTAATCGTCTTCATCATTCGCCGGCCAAACCCTCCCTGTGAACGGATCTCGAAACAGCTTGTAGCGAAAATTGCAAGTACACATCTCCATAAGCCGAGAGAAGAATTTTCGAAACGGCCCATCAAACTCTTGAATGAGATCAGCTGCAAATTCAGGATTCTCTAGGGCTGCATCCAGTAATTTGAAGCTGCTAGCCAGCATAAAGGCTTCAACAGACGCCTTAGCCAATACCTGACGTACTGGGTGCTCTGATGGTAAAATGTAAGCTGAATCAATATGTTCGGAGCTTATGAAATCAATATTGCAGTTAGAGCCTTTGGAGCGGTTGCTCAGAATGATCTGCTTGATGTACTGGGCGACAGGAGCTTCTAGCTCGGGCACAGTCCACATATCACCAACTCTCGCCAGCTCTATTGCGTTCAAAATTCTCTCACTGCGATCCTTGGCATTGAAATTTATCTCTCTAGCATAGAGCCATTGAATGAATGACTCGAAAGTGCACACGGATAGGCCATCCCCTTCTTCCAAGGTGGCCTTTTGCCCTTTGCCTTCGCGGAAGGGACCATCGAACATGGTCGCAAAGTAAGATGACTTTGAGCAGAGGAGGTCTTTGAAGACGACATATTCGCGAAAATGAGATCCTATCTTGATCTTCACTTGGGGTCCGTAATAAAGTGACAGGGTACTAGACAGAAAACCTTGAGAAAGGAACTTTTAGGAGGAGTAGCGCACTCACTTCAAGACAAACTGATTGGAAACAGGCTCAGGTAGCTCTGCCATTATTCCTTGTTAGAGGATGGTAGAGATAGCGAAAGGAAATGAGGCAGATTTGCAGTTCGGGTACTTTGACTGTACTGGATTCTATTGAGCGTAAAGGAGAATTGGATCTTGGACTGGATGCAATAGGTTGCAGAAGGATAGAGAAATAGTTGAAAAAGTGATATTTCTTTGAGATATTGCTGCTATTTATCTCGATGGGCGGGAAAGTCCGCGCATGAAATTTCGTTTGTCATTGCGTAATAATCCACAGCCGAAAATTGTTTGTCTGTATAGGCCTTAAGGATAAGGGCTTACACCAGCTCGTCACGTGAATTCTAACAGAGTAAGGAGTTCGGTAATAGGTGGAATGTATCGAGCCTTCCTGTGGCCCATCGTCATGGAAGCCAACAAAGATTCATTTCCTCGCAGTGTCTCGAGCTCGTGGCCTATCGTCGACAACTCTCCTGATTTTAGGTTCACTCGATTTCTGGATTCACGAACAATGCGTCGGCAACCGCAGAGTCAGAACTGGTGAATGCGTTTTCAATTGCGAAGGGAGCCCGCAATCTCTGATTTGGTAGCGCTCTTGACTCCGGAGGCGAAAATTGGTTCTGTCAGTGACATTGGGTTAACTTGTTTCCAATAAGCAGAGGGCATAGCTCAAGATCTGATATACGACCATTTTTAGAATCGGCATATCCTGCAGGCTGAGCTTGGGGCTTGTCCCATCGGCGGATGGAAAGAATGGTCAAAAGTAGAAGGGAGCACAATACTGAAAGTGCAACAAGTGTCAGCATGTTCAAATCGCCGAGCTGCACTAATCGATGTCATAAGAATGGCAAGAAAACCTTGCCACTAGCAAGGAACTTCCAAGGTTGGGCGATGAATCTTCTACTTGTAGTTTGTTTACAGAAAGAAATCAATGTGCTGAGGGATATACCTCAGGCATTGTAAATCAAAATATTAGCCTCCTTCCTTTGTTCTAAATCATCACCATGCACACGTTCACAATGTTTCACCTTCTCCATTATTGTACCTATTCGACCTCTATCATCATAGAGGGCTTTATGATTCTTTTTACAGTACCCTGTGAATGGAGATTGCTATTGCTCGAAAAGTACAAGGACTATTGATTATCTGAAGTCTATGATCACAAGTCCTATAATACTATCTAATTCTCGAACACCTAGGCAGAGAAACTCCCGACATGAGATTAGAAGGGATTTAATATAACCTGATTTCTTCCCTTCGGATACCTGATAAATGAACTTTTTGCTATTTTGAAAAATTTACTCTCTGCGTTGACAAGGAATTCTTCGTAAGTCTACCCGCTCTGTGTCTCATCCATAGTCTATACAAAACCAGATTTGCTTATTGACCGAGTGGTACCTACCCGGGTGTTCTTTATTATAATGGCGAGCCTTCTGAAACTGCTATCTTCCCGAGACTTTGGTCAAGGCTTTGTTGCCTAGAACTTCACATGAAAGGCCAGTAAATAAGACTTGTTAAAGGCCGCTGTCTGATGATAAGCGCGAACGTAAATGCTTTTTCGGATCCTGACTGTCCTTCTCGACATATTTGACACAATCCGAACTACCAGCCGTGAGAGTAAAAACCATAGTCGTTGAGAGGAGTTTGATGCAAGCATTTTTTGGCCTTTGATACCTCGCTACCTAGATTGTAGAGAAACAATATCCGGGTGCAAACAATTAGACATATTTCTATTATGATGATAGAGGCTAATGAAATTGAGATACAGAAGCGCCCGACATCGATTTCCATGCCGAGAACATAGAGATGCTCTTTCAAACCCTACTCACATGATATGGGTAAATAAAACAATTCTGTACATACACGTCATAATACCATTTCCTTTTTATAGATTGTAACACAGATACAATGCCTAAAATTGGAAACTTAGATATCCAAGGCTAGAACTTCTAGCCTAGAAGGTTCTAAACAAACGTAAGAAAAATCGCAAACAGAGCAACATCTGAGCTGGCAAAGTGTCAAACTCTGCCTTCTGCATCTTGCAGTTGCTCTATTGCGGCAAGTGTCGCTTCTTGGGGGTCCATCAGGGGTCAAGGTCATAAGCAAGTCTTCACAGTAGTCAAGATTTGGTTCCAGAATTCCTACTATTACATAAATCGTGCTGCAGTTTCGGGCCCTATTCAACTCAACTTCCAGCAATTTCCTGAAGAGAAGGTGGCAAAGATTATGGGCCACCTTCGAGATATGTCTGCTACACAATCGCACGGAAGCTTATACCCAACCGTAAAACGGTCGGCAACGTGACCGATGAAGATTTGGTTGTAGCTTCTAGTAATTACTGCAGAAGGATTTTGCAAACAAACGTTGAAAACATGTTACATGTGAAAAGAAAACCCTCAGCGAGTAGTGTCACATAGTCTGTTCTAAGATAAGGGAGCTTGCATAGTGAAAATCCCGATATTATCTGCGCATTTCGTCTTGTTTCACTGAGAGATACTGGAATCCACATAATCTACATTGAAAAAACTTAGATTTGCCCCTGGCTAGCTTCAAGATCCGTTATTTGGACGTCTTCTCCTCGTTGGTCAAAAGGAAGCTTCATAACTACGCTATTTCATGTGGCAGCCTTAACTACCTCCTCGGTTATCGGGACGTCTGCTCCCCTTTGGTCAAAAAGAAGCTTCATCACTGCGCTATTTTTTGCAGCAGCCTTAACTACCTCTTTGGTGATTGGGACGTCCGCTCCTCGTTGATCAAACAGAAGCTTCATCACAGCACCTCCACTGAATGGATTCATTATGGCAGCCTTAACTACCTCCTCGGTGATTGGGACATCTGCTCCTCGTTGGTCAAGCAGAACCTTCATCACAGCATCGCCACTCAATGGATTCGATACGGCAGCCTTAACTGCCTCCTCGGTAATCGGGATGTCTGCTCCTCGTTGGTTGAACAGAAGCTTCATCATGGCACCTCCACTTAATGGATTTGATATGGCAGCCTTAACTACCTCCTTGGTTATCAGGACGTCCACTCCTCGGTCAAGTAGAAGCTTCATCACTGCAACATTTCCAGCAGCTGCAGCAGCCTTAACGACCTCCTTGGTCATTGGGATATGTGCTCCTTGTTGGTCAAATAGAAGCTTCATCACAGCACCTCCACTGAATGGATTTGATATAGCAACCTTAACTACCGCCTCAGTGATCGGGACATCCACTCCTTGTTGGTCGAGCAGAACCTTCATCACAGCATCTCCACTAAATGGATTCAATATGGCTGCCTTAACTATCCCCTCAGTAATTTGAAGGTCTGCTCTTTGTTGGTCAAGTAGAAGCTTCATCACTACACTATTTCCTGCAGCAGCAGTAGCCTTAATTATTTCCTTGGTGATTGGGACATCTGTTCCTCGTTGGTCGAGCAGAAGCTTCATCACAGCATCTCCACTTGCTAGATTCGATACAGCAGCCTTAACTACCTCCACAGTGATTGGGATATCTGCTCCTCGTTGGTTAAGCAGAAGCTTCATCATAGCACCCCCACTTGATATATTCGATGTGGCTGCAATAATTACCTTCTCGCTTATTTGGACGTTTGCTCCCCGTTGATCGAAAAGAAGCTTCATCACAGCAATTCCACTTGATAGATTCGATACGGCTGCGATGACTACCTCCTCAGTGATTGGGACGCCTGTTCCTCGTTGGTCGAGCAGAAGCTTCATCACAGCCCCTCCACTGAATTGATTCGATGCAGCCACCTTAACCATCTCATCGGTGATTTCAACATCGACCCCTCCTTGGTCGAGTAAGAGAGGTATAACTTGTAGCAGGCTCCACTTAATAGCCCAATACAAGGTTCTTGGTTTTTCCCTCACTTCGTGCCTCAAATGAGTTGCAGAATTATGGTAATCGATCCAAAATGGGAATCGCCCATCTCCCACTTCGCAAAGTTTAGCTGCCTTAGTAGCCCACTCCTCGTGCATTAGATTGACCCTTTGTGTATGATATATCCAATGGTTTGCGGCATAATTTGTGAAACTCTCGCCTGGCTTGGAGTTTAGGCGACGCTGGAAATATCCATTCTGAAAATCATCGAAATTTAGATAGGTAATGCATATCTTTGTGAGGGCTAGATGCGCGTCTTGTAGACATATCGAATGTTTCCATGTTCCAAGTGCCGCATGTTCACCTACCCGTCGGAGTAAAAACTCTCTCGCTGTCTGGTGGATAAGGTGGGCACGTGAATCGATTACGCTGACAAACAATCCGCACGCGTCGCGTATCCACTCTTTTCTCTTGACAGTGCCTTCGAGGTCTAAATCACCATATGACCTAGAACTTGGTTGTATCTCTAGTGCAATGTCGATTTCGGACAACGTCAAAGGCCGTGGTGCTGCAACGATAATTTCCAACAACCTCCTTCCATCTCCCTCATTCTCATTATCAGATCTCCGTAAGATCTCTTCATATGCCTGTTCGACGCTTTTAGGCATTTCATCGATCCGTCGCAGCAACTTTCTTTTCGTTAGGCCAAGAGAGTTTCTTAACACATCTAGTGTAAGATACAGCCAAAGATAGGTTCTGTTTGGAATTTCAAAGAATCTTTGTTTCAATGCTGTCCGAATCTCTTCACCGAGACGTCGCCTATCCACGATTTCATCCACCTTAGCCTCCATGGCAATGTTTATCTCATCGCTGATTCTCTTCCATTCATCGTCTGCAGCCAGTCGAATTGTTGGATAGCGATTTGTTAACTCGCCGAAACCCCACTCGATATCCCTGTACGGTCGGCTTGTGACGAGGAATTTTAGTTTGGAACACTTTTGTCCGACCTGCCTTCGTTCTTGAGAAGTCGTGTAGAATCGCTCCAGCTCTTGCATAAGTCGATTGCGGTCTGATTGCTGGCATTCGTCCAGAGCGTCAAGGATACAAATCACGTCATTAGTGGAATCGAACGCCACAGCTATCCACAGCTGCCATAGGGCATTGGAATCTGCCTTTAATTTTGTTCCATGCTGATGTACTTGACGCTCCGCATGCTTTTGGAACAGGCTTTGCTGAGCGAGAAGCAGCTGATGTAGAAGTGCACAGATTGCCGTTGCCATGTTGTTCTGCTCTTCGTTGTCTTTGAAAAAGAAATAGCAGACTGTGGCGTACCCATCATCAACCAGTTTATCATCAACCAATGCCTTCGAGAGAACAGACTTGCCGCATCCAGGATCTGCCGATAGCCATAAGAGATCATCATGGCTGCTACTCTTCCATTTTTGGAAGGCTGGGTGATCTAGAAACCATCTACATGTGTCCTTGACTCTTGAAGGGTTGATCTCCTTGTGCTTCTGATAGGTTGAAGTATGAAAAAAGTCAGGACTTATATCTATTACCATTGTCAGCCTTCAGCTGTGTAACAAATTCATGCTGCTGAGGCAGTTGAATTACAGAAGTGACTAACCCGGAGGCGAGTAGATTGTTCCATGATTTATTCCCACCTGAAGCCCCGAGTTCGTACCACTGAGTGATGCTGATTCCATGCCAAAGTGATAGACGATATAATGACTTCTCGATGATGGAAGCCATTGTACATGTCGCGAAATGAGGGGTAGACCGTGCCTTGTCAGGTGACTTTCCAACCTGCATGATCACAATATCTAATATCAGATTCTGGGATGCCATAGTTGTAGTGACGTGTGTATATATATACATAAATACATTTATTTGAGTTGAGGTCTTTCATGGACTAAGTAGTTCATTATTTTCGAATTTACCTTCATTATACAGTAATAGAACGATCGCTGGACTTTGCTAGTTCGGCCACTTGGCATGTAGTCAAACTTTTATTGCTGCTTGTCATGTGTATAACCATTTTACGCTGCCAGGGGTCCAGGGTTTCGCTTCGATTTGCAACTGTTTATGAGTTGATTCTTGCCTGGGTTGAGACGTTTTTATTGGGACGATGGCAGAGCCATGGCTATTTTTGGACGAGTACGGAGTATTGATATATTATATTACAGCGCTCGTTTGCTTGAAATTTACCGTTCCAAACTGAAACATGACCAAAAGTACGAGAGTAACCATATTTGGAAATTGAATATCATGTGATTAGGGTTTTCAAGAGCATCTCCATGTTCACGGCGTGGAAGCCGATGTCGGGCGCTTCTGTAGTTGAAATCGAGGGCTTTTAGACCATCGACTGCGGCTGCTCCACTGAATTGTGGGTCATATGTGAGACCGTAAGGTCGCCATTGTCGCTCTTTAGAGCATTGCAGAAGGGCGACCGCGCGCGCATAGTTTCACCTTTCCATATCAAGACAAACGGAACAATAGACATTAATGCACTGAGCCCCCCCCTAGCAAACTGCAAGCTCCAGCAATCCCAAGGTGTGAGAGCATAGGGTAACTGGCAAGGGGTAGGAACGTTGCAAAGAATGAACGACTGCAACTTGAAGCAGCATTGGCAGATGCGGCATAAAGTCGATAAGCGTCGGTTATATAGTTCCTGGTTGATTAATTGATTAGTATATACCTAACAGACTGATCGAAATTGGGAGAGAATACAGAATTGCAATGAAGACACACATGAAGCCTATCCCAAAGGGAATGCCAGCCATCATTGGTACAGCGAAGGAAACATCGTCACGAGAAGACCACCCCAGCCAAAAAAGGGATATCACGAATAAAGGACCACCCAGACACGCAAGTGGCAAGCGATAAAGCTCCTGTTTGTTGCGTGCAGAAGAAATGTCAACAACTCCGAGAAAAGCCGTCTCGTATGCCCAATAGATTGGTAGACTCAGGGCACAACCGGCACCGATTGTCAGTTGAACCAATCCACACTGACCTGGCGATAAAGAGTAGACTTCCTGAAAAATGTAGGGGAAGACCGCGAATGACATATAAAATATAGAGTAGCAAAGTGCCAGGTACATAGAGCAGGCAGCAAGCACGGGTTCTGTGAAAAGAAGATGAAGCGGCCGTAGTAGAACTCCGCGGAGAATTGATCTCCACTCCCGATTCCGGTGCTTGAAGGACTGAGGATCTTCCATTGGTGATTCGGGCAAATGATTGGGGGCATAAGTTCTCACAAGGACAGGCTGATAAGTCTCCGGAAACCACAAGACAAAGATAAGTGTCACTCCGGCAAATATCAGAGCGATCCAGAAGGACCAGCGCCAGCCTAGGGCTGGTGAGATAAATCCCGAAACGATGGGTCCCAGCATAGGTCCAAATCCAGTGACCTGTCTCTTGTTAACATTGATACCTCAAAGAGCAATGTTGCTATTTTCTTTGAGACGCACGCCCATAAATACTGCTATGCTCCAACCCCTGGTTGTAGGATCTCAATATATGTCCGATATGATACCCGGACCCAGTGCCACGATTGAGCTTCCCAGCATCCCTGCCAAGAGTCTGAATGCCAGAAATGCCGGCCAACTAGGAGCTAAGGCGCAGGCCATGGTGAAGACCGCAAAGAGAGGAAATGTCACAATGACAATGAGTCGGCGGCCATACTCTTCACTGAGGGGCGCCCATACAATCGGGCCTTTTGAAAATAAGAAGCTGGTCAATTGTGGAGTATTCGTAATTATTGAAGCTTACCACAAACATATCCTATTATAATTTAGCATTTCGTTCTTTCCGAGCTGGAAGTTTCATACGTACCGACTAGAAACATGGATATTGGCAAAGCCTTTTGAACTTGTGAATTCACCGCAAATTCCTTCGAGATGTATTGAATGGCGTTACCTGTCAATGAACTCCCCATGCTGCTGTTGAGTACAACCAACATTGTAGTACATAGGACCGAAACTTTTCTTAGCTAGATTCTGTTAAGATTTCCTGCCTCGTCAATTGTCGCAAAGGGGAGGGGGGGCTTACTGCTGACCAATTGTGAGGATTTCGGCTGTCCGAATCCCATTGAGAAGAGGAGACTGACGCTCCCACATGCTTTTGACAGGCTTTAACTTCACGCATTTCTCTTGTATTTCAGAATTCTCCGCTCATTCAAAGGAACGCCTAACCCTTCGGTACGCGAGATTCCAGCGGCGATATTTTAAGACAATATCTCGCCCTATAAGAAGCGAATGTTTAGTTTTGATCACGCTCTTCTAGACAATGGAAAGAATAATACTATAAAAAAGATTGAAAAAAAAAGATTATCGGAGCCATTCGTTTCTTCAGAGCGAATGAGTACTAGTAGTTTGAATGTTTTGGAATTTTATGATCGGTCGGGCCACCCGGCCCGACCGAGGGATTACTAGTAGTTACGACTCATGAGATGGCAACTAGCTTGCTAAGGCCCCGGTGTACTTCAGTTCATACTCGAATTAATTCTCTAGTATGTAAAATAGTACAGTCTCCCTCTACGGGGTCAGGGCTTGCTATGATGAACATCTGATTCTATACCCAGCCTGCGAATGGCGTAGTTGTTGATAATGCACATACGTGTGGAGTGTTCTAGGAAGATCAAGATCTCCAAGCGCAAGGAAATTCTAGTATGACAGTGTGACTGTGCTCAGCTCACAAGACTCTAATCGAATCTACGACGGTCATTCTTCAGCCTCCTGTTCAGTCGGAAATCTTGCACTCGGGTTGACAATATACTGTTTGATTGAGAGAAAATACAAAGAAAAAAGTCCAAATTATGAATAAAGGAATCGAAAGTATTCGGATATACAGTATCATATCAATTGAAAGACTAAACCCGCCATTGCCATCAATTTCAGCTTGCACCCTTAGGTCCAGGTTATACCCGTTAAGACTACAAGACATATCGGAAGTGTAGATTTTGAACCTGAGGAAGTAATCAGTATTTAAGTAATTGTTCTTTCCGGCATGGGATTGATTAGCGACACTTACGTCAGTCATATCCGATAGACCGACAGACACAACTGCTGCTTGATCATTTTCGGAAACGTTTGCATTCAGACGATCGCGCTACAATTCTTCAGCGGTGCTCAATTCAAGAGTTTTTTGAGGTTTGACTTACTCTTCTATTCTCTCGGGCATTAACCACGTACATCACGCCGACTATGACAATCTGTGCCGCAAAGCAGGCAATCATAGACGCAAATCCGGATTGATAGCGAGGCGCCTCTCGCTCGAAGAACAGTTGAGGCCCAATCAGGTTACCAACACAGTAACTACTCAGACATAGTTTAGTAAATACCAATAGCTCACAAAAAAGCTAACACTCACCTAACAAAGAAAGCAGAGGTAAAAATCGTCTTCTTGGTCCGACCAGCCACATTAGATTGCAGCAAGGTCAAGGAAATGACGAAAGTAGCACTGAAACCGACAAGAAGATAATAGCCACTTGAAACTATCAGCAAGTCTGATATATTCTCTCATTGGTAAATAATACTCACATTAATCGGCCAACGCGATTGGAGTCCGGTAGACAAAGATCAGGACTGCTCCGAGGAGAGCAACCAGTAACCCACCAATCATTAGAAAGTGGCGTATACCGTTGAACCGAGAGGCCAGGTACCTGCAGAAATTGACGTTAAAAATTTGAGAAGCGTCACGGTAAACTCATAACATACCCTGATATCCATAACGCCAGAACCTGTGAGGCACCTGATGGCATGCCGAGAAGAGTTGAGTTGAATTTCGAGAAACCGAAACCATTTACAATAAGCGGGGCGAATGCAGATACAGCACCCTGAGAGTCGTTAGTTTGGTCGACTTAGTAACGAAAGGGAAGGGAATCAGACGTTAGGAATAGTGTTGGCCAGACAGAGAAGGTTGATCAACCAGAATCGAATGTCAAGCAATGACTCCTTGACTTGATCCATCTTGAAAGATTTGTTATCGATACCTGTTTCGTTTTGAAGAACACGCAATGTTGCAACCTCCTTCTCTCTCGTTGAGAGCCACTTAGCCTTGGTCGGATTAGATGGGGTTACCACTACAAAGACAATGCCCCAAAGAATCGTCACAGAGCCAAAGATTACGAATGGGTATTTCCATGCCGGAAGAGCCGAATTTATATGGCCGATTCCATAGGCAATTAGCCCACCGATGATGTTCGCAACTCCATTCATAGAAAACCATATGGATGTTCGCAGAGGCTGTTCCGATCTGTGATCTTTGTGAGCCGGAGAGGACTATTGGAAGATGGTTGATAGATTCGAGAACTGACCTTCGGTAGAACATTGCGGTTAGAAGGACAAAGCATGGACTCACTCCAGCTTCCAGTATACCAAGAAAGACTCGTGTCGTAGCCAGGCCGGCGAAGTCATGACCCGCAGTCATACAAAGAAGAACCGTGCCCCAGAGGATGATGAAAATGCCACACGTGCGCGCAATGTCAAATTTCTGGAAGAGAAAATTGATAGGGAACTCCCCCGCCATGTATCCCAGATAGAAGATAGTTGTGAGCCAGGAATATTGGTCGTTGACAAGGTGAGCATCCTCTTTCATGCCCCAAAGTGCAGCGTAGGAGATGCAAGACTTGTCGAGGAACTGCAGAACATAACATTAGAGATTGAACTTGCGTGGCAAGGTTGGCTAGCTTACCTGGATCATATAAGTGAAGGCGAGGATGGGAAGTAAATATCTGTCAATCTTCCAAAGAACGCTTCGGTCTTCGCCATCCTGGAATTGCAGTTGTTCAACCGTTCCATTAAGAATCACCGCTCCGACATCATCTCCCTGAATATGCTTCATATCACTCTTCTCCAAGTCAGAGGGACTGGAACCATGCTGATTGTCATGGGAACTTGGTTCAGTCATAATGATTCGCACAAGCGTAGGTTACTTCAATCGCAGAAAGAACAGAGCAGTTGCGATAGCATAGGGTGCTTGCCACCAGCCGGCAGCACGGCACTATTAGTACATTCATGAATCTTGAGAGAGTGGTTATCGGCTGAACTTTTTCGGCTGTTGAGTGCCAAGCCTGGAGGCGGATGAAGTCTATTCGTATTTCTCCGCATCGGTCGGCCCGGCCGACCATTTAGATAGCACCCACCAGTGCATTAGCCGAATGATAAAGAATTCACGGAAACCTCAATCATGGCTTGCTAACTTGAGACGAAAAGGATAAAAAATAAATCGCGGTTTACCAGACTCGATTCCCTACTTCGACAAAATTTTCCTGTGCGACGAGTGACCAATATGGCAAAGCATGTAACTCTCCAGTCAGCCGACACCATCAAGGAGATAGTGAGCGCCGTAAGCAGTGCTAGTGATGAGCTGTCGCGCTTAAGTCTTGAAGTAAGTCAAAATTCTCATATTGATTACGAAAAAAGAAATCCAAACTTACCTACATCTCCTTTTCAGATTTTCAATAACCCAGAAACAAGATTTGAGGAGTTCAAAGCTTGTGCGCTGTTGTCAAACTGGCTCGAGAGCCGTGGGTGGAAAGTTCGCCGAGGCGTATATGGCCTCAAGACTGCATTTGAGGCAAAATTCTCTGTCCTTGATGGAGGAAGGACAGTCTGTTTCAATGCAGAGTATGGTGAGTGCCCACATACCTCCATCTATGTAGCACATCTCTAAGCAACATAGATGCCCTCCCTGGTCTGGGACATGCCTGTGGTCATAACTTGATTGCGATCTCTTCCTTAGCATCCGCAATTTCTCTCGAGCATGTCCTCCGAGAACATCATTTGCCGGGTACAATTGTCGTCATGGGAACACCGGGCGAAGAATCTGGTGGCGGGAAATGGATCATGGCGAAAAATGGTGCTTGGAAGGAGTTTGATGCTTGCGTGATGACACATGGGATGCGAGACTTCAGCACTCCGCTCTGCTTAACGAAGGCCTCTTGGAAGGTAACGGCGAGATTCAAAGGCCTAGCAGCGCATGCTGCCACCGCTCCATGGAAAGGATTAAATGCCTGTGACGCTATAGTTCATGCGTATGCTGCAATCTCG
Organism: Penicillium cosmopolitanum; assembly: GCF_028827165.1. Taxonomy (NCBI): domain Eukaryota; kingdom Fungi; phylum Ascomycota; class Eurotiomycetes; order Eurotiales; family Aspergillaceae; genus Penicillium; species Penicillium cosmopolitanum. Next base: position 1,582,211 of record NW_026622682.1, on the reverse strand, counting down.
ATGCTACGCCAACATCTCGAGAAAGGCTCCAGTATTCAAGGATGCATTCTTGAGGCGGGAAAGGCATCGAATATAATACCAGATTACGCGGAGGGTCTATTCAGCATAAGAGCTCCCACAATGCAGAAGCTGGAAGAGCTCAAGTCCAGATTTGAGCCCATATTCGGCGCTGCGGGCGCTGCAACAGGATGTAGTGTTGAGCTTGACTGGTATGTCTCGGTTCCTGAGAAAACACATGAAATTGAGTATCGCAGACAATTATTGATCTCCACTGCAGGACAGCTCTATACGAAGACGTTGTCTCAAATGACACCCTCGCTGAGCAATATCGCAATTACATGATACAACATTTGGGTATGGAGCCCGAACAACTGCCCACATTGGAAGAGTCCCGGGTGCTTTATGATCAGCCGGGATGCTCGTAAGTGTTAACAATTTGTTTCATGTGTGTTTCAAAGTCTAAATGATTATGTACAGGGACTTCGGTAGCTGCACCTACATTTGCCCTGGAATTCAGGCCATGTTTTCGATTGAAGCAACCGATTTTCCTCATTCAATCGGGTTCCGTGAAGCATCCTGTGGGAAGTTTGCTCACAAAGAGGCACTGAGAGCTGGCCAGGCAAACGCTCTTATTTCCCTCGACATTCTTACCAACGATGAATTCGCAGAGGGAGTGAAAGAGGAGTTCATTGAGGCCATGAAGAACGCCGGTCGCTGGAAAGAATGACAAAATCGATTATGTATAGACACGCAGCTCAGCAGGCTATCCCATTGGGTTCGTGCCTCATATCGGATATTGGTTATATGTCTTGAAGATTTTATTGTGCTCACTCTTTGGCATAGTTAGCCTATTCGGGCCTATTCCAAAGCTAAGCATGTTCGTCGTGCTCTGACCTTTGATAAAGTCTCATCACATTATCAAATAATAGATTATTTTGTTGCTCGATCTTCTTAAATCCCTTACTCCGAAGGAAATATGCCCAATGCTGGGAAGTTTTCGTCCCACGTCTGCTAAAATTGTCAGAAGTCTTGACAGAAAGCCAATTAATAGTTCAGGATCTAACGTACCATATCTTCGATGAAACTAGGAATATCAAAGAGCTCACCGAGTGGTATGTCCCCACTAGGATTTTGGATAGTCCGAGGAGTCAGGACTGTTTGGGTCAACGCTGCTATTCTATCTCTATCTCGTCGAAGCTCATTGGCGGTATCTTGAGCTCCTCCTTCATCAAACATCTCAGCTGCTTGCTCAACCCTAGTGAGAAGACGCCGAGGATCGACGAAACTGTAAGCGAGGGGGAGAGCTTTCAAAATGAAAGAGATTGCGTAGTATAATGGCACCCCGGCATAGTCCTATTAGACCAAGATCCGATTGGAGATTAGCCAAAATTCGGGATTTCTTAAACAACACCTTGTCTATCTCCGCACTTACTATGCTGTACTTGAATGCTCGTCGGAAAGATGTGGAATCATGCTGTGTTTCGACAATCAAGCTTGCACTATCCAAAGCCCGCCGAATGAATTCGATTCGAACCGGATCCGAGGTCAAGTCATCTGGCGACCCCATACCCTGTAACACGAGACCGTTGATGTAGCTGTTTCGGATAGCAAGAGTCAATTCAAAATTCTAGATAAGTGAAGACGTATAACGGGGTAGCTTACAGCTTCATGAAGCCAAATGGTACCAGTAGTCGATTCCTATCTTGCTTCTCTGAGAAAGTTTGGTAGAGAGGATGGACTTTATTCGTCACCTCATGCAGCCATTTGTCGACAGCTTCATCCGAGGAATTAAGAAGATCAATAACCGCTTGTGGCAATGGCTTGCACCTCATCTGAGAGTTCTGTAGCTTTCCTTTCAGATCCCCTACCACATTCAAGTTATTAATCCAATTAGGCACAGATAGGCGAAGATAATAAATATAATATGCGTACCTGCTATTGTGAATCCCTGAATACAATCACAGATGCGATTATCGACGGGATGGCGATAGGGAGACATGACGAGATACTTCGCATAACCCAGATATTGTCTCATGTTGTTTATGACAAAGGGCCTACTGAGGTTCGTTCTACAAATCTTCAGTTAATAGTCAAGCACAGACAGTAAAACAATACATACTGTAAGTCCAAACAGCATAAGGTAAACCAGGCTCTTGCCTTTGCAATCAATTCTGGGGTATGCTCCGTATCCTGATCTCCGATTAGAATCGCGGCTTCATGTAACTTCAATTCGGTGGCCACAGAGGCAACGTAGCCCATTAAGCGTGTTCGTCCGGTCCATATTACAAATACAATCATCGCATAAACGCCGAGCAAGTCAGTCATTGGCCCTTGAAAGGTTTGCATGATAAGATTGTCAACCGCTGCGACATGTGATTGATATGTTTCGGGTCGAACGGCCCTGGAAGCAATTGCGCGTATGACAGCCGACATCAGTCGGTGATTGTTTATTGCTTCATTGGCCGAGAAAATCTGGTCATCTATTACTGCAATTGTTGAGCTGCAATTGGTGCAAAAAAAATCCGTATAGCTCATTCCATTCACTTTCATCGGTAACCGGAGGGGAGGCAGTATTGAAAGATATGTTCCGCGTCACTGCTGGGAGGGCCGCCGGATTAGGTGGTGAAAAAGAGCCCTTATGCGGGACTAAACTGCTATCGTGGGATATTTTTGCAACCTGTGCTCGCAATGTATCAATTTCTAGCCGGAGCTGTTGCTCTATCAACTCAATTCGCCACTCAAGATTGGCTGTTTTGGCACTGAGTCAATTCCAACCACCATTAGAACCTAGAAACCGATAAAATGTCCACAGAAACAGATCAATGAAATTCAAGACTTACTCCGAGTCCGAAATATTAGTCCCCGTCTGTACTGCCCGTGGAGGAACGAAGACACATTCCGAATTACTCACTCGGCATCGCTGGCACGGTATCCTTCCAGGCCCGCCACATTTGAGTTTCTGTTTCCTGCAGCGCAGACAGGCCGATAGAGATCTGCAAGCAAGAGCTTCATTAATCGGATTATGCTCAAGTTTATTTTATGCGAAAGGCGTACCTATGTGCTTCACTCATGGTTGTTGGTCGGTGTAGGCACTTTCATGGGTCAAAATGAGGGGAAGAATGGGGGATCCATGATGCCAAGAGCCGCACGATCGATAAGCTCGCATTTACCAGTTGGCGCCCCCACAAGAATATAGTTTCTGCCTTGTTGCCTTAAGTGTCATGTATGATCTGATCAAATCTCCATCTTACCCACATGCTAGCCAACTTCACGAATAGTTGATTTCTCATACAATCTCTCCAGTGACGATTTGACTCGGTATCAGTCTAACAGAACCATGCAAATATCCAACAAGCCCCCGCTCAACCCCGCTCTATGAACGGTCTATCTCAGGCCGCAGTCATGTTCGGCTTCGGCCCGACCGAGCCGAGTCAGGACATCTTGATACATAGTGAAGTCAAACAACGCCGAGATCGGCTTGCAGCGACAAGGATACTTTAAAGGCTGTGCTATCCAATTATCTCCCATCTTTAGAACCTCCTCTCAATTGTCGCCCTTGACAGCAAAGTTAAAGAATGTTGACCAAACTCCCCGAGACATCTGACAAAGGAGAAAGCCACGGTTTTGAAAATGCCGAGGAGATCTCGCGCGTGATTGATTCATATTCCTCGCAATTATGGGACATCAACCAGAAGGTGAGAGCTCCGAGACAAAATTCGGAGTGTTTTTTGGCCAAATACCTCTATCAGAACCCTCTAACACGCTCCTAAACAGATTCATCAGAATCCAGAACTCGGGTATCAGGAGAGGTTGGCTCACGACAACATCACGTCGATGCTCGAAGATTTGGGCTTCAAAGTAACCAGGCACGCTCACGGCCTTGATACATCATTCGTTGCAGAGGCCGGTGAGGGCGGCCGGGTGGTAGCTTTCAACGCGGAGTATGGTAAGTAATCCCACCATCTTTTGGCGAGCAGGAATCTAACAATATAGATGCTCTTCCGGGAATCGGCCATGCCTGTGGGCACAACTTAATTGCCATGATGTCTATCGGAGCCTTCCTTGGAGTTGCCAAATCACTTGACCAGCGAAGGGTTCCAGGGCGCGTCCGCCTGATTGGAACACCTGCCGAGGAGGGCCTTGGAGGCAAAATTCCAATTATCGAAGCTGGGGCTTATAAGGATGTTGACGCTTGTATGATGGTACATCCCGGTCCTTTCACTGAATGTCCAGGTTTCACAGGAGATGCGTACATGCCTACCCTTGCAAGTCTGAAGATCACCGTGCGGTTCACTGGAAAGACCGCACATGCCGCCATGGCGCCTTGGGAGGGAGTAAATGCCCTTGATGCCGCTGTCCTATCCTACAACAGCATAGGGGTTTTGCGCCAGCAAATCCATCCCTGCAATCGCGTGCACTGTATCATTTCCGACGGTGGACTGCGGCCGAATATTATTCCCGGCTCTTCCGCATTAGACTGCTATATCCGGTCCCCTACACTAGCAATGGCGGAGGAGCTTTTTAGGAGAGTGAAGAATTGCTTTGAGGGGGCAGCTTTACAAGCTGGTTGCACCTTGGAGATTCAGATGTTTGTGTCTTGATCTAGCTGTCTACCTGGAAACCTTATAGCTGACAAGTCTTTCAGGCACAATGCCTACGCTGATCTGCGACCCAACAAGCCCCTGGCAACAGCGTATGCGCAAGCAATGTCCGAAATGGGAATCGAGGTCCGGTGTGATCTCAGCTCATCTGGAGTTCCTGGATCAACGGACCAAGGTTAGTCAGGAAATCTTGCCGTAGGATGCTATTCCTAGCTAATTCATTATCTTCCCAGGAAATGTAACCTACGAGTGCCCGGGAATTCAAGCATATGTTGGCGTTCATGCCGCGCCCGGGGCGAATAATCACACTGCTGGGTTTACTGCAGTGGCAGGGACCAAGGAGTCTCATGATCTCTGCCTTCATGCGGCAAAGGGAATGGCCATCGCGGGTTTAAGTGTCCTGAGAAGTGATGACCTTGCTAAAAAGGTGAAATTAGACTTCGAGGACGACAAGAAGCGACGTTCTCTGCCCTCAACAGCCAGGATGTTTGATTCGAATGCGGGATTCTGCTAGCTAGACACTGGATGACTCCCAATCGTCCTATGGTAATCCTTTTTCTACTGGATACGGAGGGGCTGGATGCAATGAGATGTTATGGATGTATGCTCTGGGAATAGCCACCCTCAGGCTCTATTTAACTACCTGCTACAAGCATGGTGTGCAGGGTGATAATGCAGTGAGCCTGAACCCTTGGGTCTATGATCACAAGCCCTGTACTACCTTCTCAATAGCCCAAACACTCAGATAGAGTAGCTTCTGACGTAAGATTGGAATAAATATAATAGCACTCGATTTTCTCCCTTCAGATTCCCCATTCATTTTTTACTTACTACTCTGAGGAGTTTACTCTCCGATCCGAAGGCTTTTTAAGGAATCTTTCACATCTCCATCCACTCTGTTTCAGCCATGGTATATACAGAACCAGCTTTGCTCATTGGCCGAAAGGCACCTATCCAGGCATTATTTATCATGATGGCGACTCTTCCAACAATTGCTGTCATCCTGAGACTTCGGTCAAGGGCTTTGTGGCCGGGGACTTCACATGAAATGCCAATAAGAAGATACTGGTGGGATGACTGAACTGTTATCATGGCTGCAGTTGGGTCTATCTAATCCAACCTTTCTTAAAGCAGCTAATTGAGACATATTTGATCAACATCGCCATATGTGGCCTGGGCCTCGGAATTGCGCATCATGGCCTTGGCACGCATACGGAATCAATCTCAGACAAAAGCCGAGCCTCCTTCACTATACGCGCGATTATTCTATATATGCTATTTGATACGGGGACGTTTATAGCGAGGCTTTTAGTCACGCTATTCTTTGCGAGAATTTTCAACACCGTCTCGTCTCGGTTCAAATCCGCGTTGTGGGTCGTCCAAGGGCTGAATGTGGCATGTTATCTTAGCAACATACTCATTATTTCCTTTGGCTGTTCTCCAATCAAGAAGTACTGGACACCAGATACTCCGGGGGTCTGTCTGGATTTAGAGCCGATGTTTTTGGCGGAGATATCCCAATCCTTGTTTTAGATTTACTTATTCTACTTCTTCCATTGCCCATGCTATGGAAACTACAAATGACATTTAACCGCAAGCTGCTAGTTGTTGGAGTCTTTATCTTCGGCTACCTGTGAATCTCATCGCAGGTTGAAAATCATTGATTTTATAGCTTACACACATTCTAGTGCTCCTATTGTATCAACCGGCCGTCTGATAACAACAATGAAGTTGGCCAAGATATTGGCGGAAGAACCAGGACGTAAATGTACCCACTCGGTATCAAATTATGTTATGGCTGAACCTTGTCTAGACGAAGCTACGAACGCCTTCTTCTGGGCTGGCCTAGAGACTCCTATATGCATAATCAGCACATGTCTTCCTAGTATATTCTCATTTGCTCGTTATTGGTATCAGAAAAACTTCAAACAGATTGGAGATGAATTTCGTGAATAGAATATTCTAAGATAGTAGTTTGTTGTCAGAGAGTATGAATGAAATATATGCAAATGAATGTCATTCCCAAAAGAGATTTCTTGGAAGTGGCTCTCTCCATCAAAGCTGAACAGCGGCAGGAGTTTGAACATCACGTTCTGTGTTGCCTTTGTTAGCCTGCTTGAAATCCACCCCATACCGTTTCCACGCAGACTCAATTTCAAGATCAAGCTTCCCATTGCGATCGGGAATCATGATGTCCGATCCATCGTTATCCATCGTGTAGGTAACCTCGTGATTCTTGCCCAGGGTCAATTTTATGGCGCCCTCGACAAACCAATTGGGTGTATATGTGTGGCTGGGTGCTTGGCCGTTTATCTTGGCTAGAATGTTATCCAGAACCACCCCCGATTGCATTAACCCAGCGCGGGCCATGCGAGGACCGGGGTGATCTGCGACATCTCCGAAGGCGAAAATGGGAAGATCCTTTTGAGGGTTGGTCGAGTCGAAGACCTGAAGTGTGGATCGAACAAGAATGCGGGAATTATTGGAGAGGGTGTTGGGATATTTTCCCGCAAGGACGGAAGAATTCGGCCGCTGGCCAGTACAACCAATCTAATTAAGAATATTAGCAGGTTAGGATGAAGATGGGTGAAGAGGCAATATTTGTAGGGTAAACGAGAAAAATTCGGGGAGCTTTTCATCCGTCCGACTCTTTGCAACTTACAACCAAGTCAAATTCTTCTTCACGCCCGTCTGAAAACATCAGCGAAGCTGCTCGCGCAAAGTTTCCTGGTATAGCAGGGCGCTCATTTAACAACACTCTGATTTTGAGCTCATCCTGTAGAGCATTTAATGTGTAGTCACCGAATCTTTTGCCAAAATTGTTTAGTAGCTGGTCTCGAGAATGAACCAAGGTGACCTCCTTGTCTGGATAGAAATCCTTAATATCGCTCGCGATTTCGACACCGACAGCCCCACCGCCAATAATGGCAATTTTTTGACTCGCTTTGATGGTCTTCTGCACACCTTGGAGCTCTTTACAACCATCATTCCGCTCAGTGGAGGTCACCTGGACGGGCAATGGCTGAGATGAGCCTGTCGCGATAGCAAGATATTCGAAATCGATATTATCTCCGGAGGCGAGTTGTATTTGATTGTTTTCTGTGATACCGACTGCCTTGTCCTGTATGCGAGTGACAATTCCAGGTGGCGCGTTCTTTGCAATTCCGTCGTATGGAATGAAAGCTGCACGCTCATGTCCTTCCAAAACGGAGTACCTGGGGAAATTGAACGAAAAGTTGAGGTGGGAGTTCTTTTCTATCCACACAGCTTTATATCCAGTTGGTAACGTCTCGGATAGTCGCTTCACGAGCTCAATTCCCGCGAATGAGCCACCCAGGACAACGACGTTCTTTGCATCGGGAGTGTTTTGGTAGGACCACCTGTGGCCATATGCAGCGACACGTTGGATAGCTGTGCGACCGAGATAGGGAATAAAGAAGCCAAATGCTTTGGTGAAGACTTTAACTTTATCGGATGCCATTGCTATGACGGGTGGAGGGAGAGGAGAAGGAGGACGAGAGTTGGGAAAATTGAGAGTAAGCAGACAAGAAAGAAATGAAAATGTACGCGACAGGGCAGATTCGGGTAGCTAGCTGGTGCCTGGCCAGATCTAACCAGATGAAGTAGGCGGAAATCAGCCATTGGAGCCCGATAAGGAAGATAACAGAATACAGAAGAAAGGAATAAAATCAAACTGCAAAACAGTGGGAGTATTGCTGATTGACTCGGGCATTAAACAGATGTTAAGTCCATGGAGTCCGCGGAGATCCTAAAGTAGACTAGCGTGAGACCCGCCCACGGATCAGCCCGCGGGAGTTCCGAACTAGCCAATCATAGTTAATCCGCGGCCCCACCCGATATGCCTAATTTCGCCCTGTGTTGTTCATATCAGCTGTTCTTCAAGTTATGTACACTGGTGATACTTCTTTTAATTAATCATCTGCTCGTTTTTCAATCTTTCAATTTTGTTTTCTTTGGTATCTGAGCTCCCAACTTGTGCAATTTTGAAACGAAAAATGGCCGATCCAAACCATGAACCTCGGACTCGGGCCCAGTGAGTTCGCTCGACGCTGATGTTGAGCACGATTCAGCTGGCGAGTTGAAAGAACAAAAACAGAAGGATCCAAATATAATCAGTTTTGAAGGTCCGGAAGATCCTGCAAACCCACTCAATTGGTCGTCAAGGAAGAAATTTTTGAACATCTCCATCATTTCTTTAATGACCCTACTTTCGTATGAAGAACTCCTCCCATCCCTAATCAATATTCACAATATGGCAGCTCATTGGGAATTTTATTTTAGACCGACAACCTCAACCGTTAGCTCTCCAGTGACTGCCGATATCATGGAACATTTCGATTCAACGAATGAGATCCTCGGAGCCTTTGTCACCACGGTCTTCTTAATCGGCTACACCTTCGGACCATCCGTCATTGCACCTCTCTCGGAAATTTACGGCAGAGCCATTCTTTACAAGATTTGCATTGTCTTCTTCATTGTCTTTAATGTGGCCTGCGCCGTGGCAAATAGCATGGGGTCACTGACTGTCTTTCGACTCCTCGCTGGTATAATGGGGTCATGCCCTGTCACTCTCGGCCCGGGCTCCGTAGCCGACATGATATCGGCTAAGGGCAGAGCCAAAGCAATGTCCGCCTACGTTATTGGAATTATCCTGGGACCTTCCATTGGACCCATCTGCGCTGGGTACATCGCCCCTGCTAAAGGATGGCGTTGGGCATTTTGGCTGATGGCGATTATCATCGGCGCGATCGCAATTCCGGTTATGTTTCTTCAAGAGTCGTATCCCTACGTGATCCTGAAGCAGAAAACAGAGAAACTGCGCAAGGAAACCGGTAACCAGGATCTCCGGTCGGCATTGGACACTGGAAAGTCACCAGGTCAGCTTTTCGTGTTTTCTATTTGGCGCCCTATTAAAATGCTCATCTCGCCGATCATCTTCTTGCTTTCGCTCTACTGCGCGCTAGTCTACGCCTATCTTTATCTATGCTTCACCACATTCCCGGAGCTCTTGTCCAAGAAGTATGGCTTTGTAACCGGTCCCTCAGGCCTAGCGACTTTAGGATTAGGGGTTGGTTCCATCATTGGATTGTTCATCTCGGGTGGTACCTCAGATAAAATCTCCAAGTACCTTACTGAAAAACATGGTGGGCCAGCCAAGCCTGAGTATCGACTCCCCGTTCTCGTCGTTGGTGCCATCATCACTCCTATCGGGCTGTTCCTATACGGCTGGACTGCACACTTCGGTGCTCACTGGATTGTCCCGATCATCGGTACGGCATTTATTGCCGCAGGAATGGTCATTGCTTTCGTGAGTGGAAATTCTCACTATTCTTCTTCGGTATTTTTCTGTGCTAAGATTATTCAAGATGGCAACTACCATGTATTTAGTTGATGCCTATACGGTATATTCAGCATCAGCAACGGCCGCAAATACCATGGTACGCTGTCTGATCGGCGCTTTGATACCACTCGCTGGTCCGGCCATGTTTTCAAAGCTTGGCTACGGCTGGGGAAATTCACTCCTAGGATTCATCGCCGTTGCGTTTATACCTGTGCCTTTCGTATTCTACCGATACGGTGAACGCATTCGCGAGTCTAAGGTCTTCAAGATTGAGTTCTGATGGGGTGAAGCCTGTTTTACTTCAAAGTTTGGTGTGCTAATTTCCCTTTTGAGACAACACTTGTCTCTCTCCCCGTCTTTTGGTGCTATTAAACCTTCGACTTCTCCTTCTTCTTTCCCATGTCATTAAGCTAGCCATTTCTCCACTTTTATTTCGTTGGGTATCTTAGACTTGAATGCACTGGTACAATTTTTCTGGTTGTAAATAATTTTATATTCTAACTATTTCAATTTCTTGTCTGTATAGCTGCAAGCCAACAAATGCTACTAACTGTACTAACCCTGCATATTCGACGTTGCTGATTGGTTGATGTGGCGGGGATGACTGCCGCGGAATACCCGCGGAGACATTATCTCCATGGAGGAAAGAACAAAGAAACAACAACGGTCCCCAGTCTATTATATCAACGGAATACCCACGGAATACCCTCTTGCATTATGCAACTTCAACACCATGCCATCAGCACGGCCCGAAGCCCCTCGTTCGCATCGCAAGGGTCAATACTCGTGCGAGTTCTGCAGGGCACGGAAGCTTCGGTGTGACCGACCTTTACCATGTACAAACTGTGTATCGCGTGGGAAAACATGCCATTTTGGCCCCTCAGCTGGTAAGAGAGCAACAACATTGGCTGATCATCAGATTCCTGGACAGCCGCAGCAGCAGCAACAGAAAAGATTGCCCGTTATGGCCTCCTTCGTATCTCCGGTTATTGCTAGGACGAATACCGGCGCACCAACTAGCAGCTCTGATCAGCCACCTTCACTATCGGCTACTACAACCACCCCTTTCATATCTCTGGCCAACGCTGGCCAAGCACAACTACTTCAAGAGGTGCATTCACTCCGAAGGCTTGCTGCGGATTTGGAGAGACGTGTGGCATTGAGCACGAGCACGAGCACAGCGACCCACCAGTATGAACATCATTCACCATCGCCCCGTACCCATATCGCGGTGGGCCAGTCGGGATCGCCATCATCGTCCGAGTCGCCCCGTCTGGACCAAGTCAAGGACGTGGTGGCTCACTTGGAGCATGTCTCCACTGTCCAAAGCTCTCGGGTAAGCAACACGCGGCCTTGGTCCGGTTGTCTATTACAAGGCCAAACATTGCTTATCATGGCTGGTATAGGAACCAATCCACGGTGATGACCTCGTGTTCAAATTGGAACGCATTCGGAATATCCCAAGTGCTCCAAGCTTCACCGTGCACACCGGTAAACCGGCGTGTTGTGTATTGCTGCCATTTCACAACGAAACTAGATTCATTCTAGACAAATTCATCACCAACGTTAGCTACATACACCATGTAGTCCACCATTCCTCGCTCCCCGCTACAATCGATGACATCTACCGGAAAATTGAGAATCAGGAACCAATTGAACCTGGCCACCTCGTCCTACTTCTTGGCATTATCGCGAATACCGTTGAAGTTTGGTCATGGCACGATGAAATCGAAGGATACGACTCGATTTTTCCGTCTGCCGTCGAAATAAATTCTCAAACGCCCTTTTGGATTAAATCCGCGATGAATGTGATCAAGAATGGCGAAAATGGACCACCTCTAGCCTTAGAAACGATCCAAGGAATCATCATCCTGGCCTTTGCTGTAAGCAATACGGAAGGAGTTTCTCTTCGGTATCGATCATTGATATCAACCGGTCTATTATTGAGCCGCGAGCTTGGACTACATCGAATCGATCATGAATCGAATGCGGCCACTGCAAATACAATTCGAGCCGAGATGGGTCGGCGTGTATGGTGGTATCTTGTCGCTACCGACTGGTCAGTACCGACCTTTCAAAGGAAACAGCTTCTACTAAAGTTGTATGAGTTGGAAATTTATTAACATCATGGGCTTAGGTTATTAGCTGTGCTTTACGATGGTCCAAACGAGGGCGTATACCAAACCCACCCAAAACACATGGCAGTCAAGAAACCTCGCAACATAAACGATGCCGATCTTGTCGATAATGGCTATCGGACGGAATTTCCACTCTCACAGTCAACCGAGATGTCATATTTTCTTCAACGCATCCGCATGGCAGAAATCGCACGGCGCACCGTCGACGAAAGCCAAACAGCCGTAGACTCCAGCGGACCAGAAGATTCCACACATCTCATGAAACTAGACTTCCAACTCGACCAATTCATCCATGATATTCCCTTCTTTTTCAATCTCGATAACTACGAAGACAATCCAGAATCAACATCCGCTGGAATCTTCGTTCACGCCTACCTACTCAACCTGGTCATCCACACTCAGCGTTGCAAGCTTCATCTCCGGTATCTCACATCCGGGCCTAATAAAAGTCCAATGTACGCTACGTCCCGGGAAATATGTCTCAAATCCGCACGCCAGCTTATCAGAGCTGAGTCCCAACTTGAACGCGCGCAGCATCCAATCGTACTAATCCGGCTACGATTATCGGCGATTCGATACGGGGTGTTCCTAGCTTGTATTGCATTGTTGATGGATGCATATATCAATGGCTCGGGCTCACTTCAGGATGAAATAAATCATGGCGATGTCGCCGAGGCCCTCCGAATTCTCGAGGGTGCAAGATCTCACTCCTGGGCTGCGCAGAACCTTTCCGATTCTCTGAATCAGGTACTTGCCAAATACCGCGCCCAGAACCCAGAATTTGAAAATCAATCTGTTCAGGATATCTCTACCCCTTTCACGCCATCTGGTGCGCCTTATGTCAGTTCTGCAACGGCCATGGAATCTATGACCACCCAATTGGCTCCGAGGTCTAGTCAGCCCCCTGTTGTGTCAACGGCAATGGGGGGTGGGGGTATGATGCCCCCCATTTCTAGTGGACAATTACCGGGATCTGTCGAACAGTCGCAGTTCGATAGTCAGATGGCTCAGAACCTCGAGGAGTTGATCTTTTCGGATGTGCTTCAGTGGGATTATTCGTTTCCGAGTGTTCAGTCGGCGTCTTTCTTTTGATTATGAACCCTCTAGTCTTAATCCCATGGCTATTGTGGCTCTTCTTAAATGTTTTGTGTTGGAATGGAGCAATGAGCTTGACTCTATCTTATACCATGATTTGCCTCTGAAAATATACCTGACCTAGTGAGACATTTTCACAAACTAACAGTCCTCTGATTGAAAGGGGATTTCCATGATGAAAATTTACGCTGTGTAGTATCAAATCATCACTTCTCTTGTCCGTACAAGTAGATTTGATGGAATTCTATCGAGGATGATCTGATGGCTTTTAATTATTTTTTACTTAATCTATGCATAGCGCCCTGATGGTCGGCGTGGCCCAAAATACCCGTCGCTTAAATCAACACACGGACCTTGGGTATTTCGATGGCGCGATGAGAGCAGTATTTGATTCCTTTTCTAATCGAGACAACTTTCCATGTCTTCAAAGCACGATAGATGAGCTACTGTATGTAGGAGGAGCGGTGGGGCTCATGCAGGTCGGAATCTTCTAACCTGAAGCTTGTGTAACCTGATCTTCAGATCTTTCACCGCCATTAACACGCCCTTTTTCTTGACTTCTTTATTCATGTAGGTACTTTCATTCAAGACCGCCGTCAACAGCACCCATACAAGGCTGACCGTTTATCCGACCATATACCCGCCGTTAATATCGATTCACTGCGTATATACTCAACCCACCACAACGATGCTCAATCCCACAACCGAACATGAACATACCGATAGTATCCAGACGATAGTCGAACGAGCCCAGCGATCCATGGTCTATAATCTAACCGAAACTGCTAGACGCCTTCACCCAACCGGCCAAGTCACGACATTATTCTTGCAATGCGGCGGGGCGGGCATATTTGTGCCCGACAGTTCCGACTTCCGACTAAACTTCGCATTTTCGACCTGCAGTGGGCTGTTTGAACACGACATTCGGGTCCTTGAAAATACCTATGTTTTCTGTGATCGCCCCGTAATCATCTTCATCCCAATATCGGCTCCGGAGGCAACTTTTGACAGGCTGAAAGCCCGGGGTTTTTCGGCCCGAGGAGGCTCGAATAACGTGCTTTTCCGTTCATTGGATGATATAGAGACGACTCAACCTGTCCAGTTCAAGACTTCTACCGTTGTTGATGATATGATAATTGCACCTGCCACATCGGATGAATTTGACGCTTTTGTTGAGTACCACAGCCGTGGAAGCAACGGGGTTCCCTCGGAAAGTCTTAAACTTACTGCGGAGATTACGACCCAGATCCCGCATACAACTATATTCTTGGCAAGACTGGATGGGCGTATCATTGCAGCTACTTCGGTGACGGCTTTGGAAGTCGAGTCCGGTGAGGTGGCTGCGTATACGGGGCTCACGAGTACGCTGGCGGAATGTCGTGGGAGAGGAGTGTCGAGCGCACTTAAGAGGCGTGTACATACCTGGGCAAAGGAACGTGGACATCGGTGGGTCTTTGCCCATGTCGAGTCGGATAATTCGAATATGAGGGTTTTGGAGAAGTTGGGGTATAGATCGTTGTTTCCTCATGCGGTTTATGCTAAGGCTTCCGGATCTGGGTCATGTTCGCGTACTTGAACCTCACCCGCTGAGCGAATAATCATCCTCATAATCACGATGATGGAAATTAATCTTTGCTGGGGGTCTTCTAGCAAATAACCTGTATATGAACTTTAAGACAAGTTTCAGCCTGGGATCGGGTTGGCTATGACTAGAATCTTTTCCTCTCTGAGAGAATTTTCTTTTTGGTATTGGTAAAGAGTACCGACTTTGAATTCAATTCAAGGTCTCAAGTATATAAGTTTAGACCAATGCATTCTAATACAACGAGCAAATGGAAAACCCTGCCTACTCCTCAGTCAAGCTCAAATTAGATAGTCTTTTGCGATCGATTCTCTTAGTAGTTTGAGAAAGCTTCGGGGATAAATCAGGTTATTTCTCTTTCCAAAAGGAGTTACCACATACTGTATGTAAAATTTTCTCTCTTTCTCCAAAGCTGTGATAGAATCTTCATTAATTCCATACAACGATCGATAGAGATTTACACACGTATGCAATAATAGAAAGCCCAATCAAAGGTTTCTCGCGTCTGCCTTCTGTATTCCTTCTCCGACCATTGTCTGCTTCATCTTTCTAGACTATATCGTTTATATTAAGCTTTCAAATAGGGAATGACTAAAATCCTGGGTGTTTGAACTCCCAGGTCAGTACTATAGCCGTCTAGGGGTTGACTCGGACAAGTTTTCATCTCGTGCCCGGAGCAGATCACGGACATCTTCCGATAACAGTTCTTCTTCTCTCCTAAAGCCCCTGTCATAAGTGGATCAGTCGTCATAATGGAGTCCATTGGCGCATGCTACGGTAGGTCAACTTTCTTCCCGGTTATATACCTTAGAAAAGCTGTGATCGACACGAAAAGCCTGTGCGCAAAACGTTCCACCGTCATTTTGCCTATTTGGATTAAACTTCTATCGTTCATTCTGTAAAGCTTTTGACTTTTCAGTGGCTTAGATCTTAGATTCTTCCTGTTTCAGAGGGATATAAATTATGGGGCCCTCAGGACTAACCCACCCCCTTTTTGCATCGAGACATGAAACACTCCCTTTCTCCACCCCAATATACTATGCCGATCAGTAGCATGTTCCGGTAGTTAACTAAGTTTTGACAACAGGCCGTTGTCTCAGTCCAATATTTTAAGGTTCTGAAGGAAGCCATCATTTCTTGCTCGATCCTACTAAAAGATGCCTCCAATCTAGATTTAAGACCACCCTGTCCAAGCACACTTCGAACGCCCATCACTCTTCTTAGGCCATTACCCACAATGCTACCAATTACTTCGGTTCTCGCCTTATCAACAGCCGTGACCGCTTTCGTTCATCCTGGGGCACTTCATACCGCCCAAGACTTTGAACGCATCAACACCCATGTGGCCAACGCCGACGAGCCATGGAACACGACCTGGACATTATTGACAGCAAGCTCATACGCACAGGCGTCGTACCAGCCCACACCGCAGGAGATTGTCTATCGCGGTGCTAATGGCGTGGATTCCGAAAATTACCAATATCTCTACCGTGATGCTGCAGCCGCCTATCAGCTCGCGCTCCGCTGGAAAATCTCGAATGACACAACCTTTGCGGACGCAGCCGTCAACATCCTCAGCTCTTGGGCAGCGACATTGACATCTATTGGCGGAACCAGCGACAAGTTTCTTGCTTCCGGCCTATATGGGTACGAGATGGCCAATGCCGCCGAACTGATGTCGGATTACTCTGGTTGGAATAGTGATAACAAAACCGCGACGGGAACCATGCTGGCCAATGTGTTCGCGCCCATGAACAATCTCTTCCTAGAGGACCATAATGGCCAGGATTACTACCATTACTGGGCCAATTGGGATCTGTGCAATCTTGCCTCCTTGATCGCAATTGGGATTTTCACCGATAATGAAACCATGTATAAGAATGCTGTGAACTATGTTCGGACGGGCCCTTCAAATGGCGCCTTGCCTGTATTCGCGATCGCCAACTATACTGAGTCGGGATCCAGCAAGATTTTGACACAGGGCCAGGAAGCAGGCCGGGATCAGGGTCACTCTACGCTGGATGCCGTGCTTCTTGGGGTTGTTGCACAACAAGCATACAACCAAGGTGATGATCTGTTTGCGGAGTACAGCAATGAAATCCTCAATGCGTGAGTTTAGTCCCATTTATCCCCGAGGCCCTCCATGTCTGCTTATACTAATATATCGAGACAGTGCCGAGTATATCGGGAAGTATAACGTCGGTCAAGATGTTCCATACACTGCGTACAACAGTTACCAGGGCAATCAGACTGTTATTTCGAACAACTCACGTGGAACTGTTCGTCCCGGATTTGAGCTGTTGTCGGCGCATTATGGACAGTTGAAGGGATTGGATTCGTCGTGGACTAACGCCTATCGAGACTGGGTGAATGTTAACTCTACAAGTGGCGTGGAAGGTGGAGGCGGAAACTATGGAACAACATCCGGTGGATTCGATGGACTTGGTTTTGGCACTTTGTTGTATCGTATTTCCTAGATCATGATAAATCTCATCTGCTGGGCAGATGATTTTGTTTGTATTGATCAACATCAATGGCGGGAATAAATAGCTTGAAGCCACTCCAGTTGATACCAAATCCAGCGGTCTCGAAGAAGCTTGACAATTCGTGAATCATAATTTTCATTGAGGGCAAAATGGTATCCTAAATGCATTGCAGAACAAGATCGATGATGGAAAAGAACGCATCTCGGTCCGTGCCTGAGTTGGGGCCAAGACCAAGGCCGACAACCAGAAGTCGCTTTTCGGCGGGAGATTTTGTGGCAATTGCAGTGGCAATTTGACGAGCAACCAGCTGGCCGATTGTATCCTGGCCAGGCGCATGACCACCCAGAAGAGACGTTGCTGTCAACCCGCTGAGGGGCAATAGGCTGTCATCCGTGCCCTCGGAGATAGTGTGCATGCCATCGGTACCCGGATTTGAGTTTCCAAGAGGCACATGTAACTTTTCTCAGGTCAGCAGGATTCTTAAGCGAAGATTTCATCAAGACATACCCAATGTGCGAGTCGGCCTTGTTGCGAGATGGTGACCATGATTTTATCGCTAAAGCTCATAACCATGACATCTGTCTTGACGCCATCCACCAGGCCCGCTGCTTGCTTTGTAGCTGCTGGGAATGGCAGATTCAAGTTCAGCGATTGCTGCAATACATCGTCCAAAGTCGCCATGATTGATGTTGGTACAGCCGAGTGTTTGCATTGCGGCAGCCGCATGTTGATGTTGAAGGGCGGTCAGCAGATCCCCACAATAGATTGCGGGCAGAATACACACCGCCCCCGAAATGTCCGACATTTTTTTTCTCCCGCGTTCAACTCGGCGACTGAACAATTCAAGCTTCTTGGTTTTTCTGCATCTGTTGAGAGGCAGGATCTTTCAAGATGCCCAAATTCGTCCCCCGTCAGCGAAAGCAAAAGCACCGGCGCCAGGAGCCCACTGATTCGGTCGACACCAACGCTGCGGAGCTAGCGCCCGTCTCAAAAGATGAAAAAGAGGCTCGGAGACAGAAGCTGCGTGACGAGCTTCGAGATCAGCATACCAATGTCTCGTCAAAGAAGCAGAAGCGCTTAGATAAGTATATTGTGCGTGCAGCAGCCAAGGGATTTATAGGCGAGGTGCTAACATCACACTCAGGATAACAAACTCAAGAAAGAAGAGAACATCGAACTCCTCAAGAAACTCGCCCAGTCGAAATCCGATAACAGCGGTCTGCAAAGCTTCAGAGATCTGGGTGGTAAGCGGAAGCGTCAAGAGCACGAGGGCGTCACCGAACCTGTTGTTGCAGTGCAACCACGGAAAAACACCGCCGCTCAAGATCAATCGGGATACGAGACAGACGATTCTGATCGCGACCTGAAAGCATCCGACCCTGCTACGGATCCCGAGCAGGCCCCCAAAACCCCAGGCACCTGTTGGAAGCGGACTGAAACGTCCTCTCGAACTCGGACCTGACGGCTTCCCAATCCTCAAAAAGCGGAAGCGCGCTTCTAAGCCCGCCCCGAAGCTGGCCAGTGTGCAGGAACCTTCTTGGGAGGGATTCGGGTCAGGCGAGGAGGATTCGGCTGAGGAAGATGAAGATGCGGAGGATTCCGATGACTCGGGAAGCGACATTGAGGACGACTCGGAGGGTGAGGATGAGGATGAGGATGAGGATGACTCTTCTGAAGGCTCCTCCGAGGGAACTTCGGACGAGGACGAGGACGAGGACGAAGAAGACTCGGAGGATGAGAGTGAGGATGTTCCCCGCAAAATTAAACCAAGACAGTCCGCCTTCAAATCTTGGGCTACGCAACAAATCAACGAAGCCATAGGCTTCAAACCAGAGGAACCTACGATCAACGATTATGCACAGCAGCAGGCATTTGCTCCTACCAGTAAGGAAGCAAAGAACACTGTCTATGAGGAAGAGCCCCTTCCAGAGGAACTCAAAGTCACCAAGGGTGACCCCTATCGCAAGGCTTTCAGCGTCCCCGTTGATCGCTCTGAAGAGATTCAAAATGCGCGTATGGGTCTTCCAGTTGTTGGCGAAGAACAGAAAATCATGGAGGCAATCCACAACAACTCAACCATCGTTATCTGGGGTGCTACTGGTAGCGGAAAAACGACTCAACTGCCTCAATTCCTATTTGAATCCGGATACGGCAATCCGAATAGTCCCAATCCCGGCTTAATCGGCATCACTCAACCTCGCCGAGTCGCCGCCGTGAGTATGGCGAACCGTGTGGCCCAGGAACTTGGCCAGTATTCCGATCAAGTTTCCTATCAAATTCGATTCGAATCCACGACTTCCAAGAAGACCGCCATCAAGTTCATGACTGATGGTATTCTTCTTCGCGAGATTGCAGATGATTTTTCACTCCGCAAGTATTCCGTCATCATCATCGATGAGGCGCACGAGCGGAGTGTCAATACCGACATTCTCATCGGAATGGTCAGTCGTATCGTGGACTTGCGCAAGTCGCTGATGGCAGAAGATCCGACAGTCACTCCGCTGAAGATCGTCATCATGTCTGCTACTCTGCGTATTTCTGATTTCACACAAAATGCAGCCCTTTTCCGACAAGGACCACCTCCATTGGTTCAGGCAGAGGGCCGCCAGTACCCAGTTACTACCCACTTTTCCCGTCGCACGCACCGTGATTACGTCGAAGAAGCATTCCGCAAGGTCTCGCGAGGTCACCGCAAGCTGCCACCCGGTGGAATGCTTGTGTTTTTGACTGGACAAAACGAGATCCGGCAGCTCTCCAAGCAGCTGAAACAGGCATTCAGGCCTACACAGCGAGCGGACACGACCCAGGCACGGGTGCAGATTACAGCGAACGATGCACCTCTAGAAGCAGAGGATCTAGAACTGGGTGGCACAGAGATGGATAATGCCGGCGATGACGATGAAAGTGATGTGGAAATTACCGGCTTGGACGAGCCAGAAGATGAAGATGAAGGCTTCGACTTGGGCGAGGATGCCATGGATTCATCCACACGCGTCCATGTTCTGCCCCTATATTCGCAGCTTCCCACAAAGGAGCAAATGAAGGTCTTCGAAGCACCACCAGAGGACTCTCGACTCATCATTTTGGCTACCAATGTTGCCGAAACTTCTCTGACTATCCCTGGAATCAAGTACGTCTTCGACTGCGGTCGTTCAAAGGAGAAACAGTACGATCTCTTTACCGGTGTTCAGAGCTTCCAGATCGGATGGATCAGTAAGGCCAGTGCGAATCAAAGAGCCGGTCGAGCCGGTCGTACTGGACCGGGCCATTGCTACCGGATGTACTCGTCGGCTGTCTTCGAAAACGATTTCGATGAGTACACCGACCCAGAGATCCTTCGCACTCCCATCGAAGGCGTCGTTCTTCAAATGAAGAGCATGGGCCTACACAACGTCATCAACTTCCCCTTCCCCACCCCTCCAAGTCGCCAGGGTCTCGCCAAGGCAGAGAAGCTACTGAAGCACCTCGGTGCCCTCTCTGCCGAAGGCCAGGTCACGCAAATTGGTCGCCGTCTATCTACCTACCCCCTCTCCCCTCGATTCGGCAAGATGCTCTACATCGGACACCAGCATGGCTGCATGCCCTACGTTATTGCACTAGTCGCTGCGCTGGCCGTTGGCGATCTCTTCATTACAGAAAACCAAGTGAACCCGATCGACACCCAGCCGCAGAAAAAGAAGAATGATGACAGCGATAGTGACAGCGACGAGGATGACAGAAAGGTATACACCAACGCAGACCGACTCGAAGACACAGAGCGCGAGCAAAAAGCAAAAGACTACGCCCGCGTACACCGTCTCCTAAGCAAACACGACGAAACCTCCGACGCACTCAAATCCCTCTCAGCAATCTGCGCCTACGCCTACGCCTCAGACGGCGAAGCCTTCAGCGAACAGATGTTCCTCCGCGCCAAGGCCTTCAAGGAAGCAACTCAGCTCCGCCGCCAATTAACCGACATCGTACGATCCAATAACCCAGGTCTAATCGGCGCCTACGAAGCACGACTCCCCGAACCATCTACCAAGCAAATCAAGGCTCTGAAACAAATCGTCACAGCAGGATTCATCGATAACGTCGCTATCCGCGCTGACATGGCTCCCGTTCCACCGGAGAATCCACGCGCTCCCCGCCGCGCCATTGACGTCCCTTACCTGACCCTCTTCCGCTCGCGCGATGGTCATGCAGATGATATCTCCGAGCGAGCCGTCTACATCCATCCCACCTCGATGTTAGCGAAACTCACACCCAAAGAAATGCCGCAGTATATCATATTCTCGCATTTGCAGCAATCTTCTGCATCGCTGGTCTCGGATCAAGTTCCTAAGATTAGAATGTTTCCCCTAGTCGTCCCGAGTGGGCCGCAACTTGCTGCTATTGCGCATGATACGCCGCTTCTGCGGTATGGAAAGCCTGTTGGTAAGACGCAGGTTTTGGATGGTATTCCTGTGCGTCGCTCTGCTTGGGTTGTGCCTTCGCTGGTTGGTGATGCGGGTGGTACGGGTTGGCCTTTGCCTGCTAAGAAGGTTGTTCAGATGAAGGATCCTCGGGAGGGGTGGGTGATTGAAAAGTTTGTTGCTTGAGAATCATTCTTTTGTGGTTCTTGTTTCTTTGTATAGATGATGTTGTTTATGATATCCAATTGAGTATATTTGCATGTGTGCAATATCTATCTATCTTGCAGAGTATTAAAGATTCGTTACCAGTATTATTCAGTAGGCAGTAAGGCTTGATTTGGAAGAGCAAATTTGGCCTAGCAGAAGAGCTTCTCGGGCGGATATTTTAAGGCACTGATCCTTAGAGGTGAACCTTAGGATAGACGGGATTTCTAGGAGAATTTATATCAAGATCATTAAATAGGAAGTTATTTGAACATGTGATTACATTTATTTATTTTCTCTGAAAAGACACGCAAGAAATACAGGGTAGTAGTAGTGGTAGTAGTAAAACAAGGGAGATGAAAACAAAAAGCCTCCCAACTCCACCCCATTAGCCTGGGGTGGAGGATCATCCCATCCCAACCACGGAAAGAGACATCCCACAGGACTCTCTCCATCAAGGGATGATATGATATGATATGTGATGATATAACATGATACACAGGATAAATACCCACTTCATCTCCAACCTCTCACCAACCAAAGATCTCACCAACACTCAGCGTACTCCATCGCACACCCCCAACAGCAAAGACCATAAGGACTACATCCACAATAGCCAACACACCAGCACCCATCATGAACCGCGGGCTAAAGATACGATACAGCATAAGGTGGCGACGTAAATGGCCAGCCCACATAGTCGTAGCGAGATTAATAGTCGCCAGATAGAGGGTATGGGTAGCGACAGCCTGAGTAACATCAGAAAGAAGTCTCGTGGCCGGGTTTGCAGATTTAGCGCCCTTCGAAGAAGCAGAAGAAGCAGAAGCGTCGGCCGCAACACGGTCAGATGTTTGCAAAGGTCGTTTCCAGAGAACTGTTAACGGGACGGCAAGGGCGGCGAGAATTTGCGCGCCGAAAGTATTCAGCACGACGAAGATTGGTGTCCAAGGGTATTTGATTGTTGATAGGGGGATAAATGCAGTTTCCCACTGGATAGAGCTCGGTGTAGCCTGGTGACCTGTTTTGAAGAAGTAGAATGAACCCAGGAGGCCTAGGACGATTGGACCGATGGGCGAGTTGGAGAGGGTTAGGGCGTTTGTATCGAGGATTTCGAGGAGGGAGAGGATTTGCCAGACCAGCAGGGCGATTGCGCCTTGGCCCATTGGTTTCTGCATGAGAATGATGGCTAGAGCGAAGTTGATGACTAGGAAGAAGAATCTCGTGCCGTACATATTTCCGAAGCCGAGGATTGTCACTGTCGTACGGGGCTTCTGCTCCTGGCCTGCGATTATGGGGGCTGGTGGGGCGTTGGGGTCTTCGGGGGGTTTGTTCACGCTGATGCTGATGCAGGGCTTTGAGTAGATGTATGCTCCTGTGCCGGCGGCGAAAGCGATGGCGAGGACGAGCTGGGCTAGGAAGACGCGGACGGTTTTGAGAGTTTCTTTGCTTACTGGGAGCCATTCGCCGTCGTCGGCACCTTCTAGCATCCAGAAGATTGATGTGATTAGGAGACCGAAGCGGAATGCGTAACTAATCCATAGAGTGGCGGCTCCTTCGTATGACTTGGAGCCGCTGTAGAACGAACGAATGACAGCGGGTAGGAAGAAGGCGACCGCAAAGGGGATTCCGAGCTGCCAAGGGGCGGAAATGGAGGATGTTGAGGAGGCGTAGTAGGTCGAGCGACAGAATGGCATTTGTTCTTCACGGCAGAGACGGGAGAAGGAGGCCAGGCGGCCGAGAATCACAAACAGAACCGAGTGGTACACGCCCAGGACGCGGTCGGTGGTTGTCTTCTGGCGCATCGATGAAATGCCAGCACAGACGCCGAACGTGGTGAGGAAGAATAGAAGAATTTCATCTTCCCAGATGGTATAGGAGTTTGAGGCGAATCCGACGGACTGAGAAACAGTGAAGAATACTGCGAGCCACCCCCACATACCATTCGGCAGGGGGATGGTCAAGTTCGCGGGCTTCTTGACCATTACAACCGCAGAACCTGCCATGCTTCCCACCGCAGCAAGGAAAACAGACAGATCGATTGTCGACATCTCGGTAAATCCGAAAAGTGACAAGACACTGCCAACAGCAGCACCCGCTCCGGATCCAACGCCAACAAACGACAGCAGCTGAGAAGAAAGCTCAGTCCGGTCGTTTCTCATTCCGCGAGCGTACAAAACCAAAAGAGCAATGCCTCCAAAGAGAAGCGCAACACCTTGAATCATACTCGGAACATCGAAGGTCGTCCAAAGCCCACGGCAAACATCCAAGGTATGGCGCTGGTATTTGCGATATAGCTCGTAACTAGAACGAACAGCAGCAGACTTAGACGTAAAGCTCTTCGAGCTAGACTTCCACTCGGCCTCAGCCGCAGACCAAAGCGAGAACGACTCCTCGTCATCAGCACCGCCACGGGAAATTTCGTACGCAGCTTGATACCTCTTGATCTGCGCCGCGGTAAGGCGACTCACAGTAGCCAGGTTGGCCCAGTCATTTCCCTTCGGGCCAGCGAAGGCCTCTTCAATGGGGGAGCCGAGGTTATTGAACGGAATGGGAATTCCAAGCATCAGAGACAGCGTGGGGACAAGATCAATCTGCGGAATTGGACGTTCCTTCGCATTCTTAGGTGGCAGCAGGCTTTCACTGCTTGTGCGACCAAAAGTGCCACGCTTGGAGTACATCCACAAAGCGGCCTCGACCTCATCATCTGATTCGCCGCCGTGGTCGCCCTTGATATCCATTCCATGATCACCCATCACAACGAGAAGAGTATCGTCGTCGAGGGCGGCAATGATGTCACGAATGACACGGTCCATCTCTTGCAACTTGCTCGCCATGGCGGCATGGTTCGGTCCGTATCTGTGGCCAGCGTGATCAACACCAAGATAATGACCGAAGATCACATCCCACTTGGACTTGTTCTCCGGGCGAAGGAGCGGGAACAGATGCTCGTTAACGCCATTATCAACAGTGTGCAGGTCCCAGACGTTGAATGAATCAAACGGGCGAGTCAGATTTGCGTCAAAATATCCCGGATACAGAGCCTGCCAGGTATCGTCTCCGAGCTGGACTAGAGTCTTTCCAGCAGTGTGCAACTGAGCAACCAGGTTGTCTTCGTCGATGGCGGTGCCAGCGAAGTTAGAGCCAGCATCAACGAATGTGGGCAGAGTTCCGGTCGTCAGGCCCTTCAATCGTTGCAGAGTTGCGGTGGGTGCATCGGCGATGAATGGAAGCAGGAATGCGTTCGCGGGGCTGTTGATGGAGGTTTCGTAGAGCACGGGGATATTGTCGTGGAAAAGGTGAGCCGTTTCACTCTCCTCCTTGGGCACAAATGGTACAGTGAAGTCGTATCGAAGAGCATCGATGATAATGACAACGGCTTTATCAAAAGACTTCTGGTGCCAACATCCGTTCGCTTGCTGGTTTGATGGTGCTGGTGCGTGTTGGGAGCCCGAGGTGATATCGAATGGAAGCTCCTGGCACGAGGATTTATTGTCGAGAACCATGCGCGTGAGGAGGAAGCCCTTTGTGAAGAAGTAAATTCCGGCAATGTGAAGTAATCTGCAAGAGCCACCACAGTCAGTCTTGAGTGTCTCTCTTTGGACGTCACTTATGCGGCGAGCAGACATCCGAATTCCGGGGTCTCTTAGACTCACAATATCCAGGTAAGCACTCCCATCACGCCAAAGTGCTTAGTCTTGAACTCATTCTCTAATTCGCGTGCTTTTTGTTCCTGAATGGCCGATTGTTTAGACTGTTCTGCGGCACGGACGTTGATCTGGTCGCTGTTGGGAGCTGAGCTGCCCAGGGGACCTTTTTGAGATTTCGATGCCATTTTTAGAACCACCGTATGTGAATTTTGTATTCGCGGGAGCTGTCGTGTCGAAATTCCGAATGCCGACGGCGCGGTGCCAGGTGGTAGGAGGGCGCAATCCGAGTCGTCGGGGGAGGGGTACTTGAATGCGAAAGTTGCGCGAGGATAGGGAAGCCGAATTCAAGCACGAATCGAGGCAATTGACTCGCTTCCAGCAGAGCTCGAGGGGAGAGAGTCGAGCCGAGCGGGAAACTGATCTGAGTGAGGCGGGTGGTGAAAAGGTGGCCCCCTGTCTGTGCTCTTCAGGGTGAGCGGCTTCCCTTGAGGAGATCAAAAGCTGCACATCGCCTCTGCGAATGGAGACAAAGAAAGAAGAGATCCAAAGGAGTGTGGTGTAGTAAAGTAGTTCGGAAATGGAAATTTGGACTTGACGTTGCGGAAAGCGGCGGGTTGGAGAGAGCTTTGGCTTTGGGTGGTGGTCAGCATTCCTGATTGGCTGCAGGGCGGGTCGCACACAAGATTTGTTTAGATGCACACTACGTCTCGGATTGATACATTGGCAAAGTAGATAGTGGAGAATATAAAGTACAGAGTAAAATAAAATAAGAACATATTTGCATGTCAAGTGCAATAAATTGCAGATTTGCCTAGGAAGATAGGAGGACTAAGTACATACATTATCCAGCTGCCGGGGAAAAGCGCCTAGAGACGCAGAAGAAAGTAAGGAGGTAGAAGACAAGCCCAAAAAAGAAAACAAAATAAAGGCTGCCTAAAAAAGGGAGTGAAGAAGAGAAATAGAATATGGAACAGAAAGAGAAACACGTTTGTCAAACATCTTTCAGACCCTAGGAACGTGGCAGGGTAGAAATGAACATGGAAGACCACGAGGGAAAAAATGATAAAGAAACGCCAGAGATAAAGTTCAGAAAATCGGCAGTCCCTCGCTATACACAATCCAGATTTGGCAGATCTCCAGAGAAGAGGGTACTAAGCCCTTGGAAGGGGCCAGAGGTGGTCCCCGGACTCAAAGGGCGAGTGGCTCGTCTGGAGAAAAGCCAAGCAAAATAAGAGCGGTTCGACGGTATGTGCATGCCACGGGTGTGACAGGATGGGTGGGAAACAGAGAAATAGGTATATGTGAAGGCAAGAAGAGAGAGAAAGTCGCCAAGGTGCTCGTCATGCTTTTGGGAAGTCGTGGAAGAAAAAGGATGCTGGGTGGAAGGAGCGGTCTGGTGGATCACGGCTTAGGTAGCAGGTTGATTATTGAGCCCGTGATCGGTTTAGGAGTAGCTCTTCATATCCTCCTTCTCCTTCAAGCCACCCATCCGCTCGATATCGAGGGAGTGGAATCGACCATAGTCGGTGGTTTGGTATGGTGGCAGCTCCTCGTTGCAGGGCTCGAGGCCGTAGCTGCCGTGTTCACTGATGCGGACCACGACCATCTTAGATGATCGCTTACCGGAGGCATCCTCCTCTTCGGGGAAGGTGATGCGAATCTCGGGTACCGGGCTGGGTGGGGGACTGGACGAGTTGTCCATGAGGCTGCGCTTCTCGTCACAGACCATCACGGAGTCAGTCCTGTTGGTAGTGATTGTCATGCCACGGTTGTGGGTTGGGACCTGGCCATTGTGTACGGGGAGAACGGATTGTTTCATCGCCTGGCGCTTGCGGCGGAGGACGAGAAGACCGGCAACGAGAGCGAGGGCGAGCAAGACGAGAACCAGGAGAGAAATGAGGAGGTCGACCATGGGGGTGGAAAGGCCACCGTTGCTGCTGTCATCACCGCGAGTGACAAGGCGGGGAAGAATATTGATCATGTTGGCGGTCGCGTTATTGAGATGTTTGTCGAATTGGCTGTCGAAGTAGTGGTGTCGATGGATTGATAGTCGACTGTGTTGATAGTATCGCGTCTCGGTTGGGTGGGGAAAACAGAGATCGACAATGTTAAATTCCAAAGAGTGTCACGGATGAGATCCGGGGCTGGGGCTGAAGCAAGTCGTAGGAATGAATTGTTTCGAATACAGAGTGGTGGAGGGTCGAGGCCTCGAAAGAATGGCAGAGTCGGAGAAAGGTAAGGATAGGCGTGAAGTGGGAAAAGAATGGATCGCAGGGCGTGCAGCTGAAAGAGTGAAGCCGACACCTGCTGGAATGGAAGGATAGACGAGGGAGAGAGAGGGTGAGAGAGGATGAGAGGGAGAGAGGAGGTTTGGAGAATGGAGAATGAAGGGAAAACAGGGGCAGGCCAGGAGGGAAAAGAGGGCAGTGCCTAGTGCAACGCCAGGGCTCCGCTTTGACGTCCAGAACTCGTTGGCCAGCGCCTCGCCCTTTATTTTTGGGGCCAACAAGCTGACCCCAGCACTGAATAGGTTAGGCTTTACCTGCTGGTGCGTAAACCTGTCGTCAATGGCCAATGACCATCCTGTGCCTGGCAGTTAGCTGGTGGTTAGCTGGCCGACGGCGCGACAGGATGCGATGGGATTGGATGAAAAAAGGGGTGACTCCACCAAAACAAACTAACCTAACCCCGTTGGTGATGGTTCCCCTGAGGGCACATGCTTACTGTCCACGCACATTTCACATTGCCTAGCTCGTGTGCCTGTAGGCCTGAGGTAGCCAGATCCCTAGATAGTCATGACCTTGGAAGGCATGTATGTCTCATTCACAAACCTTGACTTTGTTTACTTTTTACTGCTTCAATCGGTGTTTGTTGACATGGGTAGCCAAGGAGAATATTAAATTCATGCATGTATCACTACTTCATTAGAGTGGTGAGACAAGGACTCGAGTCAAGATGTCAATCAACAAGTCCACTGGCTTATAGTAGTAGTACTAGTAGTATCTCCAGAATTCGGAGCATACTCCGACCTTCAGCAAGTGAGAACTTGTAGGATAGGTAGGTGCATGTTGAACAGAGTGTTCATCGCGCCCGGTCACAGTGTCAAGTAGAAGCCAGTCATTTACCTAGGTAGTCATATGTCAATTTTTACAATTTTTACCTTGGTATGGCTTCTTTTTCCATGGTTTATTGCCTTTGGTTATTGTTGTTTTTCCAAAGGCAATAAACCATGGAAAAAGCAGCCATACAAAGGCAAAAATTGACATATCATTAATCAGGATATAAATATCTATATATACTTGCTGGTAGCTTGGTCATTATCAATCCTTTTGTAGCTGCTTGTGCTTCCAAAATTGATGTCCATGGTAAACTTCAAGTTGAAGACCTCCAGGGCTCCGTCAACTTAGAATCATTGCTCATGTACTACTCGCTAGCAGATATATATGTTTCCGCCTCCAGACCAACCCCAAGGAATTGGAACCTTCCAAGCCCACCAGGGCCATTGGAGCCTTGGAAATATTCTAGTAGTATTTATGTGCGACCCTGTGGTAAGCGATTACCAAGATATATAGTCATGGTAGCAGGATTACTACCGTGGTCTAGGTAGTAGCCCTGGCGTATATCATACTCGAGAATATCCCCCGATCCGACACGAGTTTGCACGATGACCAACCATGGAACATCGGATATATTCTATTCAATCGTAAAAAGGCCGGACTGATTCAAAGATGACCTGGCAAGGTGGATCCTCCGATAGAGTTCTCGTGTACGGATGCACGCAGCAGCATGTGCAGGCTCCAAGTCAACCAGGATGTGTTCCTGGCAGTAGCCTGAATTATGTATTTTGTCCGTGGCCTGCTTTTTTTTTTTGCATGCTACTTCAAAGTTGAAACAGATAAAGTTGGGGTTGGGCTAAAGTGAGTCAGAGGTGAACTTATCCAACTGAGTAGGTCAGTGCCCAGAACCACAACAACCTAGCAGAGGTGGCCTGACAAGGACAATCTGGGCAGTTTATAACGAACGGCGCCAATTTCTAAACACGCCGGACCAAACATCAAACATCTAAGCTTTTTACTCGGACACTAAAATACTCACCACCATCTCATTAGACTCGAGACAGACAGACCTTTTGCAAACTACTACGTATACATACCAACACCCCCAACACCCCCAACCCATCAGACCTCAGTAGCACTAGCCACCGAATAACTGACCAACCTACCCAACATCTATCTCATCCTAAACTTCCCAATAAATCTCCAAAGCCAGATAAATCAGACCACCCCCTCATCCCAACACCACGAACTGTCAAAAAAAGAAAGAGAAAAAAAACCTGCTTATCGCCAAGACTCGACACTCGCGATCGCAAACACAACCAGCCCTTGACACTTTGTAAACCGCACTGCGCCAAACAGCGTGGCTCGTCCCATCATGTACAGCACACAGACACAGACATTGTAGCCAGACACTTACGAGTAGTACATACGAGTAGAAATAGCGGTGCAGACACCTGGGCAGATGGGGCGCCGCGACCCCTCATTAAGTACCGAGTATGCCTAGGTGTATTTATAAATGCGGTGAATTGTTGAATCTGATACATCAGATCACGACACGACCACGATCGAATCAACTCCCCCTCCCACTCCTACCATTCAGTGCAGCAAAAATCCCCCAACCAAACCAAAAAAAGAAAAGAAAAAGAAATAGCTGTCCATTTTCCCAGAATTCTGATCCCGGTCCTGGTGCTGGCCAGACTTTACTTTTGCACTGTACATCAAAATGTACGTATCTTCTACGTAGTTAAACGTCGGGGAAATTCTTCTTTCGGTACATGTCTACGTGGTCCACCGCACCACACCGCACCGAACCGCACCGCACCACTCGCTTTGACGAAAGAGCGGTCGTGCTGGTCAGGCTTGCATCTGGCCTCCACCTTCCTGCGGCGGCAATCGGGATATTGTACATACAGTAGAATGCAAGGCAGAGAATAAAGGAAAAGAGGTTTGAAGATCACTGCAGTTCATAGTTACTACTCGCCCGTACATACATATATCGATGCTAGTAACTAACTAACTATGGAATACTTTGTATAGTCGTTATGTTATCCGTGCCCCTCAGCCTAAGATCCGGGGAAATCGAAGAATTCCTGTGAGTGGTAGGATGCCCATGTCCATGCCCAGGCTAGACTAGACTACTGGAGACTGGAGACACTTGGACTGTGTGACTTTTGTGCAAGGATCCGCAGGTCCGGATCCTTGCTCCTGCTGCGGTTGTATGACCGTGGGTTTGGTTTGATTTGATTTGATTTGATTTAGGTTGGGTTGGGTTCCATGTCTCGGTCTCTTTTCAATCTTGTCGGGGCCGCGGTGTTTCTACATACTACATAGTACGATAGTTCTACTGGAGCTGGGGATGGTCTTGACGCGTCGCTTGTTTCCGATTTACTGTACTGTACTGTACTGTACTGTACTGTACTGTAGTAGGAAATATTATATCTCTCCTTCTCTCCTCTCCAATCCACCGCCGTTGAGAAAGATAAGCTATAAGCAGGCTGTGAGTTCGGGCGGATGAGCTCGGACATGCCTATTCTGGCTGGTCCAAGTAATTCTTCCGAGCCGAAGAGGGGTGAAGTGGAGTGGACTGGAGTGCAGTGGCGTCTTGCGGGGCGTAGGGTAGGTATCCCAGGTATCCCAGATGGATCCAAGGATCAGTGTGACGATATCGAAGCAAGGGGCTGGCCTAGTCGATGGAACATTTTACTAGCTCAGTTGCTCCCGGCCCTAAAGAGCGGCCGCGGCGCAGCGTCAAACCGGGCAACTGAGCACACTATTTGTGAGACAAGTGAGGATGAAGGACTCAGACTATACTCTACCCAGGGTTATATTTCTTTTCTACTAGTATTTTCGAGGAAGTCAGTTTCTGGGGACTGAAACTATTGCTATTGCTAGACCGGGCTGGCACCTTCTAGGGATGAGAACTGCCGGAGTAGATCATTTTACAACAAGCCTGGCGTCGATCCATGAGTCAATCAATGTAAATCAGCCCTGCCCTGCCCTACCCTGTCTCTACCCATTGAGTTCTTGACCGGAAAAAGCAGCTCCGCCAACGACAGCAGGCGAAAGGCCTGGAATGGCAGGCAATCCACAGTTCAGAAGGTGGCGGTCCTTGGCTTGAGAATGGGGTAGCGAGAGAAAAGAGGAATAATCTATTATTATAATAATTAAATGTAGTAGTAGTAGTAGTGCTCCGTAGCTGTCAAATGCTAAATGTTCCGTTCCGCCCTTAACCGGATCGGATCGGACAGAATCCAGACCAGACCCAGGGAATACGAGTACATAAGGGAGACCCGTTCAATAAACTCATGGGGTTAGATGTCAGGTCAAAGTCAACAAGACCAAGACCAAAAACAAGAACTCGAACAAGCTTGAATAATGTACTCCGTACCTTGCTCGGACTCCAGCTAGGGCCGTGACCAAGTGGGCCCCCCCCTGATCGGATCGGACTGGTTAAACTCTTGTAGCAATGCGCGACCCGGTTGATCGCTCTGATTTTGGGTTCCACCCCTCGCGTAGGTGCAATAGTAGCAGTAGCATACTTAATAATATTACTGGTGAGCTACTAGGACGGGTATACTGTAATAGGTAGACCAATATGGACGCTGCTGACAGCCCCGACTTCCGGTATGCTCTGACCCTGACTCTGACCCTTGGCGTCGACCGTGGGTTGTAGAAACATACCAGGAGTTCGAGAAGGCTTAGGGTGGGTGGAAGTGGATAGGAACAGTTGTCCGGAGGAGAGTGGTGTGGTGACTTCAACCTTTGCCGTGCACTTTGGCCGGAGAGCCCGATAAATACCAGATGTGGCTTGGATCCAGGGACGTGGTGAATGGATCTTTTCATGCAGACCGTGGATGATGTGGCGGTCAGGCCCGGTGCCTTCCCAAATCTCCGAGAAGTGGGGGGAGTGTGATGGGTGAAGAGGGTATACGATGTGCCCGTGTGTAGTTAAGGTCAAGGTTGGCAAGTGGAAGAAGTGGAAGTGGAAGTGGATGTGGATGTGGTAAAGTGGATGGGGCACTAAAAAGAAGCGCCGGGAGAGCCAGAGATCTGGCGATCGTATGTATTGGTGTGGTATTGTGCTTACCAGTACCACGGGAGTTATCAGTATATAAACTCTGCCGTAATATACTGTTTGTACCATACCATACATACATACCCAAGCGGCCGATCTCTCAGCTTGGCCAGCATCATTTTTCACTCACAGCTTATCTATCAACTTTTATCACGGCCATCTTACTGCTTCATTCTGGCTTCTTTTCCTTCTTTTCCCTTCCAACTTTTGTGCTATTCTTCTAGTTTCCCTTTTCTTTTTTTTCCTTCTCTGTTTTTTCCCCCTTCATAATTCGCTCTTCTCGAAGGTCGAATTCTCTTCCATCCACCCACCCTTTTCCACCTTGAAAAAAGGAATTAAAAAAAAAACCCTCCACTACCTCCCTTGGCTGTCATGCTGGCGCCTGTGTGACAGCTGAACTACATTTAATGCCGTGCTTTGTCTTTCGCCCACATTCCCATCAATCTTTGACCCACTAAAAAAATACCTCCTTTGTACTGAGGCAACGAAAGCGCATTCCACTATTTTACTCTATCGACACGAAATCTCGCCCCCCTCCATCCACATCCCTCGCCCTCGCCTTCGCCTTCAACCACACCTCTCACACCTCACCTCCACCCATCTCCCTCCACCCTCCTCCCCCCTCCCCCCTTGCGCCAAATCGTTCCAGGGTCCTAACCCTCTGCCATTCTCGGGAAATCGTCTCTCCACAAGGCACATGAGGACGATCTGCAAACTGGGAGATTCCTGGAGCATGCACGGAGCAGAGTAACGTCGCGGCGCCTCCCTCAATTCTGATCTCCGGTTACCAACCGGGCCCTGCAGCGACAAACGAAGGGGAGATTTTTCCATCCTTCCAATTCTTTGTCGCCTTGCATCGATACCCTCCTCGTCTTCCTTTTTCCGCATTTCTAACCTTGACGGTGCTCCCTTTCCAACCTCTCTTCTCCTTCCCCATTCCCTGATCCTGTATTATCTGTACATGTCCTGGATCGGTGGCTCCTGAAAAAGAAAGAAAGCGAAAAAAAAGAACAATCTTCACACTCCCTATCGACCTTCATTTCCTCTCCCCCCACAGGGAACCTCCATCGAAGAAAGGCACTGTCGCTTCCTGTCGTTTCTCTCGGTCGATCCCTTCGGTGTCCCCTCCTTTGGTGAGTAGCTCCAAACGTCCTCGCCCTCGCCCTATCAGCTCCTTCACTAACAAGGGTCGTCATCGATAGTCTTATATTCTTTCGTGTACGCCCGTTTCTGGTGCCTGGTGCCCGTTGCAAATATCTGGCCGACAAATCGGTTGTTCGGCCTTGTGATTTTAGTATCGACACCTCGACCTCCCTGCAAATACCTTTACCTTTTTCGCCCACCCGTTCGAGTACATAATCTGAACACCCTCGCTCCGTCGATCGCTTTCTGGAATGGCTTCTACGATGGCTGCTAATGCAAGCAGCGTACACAACGTGAGTGGGACAGGTCGGGAGCAGGTGCCACAGCAAGCGCAGGTGCAGGCGCAGGCGCAGGAGCAGGAGCAGCTTCAATCGGACACGCCACTGACGCAGACCTCACAGGTACGGTCCGGCCGATCCAACATGAATTCATCTGGGATGAACAATGACCGCGCACGCGGCTCCCATGGCAACAATGCGGGGAAGGGTTTCGGCGCTGGCAAGTCCAGCTGGCAGAACAATATCTGGGGCGACTCCAACCTCGGAGGTGGATTTGCAGATGGTAGGTGGAATACATCCAGACCTTGCGGATGGGAGCTCAATGCTGACCCCCTCGATCCAGATCAACACATTAGCGAGAACGCGTTTGAAGGAAAGTCTGGCTCTGGCTCCTTGCTCTCATCATCCGAATCTGATGGCTGGGTCGGACGCCCTAACCTACCATGGAGCACCGTGAATACCTCATCCCTCGCGATGGGTCAGAACCGCAGTATGGCGACCTCTCCGATCGAGACCCGTTCGAACGACCGCAGTGCACCAGCCCTGAACAACAATGGCGACTCGGCTTCCTCATATTTCGCGCTGCCGCGCACCACGGGTATCGGAACTTCTGCGGGCACAGTCAGCCATCGACCTTATCTGAACAACGGTGGCTCTGAGAACGTTTCTCCATCCGGAGATGGTCTTCAATTCGGCGGGTTTCCAGCTCTTCGAAATGGTGATGGTCGACGACAGATGAGTTCAACTGGTCTGGGCGGAAGTCCAGTCGGTGCCACCTTCCCTACCAAAGCTGGTTACTCCCACCCGATGGATGGTCAACGCCAGGATGACCTGGCTACTCCCATGAACATGTCTTCTCTTTCTGGTCTACCCGACAGCATGTCTCCCCCACAGACACGCAGTGGACTCTCTCACATCTCTTCCAACTCTGCTTCCTACGCCTCGCAACGACCTGTTCACTCTGCCCGCCCTTCCTTCTACTCTGACAACAACAGCATCGACGGTCGCTATGGTGGTGGCTCGGTGGATCTCAACGCGGGTTTGAACAATCTTCAACTGAACGATGGAGGATTTGCTGCCCAGGGTACAGCCCAGCGCCCTGCTTACATTCCCCACGCTTCCTTCGATGGTTCCCTCCCTCGCAAGTTCCAGAACAATGATGACGCTGCCTTCCACACAATGGCAGGATATGGAACCGATGGTGCTCCAGACATGATCTACCAACGCTCACGTGGTGGGGAGACTGGATCCATCTCTCCCTCGGACTATGCTCGCATGGATAGCCCGATCTACGCCGGTGTCGATGGTGCTCAGTACCGTAACTCTGGTGGTCGCATGGGCGAAAGCCAAATCGCGGCCTTCGAGCGCCGCCTGCGACTTCAGCAGGAAGAGATCGCGCAGAGCCAGGGCAATAGCATGCAGCGGATGCAGATGCCACCGTCGTATGATTACCAAGGATACCAGGCGGCTCGTCTCAACGCCATCCAAGGTTACTACACCATGCCCTCCATCGGTCTTGGTGCTGCTGCTATGGCCAACCGCTCGCACCGAGAGCACGACCCCACGCAGGTGGTTCGTAGCCCGTTGCTGGAAGAATTCCGCGCGAACAGCAAGGGAAACAAGCGCTATGAGCTGAAGGATATCTACAACCATGTCGTTGAGTTCAGTGGCGACCAGCACGGTTCACGCTTCATCCAGCAAAAGCTCGAAACTGCCAACAGCGACGAGAAGGAGCAGGTTTTCCGCGAGATCCAGCCCAATTGCTTGCAGTTGATGACTGATGTGTTTGGTAACTACGTGGTCCAGAAGCTTTTCGAGCACGGCAATCAGACTCAGAAGAAGATCCTGGCCAACCAAATGCGCGGCCATGTTCTCGCCCTGTCGACTCAAATGTATGGATGCCGTGTCGTTCAAAAGGCACTGGAACACATCCTTACCGATCAACAAGCGGCCATGGTGAAGGAGCTTGAGAACCATGTTCTGAAGTGTGTCCGCGACCAAAACGGCAACCACGTTATCCAGAAAGCCATTGAGCGTGTCCCATCCCACTACGTGCAGTTCATCATCAATGCATTCCGCGGCCAAGTGAACCGACTTGCGGCTCACCCTTATGGCTGCCGTGTTATTCAGAGAATGCTGGAGCATTGCGAGGAAATTGACCGACAGTCTATCCTCGGCGAACTCCACGCTTGTACAACCGCCCTCATCCCGGACCAGTTCGGCAACTATGTCATCCAACATGTCATTGAGAATGGTGATGAGAAGGACCGCACCCGCATTATTGTCATTGTCATGGGCCAGCTTATGGCTTACTCCAAGCACAAGTTCGCTAGCAACGTCGTCGAGAAGAGCATTGAGTTTGGCGAGGAGAGCCAGCGTCATCACATCATTTCTACGCTGACCTCGTCCCCAATCGCAATGGCGAAAGCCCTCTCCTTGGCTTGATGCGTGACCAATATGGTAACTACGTCATCCAGAAGGTTCTTGGTCAACTCAAGGGCGCCGAACGCGAGGCCCTCATCGACCAGATCAAGCCCCTGCTGAGCCAACTTAAGAAGTTCAGCTATGGCAAGCAGATAGTCGCGATTGAGAAGCTCATCTTCGACCCTAACAACCCGGCAACCGGCCCGCTCCCCCACACCACCTCGACAACTCCCCCCAACTCTCACAAATCCTCCCCTCAGCCATCGAAGCGCTCAATGCCGATGGAGCAGCCGCGGGCCTTTGTCGGCACCGCCCCTCCCACCCCACCCCCGACGGACAATCAGAATACTGTCGACGACTCCCTTGAGTCGAAGGGTCTTGCTCACAGCACGGTGACTTCGGTTTCCAGTCCCGAGACAGGCAACACCGGTGTTGCGGTCCCGGTCGATGTCACCAGTGCTCACTAATTCGTTGCACACTTACTTTGCCTTTGCTTGCCCACATAATTCTGTTTTCTAATGCTGATCTGAAAAACCGAGTCATTCTCTTGCCTCTTCTTTATCTAATATGGGCGTATACATACAGGGGGATTCGGACCGGATATATGAAGTTACTCAAAACGTCAATGTGTTTTCCCCACTTTATTCTCCATGGCTTGACGGCGCAAAGACAGGGCCTCTTATTTTTTTTTCCCTTACCATCTCATCATTTTTTTTTTCTGTTTCCTATTTCCTTTCTCTCGCTCTAGTGTGCATCTCGGATCGGACGTGTCATGGTGCTGGGTTGTTCTCTTTTTTTTTCCTGTTCATTTTTTTCTTGTTCTTATCTTATGATTGTGTATGGTGTGTTTCTATGTCTTCTGTGCTTTTGTCTTATTTATTTTTTTCTTCCCTGCTGGAGCTAGGTTAGGTTGGGGATTTCCCCCTATCCTAATTCTAACCTCACGCGCCCGGGAACAGAAAGCGCTAAAGAGAGAAAGAAATGGAAATGGAAATGGAACGGCAATTACTTCGCTTTTTTACTATTCTTCGCAACTTGAACTTGAATCTCCGGCATATGACATGAGAGAAATTCCTCCCAAATCTGGGCAAAATGGAAATGGAAATATGGGAGGGAGAGAGAGAGAGCGAGACAACTTTTTTGCATGGCGTGGTGCTAGTGTTCCCCCCCCCCCTTCTTCCTCGTCTTCTTACTATCTATTCTACTATTATCTCATAACCTGTTTCTTTATCTGATGTCTCTCTGTCTATCCTCCTCTTTTCTCGTCTTGTCAACTCTAAGTCGAGTGGAAGTGGATAGCTAGGTTTGTTTGCCTGCTCTGCTCTGCTCTGCCCTGCTGCTTACTTTAATTATACACAGGGCCTTTGTGCTCTCCCTCCTCCCCTCCATCCATCCTTCCTCCTATATCTTTATGAATAGGAGGATAACCTTATGCCTCGAATCATATCAGATGCGGGCTTGCTTCGGTATACAGTGTCACTTGGTTCAATCAATGAACCTCTCCTTCTGCTGTTGATTTCGATGTCGATGTCGATGTTGATGTTGATGTTGATAACACTTTTTTTCATTTTCGCTTTCATTCTATGGCTAATGTATTACTGGATAACACTCTTACCTACCTGCTCTTATTCAAATTTCTTGCTCTTTATTATGAGTAATATATACAATTTTGTAAATTCTAAAAGAAATAAATGTAAACTTCAAAAAATGGAAGGTTATATCCCTAACTATACTCTATAAATTTAGTTCTGCGGTAGGGTCGCAATCACGTGACTGATAAGATCGGACCCGCCTGAATTCCCAGCCGCCCCGGCCAACTCAAGATTCCCTCGGACTTGGACATCACTCCACCTCAGTCACCACCTCGGTTACCGTACCACCTCAAGCTACATCTGCAGGCCGGACCTGACCTGAAAAACCCCGATCCGACCAAGGAATTCTCTCCTCACCAGCGTGAAGAAACAAACCCACACCACGCGCAGAAACCAACCAAAACCAAACCCAAACCCAAAAGCTTGTGTCAACGACCAAGCACAACCAAACCAAACCTCACCCTTACACATCCCTAAGCCAAACCATCAAAATGTCCTCAAACGTCGGCCTAACAACCCCACGTGGTAGCGGAACATCCGGCTACGTCCAACGCAACACCGCATTCATGAAACCCCGCAACACCGGTGCCGGCGCGCCCTACCCACCACCATTATCTGGAGCGAACAATTACACCTCGGGAGGATTTAAGCAGCGTGTTCCTGATAAGAAGATTCTTGAACATGATCGGTTGAGGGCTATTGAGGTTCTTGTTATGGAGGAACGGGAGAGATTGGAGGAAGAGCAGGAAGAGCAGCAGGAGAAGCAAAAACAGCAGGCAAAGTCGAAGAAGGTGGATCCCAAGAAGGCGGAGAAGGAGGAAGGCGAAGAACAAGATTCCGAAGAAGAGGGCCAGGGCCAGGGGAAGATTCTATCCGATGAAGAAATCGATCAGCGATGCGAAGAGTTACGCGCTAAACTTTTGAAGGAGATGGAAGAGTCCGCTGCTAGCGGTTCTGGTGGCCGTGCCGGTTCTGGCGGAAAAGGAAAAATGGGACCACCGCGTGATAGAAGGAATCTTAAGTCTTATCAGGTTCATGAGCTTGCTGAGGCGAAGATTGAGGAGAGTGAGAGGTTGAGGAGGGCTTTGGGGATTAAGGAGGATAGGGAGACTGGGGAGATTAGTAGTACTAGGTTTGAGAGGAGACGTGAGAGGGAGAGGGATTGAAGAAGGGATGTTGAAAAGTTTGTTGTCTTGAGAGAATAATGAGTTTGTTGATTATTTGTTTTTGGGTTCTTTGGATTGGTGTCATGGTGTTTGGTTGGTGCATATACTCATTATGATGGGGGTGGGGAGGGTCATCTATTTTCGACGATGTTACTTGTGCTGAATCGTGCGAGGACTCGGAATCAAGATATGATAAAATTAGTTTTACATTTAAATTCATTATGGTGAATATCTCTATTCTTCAATGAGTCAACTGCTCGTCGCTCTAGGGCTCGTAAATCTGAAATGTTGACCTCTAACATCCAATTTCCTACAACAGCAGACAGAAGGCTTTATCCAGGCCAATATACCTCGCATCGATATCTTCGCGGCCTTTGAATTCTCCCCTAGGAGTTTAGAAAGGCTCGAAGGGCTGGCACTGAACCAATCACAGCCGTTGATAACTAGGGTATGAACCCGGGGCTCATCTTGTGAGACTTCACGCGAGCCTCTGGCAGAATATTGGCGTAATCTTTGCAGTACCACGTACGAAGATGCGTCAACGACGTTGTATTTGTGCGCTAATTCATGCTTTTCTGATACCGTTACCATTCGTGGATGCCTTACGCCTGCGGAATCCACTTAGGCATCCATGCCTACATGTATCTAGTAGTTCATCTCAACTTTCTTCTTCTTCTTCTCCACAAGCTATTACTTTCGTTCGAACCGCTACTACTTCATTGCATCGTATGCTACGCCGTACGTTGATCTGTGAGTATCTGAGCATCCTCACACCTTTGAACTCATCGATCCTGTCACCTCGCGAGGGGTGTGGACATTCCAGACGCAGCTCCTAACTATTAAAATGAGAAATTTTACTGAGATTGAGGAACGAATTATGGAGGGTGAAATCAAATTGCATTATTTACCAGAAAAGTCTGATACTTTGAGCCTATTGATAGGATACCGTTCTTTAGTCATATTTCTTAGCCGGTCGAGTGATGAGCCTGAACGTGTTCATATATACTTACTATTGTAAGTCGAGCACCACTCTTCCTTGCAATTTCCCCTCTTTCATCTCTTGGAAGACGGTTGCCAGTGAATCCATACTTTCAATGCGTACGCGTGCCTTAATGATTCCACGAGCAGCGAAATCAAGTACTTCAAGGGCATCTTGGCGATTACCAACGGCCGAGCTAGTTATGTTATATTGTTTTCCGATTATCGTACCGGGACTGGCAGATTCGATAGACTGTGTTCCGTGCTCTGGTATCCCTACACACACTAACGTGCCGTTGAAACGCAGAAAGCGCAGGGCATTGGCATAGGCTTGGTCAGAACCAGTGCAGACAATGACAGCATGAGCACCAAGTCCGCCGGCCAGCGATATGATGTGGGAAGAGATAGCTGCTCCTTGGTCGTTTTTAGAGAACTGGGTGATATCGACAAAATGCTCTGCGCCCGATGAAAGGACAATGTCCGCCTTGCTGGGGTGATCGACACCGATTACTCGCAGACCCATACCCCGGCTAGCCAGCTGCACTCCTAGATGCCCGAGTCCGCCGCCAGCACCAGCAATTACTATCCATTGTCCCGGTCTAGCATTGCTGCGCTTAAGGGCGGCATGGATAGTAGTTCCTGCGCAAAGCATAGGCGCTGCTTCAGCAGAGTCAAGTCTATCGGGAATAGGCGATACATAATGTGCCGGACTGAGCACATATTGCTGGAAGGTCCCTGGGGTGAAGTAGCCCGATATCTCTTGATTGAAACAAAGACCGTCTGATCCGGCTTGACATGGCTCTACAAACGTCAGGAGAATGGAACAAAACATGAACAAACGATCAGAAGAAACGAGAGACGAACCACAGTTGCCACAAGTGCTAGACACCCACTTAACTCCAACACGATCTCCGATTTTGACACCTGCTGTGTCAGCACCTGGACCAAGTTTGACAATATGACCGACCCCTTCATGTCCACCCACTTGACCCTCTGGCGTTGGGGCGGGCAGCGTGCTCCACTATAAGAGATATGAGCCAACAGCCACAGCGTATTGGGAAAATTCACGCCAGTGAATTCAATATAATGGGGATCACCCGTGTCGAACGTACAGAATTCGTCATTACGGCAAGATCAGAATGACACACTCCGGAGTGAGTACTGAATTTACTCGTTAGATGTATCCCACAACTCAAAGGAGAGGAGCTTGACCGTACAGCCGGATGAGTACGTCGCCAGGTCCTGGTTCGGGTACTGGGAGTTCGACAACTTGAGTCGATATTGTTCCAGGCTGATTGTAGATTATTGACTTCTGAACTGAGGGGATTTCCATGGCGGCTGATGTGTCACACTGTGGTAGTGTATGAGATTCTTGATGTGGAATTTACCTAGGTAGGCCTTGCCGGTTCCTTGGGCGTCAGGGTTAGAGTTGGGGTTCCTTCGACGTTTATGTAGCGCTGGCACGATTTGTACTCATGCTACAGCCTGAAACTGCCGAGGTAATTTACCAATATCACACTTGTCTGCACCGACGGACGATATGTCTCTCAATCAACCTCGTAATTGATGTCGTTTAGGCGCTTAGATAGGCAGATAGGCAGACAAATAATCTGGGACTGTATCCACTGTGGGGCTTCCGAGATTTTTTATTTCCATCATCTCTCTGACAATAACGTTCTGTTATTTCGAACCGTAATAGTATGATTTACAGGAAGATATGCTATTACTACTAGTAGTACGTCAGTCGGATTTATCTTGCATGACGCAAAACCACCATCTGATTAGGTCCGCGCATGCTTTACATGTACCACAAAATTTGGCATAGAAGAATGTGATTTACATCAATAGCCTATAGATGAAGTCTCCCGAGGTTGATAAGCAAATATTCTCATTTTTAAACTTGGATTGATGATGGTACACCTTGATTTGTTCTCGGCATTTTTCTACACTGTCTCCCGCTCCACCACCATCTTTGTAGGCGGCTAGATAGGCAGTACTAGTAGTCTCCACCCCTTTCTCTTAGACACAATAGAGCTCTTGCTTATCATTTTCTGTCATTATAGCGGTTCCAAGGGCAGTCTATTCATCCTGTATGATCGTTCCGGCCCTTAAGGGTCATCTGCCGCTAATGTATGCGCCATTTCAGTCGCAGAATCGAACTACCTTCCAAGACAAACCAGGCATCAGCATCTAGCGTGTGCCTAGAAATTTTGCGTTTCTTGGATTGATGCGAGTCCCATATAACTAACCTATACCAAATAACCGGATAAAGTTCTTCCTGGTCACTGATCCAACCGTGGACGGTTAATCAGCCTCTGCCACTCCAGGAAAGCCCATCAAATCCCGGTCAGAACCTTGGATCTCATTTTTTATTTTATTGTCGGCAGTAATATATTATCGAATTTCGCGCCCCCAATACTCCTACCCAGTCTGAGCGTGTTCTATCTGGTCCTCCCACTGGCTATCATGGGCATCGCTTTGGATGGCCTCTACTTTTCTCTCCATCCCAATCAGTGGGGCATGCTAATTAAATGGTAAGTGTCGATTGTTTCCACATGATGACCACAAATAAAGTAATTATGGTTCGTTTATCAATATTATAGGAAACTACGACAATTCTCTCTACACGCCAGGCACGAGTCGCAACAGTCTGCAACAGCCAAGGTCTGTTTTGAATTCTTGGACCAGACAAGCCGCAGCTTCAGCCCCGTTATCAAAGAGCTCCACCGAGAGCTGCGCATGCCAGTGTGCGTGTTCTATCTGATATTGCGTGGCCTCGATACGATTGAAGACGACACATCGATTCCTCTTGATGTGAAACAATCACTCCTTCGAAGCTTCAAGGACAATCTTGACGATTATGACTGGAATTTCACGGGAAATCGACCTGAAGAAAAGGATCGCGAGCTCCTGGTGCAGTTTCACAATGTCATCGCTGAGTTCTGGAAGCTAGAACAGACCTACCAAGCTATCATCAAAGACATAACTCAAAGAATGGGTACTGGTATGGC
This sequence comes from Penicillium cosmopolitanum, assembly GCF_028827165.1. Taxonomy (NCBI): domain Eukaryota; kingdom Fungi; phylum Ascomycota; class Eurotiomycetes; order Eurotiales; family Aspergillaceae; genus Penicillium; species Penicillium cosmopolitanum. The sequence continues at coordinate 1,538,979 of NW_026622682.1, read as the reverse complement.
TGATTTTGCAGGAAAGGCCGCTCTAGGGTATGGAAAAGTGACTTCAGTGGAAGAATATGATCTCTATTGCTGGCATGTAGCCGGGATCGTTGGCGAGGGCTTGACTCATCTCTTTGTTGAGGCGGGAATGGGCGACAAAAATCTGATAAACCAGCCCCTGTACAGATCAATGGGTCTCCTCTTGCAAAAAAATAACATCATTCGCGATGTTCGTGAGGATTTTGATGACGATCGCCAGTTCTGGCCCAGAGAAATCTGGTCTAAACACATCGACAATTTCGAAGACCTCTTCGACCCAAAGTTTCTCAAAAGTGCCCTTAATTGCAGTTCCGAGATGGTTCTGAATGCCATAGAACATTGCCGTGATTGCTTGTCATATCTCGCGGGCTTGAATGAGCAGAGTGTGTTCAATTTCTGCGCGATTCCTCAAACAATGGCCTTGGCTACACTTGAGTTATGTTTCCACAATCCGGCAATATTTCAACAAAACGTCAAACTCACAAAGAGGGATGCGTTGGATTTGATGATTCATTCTAGTCGGGACATTGAGGGTGTGGCAAACATCTTCTGTCATTACGTTCGTCGAATCCAACAGAAAAATGACAAGGAGGATCCCAACTATGTGAGAATTAAGGTGGAATGTGAAGAGGTAAGTTCTGTCACAATGAAGCGATGGGTAGTTGAGACATGCTGACTTGATAAGATCGAGAAACTTGCAAATACTCTAGTGTCAAAAAGTAGTATTGAGCTTGCTGGGGAAAAGACGAGTGACATTGGACATCGGGCTAGGCCGCATCCTGAACAAATGCTTGTCTCTTGCCAGTGGGCAATAGCCTTAATCTTCTTCGCCCTGGGGATGCTGTGGCTTATAGTCCGCGGAGATTCTTCTTGATATCTTTGGGCTTTTACTAAATAGGGGAAAGTTTTGGGTCATAGAAATGGCAAAAGGTTAATTTGCAAACGGGTGGATTGTGATTGTCGATTCAAATCCTATGGTTTTACTTACTACGCAGAGGCTAATATGCTACCACTTGACTGCATAAGCGAGGTTTTATTAAGTCATTTGCGAGTATCATAGGCCCGGCAGGCGCTCATCCAGTTTTGGATTGACTTGATGACAGTAGTGTGGGTGGCGATTCTGGGGGGATATTGGGTCCCTTGTATTTGCGTTCCAAGCAATTAACTTTAATACGACACTCATAAAGTAACTCTGTAGCTATGTACTGCGCTTTGAGAGCAATCACCGCAGATGAAGTGGGTTCCAAGTTGTGATATACACAAGCGTGCAGGGGTCGAAATTTCTGCTTTAAGCTAGACTTTTATTATTTTTTGATATTAGACTGGTTCGGATCAGGAACTAACCCGCATCATTTGAATCATTACTTACTACTAATAGTATTTCCCAAAAGCTATATGCCCAGATTCAAGTTGAAAACTTAAACCAACTTGATCTTCTCATCTCATATGCAGCCTCGGTCCGTTTTTTCAGATAATCCACTGGCAATTATCATCTTTTGAATTACTGTACAAAGGCTTACCAGGCTTGTGCTAGTGGTTTCTGGGAAGTATGCGGTCCGGGCGATACAATCCAATTTCTGACAATCGTGTAGATAAGCGCATAAGCGCGTATCAGATGTGGCCAAACCGTGCCTCCCAGATTCAACGGCTTGGCATGAGCACTTCTCGCGGCCCGCGGGGCCCGAGGAAGAAAGCAACCAAAATTGTCACCACTATTGTTCATCATATTTTCATGAGCCAGATTTCAGGAATATTTTGATCCACTTCAGTACTATGGATTCGTTTCACATGATTTCGCCACCTATACCTCGCTAAAAATGTCCATCCCGACACCCCATAGCGGTTAAATTCTATTGAGAAAAGTTTACCAGCTGCGCACCATGAATGATATTCTAATCCTGGAACGGCAAGCAGGTAAAGTTTGACAGGGATAATTGCCTTTTCTTTTCTCACCCGAGCTAAGCTTGTCTATAATTGTTGATTACCCCTTCAATTGGACCATAATGTCTGTGCCACCTCAATAGCCTACAGAATAGCTGTTACATTCAAGTTTAAAAGCAGATCGTCAAGTATCTTTGTAGTAAAACTAATACGAGTCCTATTTACTAATATTATTACGTATACTACTATATAGATGGGCCACTACCTAAAAAGGTCACGCTTTCTAACGGATTAAATTGAACTTGTTAAAGTTAGCTCTGACTTGGCGGCCAGAGTCCAAAGGCATACTAGCTTTTATACTCTTAAGACACGTCTGGACTTGTTTCGTCCACAAATATACTTGATAGTCAGAGTGGAACAGCATTACCGGGACTTCGGACCGGAATCACGGTTATTCGGCGAATAACTTTGAAAAGCCGAGGCATATAATCTACCCTCTGCTCTGAAGGAAGAATTTTCTAAGAATATTAGTTCCTCAAAATTGCCCTTACAGGTTTCCTTTTGAACTTCATCAATCAAACATCATTGAAGCGTGATGTATAACCATAGCTTTCGAAGCCTGATTAAATCCCTTCCGGTCTCCCAGGAAGATGTTGACTTTTTCATCGAGATGCCTTTTGTCCATCCTTATTTAAAGGTCTCAAGTCCATATCAGATTGTCCCTTTCATTACGCGATACGATAAAGGTGACTTGTCAGACATGTTCTTCAACAAAACTATCAACACATGTGACACCATTCCACGAGTCCTAGCTTTTATGCGAAAACCAGTCTCTTTGCAAGGCCCAGCTTATGATAATGAGGGTCTTGATCCTTTAAAGTATCCAGATGAGCCACATTTCGTCGCATTTTTTCAGCTTGAAGCGGGTGTGAATGGTTTTATCAACACCGCCCACGGAGGCCTCCTGGCATCATTGCTAGATGAAACACTAGGGATTTGCGTCGAGACATACCGGATGCTTGCTTCGGAGGAACTGGCGTCTTTGCTTACGGGCGAACTTCAAGTGACATACCGTTCACCCGTACCCATCCCTAGTGCCATTATGATTACATCATGGGTGAGACGGAAGGAGGGTAGAAAGTGGTTCCTTGAGGCAAGAGTTCTGGACAAAAATGGTTTACTCAAAGCAGAGGCCAAGTGCGTGTATATTATGCCACGATCTGCAATATAGAAAGACCCATCGAATGGCTCCCGAGGTCTTCAAAAAAAAGACGTCTGACTGAGAGCTTGGGCTCCGACTGAATGCTCCTTTCCTGCTATTGGTTTCAAATGCTCAACTGCATATCAGCTTTTCTTAGACCGTTAAGGGCAGAAGTCTATTGGAAATTCCACTATTGTAGAAGCGTGTCTAAGCGCCTATTCAAAACTCGCCATACATTTGAAATACATAGTTTCATCGCCGCTCTAGTCCAGGAGTCGGAGTGAGAATGTAGTCGCGTATTGCGCGATACTGATATAGTTATTTCGCCAGTTAATTTGTCAAACTTGAAGCAAATTACAGACTAGCTAATGTTACATTGGCTACCCACACAGTCGCGCGACAACTTTCCGATTTTCTAAAGATTACTATTGAACTAGCTCCTGTTTTTGAGAAGGACAAGCTTGGAATAATATAGGTACGTCGTATATTGCAGGCTGTAAAAACATCTAAGGATTTCACCTAGAGTACCTCATTCGCTGGCCCGCTATCGCCAAAATAATCTTGAGTCTGATATAAATCCAATCTTTCGTTCTTTGAGATATTTTCCCCTGATGCAAAGATTGAGTCAAACAGCTTTTGTTCCATGCCGTAAAGCAGATCCGCATTTTCGGGATCATCTTCTGGCGGTAAAAATGTGCAACTCTGTGTTTCTGCCTCGAGGCTCTCCGCTAAATGACTGTCTTTGTCGGATTGCTTATGATTGCACGCGCCGTGAGTCCTGTGGGGAGGTGCCTTGATTCCCCACCTAATATCCAAATCTTTGCTAAACTTGGCGCTTGAAAACCCTTGCTGTGCTTGAAAAAAGTCCAACAAATTTAAAAACTGATTTCCGATACCGAGAGGCCCACGACCATTATGAAGGTTGGCAAATTTTCTCACATCTTCTGACAGCACACAGGGAATTGTGCTTTCAAAATCTTCATAATTCAAGACACAGACTGTAGCATGTTGCGTCTGAATATATGGGGCGCTCCCTGTCGTGAATTCCAACAGCGTAAGTTGGCTAAAGAGGCACCACCATAGCCTTTTTCGAAGGCCTCTCTCTGGCTGGGGGATGTTGGCTGGTTCGTTGTCTAACCTGAGTGAAACGGCAACAGCATGTGCCATGCCTAACCAGAAAAAGGTGTCTTGTGAAGAATTCGTCTCGCAATAACCCATTAAAAGTAGTCCTTGTATTGCCGCATAAGATCTTTCGTTCATCTGTGGAGGGAAAAGAGACTGTGCATTGATTAGTTGTGATGCTGAAGTATGGGAATCAGCCCTAACCTTTGCATTCGAGTAGAAAAAATCAAACGCTCGCTCCTTTGAATGTATTCCGTAAGTACCAAGGACTTTCCTGTCACCAAATCTGATTGATGTCGCTAGAAAAGCATTTAAAACGAATTGACCACAAGATGGAACGTTTCCTTCGTTCGCACCCGCGATACCGGCCATTTGAAAGAAGGTTATGACAGGAAACGTGGGATAGATGAACTGCAGGAAGCATCCTACTAGGTATTTTCTCAGACCATTAGGCTTGGAAGAATCAAATTGAGCATTAAGGAATTGGACTCCATTTTCGACGTCGCGAGGCGACGGTATCGACACACCATGTAGTGAAGACTCCTCCTTTTCCCCCACGTTGCATGTTATGTCATGTGAGCTGTTGAGATGGGGACATGATAATAAATCACTTGTTTCCTGGCTATCAGGTTTCACGATCAAAGAACCATAGAGGTGAGTCTGGCAAGTAATATCATCCAAGCTGCAGTTTGTGCATGTGCCTTCCGATATTTGTACGTTGCAACGAATCTTTTTCCGCCGGCAATTGATGCAAGCAACCCCAGCTCGCGTTATCCGACGCTTATTAGATTTTGCATTGGAGGCATGTCTATTCAATTTGTTTCGGAGAACTTCAGCGTCGTTTGAATTCATTTCGGCGCCGACAATGGTTGTTCGCAAGTAGATGACCGTTTTCACTTTCTGGTACCCGATAGTAGATAGATATTGGAGCAGAATTTAAAAAGCACAGCCTACTGTACCGGAGCTAGTCTGCTTTTCTTTTCTTTTCTTTTTTTTTCTATTTATTCTTTTTTTTTTTAAAAAAAAAAAGTCTTATCGTATCCGCGGAATGGCCGCGTTACCAAGTCGTTATCTAGTCGCTAACAGAATAGACTTTCTTCTTCCAGTCAGTTAACCCCGGGAAGGACTTTCCGACAAATGCATGGATTAGAATGAGATATTCAAGTTATGTAGTAGGACAACTGTCATCTCATTTGTACCAATTGATTTTGAGTTTGCACTGGTTAGAGGACAATTTACTAAATCAAATAAGTTATTCGTTGCTCGGCTGTCTACCCTGTCCACCTCGCCAGCCAAAGTTACCGGTCTTGGTAATCCGACTATACAGTCGAGATCTTTACCTACCACAGAAGGCTTCCAGGTCATGTCAAAATCAGTAAAGGTCTTTGATAGCGCTTGTATCAACCATGGGAAGTTTGAAGCAATCCGACAATAATATGACCAAGTTGGCACCGTAATTGGTCATTAGGAAGGAGGAAAACAGCAAGGATTGAAAGCGACATCAATTCATTTGTTGATGCACAAATCTGCCAGTTAAAATAATGTGAAGCTATACCAAAGCAGTCCCTATAGCGCTTTTTTTATCCTAGAACGGAAACACTGACCATGCTTCAATGATTTAGTCAGCGCAGCTTAGCTCATTCAATAGTCTCTGAATACTTTAGAGAGTCCCGCCGGACTAGCATGTAGTTAGAAAACAAGTATTCAAGAGATGAGACATTCCGTTGCTCATATGGAATATTTTGAATATGTGCTTGATGATCAAACTAACTCTGGACTTTTGAACTTCGTACAGAATGGTAATGGACATCACTCTGTCGCTTCAACAGATTTTCTTATCTAACCAATAGTTGAGCCATAGGCTCTGTGCAATTCGTAGCAGCCAGAGACTCGGTGTCCTCGGGCTCCGAAAAGAAAGGGACTTACCGAGGCTGTTGAAGAACTACGCGAGACACAATTTCTGCTGGCATGATAAAATGGGTCCTTTCGTGGGTTAGATCGATATTAAGAAGTAGAATACACTTTCGATAACGGTTGCGAGCAATCTTCGTTGAAGGATATTGAAAAGTAACATGCTTGAAACTAAACTGTAGTCCACGAGCCTGTTGCGTTATCAAAATGAAAGTAGAAACTACTATGGTGAATTTCAGGGTATTGACCACTTCATTATCCTTCAAAAGGATTTCATCAAGTAAAAACATTTGCATGGATACATTGGGCGCGTTAGGCAATCTACTTGCCGTTCAATGTACACAGACTCGACTTCCAAGTGTGTAACTGGAGCGACTCATGGTGAGGAAATATTATGATTTAGGTAGTTTCAGTAATCACAATCATCTATTGAAAGCCCGCAATATAGCTCCATGGGTTTCTAAAAAAAAGACAATTGAATTGAATCCTCGCGAGGCTAAGAACTATCTATTGAGACGCACTGTGAAATCGCAAGAGAGCCTGAACAGGAGCAGTGGTCGACGTGTATTTATGTTTTACAACAGTCGACTTGTCCATATTTTCCACTCTGTCAAAACGCTGAAGCAGCCGCACAACGACATAACCAGCCTCTGTCAGAGCAAACTGCTGTCCCAGGCAAATTCTTGGTCCGCCATTAAATGGTATAAATTCCCATCCCGGTCTGCGCCCGTTCCACCTTTCCGGCCGAAATTCATTGGCGTCATCGCCCCAGATGTCCTGACGGCGGTGCATGATGTGCACATTGTATGTTACATCCTCTCCGGCTCGGATATAAATTGGTGATGTTCCATCTTCACCACCTCCTCGAGGGAGTGTAGTGTTTCGAACCGCGCGGCGACTATTCTCCGGTACGACTGGGTGTAGTCGCAAAACTTCAGATAGAACATGCTGAAGATAGGAACAGGATTTGAGGGACTCGAAAGTGATGGTAGTGTTATTGGAGAACTCTCCAAATGTTTCAATCACGACGGCACGCAACTTTTGGTAAACCTCAGGATGACGAGATAGAAGATAGAAAGTCCATCCTAGAAGACCTGCGGTTGTGTCTCTCCCTGCCAACAGGATGTTTAAAAGCTGGCTCCGAAGCATTTCGGGGTCTTTTGTCTCCTTGACGAGTTCCTGGAGAAATACGTAACCAGTTTCAGTAGGACTCCCTGGAACGTTTTCTTTCGTCCCTGGTTGAAGTTCCCCTGCGAGTGCGAGGTTGACATAATACCGGGCAAATTCCTGAATTTTCGCACAGTCTTCTCGAAATTCGGCAGGACAGTAGAGAAAGTAGAGATCCATCAAATAACTTCGTAACACAACTACCTCATTTGCTCGATCAAAGGATTTGCCAAAGGACAAACCATTAGGCTTAGAATCCGGGTTGACTGTCCCAGGATCAAGACCTTCATTTGACTTTGACGAAAGGATCTGAGAATTGACACTGTGTCCAAAGAGAAATTCGGTGGCGGAGTCGAGAGTAAGGTTGAAAAACAAGGGTGATACATCAATAGTGTCTGTCCAAGAATCGGACTGAACGGGGAGCCTATCCAGAAGATGTTGGACATGACGTTCCTCAAGTTCCAAGTCGGCAATTTGTCCGCGAGTAAATTGTGGACGAAGGAGGGCGCGAGAATGTTGCCTATTTTCAATGTTAATGCCTACTAATATCGGCTGTATGAATTTGCAACGTACCACTCTTTCCCGTCAGTGGTAAAAATACCTTTTCCAATAACAGGTCCGAACAAGTTATGCCGCAAAGGGCCAAGCTCAAAATCCTTGAACTGTGTTGCAAGCAAGGCTTGGACATTCTTCGGGTCCGCTGTGACGTGATGCCAATTACCCAAGATATTCTCATTCCATGTTGGGCGTAAACCTAGCTCCTGATAGAGTACCAACTCATCATTTTGGAGGATCTGATCCCGCGTTGTATCAATATAACGCTTCAAGATATCAATACCGAACGGAAGCTTATACGGTCGGATGAAAGCGGGCTTACAGCCCATTCGCCGTGCTCGTTGGCTATGCAATATAGACAACAGAGCCTGATAGAAAAAATAAATGACCACAATTGCTGGGAGAGCGGTCAATAAGTTCAGCTGTTGAAGTATGGCCATTGTTGCAAATATTTCATTTACTATGGTGAAATTTGATGATGGCTGTGGTTTTTTCTTGGTGATTTTGTACACGATATTTATAACGAGTGCTGGAAGGAACTTAGATCCCGACAGAGTGTACGGCTAACTTAGTCTCTCGAGTTTAAATGTTATGGAAGGGTAATGACACCCCTCGTTTTCGATCCATCATTCGCAAGAATTGCCAAATACTTGTCATCAGCACCAGGACCGGCGACGCGTCAGTCGCAACTCACCCGTGGGACCTGTGACACGGGCCTCTTCAAGTTGCCGCTTATCATCGTTTATCTAACCGCTTAGTCTTATCTCAAGGCAAAAGAATTCCCGCCGTCCGGCAGATCTAGACGCAAGCGTAGTGGGGCTATTTGGATCCCTAATGATTTTTTGGTTGAACTTAATGCTCAGTTCAGTCCTTCATTGGCTGTAAGCTTCTGGATCGGTCAAACTAGGAGCTGAGCAGGGTACTGGTATTTTCTGGGATGGGGCTAATAGGAACCGAGACTGGACGGTAAGACCTGTCTCATTAGCGCGTGGTAATTCAGCATTCAAGCTCAATTCATCCATGGCCACATGCCCCTTTTAAAAAGCTGTACGCACGACAAAAAATCGTTAGACAGCTTTTGAACCAATCTTCTCTTTCGACCCCAAGCCAATCACCAGCCATGGCACTGATGAGGAAAGCTTCCATTGCCGCTAAAATGCCTGGTCAAGAGGCCAAAGCGATTGAATCAAAAGCATATGCCACCCTCAAATTCGCAGACGGCGCGTCCGATGAATTCGAGTTCGGGGGTTCATTTGGTGCTGCTCTGTTGATGATAGGTTTCCCTCTCTTGATGTGGTATATGTGGATTGGTGCAACCTACTATGATGGCATGCTTCCTCTTCCCACTGCCAACCAAACCTGGGCTGACTTTGTCATTTTCCTATGCAAATTGGTTTATGAGGGAGCGTATCCAACTGGGAAGGCATGGGCAATCTACTGGACATTCTTCATTATGGAAGCCTTTATGTATTGCTACTTGCCTGGAGTCTCCAGTTTTGGCCGTCCATTGAAGCACGAAGGGGGTAAATGTCTTCCCTACTACTGCTCCGCGTACTGCAGTTTTTATGCGACGCTAGCCATTGCTGCAGTCTTGCATATTACGCATATATTCCCCTTATACACTCTGGTTGACGAATTTGGATCTATTATGAGTGTCGCTATCTTTTCCGGCTTCCTGAATAGCGTTATAGTCTACATCCAAGCTATATTACGTGGACGGACTCACAGATTATCTGGTTCAGTTATCTATGATTTTTTCATAGGTGCCGAGCTAAATCCTCGAATCGGTATCCTGGACTTCAAGATGTTTTACGAGGTCAGAATTCCATGGTTTATATTGTTCCTTATCACTTGCTCGGTCGCCGCTCTTCAATATGAAAAATACGGCTTCGTCTCGAATGAGGTACTATTCTTGATTGGTGTGCATTTCTTATATGCCAATGCTTGTGGTAAAGGAGAGCAAATGATTATCACGAGCTGGTAGGATTACCTGAATCCCTTGAAAAATTTTGTGTTCAAGGTTAGCTTACTCTAAGATAGGGATATGTACTTTGAAAAACTAGGATTTCTACTCACTTTCTGGAATATGGCTGGTGTGCCTTTCACCTATTGCCATTGCGCTCTTTACCTGGCAAACCATGAGCCTTCCGAATACCATTGGAATCCTTATCTCCTTTCTATATTTGCTACAGTCTATATCTTCTTCTACTGGGTGTGGGATAGTGCAAATGGTCAAAAGAACGCGTTTCGTCATGCAGAAAAGGGTCGGTTTGCCAACTTGAAGCGGAAGACATTCCCCCAAGTACCCTGGCAGGCTATTGAGAATCCAAAAATAATCGAAACTGATACGGGTGATAATATCATGGTTGATGGCTGGTTCGCAATAGTCAGGAAGCCGAATTATGTCCCTGACATGTTTTTTTCCATGTCCTGGGGTCTGATCACCGGGTTCAAGTAAGTTTTTCCACTTTGCAAGGCCGTGGACTGTCACAATTAACAGTCAACTATTAGGAGTCCATTTCCCTGGTTTTATTTCATTTTTTTCATGATTATGATCACCCACCGCACGATGAGAGATATCAAAAGATGCCGAAGGAAATATGGCGATGCTTGGAAGCGTTATGAGAATGAAGTTCCCTACCTGTTCATCCCAGTAAGCATCCGATTCATTATGACAGTTGTAACTATCTACTGACATTTCAAAGTATGTGTTTTAACTTTTCATCCGGAAATCTTTCATATAAAGAGATCTACATTTCGGGTCTTACGAAATTTAGCTTGAGGGATTCCGCCAATATAGGGAAACTGCACCCTTTCACCGATCAAACCAGGCGATGGGGGACCTGTCGATATACATAAACCTCTATTTTTCACAAATGCTCCTGTTTGGATAGAGGGCTATATAATATTTGGAATAAAGGGGCGAGCGCATTCTGTTTCTGCACAGTCGGCTGTTAAGAGATTTCTGAGCCCCTGTTTGTTCATGAATTTGCGCAAAAAAAATCTACCATTCATATTTTCTAACGCCTGAGTCCTCGGAGCGCTGACATATCCACAAGGAAGTTCTGAATATAGTTGGTAACCGCGGATAATGGAGCTCTCTTGGAATCTCTCAGGGTGTACTAGTGCCTGTATGCAAATAAATTACTGACTAGGGCCAAAAGGCAAAAGAACCAAGTAATAATCTATCCACCAAGAACTTGCCGGCTTTTTGTTATGCTTTGGTAATATGTTTAAGCAATCAGTTAATATGTTACTTACATGTTCCATGTCTTGGGCATTGCAGCTGAGGTGTATTGAGGTGCTCTTTCTTTGTTGGCTCTCTCCTCTTCATTTTCTACACTTAGTAATGCGTTCGAAAACTACACTTTGCGAGATGCTAATCTTCATGACTGAGCTGTTAGAATACGATGCGCCCCTTGTACAGACAGGAACTCCTAATTTAGACACATTCTTTCTGAGGCGGCCCTTTCTGAGGGGTCAGAATAATAAGTCTGCATGTCTATAATCTAAGGACATCCATCCCCTCAGTCCCCCGAAGATGGATTGAGAGGTCTCTGAACGGAACCTGGGCCAGCATCTGGTGGATACTAATACGAAACTTTATATTTTATATTTACGCTCTGAAGTCATTCCCCGACGCTGCTATTGGTGCCCGCAAATGACCTAGGGCTAATGAGAACAAAGTTTGGGATTACCGGTGGCGCTCGACATCGCCCAACCAATGCTAGAATTATCGAGTACACTGGCGCGTAGATAAGCCATTTGCTTGTATATTCAGAAGAGGGGCACAGTACATCGAAATTAAAACCAGCTTATCTTAAACCGAGATGAGTTTGGGAAGAGGTATATATGTTTGATCTCAATTTCGCCATGAGATATCATTCATGTTCGGAGTACAATTCTCAACAGAGTGCATCCCATGCCATCACCGCTATAACACGCTCCTATTTTCTTTACTGGACACATATGGAATTATTCTGAACTTCGGCAGCTTGAATGAAGCATTGTAATCGAAAAAAATCCGACGAAGATAATTGAGTAACCCTAGGATGTCAGCCACAAAGTACTCGCTTGACCCAGTTCTCCAGCCAATGGAGACAAGGGAAGAGGGTCAGATATTTGAGACGACACAGCTTGATCGCAATCGGTTTAATATTTGGAGCACCATCGGTATCCAATTTTCGGTTATTGCACCACCACTTGCAATTGCCAGCTATACCACACTCATAACCGGGGTCGGAGGCAGTGCTTTCTATTTCTGGGGATTCCTAGTTGCAGCAATTGGCCAAACACTCGTGGCTATAAGCTTGGCAGAACTCGCGAGTGCCTATCCGCATACTTCTGGTAAGGCCTAGTTCAGATTCTTATTTGCCTGATTCACTAATCTTCTTTATGCCTGTCTGTAGGGCAAATATTTTGGACCGCCACCCTAAGCCCCCGCCAACATGCGCCCATTTTGAGTTATTTCAATGGTTCAATGACCACATTTGGATGGACCTTCGCTGCATCTGGCAACGCCGTATTTGTGGCAGACTTTTTTGCTAGCCTTGGGCAGTTGGTCTCGGACGCGTACAAGCCTACCCCATGGGAGATATTTCTTCTAGCACTTGCCAGCATAATAGTGGCAATGTTATTCAACACGCTGCTCATTAAATGCCTTCCAGGCCTAACGATATTTATGGTAGTTTTTTTGAACGTGGCTGCACTATTTATCTGCATCAGCTTGCTCGCTGTCGTACAGCCAAAAGCATCTGCAAAGACAGCATTTCTTGACGTTGTCAACGAAACTGGGTGGTCCTCTGATGGGCTGGTTTTCTTTCTTGGCCTTCTTCCTGGCATGATGACCGTCTGCCTTTTTGATACAGCAGCCCACATGGCAGAAGAGCTCCCTCACCCCGAGCGTCAAGTACCAATTGTGATGATTGCCAATTCTATTCTTTCCACATTGGGTGGTTTGTTGATGGTGATTTGCCTAATATTCTGCACCACTCATCCGGAGAATCTTCTTCAACCATTGGCAGGCATGCCAATAATTCAAATTTGCTGGGACGCTTTGCCATCGACAGCATTCGTGGTTGTCATATGTCTCATATACTGCATTATGACCCTTAATGGCCTGGTCAGCATTATCACAGGTTGCAGCAGGGTAATCTGGTCTTTTGCCAGAGCCGGTGGCTTGCCGATGCGAAATCTGCTATCTGAAGTTAATCATCGTTTCCACACGCCTTTCAACGCTGTTTTTGCATCATGCATAGCATGTGCCATCTTCACTGTTCTTTGTTTTGCACCTTCCACTGCCCTGAATGGTCTATTTGGAGCGTCGGCGGTTTGCTTTACGATATCATATGCTATGCCGATTTGTCTTCTTTTAGCTAATCGTCAAAGTATCCCTTCAACCCGATATTTTAACCTTGGACGAGCGGGCCCGGTTATAAATATTTTGGCGGTCTGCTGGATGATGATAGGTGCTTTGTTTGTTTGTTTCCCCCAGTATGTACCTGTTGACTTGGAGACCATGAACTGGGCACCGGTCGTGCTCGGGATTGTTATCATAATTTCTCTCGCAAATTGGCTGGTGGTGAGGTCATTTTATGAGCCGCCTCGCGGTCTAAGGCACGGCCCATCGTCTTAAACTCGCGTCCAATGATGCTGGTAATTGGGAGCTACAGGAAGTGATCATGTACATCCCGTTACTACAAATAAGACTAAATTTATAGCGTGCATTGGCATACATTCCAAGTTGTTGTACACATTATATCATTTGACCATTTTTCAATCACGAGCAAAGGCTTCACTCCTTTCCTATATGTCAATTTCTTACTACGTCGTGCATGTGATAAAACGTAAAACATGACCAAACGTAAATAAATTGCAATTATACATTATGCAAGATAAATCACACTCTGATGCGATAGCATATGTTTGTGTAGGCCATAAGGTCCGAAATATATAGGGTCATTTTCAGCCCATAGATTCTCAAGCATTGTCTTCATCTTCATTACCACGAAGAGCGGCTCGCTGATGGATAATCCTTTTCTAATCAGGTCCCACTCTGTCTCATTGAGAAGACATGACCCGATCACGATAGTTGGCCAAAGGAGAACGTTCCTGAATTGCGTGTCCATCACAGTTGGCATAAGCATCAACGCACTCAGGGCATGCCCACGAACGACTGAAAGTCGGCCCTCATCTTCCACAATATTACCACACCACATAGCGTCGTATGCAAAAATTGCCAGAGCGTGACGATAAATAGTTGAAACGCAGATACTTTTTTGCTGTTCAAGGTTGGCTCCGGGTTCTGTTAAATCATCGGCAGATCCAATGCTCTCAATGGCACTCATTAATTGAACAAATTCCGCCCAATGCTCTGACGAGCACTCTTGAAACATGATATCCGCTTGGCGTCGCGTGCAAAGGGAAATCACCCGCGGGATGATCTCTAGAGACTGGTATATGGGGGAAACAATGGCACCAAAATTCCCGTAGCTCTTCAGGGTGTTCCAGGGAAGCAGGATAGAGCTGCGAGTATCTAGCTCGGAGTCTGTCCCATTGTTATAAGGCGTAGGACTGGCTACAAGGGCCAGGTAGGTGTATAATTCGAAGGTGAAGCCATATAGTACTCGCGCACTACTTGTTTTTGAGGAAGCACTTAGCAGCCGACGGACAATTTTTCTTCCTGCTCGAATATGCATCATTGCTCCTTCATCTTTAGCAGGACCGAAAATCTAGGAAATAGAAAGTCAGAACCAAAAACACGCATCAAAATATGAACATATATTAACTCCCATTCAGGAGAATCCTGTATCCACGTGTAACTCCACGGCTACCAAGGAATTCCGGGGAATACTGGTCATACAGGATAGGAAGAACATACCCCGATTAAGTAAAGGATTAGCTGAGCTAGAAGAATTCGAACCAATTCTAGCGGCTCAATCGATTCTTGAGAAATGGCCTCTTGAAGCATGTATATCACGTGCCCATAATGTCGGCAAACCCGTGTGCTGATTTCTGGGGAGCTTTGTCTACGTTCTAAATGGGTCCCTCCAAGAGCCAGCAGTGAGTGGAGTATTAGCTCATCCGAGAAAGCCAGCGGTAGCAGATGAGTTAAGAATGGGTTCTTCTCTGGGCTAACGGTAGTCAAGTATCTGCTGGTCTCTGCAACAAAGTATGCAAGAAACATGGAAGACGCATTGCCCATAGAGCAACTCGGTGGTTCGATAAGACGAAGGCCTCTGTCTCCAGACCTGGAATTTCCACCGAATATTGAAACCGGAGATGATGAGTCATTCCCGCAGGGATTAGAGTTATCAGCAATACCCTGAGCTGGAGGAGTAGTGTCATGAAGAGACGGTACATCATCTTCATTGGGATCGGGATCGGGATCACGATCACGCTGACCAGTACGTGGCCATTGACAAGCCTTTCCCTTCAGCAAACAGCGAGTGCATATAGGTCGACGCTCATCACATTTCTTGTGCAGACGCCGACAAACCAGGCAGCCGGATTTCGAACGTGGGTAGGGAAGTCGTACCCTTTGCCGTGGATAGTTGACAGCGTTTTGCCGAGCTTCATGCGACATGACTAGGATAGCCGATTGTTGATTTCAGAAAGGAGGTGGGTGGGGAGGGGGAGTCCTGCGAGGCGAAGATAGGGAGAATCTCCAGACGACTAGATAAGGCGAGCGGAGAAGTCGCGTATAAAGGAAACTTTGAATGTTTAGCGCTGATATAGTCAGGTGAACCCCGCTCCAGAATGGAGGGAGCTTGCGCAGTAGATCGGCCGGGACCCGCGGAGAACCGGAGATTCAGAGAATGACTACGTTGAGGCAAATAAAGTTCGACAGTGGAGACTGGAGTGCAGGCTGTGAGTGACAGGACACCTCTTGACCATAAACTTTGTGATTTCCAGACTATTGTTGGTTTAATTGTTCATTGGTATGTGGGAAACATGGGGTCCCGCTTGTTGCCACCAACCGGTGTTACAAATACATGGGTCTTAGAGGCGATGGAGAATACCCGTACCATTGGATGTTTGTTCCTTCCATTATCAATTATGAGTGGTTAGCGCTTAGATAACGTATGATAGCCGGTCGGATAGAAAATGCCACCCATTCTGTCCAAACGAGCTAGGCAGAGAGCCAACATCTTGGCTGCTCGATCCGGGATTCTGGAATGTTGCCTGCTGTTCGCTTGTGGAATGTAAGCTAAAGATATTGTTTTCATTGTACATAAATGGCAAATACAAGCCACGAAAAGTCGTTCAATCATCGAATTCAAACATATTTTCAAAGTGAATATTTCGTTCGACTCAACGGAATCACCAAATATCGCCCTTTATGACTCCAGCCAGTGTTCCTCGTGTATTGCCAACCGATGATCCGCAAGAAGTCGTCCAAAAGCTACATCATGCCGGTGCACTCATTATCGAAGGTCTTTTGTCTAAGGAGCAGGTGAAGGAGTTGAACCTCGAACTCGACAAACCATTGGAGGCCATAACTGCGGGTTCAAAACACAATGTCGGCGCAGTGCAAGATTTTCACGGCAGTAATACAAAGCGCCTTACAAATGTTACAACCCATAGCAAGGTCTTCCGTCACCAAGTACTTGAAAACGAATTGGTTCACGCGGTGGCTGAGAGAATCTTTCACCAAGATTCCGGGACATATTGGATGGGTGCCGCTCAGGTGATCCAAATTGGACCTGGAAACAAAGCTCAGGTACTTCATCGAGACCAAGGCCAATATCCGGTATTCAATCTCTTAGGCCCGAAGGCTCCAGAGGCGACTATCAATTTCCTTATTGCTCTGACGGATTTCACGGAAGAAAACGGTGCGACCAGAGTTATTCCAGGTTCCAATCTATGGGATAACTATTCTGATCTGGGATCGCACGGCCAAACTATCCCTGCAACTATGAAAGCCGGTGACGCTGTTCTTATGAGCGGCAAGACTGTTCATGGTGGCGGAGAGAACAAAACTAGGGAAGAGCTTCGTCGTGGCTTAGCCTTTACACTACAGTGTAGCTATTTGACACCGGAAGAAGCAAATCCTTTCATCATCAGCCTGGAGACCATCAAAGAATTATCTCCAAGAGCACAACGTATTTTGGGCTTCCGTTCACAATTCCCGAAATCATCCCCCGGTCTTTGGCAATCCGACTATTGTGAGCTTGGCGACGTTATTGGTCTCTCGGGAGACGACCATGCCCTTGATCACTTAAGGAAAGGAATCAGCTAGACCATTCAAGCAGACCTTGAGTGACACCACTGAGCGGACAAATGATATAAAATATGGAAGATTTATCTGCTTATGCGGTCAGAATCTCAGAGTCTCAGTTTCACTCAATAACTTATGTATTCGAACATAAATGATCCTTTGAAGACTATATGTTTAGTAAATTGGGTTTTCATCATTCCTAATACACACCGTGATGTTTGAATTCTGGTCAATGATTTTTCTTCTTCTTTCTCTCCGTAAAAGTCTTGATCCTGCTTCCTATCTCGTCAAACACCTGGTATTTTGGTACTTTTGATCGAGTAAAGGATGGGATAAGCTGCCTTTTACAAGTACTTTAAATGAGCTTTAACAGAATAGTACATTCGAACATACTATAAACATGAGCCTAAGACACGCTGCCAGAGATTTGATTTACTTTCCCGTAATTTCATTTTCCAAAGTGGCCCAAAAACCTGAAATTACTTTTGGCAAGATATCATTCCATCTTGTCATCTGGCTGCGGAGAATACTATATCATCGGCAGTCGCTATCAATTTCAGAATATGTAGCAAAATAACAGCCCTATCTACATTATGAAGGGACTTGATGACAGTTCCTTCGCTTAGGATCGAAAATTACCGTATGATAATACGCTATACCGACCAGATTGCCATAAGTGGACACACGAGGGCATAGAACCAGCATGATGAACCCTTAAATCGACCTGACCTATATTAGGATGGTTGGGAAATACTTACTACGAGCGTGGCACATGTTTCTTGATTTCGGCAGCTTCATAAATAGTGCGAGAGAAAGCGATTGTGTATTTTCAATGCAATTTCTATTATGCCGTGTTTAACAGATTCATACATGGCCCTGCTAACACCGTATGTGTCTGGTTGTGATTTCTACCTGCCATCTTCACATATTTCATTCCAACACTATAGTTTCGCGCCCGTGCCCAATGCTTCCTCGATCAGGTCGACAGCTGTTTGTGCACACCCGAATGACGACTGATATCCAGCCCCACCGGCGCCATAATTGTGAACTACCAATGTATCACCAATACGCTCCTTTTCTACCCTGGTCCCCCCCTCGCGTACTGGCCTCAACCCCACGCCGTGCCTGATAACATCGAGATGTTCAATGCCTTTCCCACCAGTCAGATCTGGACACAATTCGACCGCTCTCTTCATTATTCGGACAGCAAGGTTAGGGTCAACTTGAGGATCCCAGTTACCCTTCTGGTAGGATCCACCGAGAACGGTACCACCCCCCGCGGCCCTTGTCATGACGTAACAAGCCTCATCATCTCCATCGTCGGTTCCTGATATACTGATCATCTTGCTCGCATTATTACTGACAACCACAATCTGGCCACGAGCAGGCACAAGCGACTTATCTTCCACGCCACCCAGCTGAGACGCCATGAGACCAGTACAATTAACTACCAAGTCAAAGGGTCCCCCTAACTGAATACCTTTCGAAGCTTCCAAAATATGTTTGAAATTTGCGCGACGAAAAGTTACGCTATTCTTCAGGCACTGAGAAACAAGCCAGGGAAGATATATAGCTGTATTAATGCAGACCGAAGTGAAACTTTTAGCAGACTCCACCCCAGCAATTAGGGTGTCCTGTGTGATGTCCCGGAACTTTAAGGCAATTCATTAGCTGCTTGAAAACACATCATCGCTCCTTTAGGAAGATTCTGCTCACGTTTGGGACAATATCTTTGAACCAGGGGTTTGGTGCCAGTAACTCAGAAAACCAATCCGCCGTGGCGGACCCATTATCTTTGGCTCTGCTATAGATCTCACATTCTTGCTATTTTATCAGCCTTCGATTGCCCATAGAAAACTTGAATTAATGTGCACTAACCCTGTAGATGTACGCCTGATTCTGGACGGTTCATCGCAAGATCTAGCAGCCATGCCCAAGTCTTTTTATCCCACTCGGCCGCCATGCTTCCACGTATCGAAACCCTGGCAATTTTCTGTGAGACAATGGCCAACATGCACTCATACCTGATTGCTCAACTCACGGCATATAATTAGCCCCAGCCCATGGGGAAGCGTATTCGGCGTCATAATCCCCAGGCATATGCTTCGCAGCTACCGTGATGCGGTATCCGCTGCGTTCGGATAGGAGGAGTGCCGTAGTGAGCCCTGCGACTCCTGCGCTAAAGAGCAAATTAGATCCTTTTTCTCTTTTTCTTTCAAAAATAAAATCGCCCGCCGCTTTTTTGCTAACATACCCGATCACCACGATCCTTTTCTTGGTCATACTCGACAATCTAGCGAGATCTGAAACAATAGTCGAGTAGAATCTGTGAATTGATTGTCGTAGGAGATGGGAAAGTAATACAGTGTACTACTAAGTGCTAGATTTCATAGTATCTCTAGGCACAGAAATATAATGTCCACCGGCCGACACTTCTACTTATCAGTTAGATGGTCCAGCTGAGGAGGGATACCTCGGCAATTTAGGGTTCCGAAGCCGCCACCGGGAGTTGTGATAACCCTTGGAAGGACAGGGGCGGCCCCTAAGCGTCTTATCTAGTCGCTCTTGAAAATAAACGCCGCTTATCTACCCGATGCTGGTTTTCTTCATGCTGTTTCCTAGGGAATAGTAAATGGGGCCTAATTGGCGTAGCACCGCCACGGTCGCTTGAGAGATACAAAAGGATCATTCCTACCGACAACTTAATTGGAATCTCAGTGTCAAAGAATTCAATTCGAATTCAATACACTGCGACAGTACCATTTTTCTCATTTTTTGAGCTCAATTCAACAGTCAATTTCCTTGAAATTCTTAACCAAGAATAACACAAAATGGCGTCAATGGATACGGTGATCGCAAAATACGAAGCCCGACAATCTGCGCTTGAAACGAGCAGCAACCCATTTGCCCAGGGAATTGCCTGGGTTGGAGGTGACCTGGTTCCGCTATCGCAGGCACAAATTCCACTACTCGACCAGGGTTTCCTTCATAGTGACCTGACATATGACGTTCCAGCTGTATGGGATGGGCGGTTTTTCCGCCTTCACGACCACCTCGATCGATTGGAAGCAAGCTGTCGAAAGCTCCGGCTTCAGCTCCCTCAGCCTAAATCAGAAATAAAACAGAAATTAGTGGAGATGGTGGCTAAATCTGGAATTCGCGACGCTTATGTGGAAATAATCGTTACTCGGGGTCTCAAATTCGTTCGCCAGGCCGACCCAAAAGATATTGTCAACAAACTTTACATGTTTGTGCAGCCTTACGTTTGGGCTATGCCGCCTGCTATGCAGCGTGTTGGTGGGAAGGCTGTTATTGCACGAACAGTCCGCCGTGTCCCTCCGGGATCAATGGATCCCACAGTCAAGAACCTACAGTGGGGAGACCTGATACGTGGCCTACAGGAAGCTGGTGATCGAGGAGCTACCTATCCTTTGCTCACGGATGGGGACGCGAATTTGACTGAAGGTCCTGGTTACAATGTCGTCATTGTCAAAGGTGATGCCTTATACACCCCAGATCGGGGCGTTCTAGAAGGTGTTACTCGCAGAACCGTCTTAGAAATTGCGCAAAGGAATGGAAAGGCTGTTCATGTGCAAGTTGTCCCCGTTGAGATGGCTTTTGAATCGGACGAAATATTCATTTGCACCACTGCCGGAGGTATTATGCCCCTTACATCCATTGATGGCAACGCGATCAATGGGGGTCAAATTGGGCCTATAACTAAGCTTATCTGGGATGAGTACTGGGACATGCATTACAACCCTACCTACAGCTTTTCGATCAATTATACGCATATCTAGAAGAGTGAAACAATGTTTAAATCATACTTTTGTTAAAAAATATTCAACATACTCTGTGATCAAATTCCTCCTGACGTGCGAAATAGTTCGATTCACATCATGGAACAACTCTCAAGCACTTGAAAGAATTGTAGAACAGACGATGGATGATTCGAGCTAGTCCAATGAAATGAGTTCCGGCTCTTGTCTAGGCAAGGAAAGGAATTTCGAGGACATGCCGGTGGCCTTAGCGAGAGCAGAGACATGGGTTAGAGATCGCAGGCATTCTGAGGCTTGAATACCTCCCCGACCATGAAATTTATAGGTCAAGATCAAATGACTGACCTAAGGAACCTAGAATGTGACAAACCACAGATATGACTGCCATGGTAATGCAGTATCTGTTTTATTTTACATCTGTATTCTTCTCTTCGTCAGTTATTGATGATTATTAGTCAAATGCTACTATATTGTTAGCTAAAAGAGATCAAACTTGAGATATAACCCGCTCGTGTAAGTTGGTAGTGCAAAAAGGAAGCTGGAAGCAGTTTATATATTACTGTAGAGGCTATAGTTTATACCATGGTCTTGAATTTTGTATTTTTACTCATCTATCTGATTCCGATCCTCAGTGCCCAGCTGTCAAGTCCTCGTAGTCTCTGAAGATATTCAATAATGCAAATTTGTGTGTCGTGACAATAGGCCATCTAGAGATTCAGGATACCAAAAAGTACTAGCCCAACCGCTAGAGATAGCGAATCCAGGATACGATGTTTCCTCTGGAAATAAATGCGAGCCCTCAGCCCGCACAATAAAAGGCTTGAAATTTCCAACAGGCTCTATTTCAGGAAGCATTCGCCCCGCCGAAAATGTCTGGTCCGGACATTTAATTTCATGACCACGGACCTCAGAAGATATGTGATCGCAAAAGCCCGGAGAACGAAATTCGTGTGCCTCAGTATTTAGAGTCGAACATTCAGTAGCACACCAAGTGGAAACATTCTCCGACACAAACGTGAGTGGTTGTGTTGCGGGATTTTCTTTCCGGTCATAGGTATATTCCGAGCCTGAAAGCAGTGATCTTTCCAGTCTTTTCGGATGGGAGCTTCGTATCTCAGTAGCGGGTTTGGATTGCAAGTTGAATGAATTGTATGCCGGGCCTTCAACAGTTGTAGCAGAATTTTGAGTATTTCTTTCGCCAACCGTCCTCTGATCCAATTGACAACCGGTTGAGATCAATATGGGCACTTCAACAGAGTAATGAATAGAGGCAGGCTGTTTTCGGGCGCCTTCAACGCACGTATGTGAGTTCCCCTGCTCAATACAACGCAGGCATGGCAGTGGGTTGTCTGAAAAACCAGGTTGACCGTTAGTCTCTAAAATGTATAAAGACAAGTTAAAAGGCACTGAACCTATTTTACTTACCGCAGCGTCGATGGGATTTTTGACAATTACTACATGCTTTTGTTGTTCTCCTTCGATCCCTGTCTGATAGACCCCCACTGCCAAAGACATGGAAATATTCGCACTCCATTCCAACCGCGTCGAAGCTTGCGTCTCGGTTTTCTGATGTTATACTTCAACCAGAACAACTGCTGTACGTAAACGGGTGTTTCTGTCTGTGAAATTTGACCTGTCCAAACCGATCCAGTTCAGAAATTAATTAGAGTGCTGCGACAAGAAAGAAAAACAGAAAATTTTCATGGATAGCTAATTTAGCTTGCAAAATCACCCTGATATTGCAGCAACGCCCTAAGATAAAAATGATCGGCAAATATTAGTAGGGATGCCAGTGTGAATCGATACGGCATTGGCCTGACATCCATGGATACTAGTAGAGCAAAGTTCCATCTAGGCTCGGTCGCAGCTACAAGATAATGAGCCACTGTTCTCAGTGAAGACCAAAATAGGAAAGGGTAAAAAATTGCCATTGGCGGGAATTCGGTGTCCTCGGGTCCCGAAAGTCAAAAAAAAGTTTGAGATCGATGGATGAATCGAATCGTGTTGCGAACCCTTCAATTGGTACATTATTTGAATAAGGTTTTTGTCACCATACCACCTGACAATGTTCTTGTCGCCACCAGTCCCTAGATCGTAAAATAAACCCTTTCAATAAGAAGGAGATATTTAATGCGTTAGAGAGACTGGAAAGCATCTCATCCCCCAGTTCATGTCAAGACTTCATTTACCTTCCTGACTGTGCTACTCATCCTCAGTTATTGCCCTCAATGACAGGATCGGCATCCATTGCTTGATACAGTGTTTGCACGACGCCCCATTCCAGCATTTATATTATGCGTCTAGAGCTCTTGGCCGCCGCAGTCAAGTGCGATGCTATCTATTTCTGGAGCAACGGTCATTGTAGGTTTCAATAGAACAGAGTATGATCAGGAGAAGCTTGATACTGATATTGTCTGTCTAGTATGTCGAATGGAGTTTAATTTGCCTCTGCATCGGGCTGATTCTCGCTCGTTTTTACCTTCGACTACATCTGCAGGGAAAAAGCCGATCGTCAGTGATTACTTCATTTGCCTTGCCTGGCTCAGCAGCATATGGGGAGCCGCACTTGACATCGAACTGGTAAAACTTGGCTGGTTAAATTCAAGTTCTACCTGGTCTAATTTTGTTCATAATACACAAAGCCTGCCGTTGACGGAAAAGGTGAGCGCGCACTGTCACCATCTAAGGTTAGCTGCTAAATCATCTATCAGATAATTTTCGTCGCATGGTTTCCACTCTTGTCGACGCAATATCTCAATAAAGCCGCTATTATCTCTTTCTTTTTCAATATTTTCCCATCCATTTTGCGCTCAGTTTCCTTGTCGCTCTGGATACTCACCATTTGTACTGCCTTGTCATATATCGCATCTCTATCATGCATAGCTCTGATTTGTCTTAGGAGCCGGGTGAGTGGGTACGTATCATTATCATGCTATTTACAATGATAAGGGAATGACCACTCTGACAGAGATTAGATTTCGCCTGGCTTCTTGTGGAGTACAGAGCTCCCTCATTTCCTGGGTTATCACCTGGGCCCTACATTTTGCAACGGACTTGTTAATATTTATTTTGCCCTTCTTTTTTCTACGTCACCTCCGAGTTGACTGGAAGAAGAGACTGGGTTTGTACACTACTTTTGGAGTTGCGATATTGAGCATCGGCACCTGTCTAGCTCGCCTTCTAGTTATTACATCAGCATACCCCGAGGTGCCCATCACAAATGTTCAACTTTTATGCGCGCTCGACTCCTACGCTGGGCTGATTGTTGCTTGTCTTCTATCCTTGCGGCCTTACCTCACTCACAATCACGCAAGTTCCTATCAAAGATCACTCAGGGATGATTCCTACATGCACAACTCTGCAGACTTCAATGGAGCCATTCCTGACTCTCCAACAAGCCCAAAGCCAGTTGGGTAGTGGCTGAAATTCCTCGGATGACCGTTATTGCTCGAATCGGCTTCGCTCTTTTGAATTTGCCGCATTGACTGACCGCAATTTTTGTTGTTTTATCAGAGATTAAGAGTATTTTTTGATATCAGTAAGTTAACCAAATTGCGCAATAAACCTTGGAAACTGACGGTATACTGAATACGGATTATTTGCTGTCCATGTCGTTAGTTTTCGTCGGCTACTAAGACATGACGAATTTGACCAGTAGATGCAAGGTATCCAGAAATTACGACAGCAATTAAACAACCAACTTGATCGTCTAAATTCCGATGGTCTGATACTGATGGCCAGCGGCCGGCCGAGGCCCGCGCCAGTATAAACCCAGACCGAGATAGAATATTTCTTCTTCCATAGAAACTGCTTGTATATCTCCATAGGTAGAAAGACCTTAGTCTTTAGAGAGGTTGGTATAGGGCTGAACCACCTTAAATAGATGAGAGTGACAAAATCTAGTCAAATGCTATGCCGGAATATGTTTTGTCATGAATTCAACAAAATCACAAATACCTTCTCAAGAGGTCTTCCGAGTTTGAGGTTTTGTGACAAGCGTTGCTTTGCTTTGTAAAGAAGAACTCTTTGCGGAAATGAGAGGAAATACTTCAGGTTAATCGAAAGTTTCAGAGAAATCCTTTGAGAAGAAAATGTGCGAAAGCGGGGGGATATCTCTAAAGCATGAAACGTGATGCAGAGACATTCGAAATGAGATTTGTGACAGAAAAAATACAGATTTTTACAACCCCTTCAAAATACACTTTCCATAGTCTCGCTTTAGCTGTCCGTCATAGCCAACAATCTAGCCACCTCATCACAAATATCTCCCAGTACACTGCTAAGCCGAGTATGTCCCATTTTGAGAGGAAAAGGCGGAATAAATCAATGTATCGCTCATCCGCATCTAGAGCTGGATCATTGATGATAGTTTCCATGATTTTGACCGTGATTCGAGTTTCTGCTTCCTCCTGACGCTGGTCTGCCATGGCTGCGTGAAGGTGCTCCATGATACGAGGGGCAGCCATACCAATAGTAGTGAGGCGTTCCTGATGCTGAAGCCGCCCCTGAAAGGGAGAGCTTGCGTGCCGGTGACCTTTTTCCCAGGACTTGCCAGGCTGATTCATAGGTGCCGGTGCCGGTGCCGGTGCTTTGTAGAAGTTACAATTCTTATCCTTGTCATACCAATGGCAATTTGCACACGCTGATATGATATTCCCACAGCCCTCTGGGGAAACGATACACCTAGCCCATGGACCATGGCGATTCCTGCAGCACCTGCAAGGCTTGACCGGGGGCGGTCCCACAATTTGTAGTACGGCAGACTCAACATTGGATATACTCGCATCGATATGTTGGTGAATCAAATTCCCCGCCCATTTTTTATTAGAGCGCCTTGCAGGCTCTCTCTGCATGGGTTTTCCGCGAAGGACACGAAGAGCCTCCGACGCATTATCAGTCCCTTGTATGGCCATCTTGTAGGGCAAGCTCATGATATGTTCTGCCAAGGGGCATGGAGCTTCGTCGATAATATCGTGTCGGCCAACAACGGGGGGGGAGGTAATGCGGAGAGGAATCGCATCCTCAGAGGTATCGTTGGCAAGAGCAGGGGTAGTAATGCGGAGAGGAATTACGGGACCAAATGCCTCATTGATGGCTTTGCGAAGATTACTTTTTATTATTCTGTAAGTATATGCGAAACTTGGGGTCAAGAAGTACTCACTTGGTCTGGTTTCGTGCAGATGGGTGTCCACGGCACTGTCCTTCTCCAGCTTCTAGCCACTGGGGAGAGGCAGCCATGCCTCTCAATGCGAATAGATGGGGAATTGAGCATTTCATCGGTGGCGAGCAAAGGAACA
Source organism: Penicillium cosmopolitanum (assembly GCF_028827165.1). Lineage (NCBI taxonomy): Eukaryota > Fungi > Ascomycota > Eurotiomycetes > Eurotiales > Aspergillaceae > Penicillium > Penicillium cosmopolitanum. The sequence goes on along the minus strand of NW_026622682.1, from coordinate 1,512,828 downwards.
AAGGTAGTGTAACAAACAGGAGGAGATTGCGGGGGAGGTTGACGTAAAGGTTGGTGAAGAAGGAAATTGTGGGAGTGAGAGAAGGTGCCTGCCTGGAGCGACTGCCTGTTGAACTATTGAAGCGGTCCTATACACCACTCTAGTATAATTGATGCCTTTATTCTTTTTTTTCTACTTTTGTTGTTTTTACTTTTGCTATCAGTATAGACGCCTCGGATACTGTAAACATAGCCAACCACAAAACTGTAGCCTAGAATATTGCGGTGCTCTGGTGGCAGATGCCAAACAGAGAGTATAGTCGGTATCTCATGTGGAATATCTGGTATAGTGCAAGAAAAAAGAGGAATCACCTGGCAGCGGTCCATGATAGACAATGCTGTAAATACCATCTTTGACCCGTCATCTCCTCCTGCCCTTGGGCTTCCATCATTAACTGCAATCGTTGTTCCCATTGGCGTCTGACCAGCCAGCAGACCAAATCATCACTCCTCCGAATGCATGATTTCCTTCATGTTGATTCATAAGTGAAGCCAGGGCGTGCGAGCTCATGTAATACTGCGCGGGTTCGTGTGTATCCTGCAAAGCTTTCTAGTTTATTGGATAAGAATAGACGCGTCCCGTCCTACCAAGTCCTGTTGTGGTTGTTGTGCAAGTGCATGATGCACCCAAGGCACCAGCAAAGAGGTTCCATGAAACCGCAAGCAAGTCACCCGACGGCAGGAATGGTAATATTGTGTATCTTAATAGAGAGGTAGGAGGTGAGATGGAGGCTATTAATATAATAAAGCTAGCCCCGCTACTCTGCGAGAGTGATTTCGCTCTGCTAGTGGTGTTATCTGTGCTACCGGTTGGTACCGGTAGTGAGGAAACACTTGAGAATGTATCGGGAGATAGAGGAGTGCCCAGTGGCTTACCACTGTTCCCGGAGCGTCGTGACTTCAGAAGTCGCCGTATTTTTTCGAAAATGGCTCTGCGGCCCTGTCCTCGATGTTTGGTCCAGTTTCTGATGACGCGGACCAGTAGCAGTGCCTGTCCAGACGGACGTACTTTAGCCCTGGAAAACTTATATAATAGTCACGTATTGAAACAGTCCCCAAATCACCAAATTGATACATGGTTGCTTGAGCGTAGCCCTAATTAACCTCATAATTAAATATAGCCGTAAGATACGACAAGAAAGCAGGCCTATGGAATGATCGAATTAGAAGAAAAGGCAAATGGAAGGAAGCCTGGGTGGTTGAAGAAGGTGAAAGCCACTGAAGCGAGAAGTGAAGCCATATATCTACTAGCAGACGACAAACGAACTACTAGTGCCTACTACAAACGACAAAACAAAGAATGTGAGGTGAGGTGGCTCAGCTGTGTCTGAGATATGATATCATGGACGATAGATACTAATGAGATCGCTCGATGCATAGCAAAAAAATCTAGAATACACAAACAGGTCTATCTTCAACAATGAGACAAAATGAACAACAAGACCATGCTATTCTAGCAATAGCCCCAGCCCCAGCCCCAGCCCACAGATCAAGCGCAAAGTAAGAAAGGATATCAAAATCATTTCGAAAAACCAAGACCATCTTCAAGACGATCTAAGAGGGAATTTCCCGAGGCAGCGGAAGAAGCTGACGAAGGAGATCGATTCCGATTCCGATCTTCAGGTCGACCCCCATGAGTATAGGCAGGAAATGTATCAGCACCGCCCTCCGAAGGTCCAGTAAAAGCAGGCGTCGTGGTAGCCGTAGGAACAGGAATAGAAGTGCCATCCCCATCTTGTGTCTGTGTCTGTGCCTGTGCCTCTGCTGAAACTTGCGCCCCTCGTGTACGGAAACTATACCGTGGCGCAGAAGGGTCAATCGTTGCCGGATCTTGTGCAAGTGGATCTTGTTCTTGTTCCAGTCGAGCCTTTTTCATTGCTTTCCGCTTGCGCTGTCCAATATACTCAGTGGTAGTGCCTGGAGCGGGATTCGCCCCGGTCGTTGTTATTTCACCGGGAGCCGTTGCCGCCGCCGCCGCGGTTTCTTGACGAGCAGATTCTTCAGCAGCCCTTTTAGCAACCTTCTTCTCCTTCTTGCGAATCTTTTTAGCCTCTTTCCTGAGTCTGATTGCTTCGGGGTCCGTTGGTGGTTGGGTTTTCGGTACAGTCGTCGCACCGTTGACATTGGCATTGACATCGGCCTTCTTCTGCTTTTTCTGCCCATTCTTACAAACAGGCGGAGCACCAGGGATGGTACTAATACTGAATTCACCAAGGCTGATACCGCCTTCCTCATCATCGTCCGCTTCCCAGGGCTCTTCTTTTTCTTCTGCGTCTTCTGGCGGAATGTCCAAATCCAGAACACTCGATTTTTGCAAATCGGCCATCTCGTTCCATCCGCGCAGGACTCTGCTAACGTCATCATGGCGCGAGAGCGTATCAAGTCTGGCAAGAACTGTGGAAAAAAGTTTTGACTCGTCGAGGTTTGCGTTATTGGTGAATTCGGGGATTTCTAGGATGTTGAATGGTTCACTGAGGGCTTTCAGTTTGCTGTCGTCGATTAAGATCGTGTTCGATTGATCCCATCTTTGGCCCGGGGGAAAGGAAGATGTCAGTTCCATTTCTTGCTCGCGTTGCTTTTGCTCTTGTTGTTTTTGTTCGCGTGTGGTTTGTTTTGGTTTTGACTTTATATTGGCCGGATTTTGATTTTGATTGGGTGGTTTGTAGGATTCGTTTCCTGGGTAAGAACTTTGTACTTCGATGCTACTCCATACTTTATGGAGTTGTTTGTAGACCTGTAGTTTTGCGTGGTATTGCACAGGTGTGAGGCCGAACCTATCACGACCCCATAAAGCGACAAGATTGCGCTTCTTTTCTTTTGAAAATATTCTCGCACAAATTGCTTCGACGGTAGCGGGTTGTGAACTGGACCAAATCATCACGGCGTATTTCTTCGTTAATACATCTAGAAAGTGCTCAAGACCGGCCCGAGAAACGAAAGATGGGGGTAGCTTTTTGTGTTTTCGGTAGACCAATGTTCCGTTTAGATCGAGGATAATGAGTAATGGTCGTGGCGTGGGACACCTTGTAGGTTTTTGCGACGATTGCTTCATGTACTCCGCAGTCGCGGATGGTATATCGACTGGTGGTGTTGATTCTCGTTGTCGGGGCCTTGAGGTAGAGGGACCTGGTTTTTGGCCATGGATAATTGGCCCGGGTGGTCTGGCCATTGTGCTCATGGGCTGTGCTTGTACTCCCTGAAAGGGGGCTGCATTATTAAAAGGCATCATGGGGAATTGACCCTGCATGTTTCCCATAATGGAAGCGAACAATCTCGGGTCCATCATCGGCATCGGCATCGGCATCGACGGGGGTGTAGCCGTTGGGTCGTAGTTCATAGCTTGTGGGTTCCATCCCGGAATATCGAATGATCCAAAAGGCATTTGCGCTCCACCGTTGGTGTTCCCTGTCGGATATTGATTTGAGTCGGCAACATAGTCAGGCGGGGTCGCCATATACGAACTATATCCAGAACCATAACCATATTGTGGTGTCGGTGTTGGTATTGACGTTGAGATCGTATTATTGGCCAAGCCGTTCTGCGGGTAATTCGTTTGGGAAGAGCCAGCTTGTGACCTTCGCCCGGGACGTCTATCACGCGCGCTGTGGTGCGCGGGGTTGGAATTGGAGTTGGAGCCCATGGTTTCTAGACCATTATGCGACAATTCCGTGTTGTCGACTCGGGGGTGTTTAGGCGCGGAATCTTGAGCGGCGTCCTGCGCACGTCTCTTACTCCCTTTACCGCGACGAGACAGTTTGACAGATTTGATAGGAATTGGCGTGAAAGAATTGCGTTCGGAGAAAGCGACAGGCACGGTAGAAATGAGCTGTTGGGAGGCAATTAGTTTAGTTGACTCTCTGGGAGAATTGAGGGGTTCTGGATTGAACATGGGATGGAATCATATACGTACGGGAGGAGGGATTCTGCAAGGTCTATAGATAATAGTACGGGTCAATTCTGGCCGTCGACAAACGCAAGAAAGAATAGACATGAGCCAGAAAGGCAAAAAGAGTCGCAGAATCAAAAGTGCCTTGGGACTTTCCGAAAGGTTTGGATGATTTTCCTTATCGTCTGTTATCGCCCTCACCGCCCGGCAGTACTTTTTTTCTTGAGGGAAAATATGGTGGAACTGCTTCCACGACAACTCTACTTGCATTTCACAATTACCAACAATGGGAATTTCAGATATGCTGAACCGCCGAGTGCGGGCTCGGCCAACTGACGATGACGAAAGTGTCTACTCGGGAGAATCCGATATGGGTGACGAGGTCCGCGGCGACAAAGAGGGACAATCCGATGAGGATCAACAATCTCACAGTGTATGAAGACTTTGTTCCCACCAATGACATGCTTGAATTGAGGCTAACTACTCCCGATAATAGTCCCAGGGATCTGATGCCAGCGCAGGCGAAGAAGACGAGGACGAGAACGGCAGCAATATCGGAGAAGAAGAATTCTCAGATGCCGGTGACGACAACGATGATATTCAGGCATCTCTGAGCAGCGTATCCTTCGGTGCACTCGCCAAAGCCCAAGCCGCCATGGGATCCAAGAAAGGAAAAGAAAAGCGATCTCAAGCGGGCGCCGACGAATCTACCACAACGGCCTCCCCACTCGACGACATCCGGGCCAAAATCCGCGAAGCGCGCGAACAGAAGCGCGAAGCTGCGGATAAGGAAAAGAGCAAGGAAAAGAAGGCCGCTCGTGCTTCGAAGCACGCTCCCATGGTTCAATCATCTAAGCGTGCCGTGACAAGGAGGCGCTTGGTAGTTGAGCCACCGGCCGTTGCAAAAGCCCGCGATCCCCGTTTCGACGCAGCGGTCATGGGTTACAGTGGTTCCGGAAAGTACTCCGAGGGTGCGAACAAAAACTACGCTTTCCTGGATGAGTACCGGGCCTCGGAGCTGAAAGAGCTCAAGATGCAACTGTCGAAGACTAAGAATGCCGATGCAAAGGAGGAATTGAAGATGCAGATCCGCTCTGCGGAAGATCAGATGAAGACGCGGAAAAATCAAAAGCGTGAACGGGAGGTCATGGCCGATCACAAGAAGAAGGAGAAGCAATTAATACGCGAGGGTAAGAAGAGTACCCCGTACTATCTGAAGCAGTCGGATTTGAAAAAGGCGGTGCTTGAGAAGAAGTATGAGGAAATGGGATCGCGGGATCGTGCGAAGGCTTTGGAGCGCCGGCGTAAGAAGATCGCGTCTAAGGAGCGCAAGGATATGCCTTTTGAGCGGCGTGGAATGGACGATGCGCCTCCGGACCGGGGTGGTAAGCGTCGACGACTTGATTAGGATACCCAAAGTGTATAAACACAACTTGAATGCATATCGGATCGTTTGATTCAAGTTTCTTGAACATTACATTATGAACACTGGCATACATCCATGAATGGCACTAGTATCTGCGATTCGGTGGAACTTGTATCGAACACTTGCTCGTCAAGCTTGCGAGTTACTATGCAGTCACCCAAACATACCAGTAACACGGGAGCCTCAACCATAGATTAATTTCACATGTTCGGATATGCTCATACTGTAGGCATCAACTATCCCTGGGCCGATCAAGGTAAGAAGTGGCCGGGTTGCGACGAAGTGATCCATCCGAGACGTCTCGGCCCCTTCCACGGTGGAGACAGATGATATTTAGATGCCCAGGTGGGTATGAGTTCAACGAATGAAAAGACCAGGGGAGAAGGGCTCAATATTCAAACCATGCCCGATTCTCTTGTCAGTAAACGGATAATATCTACAACTACATCTATCTATATACCTGCTAGGGTGGTCAAGATCACCCCGAGCCTGATAGTGTGATACAATACACGGGATCTGTACCATGGGACTGATATCAGTTAGTAAGATGCTTCCGCTCCGGAGCGTACTTGTATGTACTCCAGCTGACAAGACATCCAATTCAACTCCGAGACAAACCATTCAAATAGTTTGAAAATCTCGGTCGCAGACGCAATTTCATTGCGACGCTAGTCTCACTAGAATCGGAGCAACCAAATCTGGCAGTCAGAGCCCTGATCCAGGTTGATCTGTGCGTTTCGACTCATCCTTTCAGCGTCCCCCAAAAATTAGTGACGTGAAAGCTGTAGCCAATCACTATGGCTGCTGGGGGGGATCGAGAGTGACCAGGATAAGGAATCAGACAGGGCATAGTTTGCGGTCGGTAGAGGGTTCCGTGCATTAGTCTAGGGCACGACCTTTTTTTTTCTTCTTGTGATCCACACGCAGGGCGAAGGACTGGTTCTCGTTCCTGGGTCCGGGGGTTGCGGATGGTGGCCAGGAGGATTGTGGGTGCAGAGGGAGTTTAGTTGGAGCGACTCCGCCAAGAACAAAGAAACACACCAGACACACACGACACACAGTGCGGGAGGAAGACCATAGACTAAGATTGAAATGGATAGATGCTTCCACCCCCTGGTCGATAATAAGCGCCGTCTGCGCCATGTTTGACATAGAACGTGATATGAGTTGCTGCCCAAGTGTGAAGGCGGGTGAGGGTGCCGAGTTCATGCAGATCGGGAGCACATGTCCTCGCCGATCAGAGACCCCAGAAGCCCCGTGTGCAGATGAGACCAGTCTTAGCCTCAGTCTTGGAGGGGGGAAAGAGTATTGGGGGCCAAACCAGAATCAAAGGAAAGAGGGTCTGGTCGAAGTGGATGTTATCCTCTTTGTCTGAAGTATGGAGTAGGTACTCCGTACTCGTAGGGCGGACGGCCCATAATCGATCCCAGGAGTGAGGTTCCTGGGATATTTTGGAACTGTACAAGTGTCAAAATGCATAACCGCTGCGGTATGTCAGGATGTGACGATCCACGAACACGAACACCCACACCCAGGGCCAGCCTCAAACAGGGGGGACAAAGTAGAAACATGGCGTGTCTCAGGCAGATGATCCTGATACGCCGGGCTCCGGCAGTGGTGCAGCAAGTGTTTGAGCGCGGCTCCACTTGAACTCTGGACTCCACGAACGAGGAAAGGCAGCCCATGCGGTGTACTCTGTACTTGGTACTCCATGCTTGGGGGGGGGGGACTCCGGAGGGAGTTTGGGTGGTTCTAGGCTGCTGGTTTAACTGAGTTAGCCTTTGTTGTGGGTGCTGGTGGGTAGTGGTTGGAGAGTGGAAGAGTGGGAGGAGGAGGGAGTGAGTGGTTCAGGGAAAGTACTGAGTACATCCACCACCCCTGGTGAACATCCTCTCTCTCTCTCTCTTCCTCCACCACCTCCTCCTCCTCCCCCCCTCTTCAGCCTTTGTCTTAATTTCCCCCCCTTCTGGGCCCAGAACTCATTCCAAAAAAAAGTTCTGCCGGTCCATTTCTCTCGCTTGTCACTCTGGACTGGGAACTTTGTTTCCTCTTACTCTCTCTCTCCCTCTCTACTCCCCTCCTCCCTCCTCCCACCTTCTCCCCCGGCCCTTGGAATATCAAAAGTGCCTAATCCCTTAACGCCGGGATCTGTGCACGTCGCTGTCGCTACTATTGATGCTCCACACTTGAGGTCGGAGGCTATTCCCGCCGATCCCACGACCTGCGAAGAAAGATACCATAGGTGATAGGTATACTTCGACTGATCCAGATCATCCTGAGCCAGAACGGTCCTATCCAGTTCAGGACCCTCGTCGTCAAAGAGTCCTTATCACATCATATCACATCACATCATCATGTCGACCGCAGTTGCGCCCGCGACGGCAGCATCTCTGTCCTCGCCACATGTCACCCGCGATCCCAGTCCAAAGAATTGCCCGACCTTAGCTCCTCCTCCCCCACCGGGCGCGGCGAATTCCTCCCCATCACGACTGTCTACCACCTCGCAGGATGCTCCGCGAAGAGGCACCCCCGAGAACAAAGACCCGGCCTCCCCGTAAGTTGGATATGAGAAATCAGAACCCAGTTGCACCGATGTGCGGGTGCGTCGAAGAAAGATTATTTGCTCACAGTTGGTTACAGATCAGGTAGCGCAGGTCCAAAGATCACCGTCAAAAAAGAACCGCCCTCGTCGCCGCGCATGCAGAGTAGCCGCCCTCGCCCTCGGAAGCTCGACCTTTCGACCAGTCTCCCTTCATCGAGTAGCAACTTGTCGGTTCGACCACCTAATGGGCCTATGACTGCCCGCGACGGTGTCACTATGCAGGATGTCGGTCTGGCATGCCTGTCGCCCGGATTTCAGACCCATGATCCTGCAATGAGAGAGCAGCTCCAACGGAGTCTCTCGGTGCGCGAACAGCAACGGTCAATTATCGAAGCACGGCTGCAGAGGTCAGCCAAGGATGAAGGCCCTGATGGCATCAGGCCATCCGCGCACGAGTTTTTGGGACCCAAGAGCTCTAAGCGACGGCCGCCGCCTGGCTTGTCCATCGTCCCTCCGTCGGCATCGCAATTCGCCAACGAACGGGTGATTCAATCCGCCCCGCTCAACCAGACCTTTACTGGTCGACACCAACCTCAGCCGTTGACTCGCCATGTTGTGAACCAGAGTCCCACTCTGGGCTCAACTTCGCACATGCATCAACTTCCAGCTACACAGACCAACAACCGCCTCCCTCCTCTTTCCGATGTGTTCGGCTCTGATGCTCTGGGTCGGGACAGAGATGCAACCCGCCCGGATGCGAACCGCCCAAGCGTCTACTTAAACGCTTCGAGCACCAACTCTTCCCAATCGAATTTGGCACCGATGCCTTCGCCCGGCCTGCCCCCGAACCACCAGTCACAAACTCCCCACCGATCACGCGAGTATCGCTCGGCCGAAGAAGCCGTGCAAGAAATGTCCGGCGGGCGGGAGGAACTGTTGCCGCGAATCGTACACTATGGAGGCCACCAGCCACCCACCCCGCCATCTCCTCACGCATTCCATGCTGCCCCCAAGACGGCTCCATTAGTTAGCGAAAGCATGGTTCATCACCCGCCTCAGGTCCCGATGATGCAGTTCGCCGACACAACTGCACGCCGTCGTCCCCGGAGCGAGTACGAGCAAGATAATGGAAGCCCACCGCTTGGACATGGCCCAGAGCCTCAGCACCGGCCCAACCCTGCCGCCAACGCTAGCGCAGCATCCTACGGCCCTTTTGGCGCCGGCAGAGACTCGCCGGAAACTACACGGAGAAAGAAAGAGGAATTCCTCGGCCTTTGCGCACGGGCTTGGGATCTCTTCCATTCGTGAGAGAAGTCATTGCTCTGCTATGCTCCGCTCTCCAAAAAGAACTTGCTTCTCAAAGCAAATTCCTCTTGTTATGTGTCGATAATAAATGCTAGGAGACGATCGGTGTATACCCTATCCTCTTCTCCAAGCACGTCTCTTCTTCAGTACAGCCGGTTCCCCGCTACGTCCGGGCCGCGGCTTTGATCATGTCCCAGCAAACTTTTGTTTACACCTGCTGGTCGGGACTCTTGATTCATTCCTGGTTGATTGAACCAAGTGGTTTCCGTTCTTTTTTTCTTTCTCTTTATATGACCAGTCATGTTTATATTTTCTTCAACTTGAACCTCAGGTACGACAGTGTTTTTTTGAGCTTTATGCTCAGTTGGGAGAAAATTCTTTGTCCGGGATATTTATGCATCTCCTTTTTCGCAATGGGAGTTTGGGGGCGTTGCTTGGCTCTTTTTACAATATACCTTTTCTGGATGTTTTCTTTTGCTGTTGCTGCTTTTTGCTGCTTTATGGGTCTAGCATTGTGAATGGGTATCGATTGATCTTTTCTCTTGCACTGATCTGATGCTGGATTGGTTTAATATGGGCTTGCCTCGGACTACCCTGCCAGACCAGGTACCTACACCAAATGTAATTTCACCCCCTAATATGCCACGCATTTGAGACGATCTTTCAGAAGAACTTGAATTACTGTAATTTCTAAATAATAGCCGGTCATATTGTAACATTGACCTGGGCATGTAGTGTCCCAGTAGATGCAAAGTGTTGCATACGGCAGGCGGTGAGCCTCTATCGATAACCCACTTTTTTCTTTCGCCGACGATCCAGAAATCCCAGCAGAGTTGAATCTTAGAAATCGCAACTACATTTCCTTCTTTCTTTTTGCGCAATTGGACACGAAGTTCCCGAGTGAAATTGCCCCTCCAGAGCACAGTCGAATCGTCACCTCGAATAATCCTACGCATAACCACCAGTCCGGTAACAGCGACATCCGATCATCAAGCTTCCTCTCCGCGCGAACACAGCCAACAACCAACCCCCCTCTCAATACACCATGCCTGCCTCCGTTCACTCCCAAGAGCCCCAAGAGGCAGATCAATCCATGATCGACGCCGAGCCCGAGGTCGACCCCATCATGCTGGAGGAGAAGCGCGTTGTAGTGGTTCGTTATACACCATTTCCAACGGCAGGACTGGGCCTGAGAAAGAACTTCTTCTCTTGATCTTGGTTTTTGCTCTACTTTAATTTGTCGCGGCAGTGGCTTTTTGGAATAAGAACAATTATTAACTTAACCCGTCTGATTCTAGCTCCCCGGTTCCTCTGAAACATCCGCCTCGTTCCAGTTTGAAAACGAAGGCCATACTATGGGTAATGCGTTGCGATATGCTATTATGAAGAAGTAAGTTGAGTCGAGTCGAGTTTGGGAGGGGACTAGTTCTTGTTCTTGTCGCATAACATAACATAACTAACTGATATATCTTCTATAGCCCCGCCGTTGAGTTCTGCGGATATACCATCCCCATCCCTCTGACCCCAAGATGCACCTTCGCATTCAGACAACTGGTAAGTTTAACAAAATGGAATGGATGGCGCTCCTGCTCCTTGCCCCGCACGCCACGTTGTATGATATCTATATCTATTTTTTGTCAGAACTGACCCGGAGGTTTATAGATACTACCACTGCCCTGGAAGCTTTGGAGAAAGGCTTCAGCGACTTGATGGATCTTTGTGATGTTGTTACGGAGAAGTTCACTGATGCTCGGGATCAATTTAACGAGGAGAACAGTAACCGCATGCAATCTTGATTGAGCTTGACTCGAGTGTGTGTTAGTGTATGTGTACTTCTCAATCTTGACGAGATTGAAGCTGAACTTTATGTTTTTGCATTTGTTTTTGGGGCGTTTGGGTTTGAGCTTGATCTTGATTGTGGCTCCCTTTTTCAAAGAAAATTGCGTGTATTGGTGCTTAACTGGCTAGTTAGTGGCTAACTAGCTGGGACAGTACAAGGAAACATATGTATTTATGTGGTCGAAGAGTATAACGAGGAGTTGCATATTTACCGAGGTTTTTCTTCTTTCTGGCTGGCGAGATTTGGATTGTAATGTTTCGTTTATCGATCTATACCTACCTAATGGCTATTGATTGGTTTTTGAGGATACTGGTACTACTGGCGCGAGTTGAATTTATTAGGTAATGTTGCTGACCTGTAAGTCCCATTTAATTGGTCGTTTGAATTACTTCCATATCTATAACCGGAGAACCTGATCATCAAAGACATACGCAAAGTCTCATCAAGGGGTACTAGTAATCCTCTATCAATTTCTCGTTCAACTAAATGGAGGAAATTCACAGATGATACTACTACCACTACTACAACTACACCTACAACAAGAATACGTTCACAAAACAGAAATCGCCTTGGAAAAAGACAAAAGATTCGGCGACCTACTCAGACAATATTTACACATCATGTCTTCGCCGATGGGACAGCTCCACCGGCTATCATGCCATATACTGGCGATAAAGGAAAAAGTGACTAAAGGGAAGAGGGATTGGCGGGGGCGGGGTATGGATGGAATGGTCTTTTCAATTGCGGCCCTCCAGGAAGCCGGAGACGAAGTTGCGGGGTAGTCGGGCACCGGGGTCCTCCTCTGGACGGAAGTACTTCATGACGTGGGAGAGTTGCTTCCAGTAGTTTAGGGTTTCCTGTTTATGTCGATTAGTATTGGATTCCGTCAAGTGGGGGAGGGAGGGGGTATCGCAATGGTGATAGGAATCCATTTGTGACGGTTGAATGCAATGCGGATTCGAGGTGGGGTGGATTTTGGACGAGGGTAATCCTTCTTTTGTTTCCCTTTTTGCATTCGTCCATTTCGCGCAAAGTGCTGCATAACGTATGGGATTGCATTGCATTGCATTGACCGTCCAACAAGTGGATTCCTATCGCTTGTGATCATGATGCCGGGACTAACCTGGAACTCGGCGTGGCTCTGGAAGAGCAGCACGTCAACGGCAGGAAGCTGGCTGACGTAGCGGTGCTTCTCGAACTCCTGGCGGACCTTGGTGCGAATGGCGGATACGGGCATGTTCAGAGAGTACATGGTCTGGATCTCGGGGGACTGTAGGCGTGAATCTTGTTAGCTTGACCGTCATGATTAGACCTCCCCATCCGAGCCGTCCTGATCTATGAAAGCGTAGCAACCGCCTCTCTGGTCCATTTGAAAGCGTCAAGGGGCCGAAATAATGTGACTTTTTGAAACGCAACAAGGGCAGGGCGGGTATCGGGTCGGGGGATATGAAGGGTAAACTGACCGCGCGCAGCCACTCCCGGTAGGTCTTGAGAACGCGGAACTTGGCATCGGTCCAGTTGACGGCTAAATGAGTGGAAAGAGATCCGTTAGCTTAGCTGTACACTGCGAGCAAGGCTCAATTGCAGGTGCATTCCGGGCGAGCAGTCGGAACACCTCGGGGCGATGAAGGAGGGGAGTCCAGGACGAGAACGTACAGGAGCGCGTCCGCTGCGCAAGGTAGGTAGGGTTGATAGTCATGGTGAGAGATTGGTGTCCGCTTGGTCCGAAGATCAGGGAAAAGAGGGGAGAATTGGAGGTTCACAGCGAAGCTCTGATGGTGGAGGTTTCACAGGTGAGGTTTGGGTGGGTGGAACGGGGCGGTCTTGTCACCGCCTGCCTGATTAAAAATTTCTTTCTTTGATTTCGGCGCAACGCTGATTTGCCTCGTTCTTTTCTTCTGATAAACATTTCCTTAAGAATTAACTCTTTACGGCCGGATTTATTTCTTGGTCTTTCTATTCGGATCACAGACCTCTGGATCCCTTTCGCCAATAATCCCACGGTCTACCGACAGCCCTCACGCCGCAAAATTTCCACCGGCGCATTTTTCCGCCTCACGACTACGAATCTCGATCAATCCTCCCACACTACGATATGGCGCCCACGAAAGGGTCGTCTAAAGGCGCCTCTGATGGAGGTAGCAAGGGCTCCAAGTCTTCCACAGTCTCCGGTGGCTCGCGTGTGAGCAAGCCCAAGAGCAACGTCAAGCGTCCTCCTCCCAAGGAACAGAAGAATAAGGCACGCACCGAGCAGACAAATCTCCAGAAGAAGAAGAAGAGAGTCTACACAGATGCCGAGCTGGATTTGCCCAAATTGAACGCTATCACCCCTGTTGGTGTGGTGAAGCCAAAGGGCAAGAAGAAGGGCAAGGTTTTTGTGGATGATCAGGTACGTTTACTATGGCTTTGGGTGGCCCAATTCAAATTTCAATTGCTATGATTCAGTTGCTGTGATACTAATGTTCTGTTTTCTTTTTCAGGAGGGCATGATGACAATTCTCGCCATGGTAAATGCGGAGAAGGAGGGCCAAATTGAGTCCAAGATGATGAAGGCACGCCAATTGGAGGAAATCCGGGAAGCAAAGAGAAAGGAGGCCGAGGCCCGCATGACGGAGAAGAAGGACAAGCTGGAGGCTGTTAAGGATTCCATCCGGCAGAAGAAGAAGGCCGCCAAGGGCGATGACCGAAAGGCTGCGCCCTCATCGGCCAAGTCCTCCGCCAAGGGAAAGCGGAAGAGTGTTTCATTTGCTTGAACAAGATCACAAAAGCGACTATTGTCTATACCATCTCATGTATCTAGACCAGGGGTTTGGCGTTCTGACTGGGTTAGGTCTAATTCTAAGATTTTTCCAAAAAAAAACAACTTATTGTGAATAGCATTGTCAACCACGTCGGCGGAGCCTGATTCGATTATGGATTACGGGCTTTTATTGACGAACTATGAGAAATAGCGTTGCGTTTTATAAGAGAGACTAGACTGTGTTTCTTCTGAAACGAACATATTAAAGGAGACAATTTCGTGGTCCATCTATCGCTTATCATATACTATGTACAAACTAAACCCTTACCCAAACACCATTCCATCACATTGCACACATCACATTACATCAACAAAAAGCTCATAGCAACAGCCAACCCCGTCAATCCGCCCATGACTCGGAGCTCCGGCTTAAGAGAGGGACCATTGTTACCCCAGAAGTCATCCCAATTGTCCTTCACATTATCGCGGAAGTCATCGACCTTGTCAAAGATGCTACGGCCATCATCGTCATCATAGCGGCACTTGTCATCGTCGTCATCATCGCAGCAACCGTAGCGGCCGTTCTTCTTCCGGCATTCCTTATCCGAAGGACAGCCACCGGAGAAATCATTGGGACAGCAGCTATAAGATTCAGGGAAGCAAGCATTTCCGCACTTGACCTGGTCACTTGAACACTCGACATCGTCATCGTCGTCTGAGTCAGGTCTAGGGGAGCGAGCTAGGACTTGCGCTGGGCTCACGCGTCCTTGAGAGGGACTCAGGTTGTTCTCGCGACGGAGGATGTTTGAATTGGAATCGGCGGCGATGGTTGGACTGGCCAGAGCGGCCATTGGGGCCAAGAGTATAGCCCCGAAATAAATAGAGAAGCGCATTGTGTGGGATGGTTCGAAGTTGTGAATTAAATACCTTTGTAAATCAAGATTGTGAAGCAAAGGAGTTGTATAGATCGATAAACTCGAGATTGAGAACTGTGATGATAATTGAAGATAATAATAACACAAAACCTCGACCCAGGACGTGCTTTATATACAATTAACAATTAACAATTAACTACAAAGCCCTGCATCAATCTCATCTCTGAATTGTGATATCGGTGGCTGAAGGTGTAGATCGGGCCGTCATGCCAGAAAGGGACTCACCCAGCGCGACAAGGCTGAGTAGAACAACATTTTGGACCCCATGCCAAGAAAAGGCCTCTCGCCAAGAGTCCAACACCGCTACAGCTAAATTGGCGACGCTGCTATACGAACTGTCGTATTGGGGCTTAGAGTGCAGATCAGTTGGTCATGCCGGAAAGGGAAGCACCCTGCGCTTTAGGGCTGGCGAGCATCCTTTTGGACCCTTTGCCAAGAACCCAAGCCACTCGCCAAGTCCAACACCGCTACTATCAACGCTCGTATACGTATGAAAAGAGGCATCAAGATTACTCAACTTATGAGAGAATGTGCTCAATCATTGTTGATGTGTCCCAGCGGCCTGCTTACATCTTGGCCCCATTTTTAGGCTTCTACTAATGTGTGGTTTGTTTACTCATGGCGGAGATCTCACTCAGAGCATAGCTAAGTAATCAATATCTGAATAGACCTCAATTTCGAGAATAAATGTAGTAGAAGGGAATACAAGCTCCTTCATGATCCATTAGTTTACCATGTAAGAGTAGCAGCATTCAGAAAAATCAAACATGATGCTGACTCTTACTAGTAGTGACTATGACAGGCATGTCCTAGGTTCTCTCAAAACTTCAGGATATGATCTTAGCATTGTCTTCAAACTTGGAAACTTCGGTTTGAAGTAGTTGGTCCTGTGTTCTATCCCGCCGGCCGCCGGGACTGAAATCGATCAAAAAACTGAGATCTGACATCAGCAAGCTACAGTAAAAAGAGAATATAAAAAGCAAAAAGAGATGTGACCAGACCCGGGCTCGATCCGAGGACCTCATCGGTGTTAACGATGCGTCATAACCAACTAGACTATCCGGCCAACTTGTTATGAGAGGCTACCTCATTTTGACATCACGAAGCTATGGTGAGTATATGAGGCCCCAAACTCAGATTTTGGAGCCCAGGACATCACAATAAGCTCCACCAAGACATATAGAACATAAACCATCTGTTCCTGATAGAATACATTCAGTACTTTTTGAGGAAAAAAATCATGGCTCTTTGTCCTCAGCCTCAATGCCTTGTCTTGCTCAGTTTTTAGCCAATACATGTGTTTGTGAGCTCAGTAAAACTCCAAAAAATAATCCAGTGGCATCGGCCTGCTGGTCTATGCTCAAGAGGCATGCAAAAAGCAAAAAGTGACCAGACCCGGGCTCGATCCGAGGACCTCATCGGTGTTAACGATGCGTCATAACCAACTAGACTATCCGGCCGCTTGATGATGACAAATCATTTGCTGGCATACAAATCTCGCTGCCTAGAGTCCCAGGCATCCTTGCATAACTAACTAACTAATAAGGTCTTCTATAGTTTATTCCCACTACTCACAACCACCTTCCTCCTCTCTCTCCCCCCTAATTTAGTCTCATAACAATTAACTATTACTCCAAGCTCACCTCTTCTTTGCGTTTGGGCGCCTTTTCTCCCCAAACCCTATAAAGCTACTGAATGCGATTCCTCCTCTTGTCCTTCATGATATAGTATCAATGTTGGTTGCTCCGACTCATCTTGATTCTTATATTTCCAGTGGATAATTTCACTCCGCTGCCACGTTGGCCGACAGCTCGATTCTATGTGACGATATATTGTGAGTCATCGGACTCTGGGTTATGAGGACAGCGAGGAGTGAATTGCAGATATTGCTATTATCGCGATTGAAATGACGGAGCGCCGTAACATTTCTGCCCAGCGCGGCTTCGAGTGGGTTGACTGTTTATTGGAGCAGATATCTGAACATGAGAAAGACCATAACTTAGCTCCCCTTCTCCCCTTCTTGCGGCCATTAAATAAATCAATGCTTCCCTTTTTGTCTTTGGACACAGATCAAGCATTGCGTGGATTTGCGTGGAATATTTAAGCATTGGGGCGGAGCGGCCGGCAATAGTTGAGTTTAGTTTAGCTGTTGATCAAGCAAGTCTATCTAATTCTGTGCTGTATTTTATATCTCCCGTGGTGTCTAATTAATATCATACAAGCTGCCATCTAGCTAATATTTCTTACTTTTTGTTGATATGTGGGTGTCTCGGATCCCAATCGCCGTGCCTCGAGAGAGCTTCGCTCTCTTCTCCGATTCTATCACCACTTTCGTTTTTACCTACTTTATCATCATTTCGTTGGTAAGCAAAACGTAAATAATGGCACTACTATTCCAATATTCCAATTCTGTACTTATCTATGATCATAGCGCTTCCAAGGCGATGGACATTGGTATTGTGGCTGGCCCCTACGAAAGTAATCCTGTTCTTCCAAGATATCCTCGACCAAACCATTGTTAGATTCTGATATCATTCTTCTACAATAAACTTTTCGGTTAACACCGAATACAATCATTGAAACTTCAAGCCGCAAGACCATTGCCGCAGGATAGCGGTCGACTTTTTCATTTTTCAAATAATAAAAAAACAAAAGGCGAAAAAAGCAAAAAGGAATGTGACCAGACCCGGGTCTCGATCCGAGGACCTCATCGGTGTTAACGATGCGTCATAACCAACTAGACTATCCGGCCATTGATGAAGTGACCAGGAAACTTTTGGCTTTATGATCCAAAGCAAGTCTCAGCGGTCATAAGATACCTTTGCGGTACGCCAAAAAGCCAGGAATTATCAACCAAGACTGTTGAATTTGATATCCCAGGCATACAAAAGAAGAAATATCGAGAAAGGGGGGGGGGGATACTTACATAAGCATCCCGTGGTCAAAATTAGACCACATTGTACTTTCAAGCTGGGCAGAATTAAGAATACACCCATAAAACGCAATACTACTTTTGGAGCTGTATTCAACAGGAAACCATTTGGTACAATTCTTGAAGACAGCGATTCCTAGATCACAGATCTGCGGTTCTGGTTACGCGAGGACTTCATTCAGTTCCGTCGCCAGCTTGGGAAGACGCCGAACTGCTTCAAGTTGCATTAGCCCGGCCCGATCACCTGGGCAGAGCTCCCTTGGACCGTACTAAACGTCTCAATTGGGTCATCGGGGCTCTTTATTCCTGCTGTGGTGCTCAGTACATGAGACTCTCATGTCTTTCCATGAATGATCGAACTGATATCGTCCTGGGGAGGTATTGTCATCATCAAGGGCAGAAATAGGTTTATATACTGGTATATCAAGATCCCTGATAATAGAAGGCCACTTACGCTCACTTTCAGATCCAAGGACATTTAGTTTCAGCGTGGGACTAAATTATCTCAGGAAAGATTGGTTCCCGAGTAAGACAGGTCCCGGGATTAACGTCTCTTAGGAGATGCCATTTCCCAATCATGTATTACCCTGCAGGTGATCTAACTCCCAAGAATTTATGGGCACTTAGAATATTCTTTCGCTCAATTAAATTATCACCGTAGTTACAGTACCTAATACTATATTCTTTGATTCGTTTGGATCCGGTCTATTATTTCTGCCGCCTTGTTCACATCAATGCAGCATATAAATCTGAACGGGGAGATCGATCCCCGATTCCGGTTTAGTGAGTTCTGAGGGAAACTTCGGCGGAATGCATCATACAACCAATTGCTATCCAAAAGAATTACCCCAACATAGTTTTGACCCAATATCCGTGTCGATTACCTTTTAGCCGCAACCTGGTTCCACTCACTAAATCTGGAAGCACTCTTCAAGCGGAGCTGGAGGAGGGAAGATTTGCTTCTCTGGCAAGAAAGAAATTTGGAGGTGACCTCTCTGGCGACGGCGTCGTAGGCTTCATGTGTTCCGATTTTAGCGACCAGGGCGCCCGCAAAGCTCCCATCACCCCTGTGCACCTTAAACACAACAGGATTTTAGGGTTATTCTCAGCTACCTTTTACCACATATGAGGCCGTCAATAGTACATTGTCAATAGAGATTAATGGAACAGCCATACGACCTTTGAACTAACCAAAAGAATATTTGAACAGTACGATTACGAAGAAGCGGCTATCTTGGAAATTTTAATTTGAGTAATATTGCCGGTGATTTATTTAATTCTCGTGCAGGTGCTCTTCAACGCTTTACAATTTGAGAGGAGAGAAGGCCAGCAAAGAGAAAATGACTGGGTGGATTGTCAGCGGCGAAGTCTTTGGATTTTTTTGGATCATAGTGGCAAAAGTGGAACCTCAACCACAACAAGCGGCCGGATAGTCTAGTTGGTTATGACGCATCGTTAACACCGATGAGGTCCTCGGATCGAGCCCGGGTCTGGTCACATTTCTTTTTGCATCTTGCGAGTATTTTTTTGAAGTTTTCGCAGTCAAGCACACGCCTGTATACCATACCAAGGCCAATGTACATCAATCAACATCTACTGACCTTCTCCCGTTTGCAGAAACCTTATTATAAATCTGGTGTTCACTGGCGTTTATTGGTATAAAATTTAAAGCAATAACCTTCAAGTTTCTTTGATATAGCTGATATAAGTTGTGGTACTATATATTGAGGAAATGAGGGAGCCAACCAAGCGTGGGGAGTCATATTTGGGCATGACCGGAGCACTGCATTTTTATTGTGACAAGATACGACTAGTAATATGTTCAACAATTAGGCCTTGCATACTAGAAACCTCACTCAAGGTCAAGCTAGTAATTGGCTGGAAAGGATCCTGCCGCAAAGTTTTTGTGGCCAATAGCAAATTTTTCGAATGGTCCCGGACGCGTTTTCCGATATCCAGTCTGAACTCGCTAGACCCTTGCCTACCCCATCATAACCAATCGCATCAGTTCTACCTTGGCCGGAACGTTTTGAAAGAAGGCGTTGATGCAATGGCTTACCACACGAAAAAAGGATTTACACGTGGTGCTTCACCTGGCACGACTACAGGTGAGTCTAGTATACTCCTCGGGTAGCCTACTGTCTCTATGCAAAAGAACCGACTTAGAAGTAGACAGCTGCGTCGGTCCGGATTATTCCCGCGAGGTCCGGTATGTACTCAAGTCCTGCCCAGGATCCACGCTCCGATCTTCATCTCCGCAATTCATACCCCTAGAGCACGATAATCGCGATAGCTTCAGCCTCTACTTAGCTACCAAGATTCAATAGATCAAGTATTATCCCGCACCTGCGGCTTGCTCACCTAGAAAGAATTATCCCTTCCAAGTTTAATGTCTGAACACTCCAAAGTAGTGGACTACTAGTAAACAGCCTGGCATCATGTTAGTATATGAAACAACATAATAAGAATTATTACTACTAGTAGTGCCGGTGTGAGCTCCGACTATTCGGTTACCAGCCCTTGAGGTTGTGATTTATGGTGCTCAGGTTTTGACTATAAGCGCTTTGATATATATAGTATTGTGTTGCTGTGACAAATTGACCGCGAACATGAATAAAATTATTTAAATTAGCAGCAGAAAGAGAGTGTATACACATGCCTTTGATTTCATGTTCTATATTAGATTTGATTATCATAAGACCATCCTATGGGCAGTTTGCCATTTATTTGGTGATTTTATTTGCAGCTCGAGGGCGAGTGAATTCTTTCTTATAGCATCAAATCGAGCCCGTCTTCAACAATGGCCGGATAGTCTAGTTGGTTATGACGCATCGTTAACACCGATGAGGTCCTCGGATCGAGCCCGGGTCTGGTCACATTCCTTTTTGCCACTTGCCAAGTGGATCCTTGATCTCGTAGACCCAGTGATCGATTTGGGCGAAGTTTTAATTTTTGCTTTATGGTATTTGTTACATATGTGGTATCTCGGGTATAATTGTGATCTAAGCGCGAAGCCGCAGTCATATGTGGTTGCAGTAAATGGATTTTGATAACCGCAATACGACTCGGACGGTTGTGATGGACTTTTTATAACTGCGGTGAAGTAACTTTACACCTCAAAGGAGGTGTACAGCAAAGAAATAGCAGTGCAGAGCCAATGAGCAGTAGCTGTTGTATAATAATATCGCGAATATTTCTCGCGTAGACGATGTTCCAGGTCAATAACGTGACATCTCAGCTTTCATCCGGGATGTGCCGGATAGAGTGCTTTCGTGATAAAGCTCTAATCGTTGCACGAGTCGCAATACAACGGCTGTCATGGCCCAGGCAAAATTCCCTTTATCATGCTGTCGAACAACATTCAGATACAAGAGGTCATATTGAAGTAAGGTCAAGTCATGGGAGTTAATCAAATCTACCTTAACGACTGCCAACCGATACCGAGCAATAGCCGACTCTTGCTGTTCCCTAAGCGGTCAAAACACCGAGCAAGTATAATGCTCATAATCACAAATAAATACATGGCGCAAGATAGTGTTTAATCTGTTGTTTCAAGAGAGTCCTCCGAGTCGTTCACTTGCGCCAGAATATCTTCCAGGCTTTGCCGGTGTACGATGGTTACAAGCGTAGCCACGTTTTCTAGACAGCTTTGCCAGATTACCTCCCCCTACAGGGAGATAGAGTAATTGAATGGCAAGCGTTGATCTATGAATTTAAGACCAAATTTGTAGCATGTTAATGCTATGCATTTTTGGTTCGATGAAACAGACCCATCCTCGACTGTGAAGAGTTCTCGCGGAATCCCAGAGGTATTTATTTCGGTTGAACTTTTTTGAATTTGTTGAGAATATGAACTTTCCAACAGGCCAGGTGCCTCATCGTGGAATCTGAAATCTTCACTGAGATTGAAGGTTGCTTGTTCTGGCCGGCGCATCCTCGCTGCTAAACCCGAAATTTAAGTGTGTCTTTTATTTTGTGCGTTTCGCACAGAACGGGGAAAAATGGCGCTCAATATTAGCTTGGATACTGTTTGAACATGGTCTTGCCGGTTACAGCAGATTTCTTTTCTCCCTCGGCAGTAGACGCAGCTCAACGAATTTAGCTCTATAGTTGCAATGGCGTCCCTCGCTGGTGCATATCGGCCTGAATTTCCAAAAGAAACCAAGCTGGGGCTTGGAATCAATTGGAAATTTTTGACTCGTGATTGACACACAAAATGCCAATATTGGGTATGTTGAATTTGAGTGCAAAGGATCCGAGTGACTGAGTCGATACCCGGAACTCGGAGCCAGGACAGCGCGAAGTCCGCGAGTACCCACAAAAACCTTCAGGGGAAACTCGATAGACCAGATGCGGCGGCGACAATGAAATTATATAAATTTCCGGGGCGTCGGGTTTTGGGCTTCGGGTTTTGGGATTTGAGATTCGGGCCCCGGGCCTCTCAGTGCCGAGCCGCGATCTAACAACATTTGTATGGGTGAGGATAAAAGATGTTGTTCGTACAGCAAAGAACATAGTATTCTATCAGCAACTCATCGCAGAAGCAAGGTCTATAACCAAATTTGAAGTAGGCTCATACTATTATGCATGAAGTAATATCTTCTAACCAGTGACTTCAGGTTACTAACATACACCTCTCACAAAATGGCACCCATTCACAAACCCCTCGACCGCTCCACCACCTTCGATGCCATGCTCTCCGTCAGCCCTGCCGTGGGCCCCGTCGTTCTTCTCAATATCATTTCGCTTCCCCAGGAGCAAATAAGGAGTCATTCCTAAAGACTTGGACCCGTACCGCCGATTTTCTCAAAGTAGCGCCCGGCTACATCTCCACTCAATTGCATGGCGCTATTGGAGATGGCAATTTTATCGTCAACTACGCCGTTTGGGAGAACAATGGGGACTTGAAGAACGCCTTGTATCATCCCGAGTTTAGGGAGATCTGCGAGGATTTTCCGGATGGCACTGAGTTCCGCGCATGTGTTTTGCAGAAAGAGGCTATTCCTGGAGTTTGCGTGGGGTTGTGAATTTATCAATGAACAGCAAGCCAATACAGGCGGGAGATAGGGATCAATATTTGAAACGGGGAACAGGGTGGGATTAGTGCAAATTTGACGAGAGGGCAGTCTTGCAGCTGCTAGATTATCTTCGTCCAAGCCTCTGTGCTTTCAAATGTATGTCGCATTGCAATGGGAAGGACCGCAGACAGTTCAACAATGACAGCCCTCGTTTGAACCCTTAAAATTTATACTCACATCCTCCAATCAATGGCCTTTTATATCTGCATAGAAAATTTTGATTTCAAAGAGAATAATAACAAGTAAGCCAAGGTACGCGAAGTAATATCGCCATTCAAGAGTGATGGGGTTAACGAAAATTTAAAATTTAATTGGGTGAAGGTGGCAAAACTGATTATCCCCAGGTTCTGCCATTAAACCGGACCTAACCAGCTCACTTAAAGCAGAAGTGTGCTAGATGATACGGAAAATAGCCTACAGTACTCTTGACAGGTCCCGTATATGAGGCCGCAACTCCCACCTGAATCAAGTTCTGGTTGATAGTGCCATAAGTGGAGCAGCTAATATATCAAGCGGCCGGATAGTCTAGTTGGTTATGACGCATCGTTAACACCGATGAGGTCCTCGGATCGAGCCCGGGTCTGGTCACATATTTTTGCATTTTTGGAATATTTTTTGGCCTAGGATTTGGTCTACTATCTCAGACTCATTTCGGGCTGAAAGAGACTCGGTCGCTCCGCCGGACGGTGCTAGTTGAAAGCGGTATTGATCAAATGACCTACATTTTGCCGGATCTAGGAATGTGTAATAGTAGCTAGGTTGATTTGGTCTTGCGAAAGAAATAAACGCTGTCTATTATTTATGAACTGTAAGTCTATCATGATCTATCACAAATAGCTATGCCGAGATTGGTAGCTTAGTAGCTCTGATCTCTCTTCATGTATGTCCCCATCTATTTCTGGAACTTCATATCCAGCTTCCGCAGCACAGAATGGAACTCAGGCCGAGGGGCCGCATCGATATCCTTTCCAGGACCGGGATGGCTGGCAATGTGGCCTGGCAGTTTCGCAGGGTTTTCAACAACACCCGGGATATTAGTGTCTATTTCTCGGGCCATCTTATTCAAAAAGTTATTGACAGGCTTCACGAACCACCGTGCGCCTCCGAACTCAAACCATCCCAAGTGACCGCCCCATGAGGTAGTAACCATGACACCGTATGGTGTTTGGGCCATTTCTTGGAACGGGAGGGCATCGTATGAAGCGATCTGGTAATCGTTAGCCAAAAGTTCAACTCATGCAGTAGTTTTGGAGCCAGGGTGCCTTACGGGGTCATCTTCGGCCTGAACACAGAGGAATGGAATGCGGATGTTGAGCATGGCGTCTGTTGAGGAGGCGTCGCGATAGTATGCGCCTTCGGTCGGGTATCCCCAGGTTGGGCATTGCAGGTGACTATGTGATCCAATGGTTAGTACATATATGCTTATATGAATATGAAGAGATCGTGTATGATCGTGAATGCAGGCTTTCTTACCGGTCGAATTCATGCAGATAAGTGATGCTCATCACCGCTTCAGGGTCGATGCGAGGGTTTTTCGAAATTTCTTCGATATGCCTGATGGTAGATAGGATGAGTGGCCATTTCATGATACCAAGGGCATAAATTGCGAACTCACGATTTGAATAATTTCTTCATGTTTGTGCCCATCGTTTTACTGTATGCTTCCCGACCGAGGAAGTTCGACTGCAAATTAGCCGATCCGATGTCCAAGTTCCAAGGGCTTGCGCAGATAACAGCTGCCTTCAATTGGCAGTCTTCTCCCTTCTTCTCCGAGGTACTATGTAGCATCATGTTAGCTTGTCGAAACAAATGACTTATTGGTTCGCTTCATTGGAATCACCGAACGTACATTAGCGAGAATATTTGCACCGAGCGAGAATCCGATGCCAAACAGCGGGCGATTGGGGAAGTTTTTCCTGAGCCATTTCACGGATTGACGGACATCCCAGGTTGCGCGGGCATTGTATAACACACCGGTGCTGATCTTTGTCTGAGCGCAGCCCCGCGAGTTAACCACACATGCCTCCCAAGTACCATCTTCGACGAGAGGGGCAAGAATATGGCGCAGGTAGACTTCGTGAGAACCACCACTCAAACCATGGAGAAGAACCAACATAGGCTTGTTGTCATCGGATGGCAGAGCAGCGAGTTCTTCTTCAGAGTAGAAAGATGTTCGCTCCGGCAGACCGTCAGGTTGGGTATACTTTCTTGCTTCGTCGGTGAGTTCCCCGCTCGGGGGCATATCGTACGGCTTCACCGCAAAATCAATCGCATAAGAGCCGGCAAACATGGGCGTTTCCGACTCGAACATCTTGCGCTTATAGTAAACGGGAACATTGTCGTGTTTCAATGTCGTCCAGACTGTTTGCAAATGACCATTGAAGAGGAATGGGTTCAGGTTGCATGATTCTGGAGTCGCGTCCCGGCAGATATCCACCAGGGATATCTGTTCCTTGCCGCCGGACTTGGAGGCTTTGGTTAAAAGGAGTCGGTTATCCTTGGCGTGGTAGAAGGAAACGCGACCCGAGGGACGAAGCCACGAAAGAAGTCCCATGGCGACCAGCCCTGATAAGAGCAATGATATGGGGAAGGTAGCGAGTAGGTCTGATGCGATCGCCGACATTAGGGGTGTATCTCATGCAATAAATGGAAGGTGATATGCAAATTAACAATGCGAGCGAAGATGCAAAACGAAATGTTCAAAAATCGACCGTAATAGTCGAGAGATGAGAATAAATCGCAAATCTCGAATTGCCAAATTGGCAAATCTTGGAACTGTTCCAAATTCGAGATGGACCTCGGCCCAAATTTAGATGACTCAGCATTTGATGCCTGGTTCCTAAGGTTAAAAATGCCGCCTTTCTGCCTGAATACCGAATGCCTGAACCTTGAGGGGTTCCACTGTTCCACTCGGGCATCTCCTTCACCTTAACTTCTACCACTTCACAACTTCAACATCTACTCGACTTTACCCAATGGAATTGGGCACCTTCATTTACCCCCTGTGGTTCATTCTGAGCTTTCTCTCCGTCATTCTGTCTCACCTTCTATCCTATCTCCTCTCCTTGCTGGGCTTCCTTGTCTCCCCCTTATTATACATCGCCCATGGTTTACTCTCCATAGCATTGTGGCCCTTGCGATTACTGCTCAAATTCGAGGTACGAATTTCCACCAATTGGATGCTTACTATTTGATTTGTATTTGATTTGATATATTTTTCTATCCTGATTCACTGACCTATCACCAGGCCTTCATTCTTTTCACGAGTGGGGCCGTGTTTACTGGAGTCGTCGTAGGGTTATGCCTTTATCTCACTGGCGATGCTCTGACGCAATTTCTGCACTTATATCCTTCGCCTCAATCATCTGATTCAACGGAGCTTGTCCGTCCGAAGGAAGAGCCTTATGACTGGGAAGCCAAGATCAAGGACGAGCGCTTCATGTCCTCGACGATCCTGGAGGAAGAAGAGACTAGTCAGGTCTCAGAATGATGTACATGAATCGAAGGTTTTAAGGCATATGCAGAGCGCTAGGGTTTTCTTTTCTTGAATTTACAGGCGTGAAATGTTTTCCAGTGGAGTGGTATCAAGACGATTGCATGGACATTATTCAGAGATTAATCAAAGACCTCTATTGAGAAAACAGCCTGTAAGCACCGGATGGCATAGGGGAGACAGTTTTTCCGGTGGCAGGAAAAGTTAGATGGATCTGCCGCACTCGATGTGGCTATACGGCGCTGTTTTCAATGTCTTTTCTATATTCCAGATTTGACATTCGTCTTTATGGAGCTTGGATGCTAGATGTCTTGCTTCGTGTGGGGAAGCACCTGCATAGCTATTAACTCATTAGATGGGCCCTAGCAGTCAAAAGAATATTCATTGAAGGACAACGCCCAATTATTTCCGAAAATTTAGTACACAGGGCATACCGCCTCCAACAAGCACTTTTGAGCAATGGGGATCACCAATCACACTCAGCAACAGCAGCAAGATCCTCGGTACACAGAATCAACACATGTTTTCCAGTTCCATCACAAAGCGCTCTACTTCCAGGAGAGGAAATCCAGGAGAGCGTCCAAGACAAATATAGCATCTAGTAAGCTCTGATATGTATGTCAGCCTGGCATGTAGTGATTACTACGATAGTAGGGCACTTACGTTGAATCAGGGTTCGTTCTTCTACGAACTTTGCTGTAGTCCCGTACTGCTGAGCCTTTTGCGAAATTGTGAGGCAGTTCTGGCCGTCCTGCAGCTCACCATTATTATCACTTCGAGAAGCTGAGTACGGTCGGGCTTCTGCCGGATGCTCGGAAGTATTGACCGGAAAGATGCCCCTTTCTTTAAGATACCCTTCCACGTCGTAACAATCGAACCAAGCATCCTGCATCTCATGAGCGAACTGCTGATTAGTGGCATCTATGGATTTTTGCCTGTCAATAATATTTTCCGTGATATAATCCCTCCGGTAATCGATGTAGTGCGACCCGGCACCACCAATACCAAAGAAAGGGACTTCCAGCTCACCAGAATGGATGTGGAGACCATTCTGCAGAAGTGTTTGAAGAATATGTGACAAGCGTTGCCGTGTCACTTTGCCTAAGGGAAGCCCAAATCTTTGTTCAATAGTCTGGGGACGAGAAGTTGGATCAGTTAGGCATTTGTATCCGACTTTAAGACAGGCAAGGCGAAGTCGATTGACGAATCCTGATTCTACACTTTTCCTTGTGGTGGTATTGTCACTGCGAAATGACAGAAGTGGAGAGTAGTGAGTGGGAATAATGGTGCCGTCGGCGAGATTGCCTTTGGCTTCAGCGCTAGCAAAGGCGTTCCTAATGTGTAAGGTTGGGTCCGGGGGCAACAAATAGCTGTCGGTTTCCACCCTCCCAGGGCCTCCATCCACGATTGAAACTGCCTGGTTTGTGAGAGACAGAAAGTGTTTCGTAGATCGCTGGATCGTCTGTGCAAGATCTGGTGCCAGAGCCAACGCCCCGGATTTTACCAGATCATCACTCAAGGAAAGAAATGTTGTGCTCATTTGCTCCACAAGTCCTTCCAAATGATGAATCCGGTCATTTAGTGATGCTATAGTAGATTCTTTGCGCTCGCGATATGCTTGTTGTGCTAGCCTGATTTGGGTTTTGCGTTTCTTGTAGTTCAGCTATAAGTTCAGTATATGTCTCTGGTTGGACAAAACACTAACATTTTTGCTCGTCTCTTCTCCTGGTTGTATTCTTGGACGCCCTCTCTTTTTTTCCTTGCGGGTTTCTCCCAGAGGGGTTATTGTTTGCGCCCTCGGCTCCTAGTACGCCCGTTGGAAAAGAAATAGTAGGATCGGTCATTGATATTATTTTCTTTCCATTGGGTTCTCCACTGCTGGAAGAAGAAAGGTCTTTCAATATGTGGCTGGTTTTGAGTGTGTGGTCTGCGCTCGTTGATACGGTGGTGGACAGAATGCGAAACGGCAGCATATGTCCAAGCCTTCGTGTGTGATATCGGGAGTGCAATATGTATAAACAGTGTAAATATGCCAATATTTAGTGGCTCTGTTTTTAATTATTTCAAGTTTATTACTGGTGCACTTGGTTTGCATTCTCCACATATTACACTACACGCTCCGCTCCACGGGAAACCTGACATGTATTTTGGAGCACGTTGTTGCATTCCTGAAACTCTTGGCAGGTTTGTATCCCTGTCGACAATTTTGATTATTCATCAGCTGGAGGTGTGGATAAAACCAGAGCATTTCTAAACTCTCCGCGCTGAAATAGCTGACTACAAGTGGGTGCTGGGGTATATAAAGTTCAGGATCCACAACTCATATGGCATGAGTATCGAAAAGAAAAGCTCTTTCATCCCAGCCTCTACTAAGAAATTACCATTCAATTTCTGGCGCCCGATATACTATGGCTTTCCCTAACCGCCTCTTTACTCGTTCAACATGGCGCTTCATCGGCCTTGGCCTAACGACGACTGTCTTTTCTCTCGGAGCCTTGGCCCTTATATCTCCGTCTGTTGCTGCAAGCTCTCTTGGGGTCGTACCTACTACACCAGAAGGCCGTGACATAGCCGACAAAGCAATGATATTCCTTGGGATACGCGATATAGCTGTGGCAGGTGCGCTGTTTTGGCTTCATTGTGAAGAAAAGGGAAAAGAGATGGGAGCTATTTTGACAGCGTGGACTGTTGTATGTGTGGTTGATACATGGGTCACGATAATGGGGCCCAGAGGATGGGATAACGGTGTTTGGGGACTGTGTGGAGGCGCAGCGGTGGTGGCATTCGGCGGGCTAGGGCTGTTCCAATTGTAAGGTCTAGGGATTGATGGGGCGCTAAGGAATGTTGTGGTGGGAGGAGATCAAAGAAAGAAACCATTATATGTACTTCGCTTGATTAATTCGCTAATTCACTAGAGAAGTTCTGAGAGTATTGGCTGGCAATTTATTATCATCGGCCTTGAATATCCTTTGGGCCCGGAAGCATTGAAAATGTAAGAATAGAATAACGCAGGAATTACATCGGGTGGAACAAATTACCTCCCGGCACGGGTTTCTTTTACAAGAAACAAGGTACGACTGTAGGCCCTTGGCAGTACTACCGCTCCTAGTAAGGACCCTGACGTGCGAAATAGCAGCATCGGCAACATAAACGCCCATGAATTCCCCGTCAAGCAGAGTTCCAGACATGAGCAAAAGGAAGAGCAGTCCGTTAGTGTCGTTAAGTTGATCCGTAGTCCCACTTATCAAGACGAGGAATATTTGCAAGAGCATTGCGATGTAACGGTATTGAGGATAAATTTACTTGAATCATTTTCAGCGCCCTTATGTGTATTATGCACAGGGCACTGAATTATCATAAATCAAACAATGGTTAAAATTGAGTGCTTATTCATTATTTGTCATTGTTATTCTGCGTAATTATTTATGCAAAAGGTTATCTGAAGTACGGTCCGCTCTTCCGATCAACTTTGTAATGACCCTCGTGGTATTGACACAAGGGTACGGTTGGATCACTAATCAGACCATTACTACATTAAAGCATGCGAGGGCATTGAGCATAAACAACGATTACCAGGAACAGTGTGGGGCTCCTTACTACAGACTCTCTGGGTTGTTGGAAGTCTCGGAATGATTACTATTCAATCCAAAGCTAAATAGTCGGGTAAATCTCGGTATTGATATTTTTCCCCGTAGCAAATACTCGTATTTTTAAAGGTTCCGTGGTTCAGGTGGGTGGATCCTCGGAAAGTTTTTTTAAGCTTGTCTGTAAGCAGCTGAATAATGAGCTGGTCGTGGATAATGAAAACGATACTGCCATGACTCGACAACTCAGATCAACGATTCTCGTAGGGCCGTTAACTATAAAAACGGAGGCAGTCTATTAGTCCGTTAATTTGAATCCATTCAAGATCGTCAGCTTTCCAGTCATTCCAAACGTATCTTCCTCATGGCTTTCCAGAAACTCATTGTCATCCTCGGTGCCACCGGTAACCAGGGAGGTTCCGTTGCGGAAACATTCCTCCAGGAACCCGAGTGGCGCGTTCGAGCGGTTACTAGAAATCCTCTCGGCTCGAAAGCGCAAGCGTTAGCTGCTCGTGGTGCAGATATCGTTAAAGCTGACTTGAATGATCCATCGTCACTTGGCTCGGCATTTGAGGATGCGCATGTCATCTTCGCTGTTAGCGACTTTTGGGGGCTGTTTGGCGATCCCGCCAGTCAAGCGAAAGCAACAGCAGCAGCGCAGCCTCTGAATATCTGGGCCGCCAATCATGAGACACAACAATTGAAGGATGTTATCGATGCTGCAGCCAAGGTTCCCTCTTTGAAACGGTTTGTGCTGTCATCCCTGTCCGATGCAACCAAATGGTCTGGAGGGAAATACAGCCATGTCTATCATTTTGATTCCAAAGCAAATGGTGAGACTTATGGGAGAGAGAACCACCCCGAGCTATGGGCGAAAACGAGCATTTTCCAGGCTGGGTACTTTTTGAGCAACTTTGTCTCCAATCCAATCACCCTTCCTAGAAAGGTAGTGTGTTGCCCTCCTTCTACTTGAACATTAGCTTATTCTATGCAGAATTCCAGTGGAGTGGTCCAGTTTATTGGCGGACTCGACCCTGACGTGGAACTACCATTTATTGCTGCAGAAGAAGATACTGGGCCCATTGTCAGAGCCCTAGTGCTTGAGTCAGCTGCAAAGGAAGTTATCGGTTATAGAGGTCGCATTACGCTGCGCGACCTGATCGAAACCTTTTCGCAGGTGACAGGTATGAAAGCTGAAGCCGTCGTGCTTCCCAAAGGAGAGTCAGTTGTTCCATTTCCTTCTGAACTACAACGGGAACTCGACGACAACTGGGCTTATTGGAAGGAGTTTGGATACTACGGAGGCGATCCAGCCATCGTACATCCTCAGGATGTGAGTGTCATGCCATACTGTGTGAGGTAGTTAATTTACGCTAACATACATAGTTGGAACATACGCCCAAGCTCGATAGCGTGGCAGGTTATTTCAAAAAGCAAGACTGGTCCAACATCATTGGCTAGTAAGGGCTGGGATATTTTGACAGTAATCTACCTTGCTGATCTTGATTTGTGGAAGTGGCGGTCTAAAGTGTGTTGAAAGGTGTATGGATGCAGGGGTTGTTGGAAAATTAGTGCTTGTTAAAGTAGCCAAAGTACAGTACAAGTAGTTACTACTCTTTACTACTCTTTACTACTCTTTACTACTCTTTACTACTCTTTACTACTCTTTACTACTCTTTACTACTCTTTACTACTCTTTACTACTCTTTAATACTCTTTATCTAAAAGGCCAAGATCTTACAGCAGAATCGTGTACATAGGCGTGTCCCAAGGTGTAGTTAGTTAGTTATTGTGTGGCAAACTAGTAGTAGCACTATTGAAGGAGTCTACGTGACAGGGACCCAAGTCCATCTGTACCATCAAATTGCTACTAACAGTCGGCAATATCTCTAGAAATGGGGTTTGCCATAGGATATATCCTAAATTCATAATGTAGTTGAAGTTGAAGTTGAAGTTGTGGCTGTGGCTGTGGCTGTATACGGACGATGTTCACGTGACCCGTGGTAAACAAGGGCGGCGGTGGCCACGGCGGATCGGATCGTACATAACTTTGCAACAACGTGGAGTGCATGACTAAATTCATCGGAATTTGATTTTCCATCTTTTCTTTCCTTTCAAATGGCAAGAGGAACCCACTCTACTCTGGTCGAAGCTGCCATTTAACACCGAAGTGACGCGTATCTCGCACTTGGTCATTCCCATTTGCAACTCTGGGAACAACATCCCGTCATCTACCCGCACTATCAACTTCACCACATCACCGCACTTTCTTTTGATCAAACTTCCCGACCATCAAAATGGCCTCGGAAAACTCAGAGGACGCCATGATGGCAGCAGCCATCAAAGCTTCTCTCAAAGAGGCGAAGAAGCAATCATCCCAAGATCGCGTCGTGGACTTGACAAAAGAGTCGGATGATGAGTCCGATGTGCAGGTGGTCTTTCCAAAATCAAACTCGGTCGTCGGCTCAGATACTGACAATGAATCCGATGCTGCGGAGGATGACTACGATCTCAAACATGCCATCGCACTGTCACTGGCCAACACATCGCCTCAGGTCAAAAAATCTCCCAAAAAGTCGCCTCAACGTCAGGACACAGATGCTCAAAGTTCTTCCAGCAATCAACCAACGACCCAGGGAATATTTGGGCTCGACCGCAAGCAAATGGAACAAGAACGTCTCATGCGCCTGAGCAAACGCAAGGCCTCGGAAGTCGAGGCCTCACCTGAGCGTCTGCCAAAGGCTGCTAGGATTTCCCCTTCACCTGGATTTGAAGTTCTAGGTTCCCATCAGACATCTACGGCTATATCATCTCAGACCGCCTTTGATAGAAAGGGCAAGCGCCCGGTGAACCGCAATCCGAGGTTGGGTTCGCCAGGCTATGAAGTCGTCAATGTCAAATACTTCTCTCCAACACCCGAGACTCAACCCGCTCCGACTCAACCTACTCCGACTCAGTCTGCTCCGACTCAACCCGCCCCGACTGCCAACGTTCAGCGCAACCCGCCCTCAATGGTCAACTTTCGGCCCCCCTCCGGAGCAGGAATTCAATGGCCATCTGGGATAGTGAAAAAGACGCGCCTATCTAACTCCCCTCGCAAGCACGACGATATCTCGATTGAAGAAGTGCTCCAAAAAGATGACTTGGAACTTGCCGTTCTCAGTTCATTCCTATGGGATATGGAATGGATTTTGGGCAAACTGAACACAAATCAAACAAGGATTTTGCTTGTGGTTCACGCCGCAAATGAAGAGGTAACCAAGCCTAACCAGCCCCCCTTTTCCAGCGAAACGACGGTGAATTATTGACTTTGCAAATAGCGCCCTGCTTATGAGGCAGATGCTGCAACTATTCCCAATCTCCGATTTTGTTTCCCTTCCCTCGATGGCCAGATAAATATCATGCATTCCAAATTGATGCTACTTTTCCACTCGGAGTATCTTCGAATCGTTGTTCCCACTGCCAATCTCATTCAAGTTGACTGGGGTGCGCAGAATGTGATGGAAAATGTCAGTTCCTACCCACAGAAAAATGAGCTTCCTGAGATACTAACAAAATAGACTGTTTTCATCATCGATCTACCTCTGAAGACAAAGACAACTGGTGCGAAGAGCTCATCCGGTAACACCAACGACGAAACCTACACACAATTCTACAACGATCTCGTCATTTTCCTCAAAGCCAGCTCATATCCACAGGGTGTTATTGAAAAAGTGGCCAAGTTTGACTTTACCAAAACTGCCCGATACGCTTTTGTACATTCAATGTGAGTTACACGCCTATGTCATCTGTTATCGGAGGTTCGCCTTTCTAATTTGAATTTCTCGTAGCGGCGGATCCCACACTGCTGAAACTTGGAGATGGACTGGGTACACGGGGCTAGGCCGCGCTGTGTCGAATTTAGGCCTACGAACCCAGTCGCCCGTCAACATTGATTTCATAGTAAGTCACAATATATGTCGGGGCACATGCTTGAAAAGCGATCTTTCTGACTATGATCGATAGACTTCTTCCCTCGGTGCGCTTAACGAAGATCTTCTTCGCGGAATTTATCTCGCTTGCAAGGGTAAAAACATCCCCCTCTCCATTTTCTATGATTTTACTCGATACTAAACCCTCTCAGGTGATGATGGAAGCACAGACTATCAGTTCCGCAACACCAAGCCAGCGGCCAAAGCGACGAGTCCCTTACGAGGGTCATGCGAGGAATGGAAAGACCGGTTCCGAGTCTACTTTCCCTCTCAGAAAACCGTGGAGGCTGTAGCCCGGGCTGCAGGCCGTCGACCACAGGATATTGGGGGAACGGTCTGCTTTGGTTCGAAGTACTGGAATAATCCGAAATTGCCAAGGCGTGTCTTGAGGGATTGTCAGAGCCAGCGTGACGTTCTCATGCATAACAAGGTTTGTTGGCCCCCAGTTCTGGCTTGAGTCTGATTTATATATCCTCGGGAATGGGACTTCGGGCTCTGTTATTGACACACTGCTAATCTTATTTATCTTAGATTGCTTTTGTCAGACCCTCGGAATCGATTCCACTCCCAGATGGCTCCGAGTGCAAAGGATGGGCTTATGTCGGAAGTGCCAATCTCTCGGAATCTGCCTGGTAAGTTGGAAGAAGCGTGGCTGGAATACCATGGAATATCTTTGATCTTATTGGGCTCTCCAATCTCACTGACATATTTTTTCTAGGGGTCGTCTTGTTAAGGATCGCGCTACCGGCGAACCAAAAATAAATTGTCGGAACTGGGAATGTGGCGTTCTGGTTCCGGTTACTAGCGAGACATCCACCGCCGCCAAAGCAACGACTGCTTCAAACAGTTTGGAGTCTGACTCGGAATGTCGCGAGCTCAGTCTTTTCAATGGTACAATCCCTGTCCCGATGAAACTTCCCGCCGAGAGCCTGCGGGCTGAGCGGGAGCCGTGGTTCTTCATGGGTTGAGCTGGACTAAGAGCATTTTGTGAAACTTTGTAAGACGAGACAGTATTGAGATGGAATTTGAATGGAACGTTTGTCTTGTCTCTTTGAGTGTGTTAAGCCCAATTTTGAAGCTTTTAGAAAGCAATTTGATTATGACCAATCATTCAGCCCCCGGCACATCATCCCCAGGACCCAATGGAGGCCGACTAGCCGCCATATTACACTGTCTAAAAAGACGGACTTCATCCTCCTTGAACGAACCAACAATAGAATGCATCACGCCATGATTATTAAAAAGTACCAAATCCCCCTCTTTCCAATCATGCGCATAAACAAACTGCGGCTCAATCGCCCTTCTCTGCAATCTGTACAGCTTCTCTCTCACCTCATCAAGATCGTCAAGAACATCTCCATTCTCGAGATGAATTTTGCGCACGCAGGTTGGATAGACCATCATTGCTAGCTGGTTTGTGATGGGACTCTTCCACGCCATAGGGTATGTTTTTATCTTCGACTCTTCGAATGGGGGTAAGTCGTTCTCGGAGAGTTCGAGTCCTTCGGATATTATGCCTAGACCATTGGAGCGGGATTTCGCCTTGCTCATCCAGATATATGGGTGTGGTGCGTACTCGACTTTACTAGTGCGGACGAAGTGTTTTTCATCATCTGTGAGCATTTCGTAGAGCCGATAACCGCTGAAGAATGCCGTTGTTCCGAGCGGGACGTCGATGGTTGTATCTGTTTCATCGTCGTAGCGAAGCGTTTGACGGCGATCACTGGGTACTTGCACCGCTAGCAGAGAAGTAACTAGTGGCGGGTCGAGATTATACATGGCCGAATCGATATGCCAGCGATAGAAATGCGTGAAATTGGCATCTTGGTCGGACGGGATGGGATTCTTGTGGAAAGATTTGTGGTGAGGATGTTTCAATTGAAGGTTGAATAGGCCTTCGTATTCGGGGACGGTGCCACTTCCAATGACCTGCACTTGAGGCTGGTGAGGGATTGTGGTCAAATCTGCGTGCAGGACACTGCGCTTGTCGATTGTTTTTCCGTGGCTGTAGAGACCGGCTGATGGGTCGAAACGTCGGGTGAGTTCGTATTGGGCGCGTGGTGAGAGATTCTTTTGGTTCTTTATCACTACTACTTGGTTTTCGTAGAGGGCTTTGCGGAGGATGGTGAAGTCATTATCTTTATAGATTTGGAGTTAGTATGTGTATCGCTGTATGTGATGATTTATTAGATATCAACTTACCACTGAGATTCTCGAGATTCAATCCGCTCAGCTCAGTGCCAAAGTCCACTTGAGACTCGTTGGTCTTAGGGAGAGGACGGAAATCCACGGCCATGATATCTGTTTTTAGAGGTGTTTTCCCTGGGGTGTGCAAACAATTGATTGTTGTTATTGAGGTTCCAGAGATCTGTCGTCTTTATACAAGGCCAACCTCCGCGGATTTGTATAAATTAGATCCATACAAGCGGGTGACTTGTGGAAACCCATCCCAGCTAGACTATTTACTCTCGGTTATGTCTAAGTAGATTTAACCTGAACTGTTTACCCCAGATAAGATATCTACACAATCTAATCGCGATGATGCGGTCGAGATCTCGCCCAAAGAGGAGGTGGGTGAATTTCCGAACCCACCCGCTCCGCCTCCATTGCATCGATCTATAAGAATGCAATAACAACAACACAGAATAAAAGAAGTAATTTCAACAGAACAATTTTCAGAGTATCTCCATTCTGTCTTTTTTTCCCCCTCATATCCCACTATCCAAGATGTCGGAACCCACAGGACTAAAATTCAAAATCCTTCCAGATGAAATCAGACAAAGCTCAGCAATCGGCGCCGAAATCCAACTCCCCCCAAGAATGACCATTCTGGAGCTAGAAAACTTGACAGAAACAGACAAAAAGACTCTCCAAAAAGCCCTTTTTTGAAAACCAAGTAATCGTCATCCGGAAACAAAAAGGCATCGACGCCACCATCCTTCCAAAGCTTGCAAAGATCTTCGACAAAAGTGCATCCGACATCCATTCCGCTGGCGAAAAAGCCGTCAGTGATCCGAAAAATATACTCTCCGCGTATAAAGCCGGGAGACATCCTAAAGCTCCGCAAGTTGGAATTATTGGCTCTGGAAAGTTTTACGATTATGAAGGGTTGAAGGAGATTGAGGTTGTTCACTTGGTTAGTATTCCAAAGACTATGTTTTCAGTGGCAACATTGAAATTGAATGTCATGTAAAGTGCGATTCTAACCAAACTCTTTTTTTTATCAGGACCATACCCTATTCCATGAATCCCCTCTCACTGAAGAAGAGCTCGACAATGGATACACCCGCCCATACAGATGGCACATGGACACTCCATTCTACGAGCGACTGCCTGGCGAAGTGACGATCTTGCACTCAATCCGCAGTCCGAATCTGCCCGACCAAAAAGTTAAGTTCCCAGATGGACAGGAGAAGCAGATTGGAGCTGGGGCTACAGCCTGTGAGTAGAACGCCTATCCTATTCAAATTGTTTCATATCTCCCAACACGGGGCTGACAGACTGGAAAACAAATTAGTTTTCTCAGGCGCTCGGGCTTTCGCTCTTTTGAGCCCCGATGAGCAGGAATTTGCTCTGAATACCACTGTCACATATGCGCCTCAGGCCTACGAATATATCAGGCAGTGCAAGGCCTCTGAGGATGGCCTTACTATTCCCACTATGGGACGTGAAGTGGCCGTTGAGAAATTGTCGGATTGGAGCTGGAATAAAGTGGCTGAACACCCCGTAAGTGCTCACCTCTTGGAAATTAAATGTCATCAAATTCAAATCCACAGTCTCACTAACCATTCCTATTTCCGTCCTCTGTAGATGGTCTGGAGAAATCCGCTAAACCCAGAAAGACCCTTCCTCCAAGTCCACGGCTGCTGCGTCTACAAACTCAGCACCCGAAACCCAACAACAGGAGAAATCACGATCATGGACGACGTGAGACAAGTTCGAAACAAGATCTACAGCATGCAGCGCAAGATCTATGCAGCGGAGAATATCTACGCGCATCGCTGGGAAGAGGGTGATTTGGTCATATTCCATAATCGTGGTGTTATGCATAGTATTACTGGACAGTTAGCTAAATACAAGGAGGAAGAGGACAAGAGGAGAATGCTTTGGCAGTGCACTATGACGAGTACGAGTGCGCCGAAGCCATTTCGGGAGTATGAGGGAGTAAATGATACGGGGTATGTGAAGGTCTGAAATTGAGTATCTACACAACAAATTTCTTTCTTGGTGTATTTTGATTTTCCTTTCTGATTTCGGACTCAATATCTTCCAAGAAGCTTTTGCTAAATAAGTAGATCTCAGAATGGCCTCCAGCTTAGTGATCAGATTACTAGTAGTGGACCCGCACTTGAGTACTCTTTTGTGGATGACACCCTAGGATTGGCTGAACAAATGGATATGCAAACATTAATTCCGCCTTTGGCTAGAATAGCGATTCAAACTCCAGACAATGTTCCAGGTTTCCTGTTAGTTATTAAGCAGGGACATCCATTGACGTGTCAATCCAATTGTATCCATTTTTCTGAAAATACGCATGTCCTGCGCCCCAATCACAAGGTCCCATTTGCATCTTCGGAATCGGAAGTCAGATTTAGAAACAACTGAACCCCTCCTTTTCACCCGACAAAACAAATTCCATTTCAATTCAGTTACGAAATGGCCAGTCAAACCCCGGACTTTTTCTTCGCTCCCACATGGGACTACCCACCGCCGCCAACCGGGCCCATTAAACTAGGCAATCTGATTACCTCGCTGCAGAAACCCGAGCAGCCCCTCTTTACTGCAGCATTGCCGACCGAGTCTGGGATATTCTCATCTGATAAGAAGAATGTCACCTTCTCCAGCGAGCGCATGCGGGCGGGGAAATTCGGAATCCTCACCCAGTTTCTCTCGGTCCTTGGGTTTGGAATTGATCTCGAGGGAGGATTAGAAAAAAGGTTCGTATTTTATTATTTATCAACTCCGTGAAATCCACAATTATTTTTGATGCGCACCCGCACCCCGCAC
The DNA here is from genome assembly GCF_028827165.1 of Penicillium cosmopolitanum. NCBI lineage: Eukaryota > Fungi > Ascomycota > Eurotiomycetes > Eurotiales > Aspergillaceae > Penicillium > Penicillium cosmopolitanum. Next base: position 1,474,051 of record NW_026622682.1, on the reverse strand, counting down.
TGGCATCCCATATAAATTCATGGCGGAAGAGAGAAAGTCCTGATTTTATACAGTGACGAGGAGAGCTTCCGCTTCGAGAGCCTCACCACCACGCAATTTGTGCCTCGGCCCGCTTATATCCAGGAGGAATGCATCGATGCATCACCTGCGGTGCAGAGGTGGTTGGAGCGATCTCGCTACAGGAAGCCGTTGTACCTCATCGTTGGGTTGAAGGTTGTCCACGGGGCAAAGACGGGTCATTCGCAGACAGGGCGGGGGATCAGTGGTGATATCGGTGCCACAGTGGATGGAACGGTGTGGAGCGGTGGTGTAGTTCCTGTATCTGGGGGACCGAAGGTTGGGCTCACCCACTCGAGGAAGAATGGTGTCCACTGGGAAGACGGTGGGGATTTTGTCCTGGCGTTCCGCGTGAGGAAGATAAAGGTGGCGAGGAAGACGAATGAAGTGCGCGAGGCGGTGGATTATAAGCAGGGCGCTATGCTGGGCAATGAGCCTGAGGTAGTGGAAGGACCTAAGCCAATTCTCATTCTTGAGGAGGAAGAGTTGGTTGTTCACGATGGCGATGGAGATTGGACAAGAATGCAACTGGCAGAAGGGGACGAGCTGGTAACGGTCGGCGTGCCACAATCAAGCGGTGCAGAAAATCTTTAATGGCTAGTTACTGTCGAAGTATATCCCGCAATGTGTAGTTAATAAAGTCCTGATCCTTGCCAAAAAGATTATCTGAATAGAGACTCAAGGCAATGAAATGGTAATCATCGCGGGCTCGAGACTCCAGGCTTTTCTCGGCGATCTTCCGAAGGACAGCTTTCATTTTTGACTGCCGTTGCAACAGGTGTGCATTATCGAGAATATACAAACGGGCATATTGCAGTAGGAAACCCGCAATACTGACCGCGATGGGGGTGGCATACGATGTCCCCGATTTATGTTTGAGCCCGGATGGGGGATCGCAGTACCGCATTGGCCAAGCGGATTCCACGGCCTCGCCGACTGTGGCCAGGTTCAGTACATCCGCAAGGGCTGTAGGACTGAAAGGCGATCGATTCCCGTTCGCATCGGTTGAATTAATACAGATCACATTCTCATCGCGTGCCGGATAGGCCCTGTCCAGGTTGGCCCCGCTGTTCGAAGCAGCAGCAAAGAGAAGGACATGGGCGGAGTATGCGTTGTGAATGGCACGTTCCAACTCTTCGTAGCCTTCAACATCCCGGGATCGAAACCCAAATGACATAGAAACGATGTCAACCTTCCATTCATTAACCGCATAGTCGAGGGCCTGTGCGAGGTTAGTGAATTTCGATGAAGAGAACTAACTGACCAGTATTACCTTGGCAATGATACCAGGGCCAACCGGCTTCCCGTCGGATATCTTTGCAATATAGATTTCTGCATCAGGGCAATATTCCAGCAGCAAGCTCGTGGTAAAAGTTCCATGTCCATTGTAATCGTCGACCAAGTCAGGAAATTTCTCGTTGGTCCAATTGAATCGACCCTTGATTTGCTCAATGCATGCATCCACATCTGGGTGTGTCTGATCCACCCCAGTATCAAAAATAGCAATTTTAACTGGTGTTTTGGGTGGTTGTGTGATGTACTTCTCATAGACATCCTTGAACCTTCGGCGCCAATTCCGGTAATTGATACACCTGTTTTATGTATCCTGACTTTTAGCTAGGTCTTCAGCTGGGGAGGTCAATGAGATGCACTTACGCTTCCACTGAGTGCTCTTCGGAGGTTGTTTCATCGTCAAAAAAATCCATGCTTGCATAGTAAACCGGAACCGAATTCTCTGGTTGGGGTACAGTCATCATAGAAGAAATAGGGTGAAAATTCGGCATCGCCGGCAATGCGACAAAACCTTGAAGAAATGGCGAAGAACTCCGCTGTTGCTGATATTGATCCTTAAAATCGTGGGCTGATAGAAGCCCATGTGATTGCCTAAATGGCATTTGGATGGGTGTTTCGGAAGAATGAGCAGGGGCGTGGTGATTTTGAATGGCCTGGCCCCAACTGGCAAGATCTAAACCCTGCGCAACAACATCCAATTGGTCAAGAGGAATGTAACTAAATGCCTGGCTTAACTCATCTTCCAAGGGGCCAACAATCTCATGGTAAATTGTTGATTTCAATGTGTTACCACTCAATCGGGCGCCATTCTTATCCTCCCACACTTTAGGGTCCAGACATTTTTTCACGGCGTAGTGAAATTGGGAATTCTCCGGGATTTCTTTTTTGCATTGTTCAAAAACCAACTCCGCATCGATAGATCTCGTCCGATCATTCAATAGAACCCCGTATTTCTCGGCTAACTCTTCAAACGGAGTTGCGAGATACAATTCCATTAAGACAATCCCCAGTGTCACCAGATGTGGGCACTGGTGGACCATAATATCATCGGGGTCTAGATCGTTGGGATCAAAATCATCTGGGTCGAAATCATCTGGATCAAAATTATCTCGATCCATGGCAGGATTGCTTTGAGAAGGGACCGTGTCATTCATTGCTAGCTCGGTTTGGAGAAAGGGCTTGAGAGGAATCGCTGACGAGGTCGTATGGAAGAACAAAATGTTCGAAGGACCCCATGATGGCGTGAGCCAGGGAGTCTCGTGAAGATAAAGAACAGCATACCCGAGCATCACCGCCAGGATACGTTTTGTCTTGTCGGTAAGAGACCTATACTGACCTTGGATGAAATGCTGCAATGATACCGGTTCCTTAGTTTCATCCACTGCGAAGGAACATTTTTCGGATCGCAGCTTCCACAGCCGTCCATCTTCCCCGACTCTCAATTTAAGGCGATCAAAAGGCTGCCTCTTTCTAATGGGCTCGCATAGATTCTTGATCTTCATGGCGGGAATCCTCGGGCTTTGTGCGGCTTTGTCGGCTTGCCCAAAGTTGATTCCAGCACTCTTGGCGAAACACACATCTGCCTCATGCCATTGCTCTTGCATATTTGATAAAAATATGTCGAATCCGCAGTCGTGATCTCGCTCTTTCTCGGCTTTTTGGGAGTTTCGAAAGGTGCCCAGACAAAGTCGAACATTAAAGTCATGCGTAGGCTGGCATGTACAGTCCTTCGACTCCACCAAGGCTCGAAAAAGTGACTGGGAAGCATTCAAAACCACGTATGAAGGATCTCCTCTGACTTTTGCTCTGCTGGGCATATCGTCTTGGGCCCACAGACTAGGGTCGTCGGGGTATTGGCTCTTAATGTCATCTTCCCAGTTTTCGAAGAATTCAATCATCTCCTCCTGCTTCCCAGGATCCCCTGCAAGCTCAACCAATCGTGTTATGCGCTGCAAGTCAATCAAACCGCTCTCGCGTTGTGTCTGGCTCCAGATGTCGCTTAGAGCCGCAAGTCGAGGGTAAGCAGTGGTCGGGAGCACCAGTCGCGTTTCCAAAATATTCACAGTGACAGTCGCCTCGAGTCGAAGCAGGATGCTCGTGATCAGGCTGTTATCATCTGCGACGAACGATTTGATGCGGCTGATGTGATCGTGGATCATTAGGCAATGAGCCATTACGCTGCTGTAGAAGTGCTTGGACTCTCGGGTGGCGCCATGTTTGCGGAGATATTTGGCAATCTCACGAAACATCTCCGACGCCTGCAGCAACAATCCCACATTTTGACTGACGGTCATGATCCCTCCGATTTCCCAGGCTCACTGGGAGAAGTGGGGGGAGGTTGGAGAGGGAGTGATTCGCCATGCTGGTCTATGCCCTATGAAGACCCCCCGCTTACGTGGGTCGGGCCGGCGTTGCCCCTCTCGTTCCAGTCTTGCATCGTTCCCTTCTCAATAATTTGATCATTTGGGCCTCGGTCAATCGAATGCATAATTTTGTTTTCTTCGGAAGGCCACAGTCATCAGCATGACACTAAAGCCTGACCATGTCCCATCGATTGCAGATGCGGCGGGCCAGTGCCTCACTCGTTTCCAGAAATGCTTGCAGCAGTCGGCATTAATCTCATCCCAGGAAACGGCACTAGTGGAAGACCAGCTTGCAAGATTTTCTCTCTGGACTGCCAGTATTGGCGTTTTTGTTGGAGGGCGCGCTTCGCTGGATCACCGTCTTAGGGAAGCACAGGAGGTGCATGATGTGATTACCGGGCTTCTGGAAACACTGGAGGATCAAGTCGAAGCCTGTCAGTTAAACGAATATCGCCCTGAGATGACGAATGAAACATACTGAGTTATATGGTAGGGTCTGACGCTTTGGAGTCAATCAACAGACCTCCAACATCGGAACTGGAGACTGTTCCCGAACCCGAAAGAAAGGCGATACCCCGGCTGACGCGCGGCGTTGCTGATCAAATAGCGCTCCTTCATAGACTTTCAAACACGATTCGAAGAGCAAGCAGCGATACGCAGAATGCCAAAGTGTCCATGGCATCTACAATTCGGGATGAGGAGGGCAACGATGTGGAATCGTGCCTGGAGGTCGTGTTCGCAAATTATATTCGCGATAAATTCCGCAATATGGATGCGAAAATCCTGGGTCGGATGGTCTCCACGATGATACTTCGCCGAAAAAGAATTTTATATAAGAGATCTCGTTTCAGCCATGGTGCGTTGAAAGTCCCATCAGCAACCCCTCTACCGAAAGCAACACCACCGCCGATGACTGCAGCTCAACAGACGGCTGTCTCCAACCCAGAGATCCCGTCAGAATTGCCTTCAGCTCCCGCTGAGCTCATAGAAAAATCACAGACGGGATTTAGCGCAACCACGCTAGCGGTCGAAAAGTTTAGAAAGGCATCTGCTCCTTCCACAGTTTCCGTTGTGAAGACAATAGCACTCAGCAGCCACGAAGCGCTGCCATTCCCGGTGGCACCTCTTGGGCGAGTGAGACAGAGATACAAAAAAATGCGAAAAACACGAGAGGAAGAGCACAGACTATACCTCCAGTATTTGTCTGACGAATTGGCATTCCAACAATCACCGTCCAGCATTGATGGCTTGAAGAGGAAGGCAGAAGCGAATTTGAAACAAGATTTGCGTACGTACTGGGATTTTTGCGTCGACGCAATCGGAGAAATAACATGCCCGTTCTGCTTTTATGCTATTCCAGCACGAGAGATGCAGAATGATGCCAAGTGGAAGTAAGTCCCGCCAGCCATGTCATGTCCAATGGCATCCTTTCTTTCTCATCTACTCTGGGGAAATTCTGACTAGAAAACCTAGAGCTCATGTCAAGAATGATTTGGACGCATATGTTTGCCTCTTTGACGAATGTGACACGCCAAATCAGCTATACAGCCACAATGAACAATGGCTGAAGCATATGGAAGACCATGCATTGCGTTGGCGCTGCAACTCAAAATCTCACGGACTGTTGATTTTCGATACGCGAGATGGCTACATAGAGCATATGCGACAGGCTCATCAGGGGGCTTTCAGTGAAGTCCAGCTACGTGTGCTGGCTGGCAGGAATGCACGAGCTGTTGACCCACTTTTCGAGTCATGTCCATTCTGTGGCTGTACCGACACTCCGCAAGGGGGCACGATCATGGAACATATTGTTGGCCATTTGAGATTTCTTGCTTTAAAGTCACTACCACCCTATCAGGATGAAGGGTCGGAAGCGTCGGATGGTGATAGCGCTACCACACAAGCATCAAAACCCCGCAACAGGAGCACCATAGACAACGATCCGGATAGATTTACACTCTTGACCTTTCGGGATAATGACAGCGATACTGTCAATGAGGCTCCCAGCATTGAAGAAAACAACCCGAGTGGTGAATTGAGCAGTCCTGATTCGGAGCATCTGAGCGGCCTTGCCAACACATATACTACGGCGGCGTTACCCGACCTCTCGAGCTCGGGTCCAATAGAGGAATGGGGCAACTTCGTTCATGGTCCTCCAACTGGAATAAATAACCCACAAGAAAGTGAGAGGCAATTCGAATGGGGGTTCGCAACGATTGGGCCGGAACTAGATACGGATTTCGATGACCCAGTGCTTCGAAATTTGTCGAACAGACGAATTCATCCGTCACCGGCCATGGATCGATCTCAACAAGAAGTCAAAATAGATGATACTGTCGACGGTCATATGCATATTATGCACGACATCCCAGACGAAAAAGCAGTGGTTCCAATCAATGAGACACTCCAAGAGATCTCGGCAAAATCTGACACCGATCGACCGTCGGACGCCAATTCTGCATTAATACCCCATCAAGAGGGCGGTGAAAATCTCAGCCATATCGGGTCAAGTAGTGAGAAGCCCTTGGAATCTATACGATCAGAATCTGTACAAGCGGAAGGCCGGTCACCAAGTTCACTCCTGCCCGTGGCAGATGCGCCAGAAAGTGACAGCACAAGTCCGCCACCATCGCCATTACATGGTGATCCTTCTACAGTGGGCCATAAGGATATTACTTCTATGCAGCTTTCAGGGGAGATTAGTGGAGTCTCTGATGCTCCCGCTACCCACCTGCCCGAAGCTATCCCTGGTCCAGCGCAGAACCTCGAGTCTATTCTGGTCGACAGCACACCGGTAGAACCAGTTCACAGACCACCCTTGGACGCCCCGAAATCGAAAGGGGAGATGATCGATAACACTATTCTGGATGACATGATCTCACGACTCCTTGGTCTTGTCGACACTTCGACCAAGAAGGGCCGTAAACGTCAGTTTGCCCTCGCCAGTAACTCGACAAAGAAGAACCCCCCCTTGCATTAAAGACGGCGAAATCGAATTGATATGCAACGCCTCTCGGGAATTATTTCTCTCGCAGCCCGTGCTCTTAGATCTCAATGCACCTGTCAAGGTGGTCGGTGATATCCACGGCCAGTTCTTTGACCTAATCCGCCTATTCCAGCTCTGTGGCTTCCCACCCGCGACTAACTACCTTTTCCTGGGCGACTACGTGGACCGCGGTAAAAACGGACTTGAAACCATTCTCCTTTTACTTTGTTATAAGCTGAGATATCCCGATAATTTTTTCCTTCTGCGCGGCAATCACGAATGCGCCAGCATCACCCGAATCTACGGGTTCTACGATGAGTGCAAGCGCAGAACAACCATCAAGACTTGGAAGAAATTCGTCAATGTATTCAATTGCATGCCCATCGCTGCCCTTATCGCCAGTAAGATTTTCTGCGTGCATGGGGGTCTATCACCTTCTTTGACCGATTTGGAGGAAATTCGCCAGATCGCCCGTCCCACCGATGTGTCAGATTCTGGTCTACTGGCCGACCTCCTTTGGAGCGATCCAGCGGATACGGAAGAGGACTGGGAACCTAATGATCGAGGCGTGAGCTACCTTTTTGGCAAGAAAGTTATTATGAATTTTTTGCAGCGCCATGATATTGATCTGATTTGCCGGGCTCATATGGTGGTTGAAGATGGGTATGAGTTTTGGCACGATCGTGTTTTAGTGACGATTTTCTCGGCCCCAAATGTAAGCTCTACCCCCCTTGCTCTAAGAGTCTTGTGACATTCCTATGTGACTAGGACAACTTTACCTGTGGCATCTATGGCTAACTATTTGCAGTATTGTGGGGAGTTTGACAACTGGGGTGGGGTTATGTGCGTATCAGATGAATTGCTTTGCAGTTTCGAGTTATTGAAGCCGTTGAACTTGGGCAAAACTCCTCCTCCTCCTCCTCCTCCTCCTCCTCCTCCACTCACAACCGCCGTGGAGGAGGACTGCGGAACAGGTAAATTATTCCAGGGTAACGGTTAAGGGTTGACATACAACACTTAGTACATTTGAAGGGACATGATCGACCCTAGAATTTAGGATTGGAAGTTAGAATCAGAATTCGATATGAACAATTCAATTTCTATCTCATTGGATCTAGATAGATTATATACTAGTACTTTTAGGCGCTCCTTTCAATAAATCTGAGCAACCAAATCGCTTCAATCGAGCCATAATGCAAAACGCAGGATAATAACCCTGCACACCATGCATGGCACACACACGCTCCATGTAAATGCACATTAGGTAGGGCATAGATGACAGAGAAAAATAAAAGAGAGGATATAAGAATGAAAAAGAGACAAAAAGGAAAAAAAAAAAAGAAAGTAAGAACAAAGTTCGGATCAGGGTTAAGGATATTACTTCGAATCATCCTTCTTCCCCTTGAAAAGACCCTTCACGGATTCAATAGCCAATCCAAATCCACCAAACAGATATCCAAGTCCGAAACTCCATCCCCTAACACGAACAGTGTAGATGAAGAAGTAAACAAGCGCCCAGTTAATAATGACAAAGGCTAAGAAAATGCCGAAGCAGCGCCACTTGTCATCTTCGTGGACGTTCAGATTGGCCATGTACTCCGCACCCGTCTTGTAGGGACAGTACTGGCAGTTCTCTGTAGCGGACCCGTTGACCAGGTATCCGACTTGCGCAAGGTTATCGACAAAGTTGCCCGCGTATTCCTGGCAGGTTGAGCCGGGTGGTGGGTTGAAGTGGGTGGCTTCGAGATCAGCGCAGTCGATTTGGACGGCGGGAGAATTGCGGAGAGAACACCGCGGAGCCACCAGGTGACTGGGTTGACGTAGTACATCCAGTATTTCCAGAAGACGGGGTAATCGGCGTAAGGGCGGACGATACCGTTGAACAAGTTGACCATGACGAAGAAGAATGGGAGGACGTTGGAGATGACGGTGAAGGAGGGTGCGAAGGCACAAATCCATTGGCCCCATGAGGCTTGGAAGAGGAAGAATAGCATTGACATGAGGAAGACGTAGCCTGCGGTTGAAGAGTCGGTAGGTAGACCGACAGGGTAGTACCACAGTAGCCAGTAAACGAGGCCGGTCACGATGGCGGCGGGGATTTCGCAGACGACGTTGGCTGTGCAGAAGGCTACCCAGCCGTAGATGCGGGATGGGTATTCACGAGCTTCCCAGAGGGCGCGGTTGATGTAGAATTTGGGGACGACGGAATTCATGACGATGGGTGGGATGAGGATGATGACGAAGGTTGAGAACATGCGGTCTTGCATGCTGGCAACGGTGGTTGGGAGCATGTAGAAGGTGAAACCGTTGAAGATACCGATGATGACGCTGACGAAGAGCTTTCCGTAGTAGTATGATGGATCGCGCCAGTACTGGATGAACATGCGCTTGGTGAGAAGCTCGATTTGGACCGGGGTTGGTGCTGCGAATTCGTGCTGCGAGCCACCGCTCTCTTCGACGGGGAGTTTGCTGCGTTCTGTCTTGATGCGTTCGATCTCTGCGAGCATTTCGCGGTTTTCGTTGGAGGTGCGCCATTCTTCGTTCCAGTCGACTTGTTTGCCGTCGCGTTGGGTTGCCTTTGCGGCTGTTTCCAAGACGAATTCAGCCACGTTCTTTGACGGTGGGCACTTGAACCCGCGATCAGCGAAGTACTTGATCACTGCTGAGCCATCTTTGCCGACGGGGCCGAAGTAGAATGTGTTGCCACCGGGGTTGAGGGCAAGAATCATGTCGAATTGCTGGATAAGCATAGAAGAGGGCTGGTGAATAGTGCAGACAATAGCCTGGCCTGCCTGAGACAACTTCTTGAGGAAGCGAACGATCGAATAGGCGGCTTGGCTGTCGAGACCACTGGTGGGCTCATCGAGGAACAGAAGAAGACTGGGTTTGGCGGCCAGCTCGACACCAATGGTGACTCGCTTCTTCTGCTCGACATTCAAAGATCCGATGATGGCGTCCTGAATGTCGTTGAGCTCCAAAAGGTCAATAATCCGGTTGACGTAGTCGATCTTCTCCTGTCGTGGAGTCTCACGGTCCTGTCGGAGGATGGCAGAAAACTCAAAGGCTTCACGAATGGTCGAGGTGTTGTCGTGTAAATCCATTTGCTCACAGAAACCGGTTCCACGCTGGAAATCGGTTCCCAGGGGGTGTCCATCAACAAGCATATCGCCCTTGACAATGCCCATCTTTTGTCGTTGAGCAAGAGTGTTGAGCAGAGTAGTCTTACCAGCACCAGAGGCACCCATCAGAGCAATCATAACACCAGGCTTGGCATATCCGTTAACGTTATTGAGAAGCTTCCGAGTTCCATTGCCGTAGGGCACCGTATACTCGACATCAGACCAAGTGAAGCATCGCTCGCTCGAAGACAATCGGTTAAAGGCAGCATTGTCGGAGGAGGAAGTCGCCTCGCCGCGGGCAATGGCAGCATTATCGTTTGTGTTGGCAACCTTTTCCTCGTCATTAGATTCTCCAGCTTGAGCAGTGGCCTGCTTAGCACGCTTGGACTTCTTGAAAACGAGGGCACCCCCGCCTCCGCCAACGAAGGAGAGGAACTCAGCAGCCCAGATAGTGACCAGGAGATAGAGGACAGTGAAAGCAATGACAACACCGAAGTTGCGCCAGAGGTGGCTGCGAGTAAACTGGAAGTTTGCCGCCAGATATTCTTGTCCTGTCACAACAGTGCTGCCTGCCGAAGAACCAGTCAAAGCACAGCCTTGGTATCTGGGATCGACACCGGGGCCCTGGGGAACCAGTTGTTCAGGAGCACATTGCATGACACGATCAGAGAACTCATTAGTCAAGACTGCCTCGTAAGCGTACGAGATCAGGGTTGACATAGAAGAGCCATCCGAACCAAATCGAATCCGAGATCAGAGTTTGCTTAGGAATGACATAACCAACGAAGAGAATCAAAAGGTTAAGTGCAATACCAGCAAAGCGAACGGCGTCATCGATAGTGGGCGAGAGCGCGGCAAACATCCGATAGAGCGAGGTGATGCAGAAGGTAGTGGTGTAGACGAAGAGGAAGTAGATGAAGAACTTGGACGCGGTAACATCCAAGCCAGCCATGAAGTAAACGATGATAGTGAACGGAACGACCATGCAGAAGATAGCCGGGAAATCCACCACCACTCGAGCGATCGAGACGGCAGAGGGACGGTAGAAAGCGTAGTCTTTGTGCCGGGCGACGATACCTCTGCCCGAGACAGCGGGCATCAGTTCAGTCAATTGCAGCCAGCCGAGGAAAAGGATCGAAAAGAAGGCAGCGCCTCCTCGTGAGAAAGCACCACTGGTATCCATGGATTCTCCGTAGAACAGAGACGAGACAATAAGCCCGTTGGAGATGATAATGAAGTACTTGGTGTAGAGCGACGTCTTGTCGCCCCAAAGCAGCCAGAACTCACGCTTCACACAAGCCGAGACCTGGCGTGCCAGAGAGACGGTGTAGGGTGATTTTTTGGACACGGTCTTACTCTTTGACTGAGCAACAGTTGTCTGGAAGCGGCGGGTATCTTCCTGTTCCGTCTCCTCGAGGCGCTTCTCATAGCTGGAAACATCGTCCGAGATGTACTTGAATGAGCTACTATTCCTGAACACCTGCTCAAGCTCTTCGGCTGTCTTCGGGGTGGAGGCTTCGCAGCCAGGCTGGAATTGACGAGCATTCGGGTCGCACAAGGAAGTCAGGAAGTCGGCAGTAGTTGACTGCTCGGGCAGTAGAATCCAAGGTCGATGAAGTATTGTCGTGCTTGGTTCGCAGGACCCTGGTAAAGCATGCGTCCCGCATCGATGACCATTACCTTGTCCATGAGTTCATAGATACTCTCACCGGCCTGGTAGAGGGTGACAAAGGTGGTGCGCTTGCTGACGTCGGTCATAATACGCAGCGATTTGGCGTAGTCGAGGGCAGTGCTGGCATCCAGACCACGGGTCGAGTTATCCCAACAGACGACTGAGGACTTGGTGGCCAGAGTCTCGGCAATACTGACACGCTTTCGCTCACCACCAGACACACCACGAACATACTCGTTACCAACTTGAGTGTTCTTGGTGTGGCTGATACCGAACATCTTCAGCAAGGCATCAATGATAACGGGAATGCTTTCGCGATCATGCTTGCGAGTCTTGTTGATGAGCGAGAACTTCAGGGTCTGCCAGACCGTAAGCGTAGGGAAATGCTGATCATCTTCCGGGTTATAGTTGACTTCGCCACGGAAATAACGGTTCTGGTCCTCCGCCGACATACCACCATAACTGACCTCACCATCCACACCAGCAAAGGCACCGCGATCGTTCGCAATCGCCTTGAGGAAGGTGGTACATCCAGCACCAGGGCGACCAAGAACAAGCATCATCTCACCCTCACGAACAGCGCCGTTAAAATCATGAATCAGGTCGCGAATGGGGGGTTTCTTGCCAACACGCAACACTGGCGCGAAGCGGCAGATAACGTTATATAGATCAGGTCCGAAAGTGCCAACCACCGCATGTGGGAGGGTACGCACAAACGAAGCGCCAGTCTCAACACCCTTGACAGTCAAGTTCTTGAAAACAATGCCAATCTGCTTCGCCGGTTCTCCAGCAGTGGTACGGCGTTCCAAATGACCACCCACCAAGAAACTGCTAAGATCGAAGTCGGCATCGACCTCGGTATCAGACGAGGCCCCATCCAGAGCCTTCTCCTCATCTTTGCGACTGGCACGAGACTTGCGACGGCTCATGCTTTTGGCGGTAGTCGAACGGGTACGGTGCAGGCTGAGACGGGTCAATTCCCGGCGCATTTCCTCCAGGTCTTCCAGGGCACCACGGCGGGAGACCGGGTCTCCGCCCTCCTGTTCTCCCCATCGGCCTTCGACACTAGTATGGGAAGAGATGGTTGAACTCGCGGTCGAAGTAGGATCAATGGGGGCTTCGGTGGCGTGCTTAACATCGTCGGCGGCGGTAGATTCGTAGTGATTTGACGACTCGTTGACAGTGGACGATTGGGTATAAGATTGCTGAGACTCCTGAGCGGAGCTCTGATGCGACTCCACGGCGCGATGGTCTTCCATCTTGCCGGTGAGAGAGAAACTACTCGCCAGCCTCGATTGAGTAGAGGAAGATATTAGGAGTGTATTGGGGATGGGTCTGTGAGTATATGTACAGAGTTGGTAGGGAAATTGTTGCCCAAAAAGAAAAAGGAAAAAGAAAAGAGAGTGAGAAAGGTTAGAGCAACGATCAGAAAGAGTGGAGAGAAGGGGGAGAGAGCCGTTTAAGCATGAGCATGGGCGTGTTGGGAGTTTTTAACACAACGGCCTCTTATTTTCCCATTGCAAACGCAAACGCCATTAAATCCGGACCCAAGAAGAGATCGGATTTGTAAGAAAAGATAGCCCCAATGATCGGTAATGCAACGACTCATAACGACTCATAATTCGACAGGAAAAAAAAAGGGAGTCCACCACCAAATCCGAAGAGAAGCTATAGTGGGGGGGATATCCACCATGAGTCAAGGTGAGTCGCTGAGAACGTCTGGATTTGTCGGTGGCGGGTCTAAGCGCAATCTGCAAAATTTTTCGGCCGGAGATACCACCATCATCCACGAATTTAATCCCGGCATGGAGCCGATTGCTGGTCAGCATTGAAACCAATCGATAGATTTTATTGGTTCTTCAAAGTTTCCACCACCCCGTGGCAGCTTCTGCGGAATCTTGAATTCCTCGTCGGGCACCAGATTGGTCAAGGGTGCTCCACTCTAGGGCCCTTTCATACGGGAAAACCCCCCTTGGAATATATATTCCGGTGGAAGAAAGAACTCTGAGAGTAATGTACCCCACTGGTCCGCGGGGCCCGAGGAGAGTTCATGAATCAGCCCTGATCCTCGGCGACTTTAGGTCAAGGTTCTGCATGAGATCTCTCCGATTTCATCCCACACCGCTTAGAAATTCTGCAAACAGGTTGATCGACATTTCTAATCAACAGAAAGAGTACGCTTGGCTTAGCTCCACAGGTTACTAATCCTGTAAACCAGGCATTGCATAACATTATAGAGTATGGAGTACCTTGGTGTTCACTTTATCTGGATCCATAGCTTATAAATATATATCAAGGTACCACTGGTATACTAGTGCATCTACCAAGTACGGGGCAAGCGTACTTATACACCTGCCACTAGCAGATAAGCCAATCACTGTCAAATCACACCGTTAGGCCAAGCACATGCTTGACGCACGTTCAACACTCGAGCCCCGTCAGCCCGACCGGATAAATATGCAGCTCCAGGGCTTGCAGCCTGCAGCGGGGAGCATTACCAAACTGGAAAATGGAAGATTAAATGCTTCAAGTTTGTAAAGGTAAATGAATTCTAGAATTTTTCAGATAGATGCGAAGTTAAAATACAAAATGCTAGATGGAAAGGGAACGGGAGCATTGGCTCCAATGCAAGAAGTCTACTATACAGAGAGCATGCCGGTCAACTCAATTAAGGATGCAAGTCCATTCAAGGCTTGCGTTTGGTGCCCGCCTGGGCAATTCTTTTTTGAATCTCTTCCTTGGTGAGGATTTTCACTGCGTTGTTGGAGAAGACGTAGCTCAGACCGGACCAGAGGGTGGTGCCGGCGACCAGATATCTAGAAAATTAGCACAGCACGGATGAGGATAAAAAAAAGGAAAGGATAAGAATGCGAAAACAAAGCGAAAACAAAAACAAAAACCGAAAAAAAAACATACAACAGCAGGGATTCGCATGTGGTCACCCACCATACTACTAACCTGCCGGCGTGTGGCTTAAGTACGGCTGAGCGGACGGGAAGCCCTGTTCTCCACACCCTATGGTCGTATGTGCTAGGTTGACCACCAGAACAGACTAAACCCGCCACTGCAGCCGAACATCCACGGCAAAATGGAAACGAATAAATGGGAGGGAAATAAAGAGGCAAGGGGGCCGGGGAGGGAAATAATACTCACTGGAATCCAGTCATAGCCTCGCTCAAGTGCCAGGCCGTAATGATTGTCTCCGGAACCACAGGCAGGGCAATCGCACTACCCACCAACACCAGTTGCAACGCCGTGTTAATCTTGGAGATCTCTGTAGGCTTGACCTCCGCCGATGGCAGGGAGAAATCCCAGTATCGGGCCATGGTCTTGGGCTCCGGAAGAGAGATCCATCGGTAATAGATTGCCGAGATGGCGAGGCCAACATCACGGCCAAGAATAATCACAGCCAGCCATACTGTATAATATCAGCTTCCGTCCCATCATATCATCTCAGAATCCCATCACCAGCTCAATTTTCAGTAGACTCAAGCCTGGATGCAACCCTAATCATCGAACAACCAACACAACACTTCACTTACCAGGAAGTGACCCGTTCACCGCCAAACAGGCCACGCCAATCGTCATCAGCAGCTTATCGGCCATCGGGTCAATAATCGTCCCCACTACCGTCTGCAGCTGCCACTTCCGCGCAATCCAACCATCGACGAGGTCCGTGATACCTGCATATGCAAATAGTGACAACGCAGCTGCATGGTAGTCGTGGACGAGCAGATACCCCACCACGGGCGCGGCAACTAATCGCGAGAAGGTGAGAATGTTGGGAATGGTGTAGATATTTTCATGCGATTTAGTGGCCAGTGGGATCTTGGATAAGATGCGTTTGGTGGTAGAAAGAGGCCTGTTTCTCTAGTGTTAGCTGGAGTGGTTCCCCTTTCGCAAATTCTTTTTTTTTTGGGAAATGACCGACTTTTCCGAGTCTGATTCTTTTTCATCTTTAGGTGATTGCGATGCAGTCCATCTTTTATTAGACGCGCAAATGGTCGTCTTCGCTGAGACGAGACTTTGGTGTCGCAAGTTCCTGGAAGCGCAACGTTAGGATGGGAAAATACTCCAATCCATAGGGACATGACTTACCTGGTTTGAAACAGGGCCAGTCCCGGGGATCGATTCAACGTGGAAATGCATTTAGAATGCAGTGTACCCATGCGCAGAGACACTTGCCCTTGGGGTTGGATTGGTAGCCGGTTGCCAATGCAGAATACCCGAGACCCCTGGCACGCTCGGACGGGCAGCATACGGGCAGCACCTGCAGACAACATGGTGGTACAAGACAAAAGAAATAAACAAATATGACGGTCAGCTGAGTAAACTCAATATGATAATACGAAAACAGAAAAGCAGTTGGCTGAATTTCGGGGTACGATTCAACGCATGCCCTGGTGGTGGTGGGTTGAAGATGCAGCAAGCAGCAGTGCCAACCAGTTGTTTCCGGGTATGCACGAGACCTATCTCAGGCAGAAAAGACAATCGAATGAGTCAAGTTGGTCCCCACAGATGTAAACATCGGCTGTCATATAGTACAGCTGTAGTGCTATGATGAGTGTCAGTGGGATTGCAAGACATTTGGTGGGAGCGGAAGGCCTGGGAAGAATAAAAGCTTACGGCCCAGCAGACGACACCTAGACGAGTCCTCGACTGTCTTCTGAGAGAATGCAATACACTCGAACACTTGGAAGATCTGATGGATCTCGTGACGAGTTGCTGGAGTTGATGTCGAAATCGGCGCGGATAATTGTTAACCCGTTCCGCTAGTCCTGGGGATGATGCGGGGGCGGTGAGTGACCCCAAGGTGTGCTTGGCAGAATAAGCACCGCGGTCCGTTGTATACGTCTACTTCACCAACTCTACTCTTTCCATCTGCTACCCTGATTCACCTGTACTGATCATTCTCTAGCCATGGTTCTTGGCTTCGATCCACGGATTATATCCGATCCCACCCGTGCAGAGCAGGCAGACATAGCTATGAGTCACCCAGGCTGTTCATGTTCATGTTCATGTTCACTGTCTAACTCATCTGACTGCTCTGTAACACATGACAACCCGCCTGATAGCTAACATCATCCCGATGATGCGGCAAAATTTTGATAGCATATTTATGAAATGCCGACATCTCTGACTCTTTAACTCTGACTAACTTAAGCACTTACTCTTTTGGAAATGCAGCTGTGAATGGCAAGCTGCATTCATTCTTCAAAAACCAGATGGAGAACAAACAAACCTGTGGACGAGGGGACAGCGACCGTGGCCACTGGAAAACTGCCCAATATGGACGGATCAGTACCTATCAACAGAGGGAGGGGTACGAATCTCACTTCGTCACCTCCCAAACAGCCACCGCAGCCCCAACCGCCACCAACCATCCCCGACAAGGAAAAGGAGGAGGAGAAGGAGAAGGAAAAGGAAGAAGACAAACCACCCGACATGAACAAATCCAACCCCCGTTTGCTAGTCAACCGAGAGAGTATCTACGAACGGCAGCTTCCAGGTGATGCATACATCACAGTGTATGTCCAGCGACTACAACATGGCTATTATTCTAGCTCAGCAGTTTCCGACCCCGAGGCCGAACATGTCGATTTCTTAGCTCTTAGTTTTGTATTTCATTCACCTCACACTCTGTCCCACCGATTCAAATCCGCCACAATTCGTGCCTCCATCCAAGGACCAGATCAACTAGCGACAGATGGTACTTCAAGTCCCAAACGCCGCCCTAAAAACCCACGGATCTTGATGCATGCACCTCACTTGATCTACGGCACCGTTTCACCCGAGACGATGGAGTGGACTTTCAGTCTCGCCGGCTCCATCGGTATCTCCGAGGCTCCACTAAGCGCTAACCTGATCCCTTCCGGTAGTGTGAATAGTCGCTACCGTCGCTACGAAATGATGCGTATTCAAGGCTCAGCGCGCACTCTGAAAAGCCCCCGAGGTCCTCAGTTCGATATCGAAGCCGGCGAAGTCGTTTGGTCTCTTGAAGAGAATAATCTTCAGCGATCTGGTCTGCCGCGCGAGTTTACTTTCGTCATGTTGATTCAGAAGCCGTCTTTCAAGTCTCGCGTCAAGCTGTCTCTCGATATTGACCCCGTCATACAATCCTGGTGGGGTAACTATCCCAACTGGTCGCTGAGCTTGCCTTCCTACCGGCCAGCGAAACGTCGCGATGTTGATTTCGACAAGGAGGTTGGACAGCGGTTTGAGCCGCTGGATACGGAGCGTGGTTTCAATTTTGCTGCTCTTGTAAGCAGTTTTGACGATTACATTGCTTTGCCAGGAAGGAAATACAGTCGGAAGGTATGTGGCCCATCCCCAACGTGTGCTTTGCACCAGATTGGAAAGAAAATATAAGCGAATAAGCGAAGAAGAAAGACCTTAACAAGCTAACCAACTCGCACCATAGATGGAAATACCGAAAGAAACCGACCTCCCCGAACGTCAAGGATATCCACAACCTTATCCCGGCCAGTATGGCTCGCTCAACCCGATGCAGGGAATGCAGGGAACCCAAAACCAAAACCAAACAATGCAAGGCATGCAGGGTATCTTGAACGTGCAACAAAAATACCAATTACAAAGCAACCCGACACAGCAACCACCCTTCGCACCTTTCTCAGCCGCACCCCCATCCCTAACAACGACAAACATGGCCAATATTACCGGCGTCGAAGCACAATCCAACAATCTCAACGTATCCCTAGGCCCAAGTCACGGCGTAGCAATCATGAATCTATCCGCACTGCGCTCGGCAATGGTCTCGCCGCGTGCGCGTCAGGTCGGGAATAATGAGATGAGTAGTAGTACCTGTACTGGTACTAGTACTACTGCTACGACCGCTACTGCTACGACTGCCGCCACTAGTACTACGCTTACAAAACGAACTTTGGAGGACAATGACAATGACGACGACGATGACGACAATGCAAACAAAAACGAGAATGAAAGTAAAATTACTGGCCCCGGTGAGTGGTGGCCCTATCCATTCGAAACTGGCCCAGGAGTTGAAATTGAGACCATTCGCTCCAGAATGCTCCGAACAGTTCACTGGTCCGGGTCCTCCCCTTCCGGAGAACGGGCGTTCCTCGAACGACGACTCGGACTCGAACTCGCGCGAGACGTCCCGCGTCATGAATATGGTTAATCGACCGCTTACGCCGTCGTTGCTGTTGCTTTGGGAAGAGAGGTTGAAGGAGAGTGGGTGATTGGAGGGTGATTGGAGGGTGATTGGAGGGTGATTGGAGGGTGATTGGAGGGTGATTGGAGGGTGATTGGAGGGTGATTGGAGGGTGATTGGAGTGTTGCTTGGGGTTAGCATTGGTTGTTTTTTTTTTTCTTGTTTTTTTTTTCTTCTTTTTCTTTTCTTTTATTTTCAAGTTTGTGCATAGCGTAGCGAGGTCGCTAAGATATCCTTTGGATTTTTCCCCCGGTTTCTTTTTCTTTCTTTTTTATATATAGTCAATTCAAAAGACTTGCTGAATGAATCATATTCAGAAACTCAAACATACTACTCTCCCAAACCAATACCACCATCCACGTGTTCAAGTTTCTTTCAATCCACCTTCCTAGTAAAAATCAACTAGAGGTGCAAATCTAAATCCAAATCCAAGTTTAACTCTACATTCCCACTCAAGTATGATACAATATCAAACTGAACCTTTGGAATACTCCTACTAACCATATCCCCAACTTCAAGTTTCTTCATTTCCATGCCCATGCCCATACCCATACCCAGCCAGGTACCATACACCGCCAAGCCTCGAAATCCATTTTCAACAAAGACAAAGAATAACTAACCTAAATTTAACCTTTAACCTTTCTTTCATCCACCCACCCACCGATCCTGCAGAATTCAAATCCACATCCAAATCCAAATCTCAATCCAAAAGCGTAACCTTGCAGTTCCCATATTTTTTAGGTTCAGGAATTTAGTTCAATTCAAATCCTTACGTGTATATTAGGTATTATACAGGCTCCACTGCGTCCAGGTCTTCGAGAGTGTTTAATCTTATCTAATCTAGTCTAACTTAGGGTTAAGGTTGAGGTTGGGGTTGGGTAAGGTTGTAATGCTTAATTTAAATTGTGCTGGTAGGTGATCGAGGACTTGAATACTGGATGAAGACTACGGAAGAAGAGACTCGGAATAAGTCTCGCCTTAGTTAGACTCGAGGGGGGGGAGGTACATCTGATCTGATCTGATCTGATTGGATTGGATTGGATTTGAAAAGTAGTAGCGAGTACTAACTACTAAGTACCAGTTGATAGTATCTAGTATACTAGAATCAGGTTCAAGATGGTCATTTTATTTGAGAAGAATATAATTCATTTTCTGTACTTGTTTTTCTTTTCTTTCTTTTCCTATCTTTTCCACAGATCCCAGCCTACAGGAGAGAGGGCTGTAATTCTCGAATCAACAACAAAGGGCCGCCCTTTCTTCAACTACTCAGTCCTCCTTCAGAAATACATAACGTATCCTAGACTTTGGAACTTGAATGATTAGTGCAGGAGGAACAGAAAAGGACAGGGGATGCGACGAGACTCAAACCACACTCGACCTCGAATCGGAAGCTAGAGGTAAATATAGGGAACGGTAAAATAGAATAGAATAGAAGAAGATAGGATACCAGAACCAATTCCTATAAAGTTTAAAGAAGAAAAAAAGAGTTTCCTTTTGGGTACTGGGTACTGGGTAGAATAGTAGTTGCGTTGCATCACATCGTGAGTTGGGGGGTAAAAAAAAGGATGAAAAACTTGAAAGACACATAAACAATAACAAAAACGCCGCCTAGGGTTATTCCTGATAAAACAGAGAGCCGACACACGAGACATAAAGGCCAAGCCAAACGAAAACAGAGCAGAACAGGACGGAACAGACAGAACAGAATCCTTATAGACAGACATGAGTACACCGGGGAAAGGAAAGGGAAAGGGACAGGAACGGAACAGCGGGGGTAGGAATTGGGGATCGATGATGATGAACGGGGATTCGGATTCGGATTCGGATTCGGATTCTTTCTTTCCTCTCCCTCCTCTCTTCTCTTCCTTCCAAACCAAGCTGAAAAGAACCGAATTTGGATTCGTCCCACTCCAGACAAGAGAATTGGGAATATCGGCAAAGGAAAAGAAAAGAAAAGAAAACACCTCAGGTAATCATAAGGGCAGGAAATCGATATAATAAAAGCAAAAGCAAAAGCCAAGACGCACACAGCACAATGCACTTGCACAATGCACTTGCACACGCGGACCACCCAGAAACAGACCAAACGAAGCCAGAGAAGGCGAGGGGGGTTTCTATCATAGCAAGAGGAAGAAATAGTCGTACCAACAGAAGGAAAGGAAAGGAAAGCGAGAAGGGATTATAAGGGGGAGGAAAGAAAAGGAACAGCGACGAGCAGATAAAAAGTAGAACCATAACAGGGGAAAAAAAAAGCCACCACGACTCCTCCCGCTCCGAACTATACCAATCAAGTCAAAATAAAAATCAAGTCAAATCAAATCAAATCAAGCCAAGCCGGACCCGATTGAGATGGAAGTGGGAAGAGTGAAATTCCCTTAAAACAGAGAACACACTCTATATATTTGGAGCCTCCCAGAAAGTTGTTGAAGAAACGTGCCATCCATAATGCCATAGCCAACACCAGTAGCCAGAGAGAAATAAAAAAGAAGCCAAAAAAAGTTCACCGGGGAATCATATCAAATTTGTAGTTGGATCAAATTTGTGGCTGGGCGGGCGCGGTCGTCGTCCACGTTGACAGAGGTTGAGCAGTCGCGTAATGCGCGTGGTTCACCGGTGGAGTTGGAACCCATGTAATACTGCGAGCGATCTGGCGCATAGTAACTCTGCTGATGCATGGGATTTGATTCACGGCGCGGGACAGTCGGGTCGAGAGGGCCGATTCCGCGGTCCATCTGGTGGTGAGGGTGGGGGTGAGAATGCGATGAATCCAACTGGCCGGGGATACTGAAGCTGCTGCGGGAGTAGGTGGCGGGAGTCGAAGGGTCCATGGGAGAAGTTGCGTCTGTGGCGACGCTGCGGGAGGAGATGGATGAGTTGCGGTAGGCGGATGGGGAGTGGTCGGATGTGGAGCGATTGCGATCGCTCATCGAGCTTGGGATCGCGGTGTTGAGAGCTCCTGGGATCGATGAGGAGAGTGCTGAGTGGCTCATTGAGTCCATGCTGCCACCGTACGGTCCTGTGCGGAAGGCGTGGTAATCTTCCACCTTGGGGGTCATGGATGCCGCTGAGGCGGGTGAGGGGAGATATGGGTTCGGTGCTTGTTGTGTTGGCATCGACGCGCCCATGGAGTAGCCGGCGATCGGGCCGGATTGGGGAGGATGTGTGGCGGGGTAAGGGTTGGCGGCGTGCATGGTATAGAAATCTGCGGGTGGGTTGGGCATTCCATATGTTGGTGGCGCCATGATTTGTTGAGGCCGGTATCCGTAGAGAGCGGCGTGGGAGGGATCATGGGCGGATTCCATGGCACTCGTCTCGAGATCGTCGATCGGAGCCCGGAAGCTTTGTTTCTGAGTAAGGTCAACACGAGGTCGAATATAGCGCAGTGATTCGACTATGGATGGTGGGTTGAGTGCGCCGCGCATCACATCTTCAACGCTATAATAGGAGACCAAGTGGTGGGTGATGCCCATGACGGTGACGGACATGGTCTTCTTGACCAGACCGGAGTCCTTGAAACCGTACGAATCGACCAGCGATCCCACGAGGGCGCGTTCCAGTTCGGACTGATGTGTGCGCTCTCCAAAGGGTCCCGGGGTGAGGTGGGCGAGTAGCCTGAACCAGTTGAGCCGTTGCTGTCATGTCGAGGATAAGGTTCACCAGGTCTGGTGGAGGGGACCGGTCGACGATTGGCCTTTTTCATGGCGCGCTTCTTCTCACCCGGGGGGAATGGTTTCTCTAATTCGCGATAGACGAGGAAGTTACCCAAGATGCGACTCGGGGACCAAGTGACGCCGTCGGTCCAACGCTTGATTCCCGAGGAATTCTCCTCATAGATGAAGACACTCCCCGAGCGCACGAGATGGGAGCGCTCCCTGTCGTGTGGGCGACGAGGAACATGATGCAAGACGCCGGTGAGACAGGCCTCGAAGAGGATGAGGGCATCTTGGGTGGTGGCCACATAGCCGGTGAATGTGGGCTCCAGCACCGCGGCAGTCCCGTTCACCATGATGAGATTGGTGGGGAGACAAACGGGGAGGGAGGGGGGGGGAAGAGACTCGAAGGAAGTCAAAAGAGAAAGAATGTGGAGTGAAGTGGAGGGGAGGGGAGTGTGGAAAGGAAAGGGAGAAGAGAGGGGAGGAAGTGAAGTGAAGTGAAGTGAAGGGAAGTGTGTGAAGCAGTTCCCTTCCAGGTACCCCGGATTGCGGTCGCGATCACCAGAGGGTAGACGGTAGAGACTACACCTTGGACCTTGGACTTGGACCTTAGACCTTCTCGGACTAGGAAAAGCACCAGCACCCAAAAAAATAAAATAAGCTAGGAGATCGACCAGGGTATGGAGAAGGAAGAGCGGATGCGGTGGTTTTGAGTTAACCCCTCCTCGGCTTGGAAGAATTCCAGGGATCGACCAGTCAGCACGGACCCAAGGAGCGTCAGCGAGTCAAGAGGTTGCACCGATCTCTGGAGATGGGATCTACTGGTTCCACGGATTGCTCCACTGAGTCGGAGGGTTGTGGGGTGGAGAGTGGTGGAAGTGGAATGGTGGACGTGGTGGACGTGGTGGAAGTGGTTATAGATGTGGTTGGTTGGGGGGATGGAGATGGATGGATACGAGTATGGTTAGGGGGGGAGGGTTGTTTGGGTCGTTTTATTAGGGTTAGGGTGTTTAGGGATGAGAAGAGGAGAGGAGAGTGTCGTAGGTATAGTGTAGGAGGCTCGTATATGGACTGGTATGATATGATTATATGATTCTGAGTGGTAGGGGGGAAGAGTGAGACGCTAATGTAGGCAGACCCGAAAAGAGGGAGCGGTTACCCTCCGAGTGTGTAGTAAGTGTAGTATAGTATTATAGTAGAGGATAGCTATTATTAGGGTAAGGTATTAGGGTAATGGAATAGATAGGAGAGGAGAGGAGAGGAGAGAATATAGTAATAAAATAAGAGTAATAAAATAAGAGTAATAATACTTGCTATAATACCCAGTGTAGTGTAGTGTAGTGTATGTGTAAGTGTAATGATCATCGATTGTAGTGGGGAAACTTGAAAAGGGAGGGAACGAAGGAACGGAGCCAACTTCTTTCCGTACGTCAGTCTGACTCAGCAGGATCTCTCTGGGTCTGCAGTTTCTGTATCCATGGGATTCTTGAAGAATTAGAATTAAGGATGGCATTAGCAAGGATCAAGGGTTAGCCCAGAACTATTCGGCTATTCAGCCATGGTACTCTCGACTCTCCCGAGTCTGCCCTGTGTGTGGGCAGAGTACTCCGTACTCCGTACTCTGTCTTCGTACTCTGTCCTGCCCACAACGGCGAATCCACCAACTATTGAAATCGCCTCCACCACAAAAATTGGGGCGGCACGAATGATCACCGCATGTCAAGATCTGGAGGCCTGACCTACCGTTAGCACAGACTGGGTACCTAAATATTTACAAACTTATGCTAACCTACTGTATCCGTACTCCGTACTCACTCTTAATTACACTTTACCAAGGCAAGAGGGTCCCGTACCTGACTGGGGCTCATTGGATCCTGGCAAAAGTTACGCGGGAGATCCCCAGCAGATCCAGTAGCATTGGCATTAGCATTAGCATTAGCATCAACTACGTACTCCGTAGTGTATCAGTACAATCTGTATCAGTATCCGTACCATTCAGCTGATTCCCATCCCATCTTGTATTGCTTCTCCCACCCCATTCCCCCCCCATGATCGGCAGCTCGTGGCGGAAACTCTCTTCTGCTTTGCTTCTTCACCATTCGGACAACTGTCCTCCGTGTTTCAGTTCGTCCCGATAAACTGGGTGAACAGGAGACGATCTCACTGGCGCACGCTTGTTGAAACTCAATTGACGCCCATGACAGATGTCAGGGTGAGTTTGAGGATGGTGTGAGTTAGAGTGAGTAGAGCATCCGCAGGATGCTCTACTCTGCTCTATCCATACCCTATGATGTATGTACAGTACGAAGCGAAGTACTGTACATACTGCCACTTATCACTCATCGGCCACGACTTTCCTCAGCCTGACCCAACCCTCCGGGACACCCAGAAAAGGGGTCCTCGACTGGACCAGGTGAAATCATCCCATCTCCCCCCAACAAATAGGAAGCCTCATCCAGATCCAGTCATGGCACGGATCCCTTTCGGTCGATCCCCGGAGGTTCTGGCCTGGTCTGGGCCAGCTGTCTTCCCGCCCAGCGCGCTTACGGGGGAGTGGGAGTGGGAATGGGAATGGGAATGGGGATGGGATGAGCCACGACCTGACCTCGAGCCTGCCTGCTCCGCCCGGATTACGCAGGCTGTGTGTGGTGAGCAAACAAATCACAAATGAAATCACAGCCATTATGGCCAATCCAAGCCAACCCCGCCGATCGCCCCTCTCTCCTCTCCGTCCCCCATTCGCCCTAAGAACCCACATCCACGGACGGCGCACCACCGTACCAGACTCTCGGAGCGTCCGCACAGGGGGATGCGTGATATGATGCATCTTGTCTTGTCAGCCGGGGAGAGGACAAAGTTCAAGTTCTCGTGGATGAGGAGTACATACAGTCTCGTACATGCATACTGAGCATGAGTAGTAAGTACACTCTGATCTAGTTCAGGACCCTACAGAGAGAGCAGTACGGAGTACTCGTATTTTCTTCCAGAGTAGTCTCTCTCTCTCTCTCCTCTCCTCTCCTCTCCCTCCGTACAATCCCGAAGCACCCACCCAACAAGCTGTCAGTAATCCCCGTCGATCTTCGTATTGGCCAGCGGGGCGCACCATA
The DNA here is from genome assembly GCF_028827165.1 of Penicillium cosmopolitanum. Lineage (NCBI taxonomy): Eukaryota > Fungi > Ascomycota > Eurotiomycetes > Eurotiales > Aspergillaceae > Penicillium > Penicillium cosmopolitanum. Next base: position 1,448,609 of record NW_026622682.1, on the reverse strand, counting down.
TTAAGACTGTCCCAATAAAATCCTCTGATCTAACCGCAGCAAGACTAGGAGACGAAGAGGAGAGGGAGGCCGGGCGCAGCACGGTGGCGTCGACCGACCTTGTTTTCGGTGCTAGTGCGCTAAGAAATCCCGCACCAGGGTCTGATGATCTTCACCGGTCTAACTCTCTGCAATTATGTACCCCTCTCCCAAGAGATGCTAGTCTTGTCCTGCTCCGTGCTAGTCGCTAGTCCCGACTGTACATACGAGTACTCCGTCCTCCGTGGTGCTGCTAGTCCCCCCCCCCCCCCTCTCCATCCAAGCCAGACCGGGAACTCTGGTGGCGATCCGGTTTCGCACCGACCAGGCATTAGTGCTCGAATCAAATGGCTACGAGTAACAGTCGGGTTCGGGTCAGGTCAATCTCAGAACTTGGGTTTGGTTTGGTTTGGGTTGGGCTGGGTACGGTACGGGGTCTGGTCTGGGTCTGTTAATCTAGTTCTGCCAGCGCCAGCGCTAGTGGACGAGGCCCGCGTGGACAATTCCTGCGATCGCGCTAGTTTTCTCGGTTTGGTTTGGTGCAGGGGATGGGATGGGGCAGGTAGGTAGGCAGCAGAAACAGTCGCAGCAATAGCAAACAACAGTAGCAATAACAAGCGCTCGCTCCGTATTGAACGGAGTATGAGTACTCGTATCATGTGAAGCGAAAGGGGTGGTGGTCGGAGGCAAGAAACTACTGCCCAGTACTCCGTACTGCACTACTGTATCCTCCTATTGGTGGCTCAGCTTCAGGTTCACTTCGTGAATTGAATCCCTTCGTAGAGACTCGACTCTGGTCTGGTCTGGTCTGGTTGAACGGAGCTTTCCCCCCAATCGCGACCCGTCGGTCTACGAGTATTCTATTCTATTCTTGTCTAGAAGTTTGGTCTGGTCTTGTCTGGTCTGGTCCCCTTCCCTTTGCCCCCCCCTGTCCTCCCTCTTCCTATTCTTTTTCTTTACTTCCTACTCTCCCCGTTAAATCCCTCGTTCTTCCTATTCCTATTCCTACTCCCTCCTCACACTGGTCTGATCCTCCTCGTTTTCGTTTGTACAAACGGCTCTTCGAGGCTGAAGGATTGGATAGCTGATGCTGATCTCTCTGATCTGATCCACCCTCATCTCCAACTCCATCTCCATGCCCATGCCCATGTCCTGTCATGTCATCATCATTAGCCCCCGTTCAGTGCCAAGGTTCATGCTAGACGCGGCACTGACCTCTTTTAGAGTAAAGCTGCGGGAAACATTCCGAATAACGCGGCGCCCTGCTAGTACGGGACCCATGTACGGAGTACGAAGTACACTACTCCGTAAGGAGTACACAGATGAGATCAGAGAAGGGGTCTGTGATCAGGATCATCGTGATCGTCTATTTATGCCATTCTCGGGGTCTACGAGCAGCGATCAAGGGATCGGTGGAACTAGTATTCCGAACATAGCTTTACATTGGCTGTCGCGCTCGCACTCGCGCGGAGGGAAGGGGAGGCGGAGGCGGAGGCGGAGGCGCTACACTTAGCTTGATGAAATCGAATTCGCCGAGCCGACTCCGTAAACCTACTCCATACCGTAACTAGAGGCTACACCGGAGGCACAACGCTAGAGGCAAAAAATAATCGGAGCCGGGAAGCCCAGCCAAGCCAAGCCCAGTCCAGTCAAGCCAAGGCCCAGTTAGTTGCTGTGGAGAACGGATCCTAAATCGTGTGGGCCCGAGGGAAATTCAATCGTGATTATTCCCCATTATTCAGAAGCTATTCGCTATCTTTGCTTGGCTCTCTGCGAGTTACTGTGCTCCGCACGATACAAAGTATGGTACGCCTTCTGGGTCCGTCCGAGTTCAAGTCCGAGTCTTCAGCTAAAGTACGGACTACGGAGGAAACTAAGTACAGCTGCTACAGTACTCGTACTCCCAGACTACGGTAGACTAAAGAGGATCACCCTATCATCCCGAATCGAACCACTCTTTTATTTCCCTTCTCACCGTGCCCGTGCCGTGGACTGGACTGGACTGGATCTCGTAGATCACTGGCAATTGTCGTCTTTAATTTCAATGCCGTAACCAGAACTTTATACTCCGTACAAGCATGGCACCAGTACTCCGTACCTACTCTTAACTTTTTAACCTTGTACCCTCTCTTGCATTGGTTCGTTCGCTCTGGCACTTGTCACTGGCACGGGCACTGGCACTTGGCTTGGATCCCTCCACCCTTGGTGTGCCCGGGTGGATCAATGATAATTTATATACGGATTATGGTTTACGGATCCTAGTGATAGACGGCATTTGAAGGGTGGATTTTTTCAAAATAGGCAGTCGGTATTGTTCAGTCTGCCCTGACTAGATGGTTCCACCTGAAAGCAAAAAAATTAAAAAGATAATTTAATTTAATTAAAAAATAATGCTCGTCGTAGCCCCAATATCCTATCCAATCCACTCCAGCCGCATTGCAGCATCCTGCCCTCCTTCCCCTTCCCCTTCTTCCGTGTCTGTCAGACTAACACTCAGCCAAACAGCGAAAAGCAAAAGAAAAAAGAAAAAGAAAAAAAAATCACCTCCGTTCACTACATACTCCATCCAGAAAAAGAAAGAAACGTATTCGCCCCGCACTCATGTGGCCCCCAACGAGTTTTCCAAAACCACGGACCCGCGCTCTTGCGGGATGAGTGGACTCGTGGACTCGTATCAGCCATCCTGTGTGACTGTGCACGGTATTCAGGAGACCCCCTCCCACTCCCATTCCCTTCCTCGACCTCGAGGGGGGATGAGGAGGATGAGGAGGAGGATGAGGAGGAGGATGAGGAGGAGAGGATCTCCGCATCGTACTCCTCGTCATGGAAAAGCCAAGTCTTGATCTCGTGTCGTACAAAGGTGTGGATCATGCTGTCATCAGAACAAACTATGAACTCTGTATGCACAACCAGCAATAGGGCACCAGTGACAGGACAGGCACCGGACTGGACTGGATTGACTGGACTGGACAAGGGACTATGTGGCTGGACAGCCAGAAACCTTCCCTTCCCTTCCCTTCGGCGGAGAGGAGAATGAGAAGAGAGGAAAGTCTGAGTGACATGTTCCTCCGAGACACGCATGGCCGTTGACGAGACTAGTCTTGTGTAGTGTCCTGTACTCCGTAAAGTAACTTACGAGTACATCTATTGGTCTAGTTGTGCGTCTGATCTGATTTGGTGTAGGTTTCGACCCAACCGTTTGGAAGTTGCTTGGCCTGGTCTGCCAGTGGATTTGGGGACACCGTCTGTCTGCCCCAGCCCCAGCCCCAGCCCCGGCCCCGGCCCTATGGGAACCTTGGAAGGAAGGTTTGTGCATGCGATATCTTATCGGTTTCCTGCAAGCCTGACGTTGGTATGGAGTACGGACTCGGAGTATATGTATACCCCTGCTGGGATTATGGAAGGTGCCAGAGGAACACGGTCGTAAATGTAAAATACCTGCAGACTATGCATGCAGCATATCTGTCTATTTGGTTATCTATCTACCTTCCCACCCCGCCTCTATGTATATATATCTGCCAGTGCGAACCACCTGGCACAGAGACCCTAAAGTAGATTACTAGTATATACTTTAACACCTTAATTCGACGAGACACTGGCAGTGTACGAGTATAGCGCAATGCAATGCATACTGTCTAGTATGCATAATTACGAGTAAATAAGCACTAGCTTATAATTCTCCAGGGCTGTATGCTCCCTCTACCCTGTTCTTCACAAATCTGCACCGCACCACATTGCATGAGATACATAATTATCCAAACCATCGGTATCTAGCTCATTCCCCTGCAATATACGCCGCAAATTCGACTTGCCTACAACGCCTCCCACTTTTCGCCACCATATTACTAGTACTAGTGCTAGTAGCCTGAGTAGAGGGTTAAACCATTTCCTCTCCTCTCCGGGGGTTGCTTACTGCCGGCCGCCATCCCTGATCTGATGGAAGGATTCGAATCACACGATACACCCGTACCCATCACGCGCCTCCCCTCCCCCCTTCCGCGACCTTCCACCGTACAGTGAACGATGTCATCAATGGCACCATCATTACTCCAAAGCGCAAATTATGTACTTGTACTGTACAGTACTCGTAGACCTGGCGGCGCATCCCGCAAGGACGAACCCCTGTACTCCTTCCTTCAAACTAGTACTAGCTATGTTAGTGCCATTCTGTACCTGCTCTGCTATGTAACTAGTGAGCTGCCTACTAGCGATCATACCGAATCAATGCGGAGAAACTTTGAAGCAACCAGTTACCAATAAGGGCAGGGGCATGGGTAAGGGCAAGTTGCATTGCGAGGAATCGGTTTCATTGACAAATGAAATGAAAATAAAGGGACGTTTACGAACGAGGCTTTAGAATTACGTATACAGTATACGCATTGATCGCCAAATATAATCATCACTACGTACGAGTATCCCAGTCGGAGTATTCTCGGGGCCAATTTGTCGGTTCTCTTCGGTTATGTCTCAGGTTGAATCGGACGGATTACTCTACTCGTACAATAGTTAGATTGAGTTGGATTGGAGTGTATGTTTGTTCTCCGTAGTTTTCCCCAGTTTTCCTATCTATCTCAGGACATATCGGGGCTGGTGCATTAGTGAAAGGCTTTTGTCATAGTTAACTTTATCGTGCATTATTAGTCTTGCATCCCATTCCATCCCATCTTCCAACATGACGATCTAATCCCAATCCACCTGGCTGGGTTGGGTTGGGCATTCGTTTGTCCCGATCACCAGGACGGAATTTGAACTAACTACTGTGTACATACAGTAGGCTACTTACTCGGTGCATTGGAGTAGATAAAAGAACTTCAATAAAAGTACTGCAAGAAATCATCACGCCACGAAAGCATAGCCAAAGTACACCAGTGCCACATAGATCCGAGTAGTCTATGGATGGTTCATCTGTTTGCTGCTTCTGCCAGTGCTGCTGTCAGAAAAGAAAATGTCGTTCAAGTTCCAGGGGAGTAACTACCCCGTAAATTTAATTGTACTCCGTACAGTAAGTCTAAATCTAAATCAAATCCAGGAGGCAAACAAACGTCAGTGCGAAATAACAATAATTCCAAAAGTTGCCTCGATCTTGGAACCTTGATCTTGGAGTGGAGTGGAAGTAATGCAATGCAAATGCAATGCAATCCCACCACCTTGGATACTCGTACGTACGTACATATCGTACCCATAGACCATCACATTGCATCGCATCGCATCGCAATTCATCTTCAGTGAAATGCAGCGCAGCAGCAGCAGCAGCAGCAGCAGCATGGCCACGCCGCCATGACCACCAAACCAACCCCAACCCCAACCCCAACAATCACAGCAATCGAACCAATAGCGCCCTACCTATCCGCCCTGCCTCATACTGGATGGAGTAGTGAGTAACTACCGCATCATCGACATCGAAAACACAGTATGTACGGGGTACGGAGTCGGGCATCACATCCCTGTCTCGTCAAGATCGGCAATCCCTTGCGTTCGTCCCGTAGTGTTGGGACGGACTGGATGGGACTGGATGGGAATGGAAGGGGGCGCGCGCATTCACACGACCTGTCCTGTCCTGTCCTGTCCTATCCTGTCCACGCCACGCTATGCATGCCGACTCCCCCTCGCTGACCCTCGCGTGTCGGGCTTGCGGGGAATGAAATGTGGATTGGATTTGATTTGGGGGCCGAAGAGGGGGGGCTGGCGCTTGGGCTTGGACTCGGGCTCGGGCTCGGGCTTTGGGTTTCGCGTGTGGGCGTTGGAATACGGGGTTTGGGTTTTATTTGCTTTTGACGGTTGGGTTCGTGTTGGTGGGTTCCTGGATTGGATTTGGGGGCTAGGGGCTGGAGGGAAGGGAAGGAAAGGAAAGAGGAGTCTAGTAGTATTCCGTGGCGAGTAGATGACCTACAATAGTTTAGGGGTAGGGGTAGTGTTGGAGAGTTGTTTAGGTTGGATGGATTTAGTTTCCTGCTTGTTTTGTTGGTTGGTTGTTGGACACGTAGTTAGTGGTTAGTTACTGCGTCGACACCCTGGCATAGACAGGGCTTCTTAGGGCTTTTTCAGCTCTTCTCTGGATGTTTACGATGAGCCAGCCCCTTTCACCATGGCGGATTTTATATATGTCTGTTTCGTTCTACACAAGAATGATAGTTTGAATGAATGTCTGAATCGAGATTGTCTCTTTTAATGTATTTGGGTCATTATTATATGGGACAGGTATGAATATAAATATAAGTATAAGTACATGCCAGAATAGAACTTGAATCAGCTTTGGTTGAGCCCTTGTAATGTACATATCAACGCCATTTTTGCTCGCTCGAATCACAAAATGCAAACCACAACCATAACCTCCACTACCCACCCGGGCTAAGGAGATGAGCGCAACACCTCGGCCATGGCAGGGTCATCGCTAGGAATCTCCTTGGTGAATCCACTACCTCTCCGCACATGCATCAGAAGTCGAAGTGCACCAGCCGGCGTGACACCTTCAATCCGACGCGCCATACCAACGCTCGAAGGACGGACACGCTCCAGCGCCTGCTTTTCCTCGTTACTGATACCATTGATCAGATTGTAGTCAAGATCAGCAGGTAAGAGTAGATTCTCATCTTGTTGGAAACGCTGAGCCATTTTCTCCTGTCGTTTCAGGTAGGGGGCATAGCGACCCTCGATAGCGACGCGAGTTCGAATTTCAGGCGCAAATGATGAAGCTGTGTATGCCGCCGAGGATTCAATGTGCGGGATCAGAGTATCAATGTTCGCTCCATCCAGACAGAGAATTTCGAGCGCAGAGCGGATAGAAGTATCCGCGCGAACCTTGAAGCCCTTACGGGACCAAGCTGTTGAGGAAAGTTTGGTATTTTCGAGAAGAGATTGCAATTCTTCGATTTGCGCTTCTGTATCTGTGAATGCGCTCCAACGACGGTCTGAAATAACGCCTGCATCACGAGCCATGCGGGTTAATCGCAAGTCGGCATTATCAGAGCGTGTCGAAATGCGGTATTCGCTGCGCGTGGTGAACATTCGATACGGCTCGGACACTCCCTTTGTGATGAGATCGTCGATCATAATTCCAATGAAGCCGTCAGATCGAGTAAGAGTCATCGGGGCGCGGTTTTGCGATTCCAGACCCGCATTTGTGCCGGCAATGACACCCTGCCCAGCTGCTTCCTCGTACCCTGTTGTGCCGTTGATCTGGCCAGCCAGGTACAGACCGCTAATCAGCTTTGTTTCCAGCGTTGCACGTAGATTTCGAGGGTCGATGTAGTCGTATTCCACTCCGTAGCCTGGTTGGAGCATCTTGACATTTTCAAGACCGCGAACAGTTCGCAACATAGCGTATTGCGCATCTTCGGGAACTGTCATCGAGATACCATTGGGGTAAATCACTTCATTCGGCGCAAACCCTTCCGGCTCGAGCCAAATTTGGTGCCGCTCTTTATCCTTGAACCGCATGATTTTCGATTCCAAGGATGGGCAGTATCGCGGTCCCCGGACAGTCTCTCTAATATGCACCGACTTGTCCAGGTTGGCGCGGATGATCTCGTGAGATGCCTCGTTGGTATGTGTCATCCAGCAATTCAGCTGTCCTTCGTCACCGACGTCGACAGTTTCATTGAGGTAGGAGAATGGCATAGGAGGCGAGTCTCCCCTCTGTACCTCCAAGGCCGAAAAATCAATCGACTTCATGTCCAATCGCGGAGGTGTTCCGGTCTTCAACCGGCCGAGTTGGAAACCCGCGTCACGGAGAGACTTGCTCAGGCCATAGGTCGGTGCTTCACCCATACGACCTGAAGGAAAAGTCTTCAAGCCAATATGAATCTCACCACCAAGGAATGTGCCAGTGGTGATAACCACACGACCCGTGGGAATAACTTCTCCAGATTCCAAGCGAACACCGACAATCTTGCCCTGGACACCGGGTGTATGTTCAACACCTTCCTTCGAAACAACAATATCCGCAACCTTGCCCTCCACAATATTGAGACCTGGCGTATTGACCAATTCATCCGTCATATGTTTCCTGTATAGATCACGGTCGATCTGCGCACGCGGTCCCCACACAGCGGGGCCCTTGGAACGATTCAATACTCGAAACATAACACCGGCCTTATCGATTATTCTTCCCGCAACACCATCCATAGCATCGACCTCGCGGATCATCGTTCCCTTTCCAATTCCGCCGAAACTGGGATTGCAAGAGCATACGCCGATATTTGAGAGCGAGGGCGTCACGAGCGCAGTATGTGCGCCTGATCGAGCTGCAGCAGCACATGCCTCTGATCCAGCATGACCGCCTCCAATTACGACGACATCGTAGGGTCTATTTGATGGGTTTGGTTAGCAGTGTTCCATGGGATGTGCATGCATGTTCAAGGGGAAAGAAGTTACGCACTGCGTGCCGTTGGCGACAGTCGCGAGCCCACGAGGTCTGCCAACCGACAAAGGAATTCCAATGCGTCGGCGCAAAAGAACGACTGAACGCGCTCGAAAGGCCATCGCGAAAGGCGTGAGTTTGAACGAAAGCGTTGCAAATTGAGGCGTGCCCCGTAAGGCCGGGATGAAAGGCCCCGATAAGATAAAAATATTGAAGGGTCACGTGGGATAAGGTACGGCCGTATCGTGGATGACATAATCCAACTTGCACCATCGGCCGAGCCAATTGCGGGGCCGCAGATGTTCAGCGTTGCGAATATAATCTCATCTCACCCCCGAGCAATAGGATTCCTCCACTTACTTCCAAACCCCTCTCGCAGAATCATCATTCTTATACATATCCACCATGCGCGCATACTGGTACGACAACAAGCCGGTAAGATTCCACCGATCTCATTCAATTCCATGCCTGCTGCGCATTTCATTTCATTCCTCCCCTCTTTCCCCACCATCCGATGACGCAACACGAACAGTACTGTACTAACACAATCTTTTCCACGACACAGGGCGATCAACGCGAGCCCCATGATTCCGGCCGCGCCGTCTCCGAAGAAGTCCTCGCCAACCTAGGCGTTCTCTACCACCACTGCCCGACACTCGAGGCGGTGGATACCCCTAGCCTCAGCGCGCGGGTACAAGAACCGCGACCAGGTCTGCGTATCGCCAGCGACGATGGGCGATATCTACGAGGAGAAGGTGAAGATGTTCTTCGCGGAGCATCTGCATGAGGATGAGGAGATTCGGTATATCCTTGATGGGGAGGGATACTTTGATGTTCGGGGACAGGAGGATGAGTGGATTCGGATTTGTTTGAATAAGGATGATATGATTATCTTGCCTGCTGGGATTTATCATCGGTTTACGACGAATGAGCAGAACGTATGCAATTGCCCCATGCTGGAGTTAAATACCCGCTGAGTGACTGAGTGACTGACTGGCTTATAGTACGTCAAGGCAATGCGTCTCTTCCAAGACGAGCCTAAGTGGACACCGCTGAATCGGGGTGCTGAGGTCGATGTTAACCCTCATCGCAAGACCTATGTGGATACTGTTCTGCAGCCTGCTGCTGCTGTGTAAAGTATATTAGATTTCGATTTTCCAGTGGCTGGTTGAGTCTTGATTCGCGGAAATTAAATCTTGGAAATACATAATGATTGACGGCTTTCAATAGACAATAGGATAGGGTGTCCTAGTATCTATTATCTTTATACAGTTTCACTTTCACTTTCACTTTCACTTTCTAGATAAAAGAACACACTTGTAAGAATGATCACAACATAAACCCACATTGGCAATACCCGTCCTACATACTACCGACCCTGACCGAGTGATGGGACGTGAAGCAATTCTTCGCGGCAACTAGCAAGGATCGTGAGAACTTTAACGTCGTCTGATAAATGGTAACTGGAAACTAAATCAGTTCATTGCTTATTCTTAAATATAGTTTGAACCATTTCACCCAATGCTATCCGTAGGCATTGGCATTACATGGGAATTAGATCATGATCACCTTCTTCTCCAGACGTGATACTCGTCCAAGTCGAGTCGAGTCGAGTCACCACACCACATCACATCACATCACATCAATCTCTAGGCGTAGGAGTTCCCGTAGGAGTCCCCGCCGGTAACCCACCAGGCATTTCAAACCGATCACTCCCAGCCCCAGCACTATCCTGACGAGTCATACTAGCACTCCGCAATCCACCCATATCCAGATTAAAACTACTACTCCTCGACCCACCACCAAGACCCCCCAAGCCTAACCTCGGATCCAAAGGTCCTCGAAACCTCAAGCCCTCCGCTTCACGCTCACGATCATCGAATCGCATCGGTCCCTCCGCCGACCCCGCACTGCGCGGCGGCGCAGTAGACCCGGCATCCGAGTCCTCGCCAGTACGCACGCCCGTTCTCCCCATGCGAGGCCATAGATCCGGAAGACCGACGACTTGTACCCGGGGCTCGACAACGCGCTCCTCGAACCAGGCGTGGACGCGCGCTTCGACGAGTTGGGCTACCTTTGGCACGTCCTGGAGACGACTGCGGGAACCGATTAGGGGAGCGGACGGAGAGGTCGAGACGGTAGTCTGGTAAGAATGAGAAGGCAACATTGCTCTTGGGACTACTCTTTTGTGAATTCGTATCGCGGGATTCGGTTGAGCCTGGAGAACCGGGGAAGGGTTCTCGTTCTTGATCTTGATTTGGCCCTGGCGATGTTGCTGGTGTGTGAAGGCCGACTGGGTCGGTTGAGGCGGGAATAAGCGAAATGCATAATGTTCCCGAGAATCGCACGACGGATACGGAGAGTGCAACGGGGAGAATGGCCGAGCGGGCTTTCGGGTAGTTGAGGACTAATTGGGTTTCTACTGCGATGGATAGATTGTCGTCGCTTAGGTCGACGTCCAGGAGGGCTTGGAGTCTTCCACCGTCGGCGTTTGTGGGGTCGTCAACGGCGATGATGCGGCAATTGCTGAAGATGGGGAATTCTTCGCCGAGTGAGATGTCTGTCACGGTGATTTTGTCGATGAAGGAGGGTTTCTTTTCTGGGTTGTTCATTGCTGCGTTTAGGGAGCTTAGGATTGAGGCGGTGGGTGAGTCCTTGAGTGAGTATGCTGTTTGTCTGTATTGCGCTATTGTTTGAGCGATCAGGACGTTGAACCAGTCCAGCGATTCGGGCTGGTGGGAGGAGTGGTGCATTCGATGGCGGCCATGTTTGGCGGGGTTGGTAGGGATGGCGCTGTAGTATGTCTTTCGGAGGATGGAGCGGGTGTTTGTGGAGGATGCTGGGACTGGACGGAGGACGTTGGAGTTCGATGGCTTCTCTCGGAGTGTCTTTTGGTCTTGGGTCGTGTTGTAGACTGAGCTGTAGCGGCGGTGGGTTGTGCGATTGGACAGGCCGCGCGATGGGGGTGGTGGTGCTTCGCCGAAGATGAAGAATTTGATGAAGGCACCGATGAGTAGTACTACCGACAGCTGGCCAAGCAAAAATCCCTGCGTGAAAGAAAGGCTAGAAGGGAAGCTGAGGTTAGCTTTAGATCATCTCCTCGCTCGGGGCTTCCGCTTGGACATACGAGGATTGCGGCGCAACCGGGACGGGCAGCTCAGCTGGGAAACCAAGGTATCAGTAGGTAGTCAATGCAAGTTATGATAGCAGGAAAGAACGTACTTTGTGGAAGCGCCATTGGTTAAGGAGTTCGTCAATCGCCCATCCTCATGAGAGGAGTTGAGGTTGAAGTTGAGGGTTGAAGTCAACTTTCGGCCTCGGGTGGACTGGGTGGATCTTTCCAACCTTGGCCGAACTGCCTTTGCTGATCTCCCACTGGACAACTCCAACTCATTCCAGTTACTTGACGGAGAAACTATAACTGGCTTTTGTTGACAGACTGTCCTTTCCGGATTCTGCCCTCCAGTCTGACCCTGTTCTTATTTCCTTATTTCCACCACTTTACCCACTCTTTCACTGTGATGCGATAGCTTCCTCTAGCTTCCTCCACCTAACGAAGCCCATCACCACCGCCACCACCACCATGCGCAACCTAGGCACAGCGCTGGTAGCAGCTCTCGCCTCACTCCTCCTAGCAACCCCAACAACATGCGCCAAACCAAACCAACCACCAGGCAAAGGAGCAATCCTCCTCTCCAACGTCCAAGCATTAACCCTCCGAACAAATCGCATGACCACATCTCGCCGCGTCTCCGCCGCCCCTCAACTAAAATGTATCGGCCACGAGAAGATCTGCAAACTATACGAGATCGAAACAATGCGCTGCAAAAACGAAGGCTATGATTACGACGAGGAAGATATCCAGTGGACATGTACCGCGTCCCTCCCTTCTGAATTCAAACTCGGTTCTACAGATGTTATCTGTGAGGGGTATCGGAATTCCGATGATCCTTGGGTATTGAAGGGGAGTTGTGGTGTTGAGTATCGGATGCTATTGACGGATGAGGGTGAGGAGAGATTTGGGAAGGATGTTTATCGCGGTTCTGATTCGAATAAGACTACAACTATGGTCTCGATTGTGTTTTGGGTGCTTTTTATTGGCGTTTTTGTTTTCATCGTTGCTGCGGCTTGTTGGGGTGATACGCCGATACCTAGAGAGCCGCGACGACGACGACGATGGGGATGGGGAGGTGGTGGTGGAGGGGACGATGGGTTCTATCCAGGGGGACCACCGCCACCTTACAGTAGTAGTGACTGTTCTTCTGGATCGCAGAGTCAAGGATGGAGACCTGGTTTTTGGTCTGGTCTTGGGGCTGGTGGGGCGGCGGGATATCAGATGGGACGGAACAGTGCCCGTCGCTCGAGTCAGCGAGATTCTTCGAGGTTTAGTGATTCTGGAGAAGGGAGTTCGCGACGTGCAGCGACGCCGCAATTCTCGACGACTACGTCGGGGACAGGGTTTGGATCTACTCGGCGCAGATAGGTGGTCAGGGATGGTAATGATAGCACTTGCTGGGAGCAAAATAACAAGATAGAATTCTTGGTAAAGTGAATAAAAAGAGACTGACTCGAAAAAAACCTGAGATAGAACTTGAACTACCTGTGTGTATCATTCCCGATCCCAAAACGCCATAAACCCCAGAATCAAAAAGAACCCCGTATCTATGCAATGTAGACTCCAGTGTACAACCATGAGATGAATTGATTAAAAGGCCGGGATCTCGTCAATAGAGCCCAGAACTTCTTCGGTACCACCACCGGCATTCTTGGCAGCTTGTTTCCTGCTGTTCCGCTTGCCTTTGGCAGTGCCCTTGCCCTTGTCGCCCTTGGAATCCTCTTCACCTCCACCTCCAGTCGGATTGCGCAACATTTCTTCGTGAAGCTGCTTTTCCTTCTCGTGCTGCTCCTCAATCACTCTCTTTTCTTCATCCAGTTCCTGTTGAATGAGCTTGGGGTCGTCATAGGTCTGGTTGGTCATTGCGGAGTATTCTTCTATATCGATGACCTCTCGTGGGCCAAGAAGGGTGTCTTTGATTCTTTGCGGGTCGCGACGCTCCTCATTGTTGAATTTAAGCTTGATCTGTCGACGAGACCGGCCGGGAAACATGTTGCTGATAACCATGAAGTCGGTGCCAAACATGCGAAGGCCACGGTAGAATAGATCTGTCATTTCTTCGTCCCAGCTTTCGGTCTTGGATCGTTTGCCATAGGTCGCTTGGTTGACCTTGCGAGTAAGTTGGTTCTCCACCACGTCTTCTAGATCGCCCGCTTCTCGGGCAGCATCGGCGTGACGATCAACTTCCAGCGACGCAGTGTCGAGAACAATCTCTCCGTTGACAATACGCATGACTGGGCCGGCAGCGGGTTTGGCGGGTTCGGAGGGCTGCTCCCCTTCTGGCGCTTTGGCCTTCACGGGAGTTCCGGTGGTTGACGCTGCTTCCTCCTGCGCTTTTTGCTTGGTTTCCAATTCAACCTGCTCCAATCGTCGTAGTTCGACCTCTCGCTTTGACTTTTTTCCGGTCTTGAGATCTTTGCAGAGCTCCGACATCTTCATCACGTTGGGCAAAATTTCCACAGTCTCCGCATCGTCCGGCGTGGGTTCACGCTTTCGACGAGCACGTTTTGCCTTTTCAGTACCCTCGGCATCAGACGCGCCGGTCTTTGATCGTTGTCGTTTCTTGGTTTTCTTCCCCGCCTGGCTCGGATCGGGGGTAGACGGCGCCAACGACCCTCCCGGTGTCTCACTAGTCCCGTCAATGGTGGGACCAACCGACGTACTCACTTGAGACTGGCTCTTTTGCCGGGACTTGGTGATCTCTGAGGTTTTCTTTGCATACTTTGTCGGCCGGTATTCGACTGGGTTGAAGGAAGGGACGGGCGCGGGCGCAGAGGCGGCTGCGGAGGGTTGGACGACAGTCGAGCGGGGTGAAGCAGGTTCGTGTGGAGCTATGGCATCATCTGAAAACTGTACAGACGCGGTGGAGGCGCCACGGGCAGTAGACAGTTCGAGATCATGCTCGATCGAAGGAAATATCTCCGATTCGAGATGGGGCTCAACTGCCGAAGTGGGGGGGGAAGGCGGAACATCAGATGCGGGGGTAGGAATGATATTCGGTTCTCGAGTGGCAGGAGTCGCGATAGAGGCTTTGCGCTTGGGACGGGGATAGGAATTGCGGTTTTGGATTGTGAGGGAGCTGGCTGATGCTCTTGAGAAGGTGTAGCTGCAGCTGCAACTGCAACTGGTGGGGTGGTTTCAGGGATCGCCGGTTGTTCGGGCTCCACAGAGGCAGAGGTAATAGATGGAGCTGCAACAGAGCCAACAGAGCCTCTGGTTTCGCGTTCTTGTTGTAAAGTTTGCGCTGCTTGGGCTGCTTGAGCCTGTTGGACTGCGCTGGGTCGTCTTGAAGGTGCAGTGGGCGCAGGCGCAGGCGCACCGCGGCGAACGGGCGCCTTTGGGGCGAACTTTTTGCCCGACTTGTCTATAACAGAGAGCGTTAGCACGGGATTCTCCATCACAATCACAATCACAGAAGGACATACTGATCGCAGAACTCGAGAAGGACTTCATTGCTGTCCGTCGCTGAGCGGCGACACTGTTAGGTTGAAGATTCTCAGATGTGAAAAGTCACCCGAAGCGGGCGAGGTGGGTGAACGGGAGGTCACGTGAGCAGTGCGGTCGCGAAGGCAAAGCCAGGAGGAATTCTCAACGCTCTCCTTCTTCAATCTTGACCACATCTCCCCCCGCCCCTTCACACCACGCCCTTGGACTCTCTTTCCCACTCCAAATAACACCTTAATTGTGACATATTTCCCCTTCAATCTCGTCCAGGGCTCGTCTTTGTCAGAATTGGACACGGTCGCGGTACCTTGATTCTTCTGACGGACGGTTCGGTGGTGACGATAACCCCCCCCCTCTCATGTCAGTCTAGCCACTGATGCCGGCCGCCGAACCCCCCCGTCTTGTCTTCAGAGTCCGGTCTCGTGAAAATGGAAGACCGGAAGAGGCCCGCCGCGGACAACAATGACTCCGCCCCGCCATTAAAGAAGCAAGCAACCACCGTGAACGGTGGGAGCAAACCTCACCCTGATGCCGATATGCCGTGGAAAGATGATCTTGAGGTATGTCGTGGGCCCCTATCCTGCTCAAAGTTGAAGACCCAAGGGTGTCTTTAACATTCATATCCATCACAGCGCTGACGATATACCCCTCCCTGATAGCGATTTCAAAAAGATGCGATTTTACGGCAGATGCAGGAATTCAAGCGAGACAAGCAGTCGTTGGAATCGCGTGTGAATGAAATGTCAAAAGCAGCCAAGTATCATGATAGTCACTTGCGGGTCATCGATTCCTGGTACAAGCAGGTATGTGAGATGTGCCAGCCTTGGCACTCTTTCCATATGAGAATTTGAGTAACTGACAAGAGAAAAGTTAATCGACGAGATGAAAATAATTCTTGGGTCTGAAGGGGTTGCGAAAGGTTAGTGGTCCCATTTTACTCGGCGTGAGCGTCGCCACAAACGCAAACGCATACGCATGTTTGGAACCATTATTGACAATATAAGCAGAACCCTCTTTCAAGAGCTCCTTGCAGTTTGAAGATATGGAAAGTTTTGAGGCGCATTTGAAAACACGATCAGATGATATCCGCGACATTATTTCTCATTTACCGTCGAAATCGGCAGATGTGTCTTCAGACATGGCAGATCTGCAGAGCCAACTGGCCAAGAAGCTCGCCGAGGAGAAGGTGACAATCGCCAACCTCGAGAAAGCTCTAGCCGACAAGCAACAAGCTGAAGAAAGCCTCGAAGCAGCATCACTACGATACATGGTTGCGGAAAAGAAACTTGATCGGGCGAGGAGCGTGACAGTCGCCAAGCTTGAAAAACAATACATTTTGGGTGGCTCACGGCCGAACACTGAAGCTTCCCAGGCGAAGCGTGAAGAGTCATCTCCCGCGAACGGTGGAACTCCTGTCGGAGACCGCAGTGCCGAATTGGAAGAAACTAATACGCGCCTCACTGTGGTCTCTGAGAAACAGAAGGAGCAGCTGCAAAAGCTCGAGGCGGAGAACACTACTTTACTCGGCCAGCTTAACGAGCAGAAGATCAAGGTAGGCTCCTTGCCAGCTAGACCCTTTTGAAACTCCCACTGACTAAACATTCCTAGTCATCTAAGCTTACCAACGACGACTACGCCCATACCGACCTTTTCAAACAAATCCGATCACAACATGATGATGTGGTAAAGCGCATCAACAACCTGGAGGCAACAAATACTCAACTGCGCGAGGAAGCTGAAAAGCTTCGCTCGGAAAGGGCAGCATACAAAATTGAGATGGAGGAAGAATTCCAAAGCGCCATTGCGGAGAAGGAAGCCCAGTTAATGAGAGCCGAAACCGATTTAGCGCGGATACGAAATGCCCGTGATGAACTACTGGCCGACCAAAACATCCGAAAGGCCGCCCAGGATCAAGAGAAATCCACTGGCACAAAACTGCAAGAGTTAGCGGACGCCCGTGAAGCCCGAATTACAGCCCTGGAATCAGAGATCGAGCGATTGCGACTGCAAATTGACGGAGCCAAGGCTGCGGAAAATTTGACGGACATGCCGGTGGAGGAGCTTCGTTCCAAGTACACCAGCTTAGAACGCCAGTATTCCATGCTCAACACCGAGTTGACTTCCATGCAAACGGCTTATAAGAAGAATGCGACACTGGCATCGCAGAAGGTTGCTGATCTTGGTGCGTGGGAGGAGAAGATCAATCGTCTCAAGGCCGAGAAAGCCAAGGCGGATCAGAAGTATTTCGCTGCGATGAAGAGCAAAGAAGCCCGCGAGGCTGAAGTTCGCACGCTTCGAGCGCAAAACCACAAGACCTCGGACATTGTCTCCCAACTGAAGGAGTCGGAAGCCGTCACACGGTCATTGCTGTCTAATATGGATAAGCAAGTCAGCGAGACCAAGGAGTCCTTAAATTCCACACTTGAAAAGCACCGTGTCATCCAGCAGCAATTGACCGAGCGGGATATTGTTGCAGATGGACTGAAGAACCAAATTGTCGAACTGAAGACCCTGTCGACCTCGAAGGACTCGACTCTCGGGGAGAAATCATCCGCTTTACGACAAGCCGAGATCGAAATTGCGGGTCTCAAACAAACTCTTTCAGACACCAAGAAGAGTCTCGAGAACTGGAAGGGCAAGAGTTTGGGCAACAGCTCTTCGGAGTATGAAATGTTAAGAGTGAGTTTCACGATGGCTGCACTAAATAACCTTAACTTCTTGGCTGATGGGTCCGCTAACCTTAATCTAGTCACTTGCATTATGCACGGTCTGCCGACGGAACTTCAAGAACACGGTGATCAAAACTTGTGGTCATGTATTTTGCAAGGATTGTGTGGAAGAGCGCCTTACATCGCGCTCACGCAAATGTCCCAATTGTAACAAGTCGTTCGGAAGCAATGACCACATGCATGTTACTCTGTGATTTTCCCTTATTCTCCCAAAATTCTCATTCGTGTATTATATCCCACCCTTTTTGTTTCCCCTTTTCTTCTTTTTTTTTTTCTTCTTCTCTTCTACCCATTCTTCTTTTCTTTTCTATTTTTATTTAGTGGTCACTTTCGGACAGGTCCATGGTGCGGTGTTGGTTGGTTTTCTTCTTTCCTGGGATATGGGCTGGACCGGCGTTTGACGAGTCATGTGAGCTCTGTTTCTGTCTGATTCTCTTTGTGTTCCTCTTTCTGTTTCTGTTCAAAATTCATGCGATCGCATCTAGATCGACGCATCGGTGGTTTTGTTATCTCATTTCATTGCTTCGCTTGCAAGGTGCTGGGGCGCTGTGTAAGCGGGTTGTGTGTGCGTGTGAATCTCTGTGTGTCTGTCAGTGTTCTGTTCTTGGATTAATCCTCGGAACTCTCTAGAGGCGTCGCGGTGTTTTGATGTCTTGGAAGAGAGTAGGTGGCTCTAGATCTCTGTTATGTAGGATTACTTTTGGTTTAGGGTTGTTCTGAGTCTCAGAATGAGGATGATGATGAGAATTAGGATACGATGAATGCGAAGCGAAAGCAATGCATACAATACAATACAACACAGTAATAGCAAGATTCAAGTTCCAAGATATTCTTATTCATATTCGTACATGTCAATTTATTCGTTTATTTATATTATATTTCACAATTCCCCCTTCAAGAGTTGAAAATCCGACTATAAAGCAACTCATGCCTCCCAACCCACAAATCCAACGCAGGAACAACCTGCCCCGCCTCCTCAGGCTCAGTATTCCACTCCCTCTCAATCCGCCCCATGATAGTATCCTGCAAACTCTGACTAGCAAGGATATTCTGCGCCTGATACGGTCCCATCACAGACGCCCGCACCGCCGCACTTAGAACAGCCTTCGCATGGTTGAGCACAAATGTATACGCTGTTTGTTGGAGATCCAGTCCCATTGCCCGACAGGCTACGCCCCACAACGGAGCGAAGTGACCTCGTGGTCCGAGGTCGTATTCATCCACGTCTTCGAAGGAAGATTTGAGTGCGGAGGAGAATTCATCAATGGCTTTGATAGCCGTTGTGACGCCAGCATCAGAGGAGGAAGAGGTTTGCTCAGGTGTGGCAAAGCTAACGCGGAAAGCACGTTCCCAAACCCCGATCAAGGCACGCCCTTGAGCGACACTCGCGCGCTGCGCGACGATACACGGTGTTGAGGCGTCTAGGTCGTTGTCGAGGGTATCTAGTGTTTCGGGACGGCGGTAGCCGGCAAGCACGTAGGGGAGAGATGTGCTTGCGATAGAGGCGATTGATAATTTGAGGAAATGGTGGAAGGATGTTACTGGGTTTGTGCGGCGGGATGGTTTGTTGTGTGCGAGGTAGGATTCAAGACCGCTGGAGTAGGCGAATGAGCCTAGTGGTAAGGCGGAGTCTGAGAGGAGGAGGAGGGCGTGTAGTGAGGAGGCGCGGACTGAGGATGGGCGGAATAATTGCTCCTTCTTGGAGGTTGTGGTGGTGGTATTATTGGTAGTCTTATTATTGTTGGTGTAGGGCATTGTCCAGGATTTGTCTGGGTGTGAGGATGGTGGTGTGGGATATGTGGAGATGTCTAGCTGTGCGCGCATGTCGTGCAGGCGGGCTTCTAGCTGGGCGATTTCGGACTCGAGGTCCTGTGGGCGGTCTTCGAAGAGCATTGTATGGGTGTGGATGTGTGAATATATGTGTAGGTAGGTGTATGTGTATGTGTATGTGTATGTGTAGAGATAATTGAAGGAAAAGAGTGAAAATGGAGGCAGGTGAGCTATTATAGTCGTAATTATGTAGGAAGAGGAATATCTCGGGCGAGGCCAAGTGGAGTCGACGGAGAATGCCGCGTGCCCCGGCGGATTCTCTATCAACCACCACACTCATGGACAGTCACCCTCATTATTCACCCAATTCACCCACTTGACCCACTTTTACATTGTCTTATTCGATTGCATTACTCGATTCTTTCCCTCCATCGAACTCCCTATCTACCGCCCTATTCTGCCCTTCATGCACTGCTCCACATCGGACCTTCAATTATATCCTCTCATCCAACCATGTCAGGCAGGCGTCTGCTGGACACTGTCCAGTTCCTCAATGTCTCCAAGACCATCGCTCTTAAACATCTAGGTATTCGCCAACGCCAGCTCGATGTCTATACTCGCACTTCCTCCCTTACCAAGGGTATCAAAGCCCAAACGGATGGGTTGATCTTGACCGCACAAGCCGCGGCCGCTTTGGCTCGTCGGTTCGACGACTCGCCACCGACTCCCTCTGCTCCTTCGCCGTCATCGCCGAGCACCGCATCCCCCGAAGCTTCGGCCAACTCCTCCCCCAACCCCCATTCCTCCACTGCAACCTCAACCTCAAACTCAACCCCTGAGAATGCCGATGCAGCCACTCGAACCTTGAACTCGCAGCCTGAGGCTGAAGCTCAATTTCAGATTCCGGCTTCTGCCGCCCAATACACCGGCACCGAAACTCAGACACAGACACCTAGTGGCCTGAACGTCAGCCAACAACAAGATGTCTTTTACGAACCTTCGCGCCAGACCTCGTCTAATTCCGATTTATCCGGACTCCCCCGAGTAAAGCTGCCCAAGGCGTCTGGCACGGTCCAAGTTCAAGCTAGTGTCGGCGAAGGGCTGAATGCCGATCTGTTTCATTCCGCCGAGCGCCCGGAAAAGTCGGCATCGGCGGAGGTGGAGTCACACCAGAATGAGATCCCGGATGGAATGGTCGAAGGTCTATTCCATAGTCCGAGAGTCTCACGTATGCTAGCGGGCAAGCCGAAGCCGAAACGAGATTGGATTCCTGCGAAGCCTACTGCGAAACCTGCTGCACCAACCAAACCTGCAGAGGCCGAGAGCCAGAACCAGAGACTCGAGGCCCATGAGATCCCGGAATTATTGCAGGAATTAGACGCTGCTGGATATCGCACTACTACCACCGAACCCGTCACCGTCGTCCCGGATGCTGCGACACCCACCCCCGAAGGCCTGGGAGAGGCGATCGGAGAAAAGGCCCAGGCCGTCCCTTATCAGATGATGGAGTCTCGCGTGCCATCCTCTCGATTTGCTCGAATGTGGCAGTATGGCGGGCTAGCCACCTCAATGGCATTTGGCGCCGTCGGCGAGACCCTCCGCCGAGCAACAGGCAGCCAAGACAACGGTTCATCAATCATGTTCAGTGCGGGGAACACAGAACGAATGGTCGCCAAGCTATCTAAAATGCGCGGCGCAGCTCTCAAACTAGGCCAAATGCTCAGTATCCAAGACTCAAACATGCTCCCCGAGCCCATCCAGCAGGTCCTTCAACGCGTCCAAGACCGCGCAGACTACATGCCCGCGTCCCAGCGTGACAAGGTATTAGCTGATAACTTGGGCCCGAACTGGCGAGACCTCTTCTCCTCTTTCAACGAGATCCCCATGGCCGCCGCATCAATCGGCCAAGTTCACTCCGCCGTCCTCAAATCCACCGGTAAACCCGTCGCCGTGAAGGTCCAGTATCCCGGCGTCGCCGACTCGATTGACTCAGACCTGAACAATCTCTCAATCCTGCTGACAGCCTCCCGCCTCCTCCCCCGCGGTTTGTACCTGGACAAAACAATCGCCAACGCCCGCACAGAACTCGCATGGGAATGCGATTATATCCGCGAAGCTGAGGCCGCCACTCGCTTCCGCACTTTACTCGCCAATGACCCCGTCTTCGTCGTTCCAGAGATCTACCCCGAAGCCTCAGGCAAACAAGTCCTAACAATGGAAATGCTAGACGGCGTAGCCGTAACCAAAATCCAAGATTTCACCCAAAACCAACGAGACTGGATAGGCACGCAACTAATGCGCCTTTGTCTGCGTGAAATTGCGGAATTCCGCTACATGCAAACGGATCCCAATTGGACGAATTTCCTATACAACACGTCCACAAATCGACTCGAATTACTCGACTTCGGCGCTAGTCGTGAATACCCGGCCGAATTCATCAGTACGTACGTGCGCACGCTGATCGCCGCGTCGAAAAATGATCGCGACTCTTGTAAGAAACTCAGTACTGAGATGGGATATCTTACGGGTTATGAGTCGGAGGTCATGGCCGATGCGCATGTTTCTTCGTTGGTGATTATTGCGGAGCCGTTTATGGAAACTTCTGAGGATGTTTATGATTTTAGAGATCAGACTATTACTGATCGGGTTAGGGCTTTGATTCCTGTTATGCTTAGGGAACGGCTAAGTCCGCCTCCTGAGGAGACTTATAGTTTGCATCGGAAGTTGAGTGGGGCTTTTTTGCTTTGTGCTAGACTTGGGAGTCGGGTTCCTTGTAAGGAGTTGTTTAGGGAGATTGTTAGAAAGGCGGAGGTTGATGGGGATGGGAAGAGGTGAAGGAGGTCTAGCCCTCGCCCTGGCTTTTAGATTCTAGATTCTAGATGTTGGATTTTGGATCTTGGAGTGTGTATTGGATGGATTGGATGTACGATATAAAATAGATGTAAACAGCGGACCTTGGAACGCACTACGTTAATTAGTGTAAGTTCCAAGTTGTATTTTTAACATCCAGTTTTACGAATCATAGGATAAATATGCTAGATCCTGACTTCCAAAGTTGATAGGATCGATTGACTAATAAAAGCCCAGCAGTAGGGAACACATTTCGAAGTACATAGTGTTCTAAGTTCCAAGTTGCTTCGTGGAATGTGGTAGTCCGCAACTTGGAGTGATCAACGCAGTGATAGGTAGCACCGGTTTGAATCTCAACAAATGCTTCTTTACCCGTCCAAATTGTCCAAGAGAGCGTGATCAATCGCATTTGATAGCCATACAGATGAGCGAAAGCGATATAAGAAGAGAGAAATTCTGGCGAGACTGAAAATGAACTAGTCCACATAATCAGTACCAAGCCTAACCTCCTTATAACAAGCCTTTGCACTTGCGAGCTTTCAAGTTGAGAAGCATGCCCTACTCACAGTGGAGCACGTATAGGGCGTAATTAAATATACTAGTCCCAAGCGCATCTGTTCTTTGTCGGTGGCTTGTTCAATTTTAAAGCTATTTGTATTGTTTTCAATGTATTGGCTTCGAATCGATAAAGTTGGCTTTTGGGCATAAGCAGCTTTATAAGCCTCAATAGCACGCTGCTTTTTGTTGTTGGGGGGAGGGGGTTCGGCTTAATAGGCATGCTGAGTGTCTATAATACACTATATAAATAGAAATTTAATATTGCTTCAATATAAAAGATGTTGCTAAATAATAGCTAAACAAAACATTATTTAAACCAAAACTAGTGAGGATATCCTTGTATGCGCTTGTATCCACACCTGGGCAGGTGAGGATTAAGCCGCACCCTATTCACTGAGCGACTCGGCATGAACCGCAGCTGGTTTTGGCTCCTCGTCAGGACTGCTACCCGTGGCCTCGGACAATGCCTCACGCGCAATCTTCTCGCGTTCCTCCTCAGTGGTATCGTACCAACGGGACGCGACATTCTCGGCATCGCCAAAAAGGGCACCAATCTCCTCCAAGGTGCGGCCCTTGGTTTCTGGGAAGAGGAAATAAATGGCCGCGATATAGAAGACGGATGGAATAATTAAAACGAGATAAAACTTCCATCCGATTGTGTTGAGGGCCACTGGTGCAGCAACTAGTGTGACTTCAGAGGTGAGATAGAAGGTGCTGAGACCGATAGCCACCCCCTGGGACCGCAGATGATTCGGAAAGATTTCTGTCACGTAGACATACTGCGTCGCATCCATGAAAAAGCACCACCAGAAGATGTAGAAGAATGTAAAGAAAACTGCGGCTTGCAATCCTGACTTCATACTTGTGCCTAAGTATTCTGCTGACAGAGCACAAAGGAAAATTGCAGATACAGTGCAGCCAATCGACCCAAGAAGCAAACAGGTCCGACGACCCACACGATCCAAGTAAAAGGCAGTCCAGGTGTTGCCAAATAAGGTAAAAGTTGTCCAGCAAGCATTGAGGAGCAGCGGGATTCCGCCGGTGAAACCAAGGTAGCCATAGATAATGACACCGTAGTTGGCAATAACATAAATGCCCAGGAATTGGTCTCCAGCCATAAGTAAGAAGGCTGTAAGGACTCTTCGGCGGTTGGCAGGAGTTCGAAAGATCTCGAAAGGACGGATTACCATCGAACGATCGTGCTCAAACTGCCTCTCCATCAAAAGGAATTCTTGTTTAGCTCTCGCGTCGTTGGGATCGTCCGGCACTTTGTGCAAACGACGGACGATCTCAAAAGCCTCGTCTCGCCGCCCTTGTTGTAATAACCAGCGAGGAGAGAAGGGAATAAATGAACTTCCTGCAAGGACAACTAGAGGAAAGGTAATTTGGAAGGCCAGTGGGAACCGCCAGGCGAATGCTGCGTACGGGCTGGTCGCTTTCATGTAATAGCAAGCGAATCCAAGCCAGCCTGCCAAGCTATATCCGACGGCGTACATAATCCCAGTAACGCAGACCATTGCACCGCGAGTCTCAGCTGTCGAAACCTCAGCCTGGTAAATCGGCACAATGCAAGCCAGGGTGGCAGCTCCCACGCCCGCGATAAAGCGACCTGCAAGAAACATGTCCATGTTTACCGCACCTGCACATAGTGCGCCGCCAATTATCAAGATAGCGCATCCAAATTGCATGGTCCGCTTGCGACCAAAAAAGTCTGCTGTCCAGGCCTGTCCCAGGCATCCTAAGATTGCCCCGGCCGAGTTTATACCATTGAGGGCGCCGATCGTGTTGGTGGTGTGCTCATATCCTGGCTCGCCCTGTGTAGGCAAGTTGAAGTATGCGTAGAAATTGGGCTGCCCGACGGTGGATCCAATAATGGCCAGACCGTAAGCACTTGCAATGGTGCCAATGGATACGAAGACCACGAGCCAAAGATTGTAGGCATTCACAACGATTTTGTGAAGCATGATCTAGTAGAGAGATCAAGTGTTGCTAAGTAGATGCAAAAAAAAGAGCCCGGTGGATTGATTACAAAAAGTTCGCAGTAGCAGAGGTAAGGCGTTAGCAGCCTTATTTATGTGGCTCCAGTTAATCCAGTTCTGGGCGAGACGTGCATCACAAACCAGCTATTGAGTTTGGTATTGAGTTTTGCTCCAACTTGAATATTTCCCACGTTCCATTCAGGTAAACCCCAGGCAGATCTGGGGATTCAGCTGCAGGAATATGCGGGGAACCCGTTATGCGCATGTCCACCGGAGCCCGGATATAACAATTTTGTCTGTGCTCGCTCTCCGGACCCGTGGCAAGACGTTGATCAACACCAAATTGTCTTTATTTGTGTGCTTCTTTTCTATGCCCGGCCCAAACTCTATCCCGTGGCGAGGTGTGCCCTTTCCGCAACTTCCAATAATCATCCTCACTTGGAGTATCAATGCACAGGCAACAGTGGGGAGACCTTTCCGGTCAAATTCATAAATATTACATATATGGAAGTTCCGGTGGACAACATCACCGGCGTTCAATTGCGGGGTTTCGTTTTTCTGTGAAGATTTGCGGCCCACTAGGGGTTTTAAGCAGGGATATTCCTTTACCACATGGCTGTTCAATAGGAATTACTTTGCCCCATGATGGCCGACCAAGACAATATCTTCCTTCCCTCACTCAAGGAGCTGAGAGAGCTCAATGCCAATGCAATTTGTCCCGAGGTCGCTTGGATATGGGGTCCGAACGACGAGGTATCATGCAAAAGTCCAAATCCGCTTTCTAACTCTCTCTCGAAGCTGACTTCTACTGGAATTTATCCTTGGACAGGTTGGCCGGCTAAATCTTCTGACTGAGAAGCTTATCAGTAAAGTAGTCAAAGAAGAAGTTCAGAGTGGATGCGTTGTTTCGCTCAAGTATGTTGTCACATAAACACATTGCTCTCTCCAATTGATTCAAAAGAAAATACTTAACACTGTTTTTAGCTGGAACATGGAGCTTCCTGCTCACCCAAACTTCGATCGTTCACCATGCAAGTTCAAGATTCTGCCAAATCCCTCCAGTGATTGTATATTCGATGACACACTTGAGATGAACATCCAATCTGGAAGTCAGTGGGATGGGTTTCGACATTTCGGCCATCTTACCCACGGATTTCTCTACAATAACCTGAGTCCGAAGGATGTGATGCTCACGAATCGGTGTGGGATGCATGTTATTTCCCGTCGCGGCATAGTAGGTCGCGGCGTGTTTCTCGACTATTATCGCTATTCGCAAAAGTTCAACAAACCGTACGATCCATTGACCAGCCACGCGATTACCTTGAATGAGCTTCTGTCCTGCGCGAACTATCAAGGCACCCGATTTCAGAAGGGAGATATCTTGATCATCCGAAGTGGTTACGTGTCGCGATACCATCAGCTGCAGAAGTCGGACCCGGCCAAACTTAAGAGGTCTGCCGCCTCCATTCCTACATTGGCTGGAGTCGAGCAGTCGGAAGAAATGAAGACGTGGCTCCACGACTCGTGAGTTTCCCCTTTCCTCTACCGTATCACAATGCCTTATCTCTGAAGATGTGCTAATATCCAAGTGAGTAATTAGTTATTTTGCTGCAGTTGCAGGCGACGCTCCCTCCTTTGAAGTATGGCCATCTTCCCAAAGCTGGTATCTGCATGAGTATCTCCTTGCTTGCTGGGGAGTTATGATCGGCGAGATGTTTGACCTAGAGGTAAAATTGCACCTCCGTCCATTATTCTCTTTATGATGCTCATTAAACATTGCAGGCTCTGTCGGTTCAATGTGAGCAGAATAATAAGTATTCATTTATGTTTACAAGCGCACCGATCAATATTACAGGTAGGCCTCAATGTCGTTTTTCCGTCAACAGAGATACTCACACATCTGTCTTTCTCAGGTGGGGTCGCGAGCCTAGGTAACGCACTTGCGATTCTTTGATCTCCAGAATGTTTCTCGTGGGCAAACAGGGTAAAATTTTCAAAAATATGTGTACTTAAGCCTATAAAACTATGCAAACACTAGTCAACGTTCACTGAATCAATTAGTCCACAACGATTTTTGTTTAAATGCTGTAAGCCGTATTCTGACAGCCTGGATGGTGCTGGTGATGTGAAGCACTTGTATGATGATGAAGGGTGGGATAGAGGTAGATAATTATGGTATTAATAGGTGGTGGAGGAGAGTGGCAAAGATATGAAGAAGACAAAGAAGCTATCTCATAAAAGGCATGCCAACCTCAAACATCTAAAACATATGATTCACCATTACTACACCTTCTCACAGACTAACATGGCTTTGCGCGGAAGGACAAAGATTGTGGACAACTCCAACTCCTTCGGTTGGGGAGAGCAATTGAGGAATACCCCCGGGCCGGCTTTTCACAGTATCCTCACACCTTTAGCCCTCATTCCGATAGATAATTCCTAAATTGTCCAAAGCGAATGCGAATACAACACCGAACACATTCACCGGAGACTCGGACATCCGCTGGTGCCGACGGCAAGCCTTTAGGCGTTGAAGATGTTTTCAGCAACCCATTGGTTACACGGGAGCATTACGAGAAAGTCAAGATTAGAATGGATAGCTTGCTGGATGTACTTGAGGAGGCTCTGGCATCTGTTTTATCCCCAAAATTGCATCTTTACTTTAGTAACCTGTCCACCCAAGCGTGCTCAATCTCATTCGACCACCACCAATTTGGACATTGGAAGTATTGGAAGAATAGGAGAATTCTGTCGAGGTCCAAGTAGCTGGGTTATCTAGGATGGTACCTTGAAGCAAAAGATGTATTTAGTACCTTTCGAGTCTCGGCCATAGCATAAAAAGTTCTCGGATTTCACGGCCCCTGCCATAGCCCTTATCTAATGACCTTCATCCGTTGTCCGCGCCGTAGCCCTAACACCTGGCTTCTTGTAAACCATCATTAGACCGCCGAGAGAAAAGATTGAGAAGATTGAAAGGCATCCCCGTCTACTAAACGTCTAAGGCTCATGGTAGTCCGAGGTGGCATGAGTAGACTCGCACAGACGACCAGACGAAGCCCACGATCCAGCACACCACAGATACTAGGCAAAAATATATAGCAATGCGAATGCATAGTAAAGATGCCATTAAATCTTTATTCTAAGTCATGTTCGATAATCAACAACATTTGAGAATTTATCACAAATACCGACATCCCGCAATGTCGATTCCATGGCAACTTTACGGTTCTCCTTTTCGATGTAGACTCTAATAAGACCCGGAACTCCATGTGACCGATGGCCCAAGGCAGCAAGATGTGGGTGGGGTTCAACCGAAACCACCAAAATGACCGTTTAATTCGGATCTCGTCAAACGGTGTTGGTGAAACTGCTAATGGTGAAACTTGCCTGAACGAACGCACTTGAATTTGCTTGAACGTTGACGGGTCAAACATCGTGTTTTATTTTTCATGACCGCCCTTGTTCCACTGACAATATTTACTTTTCCGCTTTTTATTCAACAGTGAGAAGGCGCGCTATCTAAGGTTGATTCTGAACGCCTCAACTTATTTTCCCGTGCCACAGTTTGGAGCCCGTTGATAAAAAGCCAAGTTCGTTCTGTTTTAATCACTACATTATGCGCCATCAATGTGCTCAAATAACAGTGTTCAAATCAACATCTTCAACGGTCGTACCCGCGAGTTATTTTGGTAAACTTATGTGAATCCGGCGCATCGACTACGAAGATAGTAAGTAGTCATTTAGTTAGATAGATTTTTCTCTGGCAAACATTTACCTAAATAGCTATTTATCTCTTTCAGCTATAAATGATAATACCTTAGCCATGCTACCCGACTCTCCATACCTTCGAGCGTGCACAGTAGTTACGTCATCGACTATGTATCTTCGTCACAATTCCTGGATTGAAAATCATGGCGGCTACTCAAACCCAGATCTTTCGTTTCATTAATATAATCTCTCATATCCCGAGACTGCATTCAGACTTAAGGGAGATTACAATTGTTCGGGACATTGAAAATGGCCGTCACAGCGTCGTGAGTAGGAAGATTGACTTATGAACACTATACGCATGATCAAATGTCAATTTATCTGACCGCTTTCGATCAGAGACATCTGCCTCGGTATAATCGCTGTTTTTATCCCACCTCTTGCGGTGCTGTTACGAAGAGGATGTGGAGCAGACTTTTGCATCAACATCTTGCTCACCTTGTTAGGTGATATTCCCTGGAATCATACATGCACTGTAAGTTCTACATTACTGCTGCTGCTAACATCAACGTTCCTTTTTCTCGCCATGTGCAAAGCAAACTCGATCTAGTGAGCTGACAAACCTTAAGGTATATTGTGTTCTCATCAAGAAGTCGACTTAGCCGCCAAAATCAATTCTACCAGTGAATTAATAAGCAGCGGTGGGTTTTCCGAAGCGGAGAGCACCGGTATAGCTTTCCCTCAACATTTTTAACATACTTAAACATGTATGTGTCAGACTTGATTGTCATTATCACCGGCATGAGCAGGTTGCTTTGTTTTTTTGGGGGCACTTGACGCTGGTTCTAATCTTATACTGGATAAGGGCAGTCCTTTTGTCCTTGGATGTCGCTCTTATTGCAATGCAGGTCGGACTACTAGATTATGGAGGCAGCCATCTAGGTATGTGGTCTGAGGGTAATTATGGGTGTTGAGGTTATTCGGCACCTTTCGCTTGTCTCGATGGAAGAAGTTGTTCAAGTACGTTTAATTATGCTTTTGGTTATGATAGCCAAGGATTCACTGTAAGTGCTTAAAATACATGGCATAAACGGGCGGTGATTGGCCTGGGTAGAGGTCCTTCCATCCGAAGAAGTATTAGTGAGAGAAATAAGGCTATATATTAGTGTTAAACTCACTTTTACTCATTGTTTAAAGAAGGGGCATCGGTGTGGGGAGCCTTGTTCAGTCTATGTTCATTAAGACAAGGCAGTATCGGTCAGATTTAAGCTCCCAGGAGCCTATGATAATATCTCGCCCGAACAGACAGATTATTTTTATTCGGCTATCTTGAAGATGTAACATTGTGACGCTCCCAGGAGCAAGTGTTTGGTCATGCGAATAGCGGGTCTTACTTCCGGTTATTGCTACCTAATCTGGCGAGAATAGTATGGCATCAACCCCCGAAAAGGTCTTCATCCTAGTAGTAGGTGACCATAGAATGGTAAGTGAGTTTTTATAGAGAGATCTGAAAGTATCCAATCAAAATCAAAGAAGATGCAAAGTTCGTCCTATCATATGCTAGAGTTTGATCTTTGATCGCCCACGGGTCAATATCGTTCTGCCAAGCACTGCTAATGCAATATGGTATCTAAATAAGCTTATACCTGTGCTTACAAGATTGTAAGCGCAAGTAAGTAAATGATAGTCAGGTCGTGTCTGTAGATTACATAAGGCGTGGTGGTCACATTAGTAATACGAGAAAGATCTTGGGGGAACTGCAACTACATACATGCACGTTAACTCCACTTCACGCGTCGCGTGCCACCTTTGCAACATGCAAGATCCTGATACTCCGGGGTCCGGAGCGTCTTCACGTGGAGCGCAAGATCGGCCCTTTTCACGCACAAGACGTGCGCAACTGCAACTCAAATCGTTGGGCAGCCGTCGACATGCCTGCGACCGCTGTCGTAGGCAGAAACTCAAGGTAGAGACAGCAGATAGAATATTCTAAGGGTACCTGATTAATGACAGATTTCCTTCCAGTGTGATGTTGAAAAGCCATGCTCTCTATGCCTCCGGTCTGGCTTTCTCTGTGAGACAACATCAGCTCCATTGCGGTACGTTGTTTGTCACAGACCAGCATGACCCGGGTATTGTAAAGAAAATACTGATTCATGACTTGTAGAAAGTCTAAAAGATCAGCAAAAAACATGCATGGGCGGCGCAGAAGCGTACAGCACATACAGTCCGATTTACCCGCAACCTCAAGGCCAAGCTCTCGAGCTCTCGATACTCCTCTCAGGTCGTTGAACAGGGCTCGGACAGATATCCCCTCGGACACCTGCGAGCAACCTGAGCCTCTCCAGCAGCCACATAGATATGTCCAAGCATCTGCAGTGGAATTGACTGATGAGGTAATTTGCTGTTTTCCGCTAAAACCCCCCCTTTTTTATATTAACCTCTGCTAGCTTTTTCACCTGCACGATCAGGGATCAGTCATTTCACCCACAACACACAGCAATACGTCCGCCCTTCCCGGTGGGACTTTCTCGCATAGTCACATAGCTGGCGACAGGGAAGATGATGGAAAGACTAGCCTTTCTTCACACTTTCCTGGGCTAGTTCTTCCATCCCGCCCAGTTTGTGACTTCTTGCTCCAGTCCTACTGGAGGTCCGTGCATTGGTTCATGATGCTTTTCTATAAGCCTTCGTTTGAACACGAGTATAGGCACATCATTAGTAATCAACACATAACTGTGCAGCAGCGGAATACAGCAGTGTTGATTCTGATGGTCCTTACCATAGGGGCAAGATATGCCTCTGACGAAGAACGCTCGAAAGTTGACATATCCAAAGAAGAGCTATCCTCGCTCCAGAGAGATATGCTCAAGCAGATTCGATTACACTATTTCGATGTTTTGGACACTGGAGGCGTAGAATGTGTTCAATTATGCATTTTGCTGAGCACCTACTACCTCTACAATGGCAAGCCAAACTTAGCATTGCCTATACTTGGTGCGGGGATCCACAGTGCGCAGGCACAGAGCCTACATAAGGAAAGTCTTTGGGGCCCGGCAACTGAGATTGTTCTTGAAGTCCGCAAGCGAACTTGGTGGGCTCTATATGTCCTCGACAGGTGCTTAAAATCCCAGTGCTTGGCCATCATACTCTAACTAATCATCTATCAGGTTCGCTTCAATGACCTATGGTCGGCCATCCTTGATTAATAACTCTTTTTGCGCTGTAAGCGTGCCACAAGATATGGATGACATCTCAACTGTTCATCCATTGTTGAATTCGATTGAGAGCCCTGCGAACCATTCTCCAGCGCCGGTCACACTGGGCTCATACCAACGGCATAAATTCGATCTATACTCTCTTGCAGCCCCCGTCATTGGCAATATTCATAATGTGCATGTCTCTAGTTCGGAGGTTGCAATTAACCAAGCCGCAGAAATCAACTCCAAGCTGGTGGAGTGGTTTGACCAACTACCTCTGGAGTTAAGGCTGGAGCACAATGTTGAATTAGACATGGGAAGTTTGACAAGCGCCGAGGCTGACGTCTGCCAACTATTTCAACTGCAGGCGCTGGCCCTTCAGTTGGCCTATGATAACATCCAAATAATTCTACATCGCCCTTTTATTCGATGTACTCGCCGCTTACCTGCTTTTTCCGGCTTGAGCGTGTCCGACGCGCGCCGAACAAGTTTTGAACAATGCAAGCACTGTGCTCGCCGCACCTGCAGCATACTACCACGATATGCCAAACTTCTCATTGTAGCCCAAACCACTCATGCAGCAGCATACATTGCTATACAAAATTTTACTGCGGGTGTCACTTTGGCAATGGTGGCGCTGTCTGACCCTGGCTCAGAACAATCTTGCGGTGCCAAAAGAGGTGTCGCGAACTCAATTTTATTACAAAAAACACTCGCTGCATCATCCATAGTTCCATCTCAGACGGTCAGGGTCCTTGAAGGGCTGTTCCAGCTAATTTTCAAACAGGAAATGCAGTCATTGCTAAAGAATCCGTCTCTAGAATTGAACAGTCCCAATCCGATGGGCGGACCACCAGACCAATCACATGAGCCTGACGACTTTCAACCATCTGAAAATATGCAGTTTCCTATGATCCGTCGATTTAATCAAACGCTCTCGCGTGGAGGCCAGGAGGAATCAGGGCCGCCATCAAGCGTCATTGAACCCGAATATAGATCCCAACTTCCACCCAACGATCACGCAGGGATGAACCCTGATCTTGCTCAAGATGTTCCCGTTTCATCATTTTATTCGGGAATTGACCATGCACTAGAGTCGGTGCAGCAAGGTATGCCTCTCTTAAAACTTATTTCGTATTGATTTCTCTACAATTTCTATGTTATATGTACGAGCGTACCGATGCATCTAGCTCTCTTGCTGATCGCTCTGGTCTACAGTTCTATGGGAGAATTGCGATCCCATGGCACACCCAGGAGCTTATATCCCGCCAACTTCCAGCCCGCAGGCTGATATTTGCGGACAACCGAGGCCATTCGTGGGGAATTTCGCAGATGAAAACAATCGCTTTCAGCCGAATTCGCTGGTTTCTGTAGCTGACCCTACAAGCCAAGATATAAATACCCTGAATAACTCCTTCCTAGGTCAGAGTTGGCTGTGGAACCAGCCGGACTTTGACTTTTTGCGAGAACAGTAATTATGCTTCTCTAATCCGATCACTTTGCGGCTAAAAGGAGAAAAAAGGAAAATATCTGGTGTTTGATAGTTGGTCCATGTATTTCGTGGAACTAGAGGAATAAAATTAATACACATGAATGAACTCTCTGAAATGAACAAATTCCAACACATTCCAACACATGTCAATAATATTTTTCATGGACGCCGAACAGAAGATTTGACCAAGACAAGAACTTAATGCTGAAGGCAGTGTACCCTTGTAAACATGAGTTCAACGAATGAATTGGTCCACATAATCAGCACCGAGCCCAACCTGCTCATAATGGGCCTTTGCACTGGCTAGCTTTGAGAAAACATCTTCCACTCCCAAAGGAACACCCATAGGGTCGACATAGATATATGCTCCAGTAACGTGGAACAAAGTGATCATTTCTTCCACGCCGTCTGGCACCTCGAGCGTGTGAATATCACCTGGGGGCTCAAAAGCATGGCTTCCCTCAGTCGCCCACCAATCGTGCTCAAGGTAATGCCACTTACCGCGGAGAACTGTGGCGTGAACAGGTCCACAATGACGGTGGCGGGACAAAATACCGGAACGACGCACACGGATAAGGTTGACGAAATAGCCCTGTGTGACATTGAAAAGAATGGGACGGAACCAGACATCCTGACCCTGGGGAACCCAGAGTCTCTCGTCGAAGTCCAGATTCACAATGTTGGGAACCACGAGGTCTTGAGGAACGTTGGGTAGAGGTTTCCCCTGGTAGGGAATAGCCTCCCCCTTGGGTCGATGGTCGGCTGAGACAGAAGTCATAATGAAATTTATACCGAAAGTAGGTGACGAAGCAGAGACAAGTATCTTGCAATTTGAAATTGGATTTGTGGGCATAAGAATGAATGCCTATCTATAAAAATGGTCTCTTATATACTCTAAAAATCATCTCAGGCTAGATGCCACATTGCGCCAATCAGGCAGAAGGCATATTGCAACTGAAAAGCGTGTGGTAATTGGAGGCGCGCTGGACTATTTCTTGGACATTTTGGTCCGGTGGAAGGTCGGGGTCCCACTTTGATGAATCCGAGTCCGGTGGAGGTCCGGTCGTCCGTTAGCGACGTTTAATAGGATGCAGAGGCTTGGCCGCAACCCAGGTAGTTATTGCTTCATCGTTGCTTCCCAGCCACCAAATTTTCAAGCCCACAATGTCTCCAACAGACTCCACGTTCTCCTAAGATGTCTCGCTGGGACCCAGATAACCTCAGTGCCAAGGAATTCATCTTGCCTGCTTGGAAGGCCTGGCCTAAGAATCTACCAAGAGTTGTATACTTAGTAACCTATGGATATGCTCACGCAAGAGGAACCTATATTATCTATGTGCGGAGATTGATCCTCGTACGCAAGGACCTTCCGGTGGGCATCCGTCGGGGAAGCAAAGTTTCCGCATCATCAATCGCTACCATATTAGGGATGGGAGATAGCGCAAACCAGGCAAAGAGTCCGGCGGACTCACCTGCTTAATGCACCTGTCGAAATTGAGATGCAGACTTTTGGACTGTAGTCAACAATAAATAAGCCCTAGCGAGCACTTTTACGAAATTCAAGATTTCTCGCCTACTCCTCATTCATTGTAACCTGTCCATATTGTTATTAGATCCTCAGCGTATCTTCCCAGTCTTTTTCTCACAACATGCATCACTTGCCCACCGAAAAGCTATTCTCGCTCCAAGGAAAGACAGTCATCTGCACGGGAGCTACAGGTGGCATTGGTCAAACCCTGTGTAAATCCCTTGCAATTGCAGGTGCCGACATTGTCTCTATTCAGATTCCCAATGATGTCCACAGTGAAAGCCTTTCAAGATCCATCTCAGAGCTTGGTCGAAAAATGTGGACTTTTGAGTGTAATCTGACCGATCCATCTTCAATTCGTTCAACCTTTCAAGATATTTGGCGGGCAGGAATCACGCCTTCCATCCTTTTGAACTGCGCCGGTGTCAATAGAAGATGCCCAATCACAGAAGTCACTGATGATGATCTCGACCTTGTATGAAGAATGAGTGGGCTTTTCTTTTGCTCATATGGAAAAGCGCTGACAATTACTTCAGATTCTCTCCATCAATCTCAAGGCAACCTACGTAGCCGCACAAGAAATTTCAAAGAAGTTGCTTCAGCTCAAGCTTCCTGGTAAAATTATCAACATTGGCTCAGTAACTTCATATCGGGGCATGTACAATGTTTCTGCATATGCAAGCTCCAAGGGCGGAGTCGTTCAAATGACAAAGTCTTTCAGCAATGAACTTGCCCCTCACAACATTCAGGTCAACTGTATCTGCCCAGGGTAAGATCTTTCTTGGTTCTTTGCAATACTCTTGTTGGCTCCTTTTCGAAGTAAAGACTGAATTTGGAATAGATATATTAGTACGCCTTTGACAACACAGCTGGAGAATGACTCAGTTTACAATGATTTCATTTTGAAGGGAACACCAGCTGGCCGGTGGGGGACCCCTGAAGACCTGAGGGGAGCTGTCATCTTTCTTGCCAGCGGGGCTAGCAACTTCGTCACCGGTTCGAGCTTGATAGTGGACGGCGGAATGCTCGCTGTCTGATAAATCATGATTAATTAGAAGTAAGACGAACTTGAAATGTTGAAATGGTACAGCACAAATGAACAAACTTGGCCATGATATCTTATACTTTTGTCAATAGATCAAGCATAGGTAGGTAGACCTAGTAAGACTATGTAGTTATCTATCTATTTTGAGCTAAAATTATGCAACATGCGGGGTAGTAGGCAGGTCCTAGTCCACAGTGTATATTACCTGAAGACCAAAGGGTGGGCTTTGTCTAGGTCTAAGATGACCATGGCTAAATAATCTCAAGATGATAGCTATATAGGGTCACGGTCGTAGTCACCCAAATTTTCTAAAAGGAATATGGTGATGGAAGTATCGGTTCAGGCATATACGTCTGAAGCTTGAATATGATATATCTGCATGCGAATTTTTAGATCTTGCTAGAGAATCTCTTAGAAAATCGGAATCAGACACATCGCATAAAAGTGCATACTATTCATTGCCAGTATGCTAGGCCCAAATTTCACACCACACGTGCTCACTTAGGTCAAAAGCATTTTCTTGATAGTTGTGTCAAACTGCTCAGGTTCGCGGCCAAGTATTTGAGCCAGATTTGGGGTCACTACTGCACACTCCCCATCTCGGATCGCATCAAAAGCAGTCGCCCAGAGAGGCGCCCAGTTTCCACCACCATATGTGAGACCAGTTTGGACCTGTGGCTGTTTGACGTATTCGTCCACGGGTACCTGGCGGATCCTAATTGGCTTGTTCAGCACGCGGCTGAATACATCCGCCGTTTCATTGAGAGTCCAAGCACGAGGGCCGGATAGAAGGACGGTTTTGTTTAAATAAGGGAAAGCAACGGGGTCTTGGGCGTGTTGTGCAATAAGGTTTGCGGTTGCTTCCCCCAACTCATCTTGCTTAGCCCAAGCAAGGCCAGGGCCGGAGCCGTCGTGGGGAATACAAATTTCGTTGGAAGGAGCTTTGAGATCGAAGAAGGCAGTATAGAGTGGGAAAGACTCTGAATACAATCCTTGGCGAATGACAGTGTACGTAAACTGTGGGTCCTGGTCATGTAGCTGGGCCAAATACTTCTCCGTCGCAAGGTGGGCAAGCATGACTTGGGCCTTAGTATCAAGATTTCCATCGCCAGCAAACGCAAGAGACGAATAGAAGATATGCTTAACACCACTCTTTCGAGCCGCATCGATCGCGGATTTATGTACCTATGGAATTAGATTAGCATTTGGGCGCCAAAAGGTAGTATCGAAAATGTAAACCCTACCATGAATCGATGCTCGTGTTGAATACTAGCATAGGAGATCAAGTTCAAAGACGAAATTCCATCAAACGCGTGGTCGAGTGTCTGGGCATTGTCGTAATCGGCTTTCCGAATAATAGCCCCAGCGGCTTCCTCGTTGCTGAGTTTCTCTGGGCTGCGAGCGACGAGCACCACTTCATTGGCCGGGACTGCCCGGAGAAGGTGCCTAAGGGTACTACCTCCAAGGCCGCCAGAGGCCGGGAATATGCCAAGCTTGTTTGCCATCACTGAATCGCTAATAAGGTTGGTAAAGAAGATGTCAAATGAAGCTTACTGCACTGTCTTTATGGCCAGTGGATTTAAAAAGAGGCTCTGGAAGTTTCCGGCTCGGATGAATTAGAGTGAACTTCTCGGCGAGTTTCTTTGCATGGAATCCGCGTCTTTGCCAGTGGGACTCAACAGCTGATTAGTAAATGCTTTATTTCTGTATTATATCATCATGATAATTTCAAGTTGCCCACACTCAAACTTTCGCCTGAGAGTCCACTGTGGCGCAGTCTAATCGATAAGGAATTCTCCAGAGGCGGGTAATGTGAGAGAGATCCGACTCCGGTGGACTCGGACTTGAAGTTTGTCAAAAGTGGATCGACATGAACTCTAAAGCTGTGGCAATGTGTGATCTCGTACTAAACAAGCGTCTAGGGGAGAATTGAATATTTTGCTAATATACCTGAGATAGGCACCGGATTATAAATTCATCGAGAGTAGATTACATAAACTCTACCTGGCACATATTTAAGCGTAGATGAATTGCAAAACGAGAGAGCACAAAGCCATTGATTGCTCCATTTTAACTACTCCAGTTGAAGATGCCCTCCCGGTACGCTAATGTTGACGAAGGTGCCATTGTCGAGATCCCCAATGAGCCAGCCGCTGGTGTTCGTACCGATCAAATCTCAACCCGCGTTCCAACACAACGCTGACTTCTACTAGGTCTCTTATTTCACGCCGAAGCAAGAGCCACCTGCCGGCACAGCTGTTTCGCCAGCTCATAGTAGCCCAAATTTGCCGAAGCTGTTTGCACCATTGCGAATAAGAGGGCTTGAACTGCACAATCGCATTCTAGTATGTTGTTTCTCGACGGCAATGAATTGTAAAAATTGACTAATGATCAAAGCTTTCCCCTCTCTGCCAGTACTCTGCTGAAGATGGACACCACAATGATTGGCATTTCGCTCACCTCGGTGGTATTATCTCGCGCGGGCCGGGACTATCGTTTGTGGAGGCTACTGCGGTCACACCCAATGGCCGCATCACCCGGAGGACTCTGGGCTCTGGAAAGAATCCCAGGTTGAGCCACTGCGAAGGATAGTGGAGTTTGCCCATGGCCAGGGCCAGCGTATTGGCATTCAGCTGGCACATGCCGGACGCAAAGCAAGCACTGTAGCACCCTGGTTGAGCATGACCCGTGGCCCTGGTGCCTCCATGAAATCGGTATATTGTCTTCTTCTCCCCGGAAAATCGTGTCTAACTATTTTATGAAGGTCAATGGTTTCGAGAACGAAGGTTTCGCACCGGTATGACATTTCTCCTTGGTCTTTTTTGGTTACTGTCTCCAAGAAATTGACGAATTTTTCTCAACAGCGCCACGGCTGGCCAGACGATGTGTCCGCTCCTAGCGCTATCGCTTACAAGGACAAAAACCTTATTCCGCGTGAGATGTCTGATAGCGAAATCCAATCTTTGGTAGAGGAATGGGGCAAAGCAACTGAAAGAGCCGTGCGGGCAGGCTTTGACGTGCGTTCACTTGATTCATTAGACATGAAATTCATATTGACCGCAGATGATCACAGGCCATCGAAATCCACGGCGCTCATGGATACCTGATCCACGAATTCCTTTCACCGGTATCGAACCAACGCACTGATCACTATGGAGGTAGCTTCCAGAATAGGATTCGGTTTGCGCTGCAGATCGTGGATGTCTCTCGGCAGAACATGCCCGAGGGTATGCCCCTGTTCTTCCGTGTCAGCGGAACCGAGTGGCTGGAGCACCTTGAGAGTGAGCCCAGTTGGGATGTCGATGAGACTATCCGGTTTGCTAAAGTGCTAGCAAGTCGAGGCGTGGACGTTCTCGATGTTTCCAGTGGAGGAAATGATCCAAGACAGAAGATTATCGGTGGACCTGGGTACCAGGCTCCAGCTGCTCTCCAAGTGAAGAAAGCCCTTGGCAACCGCCTTCTTGTGGGAACTGTTGGGGCGATTACCTCAGCTGTTCAGGCAAATGGCCTGTTGAACAGTGGTCTTGATATGGTCTTTGTAGGACGGCTGTTCCAAAAGAACCCCGGCCTGGTCTGGCAGTTTGCGGAGGAGCTTGATGTCGACGTCAAGTCAGCAAATCAGATACATTGGGGCTTTGCTGGACGTCGCCAAAAGAGATGATCCTGTGCCACGGGATTGGATTTGTATCTTTTTGTGTAGCAGATTCGTCAACGGCAGGGATAGATTTACTAGCTCATATCTCATAGATGTAGTTACTGAAACTCTAGTTTTTCGATTTGTCAGAAATCTGGTAGATTTGTGAATGGATTTCCGGTTATTTACCTGTGATATCTTACGACATCAATATCATATCCCAGCTGTAATCTAACGATCGAGAAAAGAAGATAAGCCGCTGTGTCAATAATGCGAACTTGAATGTATCTCCCTACTTTTTGATATGATTCTTTTGTGAAAGTTCCATTGCATTATAAGACGGTGCGAGTCGCTATGAAATTTGTTTATAAACTGGAAGGCAAAAACATCCGGCAATTTCTCCCTCCAAACCAGTTGGAGGTAAACATTCGCCAAGTAAAGATAGAAACCAAGTCACCAAGTCTCATACTGCAGCAATGCCACAGGCCACTATCGTGCGTAGTCGAGGAAGCCAGCCAGACATCGATTTTCGATGGCATGGGATGGCTTCAACGCCGCGGATAGTGTATCCAGTCCAGCCCGCTATGGGGGATATCTCGGGGTTCTGAGGAGTCGTCAAGTAGAGTATATCATACCCATACCAGCTGACCCTGGGTGAGACTGGACTGGACCGGACTGGACCGGACTGGACAACGAGAAGACAAGACAGATATCCAAGACAATACTTTTTTCATACCATACTTACCATCCCAATTCAAGAAGGAAGATTCTCTCCATAAATACCCTTCCAATAATCCATAACATTCTCACAAATCCCCACATATTCCCCCCAACTAACAAACTTCCCTTCAAGCTCACAAGCCGTCCAAAGAATCTCCTCCCAAAAGACCTTCTCAACATCCTTCCCACTATTCCCATTCAACCTCAAACTGGCAATAACATCCTCCGGAATCGTCCAAGCACGCGTATAAGCCCCCTCATCATCGAAAACAGGCTGTACCTCATGCCCACTCTGAAAGATCGTCGCCGGGTTAAATTTTGGGAAATTCGCGTGGATGAAGAATACATCTGGCTTGTTCCCACCACCACCGTGCTTCCCCTTCCCCTTCCCCTCACGATCCCTCCTTCGAGCATAATCCTGCACCGGATCAAACTGCGCCATAGCAGAACCCGCCATCCCACTCCCACCAGCAGTCCGATGCCCAAGTGCACAAATAGCCTGCGAAACCTGATAAAACGGCTCATCTAGCGCCATAGCCGCCGCAACAAATGTCTCCTTATCACCTTCTCCCGCCGCACCCTGCGAAAGAAGAGGCCAGTAATGACTCGGTCCATAATAATTGTAATAAGTGGCCAAAATCAACGTCAGACTATGCGTCCTTTTCGAGAGCACGAATTCGCCGGATTCAGTTGATGCGCGCAAATTCATTGCCGGGGGTGTCGGGAGGCCTATTATTTCGTAGAATGTGGGTGAAACGCTAGACGACCAGAAATCGGGCCATGTTATCATTCCGGTTGTTTTGAATGGGTCGCTTGTGAATATTTTCTCGGGGGCGGTGAGGGGGAATGCGTCTGCGTCTAGGAAGAGGATTTCTTCGAAGGAGGAGAAGAGCATTGCGAAGGGTTTGAATTGGTATTTCGTTATTTTGGCAGTTGGTAGTGATGGTGATGATGATGATGATGAGGCGTCTAGGATTGTTGAGAGGATTATACAGCGTGCGTTTAATGAGGGGAGAACGACGTCGCAGATATACTCTTCGTACTCTTCTTCGTCGGCGAGGAAGACTTCCATGGGTAATCTGGATCCGGTGCGACGGAGCATGCGTAGAGAGATAACTAGGACGGGGAGGTAAGAACCGCCAGCGGTTGAAACGATGCCCTTTGTTCCTGGGATATATTGGAGGTGTAGGTTGGAAGGTCTGGCTGAAGACTCGGGTTTTGATTTGAGCGCATTTAGAAAGTTTGAATGCGCTTCTCGCATTGTATCGACGTCTTCTCGTGCGACGAGTACGTAGTCTGGTCGTGGTTTGGTATTATCGTCCGCGTTGAAGCCTTCTGTCGGCGCCTTGACGTCCTCGACAAGGGGGGTTTGTATCTGGGCCATGTTGTTCGAGGAGAGTGTGAAGTGAGCGCCAGAATGATTGTTGGGCGGTTGTTAGGTTGGGTACGGTGCGGCCGAAGTCGAGGGTTGGCGCTGACGTGTATCGTGAAAAGGACCAGACGAGGAATGAGGTGAGGAGGATGGCGGCGAGTAATGTGCGCACTCGGAGGATCGATCGTGGAAGCATGGCTGAGTCCAGTCCAATGGGGTTATTTTGGTGGTTATTTCAGTTCCTGGTCCTGTTCCTGGTCGTGTGCCTGTCTTGCTTGTTGTTCCTGGGGAAGTCCCCACGTTGCAGTGGAGACCGCCGCGCTAGTGAGGCTTGACAGTTGCAATCGCCGATCAACGCGAGAGTGACAGCTGGACTCGGGTCATAGGATGCGATGAGATGGGAGGGGATGATTGCCAATGATTTTGATCGGAAGGAGAGAAAATAGGACTCGGAACTAGCAAAGTTCAAGTTTGAGTGA
This sequence comes from Penicillium cosmopolitanum, assembly GCF_028827165.1. Lineage (NCBI taxonomy): Eukaryota > Fungi > Ascomycota > Eurotiomycetes > Eurotiales > Aspergillaceae > Penicillium > Penicillium cosmopolitanum. Next base: position 1,406,609 of record NW_026622682.1, on the reverse strand, counting down.
TGGCGCGGTTGAGATGCGAGACAAATGGCCCCTTCGTTGCACGGGCCACGCCCCCACTGGAATGCAACCGAGGCAATATAAAGCGAGATGGAGGGGATGAGAGGGATGATAGTAACTTGAACTTGAATGTATGATAGTTGATGATAGCACTGAGGTGGTGTGCTGATCTCGGTTTGAAAGGGTCTAGATTGTGCGAAGTTCCAAGGTTGTCGATCCGAACCGTGGATGGCAATAACAGCGGGAACCTCCGAATATATATAGAACGGACTACTACGGACTACTACGGACTACTACGGACTACCAGTGTACGTAAAACTTGAACTTGAAACTACAAAACTGGAGAATGTTTGTTCTTCAGAGACCAAGGTCTCTCCTTCATTGATTGCTAATTTAAATAGCAAGGACAAAACAAGTAGGTAAAAAAAAAGACCTCTTGCAAGTCATATCATCTCACATCACAACGTAAACATGAACCACATCGGCGCGTAACAGAAAAAAAAGGGGAGTATTTTAAATCCCGCCACCATTAATCAGGTCAGGCAAAAGGTGCTGACAAGAAGTGGGGTATTGGGTTGATGGCAAGGATGGGAGAAAGGAAATCTTTAATGGCAGGTGCAAAATGCACTCGCTTATTTGAAGACGTGGCCGTCGACGTTCTCGAGGGTCTTCTCGCCGATCACAAGGGGAGTGTCCCAGGCCCAGAGGTCCTCAATGTACTTGCGGGTAGCCGGGTCGTTGTGGTCGAGCTTCTCGAAGGTGTAGGACTCCCAGTCGGGGGCAACATCGAAAGCGGGAGCGGACTCCTGGCCGCGGACCAGGAAGACACCGCGGATGACGCAGTCGTAGTTGACACCGAAGACGGCCTGGCAACCGAAGAGGTACTTGCGGGAAGCCTCAAGACGGGCGTGGAAGCCACCGACCAGGTTGTTGGCCATGAAGGTGAGCTTCAGCTCGTCGTCGTACTTGTAGTCGACCTTCCAGAGGGAGTACTCCTCGGGGTTGTAGTTCTGCCAGAACCAGGGCATGGCAACGGTGCGGGTGTCCTCGTTGGAGTACTGGCGCTTCCACTCATCGATGGGGAGAGTGGGCTTGCCAAGGGCCTCAAGGGGGTGCTTGGGCTTGGGGGCCTCAGCAGCGGGCTTAGGGGCCTCGGCGGCGGGGGCAGCCTTGGGCTTCTCCTCCTTCTTAGGGGCAGTGTACTTGATAACCTCCTCAGCGAAGACGGGGTTGGCAACAACAGCCTTGAAAGCGGCCTGGTTGATGATGGTGTTGTACCAGCGGGTGGTAGCGGGGTTGGCGCTGCGCCAGGCCTTGTCCAGGACGGTGGCGAAGGTGCGGGTGAGGAGAGCGGCAGTGAAGATATCAGCCAGGGTGATGCGCTCACCGACCAGGTAGGTGTTGGCGGTGAGGTGGGCCTCGAGGACAGCGATGGTGTTCAGGGCAGCCTTGGCACCCTCATCGACGGTCTTCTTGTTGTAGGGCTCGAGGCCGAGGAGGGGGCGGTACCATCCACCGAAACGGGGCAGAAGCTCACCGTTGGCGAAGGACAACCAGCGGACGATGGAAGCATAGTCCTGCTTGGTCTTGCCAAGGAGGGTGGTCTTCTCGTTCTGGGAGGTGACTGAAAAATCAAATCAAGTTAGTCATGGTTTGATTTTTTGACAGGTGGATCCACAATAGGAGCAATGGTAAAACATTGACGGGGCAACGTGAAGCAAGAAAGGGGCAAGGGGGTAGGAGGCTAAGTCCACACGCCCAAGGTGAAGAATTTTTCCCCGCGAGCGGGGTACTCAATTCTTCTCTTGCGTGATTTTTCAGAGTTGTGTAGTTTCTCAACAGTGTAGTTCTGACAGGGATAACTATAATTTATACATCTCATCATGAAAGGGGTTGGCTGTGAGGCCAGTGGTGAAATGCAGGTGGGTGGTGGGTATAAAAAAAAATAAACCGAACAAGTTGTCACAACATACCGTAGATGGCGATGGCAATAGCCTCAGTCAGAGTGTAGCCATTGGCACCCTCGAAAGCAGGGATCTTGCCCTGGGGAGAGACCTTGCGGAACTCAGCACCAGAGTTGAACTCGGCGGAAGAGTTAGCAGCGGTCTTGACCAGCTCCAAGTCCAGGTCGTTGTGCTTGGCAGCGACCAGGATGGAGATGGTGCGAGGGTTGTCCTGGAGAGGGGGGAAACCAAGTCAGTCAAGATGAAAAAGAAAAGACAATTGAATAGAAGGAATCAAGAACATACAGGAAGACCGTAAAGCTTGCCGAAAGACATCTTGAATGGGATAAAGAGAGAATGGGGGGGATAAGGAAGAAAGAAAGAGGAGATCGAGGGGCAAACGGGAAGTTTTTAATTTTCAGCAACCCGCCCGCCGCGCACGTGATTTGGGACCTGCAAGAATATTCCTCCGAAAGGCCGAGAAACCTTTGAACTTCCCCGAGTGCTCATCATATCCCAATCATTGGCACTCCCAACTCCCAACTCCCAACTCACCATAATGGCCCGGCCTTCCTCCAATGGCCTCGTCCAGGCGATGCAGTCCCTACGACTGTCCTCGCAATTCCCACAACGTTCCTTGATCCCTTCATCAAGGCATTTAGCCCGTGCCTATGCGACAGAGGCAGAGACAGAGACCAACACGGCAATCCAACCCGAATCAATTCCAGATTTGCCCGTTCAAGCTGCTCCAGAGATCGATTTCTCGACTTCTTTCCTTCGCAATCCGGCCCGAATCGTTCCCGCCTCTCCATCTTACTTCTCCGGTAGCCCGCGATTTGTCGACCACGTCCTCAACCTGGAGTCCCTACAAGCCCGCTACGCCGCCCTCCCTCAATTGCCTGCCGGCGAGGCCCCCCCGAATGGCCTGGTTCAAGCTCAAGCAGTTCCGCGAATACGTTGGCGAGGCCGTGCCGGTCAAGAAATATAAGAGTCTGGTTAAGATTCTCCAGCGGTTGAATCGAATTCAGCCAGAGATGGTCCCCGGTGAAGTCCGCACCGTGCTGGACTCATTCCTTCGTCCTGGAAACCCGTATGCTGTGGTGCGCGAGACTCCCGAGTTGGATGAGAATGGAAAGGCGCGTGCCAAGGGTAAGCGAAAGGAGTCCAAGGCTGTTGTTCACTTGGTCGAGGGTGAGGGTGAGGTCCTTGTGAATGGAAAGTCTATTGTTGAGGCTTTCCCCCGTGTACATGACCGAGAGAGTGCGCTGTGGGCACTGCGTACCACCGAGCGAATGGACAAGTACAATGCTTGGGTTACGGTTCGGGGTGGTGGTGTGACTGGCCAGACGGAGGCTGTTACATTGGCGATTGCGCGAGCTTTGATGGTGCACGAACCTGGTCTGAAGCCATTGCTGCGGAGAGGTAAGTTTAAGTTGTCTTATTTAGTCCGTCTTCGATATTTGAGCGTTGCTGACCTTTTTCTTTTTCTCTTTAGCCGGTGTCATTACGGTCGATGCTCGTCGTGTGGAGAGAAAGAAGCCGGGTCATGTCAAGGCTCGCAAGATGCCTGCCTGGGTCAAGCGTTGAAACCGGACAAAGGCGATATTCTTCTGCAGCGATACTATCTTGTATTATCTATCTCATGTATTATTTCACTTGCATGGCATTCAAAAGTGCCAGTTTTGTTCTATATCCTATATTCAATGCATATGGAGCTTTCATCGAATGATCAAGTCCACGGGCACCTTCTATATCACTGATATCATTGAACTGTGTGGATGTCCCCAGGAATCTCCCTGTCCTAATTATCCGAATCGTACAAGGGTAGGGCTTCGACTATTCAGTTTCTGAGAATGCCAGTGCTATAGCCGACTTTTAACTTGCATATATGATTATCGATGAGAATACGGAGTCGACACCACAAACCTATGTAGTACTAGTGCAGATCATGGCAGCCGCCTATCCCTTAAAGGATAACCATTTGTCTTAATCGGCCTCGCTTTCGCATTCAGGGAGCACTGGCACTGACACGGAATGAGGCGTCTGCATATCACATATGTGATGAAAAAAGCCATCCTGCAGATGACTGTATTTGGCAGACCCTCTTGACCCTCTTAGCCCCAAGAACCGGGCCCGATCGATTGGCACACCAATCGGAAATGGAAGACAATAGCTGCAAGAGAGATCCCAAGGCGTCCATGACCTAGAAACTCAAATACCACGACAAACATTAATCGTATACGGTAATCGTCACGCTAATAATAATCCATTGCGCCGAGAGCTTGAGCCTGAGCCTGAGCATATTCCTATCGTATTTCTCTTCCTATCCGAGGTTCCTTTCTTTTTTGTATTCCCGACGCCGCGCCTTGAATGTAAGCAACTATTCGGAAGAAGAAATATATATTAACCACTGGCACAGGTAGGGTACAATACTTGGGGACCGTACTCCGTACTTGTACTTGCACTGGCACTAAACCACAAAGGTGAATTTGAACACGAACACTGAAAGAAAAAGTTGATATGTACATTTTTGGTCATTATCGTAGAAATACACCGTACTAGGGTAGTACGGCGATTAGACTAGCAATAGCGTATACTATACTCCATAGTCGGTACCAATTTGGGACAGGGACAGGGACAGAGTGAGGCGGAGGTGTGTGGGTGTGGGTGTGCGCGTGAGCGTGAGTGCGAGTGTGAGTGTCGGATGTCCCCGTAAATGGGGCTAATTTCAGCTCTTCCATCACGGGGAAGACGGGATGGGATGCGATGGGGGTGGAGTGGAGATGAGATGATTGATAGGTATGAGTAGTCAAGAGGGGTAGGGTAGTGTAGCGTAGCGTAGCATAGCGTAGAGTAGGGTAGAGGAGATGATGTGCCCAAATCTCGAGCTGATCTTCGAGATCGGGGCCGTTTCTTTCAAGGCGACGAATCGTGATAATTGACCAGTTCCAAAGCTTTGGCTTGGCTTTGGATGATCTCACGTCTCACGTCCCGTCGCGGGTGGTGGGTGGTGGGTGGATGGCGCTAGTAGGCAATAGCTTGCGCCGTGGTGGCTGCCACCTCATATTTTGCCCCGCAGCTAACCTGTACCTGTACCTGTAACCTCTGGCGATTGATCGCCAGATGATGATGGACCCGTGTTTGCATTTTGGAGCCGAAGGTTTGGTTTTGAGGGGCGTGATGGAGGGGGTGAGGACGATTTCGTTGGTCAATTAGGGCTTTTTTTGATTCAGGGCCGTGGCGCCGCGGCCGTGGGTTCGGGTAGCGCATGGACCCGTAGGAGTTCTGGTCGACTCTCTATCACATCTAGACATTGGCCAAGGACTGATGTAAGGTTAGTTAGGCTTAGACTCGAAATTATTTCGCAATGCGATTCCTGAAAAGAGGGCTGTGGTAGGGGGAGGAGGGCAAGAAGCAGGAATTCTACAAAGCTTTGTTCACGCACCACATAGGATTTCTTCCTCCCAAATGCCCAATTGATAATCGACCAGCCCATGCTGCTCTAGCTGATCGCAAAGGTGGATCAGATCCTTGCCCATGGCCTCCAACTGATCTCGACCGATGAGACTCGTATGCGCTGGTGAATGGCCCGTCGTGATCAGATCTTGAAACAGATCCTTCTGCTTCTGACACACGGCTAACCAGCAAAGGTTAAAGTCGTTCCAGAGTTGTAATCGATCATGATAGAGAAGATGATCATCGCGCAGAATTCCTGTATCGAAATAAGTAGAAAAAGAATTAGTACTCATTTTGATACTCTTTGGTAATAATTCCCAAGGGTTATTATGGTATCGGTATTCCCCCACTGGGCCTCTCAGATGATGCTTGTATGACGCGTGCGTGTAGGGCGCAAAGGAAGAGAAGAGAAAAAACAAAAGAGGCAGAAAAAATACAGCTCCCCGGTTTAAAAAACAGGGCCCAGGCTGGAGTGCGATTGTGGTACGACCTCTCCACACGCTCTGGGGCGCGGCAGCAACCTTGTACCAGCATTGTACCTCCCGCAAGGTAAAAAATGAAAGAGCATGGAAAGGAGCCGAACCTACCAAGATCCCGTGCGTTAGCCACAAGCCACTCGGAAATTTCCAGCAGCGATCGGCTGGCTTCCACCAATCGTCCCGCGCGCGTGTGGTCAAAGGTGCTGCGCAGTGCTCGTCGGTACTGAGCATAGGCTTCGTCTGAGAGTTGAGGATTCGTCCACGGGCACGGCCTCGGAGCTATCAGCCTGATGCTGCTGATGCTGCTGCTGTTGATGTTGTTGAGGGGGGGTGCTCCAATCGGCCAGTCGGGCCGCCGATTGGGGTGAAATCGGTCATGTTGGCGGGGAAGGGTTGCATAGTACTCGGACGTGCCATGGGGCCAGGTTGATTATATGGCATCTGCGCGTTGAGATAAGGCGAGAGCCCGACTGGGACCCCCGTCGCTGAGGGTTCCTCGGGGGTGAAATATTGTGGAACGGCAAACTGGTTCGACAGGGCCTCAATCGCTGCAGACTGCCGTGGCGAGTACTGTGGAACAACTTCAAAGGGTCCTGGGGCTGGACCCTGCTGACCAAATCCGTACAGCATGGCCGAATCGTACGGTACGAATGGCGGCACCTCTTGCGGTCGTCGGCGTTGCTGGCCGCTCGTAGATGACGCCGTTTGATGCTGGCGTGGCCGTACAAACTCGGGCGGATAGGATGACATCTCGTTGCCCTGCAGTGAGCCGTCGGCGAAGGATGTGCCTGTGTATTCGTAGTTGTAGGACATCGATCCGCGGTCTGGTGCCTGCGACAGCCCTGTTGGGTCTCCACGTGGATGCATGGTGGAAGACTCGAAGGAGTCAGCTCCACGGCCTCTGGCTGTCGAGTTGCCGGATCTTGCCCTCAATCTTTCATTCTGCTTGCGGCTGTCGCCATCCATTAGGCCGTCCCACCGGAGCCTGTGGAGGTCGATATTGGCCCAAGTTTTGGGGTTGGGGGACAAGGGCGGACTTGCGTAGGATGCCAGCTTGGAGAATGCTTTGGATTGTTTGGATTGATATATTACAGTAGATCACTGTTTATTTCTTGGTATTTTCGCTTCTCTGTACCTCGTAGAAGTATTTCAATTTGATGTAGTGATTTCCCGGAAGTTCTTTTTTGTGTTTTCAGATATTGGGTTGTGAATATGAATATGGATCTAGACGATGTAGATCTGGATGTGGACCCAAGGAATAGCCACGGAGAATTTCAAGATTGATAGCCACCGAATGAGGCGTCAGAATAGAATTCGGAGTCAGACGAGGCGTACCGACAAAGAATAATTTAGCGAGAGTGAGTGAGCGTGAGAGTAAGAGTAAGACCACCGAGGGAAAGTCGAAGGGAATTGATTACATGAAGACGAGGATGAGAGATTGGCGAGATGATTGATGATTTATAAAACGAAGCCAAAGCCACGGGTGACCTAAAAACAATAGGACCCAAATAAATGGAATCCACAAAAATAAGAAAAAAGTAGGGCTCCCAAAATATGACGAATCTGATCGTAACGTGAGCAGAGGGAGGGGGGCCAAAAAAAATAAAGGATGACGATAGATGGATGAGAGAGAGGGAGGGGGGTGGGGAGGGGAGAATAGTTAGCCTGAGAAAGGGCTGAACGTACCCAGTAAGAAGCGAAGACAGTAATGAACGAAAGAGCTGTAACTGGGGCAGGAGGGTACCGAACAAGAAACATGTCAACTCGTGGAGGACCGGGTACCTGGAAGGGATAGTATTTGAGACTATCTACTTGGGATGGCGCTAGGCCGACGATCGCACACCGATCTACGAACTCTGCGCGTCTGAGATCGCCCAGGAACCCGGTGCGCTGGTTCCTGGTGGGTTTCCCAAAAGCTAGGGATGACAGGGTCAGGTGTGTCTTTCTTTTTTTTGTTTTCTTTTTTTGGTGTTTTGTTTTATTTATTATTATTATTATTTTCTGTTTCTTTTTGGATGTGTAACTTGCGAGATGGGGCTGAGGATCCCAGGCCCTAATGGAACGGATTGAATTCACTCCCCCCCCCCTTCTCTCCCTCTCTTTCTTTTCAGCCACGGAGAAATCAAGAGTAAGCAGACCTGAAAGATGAGTCGTGTTCAGCTTGAACAAAGGTATAGCTGTGAAGCAGTCAACCGGAGAGGGGGAGAAAAGAAAAGAAGAAAACGAAAACGAAAGAAGCAGAAGCAGGAGGAGAGAAAGTAAAAGAAGAATGATAATATGATAGATAATAGCAATAATAGCAATAATAGTAGTACACCGAAGTACTCCGTAGCAGTAATGACAATAATAATAAAAGGGGGGTTAGAAGGAGGGTGACTGGACATTCCGGGGCGCATATTATTGCTCGGACAGCTGCTGCGCTGCTGTTCCCTTCCCCTCCCCCCCCTTCCTTCTCGGATATCTGCAACAAAAGGGCAGGGCACAGTTGATCTGATCCACTTGGGTCAGAAGTACGAAGAGAAAGCAAGAAAAAAAAGCCTCCAAACGGGAGTCAGGGTGTCAAGATTTGAAATACAGATCGGGCATCGTCTGCCCGATTCCGGATCTGCAATCTGCAGCAAGATTGAATCGACCCAAGACAAGTAGGTTGACGATTAGTGGAGAGTGGAGCCAGAAATGTCAAGTCAAAGTGTCAAGTCAAAATCCGCCCTAGGGTTTCGATTTTGATTCGTTCCGCCCCCCAACCAGATCCGATACTCTGGTTGGGATGGGGACAGTGCCGAGGTCAAGGGGGAAGAAAAGAAAAAAAAATTGTGGGTTTCATCCTGTTCCGACCAACCCTCGAGACTAGGAAAATGATGCAATCTGCACAACCCAGGACTCGGTCTGATCTCGCACGCCCTCCTGTACACCCTTCGCCTTCGGTATACTGGCCGCAACTGGGAACCTGGGTAGTTTCACCGCTGCTGACGTTTCTGGTCCCCTGTCAGCTGACGATGTCCATTTATAGCCGAGCTGGGCTTTGCTGCTTCTGCTCGGAGGGATAGTGACACCGAGAGCTCCCCGGCGAGGCAGAATGGATAGGAAAGGAAAGCTGTGGAATGGGATTGGGATTGCGACTGGACCCCCTCCCGGTTGAGATTGCACCTCACCACGAGACTTACAGTTCGGCCGGAGGTTGGCCCGAGGCTCGGGGGGCATGGGAATATCATTGGTAGTAAACTACATTGCAGGGGGGGGAAAGGACATCACGTCGCTGGTCATAGAGTCATAAGGCGGAAAGCCCACCTGCATGGATCACCACAAAGAGAGTGAGGAGGGACATGAGAACGAGAGGGACAACAGACGAAACCAGAACACAAATTTAAAAAGAAAAGAGAAAACAGAATGGGGAATGCACGCAGAGAAGTGCGGTCAAGCGCAACGCAGTACCAATGGTAGAGCTCCAAGTATGTCCATCGCCGGGTTTATATTTGATCTGATAGTCGTGTTAGCAAATGAATCTGCCAGTATGACAAAACACAATCCCCATGTAGAAGAAAAGGAGATAAGGCGAGACCTACTCAGAGTCATGCTCAGGTTGACATCCGTGCTCTCCACCATGTCTTGGAACTCCTCGAAACTAATGCGTCCATCCTGGTCCTTATCGGCCTCCATGATAGTCTTATCCACAATCTGCTGCAGTTGCACATCCTTGAGATTGTTGCCCACCATCATCTTCAAGACGATGAAGAGTTCACCGTTGGAGATATATCCGTCGCGATCGATATCGTAGACCTTGAATGCAAATCGAAGCTTCTCTGATTTGTTGCCCTTGGAACTGAAGGCCGACAGGCCGGTCACGAACTCTTGGAAATCGACATCACCACCGCCATCCTCATCGAAAATTGCAATCATTCTATTATAATCCGAGTCAATATGGGTGGTGGTGGTGGTGGTAGGGTATTGGAAACATCGACTGCGTGGACGTACCTCGTGGCAAGCGGGTTGGAGGAAACCTGAGGCAAGGACAGGAACTCGTCGCGATCGATCGTACCGGAACCATCCTAGAGATCGGGAGATCGATTGTTAGTAAGTTGTCGAGGGAAGATCGGAAATAGTTTCAAGCTAATCGAACCTTATCAAGCTTCATGAAGCGCTTGCGCAGGCGGTCCACCTCATCACGATCGACTGTTGTTTTGAGTGTCAGCGGGGAGCTCGTGACCTCGTCTTGACGACATTACCAGGGGAAACGAACAATTTGAAGTCGAGATAATATTATCGAACAGTTGTGTAGTTCCGACGGAGCCTCGTCGGCGCGCCACATTGTGCATGGCGGCGGCGTTGGGTTCGGATGGCTGGTCCATTGCGGTGGAAGAGGAGGGGGAGGAATGTGAGGGGAAGGCGGGAAGGTGGATGAGTTGGAGAGAGGAATGAAAGGAGTCAACACCGGAACTGGTTGAAGAGAGGATACAACAAAACAAATCACAGGCACAGGCACAGGTCTAGTGAATAGAGCGGAGTACAAAACAAAGCCGGGGTAGAAAGGACCACCAGAATGATAGCAGAATGATAGCAGAGACCAAGTTTGATAATGCCCAGCCCCGCACTAACCCCTTTCAGACAAGTGACTAACCGGAACGGGACAGGCAAGCGAGCCCCTGAGGCCGTGCGGGCGGCAAAACAGGCCATCACCGGGTGACATTGCAACGTCAATCCAACCGCCTGCTGCGAACACGCCCAACTTCAACCGTCATTATCACCCCCTTCCTCATCGAATTCCATCTCAAAAATACGACTACGAGATACCGCATGACCAGGCCTTTCGATTGAGACCCTTTTAATCCCAATCCCGCCCATGGTCGTTGCGCTTTTGCGCGTCCCGACGCTATGACTCGGTACGGGGGCCTGGGCCGAACGCGCCCAAAGAAGCTCACTGCTAAGGCGTCCATCCCCATCGTTCGCGAACATGAGATCGATGTAATCGACGACGAACTTCAGTCTACACTCCAACAAATCGAAACCGGCGTCGAAAAGGCCGAGGAGTCCGTACGTTGCCCTTTACCTCCCCCCAGTCCTAATTTTAGCCTAGCCTCATCCCTGCATATCATCACGTGATGACATCACCAAAGCGACACGAAATTTTCACGATGCTAACTCGAGACGCGCCACGCTAGGAATTTCACTTGCAAGTCGCGATCAATGCCACTGCTAAAGGCAATGTTACTGCCGCGCACATCCCAACTCCCGAAACCATCCTCAGTAACCTCCAATATGACGAATTATACCCTCCACTCTTCTCGCAGCCTGCGACGTATATCCGCTTCTCCTCCACGGTGGAGGACTGCTGCGGGTGTCCGTATAACATGAACGAGGAGGATGATGTCTTTCTCAAGATCTTCAATCAGAAGAACCCGGCGAACCGGTGTTCAGAAGATGACTTCGAAGCTACGATGAACTTCTTTGAGGAGACCGCCGAGGCGAAACAGCCATTCGCTGCCGTGGATAGCCCGCCCGTTTTAGCCTTTGCAGACATGGAAGACTCCATGGATGCCGCAGTGGAGGAGTGTGTGAAGCGCTTCGCCAAGGTTATATATGAGCATTGGAAGTCACGACGAATCGCCGCCGGTAATCGTTCGCTCGAACCAAGCTTGAAGGTAAATCGCAATTGCGCCCTTGTAACCGCCCCGCACTTCAGACGAATACTCTGCTAACAATTGAACTTCTGTAGTTCGAGACTGGTCAGGATACTGATGACAGCGATCCGTATGTCTGTTTCCGTCGACGTGAGGTTCGTCAGATCCGCAAAACGCGTGGTCGGGATGCCCAGAGTGCCGAGAAGCTGCGGCGACTTCGTAAAGAACTTGAAGATGCACGGCAACTGGTTGCTTTGGTGCGTCAACGTGAGGTTGCTCGCAAAGAAATGCTTAGCATGGAACGACACCTCTTCGCGCAACGCTCCGAAGTCAGGGATATGAAGCGCAAACTCAACATCAAGGACGATGATGAGGACCTCATCAACCAAAAGGTATGTTCTTCTGGTCCTGTTCCTTGTCTTTGTTGCACAATTGCTAACAGTTCCCCGACTCAGCCCAAGAAGAAGCAACCCGAGATGCCATCTCGACAACCCACTGCTCCTCAAATCCGCATGCCACTCAAGGCAGGCTTGCAAGGCGCAGAAGATCTTCAATTATTGGAAGATCACCAGGCAGAGAAGGAGAACGAGATTATGCGCGATATCAAGCAGAATATCGCAAAGCACATCAAGTGGAACGAGGGCTTTGTAGACCACACCCGTGCGCCGCTGTCACCGTCACCAGAAAGGACATTCGACACTGCGGCTTTCCGTCCGGCTTTTACTGCACAGTTGCCCACACCGCCGTCTTCAGAGGCATCGGCTGATGCAATGGACACATCGCTGGATGTCAGCCCCCTCTCCGGCCGGGGAGATAAACTTGCCTCGCGGGCCATGGAGATGCATGAAGAACCATCTCGTATGCCGTCATTCCGGCGACGGGTTGGTCGCGGTGGAAGATTAATGATCGACCGTCGAAATCTTGCGGCGCGATGTAAAATTGAAATGGATCCCCTTCGGTCTGATCGATTCAAGTTCGATCAAGAAGACTCCGATGAAGAGTCTTCGTATGAAACAGATGGTTATAGCATCCAGATCATGCAACACCGGGCCATCACCATGGCCAAGGCACGGGAACAGGCCGCAGTAGCTGCTCATGCGCAGGCGCAGGCGCAAGCACAAGCAGCAGCTCAGGTCCAAGCTCAACGACGATTGCAAGCCGATCAAGCTGGCAATAACCCAGGGCCAAATGGACCTCCACCAGCTCCGCCAGCTATGGTAGCTGCATCGTCTGAGGCTTGATTGTCATTCCCATTCCTCTCCCCTTAACGTTTTTTCTCTTTGCAGCATTTGGCGGGCGTTTTCGTGTCTTTTTTTTTCTCCATCATCCCGTCGGCCCACCTCACCTCACCACTTTTCACCTTCTCCCACACTGTAGTTTTAGTACCTTTTCATGTTTTGACGAATATCGTGGGCGACGAAGGGATTTGATGGTCCCGCTTGTGCTTTTCTTCTTTTCTTCCTTCTTCTCCGCCCACGCCCACCCCCCTTTTTCTCGCTCCTCTCCACCTTTACCCTTCGATACTGTTGCAACTGCCTGTCATTTTGCTAGTCCAGCATCTTGGCGGGTATGTCTGCGTTTGTTAGTGTACATATTTACCTTCTTTGATTTCTGGTGGAGGAGAGAGCGCGCAGGTCGAAGAGACCGCTGTTTTGTATGATGGATAACCGAAGTTATGATGCCTGTGATGATGGAAAAAGGGAACAAGGGCAGAAAAGGAGAAACTTCCAAAATCTAACAGAAATATAATCACTCGCCAATATCTTGACACTTTTTTGGGCCTTTGTTGGCTTCGTAACGTAATTCGTATGGCCACCGCGAGCCTGCTCTCTCAAGAGCATATCATATATCCGATATTCCACCTCAATCACCATTCTCGGGGCCGTTGTTCGTTGTTGTTCGTAGTTCGTTCGATAAATCAAGCTGCCGTAATGGAATCAAGCATCGCTAAAACAGCCTGGCAGATCTCCTTCTCGCCCATGCGCACCTGAAGCGCCATCTTCAGTCGACGAGATGACCCTTCTAGAGATGCAGGTGACTGGGGAGGAGAAAGACTTTGTAGGAGCTGGGTGTCCTGAGCGAGCGATGTTGCATATTGACTTTGCTTGGTCTGTAAGACTTTGTAGAGAAGGGCAGCCTGTTTCGCATCCATGGACGCCTTTGGCAGCTTGTTTCTGGATCGACGCTGTTCGAATTCTTCGGGTGTCTGCGACAGCGTCGTAAGAAGGACGACCAATTCTGCAGGTAGAATATCCTCAAGCGTGGCATTGTTCAAAGGTCTCGGGATGACATATCCGTCTTCTAGAACTTCGTGCTCGTCGAGGAATTGAAGCTGGACAACAAAATTAGTCAATTGTCCAGAAAGGTGCAGGAATGGTGGATTTTGGTGGATTTGTTTTTTGGCATACCCTAGGTTGCGATTCCAAGTCGTCAGTGGGGAGACCGGCTGTTTGGCAGATATCTCGCAAGGATAGCTCAATCACGTCGAATGGGGCGTAGTTTTCTGTCACATAGCCGTAACGGCGGAGCAGATCTGCGCGAGGAATTTCGCCATAGTCGTTGAAAATCTCCTCGTTTTCACGAATGGGTTTCAATGCCCTCATGATCAATGACTCTTCTTCTTGGTATAAACGGGCCTAGAGAATGATGGTTTGTTAGAGATGACAAGTCCAGTCACGGGATCCAGGACAGTTTCTACCCACATTGTTGCGGTCAGCGTCGGCATTAAGGAGATCAGCCAGAGGGACCATGCCCTTGGATAACTGCTCCTCCTCATCATCAGTCATGTAGCTGTCATCCGCATCGTTCATTTCGTCATCATCGTCCTCGGACTTCTCGATATCAAAAGCATAAGCCATAATAAGGGAGCCCATCATGTGAGCAAGTTCCAGCAGCGCCGCAGCGCCAGCATCACCCTCGTATGAAGAGAGCTGGCCAACAGGCGGGAATAGAGACGGGTTCGCCCTAACAACGGGAGCAATTGATTCGAGGATCGACTCATCAGCACCCTGTTTGCCAATCTTGTCAACAATGGCACTGGCCTGCAATTCCTGCAATTCCGCCGCAGACCAGAACATCAATGTGTCGAATTGTGTGGGTAGGATTTGGAAGTAGGGTGCCCATTGAGAGGAAGGTCCCTTCAAGTATTCGAATATCATTACTAGCATCAGGGACAGCCAGGGGCCCAGGTTCTCCACATCTTGAGGGAGCAGGGACTTCAGGTCTGAATTCTGCACGGCGAGAATTAGGGAACGCGGGATCGAGAATAGTTCTTCTCCTTCTTCGATGTTTGTTCGGGCCACTATGATTATGAAGAAGAGATATTGTTAGAGAAGGTGCTTTCCTGTCAAACCATTTTGCTGACCATTGCGGATTTTGTGTGGTGGGGGGGGGGGGAGAAAGTTGAATTTACCGATTCCTCGTCCTGCACCAGTGGCTCGAAGGTCTGCTAGGAGAATCTTGGAGTTGACTTTAACACCAGGGCTTCCTTCCAACCAAGAAATGAAGTTGTTCGACTGTTGCTGGAAGCTTGAAGGGTCGGGGAAGTGGGTGGAGGAGGACATGTTGTATGGGATGTAGCTGGAATGACGAAAGAAAGAATGAGGAGGTGATGGGAGGTGAGGAGAGAGAAGATTGGACAATATATCCCTATTCCAGTCCCAGTCTTTGCTCAAATACTCAAGGTGAGAAAAGGTGAAGGATTTCTGCAAAGAGTTGAGGGAGTGGGGGAAGGGAAAATGAAAGGGTAAAAGAGTATGTAACTAGATGGAGGACCCGTAATTATTCATAACTTTTGGCCCTCGGAGAACGTTCGGCGAAACGGGATTGGTCCAGTCCCGTCGCCGCTTTTACCGATACCGATAACGATAACGAAAATCGGCAGGACCACCAGTGCACCGAAGGTTATACCTGACAAGCAATAGCAACAGCAACACCATATCAAAGCTCATTCCCTCTCACTTCGTATATTTCCATATCAACGACTTCCAAGATGATCGCCATTGGCATGGAGGGCTCCGCCAACAAGATTGGTATAGGCATTATGTCACATCCCAAAGATGGCAGCCCACCACAAGTCCTCGCGAACATTCGACACACCTATGTTTCCCCACCTGGAGAAGGCTTTTTGCCCAAAGATGTGGCCCGTCACCACCGGACATGGGTTGTCAACCTGGTGAAAGGAGCCCTCAAGGAGGCCCGAGTGTCGGTCGAGGAGGTCGACTGTATCTGCTTCACCCAAGGACCTGGAATGGGTGCCCCGCTACAAGCTGTCGCAATTGCGGCGCGCATGCTGAGTCTTCTTTGGGGCAAGGCATTGATCGGTGTGAATCACTGTGTAGGGCGTGAGTCTTCTTCCCATCCCAGCCATACGGCATTATCTTCTCTTTATATCGAGGTACACTAACTAACTCTCCTCTTCCTCTTCTTCATAGACATTGAAATGGGCCGTCTGATTACCGGCGCAACCAACCCCGTCGTCCTATACGTCTCTGGCGGCAATACACAAGTCATCGCATACAGCTCTCAACGGTACCGAATTTTCGGCGAAACTCTTGATATCGCTGTTGGAAACTGTTTGGACCGATTCGCGCGCACATTACACATATCCAATGATCCGTTCCCAGGTTATAATATCGAGCAACTTGCCAAGCAAGGCAGGCAACTAGTGGACCTTCCATACGTGGTGAAGGGCATGGATGTCTCATTTTCAGGAATTTTGGCGGCCATCGATAGCTTGGCTGCGACGTTGGGGTTAGGAGGGGAAGAACGGGCGAGAGAAGATGCCGAGAAGGCCTCAAACGTGGAGCAGCAGACAAGCCAAAACCAAGGCTCCGACTCCGACTCCGGCTCCGACAACAAACCTACTCGTGCGGATCTGTGTTTCTCGCTTCAGGAAACTGTTTACGCTATGCTTGTTGAGATCACCGAGCGTGCAATGGCACATGTTGGATCTCAAACAAGTTCTTATCGTTGGTGGTGTGGGCTCCAACGAACGACTACAAGAGATGATGGGAATTATGGCGCGGGATCGTGGTGGTAGCGTTTACGCCACGGATGAACGCTTTTGTATCGATAATGGAATCATGATCGCGCAAGCTGGAATGTTGGCTTATCAGTCTGGCTTCCGGACTGCTCTGAAGGACTCTTCTTGCACACAACGATTCAGAACAGATGAAGTGCATGTCAAGTGGCGGGAGGATTGATGTTGCATACTACGAAAACAGTCGCCAGGACAAATAAAATAGATATGATTATGTGATATGAAGGAAAAAATTATAAATTCAATGCCATGAGAGCCCTCTGTAAATTCACCATACTCTTAGACGAGCATTGTGAGGACAAAACACGAATGTGGGGACAGCATTGATCCAGTGGCATATTCCAAATAAACTTGTGTACACTTATGGGGGGCTGTAAATAAGAGTTGTCTGCAGCCCGATATCGTTCTACTTAAATCCGACCAACTGCTTGCAGTTATGGAACACTTCGCTGTATATTAATTTTCCAATATTTAAATTTGATAGGTTCGAAAGATTCTCATAAAAATTACCCCGTCAACAAAAAGGGCATGCAAAATTGTCGCTGGGGCCTGGAGATATGGGGGGTGAAATGCAAATAAACCACAGAACAACGCCGTACTAAACTCCAATTTACAGAACGTCAAATTCTTGATGCAGTGAGGACTTTGCATAATGTCCCAAGTAGTATTTCATGGAAATGGTTCAAAATATCGACTCCGCAAGTGTAAAAATCCACATCATAGGTTAGGTTGAAGTATCGCTCATTCCAGATCACCGGTTGGTTTGTACAAGATGGTCGTGACGTACTAAAGTAAAGGGTCAGTTTATTCCCGATAAGGCATGGCCTGGCCTAGGGGCGGGGTCTCACCTTTCGCTTGTATCTGGTCGTCACACTCGTGGCGAGCACACCATTTTTGATACTGCTGGTGGCAAGATGGTTTAAGACAGTGTGGTTAGGGTAATTTAGGACACTGCTATCATCTTTGGTGGGAGTAGTGCTGTTGAGAATGGATTTGCCAAGGAACAAAGGTAGACTTGGAGGTGTCGCTGTGTCTCCAATGACATTCGCAGCTTGAAGATACGCCGGGCTGTCTTCTTCTTTATCTAGGTCTGCGAGAAACTGGGGGATAGCACCGCCGAAATCGCCGGGAGGGACCTCTTCCTCAATTTCTTCTTTTTTCGGAGGGTCATCGGTTGTCTCCTCGGATTTTCCATCCCGGGAATTATCCGCTATACTCTGCGAGTCATTTACGCCCGCCGGGGTGTCGTTGTCTCTACGGGCATCGTCGGCGCTGATTTCAACATAATTCACGAGGTGGTTGGTGAAATCCACTGCGGTTGGAAGAGTATCGGATGCTCGCATTTCTCCGTCAACAATGAATTTCAAGTGGTGGGTTCCGGGGCGGAGATTCAATGTAGTCGACATAACTGCGCCATCGTGGTCGCTGTGATATGGTGAGCCAACTTTCATTCTCAAATTTTGATATTATAGGAGGCTATACTCACCCTCGGTGTAGTCGGAACTTCTTCTCCCAGTTGACGAAGGTTCCAGTGACATAAACTTTTTGACCAGGTGCAGACCATTCGATGACTGTAGACACAGCCTTTCCAACGCCACTTGGGGTAAATGGTTGGAGTTCATCTAGCACCTCCTCGCCGTCCATGGCCTCACTGCTAATATGGGAGGTCTCTTGGTTCATTTCTTCGTCGAGAAGTCGGTCCGCCGGCATCGATTGTATATGCGAATCTTCGGGCCCCATAATGGGAGATCCCGGCGTGGCGGTGCCATCGGCGATAGGTAATGGCAATCGCGGAGGCCGTTGAAGATGTTGCGATGCATTATAGTAGGAATTCATGGGCGGGGCCGAGGGGGCCATTGGATCGCGTCCCGCGGCATGGCGCGCAACCGGGACTTGCACCGGGTTGGAAAGATCCGGCGCAGGAATATTCTTCCCTTGGGTATATTCAGGACTCTTTGCATCGTATTTTTCTGACTTTCCGGAGGTTCTTGCGGTATGATCGGGGGTGTTTCGTGACTGTAGCCGGTGTTGAACGGAGCCTTGGTAACCTGCCGAGTGGCCCGCAGCTGTCTCCCGTGAGGCAGAAGGGTCGGCTACAGTAGCCTTGTGTGTCGGAATCGCATTGAGGGATGTTCGGCGAACGACCTTTCGATCTCCCGAGGCATTGGGGACATGGCCCGATGGCGCATCGCCGCCTTTGGAAGGGTTGTTGCCCATCGAAGGCGGGGTAGGAAATGCAAAATCGAGTCGACTCTGGGTTTTTACAGGGAGGTAGGTGGGAGGGGGGACGTTGGCGGGAGGAAAGGTGTTTGAAAAAACCACCGGTCAAGTTGATAGCATTGGAGATGTTGTCCTCAGATCATGATCCGCCAAGGAGTAGGAGGTAGAAGGTCGAGGCCCATGACGCTGGGTACCCGATTGGGACAGGGCTTAGGGCTGGCGGTCATAACTCGGCTTACCCCAGGTTCTGAATGGAAGCTGTTACTACACAGTTAAGTTATTTTTATTATGGTCAATGGGGATATGTATGTCCTCCTTTTTAAATTCAACATTTTCATACTTCAGTCTTGTTTCTTATCGATCAACAGGGTATTACCATAGCTGTATGTACTCTCTATACTGCACTAAAGATCACGTGGTTACTCCATTGAGGAGCCGCCTTAGTCATCCGGGATTGTACCGCTTTCGGCGCTTATAATGGCAGCTCGAAGATCGGTAGGGGACCGTTCATTGTGGTATTGGAGATCAAGAGTAGAGTAGATCGGTGATGTTTCGATTCCTAACCCATCATGTAAAATACGGCGTGCTTAAGTCAATGAATCATCTCTTTTTCTTCTTATACTGTATGTACAGCTCGAACCGCAGTGGAATATCAAAAGTCCGAACGGGTGGGGCCGGATCACGTTACCGTGACTTCTTTGGCACTTCACTGGATCCCGCCATGCGTCAATGTCATGGGACATTAGGGCTGTTTGTCAGTTGACAAGGTCATCATGAGCACATCTTCCACCACAGAAATCAGCCTCAGTTTATTTTTCCACACAATGATATCCGGGATCGTTTCCATTCTTCAAATAAAAGTAATGGAGGGAAGCGGTGATGAAATGTTCGCTGCATCGCCGCAAACGGAAGTAAACCCTGAATGGTCGATAGCTTCCGGCGGGGAATCTGAGAGTTCCTCAACCCACTTCCGACAATAGACATTGTTTTTAAGGGAAACTCTTGATGGGGAAATTTTGAATGCGTAAATACAAGTCGGGCCCCTGCATCGGGATCATCGGACAAAAAACGGCGCGTGCCTTGATGATGATCAGTTCGCCCAGCACTGTCCCCCGGGATATGTAATGCTGATAACATTGTCAGCGGCCCTCGATTATCCAGTCTCATGGTCCGTTTTCGTGCAACTCTTTCTTCTTCCTGTGCATACTTCTAGGTCGACAGATCCCCTTCTCTTTTTCTTTTTTTCCCTTTTTGAAGCTTCTCTCGTCTGTTCGTCACAAGATGCAGATCCCGTCGACTCCAATATGATATTTCAGCACGTCCCACCGAGAAACAGAAGCATCATCATTCCGAGTTCCACTCCAGGCGGCATTTCTACTACAATATATTGAAAGTGGTCCGACCCAGACAAAGAAAGCAACTCACGGACCTTCACTGCGATACTTTGATCAGGAACCCGTCCTAGACAAAGTCAATACACCGACCAATTCCCATGGCTTTTGAAGAGTCCCCTTTCGCCCTGCCAGAGCGCCTTCATAGAGCTACTGAAAAGCTGAAGACAGCCATCAAAATGAAGTCGTGGCCACACACCCGCTTGCGAAAGCAGCAAAAAGAGCAGCCCAGCCGCTGCTACATCATGGAATTACCAACCGAGTTACTACTTGAAATCAACACCCACCTTACGCTGATCCCCGAAGCCGCCTTCGCCCTGACCTGTAAGCGC
Source organism: Penicillium cosmopolitanum (assembly GCF_028827165.1). NCBI lineage: Eukaryota > Fungi > Ascomycota > Eurotiomycetes > Eurotiales > Aspergillaceae > Penicillium > Penicillium cosmopolitanum. The sequence continues at coordinate 1,386,135 of NW_026622682.1, read as the reverse complement.
ATGCTCGCGATCTCAGGCGAAATTCTCAGCTCGAAATCCTTACGATTCACTCGCGACTTCGCCCCTCTGTTTCACCATTATCGCAATGGCCATAATTTTACTACACCACGGTGGCAATTCATTACCTTGTTGGAGAATAGCCGCTGGCGCACATGCTCCAGATGCCTGAAATTACACCCTCGGACCGCCTTCTCATCTCGCGAAATTCGACGCAAGGCTGAGAATAGGACCTGCAATGTGGGAGAACTGGCCGGCATTGTTGATTTGTGCCCGTGCAAGAAGTTGACTTTCCGTGATAAGCTGGATCTCATCGACCATCTTCGGATACGACAGATTTCACTGAGAGCCCTGAACTCACAGTTTGGAAACACGGTATCCGATCGTTATTGTTGGCACTCGTGCACGGAACAGTACGGGCCAACTCAACTCAAGATGTCATTGTTTCCCGAGTTGAATGAAGAGGATCAGTTGGTCATCCACTCGGAATATCAACTTACAACCGAATCCGGCCAAGTTGGCAAGGAGGAGTTCATGACACCACGTTTTGGATGCGCCCATCGCTCTGTTGACCTTTGGCTATCGAGCGTTTACCAATCCACCATTTGTCAGATTTTCGATTCATTTTGTGCGTCTTGCAAACGGATTACGGTCTGTAGTGCGTGCGACACGACACTCAAATGCCGTCGAAAACAGCCGTACCATGCTGAAGAGGGCGGTAAGGTCACATACTCTTTTTGGACACAAAGATCACTCGGGGGATCTGGCAACGTTCCCGATGCTGCTTGGGGAGTTCAAAGAATCCATCCGGCAGAGCCGTCCATTGGCGTGGAGAACTGCAATGAGCTATGTCCTTGGACGATTCGTGAACACCCCCCGATCGCCTTTTCGCCTAGTTTGGGTGAAGAGATTATCCGACCGGGAATGAGGAATTCTCCCATGAACTCCTTATATTCTTCCATTCAAATGTTGTAAATGAGGGAGGAGGAAAGCGATGCGGGCTAGATGTTAATTGTTTTATATATACCCTTATATCGTGTTTAATCTAACTATTTTGACCACTGGCTACTACAATCATATAATGCCAACTTCGTGATAATTAAGTCATTAACAACTTGAAATACCAGTTCTAAATTTTAATTCACACCGAGTAAACGAGTATAACTTAAATGTCGCCCAAAGTAAATGGCTGCCCCCCAGGGTGGCCCGGACCTCCGCCTATCGCAAGTGCTTATCAGCTGATCTCCAAAATGGTCCTCCGCCCGTGACCCGACGCGCGACGACGTCTTGCAGTCTTCCGAGCCCAACCCGCACGCTTTGGGGGATCGGCTTCAGCTGGAGCGCACATCAAGGCGATGAGCTTCCCACCACCCCATTCCGGTCAATACCCGCAGTATATACCCCCGCAGTATCAAACAGGGCAGGGACAAGGTCCGCCGCCGCAGTTGCTCTACAGCAATGCCGGCACTCCGTCACCCGCGCCATACAATGGCTACAACAAACCGCCAATCTACCCCCAGGGGATGATGCCCTACCCTGCCTATCCACAATACCCTCAGCATCCGCAGCATCCTGTCCAACACCCGGCACCAAATTCCCTTCCGCAGTTGCAGCAATCTCCCCTCATCCACCACCAGCAACAGCAACAGCAATTGCCGCAACAGCAGATGCAGCAGCAGCCGCCTCAACTTCCGCAGTTACATCAACAGTCCCCTCGTCCTCAAATGATACAGCAACCTTCGCGCCCTCAAATACAACATCAACAATCCCCGCGCCCCCAAATGCAGCAATCTCCGCATGCCCAAATCCAACAGCAACCCCAGCTTTCTCAAATCCAACAACAATCCCCACGCCTTCAGGTGCAGCAGCAGCAGCAGCAATCGCCACGTCTTCAGGTACAGCAATCCCCGCGTGCCCAAATACAACAAATCCAACAGCAACCCCAACTTGCTCAAATCCAACAACAATCCCCACGACTTCAGGTGCAACAATCTCCGCGTGCCCAGATCCAACAGCAACCCCAGCTTTCTCAAATCCAACAACAATCCCCGAGCCTTCAGGTGCAGCAACAGCAATCGCCACGTCCTCAGGTACAGCAATCCCCGCGTGCCCAAATCCAACAGCAATCACCACGGCCCCAAGTCCAACGACCGTCGCACCCTCAAGCCCAGCAGCAATCGCCACGACCGCAGCTGCAACAATCTCCGCTTCCCCAATTTAAACAGCAACCCCAAATTCCTCAAATACATCAGCAATCTCCGCGCCCACAACCAGAGCAGTATTCCGCCGGTCCAATCTCCCAAGGCCAAGTCTCCATTGTACAGGATCCACCTATCCTTGCTCCGCAACCTGTGAACCCAGTGCCTCGAGCACCTCCGTCTCTTCCACAGGAGGTCCCGCAACAGCATCAGTTCATTAACCCGGCTGAACTCTTCGTCCAGACCCCACTGCCAACCGCGCCACGGTCACGGTACCCCTCCCTGCCACAGTTTGACGATATAAACGCAGTTCCTCTGGCTGTGGACGAAGTACCTCCACTTCCACCTCCACCGAAAGTAACTTCAATGCCAGCGCCGGCAACAGTCTCGGCGCCAACTCCAGCCAGAAATCTATCAGCCCCGGCCATTACCCCCCAAGAAAATATCCCAAACATTCAACCGCAACAGACTTTCCAGGCTCAGCAGCCGCCGCAACTGCCGCAACTGCCGCAACCGCAACAATTTATCAAGCCTGAAAAGGTCAAGGTCCTGGATCAGCCACCTGCCAAGCTTGAGGTCAAGCTTCCACCCGCGACGCCGACGCCGAAGTCCAATTCCGTACGACCTCAACCAACACCGTCACCCGCGAACAATACAGTTCCACAAGTTGTGATTCCAGCTCCATCACAGGATATTCAAGTCAACCTGCAAAAGCAATCTCCCCCCCAAGAAGCAACAATTGAAGAAGCAACCAAGTCACCAGTCCATAGAGAAGCCAGCAAAGTCTTCCAAGCCGCCTGTGGATTATCAAGTCTTGCTTCTATCACTGGCAGACGAATATTTGAATGCCGCACATAGCCATGGAACCACCTTGGCACTATCTACCAGAAGGGATGATGTTGAGGAATACTATAAGCTAATCTCTACCGGGCTAGGGTGTCTAGAGGCTGTTCTAAAGGTAGGCAACTCAAGCCACATCAAATATGTGCCATTCGCTCACTGTTTGTCAATAGAACTGGAGACTACAGCCCCGCAAGGAAGCCTTGGTGAGACTTCGATTTGCCCGGACATTATTCGAGGAAACGGAGAATGACCTTGAAGCAGAGACTGCTTTGAGTAAAGGCGTAAGTGTTCCTCCCTCTTAGTTTTGTATCGAGTTTAGCGGCTAACTTCTTCGAAAGATTGATCTCTGCGAACGAGTGAGTACCATTCAATATCTTGTCCACTCATTTGGAATCAACTAACGCTTCTCAGAATCGCATGTTAGATTTGAAGTACAGCATGCAACATCTTTTGGCACGAATGCTTCACAAGTCCAATCCAAAAGCTTCTCTGAAAGCCGTCGATGGAATGATCCAAGATGTCGAGGCGTATGTTTTCTTCTTTCATGGACGCTTTTGAAATTCAGAATACTAATTAGCTTACAGATACCGACATGCGGCCTGGGAGTATGCATTTCGCTTTCTTCGTGTCTCGCTCTCACTATCCGCCCCTACGCATCAGGATTCCCTTCAAGCACTCCAGCATCTCCATAAGATCGCGGCAATGGCCAATCGCAATGGCGACAGAACCGTCGCGGCAATGGCAGCAGTCATCGAAGCGTTGGCGCATCTCCAGCAAGGTGCCGGCTCTGATGCAATCGAACAAGCACAGCGTGCTATAGCGATCGCCCGGAGCCATCAGCTAAATGACGAACTTCGTAACATCCCCCAGCTTTCAACTTTGATACAGATCGTCGATATTTGCTGCAGTTTACTTGAGTGCGATGTGAACCAATCGGCTGAAAAACTCAAGGTTATGCAAGCCCTGGTGGACGAAACACTCAATGACCCCAGCTGGCGCCCTGATGGCTCGTTCTCCGTTCCCCTGAATGGAAAATCTGCCGGGCCATCGTCAATCGATACTGGGGATATTCTGCAGGTTCAAAGTGGAACTTTACTTTTGAGTTTTAGTTGGCTTCCTCAGCATGATCTCTATGCGCTTTCATATTTCTTGAGCTCCATTACACTGAGTGCCAAGAACTCATACGATGGCCGAAAGGCGGAAAAGTTCCTCGATGAAGGCATTCGCATGATCGAAGGTAAGCATGCCATTATATCACCAATAAACTTCACACTCATACATTTGCAGGGGACTTTAAGACGCCACAGGAAATCCCAGAGGCCATGGTCAATGCGGCAAGACGCGTTGAATGGCGCCGGACTCTGTACTGCAACTTCCTTCTGCAACGGGTCTTCCTGGCTTGCTCTAGAACAGACTGGGATTATGCTAGTCAAACTCTCAAATCCCTCCGCCAGGTGACCCAAGAACTCGGGCCCAGCCTTCCCAAATCCATTGAATGTCTCATGGAATACGCCGCCGGCACCATTTCCCAAGCGACGGGAGATCTAGCATCAGCCTTGACGATCTTCCAGTCACCCTTATTAACACTATCGCCATCCGCCAGCAAGATCTCTCGCAATGACCCCTACCGCGACATCTGTATTCTTTCCGCGCTAAACACAGTCCTCATCATTCGGGATCCGACTCATCCAGCACATTCCCACCTCCCTGCTATTTTGACTACGCTCGAGTCTTTCTGCCAACACAGTCCGAACAAGTACATCCAAGCAGCTTACTTTTTGGTATGCTCTACTGTGCACACAGACTCGACTATACAAACAAAACAATATCTCCAACAGGCTCTGCAATCCGCGACTGCTATCAGCAATAGTCAGATCACATGCATGACGCTGACATTCATGAGCTGGAAATATTTCCGCGGCGTCGTGGGCGAACAGGCCGAAAAGAGCGCAAGGGCTGGTCGGGCCATGGCGAAACGAGCAAATCATCGACTTTGGGCGAGTGTCACGGATGAAATGCTTGCTGATACCCTCGAACGGCAGGGTAAAGGTGAAGAGGCTAGTAGTGTGCGTGAGGAGGGCCAACGACTGGTTATGGGTCTTCCGCCTGGCTTGAAACGTTCAGTCTAGATCAAGATCCGCTTGCTTTGAAAGGATGTGGCGTCGAAATGTCCTTGATGTGAACGTCAATATCTTGCTGTTCTTTTCTTCTTCTCCATTTCCGAGGACGTTTTCCTCTTGTCTTTTGATTTCTTTTTCTATTGGGAAGGAGTTAGTGTATGATACCATCTCATGAATATGGTGCGAAGGCGTCTCATTTATCTAGTCTAGGCCTCGAGATAGACCAGCGAATATATCTAGTATATGTACCATTTATAACCGTTCAACTGGACTGCTGTGTGCCATCTCGAAGTGTACAAGACACCGTCGGTTCCGATATCACACCCCGGGTTTACACCAGGTGCCTTTAGGTCTAGAAAGTCAGGAAACTTGAAAGAGGAGGTGAGATCGTACAGTATAGATGTATGATTAAACTTTCCGTTTCATTCAAGTGCTTTGCCTAAGGGGTCCGTCCTCTCACACCCCTCGGCGCTTACTTATTAGATGGTAACAAAAAATTAAATCTGCCCGCAGTGGTGTAAACATGCAAGTATCGGTGGTATGGTATGGTATATTGGGAAGGGAAGAAACCCAGTAAGCATCATACTTCATAGACATATAATGCAATAACATTCATTGTCAAGAGAGAAAGGGGTGGGGGAAATGAAATCAAAAAACGAAAGGTGGGATTAAAAACAAAACATTTCAAGTGTCAAGGCACCCAGCACCCACAATAACTTTGAAAAGTTGAAACTCGATCGAGACGAGACAACACACCCCATCATGTCCATAATACGCCGGCAGTTTTCGACTAAATATGCCCCAGCCCAGAGCCCGTAGGCTTGGAAAAGCCGCTGCAAAAAATAACAATGCAACACAACACCCAGAATTAAAAGAAACGCTCAGACCAGACCGCAGAGAGAAAGCGCAGCAAAAAAGGCACAACAAGGCAGCAGGCAGGTAGGGAGAGAGAGAAATTGAGAAATTGCTCGAGAAAAAAAAAGAAGAAAATCACCCCAAACCAGCCCAAACCCCCCGAATTCTCCTCGCAAGTTGAATATCCTTCTGCATAATAGTAACACGCTTAGCATGAATAGCGCAAAGATTCGTATCTTCAAACAAATGCACTAAAAACGCCTCGGAAGCTTCCTGCAACGCCTGAATAGCGTGTGATTGCCAGCGAATTTCCGAGCCCCGTTCTGCGGGTAGTAAATCCAGTGCGACTTCACGGACTAGGCGGGCAAATGGAAGTTTTGCGATCAATAGGTCGTAGGAGCGTTGGTAGCGCCGGATTTCTTTTAATGCGACTGTGCCGGGCTTGTAGCGGCGGCGTCGGCCTGTTGGGGTTGGGTCTCCGGCTGTTGAGTGGGTGGGTGGTTAGTTTGGCTGGTGTGGGTGGATTGGGGAGCGGTTGGCATGGGGATGAGGGGAAGAAAACAAGTGCGCCGGCTGGGTTGGACTGGGTTCGCATTGCGCAGGGTGGGATAGACATACGTTGTACATTTGATGGTCGCTTTGCGGCGGGTTTCTTCTTCGGTGTGCCGGTAGTTTTGCGCGCCCTTGATGGTGAGCTTGGGTTGGCTGTTGTTGACTGTGATGGGCGGCCTCTGCCGACTTTGGATGCGGTTTTGACTGGCATTGTTCGGTTGCGAAAATGATTCGCGAGGGAATGAGAAAGAAAAAAGATATAAGGCTCAAGACGATAAAGCCCTGCCGAAACGAGGCGATGCGATTGAACGTATGCAGGTACTTTGTAGGTTGTTCAATGCGCTTTTTTTTCAGTTCGCCCTTGCAGGAGGTTCGGTTCCCCGGGGGGGTTTGTTGAAGGGAGTGAGGGGATGGAAATTACTCCGTAGGTAAAAAGTATTATCAGAGGAGAAATTGGTTCAACGGTGGTGGGGGGATAAGTTTGGAGAACAATTGGAATGCGAAATGCGCAAAAAAGAGGAGGCTGGGGAGGGTTGAAAGAGTAGTTTAACTCGTTTCGTCTAGCCTCGCGCGGGAGACGCGCGATCTCCCGCGTCTCCCGCGCGTTGCACGGGGTCACGTGTTGGGGGACTCGACAGGTTGGCCTTGGATATACATGAAGGTGGCCTCATTGATTCTCCGCACTCCCCCTCCTTCCCTTTCTCCCTTCCCCTCATAACCTCACATCATGGCTGCCCTGTGGGAGAACAATGGGCAGATGGGTCAGTTTCCATTAGAACAATGGTTTTACGAGATGCCCCCAGTGACAAGGTGGTGGACCGTGGCCACGGTGGCTACCTCTGTACTGGTACAGTGCCACATTGTGACTCCATTTCAGCTCTTCTACAGCTTCCGCACCGTCTATGCGAAATCGCAGTACTGGCGTCTACTATCCACATTTCTCTACTTCGGTCCACTAAACCTTGACCTCTTATTTCACGTCTTCTTCTTACAACGCTACTCACGTCTTCTGGAAGAATCCTCTGGTCGCTCCCCGGCTCAATTCACCTGGTTGATCGTTTACGCTTGTGCCTCGCTGCTGTTGATATCGCCATTCCTCTCGTTACCGTTCCTCGGAACCGCACTGTCTTCCAGTCTCGTTTATATCTGGGCGAGACGGAATCCAGAGACTCGACTCAGTTTCCTCGGCCTGCTCGTTTTCACAGCTCCATATCTTCCGTGGGTGTTGATGGGCTTTAGTCTGGTCGTGCATAAGATGGTGCCCAAGGATGAACTTTGTGGCGTTGTCGTGGGCCATGTCTGGTACTTTTTCAATGATGTTTACCCGACTCTTCATGGTGGTCATCGTCCTTTTGATCCGCCGAGATGGTGGCGGCGGTTATTTGAGGGCAATCTTGATGCAGAGGAGCGAGAACGCCCTGGCCCCACTGATGCGACCGTCAACCAAGAGTTTGCTGCTGCCGCCGCCGCACCCGAGGTCCGATAATATGCTCTTGCGACTATTTCCTGTGGGAAGCTTATCATTGCCTTTCCATTGCCATTGCCATTGCCATTGTATCGGGACGCGTACTTCCGAACCTTAAATGACAGACTCGTGGCGAAAAAAGCCAATTGACTAGAGTTAGTACCCCGCGCGTGATCAGGTCAGCTTGAGGATGGTCCTTTGAGGATGGCGTCAACACCTGATTTCGAAGAGAAAATGGCCGCGGAGAAAGATCCAAGTGATGTCCTAGTGATGATGTACACGTAGCTTGAGCGGGGTGACCCTCCACTTTGAGAGAGTTCTTAAATTGCAAGGTGGGGGTGGTCCAAGGCTGTGCAAGTGTAGCTTGCTGGCAGTTCGCTGAGGTGGAATCGAAATCGAAATCGAACCTGATCTAGGTGGGGTGCCGAGGTCAAAGGGTCGCCTGAAGTCGCCTTCTAGCGGAACGTTAAACCGAGCATGAAGTGCAGAGTGCCTATGAGAAGGATGGGATCCTCATGCATTGTTTTACATTGATAGCGATTGATACCCTTTTATTATTGTTATTACGGAGTATTTTGCATTCTTATTATCATTATCACTACGGCCGTAATACTATTATTATCCTCAAGTTCAAGTTCATGCTCTTGGTCGTACTCGTATTCTCTCTCTTATTTTAGACTCGCTCTGATTAGTGGTATTTCTGTTGCCTGACCCAATTGATGAATACTCCGTAAGGTTGTATTATGGATCATTGGCTGCAAGGATGGCTGTTATATTCAAATTACATACGATGGTTTAACCATACAATGGTATACAACTTATATGCTCTGTCTATCTCCTTGCACCAGTGGTGGTATTCTGTACAACTCCGATCCGACCCTAGCCTACGATCGTCAGTCTATGGCGTTGGCCAAGTTGCCATGGCCATGGCCAAGGACAAGGGCAAGGCTGAGATACGCCCAGACGATAAGAAATCGGCATTTGGCCCCGCGGGGCGAGCAGTGTGACATGGCACGAAAGAATGTCCCGAATTGGTACGGAGGACGACGACTCGTGGAGAGGGTGGCTCAGCGATGACCGGTAACCCAGGCCCGGCCCCGACCACCCACGTCATGTTAGGCAAAAAGTAGGCTAAAAACCTGGAGATGGAGTGCATGGATCGTTTGTTCCAGGGTAAAAGAGTAAAGAGTAAAGAGAAAAAAAGACTTGGGTCAAGTGTGACTGTCCAGTTGAATTGGCCAGTTGGCCCATTCGGCCCACGAAAGTGGATGGTGACGGGGTGACTATCGTGACTATCGACTGCATACAGTACAGTTACAGTCGGGTGCCCATGGTGACGGGGGGATAAAGCAGACGATCGCACTTGGTCTGTGCTGAGTGCGAGTGCTGGGCACAGTACAGTACAATACAGTCTCCTTCTGCATAGTGGCAGTGCCAATGCCAATCCCAGTGCCAATGTCAGTGTTACCGTATTGTACTGCGAGTGCGTAATCGTATTCGCGGCAGCCATTGCCCCACCTTAGTCATCAACATCTCCACCAATCATCACTCATCCAGGTTAAGCAACACATGGTCGCAGGCAGGAAAAACCGGGGCTCAGCCACCACAGCCTCTCATATACCTCGCAGTACCTACATACTGTACAGTAAACTAACTTTTTGCCCCTTGTCTGTTCTGGGTCCCTGTGTACCAGTGTTCCAGTACTGGGTACTACCAGGTACTCTCTCTGTACGGAGAAACCACACTAAACCCCTTGGAGTCTCACCAAACCTTCGTGACCCACTTTGCTCAGACTTCGCCGCGCAACGCCTCAAAGTGCGAAGAGATCCCTCAACACTCTTCTCCTTTGGCCTTAGCCTTCGCTTTTTTCCCTTCTCTCCCTTCCCCACTCCGTCACTCCTTATTATATTCTCCCCTATTTGGCCGAGCCGTTTTTCAATATCTCACTTTCTATCCTCCACTTTCTCCCCCTCCCCCCTTTTGACACGAACCCATCTCACCCACTACCACTACCACTACCACCGTACCACCTCGACCTCTTCTCGTCCTCTCCCTCTCACCACCACCACCTTTACTCTCGGCGCCTAATTTATTCCATACGCCTCATAATAATATTTTCGACCAATCTACCTATCCTTCCACTCGTGACGATCGAACAACAATCTCGTGTCCCTTTTCTATCCCGCGCGGCCTTGGGCCCGGTCCGTGAGATTCTCACTCGACACTCCCGACTCCCCCGGACTACTCGACTCGACTCGACTCGAATTTCTTGCGCTCTTCGCCTATTCGCTGTTGATTCCATTGTCTCGGTTCTTGCTTGGCCGGCGCCGACATCTTCACCATGCGACGCGGACTTCTCATCTTCATCTTGGTGAACCTACTCGTCCTATCATTCTTGATCCGCAGTGTCTCGACTCTTCTTTCGCTTCTCGTGGAGGATGCCTCGGCCGACGCGATTCACCGCGCCGAACTACCGTCGCCCAATTCAAGCTTGATTGAACAACGCCCGCAAATCATTCCCAAGATCATTCACCAAACGTACAAAAATGAGACTATCCCTGAGGTTTGGGTTGAGGCGCAGCAGAGCTGCATTGACTTGCACCCGGACTACGAATATATTGTATGTGATCAATTCCTCAATTCGATACCGCTTATCGCTTTCTCCGGATCGAATCAATTGGCCTTGAACTAATGATCATTTTAGCTCTGGACGAATGAAAAATCTCGAGATTTTATCGCTGCCGAATACCCTTGGTTCTTGGATACCTTCGACGGCTACAAGTATCCGATCCAGCGCGCGGATTCAATCCGTTATTTCGTTCTAGCTCACTTCGGTGGCACTTATATCGATTTGGATGATGTTTGTCACCCCCACATCCCTCCAAATAGAATCAATTACTGACCAGGCTTTTTTTCTCAGGGCTGCAACCGCCGACTGGACCCCCTACTGGCCTACCCCGCGTGGGTACGACGCACCGTTCCTACAGGTATCTCGAACGATGCGATGGGCTCAGTTCCCCAACACCCATTTTTTCCTCCGCACGATCGAGTTATTGCAAACCTATGACCGCAGCTGGCTGCTCCCGTACATTACCGTTATGTATTCGACTGGGCCCTTGTTCTTGTCCGTGCTCTGGAAGGAGTACATGCGTGACGGGCCTTCCGAGTCTGGACGTGTTCGAATCCTGATGCAGGATGAGTACAATAAGCACTCGTGGAGTTTCTTCACCCACCACACTGGTAACAGCTGGCACGGCAAGGATGCCCATCTCATTTTCTGGGTAAGTCAAATTTTTATATCTCCCCTCGTGATGCTTTAGAGAGAATCAAATGCTAATTTGAGCTTTAGATGGGCCAACACTGGATGTTCCTTACCTTCCTCGGCTTCCTAATCGCAGCCGTCGTAGGCTTCTGCCTCTTCTGGACATACGGCCGAGTCATGCTCCTCGGATCGAAATACCGCTACCGCTACACGAAAGTTCCCTCCATCATCAGCCCGTCACGCCTGTCGTCTTCGTCTCCCTCGCGCCGAGCGAGACGATTGATGCCTACATTTATCCGACGCGTCAGCTTTAAGGAGGATGAAGAATCCCGCAGCGGGTCTACTGAGACTTCTTACGAGCTTGGTCGACGTGATGATTAGAAGTCTACAACCCATCGAATCTTCGGATATGATGTGATTTTGATTTCTTTTGTACTTGTTGTCTTTGATACGGCCTGGACACGATCTGCTCTGCATTAGCATTTTTGTACATCTTATTTCTCTTTTTTCTTTTTGTTTTCTCTTTCTTACGACCTGTTTGGAGCGTCTGCATGTGGTTGAATCTCGTGGCGGGGATCCCGGATTTGGCTACTTTCGCCTCTATGGGAGGTTTGTTTCTTCTTTTTTTTCGACTTTTCGCCAAACGAAACGCGTGTGTACAGGAACGCCATGAACCTTGCCGACATACCGTTCTTGTTCTTGTTGCTCAGGACCTTGACCAGACCCTTTCGCCTTCTCGACTATCTACCTTTTTCTCTCTATTACCGATTTTTATTACATAAGTTAGACTTACTTATATTCTCTGGGTCTGAGGGGCGAATTGAATATCGCTTCGGCACAAACAATCAAAATATTTATCAATAAAATTTGGAATAACTGAATTATCTACGCTTAAACCTGAGGTGCTTGGAAAGAAGTCTGAATTCCTTGAAATTATGTCCAGCAACTTATGAGTATGTTATAGATAAGCTTCGCTCGGCGGGGTGTCAATTGTTATCCTGTGGCCTGTGGCAAGTTATTGGTTCAACTACTAGTAGCTGTTAATATCTGATAACTCCAAAGCGCCATTATGCGTACCTTCCGAGTCTCTTTCTCTTAACCAGACCCTTTCGGCACCACTGCGCGATTATTTATTTCTTGAAATAGATACATTATATCTCTGCTGAACTTAATATTCTTGTCACTCACATCATACCATTTTATCTATTTAGCTAGAAAATGCCATATGAAAGATCTTCATGTAAGATGGACCGCGGGGAGGTCAAATAGTAACAAGGCCACTTGATCTTTATGAAAATCATTTATAGTTTTGCCGTAGTCACAATTTCCTGGACTGTAGTCTATTCCGCTGTGATCCTGGATCAATTGTCTAGTCCTAGGATGGGATTGGTCATCCAAATATACTAGTAGAAGATATGGGCCAGTTGATCATTTCCATGGGTACTTTTGAGAACCCGAATGGATCCTGAGAAGAAGAGAGGCATAATCGATATTGTACATACACCCAGTTAGCGATTCTCAGGCCCAGCTAGGCAAGGAATGAAGACAGAAGCTGATTTGCAGGAAGTACTCTAAACAGACCACATATGTAGATACTGACACTGTATCAATTCGAGTTCATCGGGGCTCGGGCATTGACTTGTTCGGTGGAGTGAATTTCATAAAAAGTCACACCGTGCTAGAATTCTTGTTCAATCTTTTTCACTACTCCTTCGGACAGACAGACACGGTTCATTTACTATACTAGCACTTGTCCCTTGGTGATAATGTATTACATTATTATATTATGCTGGGATTTGAGTAAAGGTGAACTCTATGCCTATCACTTTTGCTAAGGCAAATTCATATTATTGATAAGAGAGAGTAATAGATATCTCATATAAAACTTGAACCAATTAACGTGAGAAATTAGCGTCTCACTCGCTGCCTACCCTTCACAAGGTCTGCAGTATAATTCATTCCTCCGAATACCGGACCCCAATGCGGCGCCACGGTGGTCATTCACTGACCTCATATAGTAGAGACATTACATACATCCCCCCCCCAAATCACGACAGGAGTCCAAGTCCACAGGTGAGCCTCGATACACAAAGACCGAGTATTTCCAACCTGAATGCCTAGCATACTCGTAGTGCCATCTGCTGAGCTCAGTATGCTCCCAACTCGCATGTAACCCGATAAGCGAATTCACCCACGACTTCACGGCATCACTCGGCGAAGTTCCTTCGCCCCCCAACCCCTCTCGACCCACCCGGTCGAGTCCGCCACGGAGACGACGACGAATCGAAAGCCCGGGGAAATCAGCCAACTCGGGTGCATGGGCGATCTGAGCGCCGCCCGGCTGGGCAAATGCTTGTCTTCGGCTCGGTGAACGTCCGCGAGGTCCACAAAATCTCCAGTCCGGGGCTCCATTCTGGGGAGAGAGTTGCTACTGAGTACGGGGTTTCCACGGTGTAAACAAAGTAAAGGAGAGCTGGGGATTTGTGGAAATTGAAATTGATGGGGTAGAGCGTTGTCCCCCCCCGCATTGTCGTGCATTTCTGTTTCTTCCGGTTGCGGTGTGACGTGCTATTCTATCACTCTCTCATCTTCTCAAAAACCAACCAACTTGATCTCATCTTGCAATTTCTCTATTCTGCGAAAAGTAAAGAGAATCGCAATCGCCCCGGATGGGAATCACTACACTGAGAGGGAAATCCCTCGGCCGTGTCATTGGTCTTGTTGGCGCGGTCGGTTTCGTGCTACAAGGTTATGACCAAGCTGTTGCTAATGGCTTACTGACATTGGGATCTTTTATTGCTATTTTCCCCCAAATTGATACGGTCAATACTCATGGTAGCCAAAAATCGCACAATTCTACTATTCAAGGTTAGTCCTATATTAAATAAATTCCTTTGGATGCTCGCGGCCTTTGCTCGAGCGAGTCAAGGTATTTTTTTAAAACGCTGAAGTGAAGCACCGGGCTAATCCGACATGCCATTCCAGGAACAACGGTCGCGATTTATGAAGTCGGCTGCGCTTTGGGTGCCCTGGGCTGCGTGTTTCTGGGCGATAAACTCGGTCGTCGCAAAACGATCTTTCTTGCGGGATGCGTTGCCTTGGTTGGAATCGTTATTCAAGCAAGTCCCTTTGCGTTGGGACAGTTGATTTCTGGGCGAGTTATTACTGGTGAGTGATTTATCTGGTTTCCTTTCCCGTCTGTCACAGTATGTGATAGCATCATGCGTGGGCTCTGCTAACAGGAAACGAACCATAGGCTTGGGTGTCGGTGGATTCACCGCGACAATTCCTATGTATGTCTCTGAGTCTTCTGGCGCAGAGGCTCGAGGACGCATGGTTCTTTTAGAAGGGTGGTTTGCTATCGGTGGTATCGTCCTTGCAACTTGGTTGGAATTTGGGTAAGCATCACCACCACCGTCCATCGTGACCGCGGGAGGCTAGATAAACTTGCTGACTTCTTCTGGTCTGGGATAGATTATACTACGTCAGCGATAACTCAGTGAGCTGGCGCTTCCCCATCGCCTTCCAGGGCATTTTCGCCCTCGTGGTTGTCTCGTGTATCCTATTTTTGCCCGAATCTCCTCGATGGCTTGCTCGCGTTGATCGTATGGAAGAAGCGGCCGAGGTTCTTTCACGAATGGAAGATGTGCCAGTTGAATCTGAGCACGTTGCGCAAGAGTTGGAGATCATCAAGCAGTCTCTTTTCTTGGATGCAGCGGACGAATCGACGGTTTCGACTTCACCTTTTGCTTTGACGAATAATCGTCATTTGCACCGAACGGCTATTGCTGTTGGAGTCAATATTCTCGCCCAGATGACGGGTGTTAACATCATTACGTTTTATTCTGATACTATCTTCGAGGTAAGCAAAATATTCGAGATGAGATGATCTGATCCGGCGAAACAACCCATCAAACATGTTCATGAAATACTAATTAATCCATTCTTCATAGTCTGATCTGGGATATCGGGTACAATCTCCCGCATCATAACAGGCTGTCTACAAATCTGGCAATTCATAGCCGCCGGTATAGCAGTTCTATTAATCGACCGAGTCGGACGTCGACCATTACTCCTCACAGCCGCCGCCGGCATGACAATTGCCCAAACATGCCTAGCAGGTCTTTCAAGCGATCTTTCCAACAAATCCGCCGCGGGCGCTTCAATCCTATTCTATTTCATGGCACTATTCTGCTTCCCGATCGGACTGTTTTTGGTACCATTCATGTACGCCGCAGAAATCGCACCCTTACGCACTCGCGCCAAAGTCACCGCTATGTCCGCCGCGGCAAATTGGCTCTTCAATTTCCTTTTGGCGGAAGTGACGCCGATTGGATTTGCTACTATTCAATGGCGGTATTATATTATATACGCTTGTATTAGTGCTTTCGCGTTTATCTTTTTTTATCTTTTCTGTCCGGAGACTAAGGGCCGCACGTTGGAGGAGATTGATGATATTTTCGTTCAGTCTAAGTCTGTTTTTGATCCTGTGAGGATTGCGCGGGAAATTCCCTTCCAGACTGAGCTTCTGGCTCATATTGATGATACGGAAAAGGTTGGGGCAAAGGATGAGTGTGTTGAGAATGCGTGATTTGACCGGCTCGGTTTGATAACGCGGTTGTCTTTCTTTGAACCTAGTACTTGAATGAATAAAGTTACGAGAAAGAGGCCAATGTCAGCTGTGTGGGTCGAGATAATCGAATGAATTGGAAGTACTAGCAGGGCTGTGGGTTACAGCGAGGGACCACAAGCACGCCTGGCGCTGGAATGCTTCTCAGTTTGATGGCAATGTTAGAGAAATAGAGTTATATAGAGTTATCACATATTTACAGCCAGTTGAACAAGTACTCGCCACAATCCATAACCACCACTTTGCTGAGCGACTGAACAGTTTCACGATCTTATTTCTCGACATCGCCTTGCGCCCGATATTACAAAATGCTCTTATTTTACCAGGTTCGATTTACCTTAAATGACTTTGCGTAGATGCCTGCATGCGAGACATCCAGGATGTCGTTCCTTTGTGTGTCTAGATAGCTTTCGCTCTAGAGTCTTCTCCAACCACCACCTTGTCATGCATCCACATATCCACACTCCATCACCGTGTACGTAGGGTGCGCGAGGAGAAAGAGATGCAAATGTTATTTTAATTAGTTTAACGGAAGGAGTTGCAGGACAGGTGACTAGTTAGGAGATTGGCCAACTACGAACAAAATTACAATAGAGAAATTAATAATCTAGATAGACTTTGGATTCAAACATTCTTGAAACCGTAAGACTTGGAAATATCAGTACCTGGTCCCCTCTTCACACCGGGAGGCCCCACTCTTGTTTTGGGGATCAAGTAAAACATCACCAAGAACTATCTACAGAAACAAAATAGGCATTTTCCGAAGACATGCCAATTAGTCGCCGAAGAATGAAGCATTGAACTAATCTGGACATTCATTAGTAATCAATTAACTTTGAGAAATCGAGATGAAAGGCCACCGTCTCGGCAATTGTGTTTTAGATGCCGCCAAAAAATTCCTGCTTTTTGGCCCCCAAATTAAAAGTTGCTGGTCTCCAACAAAATTCCCCACCATGCCATAAATCATGTGAATCGTGACCCAATACTGCTGATGGGTCGAATTTCAACACCAATCAAATCAGTTTCCAACGTCTTGGTAGACGGATTCAGCTTGGCGTCGACTTGGCTTTCTTGGCAATATGAACTTTGTCAGTGACTTGATAATGACATCGACCGGCATGCCGACACATATATTTGCCATCAAAGACCGGAAAGCAGGCCAAAAAATGAGTAGGGTCGAAGTATCGAAATGCTAAATTGGCTACGACGACTCAGGTGTCTACGATACACATTGATAAGCTAAAGATTCATAGTGGATCTGAAAGATAATAGGGGCGCTTATTAGCCTTGATTCAGCCTTGGCTGCTTATGTACATCGACTCCTTAAAGCAAGCTACCCCGCGAAAGCTAAAAGCAAAAGTGAAGAATCCTCCCCTCCTCATGCGACGGCAATAGAATATGCAGACCGAGAAAAAAAACTCGACGTAAACCGATCAAATCCTGCTTGGAGTGTAATCGCAGGAAGCAAAAGGTACACAGATTGCAATCACTCCAACTGGCCTCACTAACAAGATATCAGTGTGACCGCCAGAAACCATGCAATCATTGCATAAGTCGGAGGGTCAAGCACCTCTGTGTGTATACTACCAGCAGCCCTCACGGGAGGCGAACCCGAAACCGTCATCAGCCTAATCGACTCGCAAGCACTCCTCTGCCTGTCAATAATCCCGAAAGAAGTTCATCTAATACACTCTCGCCCCACGAGTCTGATTCTGAGACAGAGAAAGGTCCCCTGGAATACCTGACTCGAGAATCCAACGCGCTTCAGGATTCTTCTCTTGATATTTTTTCAAAGATAGACCCAGTCCGATCCAGGCAGTGGGGGCTATGGCCGCAAAAGTGTTTGACTGATCTCCTCATCCGGATATTCCTAGAGGAAATCAATCGCATCTATGAAGTGATTCACGGATCATCATTTGAAGCCAAGTATGCTGTTTGGTGGGCTGCGCAAGAAACCAAGGCAAACGGCGACCCAGGTGCATCTCTTGCCGACGAGGACATTGACTTTGGCATTCTCATCATTCGATCATGTTTACTAAGCCTTCAAACCCTTCCGTCACCAAAGTATCCCACCCAGGGTATCTTGAAGACACACCCAGAGGCTGTAGAACAATGGCTCTATACGCTAGCCAATGACTTGGACAAATCACAATCACCAGATAGAAAGCCCTCTCTAGAAACAGTGCAGCATCGCTTTTTCCATACAGGATACTCCAAGAACTATGGGAAAATACGGGAGAGCTGGTCAAGCTTGAGCGCTGCTGTTAAGGACGCGCATGAGATGGGCCTGCATCTCAAAGACCCTGGCATCGCTCTTGATGAAACTGAGATGGAACTACGCAGACGTACTTTTTGGAGCTTGTATTTCTGGGACCGGTAAGATCTTCTGGTCTTCTCGACTATTTGAAAGCAATAGAGGAGCTGACTGGAACTCTAGTTTTATGTGCACATTTTTTGGTCATTGGCCATTAATACCCGAGGGCTATTTTGATATCGAGCCGCCGCACGACAGCCTCCAACCACTAACTACTAGCCCATACGTGCTTACGCCTTTCACGGATCATATATTTCACATCAAGATAGCACGTTATATCACAGCTTTTTTGAGCCCACCATCATGGACCAGCGATCAATACATCCCAGCAACAGTATCAGAATTCGCGCAACGCTTTGATGAAGTCATCATTGATCAATTGCCCCCGCCACTCTGGATGGAAGCCCCTGATACAAGCTGGGACAGCATAGATCCCGTCCTTGTTATTAAGAGGATGCGCCTTCAATTGCTTATCTCGAGTACAAAATCTTCACTCTACCGAGCGTTTGCAGATCCATGTAACAGCCTTCGACCACATGAAATGCTCGAGTCACAATGCACAACAGATCCCCTGGCGCTCTCTCATCGAAGATCTTTGGTACAAACGACGTCACATATGATATCATTGATCACGCAACTCTACATTCTTATCGACAATGAAGGGGGTGGCCCACCAGCTGAGCGGCTGTTCTTGCTTCCAATATACCTTGTCGACGCCCTGGCATCCCTGGGAGTTTCTTTGCTTTCAATCCAATTCGACGAAAGAAGGTTTCTTACTAGCGGCATTCGAAGTATGATATACCCAGATTTGCAAACCAGCTATTCAATATTTCTCGAAGGATTCAACTTGCTTTGTCGCCAAGCTTCACTATACAGTCTGGCCAAGAAAGGGGTGGAAATTATAGAGAGTCTGAACATCGCCTTAGACTCTCTTTTTACGAGTGTGTCTGTTGCTTCTGGTTCAACTATAATGGGGCTCTGTGACGAAAGACAAGCTTCCCAATCAGGGGGGGTTGGAGGTGTCATCCTCATATTCTCATTCTGCTAGTGGGTATGACAGGGTTTACACATCACTTCCGGAATGGTTGCCTTCCTTTTTGCAGTCACCGGGGCGATCATGGCTGTTTAATAACCGAATGGCCTTTGGGGATTCACTAGTATAGTTTGTAGCTATTCATAACTTATTAACTCTCCGCAGTTTCGCTATATCCTTCCCTGCACATGCTATAGAGTGCCATTTAATTTATTACATTCCAGGAATCAATTTATTCCACTTCTTATTAGAGATGATATTTGATATTGGGGGAAATGGAATTTGTCTACATTGGTTTATTCAAAACCCTGTACAGATAAAATAACTATTGCTTAAGCATTATTGGGAATCTTCGTGTTCTGCTCCGCAAGGGTATCAGCCGTCAAGGCTGGTCGGTCTGCCTTTCCTGCGGTGGTCTATTGAAGAAAGGTTAGATTGAGTCTCGTTAGATATTTCTGAAGGGGCAACCTACGCCGCCATCAACAGGCATGATCAATCCAGTGATCCACTTTGCCTCCTTACTAGAAAGAAAGAGAATAGCTGTTCCTTGAAAGTTATTAAATGTATTTTGTGAACTGCCTGACGGGGTACTTTCATACCATAACCAACATCCCATCCTGTACCTTCCTGCTTCAAGAGGTTCTGGTTGATACGATCCTGGCGCATCCTATCCGTCATACCTCTGTCTCGTACCATTGGGGTGAACACCATTCCGGGACAAACACAGTTAACCCGAATATTTTCTGGGCCGTGCTGAGCAGCCATGGCACGTGTCATTTGAATAATAGCACCCTTAGTTGTAGGGTACAGGAGACTGGGGTTCCCACCGAGAACTATATTTCACGTTAAACTTATTTAACAAGTAGAGGCAACAGGGACTTACGACCGCTGACTGAGGACATATTAACTATGGCACCTCGTCCATTCTTCCTCATCTCAGGAATAGCGTGACGACTCATCAGCACCATACTTGTGACATTGATCTTGAAGTCGCGTTCCCAAGCTGCAAGATCAAGCTTGGTAGCATCTCCCATGGCACCACCAACCCCGACTAGTAATTCCCATTAGATTCCATAAGTGTTATGAGGCGCGAAGGGATGTTCACCAATGTTGATAAGAATATTCACAGTTCCGAATAGCTCAACAGTCTTACTCACGGCATTCTTGCAGCTTTTCTCGTCAGTTACATCCGTCTGTACGACTTCTGACACGCCGCCCTCAATACCAATCATGCGCTTAGTTTCTTGAGCCCATTCAGCATTATAATCAACTAGCGCCACCTTGGCACCTTGTCTGGCGAGTAAGATAGCAGTTGCGCGGCCATTTCCAATTTCGCCTAGGATTTGTGAATATTAATCTGCATGATTAAGCAATAATGTGAACCGAACTTACCAGGCATCCGAGATCCCGCACCGGTGACGATGGCGACCTCACCAGTGAAATCAAAAGCTTTACCAGCGGCCATATTCAAAGTTATTATTATAAAAACTAGTCGTTGGGGTTTCTGAAGGAATAAAATCTCTTATAGGTGCTTTTATAAAGAGCCACTCACTCTTGTACTATAAGTACAACAGTAGGCGGCCATCCTCCTGTGGTTCTGGGGCTGGCTCACCCCCTTCGGCCATCCGCCGATTCCCTAGCCCCAGCTGTCCAAGAGGCCTCGGAGACCCCACAAAGTCTCGGCTTTGGTCCCCGTGGGGAATTGATAAACGGCAGATTAGTTTAAAATCGGGTTGAACGCCGAGCCCTGTGAATTGAAAGCTGAGGCCAGGCTACCGCTAGCCTAATACTGCTAATGTTTTTTGTCGTCAGTGATAAATTGGGCGCGTGTTATGATATTTTCAAACTGGTTTCACAATTTCTACATTTGACTCTCATGTGAAAAAGTTTGAAATGTCATGAGAAAGGAATCATGAAACGCCGTCGCAGGAGAATATTTTGATTGAGGGTTATTTCCGCAATGTTCCATGGCAAATTCAATTTATAGGATCATTTGTCGGAGGGGAAAACATCAATATCGACTAGTACTCATGAGAGCCATTAGATTATCCCTGCGAGCGCTTAATTGAAAATGTACCGAGGGAACTATTCGCCCATTAGTTGATTAGTGTGTTACAGCACTGCTTTTCCGAGAATACATCGATTACTATACAAAAGATGTAGAAGATTAACTGTTCATCAATCATCCTGCTCCTAACTGTAATATATCCACTTCTCCAATCGACATAATTCTATCACACAAACTATTGTGATAACCAAAAGTCAAACCACTCTATAATTGCCTTCAAGCTCTGCTCTTTCACATAGCCTGGAGAATATCAATTTTCAAGTTCCAGGGTACATTTATAGCTAAGAATAGTAACTCACGTTCATAGGGATTTTTCATATTGCCTCGTAGGGCGAATCCGTGCGATACACCAGAGAAAAGCTGAAGTTGATAGGTCTTTTGGCCCGCCTCCAGGATATCTAAAGCGACCTGTCTGGCTTCTAGAGGAAATGTATGATCTTCCACAGAACAGGACAGTAATAGTGGCTCTTTGGATAGCTTTTAGTACTAATTAGTGAGAAAACCATATAAGGGGAACTAACTGGTTATTTCTGAAAAATGTACATCTTTCAAAAATGCCGGGTGGGCAAATGCACCGGCGCTGACTGTGTTCTTGGCCAGCTCGTTGCAGACATATGGGGCACCAAAACAGTATCTGATCCAAGAATTGCAGTTAGAGCTTTCCCAAGATTAAAACTTGATAAAAGTGAGGAAATACATACCCAACGCAGGCATACTTGGTCGATGTCTGCCCATACAAGCTCTTCACTTCATTCACCCATCGTGGGACGGCTTCATCCGCAAAAGATATGTGTTTTTTCTTCCAACCCTCATAGTCAAATTCTGGATTTGAGCGGTCGTGGCGATCGCGACGATGTTTCCAAACCGGATCCTAGAATCAATCAGCGTCTTCCAAAAGAAGAAAAAACCGAGAAAATCTTACACCTCTGAAATAGTCAAGCCCTAGTACAATATAACCAGAGTCTGCAAAAGCATCCATCACCAGGAGACCATTCGGAAACATTCCCCATACATCAGGGAAGTAAAGTAAAATGTGGCCATTTGCGTTGCTTTTCTTAGGCTCCACGATATAAGTTTCTACGCCGGCAACCATTGTAAAACGCCCACGTGAAATGCCTTCATGAAGATCTCCCTTGAGACAACAAGTTCCTGATGGCTGGGCCAACCAGGTGTTGTTTTGATCTTTACTAGGTGGCATTGTATAATGATAGATAGAATTACAAAAAATGTAAAATGTAAAATAGGTTAACGTGCCAGCCTTCTAGATTTATGAATACTATGGACAACGCCCGATCCTGTTTATCGGAGTCTTATCTCCAATGGACTTGGAATTGACCGGTAAAACCTCTCGGGCATCCGCCGTGGGCGGGGTAGCCACGGAAGATGCCCGGTTTCCGGGGATTGGTCCCCACAATCTGCGAGCCTCCACGCGGAGAAATGTTTAGACCATATGTCATGGGGATCCAAGTGGATCATTTAGATAAAAGGAACGCCGCGAACCACTTTCCTTGCTTGTATTACCACTTTAAATCCGCTGCAATGCCACAAAAGCAGGAAAGCTCCGACAGTATGCATATTGAGGCGACGGCTCCATTGCAAATTCCTATTCATGACGATTTGGAAGAGGCAAAAGCGAGCTCGATCTATGAGGTGATATTTTTGTGTTTGGAGCATTCATGGAGGTCTAGTCTGATATTTTATAGGGAAATGCGGTTGGTTACAAGGAGTACCGAGAAGGATTGCACCTTGAGTTCACTGCAAAGGAAGTGAGTGCTTTTTCCCGGGCGGTTTGTCGCCGATTCCTAATGGAGAAGTTCTTAGGAAGCTATAGTCAGATGGAAGATTGATCTCGTTGTACTTCCTATCTTCCTCATCACTCAGGCATTGCAGTTCATAGACAAGACAGCCTTGAATTATGCAAACTTACTCGGATACCAAGAGACCCTGGACTTGAAAGGTCAACAGTTCAATTACCTTTCAGCGAGTATGTTTTCCCTTCGGACAATTGTGCTGGTAAATGAGAAGCTGACCTGTTTCAGTGGTGTATGCCGGCTACTTCTTTGGTCAATACCCGTGTGGATGGCTTGTTGGAAGATTCCCTGCCCAACGTGTATTGGGAGTGAGCTGCATAATGTGGGGATTGATGGTTATTATCATGACCCAATGCCATACATTCTCCGGTGCTTTGGGTGTTCGCTTTATAATGGGTATCTTTGAAGCCGCCGTCACCCCAGGTTTGACCCTCATGACCGGATTCTGGTATACACGACAGGAAATCCCTCTTCGCCAGTGTATTTGGTACTCGGCACTTGGCTGGGGTGGCATTGTTGGATCCTATATTTCATTCGGAATCACTAAGCTCCCAATTTACATGAGCCCAGCACGCTGGGAGTTGTTGTTTTACATTCTCGGAGGCGCTACTTGTCTCTGGTCGTTTGTGATCTTCTTTCTTCTGCCTGATTCGCCTTCAAGTGCCTTCTTCTTCACCAAATCTGAGCGCATAATTGCGGTCAAGCGTGTTGCTGGCAATCAAACTGGTATCAAGAACAAGGTGTTTGACCTGAAGCAAGGTATGGTTGCATTTAAGGATCCAAAAGCCATCCTACTCTTCATCTCCGTATTTGCCGCCGCCATTCCCAACGGTGTTGTGAACTCTTTCTCGGCGATCATTATCAAGGATATGGGTTTCTCCCAAACGATGACTACAGAGTTGAAATCTGTCGGCGATGCAGTTGTCATCATTTCGTTGATTATCGGTGGCGCTATCACATTAAACGTACCCAACTCCCGGCTGCTTACCTCGACTGCTGCCAATATTCTTTGCACTGTTGCAGCTGCCTGTATGGCTTATCTTCCGCAGGAGCAAAAATGGCAGAGACTGGTCTGCTTTTGGCTAGTAAATGCTCAATCTGTCGGCTTCACGGTTTCATTGGTGACCATTTCCTCCAATATGGCTGGTTATACCCACCGGGCTATGGCTAATGCTCTTGTGTTGTAAGCGCTACCATAGTCTGAGGCTTGCATCTAGGATTTGAACTAACTTATTTTAGTACTGCCTATTGCTGGGGTAACTTTGCCGGGCCCTTTGTGGTGAAGGAATCGCAGGCCCCTCGATATGAGGGCGCCACGATTGGTCTGCTAGTCGGTTATGCAATCAAGGCAGCATGCCATCTTTCATTGCTTGGTAGGATCCTTGTCCTTTTTTCTGTAAATTGACGCTAATGAGCCAAGGCTACATGTTTATCATCAATCGCCGTCGCGACTCACGCTATGGCCCGTCTGACAAGGCTAGAAGTAACGAGGCCGGAATGCAAGACCGGACAGAGTTTGAGAACAAAGATTTCAGATATGTACTCTAATATTCTTGCCAAAAATTCCTTTCAGCGGGAACTGAGTACTTTTATACTATATTTATGAGAACATATATCTGGGATAGAATACCTGTTATTCTGCATTCCCCTTCCAATTCAGCCCATTATCGCAGATCCTGGGAGCTCGTAGAACAATAAGCGGGGGCCGAAAGCTTCTAAGCAGTAAAAAGGCAAAGATAAATCCCGAACTAGAGACCATAAACAGGAAAGCGTGGGGCATTCCCCACTCTTCCCCGGCAAATCTGCCATCCCAATCTCCCCATTTTCCATTTCTTTCTGAGTAGAGCCGGCAAAAGCATGCCCCACCGCTTCGCTTTTGTCACGAAGATATGGTGAAACATCAAAAAATCGTCTGCTCGACTTGTAGACGACGAAAAAGCAAATGCGATGGTGCTTCACCAAGCTGCTCCGCTTGTGTCGCCAGTGCGTCGCCTTGTCACTATGACAAATTGCCCTCCCTTGCCTATGTGCGCTCGTTGCAATCTCGCATTCGTGAGCTGGAGCGCACTGCTAACACACCATCAACTTCGCCATCCAGTTCATCTTTTATCGGCTCGACTTTCAGCAGTCAGGGCGGCGACTGTATAAGTCTGGATGCACTCGGCGATATTGGCTACCATAACCAGACATCTGCTATACATGAAGATCTGCCCCGGAATAATTCTCAGCCATTATATGTTGCATCCCTGTTATCATTGTCAACACATAAAAGTCGAGCAGCAGATATCAGGCAAGGACTGGTGGCCAATGCTGCCGCGCAAAAAGACCTGGAAATGATGGACTTGAATTCATCCCAGTCATTAGCAAATTTATCCAATGATCTCGCTAGAACTTTGTTGCAGCTACACTGGTGTTGGCTGCATCCGAGTTTCCTTTTCGTCTATCGCCCCGCTTTCACAAGGGATATGCCTCTACTTGCGCGTGAAGATCAATCCGCTACGCATTGCTCTTCAACCCTTGTGAAGGTGCTTTTCGCCCACAGCTGTCGATTCATCCGATCACCAGATAAAGTGTGGAGCCCGAATAGTCATGGTGAATCATTTCAGGGACTTTCAGACCGTTTGATGGCAGAGGCAAAGGCCTTGTTGGCCATGGAAACTTTGAACCCCCCCTGCCATTCCTACAATCCAAGCATTACTCCAGCAGTCGGCTCGGGATGTTGCTTGTGGTCGGTCTTCCTCTGGATGGTTATATTCCGGTATGGCATTTCGTATGGCCATTGATCTTGGCCTACACGTCTCTCCCGACAAACTCCAACAATATTCCACCTCGCTCTCATCGGAGGACATTGAGATCAGAAAACGTCTCTTTTGGAGCATGTACGCCTGGGACAAGCACATCAGCTTGTACCTAGGAAGGATGCCGAATTTTGTGATGGGCGCCGAGAACGTATCATTAGATTTTCTGGACGACTTCACCGACCATGATCCATGGGTGCCATTTTATGGACCAGACCCAAAGGCTGCAGAGCTCCCCCCATATCCCCCAACTCCAGGCTATGTCATGTCCTGCTTCACAGAGCTATGCAAGCTTTGCAAAATCCTCACACGAGTCATGCTCGAACTCTATAGCTCGCAGTCCGCTTGTCACTCAGATAAGTCCTCGGATCCGCGAATGGCTGTCTTTATAGATATCAAAAAGGAGCTCGATGACTGGCATTCCTCCCTGGCGTCGTACCTTAGTATACCGTGCAATGGTATACCTCATAGGAGTCCACCACCACACATCACTTCACTCAACTTGATGTATCACAATACGCTGATTCTTCTTCACCGGCCTTATGTTGCAGGCGGTGATGTATCTTCCTCTGCTACGATCCGAGAGAGCTGGAAAATATGTCGAGGGGCCACCACCGCGATATATGAACTTCTCCAAATGTATATTCATACTTTTGGATATCATCATATCACATACATGAACAGTTATTGCACGTATATGGCTGCTACAGCTGCTGTGTACCAACTAGAAACATCGGAAGAAGGATCTCAATCCTCACAATCATACCAGACAGCTTGGAAAGAATTAAAGTTCCTGCTGGACGTTCTTCAACGTACTGCCACGGCCATGCCTGGTCTGGATCGAAGTATTGAGATCATCCGAGCTCGGATCAAAAGGATTCTTGATCGCCAAGTCTCCAATCAACTTGATTCACTATTTCCTGGTCGAAAGCCAAGAGAACCCGATTATGCACAGCCTGTAAACACCACCTCCCGAGCACATGCCGAAGGCGAAGGCTCCTTGAGTGAAATACCCATTGACCCACCCGTTTACGTATGGGGAAATAACATGGGCACTGTGACGAACGAAGATCTCTGGCTTCCGGCATTCCCTGCCCAAGACACTTCCTATGGACCGGAAGTGATGCTTGATGTACAGGACGCGTTGAGCCCTCAAACGAGGTCGGCTCTCATGGGCTCGGATCTTGATCCTCAACTTCGGCTAAATCTTTCAATACCTGGTGAACAGACAATGGGCTCCAATCATTTTCCTGCTTCTTTTCTTGGTTAATTACCAGACGCTACAGTGAGAGACGCAGACACCATATGTTAAACTTTCTAATTCAGTATACTGCTATTATTTCTCTGCCAGGGGGGGGGGGATTGCTGATAGGGTGAATGTCTATTTAATTATATATAGTATCTATTTATATTTTTAGATTTTATTAATAATATATATATAGTATAGTAGAAGAAGTTTAGATACTTATAGATATTAAGATCTAGTATAATAAGTCAGATTAGATCTATATTAACCTATAGATATATCTATATAGGTATTATAATAAAAATTTCTACTCTTAATATTAGTATCCTATGTTACAGACCCTGCGATATGAGGGGCTGCAGCCTACAGATAGGCTGCTGAGAGCCAACCGTTCCTAGGCAGAGGAACGCAGGAGTAGATCACATAACCAACGGCTGGAATCAGCCTCTGATTCACCATCTCAAACTATACTATACTAGACTAAACAACAGCTAGCGTAATGTAAGAACAGGCGTTCTTTCTGCTGTTACCTATACTATGCCGAAAGTAGACATCGCCATAACCCATTTTAGGTTGAATATATCAACCTAAAACCTAACCCAACCCAAAACCCAGTGGGTTATAGATAGATAACCTATTTCGACCTATTTCAACCTATTTTTATATAATTTTTTTATAATTTTTTATAATTTTTATATACTGTATTTAAATATCAGTTCTATATCTTTTTTTCTAGAAGGATTTAGATCTTACTATTTTATATATTGCTTTATCTAGTATTAATTATTCTATATTTAAATTTTAGGATCTAAATATTAAGTATTAAAAATTTAATTAAAACAGTAAGCCTTTTTATAAAGATATATATTGTAATAGGAATTTCCGCTCTTGACATCAGTACCCTAGGATTATATAACAGAAGCCTTAGCAATAAGGCTCCTGTTTTGTTCTAGATTATTAATTATAATATATATATTCTCCCTTATAAAATATTCTACTAAGGCTGCTAAGGTTATAGTATTAGTATACTGCTTATAAAAGGCTCTGTTATTTACTCTAGTGTTTATTCTGTTAATTCTCTATAGTATTATACTTACCTATTATCTCCTTATACTCTATAAGTATAGTAGTATTATCTCTTTATAATTAACCTATCTGCTAATACAGACAGCCTATAAGTATTCCTATCTTATATATAGTATCCCTAGAAAGACTTAATTAATAAAAGAATAGCTAAAAGTAAAAGTAATAATATTATAAGAAGTAGGTACTATATTTAACCCTAAGATTATATAATAGTATTTAAATATATATTATAAAGAATAAAGAGTAGCTTAATCCTAGGTAGGATTAGCCTATTAAATATTCAAAAAGTCAGCTAAAAGGTCTACTAAAATACTACTATCTATAGAATATATATAGGTTTTAAAATTAATACTTACTAATTAGTATATAGGAGATACTATAGTATAAGAAGGATTTTTATCAATAATACTAAGTTAATTATATAAGATAGTAGTTTAGAGATATCCTAGTATTAACTATATCTAGTATTCAGTACTATATAATATTCTATTATTATTTATATTATATTATTTATTAGAAAAGAGATTACTGTTAGAATAATATTAATTATTAACTACTGTATTATTATTATTATTACCCCTAAGTATAGAGTCTTTTATTCCCTATTTAGTATTATCCTCTGTATCTATATCTTTATCTATTTCTATTTCTACTTAGAAATTATCTTATTAGGCTAATTTATTCTCTAATACTATATCTATTTATTATTCTTATTCTCTAGTATCTTATTTTTCTACAGAAAAATAATCTTCTAAAACTATAGCTATTAATAACAGTAGAAATAATAATAAACTTCCTAGTAATATAGCTATATCTATTTCTACTATAGAATAATTTACTTAGTTTTATAAACTGCTTCCTAAAGCTTCTAGTTTAACTATTAGTAAACCCTCTTATTCTGCTAGTTCTATAATTCTTAAAGCTACTATAAGGCTATCTTCCCTCTCTTTATTAATAATATCTTTATATAATCCTATACTACTGACTTATTATTATACTGTTCTACTGTCTTAACTAATATATTAAATAATATATAGTATAATACTAGCCTTAGAATCTTAGGGAGCCCCTACTTTTAATAAAACTAATATATCTAACTTTCTAAGAAAGCTAGAGAATATCTATTATTATAGTAGTATTATCTATTATAAGATAAGTATAGATCTTCTTCCCTAATACTACAAAAGACTACTTTATATCTAGGTTAAAGATTATTATATCTAAAAAATAAGAAATTAGTATATATTTTATAAGGCTTTCTTAGATAATTACTATAACTAGGATAATAAGTAGTTAAGGTATACTAAGAAATATCTTAACTAGCTTACTATTATTAATTATTTAATAAATAATAAGATTTATTATTATCTAAGTAAGTTTTATAAAGTATCTATAGAAATATTATTATTAGGTCTTCTAAGTAATATTAACTAAGTAATTATACTTATTAAGGATCTTCTAATAAAATAGCAGAAAAGAATTTATAAGTAATATACAGAGAGATCTTATTCTTACTATAATTAGATCTTCTACTAAATAGCCTATAAACAGATAAAAATAACCCTATATATTATAGCTAAGGTTTAGCAAAAGACTAAGATAAAAGAACCTATAAGAAAATTATCTCCTTCTCTCTATATATCTTTATTACTATAGTAGTAGTCTATTTCTTCTGTTTCTTCTATACCTACTATCCCGGTTGTTCTACCTAAGGATTAATAAGCTAATAACTCTACCTTATAAGTAATTAATAATATAGCCTAGAAACTAGAAGTTCTTATACTAAAACTAGATATTTAAACAAATTATTAGAATAATTCTTTCTATAAATGAAACTAAGGAATATTATTAAATTATATAGGGGTTAATTCTCCTAAAGAATACTAGATATATAGAGATCTATATAACAGTATCCCTAATTAATATAATACTATCTAAGACTTTAAGGTAAAGAGAATAATCTACTATAATTAGATAACTAGTTAGATAACTCTAGATACTAAGATAAATCTAGATTCTAAACTAAAACTATAAATAGGTATTCTAAGAAAGGACTTAATTCCTAAATAATATACTATATAGGTAAATTAAAATCTACAGTAATTTATAAGTAATTATATCTAATTAGTACCCTCTATACTAGTATAGTTCTTAGATATATCTCTTAATAGTATTTCTAATAAAGATTATTATTCTACCCTAGTTTAATATATTACTATATTCCTTCTTAGATCTAAGCCTATATAGAAAAAGCTATTAGAGGATAAGAAAGAATATAGACATAAATATTAGATAGGTTTAGTTAATACTATTAGAGAATAGATCTAGAATAGTTATATAAGAAAGGAAAAATAGTATATATCTAAATATATATATACTAGAAATACTTAGTAAGGCTATTTTTAGCTATATATTAAGAAAGCTAATAAGGATAAACTAATATTTATATTAGATAATACCTAGAGAACTTTCTAGGAATAAATACTATAAGATTTTCTAGCAGAAAACCTATCTCTAAATAATATTCTATATTAGATTAGAGAACTATAGAATTCTACTATAGCTAAGAAAAGATCTATAATTACTAATCTAATACTATAGAATATTTAGAAAACTAGGATTATAATCTCTATTAGTAAACTCCTTAGTACTACTCCTTATATTTAAGTTAGTATTAGAAAAGATATTAGTATAGATACTATAAGTTAGAAGCTTACTAAGATTATTAACTAAGTACTTATTAATACTACTGCTATAGATCTATCTTAATATATTAATATCTAGATTTAGGAATTATAGAAGAGAGCTTATTCCTATTTTATATTATTAGATTCTAATTATAATACTTTAGTTTCTCTAGTTATTAGTTCTTTAGTTAATATCTAAACTATATAGATTATTAAGATCCCTATAAAGTTATACTAGGAATATATATAAGGGTTTATATATATAATAGTAGTTATTAGTAACTAGATTATTAAGGCTCTAATTAATATAGAAAGTATAGTTAAGTATATAAGTACGTTACCTAAGATAAGACTTAAGCCTTATCTTTAGCTTACTCTAGTAGACAGAGATTATAGAATTAGTATTATAGTATATCTTAAATACTTACTTATTACTATTAGTAGTATTATAGTTAATTCCTATACTATAGTAATAGATAATACTATAAGTTACTTTTTAGCAGACTATAGGTAAGTAATATAGAATTATAGACTAAGGAGATAATAAATAGCTAAATTATATATACTATTTTTAATAAAGTATAATGGTTACTAAGTTATTAGGCTAGAGACCTGTAACTAGATAAGGATATTAGATAGTAGAGATTAGATTAGATAGTTAATATACAGACTAATTCTTAAAGAGATTAAGAATTCTGAATACTTATAGGATTTTAAATATATTAGGGTTTAGGTAGGCCTTAATATATAGATAACTTAAAGAGAATTTAGCTTTAGATTAGTATTAAGTATTAGAGATATTATATACTTAGAATTCTATAATAATTTATTCTCTTCTCTAAGTAATAACTGATCTAAATATTAATAAAGGTAAGAATTAGATTAAATAGACTAAACTTAATAGTATTATCTTAATTAAAGGCTCTTAGGTATATTCTAATTTAGTATATTTATATATAGATATAAATAAAGTAATATACTCTCTTTATTATCTCTATAATAAAAGCTTTCTTCTATAACTCTTTTAATCCTTACTTTTCTTTTATCTTTATTTTCTTTAATCTGTTTCTTCTTATCCTTAATTTATTATTCTTTTATTATATTAGCTACTACTACTATTATTAGTACTGCTAGTACTCTAATTATAGTTATAGGTTCTTCTAGAGATATTAGAGGTACTACTTATTAAAATAAAGATTATATAAAAGATAAGAGCTATACTACTTCTGCTTTTATTTCTGTTAGAGGTAATAAAGATAATAGAGATAATAGAGAAGATAGAGATAATAGTAATAATAGACTACTAGAAGATAATAGATTTAGTAATAACTTATATTCTCTTTATACTTACTTTATATATTCTTTCTTTACTATTTATATAAAGTATATAGTAGAGATAGCTCTTTATCTTTCTATAGATAAGATTTCTAAAATTTAGTATAACTAGAATTATATTAATTCTATTTTCTATACTCTATATAAGGATAATAGTAAGTTCTGCTTTTAGATATAGTACCTCTTTTAATTTAATTTAAATTTACTTTAATACTAACTCTATTTAGATACTTTATAGAATCTATAGTAATTTATACTAACTCTAACTTATCTTTAACTAAATATATAAGGTTAAAGCTAATAGTACTACTATTTCTATTTTTAGGGCTACTATTTCTATCTAGAGTATTATAAGTATAGCTATAGCTATATTAGGATTATATTATCTTCTAATCTTCTTATGAATATTATACAGATAAAACTAAGATCCAGTTAAAGATATAACTAGGATCTAGTTAAAGATATAACTAAGATTTAGTTAAAAGGCTTAGTAACCCTAAAAAACACCGGATCTTCGGTATACTAGGCAGCCGGCCAGATCTTCGGTATACTTAGTATCCGACCGGATATTCGGTATACTAGATAACCAGCCGGATAGCTAGAATACTAGCTATCCGGTATAACTATTCTAAGGTTAAATAGGGCCTTCTTTCCTTTAGAAAAAAATAATACACATCAATCAGAATCCTCTATAATCAAGCAACTAAGTCCTTAATCTTATTGATTACTAAGTAATCAACTATCTATAATAATTCCTCCTTTATCTATATTCCCCTAAGCCTAGTAAGACCTTTGCAGTCTTATAGGTTATGAGCCCGGATTGTCTATATCTGGCTATACCACCTTTTTATATATACTTTTTGCCCTCTTTTTTATTTATCTCCTATTTGGGAACTTTTGAAGTCTAAAAATATTAAATCCGAGATACCCCCGTATTTTGGCCGAAATCTCAACAAACCTCAAAAAATATACAAAACCTATTGATATATATATATATATATATTATATACTATGGCAAATCTTCAAAAAATTGAGGTGCCTAAGCTCTCAGGCATCGAAAATTATACTACATGGTCAATTAGGGCCTACGCTCTATTGGTCAAAGAGGATTTAGGGTTCGATACCCTAGACCCAGATGGAACAATATCCGATGAAACCACTATAACTCCTGCAAAAAACAGGAAGGCACTAGCTATTATTAAGCTATTGTGTGACGATAATCCTTTATTATATATAAAGGATGAAACTAGTGCTATTCAGGCCTGGAATACCCTAAAGGAATTATTTAATCCTAAGGGTTTTACTACTGAATTCCTAGTATTAAAAGAATTTTTTAATACTACTCTGGGAGATTTTGACACTATAGAGCAATACCTTAATAAGGTAAAACTGCTTATTAGTGACCTAAAATCTAAAGAGATTATACTGCCTAATCAGGTAGTTATTGCCTGGATTTTGAATAGTCTAGACGAAGATTATTCAGGATTTATACAAAATATTACGCAATCTCTGCGTAATGATCCTAAGGCATATACTATTGATTCACTGATAAAATCACTTATTGATGAATCACGTGGTAAAGAAGATAATACTATTTATAGTATTAATAATTCCTTCTTTAACAAAAACAATACAAACAAAATCACCAAAAAACCATGGAAAAAACAGCCTTATAAAGGCAAATTCTGCAAAAATTGTCACAAAACTAATCATAATGTTAATGATTGTTATTTCCTATACCCTAATAAGCGTCCAGATTGGTGGAAATCAATTGATACAAACGATACAAACACTACAAACAATATAAACAACAAAAACAACAAAAATAACAAAAACAAAAACCTACAAAATAACGATCAAGTTGCTGTTGTTAATACTATTCTGTCTGATTCAGATAATTTTGACACTATACCTATTCAGGATATCGATATGGAGATTGATAATCTTCTATTAGATCTTGATAATGATGTAAGTGTTAATAATACCCCTAATACTAAAAATAACAAAAATATACTAACAAATAATAAAGGTTATCTAGGCAAACTGCCCTATCAGATTGGACCTATTTGTAATTTTGTTATTGATACTGCTGCTACTGTCTCTGTTATTACAAATTTAAATTATTTTTGTTATAAACAAGCAGTAAATGAATCAGTAAACTGGGGAAAAGCACTAAAAATACCAATAAAATATAAAGGAACTGTTATTATACAGACTAATCTAAACTATATATATATAATGCATAATGTGCTATATATGCCTGAATTAGGTATTAATATACTAAGTACCAATAGACTAAAAGGTATATCTATTTTCAAAGAAAATAGTGTATATATATATAATAATAAAAAACCAACAATACAAGGATATAAAGATACCCTATATAAAACCAATACTAATATACTATATCCTAATAAGATACATAATATAAAATATCAAAATAAGCTACTATATCTAGAAGATAAAGATATAGAGATAAATAACTGGCATAGAAGATTAGGCCATATTGGTCCTAAAGCTCTTAAATATATACTAAGTAATATTATAAATATAAAAATATCAGACAAATACTTATATAAAATAGTTAAAAAACTGTGATATATGCCTAAGATCTAAGGCAAAAAGATATATAAATAAAAGGTCTAATAATACTACACTCTATAGAAGAGGAGAAAGACTACATAGTGATATAGGTGGTCCTATAACACCAAAAACATATAATAACTATATATATTATATAACGTTTCTAGATAAGCAAACCCGCTATCTATTTACTATATTATTAAAAAATAAAAACCAAGCAATAACAGCTTTAAAAAGGATAAAAGCCTTAATAAAAAATCAAATTGGTATAAATATAAAACAACTATTTACTGATAATGG
This sequence comes from Penicillium cosmopolitanum, assembly GCF_028827165.1. NCBI lineage: Eukaryota > Fungi > Ascomycota > Eurotiomycetes > Eurotiales > Aspergillaceae > Penicillium > Penicillium cosmopolitanum. Next base: position 1,350,952 of record NW_026622682.1, on the reverse strand, counting down.
TAAAGAATATATTAATAAACCAATTAAAAATATAACAAATAAATATGGTATTATACATAATACTAGTCCTGCTTATACAAAGGAGCCTAATGGCCTAATAGAGCGTATAAATCTTACCTTATTAGATAAGGTAAGGCAATGCTGGCCAATAGTAATTGTCCTAAATACCTATGGGGTGAAGCCTTATTGGCAGCTACCTATTTATATAATAGAACACCACATAGTGCTCTAGGGTTTAAAACACCCTATGAGTTATATAATAAAACAAAACCCTCTATCGATATATATAATCAATTAAAAATATGGGGTTCTACTGCTTATTATACTATTAATAAGCAAATAACTAAGCTAGAACCTAGGCAGGAAAAAGCTATATTAGTAGGCTATACTGATTATGGCCACTATAAGCTTTATATACCTAATAAAAGGACTACAATAATATCAAGAGATATTACAATCCTAGAAAATAAATACTATAATTTTGATAGTATTAAGGATAATATAACTAATATATATCCAAACAATAATAAAAGGGTTACCCTGAAAACCCTAAACCCTAAACCTTTAATACATAAGATGAATACAAGAGCAACAGAATATATAAAAATAGCAGAGGATCCCTCTCATAAAATTGAGGTTCAAATACCAATAAAAAATAATATATACTATAATAATAACAATAATAATATACTCTATACTCTGTCTGATACAGCAGTAGAAGCTATATATAGGCCTATGTATAGTAGTGTATTAAACTTTGTTTTAACTACAACTACTATAAAGGAGCCTAATACACTAAAACAGGCCCTAGAAGGCCCTGATAGCCTATATTGGCAAAAGGCCTGTATAGCTGAAAATAATGCCCTAGTTAGCCAAAAGACCTGGGATATTGTTGATATACCTAATAATATAACCCCTATAAATGGCCGATGGGTTTTTAAGATGAAACCTACTATAAACAGAACAGCCAATAATACTAGTCATATTACTAATAGTAATAATACTATTAGATATAAAGCTAGATGGGTTATACAAGGTTTTAATCAAAGATTAGGAATAGATTTCCTAGAAACCTTTTCAACAACATGCCGAACAGAATCATGGCATATGCTATTACTAATAGCTGTTAATAAAGGCCTATATATATGGCAATATGACGTTAAAAACGCTTTCTGCCATGCTAATATAGATGCTGATATATATACTATATTACCAATAGGATTATATAATAATCCTAAATATAATAATAAATGTGCAAAACTTAATAAAGCATTATACGGGTTAAAACAATCCCCTAGACTATGGTATCAATACCTAAAATCAGTACTGGAATTACTAGATTTTGAGGTATTTCCATATGATGAAGGAATATATATAAATAAAAAGGATAATTGTATACTAATATGTCACGTTGATGATATACTAGTATTGCATAAAGATCTATCCTATATAAAAGCCTTAAAAAACAATATAAATAAATCTATTGAATTAGATGAAATAGGTCAAATTACTACATTTTTAGGTAATGATATATATATTGATTATAAGGCTAAAAAGCTATATATATATCAAACAAAATATATTGATAAATTATTATCTAAATTTAACATATATAACAATAATACATACAAACCAAAAGATATACCTGGAGAACCAGGAATAAAATTAATAAAAAATACTACTACTGCTAGTAATACTGATATAAAAGAATATCAAAAACAAATAGGCTCTCTGCTATATTTAGCCCTAAAAACAAGACCTGATATAGCCTTTCCTGTATCATATTGTGCTAGGTTTATGTCAAATCCTAGTAAAGAACATTTTAAGGCTATACACTATATATGGTGTTATATACTAAAATATAATAATAAAGGTCTAATATATAACTGCTCAGGTAATAACCTATATATTAAAGGTTATTGTGACAGTGACTGGGCAAATGATATTAATAATAGAAGATCTACTACTGGCTATATATTTAGCCTAGGTAGTGATCTAGGCCTAACTAATCCTATATCCTGGAATAGTCAGCTTCAAAAAACAGTAGCTTTATCAAGCTGCGAAGCTGAATATATGGCATTAAAAGAAGCTACAAAAGAAGCAATATATCTGAATAATATACTTATATATATAAATAATTATCTAAATTTAGGTTATACTAATACTATACCAATAATATTAATAGACAACGAAGGAGCTAAAAAATTAGCTGAAAATCCTGAATTCCATAAGAGATCAAAGCATATTGATATAATATATCATTTTACTAGGAACGCTATACAAAATAACCAAATAAAGCTAGTACCGATACCCTCAAAAGATAATATTGCTGATATACTTACTAAAAATATAACTAAAAATATATTTGAAAGCCATATACCAAAAATAATAACTAATATTCAAAGCTAATCCTTATATATATATATATATATAAAGATTAAGGGGGGATATGAATATTATACAGATAAAACTAAGATCCAGTTAAAGATATAACTAGGATCTAGTTAAAGATATAACTAAGATTTAGTTAAAAGGCTTAGTAACCCTAAAAAACACCGGATCTTCGGTATACTAGGCAGCCGGCCAGATCTTCGGTATACTTAGTATCCGACCGGATATTCGGTATACTAGATAACCGGCCGGATAGCTAGAATACTAGCTATCCGGTATAACTATTCTAAGGTTAAATAGGGCCTTCTTTCCTTTAGAAAAAATAATACACATCAATCAGAATCCTCTATAATCAAGCAACTAAGTCCTTAATCTTATTGATTACTAAGTAATCAACTATCTATAATAATTCCTCCTTTATCTATATTCCCCTAAGCCTAGTAAGACCTTTGCAGTCTTATAGTTATACTGCTTTATTTATATACTATATAAACAAATCTAAAATAGTATTGTATCAGAAGCCTTTATTTAGAAGGAGCACCTTTAAGCAAGTTACCCATTTCTGCTAATATTATACTAATGCCCGGGCCGGCTATTGCTCAGAGAAGAGGATAAATTATTATAGGATTCTGAGTATATAATACCTTAGATACTTAATGCCGATCCGAAGCTGAATCTCCTTCGAGTTACCTATATATCAAGGCCTACCTGAACCCTAATATATTTAAGATCCTATAAGTATTCAGGATTCTTAATCTCTTTAAGAATCAGTCTGTATATCAACTGTCTAATCTGATCTCTACTATCCGATATCCTTACCTAGTCACAGGTCTCTAGCCTGATAACTTAGTAACCATTACAAAAAGTTAGAACTTATAGAAGTTAGTTTAACTCTAGTACTTTTTTTAAGCTTTTTAACTAAGTATTATTATAATAATACTAAGATCTTAAGTAGATTTTCTAGATCCTAGCTTCTAGAACTTTTAGCAGTAAATAATATTTATTTATTTAGTAATCTAGCTTATTATAGTTAAAATAAGAGCTAAAGAATATTTTATTAAAGAAACTAGATAGACTAGTTCTAGTAATAGAAGTATAATTAAGATTATCTTTATTTTAAGAAAGAAATAGATAAGATTTATTTCTAAAATAAGAAAGATTTAGATTTAAATTAAAGTTATTTTAATTTAGATTTAATCTAGAACTATAAAAGCTTCTTAGATATAAATACTTAGGATTCTTTTAATCTTATTCTTTACTATTAGACTAATTTAAAAATAAGTTATTAAGTTATAGATATTTTAGACTTAAATTTAAATTATTATTAAATAGATTATACTTTTATATCTTTACTTTATTAAATTTCTATATACTTTATACTTTTTCTATCTATTTTATATAAGTAGTAGATATATTCTTTATATATTATTAGATATATAGAGTTAACTATTATTATAGCTTTAATATATAATAGTAAGCTTATTTATCTTAGAATATCTAGGATAGATAATACTTTAGATCTATAAGATAATAGTAAAAAGTCTTTAGTTCTTTATTAATTTATTAGTAATAATACTTTATCTTATTACTAACTTCTCTAATAAAGATATTTTTATTATATATTAGAGTAAGAGTTTATTCTTTAAAGTACTTCTAGTTACTAAGATATTTATTATTATTATCCTTAAGATATTTCTCTTCTATAGTCTAATTATTTTTATAATTAGAATTAAGATATTTAACTTCTATAAGGATCTTTATCTTCTTATTCTTATAAACCCTAAAATTATCTTAGAAGATATAACTAAGTTAGAAAAGCTAATTCTCTTACTTTTAAATACTAAATAATCTCTTAAACTTATTAACCTTAAAATTCTCTACTTTTTTATATTTCTTAGCTTTAATTTATCTATAATTTATAGATAGACTATTTAAAAATCTTCTATATAAATTTTAGAGACTTAAGTAGTAAGTTCTTTAAGATATATATAAACTACTAAAAACTCTTTAATATACTTAATTTTATATTTCTTTTTCTTTAGGCTCTCTTAATTAAGTTCTATAATACTTTTAGTTATAGATTTACTTATAATTCCTTAGATCTATATTCTATATAGAGAAAGGAAGTAATAATATATTAATAATATATTTAGTAGTTTTATAGATAGATATTTAGTCTAGTTTAGGTTTAATAAGGATTCTAGGTTAATCTAGAATTAATTTAACTTTAGGCTATTAAATAGTCAGAGAAGATATAGCAGATTTAGAATAAGTACTATTATAAGAGAATATAGGGTTTTAATATATAGAGGATACTATCTTTAATCCTTAGATAGTTAATAAAGAAGAATTAGAATTATAATAGTTACTAAGTTATTAGGCTAGAGACCTATAACTAGGTAAGGATATTAGATAGTAGAGATTAGATTAGATAGTTAATATACAGACTAATTCTTAAAGAAATTAAGAATCCTAAATACTTATAGAATCTTAAATATATTAGGGTTTGGATAGGCCTTAATATATAGATAACTTAAAGAAGATTTAGCTTTAGATTAGCATTAAGTATTAGAGGTATTATATACTTAGAATCCTGTGACAAGTATATTAAACTTTGTTTTAACTACAACTACTATAAAGAAGCCTAATATACTAAAATAGGCCCTAGAAGGCCCTGATAGCCTATATTAGTAAAAGACCTATATAGCTGAAAATAATGCCCTAGTTAGCTAAAAGACCTAGGATATTATTAATATATCTAATAATATAATCCCTATAAATAGCTAATAGATTTTTAAGATAAAGCCTACTATAAGCAGAACAGCTAATAATACTAGTTATATTACTAATAGTAATAATACTATTAGATATAAAGCTAGATAGGTTATATAAGATTTTAATTAAAGATTAGGAATAGATTTCCTAGAAACCTTTTAATAATATACTGAACAGAATTATAGTATATATATAAGACTAACAAGGTCTTACTAGGCTTAGGGGAATATAGATAGAGAAGGAATTATTATAGATAGTTGATTACTGAGTAATCAATAAGATTAAGGGCTTAGTTGCTTGATTATTGAGGATTCTGATTATTGTGTTATATTATTTCTAAAGGAAAGAAGGCCCTATTTAACCTTAGAATAGTTATACCAGATAGCTAGTATTCCAGCTATCCGGCCGGTTATCTAGCTATCCAGCCAGTTATCTAGTATACCGAATATCCGGTTGGATACTAAGTATACCGAAGATCTGGCTGGCTACCTTGTATACCGAAGATCCAGTGTTTTTTAGGGTTACTAAGCCTTTAACTAAATCTTAGTTATATCTGTATAATATTTATAATATACTATTACTAATAGCTGTTAATAAAGGTCTATATATATAGTAATATAATGTTAAAAATACTTTCTGCTATACTAATATAGATACTAATATATATACTATATTACTAATAGGATTATATAATAATCCTAAATATAATAATAAATATATAAAGCTTAATAAAGTATTATATAGGTTAAAATAATTCTCTAGACTATAGTATTAATACCTAAAATTAGTACTAGAATTACTAGATTTTAAGGTATTTCTATATAATAAAGAAATATATATAAATAAAAAGAATAATTATATACTAATATATTATATTAATAATATACTAGTATTATATAAAGATCTATCCTATATAAAAGCCTTAAAAAATAATATAAATAAATCTATTAAATTAGATAAAATAGGTTAAATTACTATATTTTTAGATAATAATATATATATTGATTATAAGGCTAAAAAGCTATATATATATTAAACAAAATATATTAATAAATTATTATCTAAATTTAATATATATAATAATAATATATATAAACTAAAAGATATATATAGAGAACTAAGAATAAAATTAATAAAAAATACTACTACTGCTAGTAATACTAATATAAAAGAATATTAAAAAGAAATAGGCTCTCTACTATATTTAGCCCTAAAAATAAGACCTAATATAGTCTTTTCTGTATTATATTATACTAGATTTATATTAAATTCTAATAAAGAATATTTTAAGGCTATATACTATATATAGTATTATATACTAAAATATAATAATAAAGGTCTAATATATAACTACTTAGGTAATAATCTATATATTAAAGGATATTATAACAGTAACTAGGTAAATGATATTAATACTAGAAGATCTACTACTAGCTATATATTTAGCCTAGATAGTAATCTAGGCCTAACTAATCCTATATTCTAGAATAGTTAGCTTTAAAAAATAGTAGCTTTATTAAGCTATAAAGCTAAATATATAGTATTAAAAGAAGCTATAAAAGAAGTAATATATCTAAATAATATACTTATATATATAAATAATTATCTAAATTTAGGTTATACTAATACTATACTAATAATATTAATAGATAATAAAGAAGCTAAAAAATTAGCTGAAAATCCTGAATTCTATAAGAGATTAAAGTATATTAATATAATATATTATTTTACTAGAAACACTATATAAAATAACTAAATAAAGCTAGTACTAATACCCTCAAAAGATAATATTGCTAATATACTTACTAAAAATATAATAAAAAATATATTTAAAAGCTATATACTAAAGATAATAACTAATATTCAAAGCTAATCCTTATATATATATATATATATATAAAGATTAAGGGGGGATATAAATTTTATCTATAAATATTATCCTATAATATCTAAGATCTAGTTAAGAATATAACTAAGATCTAGTTAAAAGCTAATAACCCTAAAAAACCACCGGATCTTTAGTATACTAGAGACAGAGTCTAATTATACCGACAGGGCTTAATTATACTATTAGTGCTTAATTATACTGTTAGAGCCTAATTATAACGCCAGGGCTTAATTACACTACTGGGGCCTAATTATACCGTTAGGGCTTAATTATACCGCTAAGGATTATATATAGGACCTTCTCCCCCCTAGATAAAATATATGGGATATAATAATCAGAATCCTCTATAATTAAGCAACTAAATCCTTAATCTTATTGATTACTCAGTAATCAACTATCTATAATACTTTCTTCTCTATCTATATTCCCCTAAGCCTAGTAAGACCTTATCAGTCTCTTAGTATATTATTAAAGCTATTAAGATTCTAATATAAAAATTAATTTAGCTAGCTAACTACTGAAAACTTTTACTTACTAAGTTTATTTAAAAGAGCTTAAATAGCTTTAAGGTATACTTCTAGTACAGACTCTGTTTATTAATCTTACTATATATATAGATTATTTTTCTAAAAGTATAGAGTAAAACAAGATAAGTATTAAGAGTACTAAGCTTAGAAGCTATCTAAATTATATAGTTTATACTAGTATAATAAATAGTATATATATAATAAATAGTATATATATAATTAGTTAGTAATCTATATATCTAAGATAAGGTAGCCTAGTTTAGTTAAGCTTTAGATACTAAAGTATTAGAGAAAGAAGATATATCTTCTATTAGAATATCCTCTGGCAGACTAAGGGTAAGAATATTATCTGTATCTAGTATATTAGTATCAGAAGAAGATTATAGTAATAATAAGATTATTTAAACTTAATTATAATCTAGATTAGCAGTAGTAGTATTATTAGGACTATTACTAGTAGATTTATTATTATAATCTATTAGAGTAATACTACTTTCTTATTTATAGTAAAAGCTATTCTAAGTAAGGTTAAAATTAGAGATATAAATATATTTAGCCTTAGGTCTCTAGAACTTATAAAGTATAGTAATCTTTTTAAGGTTATCTAGAATAATATACCTCTAGCTATAGAAATATCTACCTAATATACTAAGATATTTAACTATTAAATTATTAATTATATTATAAACTTAGTTAAATATTAAACCTTACTAAAGTATCTTATTTACTTAGTTAAATATATCTTTATTATAGAGATAAGTAAAAAGATACTATATATTAATTTTCTAGTTAGATATAGCCTTATTCTAAATAGACTAGATAGTCTTTATATCTTTAGTATACTTAAGGGCTATCTTAGTAACTAATACCTACTTTGCTTTAAATTTAGTAAGATTATAGATACCCTTATAGATCTAGTTTTACTAAGACTAGAGATAGAGATTATAGAGAATCTGTTCAATAAGGTTAATTTACTTAAAGATAATATTATAGTAATTATTAAGAATTTAATATACCTCTATTTTTAGTAAAGTTATAAGTTATTTAGTAAAGTTAGATATAGTTTAAACAGTATATTTCTCTACTATAAGGCTACCTTAGATTTTAGCTAAATTAGAAATTAAGACACTCTTTAACACTAGAGTAGAAGAAGTAGTAGAATCCTTAGAGATAGACTTACAGAATTATAGGGTTATATCTACAGTATAGCTTAGGTTATAGCTTATATTAGCCTTAATATTAGGGTTATCTATATTATAGACAGTATAGCTTAGAGGAACAGAACGCTTAAGAAGTAGGTAAAGTCTGTCTTTATTTAGTATTATAAGACTGCAAAGGTCTTACTAGGCTTAGGGGAATATAGATAAAGGAGGAATTATTATAGATAGTTGATTACTGAGTAATCAATAAGATTAAGGACTTAGTTGCTTGATTATAGAGGATTCTGATTGTTGTATATTATTATTTCTAAAGGAAAGAAGGCCCTATTTAACCTTAGAATAGTTATACCGGATAGCTAGTATTCCAGCTATCCGGCCGGTTATCTAGTATACCGAATATCCGGTCGGATACTAAGTATACCGAAGATCTGGCCGGCTACCTAGTATACCAAAGATCCGGTGTTTTTTAGGGTTACTAAGCCTTTTAACTAAATCTTAGTTATATCTTTAACTAGATCTTAGTTATATCTTCAACTAGATCCTAGTTATATCTTTAACTGGATCTTAGTTATATCTGTATAATATTCATATCCCCCCTTAATCTTTATATATATATATATATATAAGGATTAGCTTTGAATATTAGTTATTATTTTTGGTATATGGCTTTCAAATATATTTTTAATTATATTTTTAGTAAGTATATCAGCAATATTATCTTTTGAGGGTATCGGTACTAGCTTTATTTGGCTATTTTGTATAGCGTTCCTAGTAAAATGATATATTATATCAATATGCTTTGATCTCTTATAGAATTCAGGATTTTCAGCTAATTTTTTAGCTCCTTCGTTGTCTATTAATATTATTGGTATAGTATTAGTATAACCTAAATTTAGATAATCATTTATATATATAAGCATATTATTCAGATATATTGCTTCTTTTGTAGCTTCTTTTAATGCCATATATTCAGCTTCGCAGCTTGATAAAGCTACTGTTTTTTGAAGCTGACTATTCCAGGATATAGGATTAGTTAGGCCTAGATCACTACCTAGGCTAAATATATAGCCAGTAGTAGATCTTCTATTATTAATATCATTTGCCCAGTCACTGTCACAATAACCTTTAATATATAGGTTATTACCTGAGCAGTTATATATTAGACCTTTATTATTATATTTTAGTATATAACACCATATATAGTGTATAGCCTTAAAATGTTCTTTACTAGGATTTGACATAAACCTAGCACAATATGATACAGGAAAGGCTATATCAGGTCTTGTTTTTAGGGCTAAATATAGCAGAGAGCCTATTTCTTTTTGATATTCTTTTATATCAGTATTACTAGCAGTAGTAGTATTTTTTATTAATTTTATTCCTGGTTCTCCAGGTATATCTTTTGGTTTGTATGTATTATTGTTATATATGTTAAATTTAGATAATAATTTATCAATATATTTTGTTTGATATATATATAGCTTTTTAGCCTTATAATCAATATATATATCATTACCTAAAAATGTAGTAATTTGACCTATTTCATCTAATTCAATAGATTTATTTATATTGTTTTTTAAGGCTTTTATATAGGATAGATCTTTATGCAATACTAGTATATCATCAACGTGACATATTAGTATACAATTATCCTTTTTATTTATATATATTCCTTCATCATATGGAAATACCTCAAAATCTAGTAATTCCAGTACTGATTTTAGGTATTGATACCATAGTCTAGGGGATTGTTTTAACCCGTATAATGCTTTATTAAGTTTTGCACATTTATTATTATATTTAGGATTATTATATAATCCTATTGGTAATATAGTATATATATCAGCATCTATATTAGCATGGCAGAAAGCGTTTTTAACGTCATATTGCCATATATATAGGCCTTTATTAACAGCTATTAGTAATAGCATATGCCATGATTCTGTTCGGCATGTTGTTGAAAAGGTTTCTAGGAAATCTATTCCTAATCTTTGATTAAAACCTTGTATAACCCATCTAGCTTTATATCTAATAGTATTATTACTATTAGTAATATGACTAGTATTATTGGCTGTTCTGTTTATAGTAGGTTTCATCTTAAAAACCCATCGGCCATTTATAGGGGTTATATTATTAGGTATATCAACAATATCCCAGGTCTTTTGGCTAACTAGGGCATTATTTTCAGCTATACAGGCCTTTTGCCAATATAGGCTATCAGGGCCTTCTAGGGCCTGTTTTAGTGTATTAGGCTCCTTTATAGTAGTTGTAGTTAAAACAAAGTTTAATACACTACTATACATAGGCCTATATATAGCTTCTACTGCTGTATCAGACAGAGTATAGAGTATATTATTATTGTTATTATTATAGTATATATTATTTTTTATTGGTATTTGAACCTCAATTTTATGAGAGGGATCCTCTGCTATTTTTATATATTCTGTTGCTCTTGTATTCATCTTATGTATTAAAGGTTTAGGGTTTAGGGTTTTCAGGGTAACCCTTTTATTATTGTTTGGATATATATTAGTTATATTATCCTTAATACTATCAAAATTATAGTATTTATTTTCTAGGATTGTAATATCTCTTGATATTATTGTAGTCCTTTTATTAGGTATATAAAGCTTATAGTGGCCATAATCAGTATAGCCTACTAATATAGCCTTTTCCTACCTAGGTTCTAGCTTAGTTATTTGCTTATTAATAGTATAATAAGCAGTAGAACCCCATATTTTTAATTGATTATATATATCGATAGAGGGTTTTGTTTTATTATATAACTCATAGGGTGTTTTAAACCCTAGAGCACTATGTGGTGTTCTATTATATAAATAGGTAGCTGCCAATAAGGCTTCACCCCATAGGTATTTAGGACAATTACTATTGGCCAGCATTGCCCTTACCTTATCTAATAAGGTAAGATTTATACGCTCTATTAGGCCATTAGGCTCCTTTGTATAAGCAGGACTAGTATTATGTATAATACCATATTTATTTGTTATATTTTTAATTGGTTTATTAATATATTCTTTACCATTATCAGTAAATAGTTGTTTTATATTTATACCAATTTGATTTTTTATTAAGGCTTTTATCCTTTTTAAAGCTGTTATTGCTTGGTTTTTATTTTTTAATAATATAGTAAATAGATAGCGGGTTTGCTTATCTAGAAACGTTATATAATATATATAGTTATTATATGTTTTTGGTGTTATAGGACCACCTATATCACTATGTAGTCTTTCTCCTCTTCTATAGAGTGTAGTATTATTAGACCTTTTATTTATATATCTTTTTGCCTTAGATCTTAGGCATATATCACAGTTTTTAGCTATTTTATATAAGTATTTGTCTGATATTTTTATATTTATAATATTACTTAGTATATATTTAAGAGCTTTAGGACCAATATGGCCTAATCTTCTATGCCAGTTATTTATCTCTATATCTTTATCTTCTAGATATAGTAGCTTATTTTGATATTTTATATTATGTATCTTATTAGGATATAGTATATTAGTATTGGTTTTATATAGGGTATCTTTATATCCTTTTATTGTTGGTTTTTTATTATTATATATATATACACTATTTTCTTTGAAAATAGATATACCTTTTAGTCTATTGGTACTTAGTATATTAATACCTAATTCAGGCATATATAGCACATTATGCATTATATATATATAGTTTAGATTAGTCTGTATAATAACAGTTCCTTTATATTTTATTGGTATTTTTAGTGCTTTTCCCCAGTTCACTGATTCATTTACTGCTTGTTTATAACAAAAATAATTTAAATTTGTAATAACAGAGACAGTAGCAGCAGTATCAATAACAAAATTACAAATAGGTCCAATCTGATAGGGCAGTTTGCCTAGATAACCTTTATTATTTGTAAGTATATTTTTGTTATTTTTAGTATTAGGGGTATTATTAACACTTACATCATTATCAAGATCTAATAGAAGATTATCAATCTCCATATCGATATCCTGAATAGGTATAGTGTCAAAATTATCTGAATCAGACAGAATAGTATTAACAACAGCAACTTGATCGTTATTTTGTAGGTTTTTGTTTTTGTTATTTTTGTTGTTTTTGTTGTTTTTGTTGTTTATATTGTTTGTAGTGTTTGTATCGTTTGTATCAATTGATTTCCACCAATCTGGACGCTTATTAGGGTATAGGAAATAACAATCATTAACATTATGATTGGTTTTGTGACAATTTTTGCAGAATTTGCCTTTATAAGGCTGTTTTTTCCATGGTTTTTTGGTGATTTTGTTTGTATTGTTTTTGTTAAAGAAGGAATTATTAATACTATAAATAGTATTATCTTCTTTTCCACGTGATTCATCAATAAGTGATTTTATTAGTGAATCAATAGTATATGCCTTAGGATCATTACGCAGAGATTGTGTAATATTTTGTATAAATCCTGAATAATCTTCGTCTAGACTATTCAAAATCCAGGCAATAACTACCTGATTAGGCAGTATAATCTCTTTAGATTTTAGGTCACTAATAAGCAGTTTTACCTTATTAAGGTATTGCTCCATAGTGTCAAAATCTCCCAGAGTAGTATTAAAAAATTCTTTTAATACTAGGAATTCAGTAGTAAAACCCTTAGGATTAAATAATTCCTTTAGGGTATTCCAGGCCTGAATAGCACTAGTTTCATCCTTTATATATAATAAAGGATTATCGTCACACAATAGCTTAATAATAGCTAGTGCCTTCCTGTTTTTTGCAGGAGTTATAGTGGTTTCATCGGATATTGTTCCATCTGGGTCTAGGGTATCGAACCCTAAATCCTCTTTGACCAATAGAGCGTAGGCCCTAATTGACCATGTAGTATAATTTTCGATGCCTGAGAGCTTAGGCACCTCAATTTTTTGAAGATTTGCCATAGTATATAATATATATATATATATATAGATATATATATATATCAATAGGTTTTGTATAATTTTTTTTTTTTTTTGAGGTTTGTTGAGATTTCGGCCAAAATACGGGGTATCTCGGATTTAATATTTTTAGACTTCAAAAGTTCCCAAATAGGAGATAAATAAAAAAGAGGGCAAAAAGTATATATAAAAAGGTGGTATAGCCAGATATAGACAACCCGGGCTCATAACCTATAAGACTGCAAAGGTCTTACTAGGCTTAGGGGAATATAGATAAAGGAGGAATTATTATAGATAGTTGATTACTGAGTAATCAATAAGATTAAGGACTTAGTTGCTTGATTATAGAGGATTCTGATTGTTGTATATTATTATTTCTAAAGGAAAGAAGGCCCTATTTAACCTTAGAATAGTTATACCGGATAGCTAGTATTCCAGCTATCCGGCCGGTTATCTAGCTATCCGGCCGGTTATCTAGTATACCGAATATCCGGTCGGATACTAAGTATACCGAAGATCTGGCCGGCTACCTAGTATACCGAAGATCCGGTGTTTTTTAGGGTTACTAAGCCTTTTAACTAAATCTTAGTTATATCTTTAACTAGATCTTAGTTATATCTTCAACTAGATCCTAGTTATATCTTTAACTGGATCTTAGTTATATCTGTATAATATTCATAAGTATATCTAGTACTATAGTTAAATATCTATAGGTAAATAAAGAACTATATAGATAGTAGTTAAATAAGTTATATTATTAAAGAATTAAATATTCTGTTAGTTTTAAGATAAATAGTTAAAAGAAACTAAGGTAAAAGAGAAAAAGTTTAAAGAAGTTAAGTTTAAAATAGCTATAATCAAAGCTAATATTCTCCCTAGGCTATAATTAGCCTATTAACAGATATATAAACTAGAGGTCTGTATATAAGGAAGGTATAACTAGCAGTAGGATCTTAGCGGTATTATAAACAAGGCTAGGCCTTTAATTTTAGCTAAAATCTAAGGCTTAGAGATAGTAATACTAGGGATATTAAAACTAAGACAGCTATACCTATAATAACTATATTAGCCAGAACTTAGCTAAAGGTATAGTTTTTAAGAATAACAGTAAATATACTAAATAATTATTTACTAGAATAGTTATTCTACTAACTATTATTAAGCTAATATCTTTTATTTAATTAAAGTTTATAGCAGACTAGCAATAATAATGTCAGAAATATATCTAAGTTAATATATATATAAATTACTATAATATCTGTTTAAAATTAGTAAGTTAGATCTAACTAAGGTAAATAGTCTTAAGACTAGGAGAATTATTAAGTAGTATTTTAAAGATACTTACTAAAAGATTAATTATAGAGTCCTAGGTATTTATTTAAAGATATATAGTTATTTTAAGAAGATAATACAGATAATAAACTTATACTAGCCTTAACTTACTAACAGGCTAGTTAAGTTATATAACTACCTTATATAAGTATAGCCTTAGGCTAATATCTATTTTTTACTTAGAAGACAATGATATATATCTTCTATAGATATAAGTTAGTCTACTTTTAAGCTGCTACTTAGCTACTAAAATTAATTTACTTAAATTTAATCTTTATTAGAATTAAAAGTAGCCTAAGATTAAATAATCTCTAATAATTTTAGATATCTAATTAATATAACTAATTTATCACAGGATTCTAAGTATATAATACCTTAGGTACTTAATGCTAATCTGAAGCTAAATCTTCTTTAAATTACCTATATATTAAGGCCTAGCTGAACCCTAATATATTTAAGATTCTCTAAGTATTTAGAATTCTTAATCTCTTTAAGAATTAGTCTGTATATTAACTGTCTAATCTGATCTCTACTATCTAATATCCTTACCTAGTTACAGGTCTCTAGCCTAATAACTTAGTAACTATTATAATTATATCTCTAATTTAGAATAAGATTAAAATAAAAAAGTATTACTTTTACTAGTTATAAGACTGCAAAGGTCTTACTAGGCTTAGGGGAATATAGATAAGAAGGAATTATTATAGATAGTTGATTACTGAGTAATCAATAAGATTAAGGACTTAGTTGCTTGATTATAGAGGATTCTGATTATATTATCTCTATTTTATCTAGGGGGGGAGAAGGTCCTATATAGACATCGCCATAACTCATTTTGGGTTGAACATGCTGACCTAAAACCTAACCCACTGGGTTTTGGGTTATAGTAGCTAGAACCCAACCTAACCCATTTCGACCCATTTAGACCCATTTTAGTATAATTTTTCATAATTTTTCATAATTTTTATGTACTGTATTCGAATACTAGTTCTATATCTTTTTTTTCTAGAAGGATTTAGAACTTAATATTTTATATATAGCTTTGTCTAGACATCGCCATAACCCATTTTGGGTTGAACATGCCGACCCAAAACCTAACCTACTGGGTTTTGGGTTATAGTAGCTAGAACCCAACCTAACCCAAAACCCAGTGGGTTATAAATGGGTAACCCATTTCGACCTATTTGGACCCATTTTAGCATAATTTTTCATAATTTTTCATAATCTTTATGTACTGTATTTGAATACCAGTTCTATATCTTTTTTTCTAGAAGGATTTAGAACTAGAGATTAAACAGTAGGTATAATCAGGCCTAAAGTAGATATAGCAGAGATAGTATATAATATCTTAGTAAATAAGCTACTGGCTAAGAGTATGCTATATTATCTAGTTCTATCTAAGATAAGGATTGTTTATTTACTAGTATGAATATTATCCTATAATATCTAAGATCTAGTTAAAGATTAACTAAGATCTAGTTAAAAGCTAATAACCCTAAAAAACTACCGGATCTTTGGTATACTAGATACAGAGCCTAATTATACCGATAGGGCTTAATTATACTGTTGGTGCTTAATTATACCGTCAGAGCCTAATTATACTACCGGGGCTTAATTACGCCACCGGGGCCTAATTATACCGTTAGGGCTTAATTATACCGCTAAGGATTATATATAGGACTAGACATCGCCAGAACCCATGTCAACCATGACCCAACCCAACCCAACCCAGCCCAAAATGGGTTTTGGGTCCAATTCTATAACCTATTGATGGGTTTTGGGTTGAGGCCCTTAACCCAAACCCCATATGGGGACCCAGTGGGTCCCCATTTTGGTGTAAACAGGACAAATATGCCAAGCCTTCAAATACTGTATGTATTAGAGCTGTTTTAGGGCCTTATATATAGGTATTTTTAGTTTTTTATTTAATAATATTATTATTCTATATTAAAAATATATATATTACAGGTTAAAAAGGTTAAAAATAGTATATTAAAAAATAAATTAAATTACAGAGTTCTATAGTAAAGATAGTGGTATACCCTACTAGATTATATATATATCTTTATATAAAGTCTTACTTTCTTAATAACTTTTTTAATACTTAATACTTAGATCCTAAATTTTAAATATAGAATAATTAATTAGACAAAGCTATATATAAAATATATAAAGAGTAGATATCACTATAACCTATCTTAGGTTAAATATACCAACCTAAAGCCCAGTAGGTTATAAATAGGTAACCTATTTTAATCTATCTTAACCTACTTTATTATAATTTCTTTATAATTTTTATATACTGTATTCTAATATAAACTTTTTTTTTTGAAAGAAATTAGATACTAAGATTTTATATATAGGTTTTTATAGTATTAGTTATATTATAGTTAAATTTTAGAACTAAAATATTTAGTAATTAAAAAGTTATTAAAGAAATAAGACTATTTATAAAGATATATCTATAATCTAGTAGGATATACTACTATCTTTACTAAAAAGCTCTATAATTTATTTTATTTTTAAGTATACTACTAACAAATCTTCTAACCTATTATATATATATTTTAAATATAGAATAATAATAATCTAAAAGAAAAAACTAAAAATTACCTATATATAAGGCCTAAAAACAGCTCTGATATATACAGTATTTAAAGGCTTAGTATATTCAATCTGTTTATACTAAAATAGGGACCTAGTAGGTTCCTATATAGGTTTTAGGTTATAATATTCAACCTAAAACTTATTATAGTCTAGGTTTGGTTAGGTTTGGTTAGGTTAGGTTATGGTTAATATAGGTTATAGCGATGTCTAATAAAGAGTATACAGACAGAAGAGAAGATATTCTTTTAGTATATTAATATTAATATTAATGATTTTGTACTAACAGACTATAGCGGGAATATTCTATAAGGTTCTATTTTGCTCTATAATAAGATAACCTTAACTATACAGAGGTCTTACCTAAGATATACTGGTATATTACTGATTAGTAGAAGGATATTAAATAATATTATAATATTAGTATTTTTTTAAATACTAATATTAATATTTTAGAAGAGCTAGTACTAAGTTAAAGTTCTAACTAATTATTATAATTTAAAGCTTCTTATAAACTAACTAAAGATTAATAGAAGATAGATATAATAATATCTCTTTTTTATCTCTTTTAATTTTATAATATATTATTACTTAGATAAGATAAATCCTATAGATATATTATCTTATATTCTAGAAGAAGAAAAAGATCTATCTATAGAAGAGATATTAGGGCTAATTTATAAAAGAATTATAGCTAAATTATTTATAAAAATATAGTAGATTATTACTAGTATAAGACTATCTAGAGAGAAAAGTAGAGAAAAGTAGAGAGAAGTAGAGATTAATAATTATAACTATATTAGTCTATAGAAGTCTATTATTATTCTTCTCTCTAACTATAAGTAGTATATCTAGTAATCTAGAGTTAGAGCTAAACTAAATTTAAAATAATATTACTATCTCTATAGATTAGAAAAAACTAGAAAAGACTATAGATAAGTCTAGTAATACTAATTATTTAGATCTAGAGAATAATAAAAAAGTTTTCCTAAGTTAGGGCTATAATATAATATATTATAAGATTTTAAGTTATTCTTAATTTATATTTTCTTAAATAATATTTACTATAGCTATAAATAAAGATCTACTTATAGATAAATCTCTAAGAAAACTAAAAAGATTAATTAAGAAGCTCTAAAAAATAATAAGATAGTGTAAGATAGGAATGCTTGTAGGCTGTCTGCATTAGCAGACAGGTTAATTATAAAGAGATAATACTACTATACTTACAGAGTGTAAGAAGATAATAGGTAAGTATAATACTATAGAGAATTAACAGAATAAATACTAGAGTAAATAACAGAATCTTTTATAAGTAGTATACTAATACTACTATCAGCAGTCTCAGTAGAATATTTTATAAGGGAGAATATATATATTAAATTTATAATCTAGAACAAACACTACTTATTCTCTAGAAATAAAGCAGGGGCCTTATTGCTAAGGCTTCTGTTATATAACCCTAGGGTACTGATATTAAGAGCAGAAATCCTTATTATATACTACCCTCCCCTAAAAAATTAACCGTTCCTTAGTTAATTATAAAATAAAATAAAATAAAAATACTAAAATAAAACTAGTAAGATAGGATAACTATACTCTAAATACTCCTTTATTAAGCTCTCTAGACCCTATTACTGATTAATAGGTACCTAGCCCCTATAGGATAAGCCTACCTCTACTTCTAGAGTAGCTTACTAAATACTAGATAGTATTAAGTCCTTAGCTATAGCGGTTATAGGCCCTTCTGATAGCAGTCTATATTCTAGTAAGTTAATAAGTATCTCTTTATTAATTTAATTAAAGAAAGAATTCTTTCTAAACTCTTATTTCTTAAGATACTTTATTATCTTAAAGCAGTATAGATATTTATACTAGGTCTCTGTTCTCTAGTTATTAATTAAGTCCCTTACTACTTTTAGGTCTTTTCTAAAAAGATTATTTAATTCTATATATACTAAAGGGCTATCCTATCTTTACTATCTAGCTAGATAGTTTAGGATTTTATAGTAAACAGTCCGGAACTATATCCCTATAGGAAAAGGAAAAGGAATAGTACTATATTATAAGAAAGAATAGCCAGAGGGTATTTTTAATACTAGTATTATTATATAATATATATTAGCTAGTTCTTGCTAGGTATTAGCTTCTGTATAGTCTAATATCTTATAGTTATCCTAGATAGCAGTATACTAGGGTAGATAGGTACAGTATACTATTATAGTAGGGCTGATTAAACTATAGAGGAGTAAGGAAAGAGAAAGACAAACGTTACCGATATTATAGATTTATTTTGTCTATTAGATCCTATACTTTTCTTTATCTATAGGTATCTATATAGATCTTCTAATACTGGCTATAAAACTATCTAGAATATTATCTTACTTCTGAATATTAGTCTACTAGGACTATAGGTACCCTATTTTATATATACCCTTTAGTAGCTTAGTATAATTTCTCTTATCCTCTTTAGTAAGAGAGATAAATCTCTGTAATAAGCCTCTCTTTCTGCTAGTATTAAGATAGTTACAGATATTAATATTTAGATACTAAAATATAGTATTCTCCCTAGGTTAGATACTCTTAGTATAATAGAGGTAGGAGATTAAATACTATATATAGTTAGGTTAAAAGAAGATATAGGATATATAGTAGAATAGGTTCTAGCAGATTAGTTATTAAATATTAGAATACTATATTTCCCTAAGCCAGCTAAGTTCCTTAGTTATAGGACTAAGATAGTAGTAGTATATCTAGAATTCCTAATAGATTAAGGGCTATAAGTTATCAGAATATTTACTATTAAGGTCTTTACTAAGCTATAAGAAAAGGTCTGTTAGTATTATACTACTATTATTATATATATCTTTAGTAGGATAAATATCTAGAGGAGTTTCTATATAGATTCTATCGAGTAAGGTCTCTACTAATAGTTATTCAGTATATACTATAAAGTTAGAGATAAGCAGAGGATAGTATTTAGGCTAAAATTAATAGAAGCTAAGATTATTTTCCTACTAGAAATAAAACTACTTAGGATAATCCCTTATAAATTAGTCCTACTTACTAATATACTAATATAATAGCAGAACCTAAGTAGCTAATTACTGATAGTTCTTAGATATACTTAATATTTTTAGGGTATCTACTAGGGTCTTAGTATATTTAGTACAGAGGTTCTTTATATTAATATCTCTAGATTAAGTAAGTTATCTTTCTAAGATCTAGAGGGCTATTAAACTCTCTTTTTATTTAGTAAAGGTCTTATCCTTAAGTACCCTATCTAATATTAATTATTATAATAAGTATCTGTATTTTATATATTCTAAAGTAGGTAGGATAACCTTATTAATACTTTTATTAGTAACTAGTTTAGCTAAGGATAATAGAGAAGTTAGGAAAGAAGCTAGTAGAGATATCTTAGGGTTAGAAAGGTTATCCTAAATATCCGGGCTTTAATCTAGATCTATTTAGTTCTCTATAGGTAGTTCCTTACTAGAAATACTATCTTTTTCTTCTATATTATAATCCTTAGATATAGGTATAATATTAGTTTCTAGTAGAGTAGTACTCTTCTTAGAAGAAAAAGGAAGGGTTTCTGCTTATAGCTTAATTTAGAGAAGATTAACTCCTTTATCTTTTAGATATATAAATCTATCTTAGTCTATTTATAGACCTATATAGTCTAGAAGATCCTATATAATTAGTAACAGAATTAGCTAATTAAATATATAGGTTAGGTTGCTTAGTTCTATATATTTTAACCTAAGGCCTCTGCTTCCTTTTATAAAGATATAATGCTTAATAATATAGTTATTAATAGATAGTTTAATATTACTATAGGTTAATTTAGTATTTAGTAGTTTACTAACCTTTTCTGAAAATATACGGTTAGTTATCTATTAGAAGAACTCTATAGTATTTTAACTATCTTAATCACTATTATCTTATCTTTATATAGTATACTAACAGTATTCTTTAATTATTCTTATATTTTTTTCCTTCTGCTACTATAGCTTAATAGTATATTCTTAGTATAGTTAAAACTTAGTTTAGTCCTTATAGTATTCTTTCTAGAGTTCTTTAGAGCTAATATAGTTAAATAGCTTATAGATACCTTCTCTAACTATCTTATAGATCTTAAATAATTTACTATAATAATTTAGAGCTAGTTTATTTTATCTTCTAGGCTTAAGATCTTTAGGATATTAAGTATACTATTAATAGTATAGACCTTTTCTCTATTAATTATCAGACCCTAAGATATTAGTTCTTCTATTCTGGCTATAGCTTAAGTAGTATAAATAAGTCTGCCTAGTTTAGTTTTAGTTATATTTATAGTACTCTTATATCTAAACTAAGGATAAAGGAGGGTTTATACAGTCTTTTAGAGGAAGAAGAGAACGAAGGTAATTATTTATATTAATTAAAGAAATTAAGTTCTTTTAGTTTCTTTAAAGAAGATACTGTAAGTAAGGGCTTTTAAAGGTTTTAAGGAACTCTTAAGGATTAAAGAACTATAGGTTACTTAAAGAATAAAGTAAGGAATTAAAACTTAGATTCTCTCCCTACCTTACTATTTAACTGTTCTCTAGTTAAATTGCTAATTATTTAAATAGTTACTAGGTTATAGTAACTACTTTATAATCTTAAAGTAGCTTAGTAGACTTAAGAGTATATAGAAATACGTTTAATTTAATAAAGAAAGAGATAAAGAATAATAAAATAGTAATAAGATAAAATAGGGGTATTAAAGAAGTTAAGTTTAAAGAAGAGAAAGGCCAGAATATATCCTTCTTAAGTAGTATTAACTAATAGTCTCTGTTCCTTTCTAATCAGGATTATATTAAACAGTAGCTAAGGTAGTAAGGTACTAAGGTACTAAGGTATTTGTTTCCTACCGAAAAAATAATCTTCTG
The DNA here is from genome assembly GCF_028827165.1 of Penicillium cosmopolitanum. Taxonomy (NCBI): domain Eukaryota; kingdom Fungi; phylum Ascomycota; class Eurotiomycetes; order Eurotiales; family Aspergillaceae; genus Penicillium; species Penicillium cosmopolitanum. Next base: position 1,328,440 of record NW_026622682.1, on the reverse strand, counting down.
TTTTAGCTACCTATATTGCTGTTCTTCTAAGTAGTAGTTATCCTTAGTAATATAGTAATCAACTATATTATATTTTAATTTAATTATTTCTATATATTTGTAGTCTCCTAGTATAATAGCTATCTTCTTAAGCTCTTAGATACCTAACAGAATTATATTATAGTAGTAATAAATATTACTCTGTAATATTAAAATTAATTTAAGAATAGAATCTCTTTAGCCTATCTCTATTAAATACTTTATACTAATAAGTTATATCTTATAGAACTATACTATTAAGTTTCTTTAGTAAATAAGAACTACTTTTAACTATATAGATTTAATAAGACCTAAGCTAACAGAATTATAGTTTTATTCTTAAACTATAGTCTATCCCTTAAATTATATTATATAGAAGAATAAGATTATTAATTTAGAATTAGTTATTCCTAAGATAATAATAATTATCAAAGAAATAGGTATTTACTTCTTTTAGATAATAAATATAGAGAATTATTTCTTTAATATTCTAGTCTTACTTCTTAAATTACTGTACTCTTATTGTTAGTAAAGACTTTTAATTCTAGACTTTATACTATAGTAATATACTCTAGATAGGTACCTATAACTTAATAGGTATAATAGGGTTCTTTCTGTAAAGGAAGATAAATAGACTTATTCTAGTTATTATATTAACAGTAAATTAATTAGCTATTAGGACTAACTAGAAATAAGGTCTCTATAGCTACTTTACCTACTATATAGCATTATCTATAGGGTAGCCTTCTGTTATTTTTAAAAGGGTATCTTTTATTATTTATATTATATATTCTATAGGACTATTAGAACTAGAATAGTATACAGAGATCTTAACTCTTAATATCTGCTTATATTCTAAGAAGACCGTTAATTCTCTATAATTTTTAGATCCTATATTAATTATAATTTTCTAGGAAACTCTATAACAGCTAATAATCTCTTCCTTAATAAATTAGATAATACTCTCTGATTTTATAGAATATAATACTCTTACTTCTAGCTATCTACTAACAGAGTCCCTTACCTAAATAATAATACCTTCCCTATTCTCTAGGGGTATTTAAGTTATATTAATATACTATTTATTAAAAAGTAATAGTAGTTATATAATAATAGCAGGTTTATATAAATAATTTAGGGCTTAGGCCTAGTATAATAAGTATATCCTAATATATTTTAATATATCTTTATATATATAAGACTACTAATAGTAATATTTAATTAAGGTATATATAGCTTTACGTTCTTTATATCTAAGATTATTATAAGTATCTCTTAATATAGCTTATTACTCTTCCTCCTTATTAAGGACCCTACAGAGCAGTTTAGTATTACCTTTAATATATTAGAACAGATAACGCTCTTCTACAACAAACTTTATATATTTTCTTTTAAATAAATAGAATTTAGATAGGCTTATACAGTTAGGTCTTTAGAAGCTTATTAGATACCTAGTAATTTATTTAGATTCTGAATAGTATCCTTTATATAGTATATTAATAACAGAATTACTAGAAATACTAGTATAGACAGAGATAGGATAATAACTAGCTCTAAGATATAGTATCTCTATATTAATAAAGTTGTTAATATCCTATTTCTAGTCTCTTTTATATAGATTCTTATTAGTTAGTAGGCAGTAGGATAAAGTATCTATAGTGCTATTACTAGTACTAGGAATATATTTAATATTAAAGTTAAAAAGCTAAATCTATATAATCTAGTATATAATAAGGGTACTAGAGAGATTAGTTATATTATAATTTAATTAGATAACTAATATATTAGTATTAGTTTCTAGGATAAAGTATACCCTATATAACTAATAGCAAAATTTCTTAAAAGTTATTAAAACTGTATAGTATTCTAGCTTTCCTGTATTATATTTTAATTTAGTATCTAACCAAACCCCTAATTTATACTATATAGGCTTACAGATACTATTTTAAACCTATATAAGTATACTACCCTATCCTTTTATAGAAGTATCTGTAGTAATAATTATAAGAAATAGTTTAAAGTTATAATCTATAGGTAGGACTAAGGAGAACTCTAAAAGGTATAACTTTATCTTATTAAAAGCTATCTAATGTACTTTATTCTATAAAAATAGATATTCTTTTACAGTATCTTATAGAGAGGTTTTATAATAATCTAAAATTTCTTAATCAGGATACAGAAGTAGATAGTAAGAATAATAAAAGAATATAGTTTATTCTTTAACTAAGATATAGGCTATTATATAACCTTTATAACCTTTGCTTTATTAGGTTATTAACTATTAATATTATATACCTAGCTAACTACTTTATATAACGGGATTCCTGTATACTGGCGCGCTACCTATAATCCTTTATATATATAGTCTGGAAATATCAAAGCAAGAGCTTTGATATTATGGTCTCTTTTGGCCAAGTGGTATAGAAATCCAGACACTAGAACATGTTACACTTTAATTCTCTTTATTATAAACTAGGACTTTTTAGCTAAGATAACCGCTCTAGCTAATTCTAAAAGATATAGTATTTTATTAAGATTCTAAATATACTCTAGGATATATTGGTAAATTCTCTCTTCTATAAAGTCTTTATTATATATTATTTATAGACCCTTAATAGCAATATTGTTAAGAAATAAGTATATCTTTATGCTGAAAATACTATACAGAATAATAGAGATTACTTATTAAAACTAAGCTCTTAAATTTAAAGTACCTTAGAGAATTATAGTCTGGTAAAGTAGACTAAGGAAAGTTTAAATAGCTATTAGATTATAATTATCCTTATACAGTTTAATTTAATTATATCTGGAGAAGAGGTTAACTAAAGAGACTATTACTATTTCTATAAACTCTTTAGTAAACTTATCTGCTATTAGAGGTATATTAGTATTCTATTTAGTTACTTTATTAATTATTATTACTATATTAACTATTTAATATTTACTAGTTTACTTCTTACTGATAAGAAACTATAGGTTCTAATATAGTCTATTATAAGGTTTAAGTATATTATTTTATAGTTAATTATACAGTATTTTAATAACTATAGTATTTAGTATATAGGGAATCTTAAAACTAGGGTACTACTATACTTTATAGAAGATAGTTTTAATATATTATAGAGGTATTACTTTATTATATATTCTTTATATACTTCTATTCCTAGGCTAGTACTTCTTCTCTTTTAAATAGGAGTTCTTAAAAAAAGTACTCTTTTATAAGGTAGTAGATTCTTTTCTACTAGTAGTATTATTTCTTATTCTAGGATAAGATAAGTATCTCTTATAATTATAGAGATATAAGGCTTAAGTAAATAATTAAATTTAGTTTAAATATTAGGTATATAATACTGTGTATAGTACCTTTTAAGGTATTTATTTATACTGCTAATTAGGGTGGCTAATAGAGATTATCCTATCTAATTCTGATAATTTACTAAATAAACTTTATCAGCCCTTCTTTTATAGAGTATATTAACCGGTACTTAATAGTAAGACAGATATTTAGGATAATTCTTCTATAATAGTTGAATATCGGTTATACTTTTAAGAGAGAATCTAGTATAATATTCCTAGATAACTAGTTAGCCTTAACTAGTATATAATTATTATATATAATAGGAAGATAGTTTTCCTACAGAAAAACCCCTAACTAGTACTGTATAGAACTTAATATAATTAGTATATTTTTATATAGTTTTATTATTTTTAATTATTTTTAGCTATAGAATCTTTATTTTCTAAGAATATAACTAATAGTAAGAGAAAGAAGAAAGAGATATAATTAATTTAGAAGGTAGTAATTTAGAGTAGAGGATTAAGGCCTTAGTAAATAGTACTAGAACAGAGGATAATAATATATCTATATACCCTACTTATTATTTAAAGAAGCAGAGTCCTAGGGCTATAGTTAATTCTTAAAGATAGATCTACTATTACTAGGATAATAAATAATAAATAAAGTATATTACTTACAGCTAGACATCGCCATAACCTATTTTGGGTTGGAACCTTCAACCCAAAACCCATGCCAAGAACCTATTTGAACCCATTTTGACCTATTTTTTACATAAAAATGCCAAGACTTTCCTAATTAGGCTAATTTATGCTAATTTTATATAATTTTTATACAAAATGGGTTTTGAATGGGTTATAAATTCCTTGGCATGCCAAGAAATGGGTTGTGAAATGGGTTCTGGCGATGTCTACTTACAGCCTTTATTAAAAATAGTATATATAACTTAGCTATCTGTTATCTCCTTAGTCTATAATCCTATATTACTTACCTATAATCTACTAAGAAGTAACTTATTTATAGTATTATCCATTACTATAGTGTAGAAATTAACTGTAATACTGCTAATAGTAATAGATAGGTATTTAAGATATACTATAATACTAATTCTATAACCTCTGTCTACTAGGGTAAGCTAAAGATAAGGCTTAAGTTTTATCTTAGATAATATACTTATATACTTAACTACCTTTTAATAGATAATATTAACTATACTTTCTATATTAATTAATACCTTAATAATCTGGTTACTGATAACTGCTATTATATATATAAACCCTTATATATATTCCTAGTATAACTTTATAGAGGCCTTAATAACCTATATAGTTTAGAAATTAACTAAAGAACTAATAACCAGAGGAACTAAAGTATTATAATTAGGGTCTAATAATATAAAATAGGAATAAGCTCTCTTCTATAATTTCTAAATCTAGGTATTAATATATTAAGATAGATCTGTAGCAGTAGTATTAATAAATACTTAGTTAATAATCTTAGTAAGCTTCTAACTTATAGTATCTATACTAATATCTTTTCTAATACTAGCTTAAATATAAGGAGTAGTACTAAGGAGTTTACTAATAAAGATTATAATACTAGTTTTCTAAACCTTCTATAGTATTAGGTTAGTAATTATAGATCTTTTTTTAGCTATAGTAGGATTCTATAGTTCTCTAACCTAATACAGAATATTATTTAGAGATAGGTTTCCTACCAGAAAACCTTATAGTATTTATTCCTAGGAGATTCTCTAGGTATTATCTAATATAAGTATTAGTTTATCCTTATTAGCTTTCTTAATATACAGCTAAAAATAGCCTTACTAAGTATTCCTAGTATATACGTATTTAGATATATACTGTTTTCTCTTTCTTATATAACTATCCTAGACTTATTCTCTGATAGTATTAACTAAACCTATCTAATATTCCTCTCTATATTCTTTCTTACCCTCTAACAGCTTTTCCTATACAGGCTTAGATCTAAGAAGGAATACAGTAATATATTAAACTAAAGCAGAATAATAGTTATAGCTAGAGATACTATTAAGAGATATGCCTAAGAACTATACTAGAGCAGAGGGTATTAATTAGATATAATTACTTACAGATAGCTATAGGTTTTAGTTTGCCTATACAGTATATTATTTAGGAATTAAGTCTTTTCTTAGAATATCTATTTATAGTCTTAGTTCTAGGCCCGGATTTACCTTAGTTTCTAGAGTTATTTAACTAGTTATCTTATTCTAGTAGATTATTCTCTTTACCTTAAAGTCTTAGATAGTATTATATTAATTAGAGGTACTATTATATAGACCCCTATATATTCAGTATTCTCTAAGAGGACTAACCTCTATACTATTTAACAGTATCCCTTAGTTTTATTTATAGAAAGGATTATTCTAACGATCTGTTTAAGTATCTAGTTTTAATGTAAGAGCTTCTAACTTCTAAGCTATATTATTAATTACTTTTAATATATAGTCCTTCTGTTAATCTTTTAGTATTATAACAGAGGTAGCTTAAGTAACCGGAACAGAAGGGGCTAAAGAATACAGAGGTACAGCAGATAATTACTTTTTATTTAGTAAAGTATCTCTAGTATTCTTCTTTTTAACCTTCTAATAGATCTTAGCTTTAACATATAGGTTTATCTAAATCTATTTATATACCTTATTATAAGAGATCTTATTATAATAAGAATATATCTTTATAGTATAATGCTTTAGGATCCTTACTTACTATTTCTCTAGAAGATTTTTAATTAATATATTAGCTTACTTATTATTACTTATATAACTGAGCTAGAATACCTCTATAGAGATCTTTATAAAACTTACTAAGATAGTATCTAATCTTATTATTTAATAATTAATCTTCCTTAGCAAGCTTATTAAGATATTATATATTATATCTTAACTACTTATTATCCTAGTTATAATATTAGTCTAGAAAGTCTTTACAGAATATTTTCTAATCCTATATCTTCTATAAAACCTGCCCTTTAACCTAGATATACAGAGGTCTTTAACAATACTAAGGAAGCAGATCTATAATTACCTTATAACAGACGATACTACAGCAATAACAGGTATCCTCTAGCTTTTGAAGGAAATCAGACATATTAGTTTCGTTAAAAGCAGGGGCTCCCTAAGATCCTGGGACTAGCATTGCGCTATATATCATTTAATACATCAGTATAGAAGAGGGTAGAGAAGGCAGTCTTATAGCGGTTTTAGGGCTTACAGAACGAGAGGGTTCCCTGACTATTGATCTAGAAGTATAAGGAAGCAGTTTACAAAACTAAGTAAACTGTTCTATAGCAGTAATAGGTATAGCTATATCGCTAGAAAGTTTACTATTATTTCTACTATTATTAATAGCTATAGTTTTAGAAGATTATTTTCCTATAGGAAAATAAGATACTGAAGAACAAGGATAACAAACAGATATAGTATCTGAGAATAAATCTGCCTAATAAGATAATTTCTAGATAGAAACAGAAATAGATAAAGATATAGATAAATAGGATAATACTGAACAGGGAACTAAAGACTCTGTACTCTAGGGTAATAATAATAATAATATAGCTATTAGTAATTAATACTATTCTGACAGTAATCTTTTTTCTAATAAATAATATAATATAAATAATAATAGAATATTAGACAGTACTAAATACTAGATATAGCTAATACTAGGATATCTCTAAACTACTATCTTATATAATTAATCCGGTATTATTTATAAAATTCCTTCTAGTATTATAGTGTCTCTAGTATACTAATTAGTAAGTATTAATTATAAAAACTATATATACTTAGTAGAAGGGGATACTCTGATATCCTTTTTAGCTAATATTTCGAATATTTAATAGGCTAATCCTACCTAGGATTAACCGCTCTTTACCCTTTATAGTATATTTAAATACTGTTGTATTCTCTTAGGGTTAAATATAGTACCTATCTCTTATAAAGTTATTACTCTTATTTTTAGCTATCCTTTTGTTAATTAAGCCTTACTAGGGACGCTATATATAAGATATCAATATTTATAGGCTGTCTGTGTTAGCAGATAGGTTAATTATAAAGAAATAATACTACTATACTTATAGAGTATAAGGAGATAATAGTTAAGTATAATACTATAGAGAATTAATAGAATAAATACTAGAGTAAATAACAGAACCTTTTATAAGCAGTATACTGATACTGCTACCTCAGCAGCCTTAGTAGAATATTTTATAAGGGGGAATATATATATTAAATTTATAATCTAGAACAAATACTACTTATTCTCTAGAAATAAAGCAGGGGCCTTATTGCTAAGGCTTCTGTTATATAACGTAATTCACCACCGAGTAGGCCACACCACTAAGTAGGCCACCTAACTAATTTTTTACATTTAACTGTGTTTATCTATCTTCTATCTACTACTATACCTCTAATTCGTATCGGATTAAGCTAAGACTCTATCTAATAAGAAGGCCGTCTCTTACTTACTATTTAGGTGTTATGCGTAGCTAACTGGTCACGGTGAGTGGTTAGATCTTGTGGTAAACAACTTACCAGTTGTTCTCTGTGTCGTTGGTTGTAGGTGATATCTATCACTTATAATCCTTAAGTATTGACTTACAATCATACCGTTACTGTACTAAGCCTTATACGGACTCAGATCCTGTTGAGTAACTTCAAAGGATGCGCCAGGTAGTACACCGAATAGGTCAGTCCGAAGAGCTCCCCTACTCGTAGTATGTTTGTCACAAGAGTTAAAACTAAATAAAGAATAATCTAAAGATATACTGTAGTAACTTAGATTAATTGATCGCGAAGAACTAAATATATATACGTAGGGAGTGTCCTATATATATCCTAGTCCTTCGTGGTGTGGTATACCGGAGGGTACATCTGGTGGTATACTAGATTATGCCGTTCCGTCTACCTATTAGTATACCCATTTGGTATACCCTGTGATCACGTGCTCGTCGTACGGCCTCCTTGTTCCTGCGTCTAACACTATCGTGCGAACCTCTATAGTTTTGTTGCGTTGGCTCAAAACTATAGTGCTTTGTGCGATGGTCTGGTCCTTGCGATACTTTCTGTCGCGCGTCCCGTCCCATCGTATGGATTGCGCTGTCGTAGGGCGGCACAATCTGTAGGAACCGACTAATCGTGAGGTAGCGCCCTTTGTCCGGTAGTTAGGTTACTCGTCGTGGCTTCTCCACCGGTTAACCCAGTTATTCTGTATCGTATAGCTCTGGTGAGAAGACCATGATTTCTTGCGATGTTTTTGCATATGATCTGCGGGCGGTCGTGGTGGTTGTAGACTGGTTGGCTCTCGATGGCCTATTTATAGGTCGCGGCCTCTCATGCTACAGGGTCTGTAACATTAGGCTATAAAATCTAAAGAAATTAGCTCTATTTAGTAAGCTATAGATTAGTTTTAAGTTCCCTAGAATATACTTACGTATCAACTATATAGGACTACAAATTACGCTAATATTTATATAAATAACTATAAATTATCCTAAATTAAGGAAGACCTACTTATTTAATAGATAATATCTATAGATTCTTATAGTAAAGTATCTAGATATATAATAGTATAAGAAATAGCTAATCTGTTAATCTAAAAGTATAGTATAAAGGATTTTAAGCTAACAGGCTTAAATTAGGTTATAAAAATTTATTAAATATTATCCAGAGTTTAAATCTTACTTTTTACAATAATATAACTACTAAAGGGTACTTTAAGAAAATTTAAAGATTATTAAAGAATAGTTTAACCGTATTTAAACTATAATTCAGTAATATAGTATCCTTATAGATAATATCTATAACTTTAATAAGACTAGCTTTATAATAGATCTTTATACAACTTATAGAGTAATTATCTAATTAGAATACTATAGACAGAGATTAGTTTTATAGCCAGGAAACTATAAGTAGATAACTATAATTAAGTTAATTAGTACTTTAGAATAAGCTTTTCTACTAATACTAATCTTTAAGGGTAAGTAATATAACTAAGTCTAGTTTTAAGAGCTCCCTTATAACTAGCGTTTAAGGTTAGTATAAATAGGTAGATAACTAATAAGATAGATCTTTATTAACTTTAAAAGTAGTTTATTCTATTAATAAATAGTTATATATATAGATAATATTAATTATTAGTCCTTAATAGATATAGAAGCTATCTTATATTAGAATTTAACTAAACTTATACAGATTATAATATTATACTAATCTATATACCTATATATTCTTTATATCTTTTATAATCTCTTAATATTAGGTATTTTACTGTTCTAAAGTATATATATAGTAGCTTAGTTAACTAAAAAATATAGCTTAGAGTTAGTTATATTAATAAATTTAATTTCCTTATAGCTTATCTATAAGCTTATATTAATATATTTAAATTAGATACTATTTAAAATAGTTTCTAAGTAGCTAAATTATTATCTTTTAATTCTAAACTAGTACTATTATAGCTTAATATTTAACTCTATATATCTATACCTTCTAGAAGTAGTAGTAGTTAAGTAAGTATATTTTACCTATATATATCTATAAACGTTAATAAGCTTTATAAGTAAGTATCCTTAATTAAAGCTTTCTTAAGATAATACTTAAGAAGTTCTCTATTACCTTTATAGACTATACTAAACTAGCTTATTAAAGACTGTTAAATTATAATATAAAAGAGTATCTTTCTTAAGACAGAAAATATAAGACTATATACAGAAAACCTAAAGCAGAGGAAAAAGTATACTTATATAAATAGATAGATATCTTATAATAATAGTCTATCTGTATAAGAAGTACTAGAGCTTAAGAAAGCTTATAATACGTTTTTTTAGGTAATACTAGGTCTAAGAGTACTACTAGTATAGAGAATATAAATACTAAAGATATAGGCCCTACCTAAATATAGTAAATATAGTAAAATAGGGTATAAAAAGAATACTTATCTAAATAGAGAATAGGGAATATAAAGATATTATAGTTAATATATAAATATAAATATACAGAAATAGCGGTTAGGTGGCCTACTCAGTGGTGTGGCCCACTCAGTAGTAAATTACGTTAACCCTAGGGTACCAATGTTGAGAGCAGAAATCCCTATTACAATAGTTTAAAAAAAGAACTAATATAATTATTATAGATAATTTAAAGAAAAAATACTAGAGTATTAACTCTAAAAACTATTATATTATAAGAATTATCTCTATATTTTTATTAAAGAAAAATTAAAAAGAAAACTAATTAAACTTTACTATAATAAATTACTTATAGAATATTTTAGAAGAATCTATATAGAAGAACTTTTAAAAAGAAAATTCTATTAGAAAAAGCCACTAAAGAATATTTAAAAATATATTAAAATATATCTAATATACTAAAGAGTTAAAGTACTAAGATATTAATCTTATAGTAAACTCTAATCTTTTCTAATTCTCTATTAGCTATTTATAGAGCTAAGTATAGACTTTATAATAAAACTTCTAATTATAATCTTTAAAGAAAGAGAATATAATATAATTCTAGTAATTATCTACTAACTTATAAAATTCTCTTAATTTCTCTCTATATTAATAAGAATATTTATAGAAGACTTTACTAACCTTTTCTTTAATTAAATTAAACTTAAATATAGAAATCTAAAAGAGATTATCTCTAATTAAGCCCTATCTTTATAAGAAGATTCTAGTTATAACTCTACTATTATTTAAAGATTAAATTATAATTCTCTATACTCTTCTATTCTTAAACTAATAATTAAATAAAAAGACTTAACTAGATTTTAGAAGATTATCTTATATATTTTATTAATAGAGAGTAATTAAATTAGACTTAATTTCTTAAGATAGTTTATTTTATATATAATAATATAGTTAATATATTAACTAATAAAATCCTCTTCTATATACTACTTAGATATAATCCTAACTTCTAAGTCTAGACTCTAAAGAAAAGTTTTAAGAAAGCCCTAAATACTAAGGAATAAGTAATTTATCTATACAATATCTATAAGAAGACTATAGAGAAGCTCTAAATTATATAAGAAATATAACAGAAGTTATATGATAAAAATTATAAACTAAAAAACTTTTAAAGTTAGAAAAAATATAAAGAATATAATATTATTATTTAGAGAGAAAAGAACTTAAAAATAGTATCCTAACAATAATAAAGAACTATTAAAACTTCTTTAATATATACTTAAATTAATACTAAAAAGAAATAGAAAACTACTTTATTTTACTTCTGCTAAATAAGGCTACTTAGCTATAAAAAAGAAAGGATAAGTAGAATAAAAATAAAGATACTACTATAGAAGTCTATATATATCTACTAGAGCCTAAATATTAGTAGTAGTTTAGACTATAGCTAGAGTTAAAATAATTCCTTTATCTAGAGTAATATTCTATAGATAACTAGCTATAATTTTCTAGAAAAAAGATTAAATACTGCTCTACTAAAGACTTGAGTCTGTATTACTAATCTATAAGTATAGAAGATTATTAGAATAATAAGGAGATAGAGCAGAAGATAAACTAGCTTTAGTATTTAGCTCTTTCTATTACTTATTAATAAACTTAATATAACTTAATATAGTCTAGTCTATATTTTAGATATTAAAATAAAGCTTATACTTAGAGAGATAAACAGAGATTATCTTATAGTAGGAAACTAAAAGAAAATATAACCCTAATATAGCTATAGCCTTACTTATAATACTCTAGATAGGAACAGTAGCCCTAGGAATAGGAGTAGTAGTACTATTAGTCTTAATCTTATATATCTAGTTAAAGATAAGTTAAAGCTAGTATAAATTACTAACTATAGATTCTGTAGAGTATCTAAGTAAAGTTAGTATTAAATTAAACTTAATTAAATTAGAAAGAGTACTATATCTAAAAGTATAACTTACTGTTATTCTTATACAGAGTATAGATAACAGAATTAGTATAATCCTAGTTATATTTAATTTTAGGGATATTACCTATAGGAGAATAAAGAGCTATCTTAGCTATATACTTTATATAGGTAGTAAAGAAAGAATATATAAAGTAAGTATAAAGAGAATAAGAGTTATTACTAGGTCTATTATCTTCTAGTAGTCTATTATTACTATCTTCTTCTCTACTATCTCTAGCAGAAGTAAGAATAGTATAACGTAATTCACGGCCGAGCTGCGTATACAGTCGGCCTGTGCACCCTATCGAAAATTATATCTTCTAGTTACTCTACCTAGTTTAATTACCTACTATACTACTAACTTATACTGAATCTTTGCAGAAATTAGCTAATTAAGAGGGTAGGATCCTATTAGCCCTATCTGACATTAAAAATAAATATATTAAATCTCTTTATACAGCAGTAAGGCTATATAATATACCTAAATTAATACTCTATAGTTATACAAACGGTATATTATTATACGTTAATATACGCCTAAACAGCTATAAATTAACCTAACTTAAAGAGAATTTACTTACTAAATAGATACTCTCTATAGATTTGTATAGAGCAGCCCCTAGACTCTCTACTGTATAAGAGATAGCCGATATCCTTCTTATAGTATATAGAAAAACCTCCCTATTAACTATTAGTATTAATTAGGTGTTAACCTTTATTAAATAACACAATAAGCTTTTAGACCCTTATTAAGAGTATACTAATAGTTATATTATTATAAGGATCTAAAGGCTATACAAGAGTAGTTTTTAATAGTATAATATATAATTAAGGAGAACAGTATCTAATCAGAGGATATCTATAACTTTAATAAGACCAGATTTATAATAGGCCTTATATTAGCACAGAAGATAGTTATATAAGCAGAATACTATAGTTAGTAATTAATTCTATAGCTAGGAAATTATAAATAGGTTACTATAATTAAAATAATATACTCTGATAACTATACCTTACTACTATATATTATATTTAAGAGCTAGATTTATATTACTAATTAGTTTAAATTAAATCTTCCTAGGGATTAGTAAATTAAAGTATTAAATAATAGCTAGACTACCGATAAAATTAGCCTTTACTAGCTATAGAAAATCTTTATTCTATATACTACTTTATATATATAAGGATAATTTTAGCTATTAATCCTTAATAACTATAGTAGCTATTTATTACCTTAATTTAATTAAATCTATACTAAAAATAATATTATACCTCTCTGTATATCTTTATATTTATTATATCTACTATAACCACTTAATATTAGGTATTTTACTGTTTTAAAGTATATATATAGTTAATTTATAAGTAATTTAGCCTAAACTAGCTATAATTATATTAATAAGCTTAATTTTCTAGTAGATTATCCTTATATATAATTAGAAGCTTTCTAGCTAAATATTGTATAAAGTAGCTTTATAGCTTCTAGTATAGTACTAGTTAATATAGAAAGAGTACTTTCTAAGCTTAATATCTCTATCTAAATACCTATACTACTAAGCAGCAGACTAAACAGTAGATCTAGCTAATTTATACTAAAAATACCTAGAATAGTGATTTAGCTAGAAAAGCAAGCTTCTATACTTAAAGAGCTATTAAAGTAACGATTATATAGCCTACCTATACTATTAAAAATTATACTTAATCAGATTATTAAGGGCTACTATATAGCGCTATATAACACTATACTACTAGTAAAGGAGAACTCTGATCTATATATAGTAAATAAAAAGAAACGTTAAAAGTATACTTAATCAACTAGGCAGATTACTTATAAGAAGGGCCTATTAATCAAAGAGAGCCTACAGATAGCTTAGCAGCTAATTTAGCCGGTAGAAGCTTATAAGGTAGTATTATATAAATAAGTTAATCTACCCCAGTAGCTAATTCAACTAGCTAGAAGGGCTCCTCCTATCTACAGTAGATATAGAGGAACTAAACATAAGATTAACTAATATAGAAAACCCTAGATTAGGATAAATTAATATATTTTGTTGATATATTTTGGTTAAAAAGTTTATTATAGGGGTAGGTGCGCAGGCCGACCGTGTGTGTAGCTCGGCCGTGGATTACGTTAATATTTTCTAGTGTATATTTTCTACATAAAGTTAAGATATACCTCTGATATATATAATAGACCTCTAATATTTATCTATATTTTTATTACTACTATAATTACTAGCAATATCTTATATATTATATAATATTCTTAGAGAGTAAATAAAATAAAATTAAAAACTATTACTATTATTATTACTAATATAAGTAGTATTATAAGCATTATTATAAATAGTTTTATAATAGATAAATCGAAGATAGAGTAGTATAATAGTATAAAAGATAGAAAACAAATATAGATGAATTTCAGAGGTATATTAAATATAGCGGAGGTATATCTTATCTTTGTGCAGAAAATATCAGAAATATTACAGAGAAAATAGTCATATTACTAAAAGGATAGTCTGAATAGCATTCCTCCTAAGCCTATATAGGGTTCTTTACTATAACTATAGCTAATTAGGCTATATATAGAGGGTTATTAGTTCTAGAGTGAAAGGTATTTATTTAATCTATTATTATCTACTTATTAGTAGTAATAGATATGTAATAAGGTCTATTTTGTTAAGGCTATCATTAGTAGTAAATAAGAGAGAGAATAGAGTATTTTAGAAACAAGAACTTTATATATATAATTCTAAGATAGTATCTGTCCTACTACCCTGTAGATTCTGCTACTAAATCACACCTTAAGCCTAATAATAGTATAAATAAATCAACAATAACAACAATAATAATAATAACAGTTAATTTATTAAACTATATAAGAAGAATATAGATCTTAGAAAACTTAGCTAATAGTTTATTCCTATCTATCTTAGTTATTAGAGTTACTAAGTAGTAGTATCAAGATATTTAATAAAGTATTCTAGAAAAACAAGATTTTAGGTATTATTAATAGCTTATTTCTAGGATTTAGTTATTTTTAATAGAGTATTAATAAAGACTATAATACTAAGGTAATAGTTAGTATTAGAGATATTAACTATAAGGTTTAAGAAGACTTTTCTTTTCTTTTTTACTATAATAGCTACTATATTAGTTAGAATTAGATAAAAAGAGTATTAATTAAATTATTATAGTTAGGAAAGTAGAATACTATACCCTATAATAGAGAGTTATAGCTATATATATATATCTTAGTTAATATAATAATTCTTATTTTTTTAAATCTTAAGAACCATAATCCTAATTATAGGCTTCTGAATTATTAACATTATTAAAGATAGCTTCAGGCTTTAGTCTTTATAATAGTACTATAAGAAATAATATAAAAACTATATTTAAAAAAAAATAAAAAAAAATAATTCTCTAAAAATATATTTATTATAAGTCTATTAAGATATAGTTATTTTCTTAACTTAATATTATTAAACCTATACGTTTTTAGTTACTATTAAATTCTTTTGGTATCTTATTTTTTAAAAAAAGGTTAGTATAATATCTTAAGATAATTTCTAAAACTAAATCTTTTAAGTTTTTAAAAATATTTTGAAAATATTAATTTTATTCTCTTTGTCTTTAAAAAATTATTTTAGGACTCTAAATAATTTTAATACTATTATAATATCTTTAGTAGCTTTAAGTCTAATGTATATAATTCTTTAAAAATATTTGTCTATAATTTTAAAAATTAATAATAAATTAATAAATTTGAAATATATTATTCATAGTCTATTAAGAAATTAAGTTAATGCTTTAATGCTTTAGATAATTTTAATATTATTATTGTATTTAAAATATTTCTTAATCTAGTTTATATAATCTTTTAAAAATATCTTTTTAAAAAGAATTAATTTAATAATATAGTCTATAATTAATATAATTTTCTTTTTCATTATTCTAATATCTCTTAATTATAATTATAAGCATCCTTTAGATATAAGCAATACTTTTATTTACCCCTCTTCCCCTTCCTCTCCCTCTCTTTTTAGGAGGAGATTGTAGGTAGACCTATTAATTATATAATATAAATTAGTAGTAGAGTATATACTAGTCTTATAGGAGCTTAAAGATAGGGTAAAACTTATAGTAATATAACTGCTATCTACTCATTAAATAGCCTGAAATAGTATCTACTTAGTATATACTCATTCGATTCTGTATAGCTAAACTACTATAGTATACAGTATATTACTCTTACATTATCTCTTTTACTATTTTTCTTACTATCCTATCTTTACTACTATACTAATAATACTAGAGCCCCTATAATAGTATCTTTAATAATCTATATCTATATAAAATATAATTAATTAAAGCCTGAGAGTAAGTTTTAGTCTAATTATAGTACTACTTCTAGGTACTTAGTATTAAGATTACTAATCTTAATATTGCGAATTTAGAGCTATTATAGCTATAAGCTTATAGTTATTATATTATTATTACTATTAGCTTAGTTAGTCTCTAATAGTATATCTATACCTACTGCTGTATCTTAATGCTTAATACTGGATTTACCTCTATATATTGAGCTAGACTTTTTCTTATCTGCTAAGTATATAGAGCTTTAATGATAGCTTACTAAGTCTATATATAGTAGTTTATTCTCTTTAGTAGTACTAATAGTAATCTAATCTAGTATATACTAGTATAGTTCTAGTTATCTCTAAGCTATATATGTATATATAACTAATACTTTATAGGACAATAAATATAAGCTCTAGTATTATTCTCTATTCTATAAAAGAGGGTTTAGCTTATCTATAAGCTTATAATTAATATAATTACCATCTAAAGTAAGTGAATAATTATCTTTATCTTCTCTAGGTCTAGTTAAACTAATTAAACAATCTCTTTTATCCTCTATTCTCTCTAATCTAATTAATTAATCTCTCTTATCTTCTTCTATTCTACTAGAAATTAATTTTATACTGAGTCTTCTTAAGAATATTATTTAAAGTCTGTTAAACTCTATTCTCTCAATTATTTCTATTCTAGTCCTTAATCATAAGCCCAAACTCTCTATGTTATCTATTATATCTAGTATTCTACTAGATAAGCTTTCTATATTATATCTTAAGAATATAGTATTATCTAATAGAGAATATATACTACTATAGAAGTTTTATACTAGTCTGTAAAAAGAGAAGATAGAATTCTATATTATTTATATAAATATTAGCTCTAGATAAGATTAAATAAAGAAGATATCTATTCGTAATATATAAAGTATAATAAGAATACAGTCTATCCTATATATAGTATAAAAAATAACATATAATCTGCTAAATATCCTAATCTATCTAAACTAATATAGATTAAGAAGATATTTATCTTACAGATCTATATGTTTATATTAAGATCTAGTATAGATAATAGTACTACCACAAGGGCTGTATTATATATTTTATATATAATATTATAAAGATTTATAGTTAACTATCTCTGCTATTCTAAGACTTAGACTTTATTTTCCTTTAGCTAGTATAACTAGATACTCTATAGCTATACTAATTTATGTATATTTTCTATATCTAGTAGCTAGTTATCTATTAATAGCTATACTTCTATATATATTATCCTAGCTATTAATATATCTAGATCTTAAATACTATACTTAAGACTCTTCTGATTAATAGCTTAGTTATCTATCTAATCTGCTTATAAGTTCCAGATAGGAACTCTAATCTAATCTATAAGAATACTAACTTAAACTATACTCTGATTACTAATCTAGAAGATATTAAAAAGCCTTATGTAATAATAGTCCCTAATTTAACTATAATATAGGCTGAGATAGATACTATTTATTAGAATCTATAGACCCTATAGCCTAATATCCTAGCTTAACTATTTATTAAAATATCTTCTTTCTAGTTAATACTGATTAATAAGTTTAATAATATCTATTAGCTTCTGTTAATTATATTTCTATCTTTATTTTCTACTAATATAATAGCCTAGAAAAGTCTCTAGATCTATAAGATAATAAATATATAGATGCTATATTTAGTATCTACTAAAGTATAAATGTTAATAGCTTATATAATATTCTTATCTTTAATATACTATCTTTGATACTATACTATTATAGTGATCTACTATCTATATAAGTTTCATAATTAAGAAACTATATATAGATTAATAATCTATTACTATAGTAGCTTTAAAGACTATCTTTTAGTAGAGTAATTTAGCTCTAGATACTTTAGTTAATAGTATTAATAGATAATATTATCTATAGTATCTAGCTATACTGGAATTAATACTAATAAGAGCTATATATGATACTCTATTTTCTAGGTCTAGTCGATCTCTTTATTATACTATTAGTAGTTAATCTTTATTAAGATAATCTAATATATTATCTTCTCTACTGTCTAGAGTAGTAGATAGCTAATAATTCAAGTAGTTGAAAATTATATATATAAATATCTAAGAGAATCTCTATATCATAGTATATTAGTATTATCTCTACTATAAGCTTTTTAAATAGATAGTACTTATTCTAAATTTCTAGATCTAGAATATCTAGTATAGTAGAGCTAGAGCTCTATCTATAATTATAACTTTTACAAGCTTAAGAATAGTTAAGAATTATAAAAATACTCTTTATCTAGATAATCTAGAGTTCTCTACTCTATAGATAGTCATTATATATTTTTAGGAGATATATATTATAGTATATAACCTAGAGTAGTTTTAATTTTTTTTAATCTTTCTATGTATTTACGAACATAATATACTTTATTAGAGTAAACTAATATAATTTAATAATTTTTAGATATAGTTAAATATATCTAGTAATATCTTCATAGTAGTACCTACTATCTATATATCCCTAGAGAAGATAGAGAGCTTTAATATATTTTTATTTCTCTATAGATTATTAGACTATACTATTAATTATTTATCTAGAAGAGTCTTTCTATTATTAGTTCTATTCTATCTAGAACTATATAATACTAAATATATGTAATCTAATAGTTATCCCAGTATAGTAAGCTGATACTAATACTATGGTATATATAGATATCAAAGTATTATTATGGTATTTATTAAAGTATATAAGTAAGGTAGAGTTATAGATATTACTATATAACTAGATTATAAAAGAGCTTATTAGCTATATTAATCTAGATAATCTAGTATACGCTATAATTACTAAGCCTCTAAATCAACTTATTACTGAATAAGATTAGCTAGTCTAGAAGATCTTATACCTACTTCTAGATATTTCTCTAATCTACTTAAGCTATATATATATAACCTTATAAACTATTATAAGAAGAATACTCTCTCTCTTCTTCTAGCTATACTAACTAGTAGAAGATAGTAATAATTATTCTAAAAGAATAGATCTAGTAGACTGACCTAGTTTATATAAAGTATTAAAGATAATATCTATAGTTAGAGAATCCACTATTTCCAATCTATCTTTAGAAGTATAATTATTAAGATAGAACCCTTTTAACTTATATACTTCTTTATATACTTTAGTATTAGCTAATCTACTAATTTAAGAAGAAGAATAAGTATAAGAACTATATCTATATGAAGTTAATACTATATTATCCTTTGTAAATAGATACTAATTCACTAATTATTAAGAGTATACTCTATAACTTCCTTAAAAACTATATATACTATCTACTATAAACTCTATGCTATATATAAGATAGACTATTATAGTATACTGATTAGTAGTATCTCTAAAGAACTATTTAAAAATATACCTAAGCTAGAGAAAAATAAGAATTCTAATATCGATACTATATAGAAGCTACTAATTATTTTCTGACTAGATAATAAGAAAAAAAACTCAGATTAATCGTCTAGATATACTTAGATAGTATAATATTAACTAGATATATGATTAGATTATTTATATTAGCTAATATAAGAATCTTAATCTTTAGTTCTAAAAAAAAAAGATTAACTATCTAATACTATTATTATAGAGATAGACTATTTCTATATTCCTAAATTATAAAGAGTACTTACTATATAATCTAGTTCTTAATTATTATCTTATTTAGCTAGAGTATTATAGTTATTCTTATACCTATACTATCTCTATATAAGAAATACTATAGAAGAAAGTTAAGCTATATTAAATATATAATATTATAGTTAAATCAACTACAATTATATATTAGTAGAGCCAAGATAAGAAGAGTATTATATTCTATATAATTTTAGATAACTTTTAATATAAGTAAGTATAGCTAGCTAACTTTTACTTTCTTATATAATAATTTATATTCTAGCTCTATCTAGCTAAGACTTGGGTTTAATAATAATCTATATATTGTTTTAGTTAAGAATAGTATATAAATCATTGACTATAATTATCTCTAAGATCTAATAAGGTCTATATATTCTATATAATAATAGTTAATACTCCTAAAGTAGTAGTAAAGATTCTAGATACTAATATAGAAAATTTCCTAAATTATATTACTCCAGTAATTAGGGTTTAGATTATACTTCTACATAATATCTAGATTAAATAGAGACTAATTAATAATGCTTTTAGTACTATTTATAATATATACTAGATATTAGAGCTAAATATTAATATAATATAGATCTCTAGAGCTATTATAGTAATTATAGATATCTATAATAGTCTAGCCTATAATTAAATCTCTAACAATTAACTATTTATTCTGATATTCTCTGCTATATAGAAGTTCTACTATAATAAGAAAAGAAGTATCTATATATAGCTTCTAATTATCCGAGTATATATAATTATAGTTTATAAGTCCTGATGCCTAAGTTTAGACTATATGGTACTATATCTTATATATAAGAAGTTTATCTTAGGTCTATAATATACAGTACTCTCTTATATATATATATTCTAAGTAGTATTTTACTAAAGAAGATCTTTATATTAGACTAGCTTATATACTATTGTAATACTAATAATATAGGCTTATTTTCATATATAGAGTATTAGAGACTATAGTATCAGAATAAGAATTAAGGGCTACTAAACTATTATAACTATCTATATTATTATTGCTAATTTAGCCTTAAATCTCTGTAAGTATCCTTATTAATTAGTTTCTGTAAATTCTAATACTAGCTTCCTATTATATCTCTAATTAACTAGTATAGTTATCTAGAATACTACTATCTTACTTTTAGATACTACTATAGCAAGAGTTATCTAATAATAAAGATATACATATATCTCTTTACTAGATTAAGAGTATTTCTTTCTCTAATATTATAAGTAGTAGACCATTATCAGATAGTCTTATAGTTCTCTGATTAGCTAGATTATTTAATTCTACTAGATTGATGTTATTATAGACCTGTATTATATACTTATTAAATGAGGGTATATTTATAATAATAGTTATACAATAGATAATATTAGTCAATATAGGCCTTTACTAGTACTTTTTCTTTTCTAGTAAGCTTATAGTTCCTGTTAGGTTTTATTATTATATTATTATAATAATAGTAAGTATAACTTAACCTCTAATAATAATAAGAATAATCATAGTAATAATCCTCTTTCTAGTACCTAATTCTCCTCTTAGAACCACCCTTAGCTCTAGCTTTAGAGCTTCTTAAAGTTATTCTTAATTAGGATAATAACTTTTAAGATCTTATTAAAAATCTTTAGAAACTCTAGAATATTCTCTAGACTCTTAGTAATATCTCTGAATATTATAGTAGTCTCTAAGTATTCTCTTATTCTGTATTTTCTTCTTTATCTTGTTCTTAGTAAAGATAGTAATAGCTTTAGTAGCAGAAACAGCTATTTTAGCTATGTTAGGATAGTCTGTAGTAAAGAAATCAGTAGTAGAGAACAGAGATAGTATAGTAGCTATTTAGTATATAGTAGTCTAGATATCATTAGAATATATTAAATTAGGACCCAGAGGAGGGGGGGGATACATACTGAAGCAAGGATAGAGAGTTATTAAAGAAGGATAGTTAATCTTGATAGAAGCTACATTGAATACTACACTAGCGTATATAACACTCTCTTTAAGTACTCCAAAGGGTATATATATAAAAAGGCTAGAGGTCTGAGGAGTGCCTAGCTCCCTGTTTATTCTTTATTACAGCTATAAGATTCTTTAGAATCCAAATATGGTAATTATTCGATTATTAGTTTAGAATATAAAGCTTAATGTCTGGTATACAAGATAACGTAAATATAGAAAGTTCAGAGGGCTTAGAGGTCTCAGATATACCTATTCTAACCAAAAAAGTCTATATATTATTATTAATAACAAGAAAGTATATTTAACAGATCTAAGATACTCTAAGCCTTTATAGTAGTAGAAAATAACGATAGAATACAAAAAGGGTTTAATTATAGTTGACCCAACTAGCGGGTAATTAGGTCAGCGTATGACTGCTAGAAGCTATCTTAAATACTTTGAGTATTTCTAAAGAGTATATATATATAGACATTAGAGGTCTAGAGAGCATCTAGCTCTATAGTACATAGTAAAGATTATTAGACTATTCTTAAAATATAATCTTGAGTATAAAATAGATTCTATATAATTTAAATATATAGATAGTATAGTTAGTAAGAGTATTAAGATAATTTTAGATATTAACTAATATATACTTATAGTAGTAGATAATCTATATCTTATTTAATAAATACTGATTAAGATAGATACTAATATATTTAACTACTTTCTAGAGCTTTATCTTAATAATTCTGTACTACAGATAGATATAGTAATCTATTTTAGTAGGTATATTATAGCTACTAGACATAGAGAAGGCTATATTTATCTATTATAAACTAAGAGCTAATTATTGTTGATATTATTAAAGATTTTATTTATAGCACTATTAGGCTTAAGGCCTTAGTACCTACCATACCACTAATTCGAGCTGATTCTACGCGTAAATCGGCTAATTAAGAGGGCAGGATCTTATTGGCCCTTAACGATATTAAAAATAGCTATACTAAATCTATCTGTAGAGTAGCGAAGCTATACAAAATACCTTATACAACCTTCGCCGATCGTACAAATAGAATAGGAGCATACGTTGATAAGCGCCCAAATAGCTATAAATTAACTTAATTAGAAGAGGATTTACTTACTAAATGGGTTCTCTCTATAGATTTGTGTAGAGCAGTGCTAAGGCTCTCTACTGTACGAGAGATAGCTAATATCCTCTTAACCGTTGGCATTAATTAGGTATTAATATTTGTTAAACGTTGCGATAAGCTTCAAATATGCTTTTCTAAACAATATAATTATCAGCGTACTCTTAACAAGGACCTAAAGTCTATAAAAGAATAGTTTTTAACAGTGTAACAAATAATTGAAGATAACAGAATTTAACCAGAGGATATCTACAACTTTAATAAGACTAGATTCGCAATAGGCCTTATATTAGTGTAAAAGAGAGTAATATAAGTAGAATACTACGGTCGGTAATTAATCCTACAGCTAGGAAATTATAAATAGGTTACTGCTATTAAAACTATCTGCTCTAATAGCTATTTACTACTACTATATATTATATTTAAAGGCTAGGTTTATATTACTAGTTAGTTTAAATTAAATCTCCCTGAGAATTAGCAGATTAAAGTATTAAATAACGGCTAGACTACTGATAAAATAGACCTACGCTAGCTATAAAAGATCTTTATTCTATACACTACTTTATACGTACAAGGGTAATTTTAGCTACTAATTCTTGATAGATACAGCAGCTATCTTATACCTTAATTTGATTAAATCTACACTAACTAAAAACAATATTATACTGCTCTGTATACCTTTGTTTTCCTTATATCTACTATAACTACTTAATATTAGGTACTTTATAGTACTAAAGTATACGTACGGTTGCTTTATAAGTAATCTAGCACAAACTAGTTATAATTATATCGATAAGCTTAATTTCCTAGCTGACTATACTTGTACGAGGCTAGAAGCTTTCTAACTAAATATTATTTAAAGTAGCTTTATAGCTACTGGTATAATACTAAGTTAGTATAGAAAGGGTACTTTCTAAGTATTAATCTACCTAAATATATCTTTACTACTAAACAGTCACCTAAGCAGCAGATCTAGCTAATTTATACTAAAGACATCTAAAACAGTAGTTTAGTTAGAAAAATAAGCTTCTATACTAAAAGAACTATTAAAGCAACGATTATATAGCCCGCCTATACCGTTAAAAATTATACTTAATCAGATTATTAAGGGCTATTGTATCGCGCTACAACACACTACGCTACTAGTGAAGAAGAACTCTAATCTATACACAGCGAATAAAAAAAAAACGACAAAAGGTACTCAATTAACTAGGCAGATTACTTATAAAGGGGGCCTATTAATCGAAGAAGGCCTAGAGCTAGCTTAGCAGCTAAATCAGCTAGTAGAAGCTAATAAGGTAGTATCGTATAAGCAGGGTAATTTGCCTACCTAGCAGGATCAGCTATACAAGAGAGCTCTACCTACCTACAGCAGGTACGGGAAGATTAGATATAAGATTAATCAATATAAAAAATCTAGTTTAGGATTAATTAATGTATTTCGGTTATGTTATCCTAATTCGAAATCTAGTAATAGGGGCAGGTGTACAGCTCGACCGTGTGTACGGTTCGGCCGTTGATTACGTTAAAGACCCTTAGTAATAAGACTACTATATAGTTTTAGAAAATAAATAGTTATATTCTATAGTATTAATAATAATAACTATATTCTTCTTTATAAAACAATTCTCTAAGATTATTAGGACTATAATATTAGTATACTATATTATAGAATATTTAATTATATATTCTATTATATCTTAATAATATTATACTTTACCTATCTTGTTACTATACTTTATAAGCATAGTAGTTTTATTTCTTTATGATTAACCTACCTGTATCGCAGATAGCCTATAAGTATTCCTATCTTAGAATATGTACTTTTTATATAAATAATTATTGTTTTAGTTTTAAAGAATATAAAAATAAAATAGCTTATTAAAGTTATATAATATATAGGCTATACTAACTTAAAATATTTTAAAATAGATTAGTTTATAAAAAGATTAACAAAGTTCTCTAGAGTATAGCTACTCTAATTTTTTAAAAATAGTATTATTAGCAAAGATAGAAGTATTAAACTTAACTAAAATTATTATTATTATCTTATTAAGATAATCTAGACTAAAACGACTACTAATTAGTACCAAGTCTTTAGATAAGATACTTAGCTCTAGGAGTTATTTTGTATAATAATTATATATAGGGGTTTAACTATATATAATCTAAAGAAAAACATCTATATCTACTAAGAATATAAAGTATATCCTTA
The DNA here is from genome assembly GCF_028827165.1 of Penicillium cosmopolitanum. Classification (NCBI taxonomy): domain Eukaryota; kingdom Fungi; phylum Ascomycota; class Eurotiomycetes; order Eurotiales; family Aspergillaceae; genus Penicillium; species Penicillium cosmopolitanum. The sequence continues at coordinate 1,302,825 of NW_026622682.1, read as the reverse complement.
TTTTATCTACTATAATCTAGATTAGATAGCTAGTTTTAAACTAAAAGATAGAGGATAATTTACTTAAGATAATCTATATTAGTAAGCTAATTAGCCTAAAACTAATTATTACTATTGAGTAGTATCTAGACTATAGAGATAAGAATATTATTTCTAACATTATTATCATTATTCTTAATAAAGTAAATCTGAGTAGGTTAGTATACTTAATAGCTTTAATCTTACCATTAGAAGATTAGAGACAATATACTATAATTAACTTATCAGCTAAACTATTAGTTAAAGATTCTCTAGAGTACTAAGATAATAACACTAAAGATTACAGTACTATTTAAAAGAGCTACTATTAGTTATAGTTCTCTTTGTCTGATTAAAAATAAAAATAAAAGTTAACTATAGATTATATAACCTATACTGTAGATAGTATAAAGAGTAGATAATAAATATATAGCCTTAGATAATCTTTTTTTACTCTTCTTTACTATAGTAGCTACTATAATTATTAGAATTAGATAAAAAAGAGTAATAATTAAATTACTATAATCAGAAGAGTAGAATAATATACTCTATAATAGGTATAGAGTAATGAAGCTATATATTGTATTTTACTAAGGTATCCTAATCTACTATATTATAGTTAATCTAATACGCTATAGAGTAGTAGATAATATAGGGGACTAGATATATACAGATGCTTATTTTTATATATATTTAGTTCTTTATAATTAATCCTAAATAAGTTACTATATAATACCTTTCAGGTTATGCTTTAGTTAGTTTCAATCCTTATAATAAATATACTATAAGTTAGGAAGCTTTTCAGACTAATCTACTCAGTACTTTTTCTAGTATATTCTTTAAAGTTACTTAACAGAACCTAAGCCTGTATAAGGCTCAGTATAGTAACAGTATAGTTATAAGTTAATACTTAAGGATTATCTAGTAGCATTCAGGAGATACTATTTAGAGCTATCTCTGTATATATTAAAGTTCTACTTAATAATAAGGTGTATTTACTAACTGTTAACTACTAAGTAATCAGTTAGTATATATGTAATACTTTAGTAGTTATTAATATTCAGTAGAGTTTTTTTCTTTTTATAATTCATTATCTATTCTATAATACTATTAATAATTTTTATCTATTTAGCTATTCTAATTAATATAGAATAAGCTTAGGATATATTTAGATAACTATAATTAGTTATATTAATCATATCTTATTCTAGTCTAGAGTAACTTAATCGTCTATAATTACTGATATTTTAAACTACTATATAAAGATATCTATAATCATTAGACTATCTACTATAGTTGTTTGTTTATATTAGATAAATTTAGCTTTCTCTATATATAATAGCTATACTACATATTTATTAAAGTAGAAGATAACTGTATCTATCTATACTTTAGTATTATTAAGATAAAGTTCTAGAAAATATTTAAGTACTTTAGTATCTATATTAATAATTATCTTTTAAATAAAGTCTAGATTATCTACTACTATACGTATAATATAGAGAGTTAAGTAATACTATATCTCTAGTATATCTAAACTACTGTAACTTTCTTCTATATAGTTCTAAAGACATTTCTCTATATATTCTTAGTACTAATTATCCTATAGTATCTTACTTAGAAAGCTTATCTATATATCTATACTTTTCTAATTAGAGAATAGATTATAGCTATATACTAAACTCTTATCTGTTACAAGTATCTTACTATAAATATAAGCTCTAATATCTATTTTCTTTTTTTTTAATAGATTATTATTATATTTTATCTATAGTATCTAGAATGATATATAACTACTAAGCTAGAATTTAATAGTAATCTGTATTATCATCTAGAATAGCTCCTTATAGTATCTCTATAGTAGAAGTTATTATTTATCTAAACTATTCTTAATAAAGCTACTAGTTAAGGAATACTATTATATTCTTAATAGTTATCTTAGACTAAATATAGTATATACTAATAATAGTAGCTCTATTATTAGTATTAATATTATTATAGTAATATCTACTAATATCTAGATTAATTATCTTAGTATTTATTATATTATCTATATATCTAAACTATATAGGATCTATCTTATACTAAAGATTTTATTTAACTACTATAGCTACTATTTCCTTTTCTATAATAATAGTCTTATTATCTTCACTTATAACTAAGTAGCTATCTCTATAACTGCTATAAATTTAGATAATACTTTATCTATAGTATTTTTAGTATTATTAATTATCTAATCGACTATAGTGCTACTATTTATATCTACTTAATCAATAGATATTTAGAGATAATAAGCAGACTAATATTATAGACTATATAGCTAATATTAGTATTCTAACTACTAATATTCTTATAGCTCTATACTAAATATATCTCTAAAAGCTTACTTTAGAACAATAAATACCTGTATAGTACTCTAGGGACTATAGTATACTAATTAGAAAAATATTCTCTAAATCTATAAAGAGAATATTTAATCTATATATAATTCTTAAGTATATAGATCGATAGTATAGTATTTATCTAGATGTAGTCTAGAAAGAGTATATTAGTGGTATATTTCTTTATTCTTTACTAATAGTATATAAAAGCTCTAGAGAGAGACTCTAATTAAGATTCTATCTAATGAACAAGTAAATAGTATACTATATCTTATTATAGTACTTTTAGTTTACTAAGCCTCGTTTTACTACCTTAGATAACTACTCTAACTATAACTAGACCTAGTAACTTATATATCTAGAGGTATTTTCTAAAATAATAATCTTTATACTAAAAATCTAGCTTCTTAGCTAATTTAGAGCTTTAGTGATAATCTATATAGCTACTATAGCTTATTACCCTGGACTAGTAGTATAAGCTTCTAGTATTTTGGTTTTCTCTTATCCCTATATACATATTATTAGTATTACTAGCTAGAGCTTGTTACTTTAGTATTAGTTAGCTTTAGTTATGGAAGATTCTTTACTATAACTATAGCTTACTAGACCATGTATAGAGGATTATTAGTTCTAGAGTAGAAAATCTTGATTTAATCTATTATCTACTATTTATTAGTAGTTATAGATATGTAATAAGGTTCATTTTAAGATATTAGACTATAGATAGTAGTAGATAATAAAGATAATAGTTAGAGATAGAAACTATATATATATATAATTCTAAGATATTATCGACTCTACTGCTTTATATATTCTACTACTCAATAAGGTCTTATCCTAATAGTAGTATAAATAATATATAATAATAACACTAAGACTATAGTTATTAGGAAATAATATCTATAAGATTCTAGATAATCTTTTTTTATCTTTCTATATTAATTATAATAGTTGTAATTAGATATAAAAAATATAAATAAATTACTATAATTAGGACAATAGAATAGTATACTCTATAATAAATAGTAGAGATAGTAGAGAAAATCTAGATTAGGGAAAGAATATCTAACTATCTAATTATCTATTTCTATCTATATATAGATATATATTCTATTGTTTCTTAGTTGTATTATTATTTTGATATTATATAGACTATTTTCTCTAAAATATTAAATTTTTAAGAAATATAAAATTATTAAAGTACTTCTAATAATTTATTTATTATTACTATAGATTAAATGTACTTTATAATTAAGTATTATAATTAAATAAAATTAATTTTAATTTTTCAAAATTAGTAAAGGTATTTAATTTCGGAATATTGTTTTTTAGTAATAAAAAATTATTTTTATATTTTTGATAATTTACATATTAGTAGGTGTTAAAGTAACTTCTCAGCTAATTAAAATATTTTTCAAAGTTTTAAAGAAAAAATAGTATTTTATTATTTTAATAATTAATTAATTTTTAAAATTATCTAAAAATATTTTTATCTAATTATAATAATTTATTAAAAAGAAGATTTAATCTATACTAATAATATATAAATTATAAGAAATACCATAGTAATTTATTAGTTAATTAGTATGGTTAAAACACTAAGTTTTTGTTTTTAAGAAATATATTTATAATTCTAATAAATATTTTATAAATTCTTAAATTACTTAGTTAATAAAAATAATTACTGGTAATATAAAAAGAATATTCAAAGATAGGTAAAATAAGTTAGTAATCTAAGACTAAATATTTATATTAATATTAAATTATTAATATTTATTAATTAATATAATGATAAAGATCTTGTACTTTAGAATTATTAGGTTTCTATATATAGCCTAAATAGCTTTATAACTTTACAACTATCTATAATCTAGAGAAATATTTTAATTAGGCTCTATTTTATATTTCTCTTTTATTAAATCTTTAATTATATCTCTCCAACTATTTAGAGGCTTTTAAATACTTTTATACTACTATAGTAGCTACTATTATTATTCTCTAACCTATAGTTTCTCTTAATGTAGTATTTATATATCCTTAGGAGTACTCTCTATCTAACTTTAATTCTCTCTATACTATATAAATATTCTCTATACTCTAATAGTACTTTATATTATTTTCTAAGAGATACCTAGGTTTTAGTAAGTTATCTATAGAGCCTATTGAATTGGACCCAAAACCCATTTTGGGCTGGGTTGGGTTGGGTTGGGTTATGGTTGACATGGGTTCTGGCGATGTCTAGTAAAGATTATAAAACTATTCTTCTAGATAAAGAAGTAATAGCTATAGTAATTAGATATTATCTTTAGTTTTAGATAGATCCTATATAGTTTAAATATATGGATAGTATAATAAATACTAAGATAATAAGTTTAGATACTAACTAATATTATTATAGTAATACTAACAGTTCCCTTTAGGTAGTAACCAAGAATACCTAAAGCCTAAGGCTAACCTATACACGCTGTATATAGGTCAGCTGGGGGTCAACAAAATTCTGCTCTTAATAATTACACTATTATTATTTTAACTACCAATATTACTACTATAATATCTAGTCAATATAATGCAGTTAAAATATATATTTAAACCGCTTATTGAGCTACTAGGATTACAAAAAATTCTAATATCGCTGTATTAATATATAAATATAATATTCTAATGCAGTACCTTTAGGTATACTACCTTAATTGTATATCTAGCAGTATATACTATATAGCCAGTAACTAAATAATAATTAAGAAGTATTATTAGTAGGCTAGATCTAGTGCCTTAATAGCCTATATATTCTACCTATGGCTAGAATAGTAGTTATAAGTATAAATATATGAGTATACAGAGATAATCCTACCGTACGTCTGCTTAATAAAGACTAGGTATATAAATTTATTAATAACTACTTACTAAATAACCTTAATTAGATTTATTAAAAGCTAGCAGATTAAAATTAAATTACTAGGGAGGATATAGGTATTTTAACTATATAGTATAAATACCTAGAGCCTTTTATAATGTATATTCTACTAAAGTATATATATATAACTTTAATAAAATTAGCTTTACCTTAGGCTAAGGCTAGCTATAAAATATTATTTTAGCTAATCTAAAGTAAATCTAAACCTATTTATTTAAATAAGGCTAGTTATTAACTAGAATTAAATATATTATAGCTAATAGATAGAAAATAGAGCCCTATTTTATAGCTCTAGGGTTAATTTAATAGAATATAATAGTATAAAGTTAGTAAACTTTTAGAAGTTACTAGAATTATAGTTTTAGAAACTAGATATTTAAATAATATATTAGTACTGAATTAGCTAGACTTTTTCTATATTAATACTAGAGAATACCTAAAAAAAGAATATAGTCTAGGCTTCTAATTATAGATAGATATTATAGCTATCTAATCTATAAGTTTTTAGATTATTGTAATATCTATAATATTATTCTATATTATTATCTAGCTTATATAGCCTATCTTATTTAACTACTTAATAGATCTCTATTCTATATATTAAAATAAGTATATTAAACTAAGAATAACTAGATTACTTAATAAGGTAGAGATATATATAATATTAGTATTTTTTTAAGGAAATTATATAAATTTATAAATATATATTATAACTATATACTATTTATAATATATTTACTATATATAGTATATTTCCCTATAATTTAGACCTAGTTATTAAGTCTTTATTAAATATCTAAAGCTCTAGCTTAAGGGTTTATAAATCTACTAATAATAAAATACTATAACTATAGATTATATTTAGTATTCTAAGCTTATTATCTAAGTTATTAGCTAATATATATCGAAAATATAATAAAGTAAGAGGTTTACTTAACTATAATAATATTCTAGTTAATATATACTGCTAAATATAATATATAGTAAGATTATAGATTTAGTTAACTAAGGATATTAATCTCTTATATAATATATTAGAGAACTAATTATCTAAAAAAACCTATAATTATATATAAATTCTAAAAGTAATTAGGTAAATTTAGTACTGTAACTACTAAAGATACTATTTATTTTAAAAATAATTAATAAACTAAGAATAGATAAAAGAAATATAATATAGCTATCTAAAACTAAATATCTTTAGGTACTTCTGCTATACCTACTCTAATTACTTTTAGATAAAAGTACCTAGATTATATACTAATAAATATTATAGATAACCATATTACTATTTAAAATATAATATTTATAGTAGTAGTGGTAGTAGTAGCTAGAATAGCAATTTTATGAGTAGGTTAGCTTTAGGCTTTAGATATCTCTATATACTACCTAAGGTAACTATTAATACTAATAATAGAGCCACTACTATTAGTATATACTATAGCTATATTTAGCCTAAAATAATTACTAAGAATCTAATACTATTCTTTAACTATATTAGCTTTATTAAGATAATTTAAATAAATAATAGCTTCTACTAACAGTTACTGTAGGCAGTAATGTAATTCACCACTGAGTAGGCCACACCACCGAGTAGGCCACCTAACCGCTATTTCTGTATATTTATATTTATATATTAACTATAATACCTTTATATTCCCTATTCTCTATTTAGATAAGTATTCTTTTTATACCCTATTTTACTATATTTACTATATTTAGATAGGGCCTATATCTTTAGTATTTATATTCTCTATACTAGTAGTACTCTTAGACCTAGTATTATCTAAAAGAATATATTATAAGCTTTCTTAAGCTCTAATACTTCTTATACAGATAGACTATTATTATAAGATATCTATCTATTTATATAAGTATACTTTTTCCTCTACTTTAGGTTTTCTGTATATAGTCTTATATTTTCTACCTTAAGAAAGATACTCTTTTATATTATAAGATATCTATCTATTTATATAAGTATACTTTTTCCTCTACTTTAGGTTTTCTGTATATAGTCTTATATTTTCTACCTTAAGAAAGATACTCTTTTATATTATAATTTAACAGCCTTTAATAAGCTAGTTTAGTACAGTCTATAAAGATAATAGAGAGCTTCTTAAGTATTATCTTAAGAAAGCCTTAATTAAGGATACTTACTTATAAAGCTGATCAACGTTTATAGGTATATATAGACAAAATATACTTACTTAACTACTACTGCTTCTAGGAGGTATAGGTATATAGAGTTAAATATTAAGCTATAATAATATTAGTTTAGAATTAAAAGATACTAATCTAGCTACTTAGAAATTATTTTAAATAGTATCTAATTTAAATATATTAATATAAGCTTATAGATAAGCTATAAGGAAATTAAATTTATTAATATAACTAACTCTAAGCTATATTTTTTAGTTAACTAAGCTACTATATATATACTTTAGAATAGTAAAATATCTAATATTAAGAGGTTATAAAAGATATAAAGAATATACAGGTATACAGATTAGTATAATATTATAATCTGTATAAGTTTAGTTAAATTCTAATATAAGATAGCTTCTATATCTATTAAGGACTAATAATTAATATTATCTATATATACAGCTATTTATTAATAAAATAAACTATTTTTTAAGCTAATAAAGATCTATCTTATTGATTATCTATCTATTTATACTAACCTTAAAATACTAATTATAAGGGAGCTCTTAAAACTATACTTAGTTATATTACTTATCCTTAAAGATTAGTATTAGTAGAAAAGCTTATCCTAAAGTACTAATTAACTTAATTATAGTTACCTATTTACGGTTTCCTAGCTATAAAACTAATCTCTGTCTATAGTATTCTAATTAGATAATTACTCTATAAGTTATATAAAGACCTATTATAAAGCTAGTCTTATTAAAGTTATAGATATTATCTGTAAGGATACCGTATTACTGAATTATAGTTTAAATAAGGTTAAACTATTCTTTAATAATCTTTAGATTTTCTTAAAGTACCCTTTAGTAGTTATATTATTATAAAAAGTAAGATTTAAGCTCTAGATAATATTTAATAAATTTTTATAACCTAATTTAAGTCTGTTAGCTTAAAATCCTTTATACTATACTTTTAGATTAACAGATTAGCTATTTCTTATACTATTATATATCTAGATACTCTACTGTAAGTATCTATAGATATTATCTACTGAATAAGTAGGTCCTCCTTAATTTAGGATAATTTATAGTTATTTACATAAGTATTAGCGTAATTTGTAGTCCTATATAGTTAATATATAAGTATATTCTAGAGAACTTAAAACTAATCTGTAGCTTACTAAATAGAGCTAATTTCTTTAGATTTTATAGCCTGAATAGTAAGTAAGAGACAGCCTTCCTATTAGATAGAGTCTTAGCTTAATTAGAGGTATAGTAGTAGATAGAAGATAGATAAATATAGTTGAACGCGAAAAATTAGTTAGGTAGCCCACTCGGTGGTATAGCCCACTCGGTGGTGAATTACGTTATATAGGGATACCTAAAGCCTAAGGCTAACCTACTCTCTCTAAAAGTAGGTCAGCAGGGGGTTAATAAAATTCTGCTCTTAATAATTATAAAATTACTATTCTAGCTACTACTACTACTACTACTACTACTACTTCTATAAATATTATATTTTAAAAAGTAATAGACTTATCTATAATATTTATCAGTATATAATCTAGATACTTTTATCTAAAAATAATTAGAGTAGGTATAGCAGAAGTATCTAAAGATATCTAGTTTTAGATAGCTATATTATATTTCTTTTATCTATTCTTAGTTTTTTAATTATTTATATAATAAATAGTATCTTTAGTAGTTAAAGTACTAAATTTATCTAATTATTTTTAGAATTTATATATAATTCTAGGTTTTTTAGGTAATTAGTTCTCTAATATATTATATAAGAGATTAATATTCTTAGTTAACTAAACCTATAATCTTACTATACATTATATTTAGCAGTATATATTAGCTAGAATATTATTATAGTTAAGTAAACCTCTTACTTTATTATATATTTAATATATATTTAATATATATTAGCTAATAACTTAGATAGTAAGCTTAGAATACTATATATAATCTATAGTTATAGTATTTTATTATTATTAAATATCTAGTTTCTAAAACTATAATTTTAGTAGCTTCTGAAAGTTTACTATCTTTATACTACTATATTAAATAAACTAACTCTAGTACTATAAAATAGGGTTCTATCTTCTAACTATTAGCAGTAATATATTTAATCCTAGTTAATAACTAGCCTTATTTAGATAAATAGGTTTATATTTATTTTAGATTAGCTAAAATAATATTTTATAGCTGGCCTTAGCTAAGAGTCAGGCTAGTTTTATTAAAATTATATATATACTTTAGTAGAATATACATTATAAAAGGCTCTAGGTGTTTATACTATATAGTTAAAATACCTATATCCTCCTTAGTAATTTAATTTTAATCTGCTAGCTTTTAATAAATCTAATTAAGGTTATTTAGTAAGTAGTTATCTATTATAGTGGTGGTGTTAGTAGTCAAAATAGTAATAGTGTGATTATTGAGAGCAGAATTTTGTTGACCCCCGGCTGACCCACACGCAGCGTGTGTGGGTCAGCCTTAGGCTTCAGGCATCCTAGTATGCCGCCTGAGGTGACTGTTATAGAGAAACTATAAAGAGCTAAATTTATATCTATATCTAAAACAAGCTTAAGAAAATTACTATACTTTATAAAGATCTAATTATAGTATAAGACAGGGAAGTCCTACAGGCATCAGGGGATGTTTGAACAGCTTTAATGATTACTAAAAGAGGAAATAGTATTAGAGGATTACCCTTAGGATTAGTAATTAAAAGATTAGATTAGAGAGATCAAAAAGAGATAATGATTAAGATAGGTTTGCTAGGGGGGTACAGGCCCTTTTTATATTACTCTGGCTAAGCAGTAAGCCAGGCCAGACTAGGCCTAATTAAGCCTCTGGCAAAAGATTATTAATAAGCAGTATTGCCAAATAGACTAGGCTAAAATAGGCCTATAGCAGAACTCCAGAAGCTTAGAATATAGGCCTTGCTTAATAATAGTTAAGAACTTTTAACAAACCTTACTAAGTTTATTAAGTTTAACTAGCTTTGTTAAGCCTAACTAATTTTGTTAAGCCTTCTTATATTAGGAGCTTTTTATCTTCTTATATATATATATTCAGAATTACTTTTTATCCTATTTATAATAATAGTCTAGGAAGATATCTTAGAATATCTGCTAATCTATTTTTCTCTATATATTATAGCTTTTAATCTAGATATACAGTAGTCTTTTATAATATCAGGGAAGAAGGTCTATAATTACAGTATATTAAATACTACTACTCTGTTAGTAGATATTCTCCAATTTCCTTAATAATTCAGATATATTAGTTTTATTAAAAGTAGAAGCTCTCTAAGATCCTAGGGTTAGTATTATACTATATATTATTTAATATATTAGTTAAGGAGGCAGAACTATATAATACTAAGTAGATAGTATAGAATCTTATAATAATATTATCTATAGAGGAGGAGAAGAAGAAGGTCTTATAGTAGTTTTAGGACTTATAGGACAAGAGAGTTCCCTAATTATTAATCTAGAAGTTTTAAGAAGTAGTTTATAAAACTAAGTAAATTATTCTATAGCGGTAATAGATACTACTATATTGCTAGAGGGTTTACTATTATTTCTATTATTATTAATAGCTATAGTTTCAGAAGATTATTTTCCTATAGAAATATAAGATAGCAGTAATAGTAACTACAGTAATAGCACAGACTTAGTAGTAGTAGATTTAACTTTAGAAGTTATTATAGCTTCTTTATCAGTAGATAGTTTTCCTATAGAAAACTTAGATACAGAGAAATAAGAAAAATAGAATAATACAGTATTAGAAAATAATTTAGTCTGATAAGATAATTTAGATATAGAAATAGAAGTAGAAAAAAATATTAATAAAGAGAAGGATATAGAACAGAGAATAGAAGACTTTGTACTCCTTATTAATAATAATAACAACGCTATAGTTAATAATCAATACTATTCTAACAGTAATTCTTTTAGTAATAGATAATATAATATAAATAATAACAGAATATTATATAGTATTAAGTACTATATATAGCTAATACTAGGATATCTTTAAACCGCTATCTTATATAGTTAACCTAGTATTATTTATAAAATATCTTTAAGTATTACAGTATCTCTAGTATACTAATCAGTAAGTATTGATTATAAAAAATATATATACTTAGTAGAAGAGGATACTCTAATATTCTTTTTAGCTAATATTTTAAATATCTAATAGGCTAATCCTATCTAGGATTAAGCTACTCTTTACTATTTATAATATATCTGATTATTATATTTTCTTAGGGTTAAATATAGTACCTACTCTTTATAGTAGTATTACTCTTATTCTTAGCTATCCTTTGTTAATTAAGCCTTCCTAGAGATACTATATATAAGATAGAAATACTTATAGGCTATCTACATTAGTAGACAGATTAATTATAAAGAGACAAAACTACTATACTTACAGAGTATAAGAAGACAATAGGTAAAGTATAATACTATAGAGAATTAACAGAATAAATAACAGAACCTTTTATAAGCAGTATACTAATACTGCTACCTTATTAACCTCAGTAGAATATTTTTATAATAAAGAGGAATATATATATTAAATTAATACTATAGAACAAAACTATTTATCCTCCTGAAACTAAACAGCAGCCTTATTGCTAAGGCCCTGATTATATAACTCTGAGATACTGATTTTGAGAGCAGGAATTCCTACTATACTATATTATTATTATTATTATTATTATTATTATTATTATTACTAATACTAAGTACTAAGTCTTCTATTCTCTATTCTATATTTTTTTTTTTTATCTATATCTTCTTCTATTTCTATTTCTATCTTAGAACTATCTTATTAAACTAATCTATTCTCTAATACTATATCTATTTATTCTTCTTATTCTTTAGTATCTTATTTTTCTATAGGAAAATAATCTCTAAAACTATAGCTATTAATAATAGTAGAAATAATAAAAAACTTTCTATTAATATAGCTATACCTATTAATACTATAGAATAATTTACTTAGTTTTATAAGCTATTATCTAAGGTCTCTAAATTAACTATTGATTATTTCTCTTATTCTGCTAGTTTTATAAGCTCTAAAACTACTATAAGACTATCTCTATCTTTATCTTCTTTACTAATAATATCTTTTTAAGATTCTATACTACTAACTTATTATTATATAGTACCTTCTTAGCTAATATATTAAATAATATATAGTATAATACTAGCTCTAGAATTCTAAAAAGTCTTTACATTTAATAAAACTAGTATAGCTAGCTTTCTAAGAAAACTAGAAGATATCTATTAATATAGTAATAGTATTTATTTATAGATAATTATAGGTTTTTTCTTTAATATTATAGACTACTATATATCTAGATAGAAGATTAGATTATATAGAAAATATAAAATTAAAAGATATTCTATAAAGTCTTTTTAGACTATTATTATAACTAAGATAATAAATAATTAAGATATAATAGGTAGTATCCTTAGTAAGCTTACTAAAGAATATTAATTATTAAATAATAAAATCTAATACTTTCTTAATAAATTTTATAAGATCTCTATAGAGATATTTCTATTTAGTTATATAAGTAATAGAGAGTAAGTAGATATATTAATTAAAGATTTTCTAGAGAAATAGTAAGTAAAGATTCTAAAGTAGTATACTATAAAAGTATATTCTTATTATCATAAGATCTTTTATAATAATATATACAAGTAAGTTTACATAAATCTATATATTAAGATCTATATATATAAAAAGATTAAGAAAAAAGAAGCTATAGATATACTGTCTACTAAGTAATTATAACAGGCCCAGGCCTGATAGGATATCATATAGTGGCATATGACCTTATCCCTGCAGGAAAACAAGGTAGAAGCCTAAATAGATAGATAACTCTTCTTTAAGATTATTATAAACAGTATACAGACATAGCTCTAATTAAACAGTTATTACTATAGTCCTTTATATACAATAATCTTCTGATTTGATTAGTAATTATAAAATTATCTATAAAGTTCTAGAGGTCCTAGATATATAAAGAATATATCTCTAAATTACTATCTATTTGATACTAACCGGCCCCACATAATATTCGTAAAATATTACTCAACCCTCCTACAGAGGGTCCGCCACCCAAACGCTAGATACTACCCAAACGCTAGATTTTCAAATATTTCAACTTTAACTTTAAATTACGTCAATATATATTGTAGATTTATAAGTTTTCTATAATAAATAATTATATTAGGTACAAATCTATATAAATCAAAAAGAATTAGGGTTTTTTAGACGTTTTTAAGCTCGTCTATACTTCCTGATCTCTACTAAGACCTTCTTCTACTTCTGTCTCTGCTACTTTTAATCAGCTTCCTTGCTTAATTTATACTCCTTTCGCTTTATTTCCTTAACTTAACTAGAAGATATAATACTAGTAATTCTTGTATAGCATCGAGAGGTATTATACCGGGTAAGGTATACAGCTGTAGCAGCTTAAGTTGTATCGAACTAACGCTGTAATTCAGATGCTAAGGTTATAGTTATTTTAGTACTTTTTCTGAGTTTATCTAAGGCCTGTTTGTAGTATAAAGAAGTAGGACTATAAGTATTAATATAGTTACTAATCCTTTTTACTTTTTTAGCGGTTTTTAGGGTGCTGAGGTTGCTAGGTTGTGATATCGTTGATAGTATAGTATCTTGAGGTCTAATATTATTATTATTATATAAAGATAATTTATCTATAATTAGCTTTGAATTAATTAGCCAGAGACCAGCTAATTTAAACCTATGCTTAATTATTTGAGGACGAAAGGTCTTTTAACAAATTTAAGTAATTATATGTAGAAATTTATCCTTTATAAACTTTATACAACTAGTCGCTGTTGTAGCTTTAATTACCTTACTATACCAGTGCTTATAAACGTTAAAAATACTAATATTAAGAGGTTATAAGATATAACTTAAATGTATAAGCAAGAAGAATAATATTATATTATTCTTCTTATAAAACTTAATAAATTATCTAGTTAAATAGGATCTAAAATAATTATATAAGATAAGGTATTTTGCTCTTTTTGTATAACTAATTATCTACTTATAAAAGAGCTAAATCTACTAGTAGGCTAATATATTATTTATATAGCCAGTATCAGTGATAGAAATATACTTATTACTGTCTAAGCCTTTAAACTATTATAGTAATACCTGTCTTCTACTTAGAATTATAAGCAGTAGATAGGTAAAACTATCAGCTAAGATAGCCTCTAAAATAGTAATAGATTTATAATTTATAATAGAACTATTAAAGAGTTTCTTTCTCGGCTCCTTTGTAATAATGTACTAATCTTTTCTGATACTAATCTGGAAGCCTGTCTTATTAAAATTATAGATATCTTTAGGTAGGATACTATACTTAGTTACTATACATTGATAGTTATCAAACTATCTCTTAACTACTAATTTATCTAATACAATAGCTCTTTTGATATCGATAGCTCTTTAGCAACGGTAGTAGAATTCAGGATAATGTTAAAGAAATTATACTAGCCAGTGTTTACTGATTTATGGTAGTTTTGTAGTCTTATCTGAATAAGCTTCTTTAAGAATCAAATTAGCAGCAATACTAATTTACGTACGGTTTATCAATAACCCGACTATATTAAAGTAATTAATATACTTATAGAGAGCTAATTCTTATATAGGATTAAGCTTCTGTCTGTTAGGTTATTAAGTAAAAAGGGATTTTTACCCTTTCTAGCGCTAACAAAGCTAATCTATAGGAACCGCGAATTCTTATATAGTTTTTACGAAATTAGGCTTTAATTAGTCTTAAAGTAATACTAGGGCTTTAAGGACTTGATCCTCGATCTCTTGATTATTCTTAGGTATTGTTGGTGGAGTTATTAATGATCAAACATATAGTGTAGGAAAAAGTGAAAATCTAGCGTTTAGGTAGTATCTAGCGTTTAGGTGGTATCTAGCGTTTAGGGGGTATCTAGCGTTTGGGTGGCGGACCCTCCGTAGGAGGGTTGAGTAATATTTTACAAATATTATGTGGGGCCGGTTAATTTAAATATAAAGTAAAAGTCCTAGAAGTATTAATTTCTAAATATATAAAGGAAAATCCTAAAGAGTAATTATTTCTAGATATATATAAAGAAAAAGCTCTAGAAGAGAATATTCTTAGGTATAATAAGTAAAAGAATTATCTATATAGATTATATTATTAATTTAATAATAAATATTAGAATAGATATAGATCTTTCTTAGGAAGAACTATAATAGTAAACCTTATTAGATATGATTATACAGTAGCTAATATATATATAAACCTTATACTACTAAGTAATTATATAGTAGAAAGAGTATATAAAGTAACTTAAGATAGCTTTAGTAAAGACTATAAAGAAGAATATATAAAAAAAAAGCCTAAAGATCTAGAGAAAGAATCTAATCTTTTAGCTAAAAGATTATCTTTACTAGTACTACTAATCTAGGCTAAGCTCTCTTACTAACTATATATATAAATTTCTAACTCTCTAATATATACTAGAGATATATTAGAATATCTAATCTAGAAGATAATAATAGTAAATAAGTTAATAATTAATAGTAAAGCTATTAGATTAAGGAAAGAATAGTTTCTATATATTTTTTTCTAGCTAGAAAAAAATAGTTTTAAAGAATAGTATTATCTATATAGAATACTAATAGAAGATAGTAAATCTAGAGAATATTTTAAACTATCTAGTAATACTATATAGTAATCTAAATATCTAGACTAAAGTAGGAAGATAATTATTATAGTTAAAATAAGAAAAAGAAATATTATTTACTAAATTTCTACTATAACTAGAAAAGAAATTTATAGATACTAATACTATTAAGTAGCTAGATTAGATAAAGTAATAGATATTACTAAGTTTAATAAATATAACTATAAAGATAGTATTATTTAGTTATAGTATTCTAAATATCTTTCTAGGTCTAATTAGTTCTCTATATAAGATTAGTACTAATAAGGATATCTTAGAGCTTTATAAAATAAAACCCTACAAACTACTAGAATAAGTAATACTAAGAAAATAGATTAGATTCTAACTATCTCTATTAATTAAACTAAGATATATATAATATACTAATAAGATAGTACTAAAAAGTAGCTAAAAAGAATCTAATAGATTAATAAAGAGAAATTATAAGATTATTACTAAAGTAGAAGATACTACTAATAGAAAAGCTAGTTATTATATTACTAAATATTCTTATCTTCTAGTTCTCTAGCTAGAAAGCTATTATATTATAGTAGAATTAGCTAAGAAAGAAAGTTAAATTACTACTAAATTAGAGATAAAGATAGAATAAAATATTAATATTAAGAAAGATAAACTAGTTATTAAAAGTAATACTAGTAGTAATAAATATATATTACTAAAGATTAGATTAATAATATTATTCTTAGCCTACTATAGATTAAAGATATAAATAGAATATATTTATCTAGAAAAGAGTATATAGATATCTATATAAAGTCTTATAGAAAGATATAATATTAGAACTAAAAGAATTATTTAATTAGACCTTTAGATACAAAGATATTAAAAGTAAAATAACTATTAGTAAACAATATTTAGTATCTATTTAATAGAATAATAATACTAGACAGATTATAAATCAGAAAGATTATATTAGATAATATTAAGAAGACTATCTTTTAGCTAAAAGATAAGGTCCCTATTATTATTATAGGATTCTGAGTATATAATACCTTAGATACTTAATACTAATCTGAAGCTAAATTTTCTTTAAGTTATCTATATATTAAGATCTATCTAAACCCTATGTTACAGACCATGCAATATGAGGGGCCGCAGGGGCCGCAACCTACAGATAGGCTACTAAGAGCCAACCGTTCCTAGGAAAGGAACGCAGGATCAGATTACGTAAGTAACGGTCAGAATTAGCCTCTGATTCGCTGTGCTAAATAATACTGTACTAAACTATAAGACGGCTAGCGCAATATAAGAACGGGCGTTCTTTCTACCGTTACCTAGTTTACGCTATAAGTATAAGTACCTAGTAAGGACCTATATAACCGACCTAGTACAGGAAACGGCTATGCTTTTACTTATTCTAGATTATATCTAGAATATAGGAACCTATAAAACTATATATAACCACAGGGTATACCAGCAGGTATACTAACGGGTAGGTAGAACTTATACTACTTTAGGAGATTTTAATACTATAGAGTAATACCTTAATAAATTAAAACTACTGATTAGTAATCTAAAATCTAAGAAGATTATACTACCTAATTAGATAGTTATTATCTAGATTTTAAATTATCTAGATAAAGACTATTTAGGATTTATATAAAATATTATATAATCTCTGTATAATAATCCTAAGGTATATACTATTAATTTATTAATAAAATCCTTTATTAATAAATTATATAGTAAAGAAGATAATAGTATCTATAGTATTAATAATTCCTTCTTTAATAAAAATAATATAAATAAAATTACTAAAAAACTATAGAAAAAACAGCCTTATAAAGAAAAATTCTGTAAAAATTATTATAAAACTAATTATAATATTAATAATTATTATTTCCTATATCCTAATAAGTACCTAGATTAGTAGAAATAAATTAATATAAACAATATAAATACTATATAAATACTATAAATCTGAATATATATATATAAGAAGATAAAAAGCTCTTAATATAAGACAGCTTAACAAAAATTAGTTAAGCTTAATAGAGAATACTTAACAAAACTAGTTAAAGCTTAACAAAGCCAGTTAAGGATCTGCTTAATAAAAATAGTTAAGCTTAATAATAAACTTAGCAAGGTTTGTTAAAAGTCCTTGTGATCCCCAAAGTGCCATTACGGCATGTTACGTCTACCGTAGATAGCTTTTCTTATGTATATAACCTTTTATATACTAGATACTACTTAATATACATAACTTCACTCCAGAATCTTATATGGTAGTATATCCGAAACCGAATAAGCCTTTTATAGCTATTTGTAAGAAGACTTATCTCTGAGAAAGAGTACTCTTCTGATTAAAATTATCCTAAAAACAATAATAAGATTAGACAGAGTATACGGACAACTACTATCGTACTGTTAGAATTCCCCTTATAAAGCTGCGAAACCCCTGAATTAAAACTATTTAAGTTTATTTAGTTAGGAGACACAGAAGACCCCTAGTTCTTAGGAAAATCGTATAACTCCGGCACCAGAAGAGGGCTACGTTATATTAGGCTGTATAATTTTAAGAAGCTAAGAGAGGATCTGTATAATTAATAACAGATAGGTAGGGATTAGCTATTATTACTAGCCCTAATTACCTAAGTTATCCTAAGAAAAGTATCCTTCTGACAGAGAATACTCTGGATATAGTCTAAAGTATAGAAGTAAAAGAAAATAAAAAGAAAAAGTATAAATAATAAACAGATTAGACCAAAACTATCTGAAATTATATACTGCCTTCTCTCTAAGAAACTACCTTAATATCTAAAAATATAAACCGATATCCCTACCCCCTATCTGCTCTTACCTAGTACAGAGTAAATCTTATCGACTCTACTAATATAAATAAGTAATAACTATTAGGGCCTTCTTAATAGACTAGATATATAAGGGTATCTCTAGATATTAAGAGAATATAAATAGATATATTGAGAAGAAATCGAATAAACTTAAATAGAAGCTACTGCTGCTGCTGCTAGAGAAGCTACGTAATCTATTCTGGTTGCTACCCCTTCTATTATACTAGCTAGCATTCTAACTCCTATTTAATCAGAAGTATATAATTAAGTTTAAGTATACTAAGAAGTAAAGAAAGCTTTGCTAAAATAAGTTAAGGGAATCCAGAACTATTATAGAACAGTTTAGTACAATGCTACCTAGAAGTTCCTTCTTAATTACAAACGTTTTTTTACAGAAACAGTCTGTTTTACTAGTATCGAACTTAATAATAATAATAAGGTTATATATATATATAGAGCCCTAGTAAAAAGAGTAAATAAATAATAGGAGACGTACCGCTGTTAATATACATTATTATTCTAAGACAAAATTAGAATATAGCCCTAGTTTAAAGTATAGATTCTATAAGTATTTAGTAAATACCTTAGAAAGATACAGAAATAGGAATGCTTTGCAACTATACGTTAGGAAGATTATTAGTTATTTAATAAATATACTATAAATAAGAGCACTGCTATAGCAAACTATAAAGATATACAGATTTATAAGGATATTCTGACCTAGTTTATTATTATTAGTATAAAGCTATATCTCTAGCAAAAATAAAAAATAAACTGTTAGTAACTAAAAGCTCTTAGGGATATTATTAACCGGTTTATTATATACAAACAAGGTAATATACATAGTATCTGTATTAAAGGTACTATACAGGACTAAGGAGATCTAATAGATCTAAGTATAATACTAACTATCTCTGGCCGTTTGTAAAACCGCTGTCTGAAAAAGACCCTAAGAGATACCTATTTTAGCTATAGATAATTAGGATACTTTAAAAGAGACTATCTGTAAGCTAAACCGGCAGAAAACTAGATTAGACTAGTAATATTAAAGTATTTATTAGTCGAATAAAGAAGGCTTTAATAGTTTAACTATCAGATAATTCTCTAGATCTGTTAGTATCTATATTAAAGTAATTAGACACTAATATAAAAGGATTAGTTATCTCTATATAGTTACTTATAATAGGAGATTCTTTACTCTTCTATAGGGTAGCGCTAGGTAAGTATAGTACAGGTATATATATTAAGGCTTTACTTAATTACAGGGCGTCTTATATATTTATCTTATATAAGACCCTATAGAACAGTCTGAATCTAGGCTTAGCTAAGAGAAATAGTTAGGAGCTATATATAAAGATACCTAATAGTGGCTGATTAGTTATAGATATATCTATCTAGATCCTGCTTACTCTAGGTTCCTAGTATAGTATAGTTACTGTATAGATACTAGACCTACTAGACTATAAGTTTATTTTAGGAAAAGACTTCCTATACTTAGTAAACCCTTTAATTAACTAGGTAAGCTTACAGATAAAGATATATAACTATTAAGAAACCTATATAATTGAATTAGTTAGATCTAGAATTACCCTATCGTATGATAATACCTACTTTAACCTTCTGTTAGCAAAGTAAGCTAATAGAGCTATATATAAGAGAGGTACTAAGGCTGTATTATTTATTTTATAGCTATAAGACAAACCGACTAAAGCTAAACAGATTAAGTATATTCTGACCTATTATAATCCGAAGGTTATAGAGATCTTACAGAATTACTCTAAAGTCTTTTGAGATATGCTTCCGGATAAGCTTCTGTCAGAACGTATAATATCTTATACTATTTATACTAGTAATACTAAGCTAGTTAATATTAATAGCTATCTGCTATTAGATAAGAAGCTCTAAGAGCAGATATATTAGGTTAAGAACCTACTAAAGAAAGGATTAATCTAACCCTCTATAAGCATATAGGGCTTTCTGGTTATCTTTGTAAAGAAACTAAATAGTACCTAGCGAATATATATTGACTATTAAACCTTAAATAACCTAATAGCTAAGAATAGTTACCTATTACTATAAATCTAGGATCTCTTAGACTATATTAGAACAGTAAAGTTTCTAACTAAGATTAATCTTATAGCCAGATATTAGTAGATTTAAATAGATTAGGACTTAGTTAAAAAGACAGCTTTTAATATAATATAGGGAAAATATAAGTGGCTTACTATATCCTTTAGCCTATATAATACTCTAGTAATATTCTAGACAACTATAAATAAGATATTATATCTGTTCTTAGGTAAGTTTGCTATTGTCTATCTTAATAATATTCTAATCTACTTAGATATACTAAAGGAGTATTATAGGTACCTTAATAAAGTCTTAGAGGTACTTAGAAAGGAGTAATTAATTACTTAGCCTATAAAATACTTAATTATAGTTATAGAATTAGAATTCTGTAGCTATATTATCAGAAATAGACAGATTTATCTAGTACCAGAGAAGATTAAAATTATTTAAATCTAGCTATACCTAAGAAACGTTTATAAAGTTTGCTAGTTTGTTGGCTTAGCTACCTATTACCGAAGGTTTATTTATAGATTTGTATAAATTTATATATCTCTTTATAAACTATTTAAGGAAATAGATATAGATCTATAAAAGCAGAAGTTTAGGCCTATTACTTAGACGATTATATATAAAAGTACCTTCTAAATACTTAAGAATACGCTGGTTAATGTTCCTGTATTAATCTAGGCTAATTATAGTAAGCTATTTATTATCAAAACTAATATATCTAAATAGGTAATTAGGATAGTATTGCTCTAGCTAGACAAAGATAGGATCCTATACCCTGTTACCTTTAACGGCCAGAAACTAATAGGTACAGAACTAAACTATCTAGTTTATAAGAAGGAACTTCTTGCTATTAAAGAGGCCCTCTAAAAATAGGATTAATATATTAAGAATAGCACGATAACTATAATTATTACCGACTATATAAGTTTGTAATATCTTTAGATAATAGTTATCTACAGTAAACAGCTAGTATATTAGGTTAAAGAGTTTTAAGAGTATAATCTAAAGATTTAGTATTAGAAGGGATCAGATACAGTAGTCTCTAATATACTAAGTAGGAGACTAGATTTTATTAAAGACAGTCCTACGAACGTATTAAAATCCTAACCAGTATAGGACGTTGCTCTTAATATAACTAAGGTAGTTAAATACTCTTAAACTATTATATAAGTCTCTAAAGAAGAATAGTATAATACTACTGTATGCTTTCTAGAAGGCTAGAAGCTACTGAATAATAAACTTACTATAAGGGCTGTCGCTAGGTTTACTCTAAACCTAAGCTTATATAATAGTAAAGATACAGGAGAGCGTATACTAGTCTTTACCTATAAGGATAGGCTCTGTATACTGTTTATAGAGTAAGCCTTCTGTAGAGACCTATTATATTAGGTATATAAGGAATTTAGTTATTTAGGCTATCTAGGCCTAAATAGAGTAGTTAAACTGTAAGGTTAGTAGCCGTAAATAAGATATAATATTAAGTAAATATCTAAGAACTACCCTAAATATTAGGTTTTGTAAGGTTTAAGAAAGTTATTAGAATAAGAGACAGTATAGTATATAGTAACTATAAGAATTTATCTGTTCTAGAGATAGGGGATTAACTTTATCGGTTAATTACTAACAATACTAAACGGTAACTAATAGATTATTACTGCTATTAATTATATAACTAGGTAGTTAGTTATATAGGCTGTTCTAAAAGCAGATAAAGAGACCGTCGGATAGTTTCTTTATAATTAAATTTTTACAGATTATAGTACTCTGATAGAGCTTATATTAGATTAAGGTATAAGTTTTATATTAGGTATAGTTATATACTACTTAAAACTTATACAGATAAAGTATAAAACAACAACCCCTTATTACCTACAAATAAATAGTAAGGTCGAAAACTTTAATAGTTTAATTAGTTAAATACTTACGAAATATTTTATAAATAAACTGATAAAGGTATAGGACTTATATCTGTTGACTGCAATAGTAGCTATACGTTATTATTAATATATAAATATAGGTTTTAGCCCCTACTACCTTATATATAGAATATATCTATAATTATCTAGCAATGATTTAGAACTCCCTTAGCTATTTAGCAGTTATAAGGTTAAGTTAGAATATATATAGGATATAAGAACAAAAGTAAATAAACTCCTCCTAGTATATATAATCCGGATGAATTAGGTCCGTAATAGTTTAGTTATAAAAATAAGCTTTTAGAAGGATACTTAGGTTCTCGTTAGAAATAAAAATAGTAAAAAGTTTAAAAGTAAGTAGTTCAGACTATATTAGGTCCTTAAAAGCTATCTACTTAGGACGTACGCTCTTGAAGAGCTAAATAGCCGTATACTAAGGAATCTTATTAATAGATCTTAACTTCTAGAAGTAAATATAACGAATCCTATACGATTATAGACGTTACCGGCAGCAAGAAACGCTATAAGGTAGGCTAGGATTTACTTAAGGTAACCTAAGGAGCTATAGAAGATCCTTAAAAAAAGAAGATTCTTCTCCTATATACTTAGATTTATCTATATTTACTTAAGAAGAATAGGATAAACTTAGATATAATAGTATATATTATAAGAAGGTAGAGAAGGATATAATTATATTGTACGTTATTAAGAAGAACAGAAGTCTTCTATACAGAAATAAAAAGGACTAGGAGAAAATCTAGTTAGAAGCTTTAGAAAGCAATAATTTATTATCAGATAAAGGTTGAGATAGCTCTCTTTATAATAAAGATTAAGAAGATTCTTCTTTTTATAAGCCTGTAGGAGAGTAATCTGCTCTAGCAGAAGATATTTAAGGCAGTTAGGACGCTAACGTAGCTAAGTAAATATTATTCGAAGAACCTCTAGCTATTGTTATTCCTACAAAAAGAACTAAAAGATACTAGAAGTATTCTAAATTAAGATTAAGGAAACTATAGTATATAAATAAGATTCTACAGAATTAAATAAAAATACTATTAAAACTTCTTAAGGAAATATATAAGCAAAAGTACTTATAACCTAAAGATATTTCTAGGTTTAGCAACCTTAGTAGGTTATAGTTAGCCGTACTTAATAAGAAGAGTATAAAGACGTCTATAATTATAGATAAGTCTCTCTAGATCTAGATTAAGACGCTTATAAATTATATAGAAGTAAGGCTAGTTAGCCTAGTTAAGGGAGACCGAAAAGTAAGGATTAGTTAGCGCTAAAGAGTAAAAGCTCTTAACTAAGGCAGAGCTAGATATAGAAAAATATAAGAAGACAGTAGGTACTTAGGTACGTATAGGTAAAATAACCGGAGTTTAAGTAAAGCTATACCTAGGGGTATTAGGGCTAGCAGATATAACTAGAGCAGCCAGAGTAAGCAGAGTAGCTTTAGTAAGTAAAGTATTATAAGTAGCTAAGATAGTACGCTTAGCAGTAAATACCTTTACTGCAGAATAGCTAGGGTTTTCCTTACAAAGTATATCAATAAGGAAGCAAGGAAAACTGTCTACCTTAGTGTAGAATAAATAGCGTAACTAGCCGGTGCTGTATATACAGTTTGTATATATACTATCGAAAACAGGTTACTTATTAACGACTATAACAACACAGAAACTAAAAGGCCTATTCTAATTTATGTACTTCTTATAGCAGTTGTATACAGAAAGTTTATAACTGATACGCTGTACGTATGTAGTACAGAGTTATAAGGGAGCCCTATAAGACTTAGGACTGTATCGTTAGTTTATATTATGAACAGGAATAATTTAGAGCAGAGAAAGCTCTAAGGCAGACTTAAATAGGCTTATATCAGGGTTATTATTATTATTAAGGCCTATACAGCCTAAAGATATATTAGTAAATAATTAAATATATTCTCGAAAAACAAACAAACTTACTGAATATATCTGATATACTATACTTTAGTATAGGAGATCTGCTTACCGTTGTACATAAGCTATAAGATTAATAGATTAGGGTAAGTTTATCTTACTTAGAATCAGGCTTAGAATCAGGCTTAGAAAATTACTTTTCTGTATAAGATTGTTATTTATCTATATAATTAGACGTAATAACGACTTTAGGGGTCCTTTTTAGAGAAAGGCTATACTTAGTAGATAGGGTAGTAGGTTTTACTGCAGAAGAATATCAGTAATAATACGCAAAATGTAACAGCTACGTAAAGTAAGGCTCTGGATTATAACTTATCTATAATAGAGAAGCGCAGACTAGTTTAAAGTAATAGTAAGATAAAGATAGTAAGATAGAAATAGTAAGATAGAGATAGATAAAGGAAAGAAGAGGTTTTAGAATAGCCGGTAACATACTTTTGTTAACAACAACAATATACTGCTACTTCTTCTATAAACAAAGCTATCTGCTCCTACCCGTTTGCTTATAATTAAGGCTATTTGTACCTAACGTTAATAATACGTATACGTAACGTACGGATTAACTTAGCACTATTCGTTCTGGCCGAAATTAAATATAGTAACCGTTTAATTCT
This sequence comes from Penicillium cosmopolitanum, assembly GCF_028827165.1. Classification (NCBI taxonomy): domain Eukaryota; kingdom Fungi; phylum Ascomycota; class Eurotiomycetes; order Eurotiales; family Aspergillaceae; genus Penicillium; species Penicillium cosmopolitanum. The sequence continues at coordinate 1,277,217 of NW_026622682.1, read as the reverse complement.
AACCTTTTATAAATTCTTTTTGAAAATAAGAAACTTAAGGATAAGTTTCGTCTAGATAGGGAAGGATATAATCCCTAAAGTACTATTACAGTATATTATATCTACTGTAGATAGCTTTTCTTATATATATAACCTTTTATATACTAGATACTACTTAATATACACAACTTCACTCCAGAATCTCAGGTTTTTATTTTTTAATAATATAGTAAATAGATAGCGGGTTTGCTTATCTAGAAATATTATATAATATATATAGTTATTATATATTTTTGGTGTTATAGGACCACCTATATCACTACATAGTCTTTCTCCTCTTCTATAGAGTGTAGTATTATTAGACCTTTTATTTATATATCTTTTTGCCTTAGATCTTAGGTATATATCACAGTTTTTAACTATTTTATATAAGTATTTGTCTGATATTTTTATATTTATAATATTACTTAGTATATATTTAAGAGCTTTAGGACCAATATAGCCTAATCTTCTATGCCAGTTATTTATCTCTATATCTTTATCTTCTAGATATAGTAGCTTATTTTGATATTTTATATTATGTATCTTATTAGGATATAGTATATTAGTATTGGTTTTATATAGGGTATCTTTATATCCTTTTATTGTTAGTTTTTTATTATTATATATATATACACTATTTTCTTTGAAAATAGATATACCTTTTAGTCTATTAGTACTTAGTATATTAATACCTAATTCAGGCATATATAGCACATTATGCATTATATATATATAGTTTAGATTAGTCTGTATAATAACAGTTCCTTTATATTTTATTAGTATTTTTAGTGCTTTTCCCCAGTTTACTGATTTATTTACTGCTTATTTATAACAAAAATAATTTAAATTTATAATAACAGAGACAGTAGCAGCAGTATTAATAATAAAATTATAAATAGGTCTAATCTAATAGGGCAGTTTGCCTAGATAACCTTTATTATTTATAAGTATATTTTTATTATTTTTAGTATTAGGGGTATTATTAATACTTATATTATTATTAAGATCTAATAGAAGATTATTAATCTCTATATCGATATCCTAAATAGGTATAGTGTCAAAATTATCTGAATCAGACAGAATAGTATTAACAACAGCAACTTGATCGTTATTTTGTAGGTTTTTATTTTTGTTATTTTTGTTGTTTTTGTTGTTTATATTGTTTATAGTGTTTGTATCGTTTGTATCAATTAATTTCCACCAATCTGGACGCTTATTAGGGTATAGGAAATAACAATCATTAACATTATAATTAGTTTTATAATAATTTTTGCAGAATTTGCCTTTATAAGGCTGTTTTTTCTATAGTTTTTTGGTGATTTTATTTGTATTGTTTTTGTTAAAGAAGGAATTATTAATACTATAAATAGTATTATCTTCTTTACTACATGATTCATTAATAAGTGATTTTATCAGTAAATCAATAGTATATACCTTAGGATCATTACGCAGAGATTGCGTAATATTTTGTATAAATCCTGAATAATCTTCGTCTAGACTATTCAAAATCTAGGTAATAACTACCTAATTAGGCAGTATAATCTCTTTAGATTTTAGGTTACTAATAAGCAGTTTTACCTTATTAAGGTATTGCTCTATAGTGTTAAAATCTCCTAGAGTAGTATTAAAAAATTCTTTTAATACTAGGAATTCAGTAGTAAAACCCTTAGGATTAAATAATTCCTTTAGGGTATTCTAGGCCTGAATAGTACTAGTTTTATCCTTTATATATAATAAAGGATTATCGTCACACAATAGCTTAATAATAGCTAGTGCCTTCCTGTTTTTTACAGGAGTTATAGTGGTTTCATCGGATATTGTTCCATCTGGGTCTAGGGTATCGAACCCTAAATCCTCTTTGACCAATAGAGCGTAGGCCCTAATTGACCATGTAGTATAATTTTTGATGCCTGAGAGCTTAGGCACCTTAATTTTTTGAAGATTTGCCATAGTATATAATATATATATATATATATATAGATATATATATATATCAATAGGTTTTGTATATTTTTTGAGGTTTGTTGAGATTTCGGCCAAATACGGGGGTATCTCGGATTTAATATTTTTAGACTTCAAAAGTTCCCAAATAGGAGATAAATAAAAAAGAGGGCAAAAAGTATATATAAAAAGGTGGTATAGCCAGATATAGACAATCCGGGCTCATAACCTATAAGACTGCAAAGGTCTTACTAGGCTTAGGGGAATATAGATAAAGGAGGAATTATTATAGATAGTTGATTACTGAGTAATTAATAAGATTAAGGACTTAGTTGCTTGATTATAGAGGATTCTGATTAATGTATATTATTATTTCTAAAGGAAAGAAGGCCCTATTTAACCTTAGAATAGTTATACCGGATAGCTAGTATTCCAGCTATCCGGCCGGTTATCTAGCTATCCGGCCGGTTATCTAGTATACCGAATATCCGGTCGGATACTAAGTATACCGAAGATCCGGTGTTTTTTTGGGTTACTAAGCCTTTTAACTAAATCTTAGTTATATCTTTAACTAGATCCTAGTTATATCTTTAACTGGATCTTAGTTATATCTGTATAATATTCATAATAGAGATAGTAGAAATTACTAAAGATACTTTCTTATAATTATTCTTATTATCTACTATATTAGCCTATAAATTCTACTCTAATATATATATAGTAATAGTATAATAGAATAAAATAGTAAGATTTACTAATTTAGACTCTATTTAATAATAACTCTCTCTATAGCTATAGCTAGACTATTTATTATACTAGCTATAATATCTTAGACCTATATAAGAATATATAAGAAGACTTTTATAAATATTATCCTATAATAACTAAGATCTAGTTAAAAATATAACTAAGAAGGCCTCCTAGTACTGCCAGAGCCTTCTAGTACTACCAGGGCTTAGCCTAGTACTGCCAGAGCTTCCTGGTACTACTAGCCTAGGATTACCTATAATAGACCTAAGGGCTTCCTAGTACCACCAGCCTAGGCTTGCCTATAATAGAAAAAGAGAGGTAATAATAATAAAGGCTAAAATATTAAGATATCTAATATATATAGGGTCTCCTCCCTCTATCTAAAATAAAATATAATTATCAGAATTCTCTATAATTAAGTAATAAAGTTCTTAATCTTATTAATTACTTAGTAATAAACTATCTATAATAATTCCTCTTTATCTATATTCCTCTAAGCCTAGTAAGACCTTATCTGTCTTATATCTTTTATATTTTCTATTATACTAATAAAAATCTAGATAATTAAATAAGTAATAAATAAGGTATAAAAAGACTCTAAAACTTATAGTTTCATATATTCTCTTTATACTAAATAAGTTATAATAAATATATTTTATTAAGTTAATTTAATTAAATATATACTTAAAAGTAAATATTCTGTCTAAAGTAGCTAGTCTAGTATAAATTATAATAGTATAGCCTAAGTAATAGATATAAAATAATATTAGAGCTGCTTAGGGATATATATAAATAATCTTTTATATATTTAAAAGTATAAGAGTAATAGTAGCTATAGAAGTACTAGTAGTAGTAGCTACTTTAAAAAAGATTTAATAGAAGATCTAAGATTAGAATATATAGAGAGGTAATAGAGATAGATATTTTCTAGATTCTTTTTCTTAATATATAAGTTTTTTTGGTTTTTTATATCTATATTTCTTTATTTATATTTATAGAAGTTTACTATATAACTCTTTCTTATTAAAAGAGATAATTACTTTACTTATATATATAAATAGTTCTTTATTATTCTATTTTATAATACTAAGAATAGACTTCTTTAAAAGAAGAGGATAAGTTATTATAGAATCTATTAAATTAGTAGTAAGCTCTAGTCCTATTAGAATTAAGAGAGATCTAGTCTATTCTATTAAGATATCTAATAAGATTATAATATAGATCTAACAGAGATTAATTCTATTAGTATTACTAGATAATATAGGGTTATAACAGTATTAATACTATCCTAATCTATATTTAATTTAGAATAAATCTCTAGACTCTTTGTTATATTAAATAGATAATTACTACTTAATTCTTTAAAGGTTCTTTAAGAATTAGTTTTATTATCTACTATATATTATAGGTACTTAATCTCTATTAATCATCTGGTCAACTGGTTACTAGCTAGCTCCTTAGTACCATTATACAGGATGAAAAAGAGTTTGAATAGGTGAAACAATACTTAGTATTATATAATAGTGGCCTGATTATAAGAAATAAGTACATTGAGTACGTGATACTAAGTATAGAGAAGAGATAAAAAGAGATAAAAAGAGTAAGTGAGGCCTCGCAGATAGGCTGCAGAGGCTCAGGAACCGCACTAAGCTCAAAAAGGAAGTAGCCTCTGGTCCAGAGTGTTACAACATCAGCAATCTTTTCTGACTGGAAGAGGGCACGACAGTTAGAAACTCAAGCAAACAGCATCCGCACAGGGATACAAAATACAGCCCCAGCCATGGTACTAGGCATAAGCAACGTTCTAAGGTAACTTATAAGGTATGAAGCGGCTTGTGATGGAAAGTCAGGCTTTCTATACAGTGAGTTATCAGCAGAGGATAATTATTCTCAAAATTACCACAATGATAGAAACCTACATTACCAGCTGTTACTATACGCTGTATCCGAGGAGGCCAAATGGCTGTATAAGGATTTCTCTTAACCTAATATTAACCGTTAGTAGGCAGTCTATAAACTTAGCTTATAACTTACAGCAATCGCAGATTTGCTCATTTTCAAGGTCATTCAAGGCCCGTTAAATAGTTCTAAGAGGGATAGTAGAGGAGAGCTGATCTTAAGCATATCTTATATCAGCATCATTTTAATTGACCCAGCAGTTATACTTACTTACTTTTAAACAGTCGGTATCGCATATAGACAAGCTGGGGGTAATACAAGAAGTCAGTCCAATCACAACTACATAGCAACAAGGGTTTATTTCATACCAAAGGATCACCAGCAGAGATAAAAGGCTTTTCATATTCTTTGACCCAGAATAACGATAAAGAAGTGATTAAGAAAGCTTATTTTACCGGCGAGAAACTAGGGTTTTTATAGCACTGTAGCCAGCCCTTCCACTAGCGTCGTTATAACGGACATTGCAAATTATAAGTTCACCAACAGAGTTCGTCCAGGAACTGTAAATACTCAAAATTCAACAGAACACAGGGAGCGTACGTTTCGGAGGGATCAATATTCGTTCTTGATGGTCCATAAATACAGACAAGGAATATTTTCCTGTCGTTATCACCATTTCAACAGACCCGACAATATCACAGAAATATCAACAACATATTACAACATCCATTAGTGTTAATCCTCACGTTTTTTCTACAGACAATGGCAAAAATTATCAGTTCATTTAATATCACTCACCAATAAACATTTCTTTCATTTACTCAATGGATTATCATAAACGTCAAGCCTTATTGCATCCTAGCTTCTAGTTGGCCCAGCCAGAAAATAATTCATGTCCATTAAGCAGTAATTCTACACATACCTGATCTTCCGCAACTTAATGAGTAGATACTGTATAGGCTACAGCGCAGTGTGACCCTCAAATACGCAGCTGCCGCATCGCAAGTCCTCTTTGCTCTTGTCTATGTACTCTTACCGACTTTTCTCAAATTTTCAAAATTTCTAGAGCAGTCCTGTACTGCTCATATAGGACTACTGCTTAAGAAAGCTTAGAAATCCTCATAGTATAAGATCATATAAATCCCCCCTGTATCAAGATTTCAAGATCTTATAGAAATTAAAGTAAGTATGCTAATATTGTAGGATCACAGCTCTCGAGTAATATTATTTAGATCAGCCCCTTAATATAAATAGCGTACATTCGTTTTCCAGTAGATACAACACCGCACGCATAAGAAAGGTACAATCAAGCCTCTCAGCGATTTTACCTTGCTCTACTTACAACCCCTCGTCACATAGCTAACCGATATTAATACAGCGATAAGATTTTGAGTTAGCTGATCTTTTCGACTTATAGCCCATTTGTGTTGAACAGATGTACCTCGAGCCCTTCATTATATATCACGCAATGGACTGATTGGAAGTTACCGACATTGTGCAAACTATAAGCTGGATCTGACTTATGTCAGCTCTCCCATCACGTCGGCTCAAAATAGGAAGAAATACCTCAAGCGCAATCTCCCATTTCCTCGAAATAGCACCAAAAATAGCGGCTCCTAGCAAGAGAAGACCCACATTTGATAAATGAGATAAGATAAAATGTAACTTTCTCCGGCCTTGCGTAGCTCCCTTTACTAACCACAGGTACCATGCCATTTCACAGAGATGATCCAAGAAAAGTAGGAATAAAGTGATGAATTGAATTAAATCTAGCATAAATATCCCAATGAATGTAGTTATTATCTTTCACACTGTTGATACCAGAGCATAGATTCTGATTACAACCTGCGCCGATCGTTTTATGAATGGATTATTGAGCTGCTGAAAACCAATGCAGAGAAGCTAGGCCAGTATTAGCATATAATTGGCTCTCCTCAAGCTATACTGTAACAAATAATTTGCACAGAAGAAATCATTGAAAGAATTCCAAGGAGAATTTGAATCCATATCAATAGCTTCTCGCTCCAGAACAGCCCTGCCAATAAGGCGGACAGGAGAATGGACCCCCGCCAAATCCAACGCCGTTCCGTATCGGCCGCTCTGTCATTCCCTCCACGAATGAGCAGCAGCTTGGCCCAGGACATACTGATGAGCCGGAGCGGCCCGTCAATCTAGTTCTTCATGACTCTCCGGCTCTTTCAATCGAAGAGCTCAGGACTCATGATGCCCGTGAGGCTAGTCCTTCCTGATCTCTTGGCTACTGTATCGGGGAGACTTTGACTCTGACACATCACTGGCCCTTAGTGTCAATGATCACTATTTGCATCATCTTCAACAATGTTAGTATCTCTGGCATAAAATGGATGTGGTCTTTCACTCTCATGGAGTTTGCTTATGTGTCGGAAGAATGGACGAGGAGAGCGTCATTTGTCTTCGGCTAAGTCGGTCCCTTGACTTGCTGAAAGTTCATATCAATTCTTGCTCTGTCGTTTTTCTGTCAAATGTGTAGGGGCAGAGGAAGTTACATCGCGTCATATGATAGGCATCTGACTTCACTAAATAAAGTACATTACTCGCTTAGCTGCGCTATCCTCCAATTCAAAGTAACGAATTGATCGTCCTAGAACACAAAACTACCATTCGCTGTAACAAAAGCTCATTTGTAATAGCTTTATGGGGTTTGAGATGGCGCGTATTAAATTATTATCTAACGAGGAGCCTGCAATGGCAAATATTCTTTTCAAATAAGGAAGCTAATGGGGGCATAAGATCAGAGATTAGAAGAACGATATCTAATATTGTTGTTGGGACCAGTGGTCTGGTGTTGTAGATATTGCTGAGAAGGTTAGTTGTGGTGCTCTTACATGCTAGCTTGAAATAAGAGGGTGCCACAATACATTCTGTGACAGAATTCCCCAGAAGAGCCTGAGTCTTCCGCTGATAATCCGGAGCTGTCTTTGAAGAGACTCTTTGCTCGTCTGTTCCATCGTTCCCGTGCGCGAGGGAGAATTTTTAGGTGTTTTTTTCTGATAAGATTCGTTTCTCAGAAGCAAGAAGTGCCACACACGGTATCCGTGGACCTATCGACAATCTGTGGCTAGACTACTCACAAGTCACTGGTACGTTGAACCAAATGCTCGTCTGCAAACCTGGTGGTTCGGCAAATGCTCGGACCCATTGGGAATTAATCTATGATGATGTTGGCCCAGATAGCTGCGCCCAATGGAGAGTTTCTGTGGGGGCCACTAAGCCCAAAGTCCATTTGAACCTCTCATTCGTGAGGCTGCTCAGCAAGAGCAATATGTATTGCACTCATCTCATAAGCATGCAAAGAGAGGCTTTCTCAAACTTTGAGAAACTGACTGAAAGTAAGTTGAACATCTTATGTAATTATTATTCATAATCAACTACATTTTAGCACGTCTATATACCCTGTCCCCACAGCCATTTTTCAAATTCGTCCGAGCTTAACCCTCGAGGCACGTCATCCTTCGAACGTTTCCATTCCGTTGATACTCCAAAATTTGCATGTCTGGGGAAACTATCAAGAAAGGCACGGATCTTCTTGATCCAAAGGATTTGCCAATCCCTTAAGGCCCTCTTTATGAATTTACTAAGGCCGAGAAGGTCGCCACTGAGCAGGTCATGAGAGCAGCGGGCTATGGGCTTAGCCTCACTAATCAACGGCAGTGCCGTCTTTTGTGGAAACGGTTGTCCCAGATACGAAATGCGGGTGTTGACAAGATCCTCTTGTATCGCACTAAAGAATTCGACCGCTTCTGCAAAAGCTATTTATCGGAAGCTGGGGCTGCTTTGGTAGAGATGGTCCAGCTCTGGGATTAAGTATGGCTTCTATATTAAACAACCGGAAGAATGGTTCGCCGAAGAGAGCAAGGGCGATTTGACAGGAAGACTGTGGGCGAGCCAGTCGTTTGGAGCGGACAGGCTCAATGTTCCAGAAATTGAATGGCGCAGCGCTATCAACTGGTGGTCCTCCAGCGTAGAGGAGACAGTCTTTCAATTGAGCAGATCACACGAACCATCAGCTACACCATTCGGTGGGCTTTTTGACTTGCAGCCAAAGGCAGCAACAACGCGGAACAAGTCTATGTTTGTCACCATGCAACCCAAAGATGATACTTTTCTCATGGTTTTCCCTATCATTACCGTCCAGGAGGGAGATTTTCTTTTGGTATTTGCTGGAGAAGTTCGTTACTCTTCTGATTGCAACCCCGTCTTCAGTGGGATCTCATCGATTAACGCAACGAAGGAAGGCGCATCTCATGTGGAGGGTCTCGGTTATTGCTTCTCGTGTAATCCAACCATTTGAAGAATTTATTCGCGTTGCTCTTCACAAAGTACAACATATTCTGCATCAGAAGCGAGCTTGCGCCAGGCGAGGATATACGAAGCCCCGAAATTCCTGAATCTTGGTTTCCTTTTTAGATTTCGTGACGAATGCAATAGAATAATCGCCGGTAATGAAGTACGATTTCTGTGTATACTGTAAACGGCGTAACTGTAAATTACTGAATGTGGTGAATCTTACCTTCTGTGGTTTAACGCACCAACACTGTCCTATAACCTCTCCTTTATATCGCCTCAATATAAAAGAGCCGACCTTTCCTCTTGTCTCACCCTCTCCTTCTTTTCCCTCTCTTCCCTCTCCTTAACTCCTCTATCCTACACTTATTACCGCCCCCCTATTTCCTTCCTATTGCTTCTATAGACTACTGTACTTTGGCTTTCAGCCCGACATACTACCCCTTTTATTTTGCCAAAATACCACGATTTCTAATTTATTTTACATGTTCTCCGTGATACAATCTTCTTCCAAAATAATTAGCCTGTTCAAACTTTTCTATTTTCAAATTTTAGTAACCAGGAATATTCCTGGGCCATTACTTGAGGCGTTAGGACGTTCAGCCCAAGGGGAGCAGAAAACATGAACCTAGGTTCAAATACTAAATAGTCTCTGATTCCTTTTCGTCTTTCTTTACCGTGGCGCTTGATGGTTCCTTCCAGACAGGAGTGATGATTCAATAGCGAAAAATGCTCGCAATAATCTTTTCTGTTCTAATCGACTTACCTAATTGAGGTATTTCTTTCGGCGAATCTGAAGCCCACGCGCCATTGCCGCATAGCAAAAGCTTATCTTAAACACAAAGAAAACATCTCAAAAAATTTAGTTGAAGCATAACGACATTAAGAAATGGTGGCTGTATGGCGAAAATAATTCCCTCATCGCGTGTCCCGAGCCCAACCCAGCTAGTGGCCCTGTTTACTAGGCCAATTTGGTCGTGTGGAGGAATCAGCTTCCTAGGTGGTGCTAGATTGCCTTGAAACAACAGTTCTAGATGAAGGTACACTCCAGCTCAGGCCGTTACTTTTCTCCACACTCCCATCTCGTATTGATGGGTTTCTTTTTCCTTGCGGGTTTTTTTCTGTCGTATCCCATCAATCTCCTTTTTGGAGATTCCACTCAGTCCATAAGCTTGACACTTCTGACACATTTAGTTGTATAAAATTTACGTAAAAAGCTATCTTAGCGGATAAGATCAAGCGTCTGTATCGTATCTCAGTTTGTGCTAGGAGAGGCGGACGCGGGTCTATAAGCAAGGTCGCTGCACGATCGAACCAGCGTTCAATAGTCTACTGCTTCAACCTTCCTTTCCCAATATTACCCCTGCTAGTAGCTTTTTTTCTGTCTGCGATCGGACTCATTTTACTCCTTTGAATTCATCGGGCCGTCTCTTCTATACTTCTCTCCGGGTATGCATAAAGACAAATCAAGCACCCAGCTTGACCAAGACCCCGAAAAGAATGCAAAGAGCCCACCCCAACCCGAGCATTATGGCGTCAGCATGCAGCAGCGGACCATCTCCTTCGGGCCTAATGAGCGACGTGGACGGAGAGGATCCGAGCATCGACGATCTATCTCGCGCTCGCGTTCTCGGAGCCGTGCTCAATCCATTTCCAGCATTCCAATCGAGTTCCGTAGGATCAGTTTTCAAATCGCCGATTCTGAGACTCGCGAGAAATATGAGGTGGACCTGAAAGATTCCAAAAGCAAGAGGGGGGAGACGCCCGATGATTCGCGATATTTTGATAGTCTTCAGTTTCATCACCAGTCCGTGGACGTCCTCTATCGGCATTTCAACAGCACCATTGATGGACTGTCTTCTGCGGAAGCCGCTTCCCGACTGGCTCGCAATGGCAAAAACGAACTGCCACACGTTCCAACGAACTACCTTAAGAGACTATTAAAATATGTTTTCGGTGGATTCTGCTCGATTCTCTGGATTGGTGTGATAATCTTCTTTATCTGCTGGCGCCCTCTCGGCGATCCCGATCCAGCACCCTACAACCTGGGCCTTGCTATCCTGGTCTTGATTGTGATTTTCTTGCAGGCCTCGTTCTCGGCGTTTCAGGATTGGTCCACTGCTCGCACGATGAAGTCCATTCTGGACTTGGTTCCGACAGATGCAATGGTAGTTCGATCTGGCGAGACTACTACAATTTCCGCCGCCGATGTAGTTGTGGGAGATATTGTCAAAATCAGTGTGGGGAACAAGGTGCCAGCGGATCTTCGCCTTCTCACTACATCTGGAGATACCCGTTTTGACCGTTCTATGTTGACTGGAGAGTCTGAAGACGTTGATGGTGCCACCGAGATGACAGAGAGCAATTTCCTAGAGACCCGTAATGTTGCATTGATGGGAACCATGGTTACCAATGGAAGCGCCACGGGAATTGTGGTCCTGACTGGAGAGCATACGGTTATGGGACATATCACAGTGTCGTCTACTTCGGTCAAGGAGCAGCCAACACTCATTCAACGTGAGATTACTCGATTCGTCAGAATCATTGTTGTTTTGACAGTGTTTCTGGCTCTCCTGATCCTTCTCACCTGGGTTGGCTGGCTCCGGGTTAAACACTTCCAGTATATGAATGTCATTGCCATGCTTGACGACGTGATGGGTTGTGTCGTGGCATTTATCCCCGAGGGAATGCCTGTGGGGGTTGCCCTCACTCTCATGCTCGTGGCCACGCGCATGAAGAACAATAATATACTCCCCAAAGGTCTTTCTACGGTCGAAACCCTCGGATGTGTGAATGTCATTTGCTCTGATAAGACGGGTACGCTGACCCAAAACAAGATGAGTGTCGTGACAGCCACATTTGTGGATCAAGTCATGTCGGCCGAGAAGGCCATTTCAGCTGTCAAAGAAGGAAGCTTGAGGCCCATTATGGATCTTCACAAAGCTGCAGCTTTGTGCAACGACGCCACGTTCGATGCCGCGACTATCAACTATCCCGTTTCAGAGAGAAAGGTTCTCGGTAACCCCACCGATGGCGCTGTGCTCAGATTTGTTGAAGAAGCACATCAAGGCGCCATAAAAGAGCTGAATGAAAGATACCAGCGGGTTTTCGCCATTCCGTTCAATTCCAAGAATAAATGGATGCTCACCCTACACAAGTCTGAGATATCTGAGCCAGGGAAAAACAGCTATCTCCTCTTAATGAAAGGTGCCTCAGATATTCTGTTGCCGCATTGCAATTTTTACTGGTCCTGCGTTACCAATACTGTCCGAACACTCGACGATTCAGCCAAACAACAGCTTGCTGCTGCTCAAGAACAGATGTCTCGCAAATCTCAACGGGTCATTCTCCTCTGCCAGCGCCCCTACAGCCCTACTCAGGCTTTGGGAACAAATGCTTTTGGTGATGAGATCCACGCTTCTGGAATTGCTGATCTGACTCTGATTGGTATGTTCGGTATCGTTGATCCCCCTCGCCCGGAGGCTGCCGCAACCGTGGCATCTTGTCGTCGCGCTGGAGCTCGTTTCTTCATGGTTACGGGTGATCTTGGTCTTACTGGGGCCGCTATTGCCCGTGAAATTGGTATTTTCAGTGGCACAGCCGAGCCTGATACCTTTGAGACCATCGTGCAAAGGCGGAGTGATTGCAATTCTTCCTCTTCCCAATCGTCGAAGGAGCCTGATTCGAGATGGCCAGAGACCAGCCTGCTTCTTGAAGGCCCTTCTATATCACAGCTCACAGACAAGGATTGGGATTTGGTTTGCCAATATGACGAAATTGTATTTGGCCGCACCATGCCAGACCAGAAGCTTCGCATCGTCAACGAGTTCCGAGCACGCGATAATGTCGTTGCGGTGACTGGAGACGGAGTGAATGATGCGCCCGCAATGCGGGCTGCTGACGTTGGCGTGGCTGTGATTACTGGCAGTGATGTGGCTCTTGAAGCTGCGGATTTAATCTTGATGGATAAATTCGACTCGATTATTGAAGCAATCCGCCTCGGACGTCTGGTCTTCCAAAATCTGCAGAAGGTTATCAGCTACCTTCTTCCTGCGGGTTCGTGGTCCGAGATTTGGCCGGTGATTCTGAACGTTTTTTTTGGTGTCCCTCTCCCTCTGTCATCCTTCCTGATGATCATAATTTGTGTTTTCACCGATTTGTTATGCTCGCTGTCCTTAATTATGGAACAGCAGGAGTTTGACTTGCTTGATCTGCCACCTCGCAATCACAAAAAGGACCATTTGATCAATTTGAAGGTCTACATCCAAAGTTATCTTTTCATTGGCGTCTTGGAAACCATCTGTGCGCATGCTATGTTTTTTTACTATTACTGGAAGCATGCCGGTATTCCTGCCGGTGCACTTTTCTTCGCCTTCGAGAAGTACGCGGATGGATTTTACGGCTACACAGATGCCGAGTTGACCCAATTCAACGTTGTTGGCCAGAGTGTTTACTTTATTGCCCTTCTCATAATGCAGTGGGGTAATATTCTCAGTGTCCGCAACAAGCGACTTTCCATTCTACAGGCCGATCCTATTCGCAAACAACGCCGCAACCCGTGGCTGATTGCGAGCATGGTTGTCAGTCTATCCATTGCCATCTTTGTCACGGAGGAGCCGGGCCTTCAGCAAATCTTTGGCACTGGCTCTGCACCTCTCGAGTTTTGGTTCTTACCTATTCCCCTTGCATTGGGAATACTGTTGATGGATGAACTTCGCAAACTGTCAGTGCGGGTCTGGCCAAAGGGGATTACGGCACGCATTGCGTGGTAACTTTGCCTCTAGAATGTAACCATGGACTCTTCTCGAAAAATTTGAGGAAATTGGGTTATCGAGTGATCTGGACTATGGATGGATTGATACGGAGCAGACAAGTGTAGCTTTGCTGGAGAGAGCCACCTTGTACTTCAGCCGGTGTGAAATGTGGAAAGACTAGAATGAAAGACACCGTGTCCTAGACGCGAATATCCTGCACCCATAAATTCTTTTGGGCGGCAATTCTATTTTCTTTACTATAAATGAGATCACCGCAATGCTATTAGCTTCTGATGCTTATGAAACAGTGGCGTCTTCGGGTATTGATCCCCGCACCTACACGTATCCATACGGCCAAACCTACTTGCTAGCAATCTAAGTCTTGTAGCATTAATCCCTAAACCTTTGGTTGTTAATCAGCCATAGCACACTAGCGTAGCCTACGGAATGGTTCAGAAAAATCCCGCGAGTTGAGTCAGGTGACGAGAGTGCCCGTAAGGGAGAATCAGCAGAAACAGTTCTTTTTTACTTTTAAGCTTCCGGAGACCTAGATCTGGAGTTTCAAAAACGCTTGATGCTTGTTGTGGGTTAAAAATAATAATGCCGCCAAGGTCAACAAATGACATTCAAGTGCCCGCTTATCCTTCATTTCTGATCCCGGTTGTGTGCGTTATATTAGTCCTTGGTCTTAGGTAAGTATCTAGACTGGAATTTTGGCTTTGGTCACAAAAGCTCTAACGTCTACCTGAGCAGTGTTATTGTAGGTGTCAATTTCTGGCGCCGTAGCCGAGCACCCTCATGGCAGCAACTGGAATCGGATACTGTACTGGCCTTTATTCAGATGCGATCTCATCTATCTAAGGTGCATAAACAGTGCCTACCAACAGCACATGATCTGAACAGAAATATACCGGTCACCACATATAAGTTGTGGAAGATCACTCATTCCCAGAAAAGGTGAATTGTGCCTCTTCCGATATGTCAACCCGCTATCTTGGGACATTTAAAAGTCTTGCTAATGACTGACATAGATTTAACCTAGATCAACCTATGATCAAGAGTGACCTAGCTATAACAACGGGCTTGAACACAGAGTCCCCCCTACCTTGCTTCCCAAGCCCGGTTTTTCAACCTTTTTCTAAGAAAGATCCGAAGATTAGAGATCTGGAGACAGCTCCTACGCTAATCAACTTGACATTAATGTCGTCAAGTGTAAGCATAACAACTTCAAACGACTCGTGTGCCATATGCTTGGAGAAAATGGAAGATGAAGATAATGTCCGTGGACTTGAATGTGCCCATGTGTTTCACGTTGCCTGTGTCGATGAGTGGTTAAGCCGACAACAACCATCCTGTCCAGTCTGCAGGATTGACTATGAATTTCCTCTTACTCGAGCTTAATTATGTGATTTATCGATATTGTCTTATTTCTGAGTAATAGACCCGACCTGGGGATCACCAATTCCTCAACAGCTCGTAGCAAACAAAAGTACCTCAAGATCTTCATCCAGTTCAGCCACTACTTCTCACATATCATTATCCCCACATAGTGCCAAGCAGGTTGTATAATCTAGTTGTTTTACTACTAGCGGTACATGAGCTCATCGCTTTAGCTTCGAGGATTAGTAGCCAGATTTGGCCACTGTTCAGAGCTACGGGGGAAGGTAATCATCTTGTTTCATGTTTTATGCTACCAGTTTTGGAGGGGCACTCGTGTTTGATTTTCTTGATATTTATCCTTAGTTATAGTGTATTTATCTTTAGTTATATCTTTAACTAGGTCTTAGTTATAGTATTATAGGGTAATATCTATATATACTAATACCTAACTTTCTTGAGAGTAACCTCTTGGTTAAGAGCTATTCAACTCAGAAACTATAATAACTGTAAATGACAGTATTTTATTTTGCTGAAACAACTATGTTATAAATGCCAAGGCTATAAATTTATATATATTAGGGTTACATATCGGTATATAATAGTACTAAGCCCTTATAGTGCCTATTAAACCTTATTCTAAATATTTTGCTGAACTAATTTACTTAAAAGATAGTACAATCTAGTTCAAAAGTATTTACCTACTTCCCGCCCCACCCACATATTTCACCACCACAACAATTTGCAATGGCACCCAAAACATCAAAACTACACGAATTCAGTAAGATTATTAGTAGAAATCGAAGGCCAAGTACCAAATTACCTATCCAAACACATTCTGTAATTGTAACGGCTGTTAAATATAGCCAATCGCAGTCAGAAGTTACCCGCTGTTTTAACGTTTCCCGCAAGACAGTATTCAACACTATTCAACGCTTCTATCAACAAAATAACTTTGAATCACACGTTAAAATAAGGCGACCTCGAAAATATAATAATCAAACAAGACGCTATATCTATATGCTTATTTGCAGAAACCCTCGCTTAACGTAGGTGGTCTTAGTTGATTAAGCACCCGGTAGTTTCTCGAAATCTACTATTCGCCAAATTTTATGTATATATAAGATCAAAAAATAGAGAATTCACAAAGGGATTTCATTAAAGAAGTATAGCACTTTCCGCTAGCGTTAATTTGTACCAAAATAGTATGGTTTTACTTAACTAGAGCGGTTAATATTTTCTAATGAATGCTCAGTCTAACAACGCTCAAATTTATATCTTGAATGGGTCTTTAGACTCTGTTCAGAAGTATACTGACCTAATTTACTTAATATTGGGTGTTATAGCAAGGATATTGCGTAAATGGTTTAAGGAGTCATCTAGATTAGAGATCATTCTGACCCTATTATTATAGAGCGTGATACCAGTCCCGGAAAACAAGGTTATACTGTATTATCATACATCAACGCTATTGAGGAGGGTCTACAGCCTTATTATCAGCCTTAAATAATCTTCCAACAGGATAACGCTTGCATTCATACCGCTGAACATTCATATTTATGGTTTGAAACTCATAGAATTTATGTTATGGAATGGCCGCTACATTCGTCAGATATAAGCCCAATTGAACCCGTGAGGAGTTACTAAAACGTCAATTTTTCAAGATCGACCGGATCTACGTTTAAATAATCGTTCAAGGTTAGCTTAGACTGAGTTTCATAACATTTTGAAGAAAGCTTAGTGGGCTATTAATCAAGATGTAATTGATAGTCTAATTCGGTCATTTCCACGCCGAATGGCCGCTGTACAGGCAGTACGAGGATATTACACTAAACATTAGTGGCTCATTTGTTGTTTTGTGTATATTTTACTCGTTTTTACAATCTCAAATGATATTATTAATCAATGGTGTTGTTATTCGAATTATAAATCTGAGATATATTTTGGTGGGGAGGGTCGCGGGTAGGGTGGGTAAATACTTTTGAACCAGACTGTAACATCTACTCTCAACCGTTTTGTGGGATTGATTACTTGTTTACTATGGCAATACGCCGTATCTCCTTTGTCTTGTGTTACCATGGGCGTGGCGTTAGGATGGTTCTGGTTCCCGATGGAGGGAACGCCTACATAGCTACACGTTCGAAAGTATGGCTGAATTGGTTATAGAATCTTGAATTGAATTGAACATCTACTCTCATAAACGTGTTTCATACTTTTCAATCCGCTTGATAATCTCTTTCACATCTTTCCAGATCCGCTGTCGATTCTGTAACCCCCTAAGACTGCTCCAATTTTTCTTGATCTCTGTGTAAAGCTTGTGCCAATCTGTATTTCTTCTTGAGAGTTGCAGCTGATTGGGTACGTCTTTTGGAAATGGAAGCAGGAAATCAACTATCTCAGTAGTTGGAGTATAAACATCTTCCAGGAGTAATGAATAGTGGTCTCGTTCTTCTTTGAACAACTTCAGAGAATTTGCTGTCACTGCTGTCCAGAATGAAGGAACGTGGACTTCTTTGCCGTCGTCACGAGACTCCCATAGCCAGGGCATCTCCTCTCTGACAAGTTGATGCCAAACGCTATTTGGAAGTCTGGTAAACGTCTTGGAAGCTATCCTTAAGTTATTGAGGTCGGTACCATTCAAGAAGCTGACTACTAGTAGACATATCTCGAGGGGCATAGAATCAAACACATCACCATGACCAATCGAAAATGAAGCGTGATTTCTCTTCAGAAGTTCGGATTCCTCTATTCCACCGTGAGATAAATCTTCTTCCTTTTTGGCTGCATTCAACAAAATGGTCGGTAAACCTGGAACGTAAAGTGGGTTGGCGGCCAGATATTCCTTGCCTGGTAAATGCTGCCAGAACTGCTGCCGGCATTTGCGAACGTCTTCTGACCGAGGAAACTTGCGAAAGTCGCAGTCGGAGGACTCGGCATTGCGCCACGTTATAAGTCCAGATATATTGATGCGGTTGAACCTAGCTTTGGATTGGCGGCAGAAGATATCGAAGCACCAAGGATGGAACGGCATGGCCCATTCTTCCGAGGGTGTCGTTTCTGGCTGCTGGCTGTTAGCCTCTCTGAAAGTTGAATGGTGATTCAAAAATCTTGAACCTGGCTTTCAGAAAGATAACCCACATAAAAATTGATATTCTCGGCGTGTGGCTCGTCGACTCCACCTTGCGCGGGCCATACTTCAGGGTAATCACTATCGCGCGAAGGCATTCCGTCACACAACCCAGACAAGAACCAATCTTCAGAAGCCTCCCAAGGCTCAAAATATTTGATATGCTGCGATTGTCCTTGTATTGCGCTTTTGTGGACCAAACACTGAGCTGTACGACACCCTATCATCTCTTCGGGCGATATCGCATAGCCCGAGTACGCAATCCCCTCACGGGGAAAATGCTCCAGCTCCGGGTTGCATCCGCCTGGCAAAGTATGTGGCTGGATTAAATTTCCATATTCGTCATGAGAACGATTAATTGAATAACCAAAGTTCCCAAATATCCCAACGGGCTCTCCGGGGAATCTGGCGTGCGGATTCCAAGTTAATGCCAACCATTTCGAGTAAGAATCGACTTTAGTATCTTCCTTTTCGTCATTACCATTCGAGTCGCTGTTTGTAACATCCCCATCATCCTCCCCAGAGAGACTTATGGAATCGATTGATTCATACTCTGAATCGTATTCACCAGGGTAGCTGTAGTCATCTCTTCCATCCGGAGGGATATAGTCTGAATCCTCGAGCACGTTGTCATCGTCATCACTGGGGTAATTGATTGCCGCGAAGCAGCCATTCCGGGCGCACAATTCCAAATCTACCTCGTCAGCTCCCGGCTGATCGCATAGCCCGCCAGTGTAGTCCCAGCTAGCCAGATCCGGCTCTCCCAGTTTTCGGCGTCGGAGGATGTTGAAGCTGACACCACAAATGTGGCAGTAAACCTTCGAAGCTGTCAGAGAGGTGTTCGTATTTCTTGTCAAAGACACGGTTTAGCTGTACCTCGGAGTAACCTAAAGATATCTGTCATTAATGCCATTCGTTTTCTCCCTCGATACAGCTGCAACGCACCCATTAGAGCTAAATTGAATTTCAATTGATTGATTGCAGCCAGAAAATTTACAGGCTTCTGGACCAAGTGATCTCTGAAAGTAATAGTTTTCTTTATAAAACCGGCGAGGAGTCACGTTTGGTCACTCTTGGTGCCTGGAAGTCTTTGAACTGTCGCTTAGCGTAAGGTGGGGGTGGTTCTGACAGGCTGCAGGCCTGTGAGTTGCCTAGTAATGTGGGACTGTCGGCTATAGATGCCTACGATGCCTGTGGTGCTTGCCGCTTCTACTGCCTCTTCCTCATGTACTATCGAATACTGCGATATATTGATTCCTTGATCCTCATTGTATCTATGATGTTCACAAGCTTGACATGTTTTCACCAAGAAAAAAAATCAAGATACATATCATTTCATAACTTAAGATAATGTTTCACAGCATCCTGACAGTACTCAGAGGCCTTTGTGGTCTTAAGTAGGCCGATCGTTATAAACAAAAGTATAGAGTAATATTCACTACAACTAAGAAAATGATCCTTTTAGGGACCATCTGCATATATAGCATATATAGCATATACATCTATACATCAACAACGAAGTGCCAGGGATAAGAACTAGCCCCAATTATGTCTGAATAGTCACCCCTTTCCTGGTCATTGCCTCCTCTATGTGAAACCCAAAGACCAGCCGATATAGATCCCGCAGCCAAGAGTACTGCCCATTCTGAAGCATTGCCTGACATGCCCGGCCCACCTCAATGGCACTGACACGGGCCTGTAAGCCACTATTTCTGAAAGCAGGATCATAAGCCACCAGCTTTCGGTAATTCTTCAGCAGCGACGTCTGCCAGGGCGCCGAACCAAAAGAGTCCGAGGACAAAGATTTGACAAAGGACGACATATTCTGAGCACCGCCTTGTTGATAACCACTATTTATAGCGGCCTTGGTGATGAGAACCTTGAGCCTGGTAAAATTAGGATCCTCCGAGATTGTGGTCACCGTGTTTGCCGAGGAAGCCGTTTGCCCAGATGATCGAGACTTCTCTGAGATACTCGACGCACTGGAGGGCCAACCCGAATGAGAAGCGTGGCCATTTCCATGGCCTAGAACAAGTATGTTTGGAATCGTGGCTTCATCGGGCGAAACAGTAGCTGTATCTTCGAAGATAGTTGTGGGTGTTTCCGGATTTCCCATTTGAACGGATACATCATCCATAAGATCGACCTCGGACTGCTGCGCTACTTGCTGAAAAACCTGCGCAAATGTAGTTTGGCTAGGGCGTGGCGTGCCGCGGTCTGAATTGCGCATACTGTGCATAGTCCACCCCTCACGGAAGATATCACAGAGCTCCCAACATGCTTGAACGGCGGAGCCGAGCAGATCCTCGTCCAACGTTTTCCCTTCTCGTTTACTCTGGCGGATGCTGAACAGCATTTCAGCCAATGTCCAACAAGCGCTCAGGAGAGAGTCTGTCTCCGTCAAGCGAGTTCGTTGCTTCATGAGTCGGTGGCACAGTGTGATATAGAAATCAAGCGTTCGTTCCCGGAAGGCATCAGGAAGGTTGCGGTCGTGTGTATTATAAAGATGATTATTCAGCTCAAAGCTGACTCGCAAGACCGAATCGGCCAGATCATTCTCGGAAACTCGAACTTCAAACAGCGCTTGGCAGAAGTCTCGGCAGAGATCAAGGGTTGGATTAACTTGCGATGCATAGTCGTCGTCATGAGTATCATAAAGCTTTTGGCACAGTCTCCAGCAAGATCTCCAAGCGTCTTCCTGCATGTTATCTTGATAGGATTCAAACAACCGTTGTCGATTAATATAACTCAAGTTCGCGAGCGTGTTGCATAATGTCCAGCATTCGGTTAGAGCCGCTCGTAGAACGTTGATTTCAGTTTCTTTATTACCAAAAGTTCCTAGGATAATATAAGTATGGGAGATGCAGATGGAGATACAGATGGAGATATAGATGCTCGATTTGGCTTTGGCCCGTGCGAGTACTGTATAGGATGGGAGTATGCTGTGATCCAAAAATTTACCTTCAGGTATGTCTACCATATCATTAGCTAGCTACCAAAAATATTGAATGGTCAGGATTAAAAACCTTCTAAACTGCTTGAATGGGTGCGTCGTCCGATTTCGTCGAAGTCATCGTTTCGTGTCTGGGCACGAGGAGTTGCCCTATCAGCCAATACAGGTGCGATGGTGGTGGTCAATGGAGGCGGCGAGACAGGACTATTGCCAATCTTTGACGAGAGACGGAATATAAGTTAACTTCAAATGCCCCCATTCTGATCGGGAGTCTCGGGTACTATGCGCTTACCCCACTGGTGCTCTTCGGAATATACAGAGGTTCGGCGTGATCTGAGATCGAAGACGAAGATGATTCTTCATCGTCGCAACCATCCTCGTCCGATGTATGCACTGTACCTGTCTAGATATGACATTTGGTTAGGCACATCTGCTAGCGAATTGGTGAGGGGAATCCTCACAAATTCTCCAAATCCAGGTGGCGCATGTATCACCGACTGCGGTGGTTCGTCCTCGTCTGATCTGAAATGGTTGGGCTGATACGTTTGCGCGGTTTGGATCTGCTGCCATCAGCGCCCGATAACAGATATATCGCTATTTCACTTTTCCCTTTTCCTCTCTATTACATACCTTCAGTCCCGGACCGTGACCGATAGGAGTGTTCGCTGCGATCACGTCGTCGCCGTCGCCGTTCTTATCGGCCTCGTGTAAGTGATGAGGATCTCCGATGGCCAAAGAGGGGGTCTCCAATGCATCCGCCGCACTGATCGATTCAGGATCATGATCAGGGGCGGAGTACCTCGAAATACCCCACACTCTCTGGGGCAGAGGGTGCTTCGAGCGACCTACACATGTATCTGTCAGCGATGGGGTGCGATGCGATCGTTTTTGGAATTCCTGTTCCTGTTCCTGAACGGGGGTGCTGACATCAGGTCCGACCCAGCATATGGGCTTGGTGTTTCGCGAAATGGAAGAATAGAAATCGGCGACCTGACGGCCATCACGGCCGAATAGCCAGACAAAGACAAAGTCTCGCACTCGCACTGCGCTCCGGGGGAGTTGTAAAGTCGAAGATGAAGAGCAGGAAAGTCGATCCCCGCTTGAACAAGCACAAGCACAGGCACAACAGACGCAGGAGGGAGCTCAGGCCGTCTCGAGACAAACCATCGGTAATGGCCCCGGGGCTTTCAGCACTGTTGGTTCCAACGGAGCTTGCTGATACGACGATTGACCAACACCAAAGCAAGCGACCCCCATAACTGGGAGACAAAAGCGCCTGGGGCGTGATGAGCATGCATGCGTATCCACTCAGACGCCGCGGAGCACCGACCGCCTAGTCCGTATGGGGTTGCCGGGCGCTTGCGATTCTCATTGATTCCCCAGGAACAGTGGGGCTAAAAGGTAGAGAGAGATGCAGAGATGCGGGCAGATGCAAGCAGGTGTTGGGTGAGTTTGGTGTTCAGGCAGGATTTCGTGGGGCTGAAAAGACAGAAAGATGCTGGGGGGAAAGATACACTTGGGCGCGTGAAGCAGAGCTACACACTACATACCGTTGATACGTTGATCTGGGCCACACACGCAGAATATCAAATGATTTTTGATGATTGTAATAAATTATCTACAAAAAAGATATTTCCCAGTACGCCAAATTCCATGTGGTGTCCAACGCCTTCCCATATGCATATCGGCGAGCAAACCCGATCATACCCGCTTCAGTTCAGTCAACATAGCCCGTGTTGTATCCCGTCCATAGCAACCCTCACAATGCGTGAGTACACAAAGCCACACAGAGCCATAGCCATTGAGGTAGAGTTCGGGAACACTGCGGCGACAAAGATAGAGTTGCAGGAGGAAGCAATGACGGCGGGGTTGGTGTTGTGATTGTGATCTCCGAAGGGGGGTGGGCGGTGGTTTGTTCTTTTCGAGAGTAGCTTGTAAAATGTGGCGATTCACATAAAATGCAATGCTTTCGGGTCATTCAGGTCGACCTCGAAGTGGATTGTTGGTATTCGATACGATCCTCCCGAGGGGGGTAGAAACCAAGCGGGTCAGGTGAAAGGTATGTGACTAGACATGAGCCTTGGATCGGTCCTTCTCGGCGGAGTTGTAGCTAAGGAGATATAGGTTAGCATAATTGACTAAAGCGACGAGGTTCGATGGGTGTTTGAGCACTAGAACTCACCGGAGAAGCTTCTCGATCAGATCCACGTGGGTCATGATCATTCTGCGGCAGCAGTATCGTCGGCAGCCGAGCTGATCCATGGCATCACTAGAACATTGTCAGGAGCTGAGGACGGGGAAACCGAATACCACTATTTTGTGAAATAGTGGTAGAGACACTCAACACTCACCCATCCGGAATACCATCATCCAGAAGCTGTAGGTAACGCTCCCAAAGGTCTCCGACAACCTGAACAATGTATCAGCAAAAGCTCGAGACTAGGTCAGGGCGAACAATATACCTTTCCACACGAGAAGCAGCGCACGGGGATAATCATCGTGACGACGCGCGAATTTTGAGAGGAACGAGAAGAACGGAGAAAAAGTGAACGTGATGCTATCGGGGCGACGAGGAGACTTAGAATGTCATTCTTCTTTGCTTGAAGTGAAAATTGAAAGTTGCGAAAGGCGGTGAGGGAAGGCGGTCGAGAGTTTTCGTTTCCTTTGCGGGAAAAAAAAAGTCGCCGGACTTAAATCGTCAATCATAAACTGTGAACCCGTGAACCCCTCCTCAATTTAAGGGTTTCAACCATGGGAAAGGATTCGAATCGACAGCAAAAGCGCTCCCGCGCTAGTGATGCCGCCGAGAAGGTATCGCAGCCAGTTGATGCAGGAACTAAACGGCGTCGGACTTCAGAAACCAATGAAGCCCAAGCTTCTGCGATAAAGTCATCTTCCGGTGCGATCAAGAAGGTGCGCAAGAGTGATGCCTCTTTAAATGGCGAAGAGAAGCGAAATTCTCCTGCGCCCTGGTCATTCTCTCGTCCGGTGGGCGGCCGTTATACCAATCTGGACCCCATCGTGACCGAAGATGAAGCGTAAGTCTTTGACATGACATACTTTTGTATTGTCTCAATTTTTTGAGATATTGGTCACTGACATTGCAAGCTAGGTACCTTTTTGTCGGCCTCGACACAGCTGTGCAGGTTTTCGCAACCTCCACCTCCCGCCTGCTCCGTACCCTGCAGATGGAGACTGGTCAGAAAGTTACCGGATACAAGCTCAGCCCCGTCGATCCAAACGTCCTCTACATCTTCACACCTGCATTTGTCACGACATGGAATTGGGACACCGGAAAGCGACTTGCCCGCTGGGGAACAACCAACTCGACAATCGCCGCCGATGTGTCTGGAGGAGAGGGAACTGATCGCGTCGCATCATACTTCATAGGGCAGCAAAAGGATGGGAAACGACAGGTTCTTGTCAGTGCCCTTGGCGACAAGAAGCTTCCCGATATAGTCGCCCTCGAGACCAGCGAACAGATCAATACAATCCAGGTCGCCTATGAAGGACGTGTTATTGTTGTCAGTGATGGGGTTCATCTCTTCCTGGGAACCACGCCCAATGTTGACCTGGAAACCCCAGAGTCTACACAGTACACATGGAGAGAGGCTACTCTGCCCGTATCTGCAACCTGCATTCATTTGCGAGAAAATCACGATGGAGTCAAGTCTGCTCACGCACCTGATGTCGTTGATTTGGCGATTGGCGAAGGAAACGGATCTATTCTCATTTACCAAGATATTTCGAGCACCCTTTTCGGTCGAAGTGCAGAGAAGAAGTCTCCACCCAGGAAACTTCACTGGCACCGAGGTGCGGTTAGCACCGTGCGGTGGTCTAAGGATGGTATGTTTTGCTTAAGATCCCTGCATGCTGCGTTTGAATATGTCTGACAGTCCTGATTTATAGGAAACTACGTTATCTCGGGTGGCCAGGAGTCAGTTTTGGTTTTGTGGCAGCTTGATACTGGCAGGAAGCAATTCCTGCCACATTTATCCTCTCCAATTTGCAACGTTGTCGTTTCACCGAACGGCAATTCCTATGTCGTGAAGTTAGCCGATAATTCAGTTATGGTACTGTCCGCGAGAGAGTTGCAGCCCTTTTCCAATGTGACTGGTCTTCAATTATCGTCGGACGTCGGAACCCACAAAGACTCTTCCTCGAGAAAGTCATCCCGCGCCATTGCCAAACTACACCCACAGCACCCTGAGCGACTGCTTGTTGCCGTGCCCGCATCTCACCTGTCTAATCAGCATGCTTCTTCCCAACGGCCAAGCTCGGCCGTCCTCCAGACCTTTGACATTCGCGCAAACTCTCACATTTCTCGCCAAGCTCTGGCCCGAACCAACACAACAACGCTGAATATGAGCCCAGAGGGCTCTCCAATCGTGACCCCCAACGTTCGGCACTTGGACATTGTCGAAGATGGAAAGTGGTTAGCAACTGTTGATACATGGACTCCCCATCGCCATGACCTGGAAACTGTCGATAGCCCCCTGCGACGACCGGAAATATTCCTGAAGTTCTGGAAGTGGAATGCTTCCAGCGATAACTGGGAGTTAGTGACTCGCATCGACGCACCCCATTTCAGTGAAAACCGCCACGCTTCCGTTCTCGGACTCACGGCTCGACCATCCAGCCATGAATTCACAACGCTCGGAGATGACGCGATCTTGCGCTTTTGGTGTCCAACTGCCCGGACTCGAAGCGGACTGAAGACAAATGCCGAGGACTTGCACCAGGATACTTGGAAGTGCCGAAGTGTCATTGATCTGAAGGGATGTCTTAACAATGTATCTGCACCTCTGCCCGCAGCCTGTATGAGCTTTTCCGACGACGGCTCAGTACTTGCTGTCTGCCTGCCATCAGACTCCGGTGCCAACGATGGTCTCGTCCTCCTGATCGATGCGCGAACCTGCACAGTGCACTATCGCCGGACGGGCGTTTTCTTCGGAAACCCCTGCTCCGTCAATTTCCTCGGCAAATACTTGATCGTGGCCTCTACCGGATCAGTGGCTGTCTGGGACACAGTCGACGACGTCGTGAAGCCAATCCAACTCGCCAAGCCCGGCAGCCCACTCGATGTCAGTAACTCACCAATGCTCGCAGTGAACGCCAGGACCCAATCCTTCGCCATCGCTACCCGGGAACTGGACGGTAGTGCCAACAAAAGGCGCCGCCGAGGCCGATTCCACATTCGAATTTACGATGTTGCTTCTTTCGACCTCGTTTTCCAAGAGAGTCTGGGAAGCTCTCCGGTGGCTCTGCTTTCGGACGCTTATTCTGGCGACTACATTGTTGTCGATGCTTCAGGTAGCGTTCAGCGCCTGGGATGTCTGGACAAGGCGTCGCAGAAGAGCCTGCAGCCTCAAGAAGTCACCAGTCACCTGAACTCTGGACTGGCGAATATCTTCAGCCGTGGACAGGAGAAGGTTTCCGCGCAAGTTACTGATGGCGAGAACGCTGGCTCCTCAGGAAAGGGGCTGGCTGGTGTGTTTGGCGATACCCCGTCATTCTCTTTGCCTTCTATTGGTGTTCTTTTCAGGAATGTTGTTCAGACTTTGGGATCTAGTTAGGACTCTTAAAATGGTGGATATGTTTAGATGTATAGGTTAATAACCATGTGTATGTTTCTCAAATCAAACTTGTGTTGATAAATGGATTGTTTGATGCGCGAATGTAATACTATGTGTCTATTTTGAAGCGAGGTAAAGTTCCTACAGCTAGGGAGGGTGCCTTTTAAGGGTTCAATTATTCTCTCATTGGGTAGGGGTATTGTATTAATGTATCGAGATAAAGATATCAGGTAGTTAGTTACGTTACACCAGCAAAGCCGCGGTCAAATTTGTCCCAGGGTCAGATTAAAAGAAGCCTTCCTACCATTACCAGCCACATGAGCCAGATAAGAATCCAACTCAGGATCCTCTTCAATAGGAAAAAAGTGTTCAATCCCATGCTCATCTCGATCCATGCCTTCGATCTTACTGACAATTGCGTAGGGGTATTTAGCCGAGATGAGCTGCCTGAGCTCCTCCATCGACCTGGTGGCCAGTTTCTCCATCCAATTTTTGGGCGGAGGACCCTGTAAATGACTCTGTGGACTTATTTCGAACGAAATGTGCGTATTGAGCAGATTCGCGTTGATTATGGGGTCCATGTATTCGAATCCTCCCCCAACAGCCTCGTGTTGATGTTGCGAATTCGTGAATGATGTGTCATTTGCAGCTTGCAGTAGAGAAGGGTCGATTTGCATATCGCCAATATCATGGCCTGTTATCGGTGCGCTGGCGAGGGCTTGTGAGGCGAGTGTACTTATCCCATTACTGATGCCGTCGTCAATCATGCTGCCCATGGAATGGGGGGTGACAGCGACATTCGATGAAGCCGGATTCTGATTCTGGTTCTGATTTCGATTACTGCGAGGAGTAGACCTTTTCCGCGCCGGATCTCGCTTGGTCTGATCATCACGCAGTCGTTTCATCACATCTCGACAAAGAACCTCCATAGCCTTGAGTTTCATAATATGACCCGGATCAGCTTGCCCAGGCTCAAGAATCCGTTGAAGTAACGCCGAACTCCGAATCCACTGCGTTTTCAAATCCTGCCAGTGATCATCACCAGCTTCGAGCTTGCTGGTAAAATGATCCGCGCGAAGTGTATCATAAAAAGCGTTTCGAATCTGCCGACTTTCCTCCGGATTAATGCCCAGAGCATTTTTCGCCTCGGCAATCGTCATCCGTCGCTCAAGCGTTCTCATGCGCTTCGTCACATCAGTACAAACAACATCCAGGGCCAACGCCTTCGCATCACGCTGGTTAGGCTCGGCATTAAAAACCTGCTGCAAATGCGGCGACTCCTGAATCAATCTGTCCTTAGCTGCTTGCCATCTTTCCGGGCCTGCAGCTGTCTTTTTAACAAAGCCCGCTTCTTCACAAATCGTTTGGAAATGATCCCGTATTTGGCGATACATGGCATTATCCAGATTGAGGTATTGTTTGCTCTCGTCAATCGTGGTTTCGGATGGAAATCTAGGCGGTCCCGGTGGATCAGCTGGCATTCCTGCCCACCCTCTCGTTCGGCGCCGTCGTTTCCTCGAAGCCCATCGTTCTGCACTTTCTGATTTCAGCTGGTCGAGGCGTTCTTTGCGCTTGGCCACGACATCTGCTGAAACTCTGGGTGACGAAGGGTCTTCCATGATTGGCGTTACTGATTGGGATGGTGGTAGAGTACCATTCCCAAGGTTGTTATTGGCGCCTTCAAAGTCCGTATCTTGCTTGTACACTTCCTGTTGTAAAGCGAGAAGGCCTTCATCCTCCTCCGCCTGTTGCTGGGCATTTCCATTTGCATTTTCATCTTGGGCCGTGGTGTTCGAGTTCGTGTTCGATTGCGCTTGCGCTTGCAGTTGCGATTTCATGCCATTAGGAACACGAAGTAACCAGCGATTCTTCGCGCGCACGCGCATCAACTCTCGTTCTTTAATCTCAAAGCCCTCCTCGTTGAGAATGCGGAGCATATCGCGTTGATTCGTGTTATGTTCCCATAGCTCCTTGACGCGGGCGACGAGCTGGGCATTTTTATGAGCTGGGTTTTGCTTTGAAGGAAACCCCCATCGTTTGAATTGGGTTTGGAAGGCGCGTTTGCTAAGAATTGAATACAAAGGTCAGCTTGCTCCAAAGACACTGTTCCAGGGAGAGTAGTATAAGTGTACCCTGTACCCTGCGGGGATGGGGATACTCACCTTGGTGCGAACTGATAAGCGGTTCGCATGTACTCCATGATCTCTTCCAGTGCCTTTTTGTCTTGGATGTACATGCGGTAGCAGATGTCCCGCTTACCGGCCCAATCATAGACCATGATTGAGGAGACACTCCCCGGGTGGAGGTGTGCCTGGGGAAAAAGTGTAGATCCACGAACTGATGGAGCTCTTATCAGGCGGTTGTTGTCGCTGCTGTGCGCCGTAGCGGATGGGGGGGAGATGGGAGGCCAGAGGTGCCAGAGGTGCAACTCTCACCGCTTACATTCTGCCGTCACATGGCAGAGGTTTTCGTGTGCCTCAGGAATATGGCACAAACTCATCCCTTGACTGCTTTCGACTACTTTCGAGATTAGTTTCTCGGATTACTGAAAAGATGGTAATAGAAAACGCCAATTCGAATTCGTTGCCTTGTGATGAGGCGCGGGGCAGCCCAAAAATCAATACGCCGTTGCCAAACTCCCAATAATATCAAACCCTCCAACGTGCAGCTGCATGTATGCCCAAATGAAAATAGAAGAGTAGACTCCCAAAAGCAAGAAAAAAGAACGGAAGATCGCTTCATGGTACGGAGTAAACTATGGACAAACAATAACTTGGAAAAAAATGTGTGAGATCAATTGACCTTCTTCAGCTTTCGCCGAAACTTGAACACTCGAGTCCGAAGCCAAGTCATGAAAAGCACCCACGTGCTTTTGGATTGCGATTTCCATGAATCGGATGGCTGCCCCTCTGACTTTGAAGTCTTAGGCTGGGGCTCTCGCTCATTTGAATTCGTGTTCCCGGTTTTCTCGGAGACCTCTTCACCCAACTGAAACGCCGGTGACTCAGGCACCGGCCCCGGCCCCGCCGACTGTGTACGCTTCACACGGCGTCGAGTTTGCCTTTCTTCGGCCTTTATCTGCTGTTTCTCGAGGCGTCGGTTTTTGGCAGCCTCCTTTGCCTCGAAGGCTTGTCTGGCAGCCTGAACCGTGGCTTGCCGAGAGACCGGGTCGGTGCTGGTCCTCGTCCGAGACCGGAAAACAAAATCGAGAGACGGACGAGAAGTAGGAGACGCCGTATCCAACGTGCTTCCATTGTCGCGGGAATAACCAAATGATGGTCGGCTCGAAATGTTTGTCTGCGAGATCCCAGAAAGACGAGTCAGGGAGTCGTCTTCGATCTGCAATGAGAGCCGAGGCATTGGCCCCGAGGAAGCACGATGTGTACGATGGGTCTCCATCACCGAAGGTGTCCGAGACTCCGTTTCGAGACTCCGTTCGAGACTCCGCCTCTAAGCCATCATCCTCGCCGTCGCTATCACTGGGCGATGTTTGGTACGATTGACTCAATGGTGGGGTGTATGCTCTCGGGGTTGGGCGCATCGGATAAACGTATTGCGACGCGGCTGGCTTACCTCCACTCGATCCGGTCGCCGAAGAAAGCTGAGATGTCCCGCTCGTGGACCTATGGTGGAGGCCGGAAGGAGTTCTGCGGTAGGTTACGCCAGTTAGAGATTCACTGCGACGGCGATCTCTTTCGAAGTTCATGTAGATGCCCAGTCCCTCTTGCTCAGTCGAGGATCGGGACAGGTCGATCGAAGTGGACGGCGCATCATCGCGTGACATTTTCCGAAGCATTGGTTTGATGTGAACCTTTGGTTTCATGGGTTTGCTCCTCAGCCCCTCGGAGGAGTCATTGAACCCCGAGGATGACATGAGATGGGATGAGTCGGGATGCCATGCGGACTCGGTATCGATCGGCGTCCTTCCCGGGGATTGCTGGAGCGTATGGATCCTCCATGTCTCTTTGATTCGGGCGAATTTGAATAATCGGAGTACTCTGGAAAAAACGAGGACTCGCGTGAGGCATCTACATCTAAGGGTGACGGGGCCTGCCCGGCGTCACCAGTCCATTGATCCTCCATGCCCGATGTTCTCGAAGAAGTGCGCATCTTCAATTTCAAATGCGGTCGCGTTATTGAATCGGTTGACAGGCGACTGCCCTTTCTTGCCGGAAAGGCCGGCTCGCGGGCAGAGGGAATGCCTACACGAGCCATGGCGATCTCCTCCGCGATCTTCACGAGACAAAAGAAGCCTTAAGAATGGGATGCACTGCGCATGATTTTTTGGGAGATGGGAGTGGAATGGAATGGAAAGATGTTCCGATCGTAGGGGGGGCGCAGACAAAGAGCAATTTAGAGGGTGCAAATGCTGGTGGTGGTGCTGGCGGTGCTGGCGCTGGGGGCTGAAGTATCGGACAAGACGGAGCGGGGGCAAAGGCGTAAGCGCGGGGGGGCAAAAAGATCACGAAGCTGAAGGTGGTCTGGGTTACGCTGGCGCATGTCCGAATAAGCACTACTGCCAACGGGTCACACGTTCAGAGTAAATGGGGGTGGGTAGGGGTGTAAGAAAGGAAGGCTAAAGAAGATAGAAAAATCTCTGGGGGAAGAATAGGCCGAGCTCTCCTGAAGTTCGTTGAGGGAGACTCACCGCCGCATGCGGGAAGGAACTTGGGGGAAATCAACCGTTGCATTGGGATTCATTCCATCTCATCTTTATCTACTACTCATACTCATACCCATACTCATACTCCATTTTGATTCCTATAGACCCAATTAATCATCCTTATCTCTGTTCTCTCCTCTCCAGACCCAATTGACCCTGGCAATGTTACAATTCCATCCATTTCAGCCCCCTGATCCTAGGGCTAGATGAAACCACTACATAATGTACTATAGGCATATACATACACATACGCTGAACCCAACATCAACTCAACTCTCCCTTGCGTTGAACACATGGCAATTTCCACATTTCCACATTTCCACATTTCCACTTGCATGATGCTGATGGGAACCCGCCAAGCACAGCCCCCCTTCCCCCCGGCCGCGCTGTCGCCAAGCCAAGCAGCCAAGAGCGCGCATCAACACGCCCAACCCCACCAACCAAGCGGGATGTTGTGCTCCTCATTTTTTAACCTCCTGAGAGCTTGCCCCTCCTTGCATTCTGCATCTCTTTGACCTTATCTTTTTTGAGCCTCCTCATCGCCCCCATCAACCCCACACCATGGGTTTGTCTCTACCGAGCTGGGGCTTTTCCCTTCTCATTCTTCTTGCTTTCTCCGGCCAGGCTTATGCCTTTGGTGCCGGTAATATTGCTTCTTTGTCCAAGATCGAAGGTCAGAATTGGCGTCATGGAGATATTGAAGATACCCTTCTGAGTCTCGTCCTGGCCCGTGTTGCTGGTGGCCGCAAGTTCGGCAAGCTTGATGTCAAGCGTGTTTACTTTGGTAACTGGCTTCGTGACTACAGTCAGGCTGTTGATGTGGGCACTGTCAAGTACGTCAGTGCCGAGGCCATTCGGATTCTTATCTGGGTCTTGGGTTTCATGAGCTTTGGGTATGTTTAAGTTTCCATATCAACGGCCCTCTGGGCAGTCTACCCTCTAGAAACGTTGGCTAACTTGCTTACAGCTATGGCACCCGCGAGTTCGAAGTCACAACCGAGCGACTGGGCTGCTACCAACCCACCGAACACATCGATAACCCCCCAAGGATATGCTGAGGGTGATGATGCCCGACGCTACGATCGTCGCCTTCGTGGTCCAATCGACGAACGCCGCGAACTTTCCATTGACGAACGCACCGGTTTGAAGAACTACATTGCCTCCGAGGACATGGGTATCGATACCTCGGCCGAGCTGATTCGCCGCGTTTTGGGCAAATCTATCCAGCTGGGTCGTCGTTATGCTCGCTCTCGCAATGATGAAGATCTCCACGAGGCTCTCCGCTTGCTGGGTACCGGTCTGCACTGTCTGGAGGACTATGCTGCGCACTCAAACTACACTGAACTGAGTCTGCTCGAGCTCGGTGAAAGGGACGTCTTCCCCCATGTGGGTCGTAACACCAAGGTTCAGATTCGTGGCGCTCGCAACTCGGTGTATCCTATTGTGACCGGTACTTTCGGCGGTGTGGACTTCTTCCACTCCGTGCTCGGTGAGCTGTCTGATAAGACCAAGCAGTCGGAACTCCAAAACTTGGAAGGTGTCATCTCTCAGTCAGAGGGTGATAGCCCTAGCCTCCTGCAGGATTTGCTTAGCAAGATTCCGAGCGGATTGATTGGCGACACCGATGACGAAGCTGGTAAAATGGACGACTTCAAGGCCAAGGCGGATGATCAGCGACAGAACAATCAAAACATCAGCCCTCGTGAACCAGAGGAATGGACTCGCTATCTTGACAATGTTCAGAAGCAAATCTACCCTGTTCTCGAATGGCACGACCAGCTGCTGAAGAGCATCAACGAGGCCATTGAGAAAATCCCAGTTCTCCCAGACCTTATTGAACAAGTTCAGGATCAAATCACCGTCTTCGTCTTCTCCGTGCTGGCACCCTACGTTCTCCCCATCATCAAACAAGTCAAGGCCGAGCTGGAAACTGGCTCTTCGGAAGTCATCCAGAGCAGTCGGGAACAGCAACACATCGTCTTCAATGACGATTCCTCTTCCAACCCCACCCACTCCATGCTCTCTAAGGACCACTTCTCCAACATTCTCAACGAGCCCGCTGGCCGAATTGCCTCCAGCGTGGTGAAATGGTCTGTTCCCCAGCTGATGCAGTGCTGGGACGATGAGAACGCCGACGTCGATCGAACCCTGACGAGAATCATCAATGGAGTCTTCCACCACCCCGCTCTCCGCGAATATGGAGACGACGGCGCCAACGAGATGCGTCAAATCATGTTCTCCACGGTGGAGAAATGGTGGGGCGAGCACAGCGAAAGAGAGCGTGGCTCTCTTCGCGATCAATTGAGCCGAGACGGCGTTCTCCATGGCAGAAACCACAAAGAGGGCGTTGAAGATTGCGGACATGGCTGCGGTAAACCTATTACCTTGCCTGGAAAGAAGCAATCTGGCGGCGGCGGCGGCGGCCACAACCAGGGCCAGGGCCGCCAATCCAAGAACGATTCCGGTCTGGAGAAGGTTGCTTCCGAGGCCGTCGGGGGCGGTGCCCTTGGTGGCCTGATCGGTGGCCTGGTGGGCGGAATAGGCTCCATGGTTCTCGAAGGTGGCTCGGATGAGCGAAAGAGCAGCCCTAAGCCGCGCAGAAACAAGGACGACAGCGATGACGAAAAGAAAGAACGACACCATCGCCCCAAGCCTCGCAAGGACGACTCCGGCGATAGTGACGAGGAGCGTCGCCAGCGTCACAAGCCCCAGCGTCATCAGTCTCCTAGACGTGAGGAGCGTCACGAGCAGCAATCTTACCACGAGGCTCCATCGCGCTATGGAAGTTCTGAGTACCAAAGTGAAACCCAGACTCCTTCTTATGGCCAGCAGTCTAGCCGTCGTGATGATTACTCTTCGCGTCGTCCGGAGACTGGTGGATATCAAAGTGAGGCCCCGTCCTACGGTGGTTCTAGCGGTGCTTCGTATGGCGGCGGTGCTTCTTACGGTGGCTCTGGCGGTGCCTCCTATGGCGGTGGTGAAGCATCCTACAGCGGTGGTGGAGCTTCTTATGGTGGCTCTGGCGGTGGTTCCTACGGCGCTTCTGGACGTGACTCCTACAACGAGCAACCAGTCCGTCGCAACGACTACCAACCCACCCCTCAAAACTACCACCGCGAGGAATACCACGAGTCTCCATCTGGCAACAGCAGCTACTACCAAGAGGAAAGCCGTCAGACTTACGGAGGTACTCGTACCGAATACCAGCGTACCGAGGCTCACCATGAGTACTCATCCTCTCGGCCGACCTATGAGTCTGTGCAGCAGAGTTCCTACAGCCGTGGAGGATATGAGCAGTAAGTGTCATATGTATTGACATTATAGAAAAATCCGATGCTAATATAATTTAATACAGGGATTCATCGTCCGGCTATGGTCAGCGCGGCAACGATGAATACGGAAGACCCGCTTATCAGTCCCAGCAAGAGAGCTACGGCGGAGGCCGTGGAGGTGTCGAGGTCGTCGAGGTCGTCGAGCGTCGGCCTCGAGGATCCGGTGGCTCTCGCTCTCGCTCTCGTAGCCGTAGCGACTCTCGCAAGCGTCACCACCGTCACCACCATCACCGCCGTGGCTCTGGCTCGGGATCGGATTAAGTGGGAAGGTTTTCAATTCGGGTTTATGTGCTTTTTCTTTGGTGTAAATTACCATTTCTTGATCTCGCCAGGTGCAGGCTGTTCAATTCGAACGACCTTGTCGCAGTTGAGCAGACGGAGAGGATCATAGGCCAATTTTAACTAAAGATTGTGTTAGTCGTCATTTGTGAATAGGTAGAGATAGGTAGATTTTTGAGATTTTTTCAAACTTACCCGGCGCATGGCATCCACCGTAGTCTCACCCAGCTCATGGGCAAGATAATCCCGCTTAACGAGACCGACGCCGTGTTCACCTGTCACGGTTCCCTCCATCTCCACGGCACGTTTCACCATGCGGTGAACGACGCCCTCGGCAACCTTCTTCTCGCCATCATTGAATAAGATGATAGCTGCAAACGTCAGAATCAGAATCACACCATCAAAGGGATTGCAACGCATTGCAACGCAAGCCTGCTGCCATCCTGGAAAACTTACCGTGAAAGTTCCCATCACCAACATGGCCACAAATACCAGCCAAAAGACCACTCTCAGTCATATCGGCCTTGGTCGCCTCAATGATATCCGGCAACTTACTCATCGGCACCGCGACATCCGTCGTCCAAACATGATCATCAGCACCACGTCGCATAGCCATAACACTCCACAGAGCCTGCTTCCTGGCACTCCAAAGTTCAGTCATTTCCTCCTCACCCTTGGCAAATTCGAACGATTTTCCAGAAGCCTTATTCGCAAGTTTCTGCACCATGCCAATCTGCTCCTTCACCGCGGCGGGTGTACCAGTAAACTTGAAAAAGATAGTCGGCGACTCCTTCCACTGCCGACTAGTACTCTGACTAGCATTGATACACTTCATCTGAACATCGTCCAGAATTTCCACGCCAGCAACTGGAATCCCCGCCTCAACAACACTAGTAACGCACTCAGCCGCGTTGGCGATACTTCCAAACGACGCAACAGCGACATTCGTGCTCTGCGGCTTAACAGTCAATTTCAGCGTAGCCTCGGTAACAAGACCAAGCGTTCCCTCAGAACCAATAAAAAGCCTCGTCAAATCATATCCAGCACTCGACTTGCGCGGACGCTGTCTCGTCTTAATAACAGTTCCGTCAGCAAGGACAACCGTCAAACTAAGAACCCACTCGCGCATCGTCCCATACCGATACGCATTCGTCCCACTACACCCGGTACCAACCATGCCACCAATCATAGCGCCCGGACCCGGATCAGGCGGAAAGAAGAGCCCATCCTTAGCAAGTTCCTCATTCAAATCCTCCCACCCAAGCGCCGGTTGAACAACAACGTCCAAATCGCGCTTATGTAGGGAAATAATTTGATCCATGCGTCGGAAATCAATACAGACGCCGCCCCTAGTAGACGCGAAATGGCCCTCGAGACTGGTGCCGCCCGAGTAAGGCGTGACCGGGATAAGACGGGCGTGACAGATCTTCATGCAGCGGGATACTTCCTCGGTGGTGGAGGGGTAGAGGATTAGGAAGGGCTTTTCATTTTCTTTGGCGGAGTAGGAGGACCAGTCTGAGCCGGAGTGGGATTCTAAATCGCCTGCGTTTGTAGAAACGTTTTCTTTGCCGAGGATTTCGACAAAGTCTACCCATGCTGCCTGGAGATTTGAGGGGGTGACGTTGTGTCTGGGGGATTCGAGGTCTTGGAGTGTTGTTGTTGAGGATGATGGGAGGGAGGCGGGTTTTAGAGAACCTAGGTAGTATGCGCCTGTTGAGAAGAAGACCAGTGCTGGAAAGGGAAGTGGAGTGTTAGTTAATTGATTCGATTCAATTCAATTCAGTTTCGACTCAATTCAATTCCAATCGCAGTTCGCGGAGGGTTTTTTTGAACTTCAAAAAGTCGACGGAGGGTTTTCGACTTACCGAACATCAAGGCGGCATAGCGACTGCCGGGAGATTGGGTCTGCTGATATTGCGCGAAACGCTCTTGTTCGGCTCTCTCGCGCTTGAGACGTTGCTGGGTGCTCTCGTAGAGCTGGCTTTTGAAGGAGGGCTGTTGCGACTGCTTGTCCTTGTCGTTGGCTAAGCAGCGGGATGATGCGCCGAACAGTCTCTGTTGCGGGAATGTAAGAGGGCGGGCGCGAAGGTTGCGGAGGACGCCTCGAAGGGCGGGGGTATTTGTGCGAGCCATCATTGGGAGTATGGCTGCAACGGAGCTTGTGGAGGAGAGGAGGAGAGAGGTGAGGTGAGGAGAAGAAGTGAGGAAGAGGAGAAGCTCCGGGTCTTGGCGGAGCGGAGCACGGACTATTATCATGGAATGGCCTGGCGTGCTTCGGGGAAGCGATGGCACATTGTAACTAACCTACAGTAGTAGGTTTATAGTTGATCAGTTAGTCATTAGATATTCGATATAATTAGATATAGATAGATTAGTTTACTAGATATAAGTCTAGGATTGGGTTACTAAATGGATCTTTCTGGGTCTATTGATATAGGCTAATTGTACTGTCATAATATGTCTTAACACCAGTATACTCGTAGTGAAGTACTGTACTACTCCATAGTGGTAACTACAGTCAGTTCTCTGCAGTTACTAACTAGCAGGTATGATCTCATTCTCTACCGGTCAGACTATTTGGCAGTTCCGAGTCCGTACCAGATGTCAGTCTCTTTTTCTCTCTCTGCAGCTCCACACTCGGCCGATATTACCGACAATACAATACTTGTACCCCCAGGCAAAAGGCAAAAATCGGGTAAAGAGCCCCCCTGCGGTTAAAATCCCAATTGGATCCACCGGGGGAAGGTCGCCCGACTGTGAGTTACTAACACTACGTAGTAGTAGTACTAATACTGCGGGGAGCTACAGCTCGGTTCAATTCATTTCACACATTTTGCCGGTTTATATACCACCTGACTCCTCGCTTTTTTCCTTTGGTTTTTCTTCTCTTAATTCCATATTCTATATCCTCCTCTTCCTAAGATTCTCCTCCCCTCCATATTCACCATGACTTCAGCTGCCACTGCCAAGGTATGAATAGTACTGCTATGCAAAGCGCGGGGCTATCTCAGATTTGCCCCGCTGTCCCATCTCTCCTCCTTTCCCGGAAAAATATACAACACCATACTCGTACAGATCACCCGGACTAACAGCTCAATTGAACCAACAGAACCTCTCCTTCGTCCTAGAGGGCATTCACCAAGTCAAGTTCGAAGACCGCCCCATTCCCGAGCTCAAGAAACCCCACGATGTCATCATCAACGTCCGCTACACCGGTATTTGCGGCAGCGATGTACGTATACCCATAACACCAGTATTCCCGGCCCATATCGCCGGTGGTTCTTCATTCCTTGGAAAGTCCCTTTCCAAAGCCAAAGCCAAAGCTAACCCCCTCTATAGGTCCACTACTGGGAACACGGCTCAATTGGCTCCTTCATCGTCAAAGAACCAATGGTCCTAGGCCACGAATCGGCAGGAATAATCACAAAAGTCGGCTCATCCGTAACAAGCCTGAAGGTCGGCGACCGAGTCGCAATGGAACCCGGAATCGCCTGCCGACGCTGCGAACCCTGCAAATCCGGCAAATACAATCTCTGCGAAAACATGGCTTTCGCAGCAACGCCCCCTACGACGGCACCTTAGCCAAGTACTACACCCTCCCTGAAGATTTCTGCTACAAACTTCCCGAGGCGCTGTCGCTGCAAGAAGGCGCTCTTATGGAACCGCTTAGTGTTGCTGTTCATATTGTTCGTCAGGCTTCCGTTAGCCCGGGTCAGAGCGTTGTTGTATTTGGCGCTGGTCCGGTTGGATTACTTTGTTGTGCTGTTGCGACTGCGTTTGGGGCTTCAACTGTTATCGCTGTTGATATTCAGCAGAGTCGGCTTGATTTTGCTAAGAATTACGCTACCACATCTACCTTCATGCCGGGTAAAGTTTCCGCTATCGAGAATGCGGAGCGTATGAAGAAAGAGAATAACCTCGGTGCTGGCGCGGACGTTGCTATCGATGCCTCTGGTGCCGAACCTTCCGTTCACACCGGTATTCACGTCCTTCGTAATGGAGGCACGTATGTTCAGGGTGGAATGGGGCGCAGCGAGATCCAGTTCCCGATTATGGCGGCCTGTTCTAAGGAACTTACTCTCAAGGGAAGTTTCCGCTACGGCAGTGGTGATTATAAGCTTGCTGTTGGACTTGTTGCGAGTGGGAAGGTTGATGTTAAGAAGTTGATTACTGGGACTGTGAAGTTCGAGGAGGCTGAGCAGGCTTTTAAGGAGGTTAAGGCTGGTAAGGGGATTAAGACTTTGATTGCTGGTATTGCGGAGTAAATATGGGAAGGGCTGTTGAGTTTGTTGCTTTGCTGCGAGCGGGTCCTTTTGATAATGTCGTCTATGATGATGGGTTTATATGGTGTTTTGCGTGAATCCAAAAATGGGGATGGGATGGTGTCTAGAATTTGATTGATGAACTAGTTGTGTTTGGGAATCGGTTGGAAGCGAGAGAAGAGAACAAAAACATTGAAATGATATGAATAATAATAAGGAAAAAGAGTCGAGTCAGAACTCAAACCCAACCAATCCTCGAGTAAAGTAACTAAACTAAAACAATTCCACCCTCTTAGAGACTAGGGTAATATGACGACGTATCTGCAGAACAATAATGAACGAAAGTGCAAAATAGGGGGGTATCGTGCAGGAATATTCAACGAAAGACAAGTCCGAAGGAAAGGAAGAGACCAAAAAAGGAAAAGAAAAGAAAACAACAACGCAAAGCAATGCAGTGCAGCACAGTTTCAACCAAAGAAACATATGGGGTGGATCGCATCACAACGCATCGCATCGCATCTAGCAACAGCCCTGATTTCTCCGCGACGATGAACCACCCAGACGAAAGACATCCTCCCATTCTCTCATCCCACCCATCCAGCCCTGCCCCTGCGTAGGCCCCTTCCCTCGCCGCCGCGACGTCCGATGAAGAGGCAAAGCATTATCATCCAGAGTAGCCCTGCTCCGAATACTCGACGCATCACTCGTCCCATGACCAAACAACCCACCATCACCATATTGAATACCACTCTGGGGATCATCAGGATCAATCTCCCCCAATTCAATCTTAGTCAAGATAATGCGCGCCAGCCGCTGAAATATCTCCTCAACACCCTCCCCCGTTAAAGCAGAGACCTCCACCGCCACGGGAATATTAGACTGAGCCGCCCACCGCGACGTATCCTCACTGCTAACGTCTCTCCCCTCAGCAAAAGTAGCAGTCAATCTTGTCCCAGCGTTGATCTGACTCGTTGAGCGAATCGAGCTCGACCCTCCGCCGAAGCCTATATCGAAGGGCATAGAGGACTGCTTGCTTGAGGTCGTACTGGACGGAGTTGGCGGCGGGCGCATTTCGTCCGGGAAGTCTGAGTTGTTTGCGTTTGTGTCGGCGAGGTCGGCCTTGTTACCGGCTAATAGGACGGTAAGGTTCGGTGAGGCGAGGGCGCGAGCATCCATGAGGAAAGTCGGTAAGGCGGCGAAGGAGGCGTAGGAGGATACATCGTAGATGAGAATAGCGCCCGCAGCACCGCGGTAATAGGATCGGGAGACTGATCGGAATCGTTCGGTGCCGGCGGTATCCCAGAGTTGGAGCTTGATTCGTCTTCGTCTGGAGCCGGTGCCTAGCTTGACTATTCTAGAAGCGAATTCGACTCCGATGGTTTGTGAGGAGAGGATGCGCCCTGGAACGTGGAGGCAATATGTTAGCGATGGGGATGGGATAGAATGGAATGGCGGGGGCCCGGGGTGCTTACATTCATTCTTGACGAATCGGTGTAGTACACAGGATCTGTGAATCGGAAGTTAGCAAATGTGCATGGCAGAGAATGGATCCATTTGTGTAACGTACTTGCCGGCACCACTGGGACCGAGTAGAATGACTTTGGCGAGGTAATCGTACATGCTCCCCAGTTCCTGGAGGATGATCAGCGCGGAGCGGGGGCATTAGGGGGGCCGGGGGAAGCGGATAGGAGGGCACAAGGCGCAAGAGTGTACATACCTGATCCTGGTCAGGAACGGAGGAGACCGAGGAGGATGTAGACAGACCTCGAGGACGCATTGCTGCGGTGGATGAAGAGGAAGTCAAAGTCGAGGAGAGACAAAAGATCCCGAGGCAGTGCACGTCCTTATCTTCGTACCCTCTCAGTATTGCAGTATTGGGACTGCCTCAGACTACTACTACTAGTTTCTAATAGTACAACTGTTTAGTATTTAGTATTTACTATAGCTAGTAGTATAAGTTAGAGCATTACTCGAATAATTATCCAAGGCATAAAATATAGGATAGAATAATAAAATAATAAAATAATATAATAATATAACGTAATCCACGGCCGAGCTGCGCACACGGTCGGCCTGCGCACCCACCCCTATGATATAGTTTTAAAACAGAATATCGCAACCGAAACACATTAATTAATACTAATCTAGCGTTTTTTACATTGATTAATCTTGTGGCCTTTTCCTCCACATCCACTACAGGTAGGCAGAGCCCTCCTGCGTGGCTGATCCTGCTGAGTAGGCAAATTACCCTGTTCATGCGATACCACCTCATTAGCTTCTACCGGCTGAATTGGCTGCTGAGCTAGCTGTAGGCCCTCTTCGATCGATAGGCCCCCCTCATGAGTAATCTGCCTAGTCGATCGAGTGCGCTTTTGACGTTTCTTTTCATTCGCTGCGCGTAGATTGGAGTTCTCCTTTGCTAGTAGCGCAGTGTTGTGTAGCGCTATACAGTGGCCCTTGATAATCTGATCAAGCATGATTTTTGATGGTGTAGGCGGGCTGTGTGATCGCTGGTTTAATAGCTCTTTAAGCATAGAAGCTTGCTTTTCTAGCTGAATCGCTGTTCTAGGTGTTTTTGGTGTGAATTGGCTAGATCTGCTGTTTGGTCTGCTGCTTGGTGGTGTAGGTGTTCGGATAGAGATATTAAGCTTAGAAAGTACCCTTTCTGCATTAACTGGTACTATACCAGAAGCTGCAAAGCTGCTTTGTACGATATTTAGCTGGAAAGCTTCTAGTCGTGCGCGAGGATAATCTGCTAGAAAATCAAGCTTGTCGATATGATTATAGCCAGTTCGGGCTAAATCGCTCACAAATCGACCGTACGCACGCTTTAAAACAGCAAAACACCCAACATCAAGCGGTTGTAGAAGATGCGATGAATGTGAAGGCATACAGAGTGGTATAATATCGTTTTCAGAGCAGATTTGATCGAATTGAGGTGTAAGGTGGCTACCATGTCCGTCGAGGATCAAGAGACGAAATCGCCCTCGTACGCGCGAATTAGTGTATGGAATAAAGATCTTTTGTAGCCAACGTAGGCCGATCTCATCAGTAGTCCAGCCGTTATTCGAAACCTCAATTCGCCAATCCCTAGGGAGATTTGATTCAAACCAACCAGCAATATAAACCTGGCCTTTAAAGATAATACACGGCGGTAGCGAATAGCCATCAGCGCATATCGTTTCAATCGCAGTAACCCATTCACGATTTCCTGGCTGTAGGATTGATCGCCGACCGTAGTATTCTGCTCGCGTTACTACCTTCTGTGCTGATATAAGGCCCATTGCGAAGCCAGTTTCATCAAAGTTATAGATATCCTCCGGTTGGATACCGTTCTCCTCAATCGTACGTTGTACCATCAAAAACCACTCTCGTATAGCCTTTGGATCCTCGTTAAGAGCACGCTGATAGTCATATCGTCGCGAGAAGCGTGTTCGAAGCTCATCGCGTCGTTTAACAAAGGTTGACGCCCAATTAACACCAACAGTCAATGGGGGGGTTGTTCCACGCGCTGCAAGAAGAATATCGGCCATCTCTCGTACAGTAGAGGGCCTAGGGGCTGCTCCACGCGAATCCATAGAGAGTATCCATTCAGTAAGCGAATCCTCTTCAAGTTGGGTCAATTTATAGCCGTTTGGGCGTATATCGACGCGTGATGATATACCCTTTGCGCGACTGCGGAGTGTTGATTCGGGTATATCATATAGCCTTGCTGCTGCGCGAAGAGATATGATACGT
Source organism: Penicillium cosmopolitanum (assembly GCF_028827165.1). NCBI lineage: Eukaryota > Fungi > Ascomycota > Eurotiomycetes > Eurotiales > Aspergillaceae > Penicillium > Penicillium cosmopolitanum. The sequence continues at coordinate 1,234,222 of NW_026622682.1, read as the reverse complement.
TCATTTTTGATATCGGATAGGGCTAATAAGATCCTGCCCTCTTGATTGGCCGATTTCTGCGAAGATTCAGTGCGAATTGGTGGCATGGTGGGTAATTGAACTAGGCAGAGTGGCTGGAAGACGCGATTTTCGATGGGGTGCGCAGGCCGACCGTGTGCGCAGCTCGGCCGTGGATTACGTTAATCAATGGTCACTCTGTTAGTAATAAATAAGCTATGAGGCTGTGAGTGCCAACTGCGCCTTGCTGGGCACTTTTCTCAAAGGATTAGTGGATGTGGATAAGCAGAAGTACCCTAGGGTACTCCTATCATACTCGTATATACTGTACATCCTATGGACCCATTCACTCTACTCGTATATACTAGTACGCCACTCTCCACTCCGCTCCGTGATTCTTTCTCCGAGGACCCTCGCACATATGTACTGGTACTGTTTGGGGGCCGTCATAGCCACCTAGGGCACTACCTAAGGCACCCTCACATGAAGTCATTCTGACGCCCAAACTCTGGAAAGGGTAGTATTCTGGAAGTCTGACTCGTATGAACCCACTCAAGCTCCTTCAAGTGGCGGCGGGAGAGTGTAATAGGTTCCGCTCGTTTTCGTTCAGGGTAAAGTTCCAGTAAGTTCAGGGTCCCTGGTCCACCGGGGCTGTGCCGAACCCTTTCTCGTCATCCTTTCGCTTTCTTTTTTAAAGAACTTGCTTTTTCCTCTCTGCACCTAACTAGTCCCTGTATCTATCTACACTCACTTTCGACTACTGTCGCATCCATTCAACTTCAACTTCAACTTCAACTTCAACTTCTTACGAGTTCTACTCCGTACACACCTACTGTTTACATCATGAAGTTAGCCTGGGCAACCTCGCTCCTCCTACTCGGCTCCACCGGTGTCACTTCCTTGTCGATTCCCCGCTTCGACATCAGTCTACGTGATACTATTCTCCCAGCCGACCATGAATACATCGATCTAGAAAAGCGACGCGGCGGCGGAGGAGGAGGAGGTGGTAGTCGCGGTGGCTCCAGTTCCAGTTCCAGCTCTAGTTCCAGCTCTGGTGGCAGCAGTGGTGGTCGATCAGGTAGCAGCTCCGGTGGTTCCAGTGGTTCCAGTGGCAGCGGTGGCAGCAGGGGAAGCACTGGCAGTACCAGTTCTGGCAGCAATCGAGGCGGCTCTTCCAGCGGTGGCTCGGGCGTCTCTCCGTCCTATGGCGGTGGAAGGTACGGTTCATCCGATTCTTATTCTTATGGCTCGTCTTATGGCTCGTCTTATGGCTCGTCCGATCCCCATTCCCATTCCCATTCCCATTTCCATTCACACAACAGCGTCGGTCATTCTAGTGGTGGCCATTCCTCCGGTTCAACTTCCTCTCAAGGCGGCTCTCGTGGTGGTTCTCGTGGCTCTGGCTCTCCTCCCTCACACGCAGGGTACTCTCCCTCATCCTGACCGTGGTCTTTACATAGTCCCGGATCCGGACTCCCTGCCCCCCTCATCCATCTACACCATACCCATATGAAGAACGCCACCAGAAGCTAACATACCCCCGCAGATACTATGCCGGCGGCGCACGCACTCCCTACTCAGCCGGTCGAGCCTCACCTCTAGGAATAACCCCATTCCTCCTACCCGTAGCAGCACTAGCCTTCTTCCCAGGAGTCTGGCTATACGGTGCCTACGCGTATCCCTACTCACACCCATACCACTACGTCAACCACACCAGCAACCACAACGACACCATCCCCGTGGTCTGCCTGTGCCAGGAAAAACAGGAGTGCGGATGCGACGATAACAACAACAGCACCTACTATGAGTCCCTCTTCAACGGCACCGAGCCGAAGAACACTACCAACGCGCGCGTTGTGACTGTCAACGGTACCGAGAAGATTTATATTAACGGTACTCTTGCCAACGGAACTACTGCGGATGATGGGACTTCGAGTTCGTCGGGGGCTTCGCCCGTGGTTATGACCCTTATGCACGCGAGTGGATACTGGTTGACTTTTGCCGTTGTGGCTGCTACTGTTTCGATGATCTAAACGACTCGATTCGATTCGACTCGTCTTGACTCGACTCGACACCTCGGCTTCGGCCTCGAGAGCGCATGAGCGCGCTTTTCATTGCTGTTTCTTTTCTGAAGAGTAAAAATATTTGCTTCTCTTTCTTCACTAGGCTTGTTCATTGCTCTTGGCTGCTTTGCTAGGGCATGCCAAGATTGCTGGCGGCAACGATATGACTTGACTTGACTTGACATGACTGGGTTGGATGTCTGTATTTTTTAGATACCCCGATGCTTGACGATGCTGAACAATGCCTCGACTCTATATACATAGCTTGAGCATTGCTTAATACATTCTATTATTCTAATTCCTGCAATAATTACTCCGTAATCATTAATCTACTCTGTAATTAAACTCCACTATAACCAACTTCACATTCCGCCCGTCGCGCGGTTACGTATCAAACTAAACCCAAACAGGTAAGATGTTCCACCCCTAATCTTTGGGCCTTCATTTCCCACGTCCCATCATTTCCCGCGTTAGACCTCTTCTCTTCTCTCACACAACTCTCCTGACTTTTCGAAGCAGTGCCATTCGTTTCACCCAGACACGGGCTGTCGCATTCTTTTCCAGCTCCATTCACTCTTTACATTTAATCTCTACGAAACCAATCCTCCAATCTATACCCAACATCTCTCCAATCTAAACCCCACAACAAACACAACCAACACAATGCACTTCGCAAAGTCCCTCCTCCTGCTGGCCACAGCCCTGGCCCCCATCGCCATCGCCGCAGAGGCCGCACCCGCAGCCGCAACTCCTTCCTGCGTCACCCAAACCCTCACCCTAGTTCACTCGGGCTACGTGACTCCCACCCCAACTCCCACTTCAACCGTGACCCCCAGCTCGACCAGCACTCCCACGCCTACTAGCACCCCTCTCTCCTCGAGCGCTAGTGTCAGCTTCAGTCGCGCTCCTAGCTCCTCGACTCCCCTGGTCAAGTCTACTGCTGTTCCCGTTAAGCCTAACACCGAGACTGGTGCTGCGCCTGCTTCGACTTCTGCTCCTGCTAGCGGTGCTGCCTCGCTGCAGGTTTCGGGCGCTATGGCTGGTGTGTTGGCTGTTGCTGGTTTGCTGATGGTTTAAATACTATGAGCTTCGCTTGGTGTTGGCTCGGTGTTGAGTCGCATTGAGTCGCATTGGGATTCCAATTAATCCTGGATGGAATGGAAGTACGTGACGCGCAAATGGATCGCGATCGTGATCGCGGATCTTGAAGATCCCAGACTGGATGGAATGGACAACTGGGGTGCTGTTCAATTCAGAACGGCAATAATCATCCTTGATTGTCTTGTCCACACCCACCACACATATCAAATTCTCCCATGTTTTTGTTGAACCGAACTTCATTTCTCCCTGGCCGGGCCGACTTTTTATTTTCTGATTTGATCACCTTTACTTTCTTCACGGTCCCGGCTCTTCTATTTTCTTTCCTCCATACATATTCTTTTTCACATACGCTTTTTTTTTCCGAAGCTCGATGACCACGTGAATATTCTAATATTCTCTTTGATGTGTTCTCCGACCCACCCCTTTTTGATGCCAATACCCTTCTACTATCTACCTTATCTTCTCAACAATCCACATTTTTCTGTTCCGTTCAGGAACTTGGTATTGCTTAATTTATCCTTAATTTTTTATATTGAATTGGTTCTGTTTGATATCTGATTCACTCGTACTCTGGGCAGAGCTGTAGGGTTTATATCTGCGACACTGAGAAAGTACGTCATATATGTATCACCACTCGTAGTAACATTAAGCTCAGCTTGTTGAATTGATACATCACATCCATCTCCACTGATCTGAAGATCACCTTCCGAGTCCGTTATTCGAGGCTGTATAAGGCTGTACGAGAACGTGCATCGTACAGTGTGTACATAATCCTGCAATACTGTGGAGACCCTAACCATGAAAAAATATCATTGGACGCCAGTGCTGAATATGAATATGATGTCTAACAATTTGAAGTAACAACTTGAACACCGTAGGGGAGAGAGGAGAGGACATAAGTAACTTGAAACTTGGGTAGGAAAGGAAATTCTATCTACTACATATTCCCCAAATCACTGGCAGGAGAACAAGAAAACAAATATAGTACAGAAAAAAAGAGAAGAAAAGAAAGGGCGCGGCGCTTGATATCCTATCCTACACCGTTGAGTAGAGCGCATCTGTCTCTGTGTAGGATCCCTTTCTTACTCCTTGTCACTCATCGCAGCCTCGTATCTAAATGAAATATCATGTTAGCCACCGCCACAATTTCCACCGGGTAAAGGAGAACAATAACGTACCTCTTCCCACGGAATCCCCACAATCCCCAATTTCCGCACGAAATATCATGAGGATCCATATCATTCAAATCCCACCTCAAACTTCTAAAAATATTCTCCCCAGGTTCAAGCAACATATCAAACTCGCCCTTACACTTCTCACCCACCCACTTGATATCTCTCTCCATATCCCACTGCGTATAACCGGTACAAAGAATAGGAACCTTCGTCTCAAGTAACTGAGGCAGCGTCTCCTCCCACTCATGCGAACTGGCAGGGTGTCCAAGACCAGGATGGAACAGCATAAAGACATCAAGATAAGGATCGAAGGGCTGGAAATACTGCGCCTGATACATAGTGTGGAAGTAATCGACGTAGGTAGTTATCTTCATCTGGCCGCCGAGACGATCCTCGACGATACCGCCGAATGGGTTTTCGGGCGTTCGTTCGGGAGAGAGGGAATTCTGCGTCTCGGTTTGACATGCTCTCTGGTCCGATGAAGACGAGGTGGATTAGTGAGCGCGGGAACATGTATTGGAGTTGTAGCCAGACGTCGCGCGGGAGGGAGGATTCGGCTCGTGCGCCGAGGATGAAGATTCGGACTGGGGGGGGCTTTGAGGCGGAGGCCTTTTAGGTCGATGTCTTCGCCGGTTCGGGGTGGGTGGAGGGAGTAGCGGAGGGCTGGGAGGAGGGTATGTTAGCGGGTGGGTTCTTGAATTGGTGAAGTGTGTACAATTCAATTCCCTTCTCTTCTCTTTTATCCATGAACTGGGCTGGGCTCAATGAACATACCAGAAACACTCTTCAACCCCTCAGGCGTCAAACGATCCTTCCCCCGAATACTGTACGGACTAAGCTCATGCAAAACACTAGCAATAGTCTGCGGGTAAGTAAGCATGCGCGTAACCTGACGCATAGAGCGATCATCATTAACAGCGTCAAATTCCCGAGTATACATGAGGGTATCCCAATTAGTCATGTTAACCACGAAATTATCATCCTGAACACCGGGGTAATTGAATTCCGGGAAGAAGCGACCAGACTGAAGATCATGATCGTCCTCATTGATTTGTCGAAGCGTGTCACAAATCTCCAGATGAGCTTCGAAGTCATCCATCCAGTGTCCCTCGGAGCAGTAGACCGGTACACCGCAGTCCGGGCACTCGAAGTGCGAGTGAGCTGGGGGTAAACTGCTTCCACCGGCAGTTGCGTCCACAGTCTGAGTCTTTCGCGATTCGGGATCGTGAGGCGAGACGGGGGCACGGGTTTGTGCATGGTCTGGGTGAGGGCAGAAAGCATTTTGTTTGATGAATGCGGCTCGCTGGCGAATTGCTGGCGAGGGCGAGTTCGAGAAGGAGTGGAATAGATTGTCGGGTTTTAGCAAGGCTCGCGTGTCGACGGAGGGGCCGGTGGAGGTTGAGGCGGAGGCTTTCTGCGACAGGGTGGTAGGAGATTGAGATTGAGACTTTGCCGTAACGCTACCCTTGAGCTGCTCAGAGGTGTTTCCGCCGAGTGGGCGGTTGTTGCGCTCCGAGCCAAAGCTGCGAGTCCACGATGGGCTGATGGCGCATCTTCGGCGGACGTGGGCTAGGCTTTGGAGGCGAGCGGGCGTATGGGTTGATACCCGCACGCCTTTGCGGAGTACCTGAAGGCACTGGGCACAGGTGTAGCCTGTTGCCATTGCGAATTGGTGGTGATGGGGCAGGTAGAGCTAAAGCATGTGGTTGATCCCGGCCGTTTTTCCTTGAGGCCCGAGTTCACGTGACTTGATGTGGAGAGTAGGTGGTTTGATCGGATTTCATTTTAGAAAACTACTGGCTACTGTGCAGATCTGGGGAATTGTGAAGAGCTGCGCCAATTGTAAGGATTTTGATTAACTAGATTAAATGATAATTCTCGATAAAGGCAAAATGTAGAAACCGAGAAAAGCCTATGTATAATTGCAGTGCTAAGCATATGAACTATATATACTCCCAGCGTGTAAGTAGTGCAACAATTCCACTTAAGAGGCAGTGAATGAGTATCTACCTAGGTAGGTCGATATGCGTTTCCATATAAGTGTGCGCAATTTATGAGGAAAAAATGTAAATATGAAGTCAATTCTGAAGTGCATGGTGAATTTGATAGGAAAAAGACGCAGAGAAAGTACAGGAGGGTAGGTAAGGTAAGCGTTCAAGTTAGCCATGATCATTTATCCGTGTCGTCGTGAATATTAGCTAATGCTCATGAGGGACGTGAGTTTGTGCTGTGTGTATCTGATTAAAGTATCGTGGAAGTATCGTATCAATCTGCTTTGTTTTGCTTCGCTTTTCTTAGTGATGTCTGTCGCGCATTTGGACAAGAGTAGTCCACCCCTGGCAACAAGCCCTGGTCATACCATGTCCACACCAATTGCATTGAACAGGCACCAACGCAGAAGCGCCATTTCCATTGTCATTTCCATTTAGCTTCTCGGGACTACAATTCTCAGCACCACCACCGCCAGTACCCTTATTCAAAGGATTTTGCACCCTTAATTGACTCGGTAGTCCCCTGCCCGACGGATCTGAAGAAGAAGAGAAAATCGAGTTCCGCCGCGAAGAACTTTTGCGAGAAAACGTGCGAACGAGACGAGACTCGGATGGGAGGCGCTCTGGACATGCTAGTCGGGCGTATATCTCCGACGGCATGTCATGCCAGTATTTGCAAGAGCAGCAGATGACGAATAGTTTTGCGAGGACTTGGTCCTTTAGTGGCTTTTTTGTGCGTTGGACTAGATTTGATCTCATCATTGCGATTGGACCGTCCGGGACGAGGGGTGGATTTGGATTTGTCCTGGGAATGGGGAAATGGACGTTTGAGTTGGTTATTCCATTTGTTCCGGTATCTTGCAATTGAGTACTCATGGGTGGGTTTGTGTTGGGGGACTTTGGAGCTTGGAAGTTGGATGCTTGAGCTTGGGCCTTGGCGGCTTCAGAAGGCGAGGTCTGAGGTGACGAGGGCTGAGGTTTCATTTTTGTATGAGCTTTGGATATATCCAGAACTTCCTCATCTGCTGTGTCGTAGCTCGATCCCCCGTATGATGAATGCGATGATGTTCGACTATGTCCCGGTCGGTGTATGCTTTGCATAGAGGTATTGCCTGGACCTCCGTCCGTGAGTTGGTAGACCCGGCGTGTGGAATCAGTCTTCGAGTTCACTTGATCGAGTGCTGGTGTCGGTGCCAGTGCCGATGCCTCCTGTGTCTCTGCCACGACGATTGGTGCCCCCTGTGCCTCGTTGTTTGACTTCAGGCTCCCCGGCGTGATGATCGTGGACCGTCTGCCAGAATGTTTCAGTGGCGGAACCATTAGAGGGGACATATTTGCCTCTCTTTGCATATGTTCGGCTTTCGGATCGGGTGAGACTACACTCGTAGGCCGGTTCTCTTTTGACTTTTCACTTGCTGGGCGTTGGTGCTGGGAAGTGGCAGGAGCTTGCATTTTGGCAGTGACCAAATGGTCCGCCACTGGGTGGGTTGGTGGGCTTGATTTCTTGAAGCCATTCGTATTCAAACGACCTTGTTCTCTCTGTCCTTGTCCTTGTCCTTGTCCTTGTCCTTGTCCCTCGGGGAGACGAGACGGCGTCGTATTGCCATGACCATGACCAGCGGGCTGTGTTGCAGATTTTGAAGACCGCTCCTTCTTTTGATCGACATCTTTGTTTGTGAAGGGATTCAGGGCCAGAGGAGAGGACTTGTAGGTCTTTGGACTACTATCGACTCGGCCTTTCTTTGGGAAATTCCCCGGTGTTGATGCGGCTATCGCTGTCGAGCCATGGAAAGCCTTAGGGCTAGTTTGAGTGGGAGAGTTCTCTGGGGGAGTACGTAGCGCGTTGTTTGCTTGACGGGCCGCTATGACTGAAGCTGGTGGGCAAGCTTCAAGCTGTGCAGTATTTCTCGGGCTCTGATTCCGCGGAGGAAGGGAACCATTAGGAATTGATACGTTGTGGTTTCTGCTTGCCACGCCTGGCGCGTTTCTCTCGACTCGAAGTGCTGCGGTGAAAGAATCGCGGTCGAGATCTGCAGATAGTTCCGTCGCCTGCGAATGTGCATGGGTAGTTGGATGAGGTGTAGCCATAGCCTTACTGGGGGGATAGCCAGTGGAGGATCCATTGGGAGCATGCTTATCCGACCTTGTGAATTTTGATCTGAATGATGCCCTTCTCGATGTCACAGTGTTCTTTGGCTCCGTGCCTCCATTCTTTTCCTTCCATTCTTCAGCCACCTTCCAGTTCTCACGAAGATCATCTGACTTGGCCGTAGTGTGGTGCAGCGTCCGAGGCATCTGATGCGACGGTACCAGACTTGTTCCGTGGCGGGTTGCGAGTTCACGAGAGACGGCAGTACCGAACTGTTCAGGCAGCGTTAAGGGGAGTGTTGGAGGTCCATTCTCGATCGAGCTACGCGATTCCCTATCACTGCCAGTCATTGAACTCGCTCGCGATCGAGATCGTCGCTTGGAGGAGAAAAGTGAGGTGAAGCTTGATGATCTGGGTCTTTCGGTATTGGCACTTGATGAGCGGGTTGAGCTGCCTAGAGGTTGCTTTTTCGTCAAGCGGCGAGAATTTCTGTCGTAGATGCCTTGATCTAATTTGAATTGGGCCTCTTCAAGATGAGAGAGGCGCTTTTCGAGCTCTTTGCGCTCTGCCTCGAGTCGCTTGGTGGCGCGTCGTTCTTTGCGATTGACGTCTTTCTCCCAGGTTGGAGATCTGCAGATGAGATCTATGTCGGCGGTACTCGCATTGTTGGTAGTGTTGGTATTGGTATTAGCATTAGGGGTACTCATATCTGAAGCCGGTTGTTTGGGGTCTTCATCTTGAACCCGCACTGGATGCACTGGGGGACTTGAACCCGGCGTACTGACGGATGGCAGGCGAGAATTCCGAGAGGAATGTGTCAAAGAACTGGGCATGGTTTCGCCAGCGATAGTGCTGCCGGCACCAGCACCGACGTCGAAGCCGATGGTGATTTCGGACTTGGGTACCAAGGCAGCGTTCCTCGCCTGATCCGCCTGAAAGCCATCGCTCGCGCGTTTCTTCGGGCAGGTTAACACAAGGTCAAATGCAAATGCAGGGGAGAAAGGATGGAGTTCATTTACCTTATCCAGTCGATCCACATTAAAGACGCGCTGAATATGCTCGGAGATGGAGGATCGCCGACTTCTGCGGGGCTGATCGTCCGACATGGCGTTCAGAGTCTTGGTCGCATGGGGACAGAGACAGGGGCTGGAGTAGTGGTGGAATCGAGAGCTGAACGAGTGAATGCTCTGCGATTCAAGGGGACAGGAGAAAAAGAGAAGAGGGGAAGCCCCCTGAACTCCGAGCAAAGAAGGAAAAGGGAGAAATTGGAGGATGAACCGCAGTCGGGATCGAAGAAAGAAATTCCAAACTTGCGAGTTGCCACTGTGTGAGGTGAGACCTGCAGGACCGGTGATCCAAGTGCCCTTTTTTTGTGACAGCTCGACAGAGAAGTTTCTGCTAAGATTTTTCAGATTATTTTAACCAGAATGTCAGAATTATTCGATAATGCTAGATGTTAGTATTTCTATAATATTATTGTTTACTGCCATGGTTCTGCCTGTTCTGTTCTACTCTGCTCTACTCTGCTCTACTCTGCTCTGCTCTGCTCTGCTCTGCTCTGCTCTGCTCTGCTCTGCTCTGCTAACTGGCTGGATTGGCAATGTTTCACGATAATAACTTGAATTAAAGCAAGTCTGATTTATGCATTCACTACTGGTACTATTCTATAAACACAGTAGCGTAATCATCTACTGTATACTCTACTGTACTCTGGGTATATCTTTTGTTCTCTGGCACTGCCCCGCTTGGCAACCGTGGGACAAGATGACAGACAACCTTATTCACTCACCACCACATCTCCCCTACAACACTCACTTCTCACCTCTCACCTCTCACCTCTCACAGTCACAGTCACTCACTACACTCGACCATATCCATCATGGCCCAAAACCAACACTCTGGCGCTCCGCCTAGCTACGAGGACTCACAGATGGCTTCCTCCTCAGCCTCAGCCTCAACCTCAGCCTCAATTCAACCACCACCATATCACAACTGGCAAGAAGCCGTCCCCGATACATCGATTTTCCCACCACCCCCAGTATCAGGCTACTACAGTTCAGGCGCAGGTAACGCCTCCGCCACCGACGCAGATCGAGCCCACCAATTCTGCGACTCAACCCCACTCTGGACCCCAGTCTTACCATCATCAACCGTCTGGAACGAAGTGCACACCCACGACATCCGACCCGTACAGCCGCGTGAATTCCACGGCAAGTTAACCACAACGTCCCGCGGTCATTGGAAGGGAAGCTCAACCGATCGGAACGGCGACTGTGTCCTATTGACGCATTTACCGTTGTACTTTGCCGCGGTGGATTCCCCATTCGCGCAGAGCAGGAAGAAGACGATTTATTTTGAACTCAAGTTGAAGGGTCTTCGCGCTGGGCCGGGTTCCGGTGGTGATGGTGACGATGCATCCGGGTTCACGATGGGATTTGCAGCGGGCCCTTATCCTTCTTGGAGATCTCCTGGTTGGGAACGGGGTAGTTTGGGCGTATGCTCTGATGATGGGTGTCGATTTGTGAATGATTCATGGGGAGGGCGAGACTTCACAACACCGGTTCAGATCGGCGAGACGGTTGGTCTGGGCATGGTCTTTGATATTCCGGATCGTCCGATTTTGAGCGCCGACGACAGCAAGAAGTCGAAAAGGTGCAAAGTGGAGGTCTTTTTCACCCGTAATGGGCGACCTGCTGGTGGGTGGAACTTGCACGAAGAAGTAGATGAGGATTCTGGCGGGGTTAATGGCTTAGAAGGGGACTTTGACCTGTATGGGGCCATTGGGTTGTTTGGTGGCGTCGACTTTGAGTCTTGCTTTGACCCTGCAGGGTGGCTCTGGAAGCCTACGTAGATTCCTTCGAGAGCATTGTGCGTCTGGTGCTTTTGGTGCTTTTTTTTCATTTTACCTCACCACACCACACCACACCACACCACACCCCTGTCAGGATCGGGCTTCGGCTTCCAATCCGGGACAGCCTCCAATCCGATTTCAATCTTGCTTCTGCTTGTCATGCCAAGTTTCAGGGACCAAATACCCGTTAGGGCTGAGATTGACCTAATTCTTATATCTTATTGGGGGTTTATTTTTGGCTTTGCAGCTGTTTTGTGATAGGTCACGATGCTTATTTTTTTGCTAGACCCTGGGTGGCTTGAGGGCATGACATGACTTGATATGTACGATTATATCAAATTACGGAGGAAGGTTAGTTAGTTAGCTAGTTTAGCTTGGCCATATCGTAGCCATATGTACTAGAACAAAGGGAGTGGAGATGTTTCCAATATGACAGAAAATCCTGGCTGCATTCGAATTCTACTATCTACTCCGAGTCCCGTCTTGTGTACTTCCCCTGTCCCTGTTGGCATTAGCATTAGCATTAGAAATACATTCCACCCATCTCTGATATCACATTTCGCTCCGAATCAAGCAGCGCGCATGGAACTATTATCCAGCGCTCCGAGGTAACCGCCGAGCACGGCATATGAGAGGCTGGTTCAACGGGCTGCCGAGGCTTGCCAGACGCTATGTAGCAGGTAGCAGGGGTAACATGCCGCCATCGTGCATCCCCGGTTCTAGAAAGCTATCGGCCTCGCTCCTTTGCATCACTTCCTTGTAGATGTGCGCATTAGTGCGTTCGGGGGGAAGTAACTCCTGCATTCCCGACCTGCAGTAGAGTACAGTTGTCGTATGGCGTAGATTAGTTAGCTGCTAGCAGGGGTATGTACATAGGGGTAGCGGGTTGTATTTACGGAGAACATCCATATGGTATGTACAGAGTATGCAAGTATGTATTAGCCCCGGGGCCCCCTCCACTAGTCCTCCATTCGGAATCGAGGATTCGAGAGTATTCTGCAGTATTAGAAAGTAATATATATGTTTCTCTTTTGGGATAGTTTGGATGTACTTTTGGTTTTCTTTTTCTTTTATGGAATACTGTACTCTTTTTTAATTAAAAAAAAAGTTCTCTAGTTTTCCCCTTTTCCTCCTTTCGGCCCTCCCTTATGCCCCCGTCCGATCCGCACTGTAAATCTATGAAACGAGCTTGCATGAACAGCAGCAAAACCTAGAACTGGAACTAGAACTACTTCAAGTTGACGTCACAAACTACCCGTCCCGCGGTGGGATCGTCTCTTTGCATGCATACATATTCCGAACAGCATTCATTTCATGCTTACCAGTGGGTTTGGTGTAATTTGGCTTATGTCTTCTTGTGAAGATGAAGATCCGGAGGCATCGGCTACGTGAGTCGAGTCGATTCGGACCTAGGTTCTAGCCCGACCAAGTTCGGTTTGGTTTGTATTGGCCTAGACTCGCCGGTTTCACATCCTTGACATACGAGTAGGGATGAGCCTCAGAGCCGCGTACAAGCAGTCTGAATTGAAGTTTAGACCACGCCAGGGTTGCCTGACCCAGAGACATAGGTTCTAAAAACAGCTTCGTGCTTCCCGCCGTTCATGGAGAGAGGCCCGAGCCATCTGGAGCTGGAACTGGGGAGCGCAATGACCGCATATCAAAATGCATGTCATGCGCTTGGACGAAAGGGGCAGTAGTTACTCGGTACATTATCGCTTTTTTGTCGCGTTCTTTATCTGGGAGGTTTTTTTTACTATGTACATACTTACTTTACTATGTATGTGCTTACATGGGTTCTATTCGAAGGAATCTGCGAGGATCCTCGTGGGGGTTTTTTTCATGTCATTCCTACTGAATAGGGTAAGGTACAGAGGTACTTTGAATTGACATCTGAAGATACATTGTACTTATTGAGTGAAGGCTTGGCAGTATTTAAATGTGGATCACAGGAAACGAGCATGAATCATAGGTTCACTCGGATTATGAACGGAGTCAAAGTATACGATGACCATTGATGTAACTTGAACGGGACGAACACGAGGCGCAACACGCAATGGCATTGCAAAATTGTAATCACTTCATCAATGGGAATTGATTGCGCCATATCCATATCCATGTTCTTCTAGGCCCGAGACCGAAACCATTGTGTCCACAATTAAAAGGACCGACTGAAGGGAGTGGTCACTTAGACCAGGTACCTGCTGTAGGTACTGGAGTAGCCGACTTCGCGCCTTGGTACAAATCGCACTATAGCCAACGACGGAGCGTAAATGTAATACCGGGAAGAACCCTCCTCTACGAACAGTCCAGTGGGGACCGAAATCGGTGATAAACCCGAGACTACCCTCGATGGTTACAGCGGCTGCAGCCTCGCTGCAGCTAAGAAATCAGGGCGTCGGCCGGGCAGGTCCAGTAAGCGAGCAGAGGGCTAGACGGTTGAAGCATGCCCCAGGTATCGAGCCAATGGAGATCGGACGAAAGCTCCTCGAAAGACGGAGCGACTCCTGAGCCTCCGGAGAACGGATGTGATATTACACGGGACAGTGCGCAACCCCCTGCAGTGCAGGGTGGGGAGGAGAGAGAGGCTGGCCGTTGCCACCAGATCGCACGCGCTACACCTGTACGGAGTACATATGTACCCAGGGTGTACCCATTCGACAAAGATGTGTTTCGTCCCGCGCACATCGATTTGAAATTGTGGACGCTGACAAGCCGACCACGTCGACAATGAGTGGAGCTGAGGAGAAGAGGAACGGCGCTTGGTGGGGTCGATTATCGTCGCAGAAATGCATCAATATGGAGAACGAGAACGGAGACGGAGATGGGACGGGGAGTTTCTCATTGTCCAATTTACTATGGATACGCTATTTTATACGACTCTGTAGGTCGTTTCCCCCTTCTTATTCTATTCAAAGGTACTTTTTAGTAGGGTCTTATTTTTTGCATGATTTTTTGGATGTTTTTAATTGTATTTTTTGAATTCCCTCTCGCTCGGCCGACGACAAGCGTGGATCTTGCGCGCTCGCGCAAAGATCCACCCTCGGCGTAACGCCGCTTGTGACTGTACGGAGTCCTCCCGTACCTATCGTATGGATACTCGTACAGGGAAAGAGAGAGAGCCCCACGGCCGATCTAAATGGTGTTGCTCCCCCATTCCCGACCAAAACGGGTAACACGAGAGTTGGATAGTGTATTTTGTGAGGAGGGGCGGGCGTCGCAGATGTGGGATTGCTAAGCTTGCCATTTGTCGGAAGATCAAAGCGAATTATGGCTAATCGGCTTGTCTGCGCCAAAAAGGTAAACTGATGAGGACGAGAGGGGAAAGCCGTGTGGGATCGACCTCCTCCCCCCCCCGTCCCCGTCCCCGTCTCCAGCTGCAAGTCATCTCTCCCTTTTTTTCCCACTTTCCGTGGTCCTGTCAGGTCTTGGTGCGAAAGTTGAATTCAAGTTCCCACTTAGTTTAGTTTCCGTAGAGCACTGTACTCCGTAGGCACTCCCGTACACTTCGGGGTAGACATCCCCGTCTCCGTTGGATGTCCGTGGCAGTTCTAGTTCTAGTTCTAGTTACCATTTGATTTTCCACTTTGTTTGATTCGGTTTAATCTCGGTTTACTAAAGATCGCTTTTTATTACTTTACTTTCCTCTCCTCTCCCTCCCCCTTGTCCATTTTTGCCGAGTGGCTATGCTGACTCAAGACTCAAGATTCTTGTTGCCTCATGAGATATCGAAATAAGGAACAAAGTGCGCGCGACTCAGTGGATCCGGACTCTTCCGGGATTTGAAGTCGGAGCTGTGAATTTCCATTCCAGTGTGGAGTCCCGGACAACACTGGGTCCAAGGGAGTCCGTGCAGCCGAGATACGCGTCTGTTTCACTCATGACCGAGTGCTCCATGATCCATGAATCGGCCGGGGGGGGGGGGTACGATCTGGCGGTTCGGTTCGAGAGTAGGCAACTGGGGGGACTGCGCCTCTAACGGTTATTGCTGGGCCTGCATTCCAACGACAGGGCTGGTGCAGCACTTGACTGGAAAAGGGAGGGGGGAGGCAAGCACAGTCGCAGCTCGTACGCAGAGAAGGGTTGGTGGGCTGTAGGTTGCCACTAGAGTCAAAATCGAATGCAACGGCCTGTGCAAGTGACAAAGTACCAGATTGCGTGGACCCCGAAGAACAATGCAGCCAGTACTTGGCGGGTTGGGCTGTGCAGTGATCTCTTCAATATACTTTGCAGCCGATCCTCGAGCGCGTGCGGAGATAACGATGGCCCTTTTAGGCCGGGTGCAGATGGCTGGCCGCACGAGCTCCGGCTGAGATTAGACGCCAGTGCGCGTCTACTTTGGCCAGGATGTTGGAAGGATTTCCATGTGCAAAAGGGAGGATGGAGGATGACTGGTGAACCCCTGTCTATAGGGAAAAGTTGATACACCCGGCAAAAGTATATCCAAGAGCTAAGTATGCAGTAAGTACCATGGCATATAGGGATGTACTAGTATAGTGGTAAGTGTCGTATATTTCTACCGAACACAACCGAAATGATCTACTGTACTTCTCTCATAAACAGACAATCTCCTCTATTCTCCTCCAGTCACCGGGATATGCACTATCTTGGACTAATGGGCTAATGGATGGTTAGTCGCTATTGCTGACAACCTTCGCGCCACCCAGTTGGGTCGCCTAACCCTGTTTAGGGGCGTCCGCGGCATCGACCGCGCCTTTTCTTTCTTTGAGTTGCCTTAGGTGGTCGGAATGATACCTCCTGATACCTTTTTCGGCCATTCTTGCTAACCTACTGACTACACCCTCCACAATATCCTATCAAGTTTCCAAGGTTTCCCTTCGTGCTGACACTTACCACATAAATACGCCCTACACGACCCATGTATCACAACAAATACCACACTACAGTGTATATTTAACCCCCACTAACTCCATTACTTGGCGCTAGTATGTATGAATGCCCCACTCAAGCTTCACCCGCCCACGACTGGCCAAGTCACGGCGTGTGGCGATCGCCGCTAGGATTTCCCGCCCCATTTCGCGTGACTTTCGTGCCCCGGTTACCGTGCAGGAGTGGGTTCGTCGTCGAGATGGGCTTTTCTGGTCTGGTGCGCTGTTCTGCTTCCAAGACGCACGTTAAAATTAAGGAATCCATCCTGTGCCACATAAGGCGTGCGAATCACGGTCGATCATTTCTCGCTCCACGTTGGCGTTGGTCCTGGCGCTGAGCAGAGAGAGGTACACTCCATACAGCACGCGGAAAGGCTTTACCCAAACACGCTAGCATACTGGGGGTCTGCTCAATTTCTTCCACTAATCAGTGTTTCATGTTCTTCGTGAGTGGTTCCCCTGATAGCGCGCGCGTGCAGCATTTCTATGAAGTACGGCAGAAGAGAACTCCTGTACGAATACTCTTCAGATTGGTCATTATTAGTAACGTGTACGATGTACACGACTAGTTACTTATCTATAGCTACTCGTACCTGCTGTACCTGTACCCATGTCGATCAAGACCAAGTTAAGAATAGAAAAAAAAAGGTTCGGCTGGGCACCAATGATGAAGGGCCGACGCATCTCCATCCGAGATGCAACCGGAAATGCAGAATGTGCAGCGATGAGAGAATCTCGCGTGCATGATCGGAGATGTTATCCTTGGCTTTTGCTTTTTTCTTGAGATTGCATAATAAAATACTAAATACTTTTATGTTATATTATATGTACTGTATATATTTTTTTCGGATTTCCCATTTCCGATTCTATTTCCGATTTAATTCAATTTCATTCAATTTACTCCGTTATTCATTTTAGTTTGGGCTTCCCGTTATCCATTCTTGTTTTTGTTGATGTTTCGTTCTACTGATGCATGCCGAGACTAAAATGACCTAGTCGATCACGATAGTGTACCTGCGACAGAGGAACGACTAGTAGCCAATGAATACAGACGTCGTCAAAAGAGTCAAACGACTCAGGTGGTTGCCTTGCTTTCGTCATAGGGGCGCGTGGTCTCAGGCCCGGAATGCTAGAACCGAGCTCGCATGGAGGAAGTCGAACAAGCAGAAGCGCAGAGCATACGAGGAGAGCAAGAACTGAGCCAAAAGCCAAAAAAGCCAAAACCAACGAACCGCTGTAATACAGTATGATACAGTACATCTACTATACTACTACATACCAAGGCATTGTGGCCCCACCGCATGTCACTGCTGCATGGGCCGCCAATCCCTCCACTCTTTTCCCATCTAGATCCAGGGTCTCTGACGCACGAGGCAAAAACTACACCTGCAGGAATCTCAAAACGACAACGGCTACTGGGGCACTATGCTCTAGTCCGGATTCTTTTATTTTTGATTTTCCTATTTTTTTTTTCTTAAAAAAGTATTTTTTAATTCTCATTTTTTTTTTTTTGGCAATGACATTTCGGATTTTTGATTTTAGTTCCCTTTTTCTTACCATCGCGTGGATTAGTATCAGGATGGCCCATAAGGCATGTGCTCCCCCTACAAATTAACTCGACCTCGTCTCCCATCTATCTCGTTATTTATTTTTCTTCCTTTTCCTCTCGTCCTCCCCCCCCCTCCCCTCTCCTTCCTTGGGCTGGTTGAGGAAGCTGTGTCTTCCCCGACATTCGTTTTTTATTCTTTGCTTGCCTCGACTTGCAATACCAGCCCATTCCTCCTCCCCCTTCTTCCTTTTTTTGGATTGAAAAAAAGGGTTGATTCGGGAATATTGAGGCTATAGGTAAGAATTCTTTTTCCGATGAAGACTACTTTGTCTTTTCTTTTTTATATTTTTCAAATTTCCTTTTTACTCCCCATTGTCAAATCGGAGAATACGGAGATTTACCAATGCCAGTGCTAATGCTTGGAACTTTATAGTTGAATGTTACCATCCGAACATTCGACCAACTCTATAAATCACCCAGAGACTCCGGACCATTAATTGTTGGACCCGCCATGGCTTTTCCTTTTCTGCGAGCCTTTGTTGCACTTTTGTGAGTGATAATAATTATTCCACCCCCCTCTTCATCTGAATAATGAAATTATCTCGTTTCTTGTCGCGGTTCTTTTGTTATTTTTTTGCCACCTGCACGAGCTGCAGCTGACCCAAAATAGTATCTATCGCTACGCTCGACTAGTGGTGAACCTGATCTCTTTCTGGTCATTTAAGCCGATCCCGCCACCGGAGAACCCGAAACTCACCTCGCAGGATGTCACGGTTATTATCCCCACACTGGAGGGTTGTGGCGACGAATTGGTTGAGACGATTCGGTCCATCCTCGACAACCAGCCCTACGAGATCTTGCTGGTGACGATCGAAGCAAACCGGAAGAAGGCCGAGCGCATGCTATATGCTATGCCAGCCTCCAAATCTCGCATTCGTCTGTTTACCGTCACCCACCCGAATAAGCGCCGCCAAATGACTCGCGCGATTCCCGAAGTCCGAACCGCTATCACCTTGCTTGCCGACGACGACGTGAGCTGGCCTTCTACCGTGCTTCCCTGGATTCTGGCGCCCTTTGAGAAGGATGACCGATACGGTGGTGTCGTGACGTGCCAGCGTCTGCGCCGCGCGGTAAACCCTAGCCTCTCGCAGCGAGTTTGGGGATATTTGGGAGCTTTATACCTAGAGCGTCGTAACTTTGACTGTGGCGCGACGACGAATATTGATGGAGGATTGCCGTGCATGTCGGGCCGTACGGTGGCTTATCGGACGCAGATTCTTCAGAATGAGGGCTTTACTTATGGGTTCACCAACGAGGAGTGGTGGTGGGGAAAATATCAACTCAATGCGGATGACGACAACTTCATTACTCGCTGGATGGTCTCGCATGGCTGGGAGACTTATATGCAGTACCACCCCGAAGCGGAGGTGCTCACCACCTTGGAAGATAATCCCCGATTCTTGAAGCAATGCGCGCGGTGGTCCCGAAGTAACTGGCGGAGCAATCTCACCAGTATGTTCCACGAGAAGCACATCTGGTAGTAAGTGAAACCCTCCTTCTCTCGTCCTTCTCCCCGTCCATTCCCTCTATTGTTTGATCTCCCCTGCAATTGCCTTCTGGTCATGGCTTTTCGGGGTGGGTGGGCCTTTGCCTAGACGCCAATCCCAGTTCAGCAAAGATCAGACATGGGCTTGTGTTGATCTGCTCTGGCCCCCTCGTCAATCTTTGGTTCTGATTTATGTTTTACTTTCCCACGTAAAAGTGGTAAAGTGTATATCGTTTTTCATTTACATTTTCAGCCGCAGCTAACCTGTCGTGCAGTCGTCAGCCCTGGAGCGCCTATGCAGTACACTTGACGACTTTGTCGCCGCCGGCCCTGTTGGGCGACCTCCTCTTGGTGTGGTTGTGCCACAAGGCTACCATCACTTGGGGCGATGCTTCTCATGCTCATGCAATGATGGCTCTCGGCTTGTGGATGTTCACCAGCAAGTGGATCAAGTTGGTTGGTCATTACATTCGGTACCCAGTCGACCTTCTTCTGTTGCCCATCTCCGTTGTATTCGGTTATTTCCACGGAGCAATCAAGATGTATGCCGTGATGACCTTGAATGTGGTAAGTATTGTATTTTTTTTTCCATTTCTCGTTTCCTCATTTCCTCATTTCCCTCATTTCCCTCATTTTCTCATTTCCTGGCTTATTGCGTGGGGTTGTGTGTCTGGGAAAACTAGTGGGCTGCCTAAGCGTCAACCAGCCCCTCATCCTCCAGCCAACCCCCGTATTGGCTCTGCTTTCTCCTATGACATGCCCGCCTCACAACGCTTTGATCACAACTCCTCCCTCGTGCAGATGCCCTTATCCACCACTGTCCCGTGTGCAAGCTGCCTTTACGTTCCCTTTTTTTCTTCCTTTTGTTTTATGTTTTGTGTTTTGTGTTTTGTGTTTTGTGTTTTGTGTTTTTGTTACCCCACCCCACCCATTTTTGTCTGATCCCTCTGATTCGTCTGATGTTCTATCCATCCGGTCCATCATCGACTTGATATGCATCCAAGCACCCTTCGCCTTTCCTGGAATTACTAGCTGACCCTCTTACCTGCACAGACAACATGGGGTAGCCGTGACGGCGCTGATGACTATGACGCCGAACGTATGAAGAAGCGCACCGATGCGGATCGCAGGAAGCAGCCCTATTACCCAAGCTACTTCACCAAATAAGTACAACAGTTGCATATACATCTCTCTCACACCACACCATACCACATCACATCAACCGCCCCCCCTCAACTTGAACTCAACCTTGGCCTCGCCGGATACCATCTCCGTCGCCCCTCCTTCCTGCAACCCCCCCCCCCCCCCACTCCAGTTTCCCTTTGTGGGAAGGAGTCTCTTTTGTGGCATGTGCTTGTCAATTTCAAACATCTCGGGGATCACACAGGCCACCGCAGACTCGGAGTCCCCGCGGCGATAACGCGGGACCCCCAGCCATGTCCACGTCTCCCTCCATGCACGGGCACGGCAAGTAAGATGTGCTCGGTCACTCTTGGGACCTTTTTTTAAGGTTCTACATTTGTTACCTTTTTTCGATTTTCCCGTTTTTCTCATTCTTCTTTTTTTGTTTTTTTACGATGATATGCCGTGACGATCTTCTTTTGACTATGCCAAACCCGACATGGTCTTTTTTCCTCCCGAATCTCCCATTCTCTCTGTGTTTCGGCTTCGGTTTTCGATTCGATACTCGATTCTAGATGCGTCCAGCGCTTTACTTTTCGAACATTCCTCTCATCGAGACAGGTTGGGTCATATCATACAGTGTCAACCTACAACCACAACCACAATCCACAACGGGACCTTGCTCATTGCTTGCAGCTAGGCTTGGTCCCTTAGGGCGTGGGCGTGGGCGTGGGTGTGACTCTGCAGACCCTGAGAAAAATCCTTGTCCCCCTCCTACCAGTTTTGTGAGATCCGACAGATTTGATATGTGGTACTATGGCAACATTTGCCATTCGTGCGATTCTCGTTATTCTTTTTTTTTTCTATTGAAGCTTTTGCTCTTCTCTGCGCACCATTGGTTCTTCCTCTATTCAAAAAGAGAGAACAACCTTGAAAAAAACACCCCAAAAGCAAAAAGCAAAAACAAAAATGGGCGGCTAACTTTTGATTCGATTTGAGCCTTGAAGGCTTTTCTTCTTTTTTTCTTTGGATTCTTTGGATTCTTCTTTTCTTTCTTGTGTAAATTACAAAAGCATGGGCGGATGTCATTTGCTTTTTTTTTCTCTTCTTTTTTCTGAATTCTGAAATGTTCTCTTGCGCGTTGCATCTCATGCTCTCATCTGCTGGTTTGATTCCCCTGGCTTTCTTTTCTGGCGATAGCATTTGAAATGTCTTCCTCATTTGAATTTGTCAATTTCAAGTTTTCCCTCTCCCCATTTTCTCTCTCCATCTTTCACGTCCTATGCCTTGATTTGCTTTGACTCGATTCTAGATGCAATATGCAATATGGGAGGTCTTTGTGATTTGTTTTCTATCCTTTTTTCCAATCATTTTTTTTTGGAACTGCTTTTTTGTTGATAATTTCTAATCAATGGAACTCATGCAGCACAAGTCCCCATTTCTCTTAAAGGCTGTAGGCTATAGGCTAGTTATACATAGGCTTCTCGTACTCCGTAGGATATCATATTCAGCTAGTTCAGCAAGTTCAGCAAGTTCAGCTCCACCCATTCGAAGCGAGTCAGACTGGTGTCATCGTACATATGGTCCGACCATAGCGTCCCGGCTCTGATGCAATACTGCAGTTGATCCCTGGCTAGAACTGGAAAGAAGAGCCAGCTGCCAAGACAAATACGAACGATCGACTGGGTGATCTGGAGAACCGGAATATGAAATGGAAGGAATAAAAAGAATATAAAACATATAACAAATAAATATAAATATAAATATAAATAAAAACCTGATGCAGGAGAGTACATCACCGTATGTAGACTATGTACAATTCCATCCAAACTCGCAAGGCGGCGATCGGGCCGAGACTCGAAAAAAGTTCCGCTCACTCAATTTCTCCGCAACAATCGAACCTCTCCGTCTTCCATCCCATTCGTTGCTTCGATTTCCCTCCCCATCATGGCTTTCCCCCGCGTTGTGTTACCTTCGCGACTGGCTTCGGTCGCACGACGTAATGTTTTCTCTCGCCACATCCACTCTTCGCCCGTGAGAGCGGCCGTCGCCCATCCCATCACAGCTCAAGGTCCTCCGCCTAAAGCTCCGACCCCGGCGGAAGCTTTCAGGGAGTCAGCTTCGCAGAAGGGTAATGCAGGATCTGCCGCGGGAGCAGAGGGTGAATCACAACCGACCAGGGCGAATGTTTCGCTGAAGAAGAGATTCTGGAAGGATGTTCATGTTCATGGGAAGCCTGGTAAGTTTTGGCACAGCCATTGTGATTCATCGCATCGCATCGCATCGCATCGCATCAAATTGCATCCTATTCCCATCCCGGGCTCATCTCATCGTGCTGTGAATATGTACTAATATGCTTTTTTTTCCCAACAGGAGAATATCAAGTACTGCTAGACAAGCGTCCCGTCCGAACCCCGAACAAGGACATCCTCTCCATCCCACCAACAAAGCCCCAACTAGCCCACGCCATTGCACTAGAATGGGACGTCATGACCTCCGCCCAACAAGCCTTAAAAAGCCACCTAATCCCCCTGACCTCCCTCGCCGCCCGCGCCGAGGATATTGTCCGCGAAGAAGCCAAAGGCATCAACACGACCCGCGACCAAATCATCACCACAGCCATGCGCTACCTGGAGACAGACACATTGCTATGCTGGGAACCAGAGCGGGAGCGACACCCACTGGAACGACAGAATGATAAAGGAGAACACATCGAGAGTCTACGGGAGATTCAGGTCCGTGTTTCGCAGGATATTATGAGCTTCCTGTCTACGAAGGTCTGGCCTGGTCTTGAGATTGTTCCTATTCTGGACACGCAGAGTATTCTACCTGTTGCTCAACCGAAGGCTACGCAGGAAGCTATTCGTGCTTGGGTGCAGGGATTGGAAGCTTATGATCTTGCGGGTTTGGAGAGGGGGATTCTTGCTTCTAAGAGTCTTCTTGTTGCGGTTCGGTTGGTTGCGGAGTGGAGTGAGAATTTCCGTCATGTTCAGCAGAATGGGAATGGTGGGAAGGACTTTGGACTTGAGGAGGCGACTGAGGCTTCGAGTTTGGAAGTTAAGTGGCAGACTGATATGTGGGGCGAGGTTGAGGATACTCATGATGTTAATAAGGAGGATTTGAAGAGACAGTTGGGGAGTGTGGTGATTTTGGTGAGTGGCGAGACGAGATAGACTTGGGGTGTAGACCCGTCCCTGTATCATCATCAATCAACTTGTACAATGCATTAGAATATACATACCCTGTCCCCTCCCCGTGGTCCGAGCCCCCGAGTGTTGTATGTATGTATGTAAGTTGTGTATAGAAAAGCGGCGTCTGCCAAGGCGGAGCAGTGATCGTCCCTTTTCCCAGGAGGGGAGGGGAGAAAATAACCCTGAATCCTTAGGCTTTCTCTCTTCGTCCAAGTCTTCTCCAGCTCCATTCATGCACTTGGAATAGTGTTTTGTGTATTTTGAATCATGTCTGAACGGCCAGAAGGGTATGTACAAGTTGTTATGTTTTCCCTGTTGTTATTGCCTTCTTCCCCCCCCCTCTGGTTCCCACGGATGACGAGCCACGGTTGTCTGGGGCCGTCAACTCGCCTTAGCCTCCAAGGCCATTGACTCTCTGACGAAAGTGGCTCGAAAGCTTCTTCTAGCCGCGCGTCACGGGCGGGATCCTTTGGAGAAGAAGAAAACATCGTATCGGATCTGCTCTCAGTTAGCCAGAAGCTGCGATCTGCCACTCTCCCACCCGCTTATATCACATGGGAATCCGTCCACTAATATGCTCTCTCCTAGGCACAAGCACAAGCGCTCGCGCAGCGCCCTGGCACTTTCCCTTTTACACCGCGACAAGTCTAGAGGCGAAGACAAAAACGGAGAAGACAGCGATAAAGGTTCGGTCGGATCGACTTCCTCTGGAAATGGCTCCTCCTCCCTGAGGCACACTCGCAGTAACAGCCGCCACACTTCTCAAACTCGCAAGGTCTCCCTCAATCCTACATCCCCTTCAACCTCCGGCCTACCCCTCCAACATATCCCGTCCAACCAGAGCAGGCAGAGCATCCACGCCGACGCTGTGAGTGGCTTGGACAAAGGCGCGATCACATCCGCGCCTCAGTCTCAGGCCCAGGCCCAGCCTCAGCTGGAGACAAGCAGCATGACCCTCGATCAGTCGGTGCGGACCTTCCGCCTATTTGAGATCCTGCGAAGCGGCGATACAACGGCCATTTCCAAGGCGATTAAGGAATCCCAGGACCCTCAGATTGCGAATAGCTTATACGGGACCACAATCCTACACCTGGCCTTGCAGTGCGCCGAACCCCAGGTCGTGGAGTTTGTCTTGTCATCCGGAGACGATCAGTGTATCAACGAGCAGGATCGGGAGGGAAATACCCCTCTCCATCTTGCAGCACAACTTGGCCGTGTATCTCTCATTCGGGAACTGCTGAACCGAGACTCTGTCAACGATGCCATTGTCAACTACCGCGGTCAAACACCACTGGACGTCGCGCGTACACCGGAGATCTTCCAACAACTCCAACTAGCCCGCTCGCTCTTCATCGACAACAAGACGCAGGAAATCCAAGTCCTGCTCGCGAAGAAGGATTACGAGAGTTTGGAAAAACTATTGGAAGAACCCCGCGCTGAGGGAATCTTGGATGTCAACGCTCTGGACTTGGTTACTGAGCCTACCACTGTACAGACTGGGGGTACTTTATTGCATGAGGGTGCTCGGAATAAGGACTCTCAGCTCATTCAAATACTCTTGACTCATGGAGCGGATCCTTTCCGCCGTGATAAGAAGGGCAAGTTGCCCCAGGATGTCACGAAGGATGACAAGACTCGTGCTCTTCTTAAGAAATCACCCGCTGCTGTGATCGCACAACGTGGTATTCAGGAGAGAGCGATTCTTGGTAACAATAATGCTCAAGGTTTATCGGCTCGTGCTTCGATTGGTGGCGAGGCGCCTCTAGCTGGTAAGGATGCTCGTGAAATGAGAGGATATCTTAAGAAATGGACCAACTATACCAGTGGTTACAAACTGCGGTGGTTCGTTTTGGAGGATGGCGTTTTGAGCTATTATAAGCACCAGGGTAAGTATTTCACTCTGCTTTTTTTCTCTTTTTTGAAAGTGGCTTTCTGGACTTGGTCTAATCGTTTGTCCAGATGATATTGGTTCGGCTTGCCGTGGCGCTATTAATATGAGAATTGCCCGACTCAACATGGATGCACAGGATAAAACTCGGTTTGAGATTCACGGCAAATCATCTGTGAAGTACCATCTCAAGGCAAACCATGTTGTTGAGGCCAAACGCTGGTTCTGGTCGCTGAACAACGCGATCCAGTGGGCCAAGGATGAGGCGAAGGAAGAAGAGCGGCAGCGCAATCAGAATGCCGAGGTCCTTCGCCAGGCAAAGATGGATCAGAGCGAAGGCCGTTCAGTTGGAACTCCATCCGAGTCCGGTCTAAGTCACCGTCCCAGCACAAAGAGTCTCGCTCCTCCATCCACTCTAGGCGTGCCTGGTAACAGCATCACGCGGCTGAGCACTCATGCCTCGCGCACAACACTTGAGACTACCCCCGAGGACGAGGTCAGTTCAGCATATGGCTCTCTTGACCAAAGCACGAATGAAGTCAACAGGGTGGCTAGCCATGCCAGCCATGCCACAACCATGCCCGATGGTGATGGCAACGATGACGATGAGGAATTTTACGACTATGCTTCTAGCCACGAAGCGCCTGCGGAGGATAAGGATGCCCTGAACATCACCGCGCAGTCTGCGAAGCTCCAACTGGATCTCCTTGCGAATGTCACTGCTTCATTACAGGCAGAACGGACTAAGAATCCCGGCACGGCAATTGCAGATCCTTCCTTTGAGCAAGCACTCGGTGCCTATGAAGGCGCCGTCAGTAGTCTCAAGGGACTGGTCCAAAGCCTGCTCAAGATCTCGCGGGATCGTGATTCCTATTGGCAATACCGATTGAACAGGGAAGAACATCTGCGCCAAATGTGGGAGGAAAGTATGGCACGCGTCGCTCAAGAACATGAAGAGCTTCAGTCCAAGATGGGCGAGTCGGAAGAGAAGCGGAAACGAACTAAGCGTGCTCTGAAAGAGGCCTTGGAAAATGCCACAGCCGCCAGCCGCTCAATTAGCGAAGCGCCTTCTCGTGCACCTGTCAATGATCAGGAAACACTGGAGGAGAGCCAAGAAGATTTCCGCGATGCAGACGCACCCGTGGAAGACGGGGAGGCATCGGCTCAACTTGCTGCCCGTCCTACCCTAAGCCGCAAGCACTCTAACCTGTCGCAAATCAGCAGTCTCTATGATTCTGAATCGGATGGGGATGAGTTCTTCGATGCTATTGATGCGGGGGAGATTGAAGTTGAGGACATGACTCAGGGAGAGACGAAGGAGACGAAGGAGCCTGAAGATGAAAGTTCACAGGCTCGTAATGATAAGGTTGCCGTGATCGCACCCTCATTTAAGGGCTACGAAGAGCCTGTGCGACAAAGACTCAAAATGGACAATGACAATCGTCCCAAGATTGGCCTTTGGGTAAGTTATTAGTTGCCTGATAGATATATTGTCTTTTTTTTGACTTTTTGCAAATGCAAACGACTAACCAACCGTTTTTTTAGGGCATCTTGAAATCCATGATTGGAAAGGACATGACCAAGATGACTCTGCCGGTATCCTTCAACGAACCAACTTCCTTACTTCAACGCGTTGCAGAGGATCTGGAATACACTGATCTCCTTGATATTGCCGCCGATCGGTCAGACTCGATGGAACGCCTGCTATACGTTGCATCATATGCTGCAAGTGAATACGCCTCAACCATTGGCCGTGTTGCGAAGCCCTTCAACCCCCTCCTTGGTGAAACCTTCGAGTACGTCCGGCCCGACAAGGGCTACCGGTTCTTCGTGGAACAAGTCAGCCATCACCCGCCAATTGGAGCTGCATGGGCCGAATCGCCCAAATGGGACTACTGGGGCGAATCATCTCTCAAGTCTAAATTCTACGGCAAATCCTTCGACATTAACCTGTTGGGCACATGGTTCCTCAAACTTCGACCCGTCACCGGTGGAGAAGAGCTGTACACTTGGAAAAAGGTTACTTCCTCAGTCATCGGTATCATTACTGGAAACCCCACTGTCGATAACTACGGTCTGATGGAAATCAAAAACCACACCACTGGCGAAGTCTGCTATCTCGACTTCAAACCCCGCGGATGGAAGGCTTCTTCCGCCTACCAAGTCGCCGGTAAAGTAGTCGACGCAGAAGGATCACCAAAATGGAGTATCGGCGGCCGCTGGAACGACAAAATCTACGCTCGCCACACTCCCGGCTTCGAAGCACCAGTCTCAGGCCAAGACCCCGAGTCCGCAAAGACACTGCTAGTCTGGCAAGCACACGCTCGTCCTACAGGTGTACCATTCAACCTAACCCCCTTCGTGATCACTCTGAATGCACTACCGGAGGGTCTGAGGGAATATTTACCTCCCACTGATACGCGATTGCGTCCGGACCAGCGTGCTATGGAAGATGGCGAGTATGATCTCGCTGCGGACGAGAAACATCGCGTTGAAGAGAAACAGCGTGCTAAGCGGAGAGAACGTGAGACTAGAGGCGAGACTTATTCGCCGCAGTGGTTCGTTCGTGATAAGTGCCCTGTTACGGGTGAGGAGTTCTGGGCTCATAATGGGAAATATTGGTCTAGTCGAGATGCGCAGGATTGGAGTCGGTCTGAGGATATTTTCTGATTGGCCGGATGAGGTGGGACTTGAGAGGCTGTTGCCTTTCTTTTTCTGTTCTCTTCTCTTCTCTGTCACCGGTTTCGAGTCCTGTCCTGTCTCGGATCGCTTCGTTCGGCTTTTTCTTGGTTTCTGTTTCTGATTTCTAGTCTAGACCCCTTCGCGATGTAATTTACAAGTACAAGACCTTGAACTCGACCTTGACTTCGGACCTTGACCTTCGTTTGGTTTGGCAGTGTTCAGTCAGTTCATGCATACACGATGCACCATGACCTGTTGTCGATATCACTTTGTTATTATCAGTGTTCAAATTAAGCCCCCTTTTTTCTGGTTCATACAAAATCTTCCAGTTTACTTCATGCCTTGTTTGAGATTGAGATCTTGACCTCAAGTAAATTATTCATGCCATAGCATACATACGAGTAGTAACATATACCATAGTAGTCGTACAGTAGTAGAGCCGCTGACTAACCACAATCACTAAGCGAGGCGGGAATTCGGACGGGACGACTCGACTCCATTTTTCCAAACTTCTCCAACCTCAACCTGCCAACTCCAAACCAAACCAAACCACTCCGACCGCGTGGACCAGAAACCGATGCTGCATTCTGCGTTAATATGCGGTCGGAGTGGTCTCACTTCAATTGAGATTGAGATTGCGTACTACTCACACGATATCAACCAGATCGAATCGAGCTCTGCTGGGAGCACGCTTCGGCTTTTTTACCCTTTCCTCCAGCCACCCAACGACAACGAACTGACCACAAACACATTTGAAACACAACACATCGCAACTCCACAATCCAGCTGTCCCAGTCCTCACGGACGAATACACGGACCCTTCTTGCAAGGACAGTCACCGTACTTCCACGTCTTGTGGGTGCGACCGACCGGAGCTGGATTGTGAGCTGGGGGATCTCGTTAGGGATACTCCGGTGCTTTTTCTTTTTCTTTTTTCGTTTGTCTTTCGAGAGAAAGGGAAAAAGAATGGAAAAAAAGTTGCTAGAGCAAGTAAAGGGCCTTCATAGTTCATGTTATACTTGCTCAGACTCTTTCCCTTTGGGATGGGGTTTTGGTGTTTATTTACCAGAGCATGACTCCTTGCGCACCTACATCTATATCTACATATACCTATCATTTACTTGAGGAAACAATTGAAAGAAAATAAAACTTGGAAATCTACCTGCTATATCATATATACACTATATCTCCAGATCAGATTCTCCCCGTAGCCCACCACTAAAGCTTACTCTTCGCCTTCTCATCAACATTAACAACAACCTTCCCCCAAGTCTCCCTCCCACCAAGCGCCTGCAAAGCCTTAGGCACACTATCCAGGCCAAAAAAGCTCTCATCCTTAAACGCCGTACCACGGAACTTCCCCTGAGCAACAAGATCAAAGATCCCCTTCCAAACCTCCCCGACAGTGCCCGTCTCAAACTTAGCATACTGCCCCCAATGCAAACCAACAATACTAACATTCTTCAACAAAACCCGATTAAGCGCAACCTTCTCAATACTCCCGGCAGCAAACCCAATAACCAAAAGTCTCGCATTCCAGGCAACACACTTAAGACTCGCCTCAATCATACCAACAGGGTCGTAAACAATATCAACACCCGCAGCACCATTACCGCTTCGATTCTCTTTGCAGAGTTTCTTAACAATCTCCGGCCAGGCCTTGTCGGTATAATCAACGACATAATCCGCGCCGAATTCTTTCGCAATTTCACGCTTTCGCGCAGTGCCTGCTGTTGCGATTACAGTTGCCCCTTTCGCTTTCGCAATTTGTACAGCGGATAATCCGACTCCACCGGCTGCAGCGTGAACGAGGACCCAATCGCCCTCTTTAACGCCAGCCCGATGAACAAGGCCCCCGTAAGACGTTGGCGCCGTGACGAAGAGACCGGCTGCGTCTTCGAAACTCCATCCCGGTGGGACGGGGAGGAGGGTGGATTCTGGTGCTAGGACATGGGTGGCGTAGGCGCCTTGTGTTGCGCCGAAGACGCGGTCGCCGACCTTGTACTTGAGTGAGGACGAAGCTGACGCTGACGAGGTGGGTAGGGCGGCGATTGTGCCGGCGAATTCGGCGCCGCCGATCCAAGGGAGTGGAGGTTGGTGTTGGTATTTTCCTTGGATTTGGAGGATGTCGAAGAAGTTTGTTCCTGCGGAGTGGATTTCGATGAGGTATTTGTCTGGGCTTGGGGTTGGTGTTGGGACTTCGGTTGTTTTGAGGTCTAGGGGGGCCCTGTAGTGATGGATTGGTTTGTTAGTTTTGCTTTTGCGGGGTGTTTGTTTAGGAGGGAGGGGATTGAGGTTCGATCTTGTGTGGTATTTCGTATATAGGAAGGACTGTCGGTGGCGGGTAATGGGACTAACCTTGACGTATTCGCTGACTTGAACAGCACGCATTTTGAAGAGGTTAACGGGTATGTTTGATTGGATTGGATTGAATTGGATGGGACTTTGGTGTACGCTCTGGTGTACCAAACAAGAAGATGAGGAGAGGTGTTGGTGTTGGTGTTGGTGTTGGTGTTGGTGTTGGAGTGGAATTGCGGAGAGGAGAGAGCTGTTCCCCGCAGATGCCGAGGTCCCTCGGATGGGCTGCGATGCAACGCTGGTCTACGCGGCTATCTGCTAGCTACATGTTAATCGGAAAATCACACATAGATTCAGTATGAAGTTGGAATGGAAAATGATTTGTCTCTGGCATCTACTCGTATAGCCTCTGTGCGATCACGGAGTATGAGGGATATCTTAGGAACTATTTGTCCCATTGTACCTCGGTCAATCCAATCTGTCGGACCCTAAGCTCTTCATGCTGAAGATGGCCATTGGCAGAATAGCCGGGATGCCGATCTGCCGACCACCACCAATTTTGCCACGGGCACGCAATAGTTTGGTATTGGAATTGGAGTATCCCGGATAACCGAACCAGGAACCATAATTATAATTATAATTAAAGACAAAAAGAAAATGGATTTCCGATATATCCAGGATAGAGGTTCCAGTGGTTTGCTCCGAAAGGAAACGGCATAGACGAGATCGTCGATATCCCGATGACCATATGACCATGACCATATGACCATGACCATGACCCATCGCATGGGATAACACTATCAAATTATCGGATAGTTTCCAATATGAGGTTTCTATTAGTCTTATCAAAATCATCATGATACTATTTTTGTCACAAGTAGAAAAAAACTTGATTCTATTATGTACAGCATACTCACGAGTCACATATTGTGATCGCTCACTAATTAATCTGATGCGTGGCGAGATACTAGCCTTAGTATCCAGCCTCATCCGATGCGCATCGTATACGAATAAAATCAGATCTGCAAACGCCACAACATACCTGCAGCGATCCTCCTGTCTCAACTCCGTTGCTATTCCTGATGTTTGAGCCTCGTTTCATCCTCGGCACTCCGCATGACCAGCATGAATCATGCCGTTCGATGCAGGGGCCAGGATAACTACCCCAACTGATGAAACAAAACGGGGATAGAACCCTTGTCGGTTCAGATTCCTCGGCCGAAGGAAAGTAAAATATACTGTACGATTATACTCCATAACTTTGCAATGTATGTGAAACCGGCCAAGGGCGATCGTAGAAACTGTAAAAAGTACCCTACCTAAGACAGAGTGCCGTGCGAGTACTCGTGCCCGTAACTACCTAACTACTCCCCCAAAAATAGGAACCGGCACTGGGACTGGAACTGGTATTGATGAAGCCTCGGAGATCGAGCAACGGTCTGATCTCCAGCCCCTCTTCTTCACCACCTCCTCATTCTCCCGAGGCCCAACCTCAACCATAACCTCAATCAAGAGGCCGGGGATATATCCCCAAAAAGAAAAACAAAGTTTCAGTCGAGGATCTCCCATCGGAACCGAAGATCATACAAATTGGAGAGCCGTTAGACCCGGTAAAAGAACCGGTGGACCCTCAACGGAGTAAGTAGTACTGCAAGTAGTAGTACTAGTCCAGGTCTGATTTTACGGTCTGTTCTGGTCTCGGTAGAAAAGACAGGAAAAACTTGAAAAACACATAGCATGCGTTGGAGATGGGGCAGGCAGGCAATCTCCCACCGGTTGCCTGTCTCATAATTGCGCCATTGATAAAGTTGGTCTAGTTTGCGCTAAGCTGGCCTAGATACGCCGATGTCTTCACTAGTACTCCGTAGATTGGGACGATAGTGAAACTGATCTGAAAGTTCGCCACGTGCGGGTTTGGGAGATTGCGAGTAGATCAATTAATTCGCGCTGTATTAGTTGATGTAGCAAAATTGATGGATGGATAGATGGATGGATGATTGGATTGTATTGGTAGGGGGTATCAAGATGCAGGAACGAAAACAGATAGGATGGTAGAATGCAGGCCCTATCATGAGAGAGCGAGGAACATGGAGAGGCAGACAGAGGCATAGATAAACATAGACACAGACACAGACACAGACACAGACAGAGACACAATTTGACAATATTCAGATTATAGAGACCACTGCACAGCAGAGGTATAAGGTATCAAGAGAACAGATTCCAACAACGCCGTGAATCAAAAACAAAAGTAGGTAGAACAAATCAACCTTCCGCCCACGAGTGCAACACCGAGTATTTCATACATAACAAGATCTATTAGATACAGATCGCCGCCCATTTTACAATGCTGAGATATAGAGAGACATGGAAGAAACAGATAAAAAAGTAAAAGAAAGTATCGGGAGAAAAAAAAAGCAAAAGCAACGGAGGTATCGGAGGTATCACGGAAAATAATCACAACCACTCATTCACGAGTATCAAACGCCAGGCCCAAGGTTCTGTTCTGTTCTGTTCTGCCCAAAGTCGAGCCGGAAACTTTAGTTGGAGTACGGCATCATGGGCGCGCACATCACCGGTTGACTAGGCGGGAGAGAAACCATGTCGCCGTGGGGATGGTGGTAGGCTGCTTGGTGGTGGTACTTTCTGTCGGAGTGATCAGGGCGACCATAGCCGTGGTGATGTTGATGTTGACCGTAATCATAGTTCAGAGACATGGTGCGCTTCCACGGCTTTGCGTCGTAAATTTGGTAATCTTCTCCGGGATAGTGAGTGAATTCTTGAGGAAACATTCCTGGGGGGGGAATCATGTATCCCGAGGCAGAAGCTGGCAGAGGTGCAGAGTGGGGGACAGTGGATGGCGGAGTGACTGGTTCAAAGGGGACAGAGTACCAAGGGGCCGGGGATGCATCGGTTGGTTAAGACCCAAGTCGAGAGAGACCGAACGAGGAGGCCACTGGGCCATTTGAGCATTTGTTGCTCCCGGGCTAGGGAGACATGACTCGGGTGAAAGTGGGAGAGTCGAATAGGTCGGAGTCACAACGGAGGAAGTGTTGACCATTAAGCCTGGGGCCGCTGTGGATGTTTGACCGGGGTGCTCGAAAGAAGTGGATGGACTGGGATCGGCAAATATGGCCGAGTGATCGCG
Source organism: Penicillium cosmopolitanum (assembly GCF_028827165.1). Lineage (NCBI taxonomy): Eukaryota > Fungi > Ascomycota > Eurotiomycetes > Eurotiales > Aspergillaceae > Penicillium > Penicillium cosmopolitanum. The sequence continues at coordinate 1,200,645 of NW_026622682.1, read as the reverse complement.
AATTAAACCATCGCCCGATGGGCTGGGAGTCAATTGTTGAGAAACGACGTGAGGCTGAGGCGCACAGAGAGGATGCGCCCACTCCGGGTGTTTGCCCGCATCTCTTAGAATCGGCGATCGTTTCTGATTGCGAGGAGAGGCCGTAGAGGATCTTCCATCCTTGTCGAAATCATCATCTACGCCCTGAGGCTTCTTGCGAGTTTGGCGGGAGGGTTTTGTAACACGCCATTTCTTGAGGCGGCTGCGCAATTGTGTTTCACTGGGGAGGTGGTTAGTTAGCGGGGGGAATAACCAGTAGCCAAGAGGATAATCTTTTGCTCACCTTGGGTTGAAATCGTCTGAACGGATCTGCTTAATGACCTGCTTGAGTGGCCATTCCTCCTCCATATACAGTTTGGCAATGAGGGCCTTCTTCTTCTCCCACACGTCTGATGATATCGAAGTCTTCATTCTGGGTTGTAAAGTAGATCGGGACAGTGCACGATGAAGAGAGCAGGAGGAGAGGGGGAAGGAATAAGGGAGACGAGAAGATTGGGAAGAGATAGATATAAGTACAAAACAAGAGAAGAAAGTTTGGAGAAAGAGGGAGCGATATAAACTCGGCCAACCCCAAATGGGGATGGGCCTGGATCCTCCTCCACCGCA